>NC_064642.1:634225809-635475809 GCF_023864345.2 Schistocerca serialis cubense
CTACATCTTTATTGTGTTTCGTGTTGAATTGGGTGTTAAACAGACCATGGGCTGTAGCAGCCCTTGATCTAACAGGTTGGGACTCGTACAGGAAAGACCTAAATCACACTTCTCTTAAGTCAAGCCTTGATAAGAAATCCACTAGGTTTAGAGGAAATAGTAAATGGAATGCCATCTACCATCACAATCATGCTTATAAAACTGTGCAAGCACCAAGACGTGAGTCTTGGTGGAAAAATAATCTTGAACTGCAAAGAAACCAGGTAAAAAGACTGTTCAACTTCGCAAGAAGAAAAGGACAAAGGGTGAAATATCTAGAGGCTCTTGCTGAATGGAGTCTTGCTACTGAGGAAGCAAAACTATCATCCTGAAGGTGTTCTATGAGGAGTTGGGACATAATAGGCTTCAGAGCCAGACTATGGCATGAACTTCAAGAATTCCTCACAAAAATATCAATATATTCAGCGAGTACACCGAGGAAGAAGGGTGGTGAGCAGACAAGCACAGCACATTAGACACTATCAGGCTGCATTGAGAAAGAAAACAGTTGATGTGTTAGATACCGACGAGTTTCGATTATGGAAAGGTAAGATCACCAGAAAAGCAGTTCTGTCATTGCACTTGGTAATGGAAGCAAGACAAGCACAGTCAAGATATTTTCATTGGATTTGTAGACCTGGAAAAAGCGTTCGACAATGTAAAGTTGAGCAAGATATTCGAAATTCTGAGAAAAAGAGCAGTAAGGTATGGGGGAAGACAGGTAATATACAATATGCACTGGAACCAAGGGAGAAAAATAAGAATAAAAGATTAAGAACGAACTGCTAGGATTAAAAACGGTGTAAGAGAGGGATGCAGTCTTTCGCCCCTAATTTTCAATATATACATCGAAGTAGTAATGACGGTAATAAAAGAAACGTTCGAAGGTGGGATTAAAATCGAGGATGAACGAATATCAGTGATAAGATTCGTTGACGGTGTTGCTGTCCGCAGTGAAGGTGAATGAGAGTTACAGAATCTACTGAATTTCCTGAACAGTCTGATGAAAAAAGAATATGAGCTGTGTGTAAACCGAAGAAATCCGAAAGTAATCAGAAGAAGCAGGGATGAAAATAGTGAGAAGCTTAACATCAAAATTGGCGCTCACGAAGCACACGAAGATAAGGAATTCTGCTACCTTAGAAGGAAAACAATCCATGACGGACGAAGCAAGGAGGACATGAAAAGCAGACTAGCACTGGAAAAAAAGTAGCAGTCCTGACAAAGAGTAATCTGCTAGTATCAAATATAGGACTTAACTGAAAGAAATTTCTGAGAAAATACATTTGGAACACGTCGTTGTATGGTAGTGAATCATGGACTATGTAAAAACCGCAAAAGAAGAGAATTGAAGCGTTTGAGACGTGATGCTGCAGATGAATGTTGAAAATTGGCTGAACTGATAAGATTAGGAACTGATAAGATAAGGTGGTTCTCCGTATTATTGGCGAGGTAAGGAATATAGAGAAAATACTGCAAAGAAGAAGGGATAAGGATGATATGACTTCTGTTAAGTCATCAGGGAATAACTTCCATGGTACTGTAGGGAGTTGTGGATGGCAAAAACTGTAGTGGAAGTCAGAGACTGAAAAAGTTCCAGCAAACATGGGTTGTAATTGGTAATGCTAGATGAATGGGATGGCATAGGGGAGGCATTCGTTGCGGGCCGCATCAAACTAGTCAGATGATCGATGACATAAAAAAAAGAAAAAAAAGTGTTTGGTGTTTCTGTCAGCTGGCAGACAGATCTGACGAAGACGGCGAGTAAATGCAGGTACAAATTGGAAAACTAACCATATTTATGAGAAATTTTATTTATGTCTTCAATGTTAAGTGAGTTGTTCATTTCAGTGTGTACATACTGCCACCTACCTCCGTTGAAGAAGCACTTCATGGTCTATAGGAACTTCACTTACTACCAGCCTACTTGGTATATTTGGCAAGCAATTGGAAAGCACAGCAAAACCTAACTTGGATGTGTCCAATGATGCTGCAGAATCTGTTGAAATTAAACCATTTCTATAATTTTTCTATGAGTTCAGATAAATTACTTTCCGGAGCTTCTTTTCACATATTAAAGCGGTCGTCTTTTCTGTAATCAAAGAGCAGGCGTCTTTGCTTATTATTTCGCAATACGGTGGTGCAAGAGTGAAAATTCCGTAATTTAGATCCAGATAAGGCAAATGTGGCTCAATCAGTTTAATTAGCCGTGTCTGTAGTTTCACGTTTTCACGCCATAAATGCCTCAATTCCTTCCAACAGTTTCGGATAAATGGATAATTCAAACGCGTAACTAACCAACAACATTTCCTCAGATGACACAACAATACCGACATTCCTATCTGTTGAGAACGAATGAAAATAGGTGATACTCCGGTCTTTGAGCACCAGCTTGCAGCTCATCTTGAATTGGGATGGATCATTTACAGCAAAATTGATCGCGATTTAGAATATGGTCGCACATTTCAGGTTAGATTACCACCCATCGGTTCGTTATACACGATGATTCTTTTCATCACGCCTTTCCACACAAACATTAACGTTACCGCATGTATTTATTAACGATTACTCGTTTACTGCTGAGCACAGCACGATATCTCGTTAACGGCGTCTAGAATACTGCTTGTGACTCGATAGACAGCGGTTGCCACGTTACAACAGTGGTCCTAATCATCCTTATGCAATTTCCGCGCCTTACTGGTATTTCAAAGTACACAGTAGCATATTACGTCGGTAACTGTATGTGAACTGGCAGATGGCAGGTGGCCCTGAATTTCCTACTGGTGTTTGCGAGAAAACGGGATAGAATGCCGCCACCTATGACATTTCTAATCTATTTCTGAGCATTGTTGGGTAATACAATCGAACGGGAAACTTTTTAGCATGAAATATTAATTTCCGGATGTCTATCAGAATTTTAAGTAGTAATGCGAGCTCAGTTGCGAGGTAGGAGCTCATACAATGACTGTGGTAATCTAATACTATCCTGGTATTGCACTTAAGTATTAAGTTGTAACTCAACATTGTCAGTGAGTGCAAACATGATAAAGTTGCAGCATTCTACTCCCTTTACAGTTTGTCCTGTCAGATTAAAGCCATCAGTGGGACTACTCTTTCCTAATGACATGCAACCCTACTGTATGATTTACTGATAGTGGCATCCTGTTGAGTTAAAATTCCGGACGTAAAGTAGTCTAATATTCTGATTTCCAGGTAGGAAATATTTGGGAGGATGATATTATTAGCGGTTCTAGGTGCTACAGCCCGGAACCGCGCGACCGCTACGGTCGCAGGTTCGAATCCTGCCTAGGGCATGGTTGTGTGTGATGTCCTTACTTAGGTTTAAGTAGTTCTAAGTTCTAGGGGACTAACGACCTCAGAAGTTAAGTCCCATATTGCTCAGAGCAATTTGAACCATGATATTATTAGGGAAAACAAGACTGGCTTTATATAGTACGTCAGCTGAAAGACAGCTCTTCTTGACTATCAGCCGGCCGATGTGGCCGGGCGGTTCTAGGCACTTCAGTCCGGAACCGCGCTGCTGCTACGATCGCAGGTTCGAACCCTGCCTCGGGCATGGATGTGTGTGGTGTCCTTAGATTAGTTAGGTTTAAGTAGTTGTAAGTCTAGGAGACTGATGACCTCAGATGTTAAGTCCCATAGTGCTTAGAGCCATTTGAACCAATTTTTGATACAGAGAGGCTGATTGTTTGAAACGCACTCGTACGAATTGGCGCGGCAAGAAACAAATGTTCAAATGTGTGTGAAATCTTATGGGACTTAACTGCTACGGTCATCAGTCCCTAAGCTTACGCACTACTTAACATAAATTATCCTAAGGACAAACACACACACCCATGCCCGAGGTAGGACTCGAACCTCCGCTGGGACCAGCCGCACAGTCCATGACTGCAGCGCCTGAGACCGCTCGGCTAATCCCGCGCGGCGGCAAGAAACACCACAAAATCCTTACTTTGCATATTGACCAGTGTCAGTGGACGTGATTCTTTGTTGGCTGACGGTATTTGCGTCGACTTTTAAAATGTTTGTGTTTTCTGAAGTTAGAGGAACTTCGTGTCTTAGGATGAAACTTACCTTTAGCCTTAGAGCTTAAGTGCTACGAAAGGGTCTGCATAGTTGAACCTCTATATGGAATGTGCCTATTTGAGGTCACAGTTTGTAGAAACTGACGGTAAGTCATTGACTAAAGCTGAAGTAATATCTGGCACTCTCCGAGAGAGTGTTACAGGCCCTCTGCTGTTCTTGATCGACGTAAATGATTTTGGATGCCGTCTGGGCAATCCTCTTAGATTGTTTGCAGATGATTCTGCCATTTACCGTCATTTAAAGTCAGCAGATGGTCAAAACGAACTGCAAAAAGACTTAGAAAAGGTCTATATATGGTGCAAAAAGTGGTAATTGGCTCTAAATCATGAAAAGTGTGAAGTCATTCATATGACAAAACGCTAAAAACAGTACGCTAAATTTCAGTTACACGTTAAACCACATAACTGTAAATGTTGTAAAGTCATCTAAGTACTTAGGAATTACAGTGAGGATTAACGTAAATTGAAACGATTACTCAGATTGAAGGGAAAGCAAACCAAAGACTGCGATTTATTGACATAAAATTTAGAAAATGTAACAGGTATGTTAGAGAGACTGGTTACACTAAGCTTGTTCACCCTCTTTGGAGTATTGCTGTGCGATGTGGGACCCACATCAGATAGAATTGAAGGAGGACATTGAAAAAGTTCAAATAAGGAGAGATCGTTGCGTATCATCGCGGAATAGGGGAAAAAGTGCCACGGATACACGAATTGGCGAGGCAGTCGTTAAAACAAAGGCGCTTCTCGCTGCGACAAGTCCTTCTCTAGAAAATTCAATCATTAACTTTTCCCCAGAGTGTGAAAATACACACACCAAAAAAAGTTTTGCATCACCTCGGTTCCGGGAGTTCCGGAATCTGTACAGAAAATAGGAATAGAGATCAACGTAAAATAGTTCCGCCGTTTTTATTGCTCCTAAAAACCAAACATTGCATGCTACCACCACACAGCGAGACCTTCAGAGGTGGTGGTCCAGATTACTGTAAACACCGGTACCTCTAATACCCAGTTGCACGTCCTCTTGCATTGATGCATGCCTGTGCATACTATGCACAAGTTCATCAAGGCACTTTTGGTCCAGATTGTCCCACTCATCAACGGTGATTCGGCGTAGATCCCTCAGAATGGTTGGTGGGTCACGTCGTCCATAAACAGCCCTTTTCAATTTATCCCAGGCATGTTCGATAGTGTTCATGTCTGGAGAATATGCTGGCCACTCTAGTTGAGCGATGCCGTCATCCTGAATGGAGTCATTCACAAGATGTGCACGATGAGGGCGCGAATTGTCGTCCATGAAGACGAATGCCTCACCAATATGATGCCGATATGGTTGCACTATCGGTCGGAGGATGGCATTAACGTATCGTACAGCCGTTACTGCGCCTTCCATACCACCAGCGGCGTACGTCGGCCCTATGTAACGTCATCCCAAAACAGCAGAGAATCTCCACCCTGCTGCACTCGCTGGACAGTGTGTCTAAGGTGCTCAGCCTGACCGGTTTGCCTCCAAACACGTTTCCGACGATTCTCTGGTTGAAGACATATGCGACACTCATCGGTGAAGAGAACGTGTTGCCAATCCAGAGCGGCCCATTCGGCATGTTGTTGGGCCCACCTGTACCGCGCTGCATGATGTCGTGGTCGCAAAGATGGACCTCACCATGGAAGTCGGGAGTAAAGTTGTCCATCATGCAGCCTATTGCGCACAGTTTGAGTCGTAACACGACGTCCTGTGGCTGCAAGAAAAGCGTTATTGAACATGGTGGCGTTGCTGTCAGGGTTCCTCCGAGCCATAACCCGTAGGTAGCAGTCATCTACCGCAGTAGTAGTCCTTGGGCGGCGTGAGCGAGGCATATCATCGACAGTTCCTGTCTCTCTGTATCTCCTCCATGTCTGAACAACATCGCTTTGGTTCACTCCAAGACGCCTGGACACTTCCCTTGTTGAGAGTCCTTCCTGACACAAAGTAACAATGCGGACGCGGTCGAACCGCGGTATTGACCGTATAGGTATGATTGAACTACAGACAACATGAGCCGTGTACCTCTTTCCTGGTGGAATGACTGGAACTGATCGTCTGTCGGAACCCCTCTGTCTAATAGGCGCTGATCATGCATGGTTGTTTACATGTTTGGGCGGGTTCAGTGATTTCTCTGAACAGTCAAATTGACTGTGCCTGTGATACAATATCCACAGTCAACGTCTATCTTCAGGAGTTCTGGGAACCGTGGTGATGCAAAACTTTTTTTGATGTGTGTATTTTCGTGGCGCTCTCCTAGATAGACATACTGATCATCATAATAAGAGACATCCGTGTCGTATGGAGAGACTTAAGTGTTTGTTTTTCCCGCACGCTGTTCAAGAGTGGAATGTAGGAAACCTACATTTAATTGTGAATTGCAGGGAAATCATGTAGATGTAGATGAAGATAAAGAAGAATGCTGAAAGGATTTCTGTGATAAACCAGCGGTATTTATTTTCCTCGTTTCTTAGAGTTATGCCACTGGCTATCCTATTACTGGTATATTCATTAGGCTGTAGACTGATCGTCGACGTTCTTGGGCCGGTAATAAGCATAATTATGAGAAATAGAGTATACAATAACCATCCATCAACAACTTCAGCCAGGAACTCCCGTTATAACAGCATCGTACGAATACTGGAAAGATATTCGTATCCTCAGTACAGCGGCTTTCGAGGTCTCTAGACCGTATGTTTATTTTGACGGCCTTGTAAGGTTACGGTCGCTTGGCCACTGCCATGCCTACGGCACTCGTACCTCGCTAATGGCTGAGTTTGTTTCTTGAGGACGTTAAGGCAACACCTCATAAATAATTATCACTCGCTGTGCAAACAGCTTCCTTTCACCCAGCGGTCCCTGAGTGCTATTATCACCGCGCCGTTAAAGTACTTCGGGTATGCCCTGCTATATTCTGGCGTTGCAGTGCTGACGGGCCGTAACGTCCTGTCACAGCTAATGTCTGTTTCTATTTATCATTGATCAATGACAGAGATCTTCACTCAGCTACTGATTTGCTTTGGGTGGTCTCACAGTGTAATTAACTTACAGGTCTCCTGGAAGGTCGCACTGCAGATATCACGTAGTTGCTTTCAACACCTGTTCGAATTGCTCACCTACGTACAGTGCAACACGATAGTTACAGGCATTTTTTATTAATCTAGTAATTCGTGTTGGGTTTTAATTAGCTGAGCCAAATGAAAACCTTAAATATTTATTTATTATGCAGAAATGGTACAAAGCTGTATCACTTTTCAACATAATCTCCCCCACGCTCAATGCAATTCCTCCAGCGCTTACAAAGTGCATAACTTCCTTTAGAAAAGAATTCTTTCGGTAGACCGCGCAACCACTCATGCACCGCGTGGCGTACCTCTTCATCAGAACGGAACTTCTTTCCCCCCACTGCGTCTTCGAGTGGTCTAAACATATGGAAATCACTTGGGGGCAAGGTCTGGTGAGTATGGTGGATGAGGAAGACACTCAAAATGCAGGTCTGTGACTTTTGCAACTGTTGTACGGGGAGAGTGGAGCCTTGCATTGTCGTGTTGCAAAAGGACACCTGCTGACGGCAATCCACGTCGCTCTGATTTGATTGCAGGCCGCAGATGATTTTTTAGGAGATCTGTGTACTATGCACTGGTGACAGTGGTCCCTCTAGGCATGTAATGCTCCAAAATGACGCCTTTTTCGTTCCAAAAGAGAGTCAGCATAACCTTCCCTGCTGATGGTTCTGTTCGAAACTTCATTGGGTTTTGGTGATGAGAAATGGCGCCATTCCTTGCTCGCTCTCTACGTTTCCGGTTGGTGGAAGTGAACCCATGTTTCGTCCCCAGTAACGATTCTTGCAAGGAAGCCATCACCTTCTCGTTCAAATCGCCGAAGAAGTTCTTCACAAGCATCAACACGTCGTTCTCTCATTTCAGAAGTCAGCTGCCGTGGCACCCATCCTGCAGACACTTTGTGAAACTGGAGCACATCATATGCAATGTATGTGCTGACCCATGACTAATCTGTAAACATGCTGCAATGTCATTCAGTGTCACTCGGCGGTTTTCCTTCACTATGGCTTCAAGTTCTGAAATGTTCTGTGGAGTCACAACTCGTTGTGCCTGACCTAGACGAGGAGCATCTTCCACTGAAGTCACACCATTTGAGATCTTCCTACTCCATTCGTAGAACATGCATCACCGTACTGAACCTTCGTTCGTCGATGAATTTCAATAGGTTTCACACCTTCACTACACAAAAACCGAATAACAGAACGCAGTTATTCCCTGGTGCAAGTCATCTTTATGCTGATACTGCGACGGAATGTGTGCTCCTGTACTATGCTGCCACCTACAGGCCATTCTGTATGCTGTTTGTAGCACGCTTACCAACTTATAGGATAACGGCGCGAAATTTCGATTTGTTATTACATATTTAAGGTTTTCATTTGACTCACCCTCGTATAATATTCTTTGCATCGTAGTGCGGAATAACAAAGACACTGCAGTGTCGCATTGATCCGCCGACATCTATCAATCGACTTTCTAGTAAAACGTTTCCTATGTATGAAATTACACATAATGGATAGAAAAGTATAGTTTGTAGACACACGGTTCGTATGGAAGTTTTGGTATGGCCATACGTCGTGCCGGTACAGTAGCTCAGCGTGTTCGGTCAGAGAACTGGCTGGTCTCTGTAATTAAAAAAAAAAAAAAACTGAGTGAAGGGATCAACAACGAGCTTCAACGGACGTCTTGTGATGTCCGCTACGACCAAATACAACGCACAATAACAAACAGAATGCAAAAACAAAACCAAG
The DNA here is from genome assembly GCF_023864345.2 of Schistocerca serialis cubense. NCBI lineage: Eukaryota > Metazoa > Arthropoda > Insecta > Orthoptera > Acrididae > Schistocerca > Schistocerca serialis. The sequence continues at coordinate 634,234,787 of NC_064642.1, forward strand.
GAAATAAAACGGAAAGGACCACTTGAGATAAGCGGGAAATTCGAGTTCGAGTCCCGGTGCGGCACAAATTTTCATTGTCGTCATTCCATTATACAGCTGATAGTCGTCCATGTTTGCAACAGCGAATAAACTTCAAATATTTGTATACTTTTTACTTTGCGTAGATGATCAAGTTTTTGGTTTTTGATTAAGTAGTTAGCTGCGGGAGATCAATTGTTAATATTGATCCCATAAACACGAGTAATCTGAACCTGAATGAGTTTGACAAAACTATGGAGAAGTGGGTAACGTCCGTAATAGTGTTTAAGTATACTCATCTTCTGTTTTAACCTAACATGTTCTACAGAGTGTCAACATATTGTCTTGGCCTGCTCGAGCACCCGATCTGTCTCCAATCGAGCACGTATGGGACAGCATTGGATGACAACTCAAGCATCATCCACAAATAGCATTAAACGTCCCTGCATTGATCGACAAAGTGCAACACGCAAGGAACTCCATCCCACAAACTGACATCCGGCACCTGTACAACACAATGCATGCACGTTTCCGTGCTTACATTCAACATTCTGGCTGTTACTCCAATTATTAATGTACCAGCATTTCACGTTTGATATGGCTTATCTCTCGCTTACGTTAACCTATGATCTTGTACTGTTAATCACTAGAATGGGTTACTCAGGCAACTGTATTCTCGAAATTTCATTACTCTACATTAATTATTTTTTGGTGGTGATATTTTTTTTCGTCGGTGTATTTTACTAATAGGCTGTGTAATGTACACTCCTGGAAATTGAAATAAGAACACCGTGAATTCATTGTCCCAGGAAGGGGAAACTTTATTGACACATTCCTGGGGTCAGATACATCACATGATCACACTGACAGAACCACAGGCACATAGACACAGGCAACAGAGCATGCACAATGTCGGCACTAGTACAGTGTATATCCACCTTTCGCAGCAATGCAGGCTGCTATTCTCCCATGGAGACGATCGTAGAGATGCTGGATGTAATCCTGTGGAACGGCTTGCCATGCCATTTCCACCTGGCGCCTCAGTTGGACCAGCGTTCGTGCTGGACGTGCAGACCGCGTGAGACGACGCTTCATCCAGTCCCAAACATGCTCAATGGGGGACAGATCCGGAGATCTTGCTGGCCAGGGTAGTTGACTTACACCTTCTAGAGCACGTTGGGTGGCACGGGATACATGCGGACGTGCATTGTCCTGTTGGAACAGCACGTTCCCTTGCCGGTCTAGGAATGGTAGAACGATGGGTTCGATGACGGTTTGGATGTACCGTGCACTATTCAGTGTCCCCTCGACGATCACCAGTGGTGTACGGCCAGTGTAGGAGATCGCTCCCCACACCATGATGCCGGGTGTTGGCCCTGTGTGCCTCGGTCGTATGCAGTCCTGATTGTGGCGCTCACCTGCACGGCGCCAAACACGCATACGACCATCACTGGCACCAAGGCAGAAGCGACTCTCATCGCTGAAGACGACACGTCTCCATTCGTCCCTCCATTCACGCCTGTCGCGACACCACTGGAGGCGGGCTGCACGATGTTGGGGTGTGAGCGGAAGACGGCCTAACGGTGTGCGGGACCGTAGCCCAGCTTCATGGAGACGGTTGCGAATGGTCCTCGCCGATACCCCAGGAGCAACAGTGTCCCTAATTTGCTGGGAAGTGGCGGTGCGGTCCCCTACGGCACTGCGTAGGATCCTACGGTCTTGGCGTGCATCCGTGCGTCGCTGCGGTCCGGTCCCAGGTCGACGGGCACGTGCACCTTCCGCCGACCACTGGCGACAACATCGATGTACTGTGGAGACCTCACGCCCCACGTGTTGAGCAATTCGGTGGTACGTCCACCCGGCCTCCCGCATGCCCACTATACGCCCTCGCTCAAAGTCCGTCAACTGCACATACGGTTCACGTCCACGCTGTCGCGGCATGCTACCAGTGTTAAAGACTGCGATGGAGCTCCGTATGCCACGGCAAACTGGCTGACACTGACCGCGGCGGTGCACATATGCTGCGCAGCTAGCGCCATTCGACGGCCAACACCGCGGTTCCTGGTGTGTCCGCTGTGCCGTGCGTGTGATCATTGCTTGTACAGCCCTCTCGCAGTGTCCGGAGCAAGTATGGTGGGTCTGACACACCGGTGTCAATGCGTTCTTTTTTCCATTTCCAGGAGTGTAGATGAATGGCATGTCCCCGTTGGCAATTTATTTGAATACAATATACAATCATCTTGGGGTTGAACCTCTTTTTTCCGTGTTTGCTTTAACAATAGGTATGTTTTTGGATAGGGTCCGCCTTCGGCAAAACACAATTTTGTTTTTCAACCCAAAAATGTTTCACTGCAGTTGCAACATCTTCAATGGGGTTTTATTTCTCATCTGTTAAAGATAGAGAATGTTCTTTACTGTTTGCACACATGTAACTATTAGTTTTTAAATCGTAATTACAGATATTTAAAAAAAACATAAATTATGATTTAGTACCATTTTACCAAATGGTGTGGTTCATCTGAGGTGTTGTGTTTCCACAGTAGCTGTTTTGTTCCACAGTTTGTCATCTGCAACCACTTACACCTTAAAGTAGAAAAATTGAAATTGTTATTTCTATGCCTGAAATTATTTAATTCTATATGTGTTTGTGTGTGTGTGTGTGTGTGTGTGTCCATTATGTAAATAGACACACACACACACACACACACACACACACACACTCACACACACACAAACAAACACACGCACACGTGTGGGGCTGGACACTTGTGGCGATTGCATTGCGTTTTGGTATCCATGGCATTTTGCAAGCTATAAACACACATACGCAGTACTTACCTACTCGTGTGTGATACGAAGATACAGAGTGCTTATAAATGAATATCGGTGTTTTAACGCTTTATAATATTTATTACATTAAACTTACAGTTATAAATGATATGTCAAATGAAAGATCAACTCAAACAGTTTTGCCAAGAAACTTATAAATGCTCAATGTGAGCACCATTTGTCACACGGCGCACATCAAGTCTACAGCCGAGTTCTTCCCAAACGCAAGGGGCCCAATGACAGGCTTTGCATGGCCTCCACGTTCATCCGGCCTAACGCCATGCGATTTTTTCCTTTGGGGCTTCATCAAGGATCGTGTGTGCGTGCCTCCGCTACCAGCAGACCTCCCTGAATTAAGAAACTTGGTTGAAGCGGCTTTTGCTACATTCCCTGAAGACACACTTATCAACGTTTGGGTAGAACTCGGTTATAGACTTGATGTGTGCCGTGTGCAGTCCTACTCGTGAGCATGCAATATACAACTGGCCATGTGAAGAACATGGATTATGTAGATTCAGTTCACACACCTGAAGTGATTGACCTTGTGCCTTGTTGACGGTTATCGAGAATGCAAGCCGAATGAGGAATGCAGGCATTTGAAATCAGATGGCATGTCGGTGGAAATGATGGGAATGCGTGGAATGAGCATATCTTCTCCTTTCGACTTTCCATCAAGCGCAGTTGCCTCGATAACATTCAGCATCAGTTTCTTCACGGCGAGTCTCGTTCCACTACACAATCGAGGTGGATTAATGACCCACAAGAGAGTAATTAGCACGCTGACCCTGAGAGACAATTTGTGCGGTGCACACCTGAAAGCTCCAACAAATTTAAAAACTCGATTGGAGAATTAACAAATTCGACGCCGTCAATCGATTTGCAGGTAACAGAATCACCTGCAGTTTTTTTCTCAAAGGCCATCGTTCATTACAATTACGCCGGTGTTTTTTGCTGCCAAGAAAGTACATTCGCAAAACCATTTATAATTTTTGCACTTCATGACAATTTGCGGAAAAACTTTCTGAATGAGTTGTTCGATGGATGGCACAGTAACGCAAAACTTCAATGGAAATTAAATACATTTTGTGATAGCATCGACTGGTACTTTTCCTTCACCAGTGTTCAACAGCTGTTTTGAAAATGTGGCTGCCGACTCATAGCGGTGCAAATGTACGCGCATATCGGCCTTAAATGTAACTTTTTCGCTCATGTCTCCAAAGATGCGATGGTTTGAGGCAAGCACTGAGCTCATCAGCTGGTGTTGATGTAGGTATCACCGGAAGAATTTTTCTAAAGTCACCAGATAATAGGTATGAAAGCGCCACCGAACGGTTGTGCATTTGATCGTAAATCTTTAAGAGTCCCATAAAGCGATTCAAGAGTTTTTTTTATGAGCCGTGGTGCGTTCGTCCTAGACAACGAACGAGCTTGTAACCTTTCATAACTTTAGCCATGCCATATTCTTCTGCAATGATCCTTTTGAAACGTTGCATATTGGAGATTCCGAGAAATGCATATCCAATGGCAACGCCACCATCTAAAATGTAGCTGCAATACCTGATGAAGCAAGAGAAAAACCAGTTCCATTTTGAGATCGAAAGTGAGGCAGTAGTAAACTGATGAGGAACGTTTCTCCAGTGCCGTCAGGAGGATCAAGGAAGAACAGACCACCTCTGCCGCTCGACAAGGTACTTTTAATTGTATCGTAGGAAAATTTTTCTTCCGCAAGCAAAAGTTGATCGTTTGCTTCAACAAATACAAGCAAATCATTTGTATTTTACTGCTGTTCTCTCACTAAACGTTCTGGCGCAGTGCAAGATAAATCAGTTCTTTGTTGTTGATGGTTATGCACATGTCCTCGTTTCCGATCAGAGCTTGACTGAAAATATTGTCTGAAAAATCGATGGAATTATCGTTCCTAACGGTAAGAACACTGTGCAAAATATCTTCACTCAATTCCTCTATGAATTTTTCCTGCAAATCTGTCTTGTTACATGGCGAACATGGGTCTGTGATAGTGAATAAAGTTCGAATTTGTCGCGGATGACAGCTAGCACATGCGTCCATCCATTTTGCTTCCCAGTGTCGTTCGTTTTCAAGAAAATGAAGATTCTGGCAGGCTTTTCTGTGCGTCTGGAATTCTACACCAATCAATCGTTCTCAAAGTTGCAAATGAACTAGGTCCTTTGACATTAACCAAAAGCTTTTTCAAATAATAACATTCGGCATTATTTGGATGTAATGTATAAAGCGGACCTACGCGTAAGACGAATACGCATTTTGGTAGCCTTCAACACGTGTGCCTTGCTTACGTCGTTGGGATTTCTTGAATGTAGCTTTCCATGTACAGTACTATGGAACTTCTGCGTACAATAACGTCTAAGCAGAGGCTCAAAAAATGCTGTAAATGTTGTGCGTGCTGCTTCAGCAACAACATTTTGTGTAATGTTTGCCGTGAAATAGACTCTTTGTCCATTTTCAAGATGAACACTAAGATGAACAATATTGGGATGTCAACTGTGAATTGGGAAACTCAAAATACGCCAAACAGCCTTGTTGCTGCGGATACATCGACCTGTTTTTCTCAATCGTTGCACGGATGAGGTCCATCGATACGACTGCTATATCGTTGCCTTTGTAGACTTACTTGCATGTGTGTTTGATCGGTTTGATGGAAAGGCAATATTCGAAGTTGATATGAGCTTTAAACGTTTTCGATAATGGAGGAGAATATGGCACAATTTATGTTGTCTGTTTTAACATCAACATTTTTCGTTTGATTATTGTTGTCTGACCTCCATCTTCTGGTTTTCGGCTTTTGCATAATGGCCATCCGTCATCCCTAGTGCATGTTTCATGAGCTAATACTCTATGATTTTTTGTGCATTTGTTACCTATCGCCGGCCGGGGTGGCCGAGCGGTTCTAGGCGCTACAGTCTGGAACCGCGCGACCGCTACGGTCGCAGATTCGAATCCGGCCTAAGGCATGGATGTGTGTGATGTCCTTAGGTTGATTAGGTTTAAGTACTTCTAAGTTCTAAGGGACTGATGACCCCAGAAGTTAGGTCCCATAGTGCTCAGAGCCATTTGAACCATTTTTGTTACCTACCATGCAAGGAAATTGTGGGTTTATTGCTCCGCATGGTGCATACATCATGTTTTTCGTCACAGTATCGAATAGCATTGGATCTGTCCAAATGACGTTAACACTTTGAACTATGTGTATTTTCGTTTTGTGCCATATGATAATATGAGAACGTAGAAGTCCTCTGTTCTGCCGTTCAGTGTCACACATCCAGCGGAGAGTTTCACCATAATTGTGATGCTTTGCAATTACGTCCATCAATATAGTGGGTTTTTGCTTGAATATTCGTGTCGATCGGATGGACGTTGACCAGGCAATAGAAGCTCTTTTATCTCGTCTCACGCTGGATTGCATGTGAATGTGATGAAAAAATCCGGGCGGCCATACGAACGCACATATGTCATGGCATCTTCTGCATGTATGAGAAATATCGCACAATTGCAATTACAAATGAAGGAATGGATCAACAGTGGAATTAAAATTCAAGGTGAAAGGAAATCACTGGTGAGCTTCGCTGATAACATTGCCACCCTCAGTGAAACTGATGAAGAATTACAGGACCTGTTGAATGAAATTAACAGTCTAATGAATACAGAACAAGGATTGAGAGCAAATCGAGAAAAAACGAGAGTAATGAGAAGTAGCAGAAATGGGAACATCAAAATTGGTGCCGAGGCAGTAAAATAATAACCCATGACAGATGAAGCAAGGACAAAAGAAGCAGACTAACACTGGCAAAAACGACATTCCTGGCAAAGCGTAATATCGAACACATGCCTTAATTTGAGGAAGAAACGTACGTTTGGAGCTCAGGTTTATGTGGTAGTGGGAATACCCGAAAGAAGAGAATCGAAGCGTTTGAGATGTGGTGCTACAGAGGAGTTTAGGTGGACTGATGAGGAACGAGGAGTTTCTCCGGAGAATCGGCGAGGGAAAGAATGCATGGAAAACAATCAGAAGGAGAACATTCGTTAAGACCTCGCGGAATAACTTCCATGGCACTAGAGAGAGCTGTAGAGGGTAAAAACAGTAGAAGAAGACAGATATTGGAAATCGATGAACAAATAATTGAGGACGTTGGTCGCAAGTGCTTCAAACCAGTCAGAAGACTGACAACCCACAAAAAAAAATAAAAAAAATAAAGGACTGAGAACCTTAGAGCCTTTAAAACTGATAGTTCGCTTCTGCAGATTACCTCACAGATGAAACCTACAACCCAAACAATGTAGAAACCGATCCGAAGCCTCTCAGAGAATGCAACACCGCTAGCAAAAGCTTACAATAGAGGAGAACTATCACATCCAAAAAAAGTAACGCAAGGAAAGAGAGTTTTGAGTGAATACAAAGCACAGCGCAACGAAACACAGTTTGCAATTCCTAATGAACTGCAGAAAGACATTTCCTCAAAGCAAACAAGTATATCACATTTTTGTTTGTGCAGAACACCTGTTTCTCGATTCCTTTCTCTCTCTCTCTCTCTCTCTCTCTCTTTCTCTCTCTCTCTCTCTCACACACACACACATACACACGCACACACACACTGAAACGTCCCCTTTGTACAATTATACATGACTGTGCTTAACCTGACACACAATATTTTGTTAGCGCAACGCAATCTGACTTTCAAAATTCCCTACAAAAGAATGGCCCTGACTAACATTAAACTATACCTTTCACAAATCACTTACCTCACAAAAATCTTCGCTGCTCAAGCTACTGCAATACAGCAAGCGCCACTACTGCCAGCTAAATAAAAGATTCAAACTATGGAAGGCACTAACTACTGATAGGGATAGTTAGCAAATGAAAGATATTAGTAGAGAACAAACAATGTATTTACCTTGATATCATCATATATAAATATAGCAGTTCATGACAAATTACAAATCTCCGCCATCTCTCTCCCCACATCCACCACTGCTGGTGGCTCACCTCCAACTGCGCAACGGTACGCGCTGTTCACATTCAGCTGCCGCTGCCCAACACTACAATGGCAGACAACAATGCAAACCAGCCACAGACTGCACACAGCACAGCCAGTGATTTTCAGAGGGCTACGTGGCGTTACCAATATAAGAACCTAAACAGCCTACTTACATAGCCCCCATGCTCCCCACAAAAAATTTTACAAATTGGTTTGGGCAGTGGCCAATACAGATTTGAAAAAATTTTTCATAATTACAATAACAAAGAAATCAAATGCACACACTTATTGATACAATGTTGGTCAAAAGCTAAAATTTTCTCACAGTCTATAAAGACAGTCCTGATCATTCATCATAATAGTAATTACAGTTTCTCATTAGTAAAAGAAATTGCACATAGAAGTAGTGGATTTCCATACAGTCTTGATGAAGTAGTGTTGTCCTTCCAACGGAAAGACAGTGGTGACTCTTGACATGCTGACAGGTAATGGGCCACAACAGAGTAAACCCACAGCAGAGTCAGTCGACGTTTTGAAGAATATTGGTAGTTAGGTCATCACAGAGCAGACCCACTGTAGTCCTGGTAGAGATTGTGGTATTGGTGGGCCACCAGAGGTGCAGACCCACTGTAGTCCTTGTAGAAATAATGGTATTGGTGGGTCATCAAATATGCAGACCCACTGTAGTCCTTGTAGAGATGGCTAGCAGCCATCCGTTGCGACTGTGCAGGTGCACAATCACCATCGAAGAGTATTATGGACAATATAGCAAGTCCATAACCACCACTTGTGCACTCACAAAGTTTTTGGAATTGTCCTTAGATCCAGCAATGCTGTTATCCAGTCCCTTGCTGAATTATTAACAAACGTGCAAACACTATCAGTCCCTACTTCTCACATATTGTCCATGTACTATGACCAACAGAAACGTGTGCAGTGAAATGTTACTTAATTTGAAGAACTGGTAACAATTACAATTTGGTAACATAAAAATACAATAACAAAGGTACAAAATACATCATTAAAGAACATAATAATACAGATAACATTTGTAGTACAGGCTTTACAAAAGAATAGCAATAAACATATACATCAGTGTTACAGGAATTATGACATGAGTACAAAAATAAAAGATCAGAATCACTTTCGAAACATCAACTTCACACATGAGCATTAAAACAAAACAGAATAAATAATGTGTAAGCATATTTATAAGGTAAATAACATATTATTAATGCCAATTATATTCGAGGATAACAGTATTCCTCATCATAGTGAATGTAGCTTAATATTAAAAGAAGAAAAAATTCTATGAAACTACACAGAGATAGGAAGAAAACAAATACACAAGGGTACACAAACATATAGTGGGATAACACAAAAGGGAAAGGACAGGGTTTGTTTTACTGCAGTATTTTGCATGGAGATCTCCCTTTGTTCATCATTATTCCCAAAAGTACTATCTATACCTGCTTTCTGTACTTTTTTCGTTTAACTTCTCAATGCATTTCTTCCAATTCATCGCAACTCATTCTCTTATATAGTCTACCCCCTCTTAAGCTAACTTAAATCTACTGAGCTCAGATGCTAAACTAAGGGACGAGGCAATGCAGCAGCACAAAACAAGTAACACAAACAGCAATGACAAAATATTCAAATGGCAAAGCAAGCTACAGTAATTACAACTAATATGAGGCAATGCTCAGCAAACAAAAAAATAAATCTGGCTTAGCAGAGTAACACAAATTAAAGTTCAGTAGCACTATGCCTGGCAAACAGCAGCTTATATCTAAACATGACATAGCTCAAGCAGAAAAAATAGTACACTAAAGATAACAATGCAGATAATCACATCTTAATGTCTATGTAATGAAAGTGGTGCACCACAAATTATTCTACAAAAGAAATTACCAAGTACTTGAAAAGAAAGTTATAGATGCAGTTACTGTTATTAGTCCCTTCTTATTGTTCTTTCCTTTCCAAGTGCTCCTTTTTTGAAGAATGTGGATCACAAAATTATTATTTAATAGATCTGTTGACAGAAAGTGTTCACATTAGCAAATGCATTTAATTTTATTTTATGAAACCAATGCTGCAACACAGCTGGAAAACAGATGTCAAATGAAATAAGCAATTACGCAAACCAAAGCATAAAAACATCATTCAATAGCTATGTGGCATTTCGTAAGTCAGTAGCTCTCAACTATCGTAGAAAGACGCTTGTCGTAATCAGGTGTGCAGATGTAAAAATATTTCTCGTCATTTCATTAGGCATTTCAGTAAATATCATAAATTACGAGCTCCACAGTATGCTTTCAACAAGGAAATGTCAATAGCGAGGATGATGGCCTCCCCCTTTTTTTCCTACCTGTGCCGCTGAAAGGCTAATGGCTTTTTTTTTCGGGCGGCTGTCGCCCAGGTGGGTGCCCGCGACGCATTACGTGCAGGTGGTCACTTAACTTTCATACGGAAATATTTACGACACCAGTTTCCGCTACAGTGACAGTCTCATATGAAAATTTCACAGGTCGAAAATTTACGTCACAAGTGTGTAGAAACAAAATCCTATGAATATAACAGTGTCCAAAAAAATTTTCGCCGGCATTGTGATACATTCACGCATTTACACACACATTTCACAACTCTTAAAGTACGATTCTCGGTTTCCAACATCCTTCTTCACAAGTCAAGAGTCCTTAACTTCTTTCATTATTCATATACATATAAACACGTAATCACATTCCTCATATATGGTAGCATCATCTTATTGACATAAACATACCTCAACAGCATAATACACATCGTCGTCGTAAAAATAACATCATAACACCTCAGTCAAATCTCAAAAAGGTCGTAGCTTTCTGCAATAATTTCAAACCATAAAAAATATTCTCTGCTCATTTCAATAGTGTCATCTGCCTCAAACGTACTTTAAAAATCATGATCTCATACCAAATACATCATTCAAAGCTCTCATAGTATCACAATGGTTCCGAAAAATGTGAGCATTTCTCAAAGTACAGACAAAATACAATTTCGTAAGTGTGAAGTTATCCAACTGCGTAATTACGTAAACATCTGTCACTGATGTAGTAAAAACGTTTGTCTGTCTCAGTTAAATGATCAGATAGCTGTGTAATTTGTGTGTTAGAGAAATATGGTACCGATGTGTAAAGTTGTATAAGCAAATACCATATTAGCTAGGGTTCCTTGTGGTTGCCACACACATGGTACACAAAGTAAGCGTGTACCCCCCTGAGGATTAATGTAATTATACCCTCAGGTGTTACAGATTACAGCAATGAAATGAAATGTATCACTGAAAACCTTTGTATCATTGTACTTCAAATATCTTTAAAAATAAATGTTTTAAGTACAAAATTAATCACTCAAATGCGTGTCCTGTAGCGCTAAATGTGCTTCTTGCTGTAAGATAATTCTGTGGAAGTGTCGTACTTATCGTCCTCCGAAAGCTAAGTTCTGCAGAAGTCAATGTACTTACCTCATGATAAACAAAAGTGAAATGCTTTATGTATAGATATCTTAGTTATTACGCTTATTGCCATGATGAAGAAAGTACTGTGCTGTAACGTATTGTTGTGTTACGGAAAAGGCAATCTCATTGTAGCTATACCACAAAAGTTACTACTAAAACATGTTTTACTTTGCAGAATAAAACAGAAAAACTGTGCAGAAATAAAACAGAAACACTACAAAGGCAACATTGTAAATTGTCACTCATTAGAAGCGTCATGATAAAACCGTGTAGTTGTCACTTAAACTAACCACTGTGTCGTCTGGTATCTCACAGAAAGTACATTAATTCAGAATGTATATTCAAGTAAACCAAAATGTTGCATTAAAATCTCATTAGCAGTACCAGATATAATGTTATTTTTCTTGGAGCCAGCCGGCGCACGTGTATGCCTGCGGTGCGAGTCATTGTCTGTCTCTTTGTTGCCGCGCGTCGTTACTGGGATTAGGAGGCCTAACTTCCACAAATTCGCCTTGCCGAGAGGGCCCAGCTCTGTTTAAAGCTCGCCAGTTCTGACGCAATTCAGGTCTGTCGTTACGATCACATCGTCTGTCGTCATGTCGGTAGTTCCTGTAGTTTCTTTCTTGTCGGTTAAGTGGTGGAGAATTTCTCCCTGAATTGTAACTGCGCGCTGAACTGTTGCGTCTGAAGTTATTCTGTCTCCCTTGATAATAATTATTTTGGTTCCCATATTGTCTGTTTCTCTGATTGTCTCTGTGATAGTCACTACCGCGGAGAGGTGATCTTTCCCTGTAATTGTTACTACACTGCCAACGGTTGTCGTACGGGTGGTGTCTATTTTGGTCACGATTTGCGTTGTAAGAATAGACCAGTCGTGTCTGGTTATTGTTTCTGTCGTCACGGAATTGTGACGGATGTGACCTGTAATTGTTGTGTCCTTGTTTTCGCGTTCCGCGATTATCAGTGTCGATTTCTAGTTCTTGTAACAGTCCCTGAAAAGCTTCAATGTCGTCTTTGCAACGTCCTGCTAAAATAATATGCCGTAAATGTTCAGGTAATTTGATTAAGCAAATGCGGATGAGTTCTGAGGGGCTGTATGGGTTTGAAAGATACTGATTCTTATGCAACATGTCTTCAAAATATTTGACAAGAATGGAAAATTCAGATTGTTCAAAGTGTTTCATCATCATGATGCTATGTTTTACTCAGTCTTGTGTGGCTTGAGACCAATATGCTGAGAGGAAGGCATGGTAAAATTCTCCTTCACTGTGGCAATCGTGAATGACCGATCGCATTCTTACAGCTGGTTCATTCTCTAAGTAGCCACACATAAATTCTAATCTGTGTTCTAACGACCAGTTGGGAGGAAAACAATGAGAGAATTGATGGAGCCATGCTTGTGGATGAATGTCGTTGCCAGAATTCTTAAATGTTTTGAATTTACGTGTAGTAATGAACAGCTTATAGTCAAAATCATCATGTCGGCGAGTCGCATATCGGTCATTGTTAGGTTGTGTCGGCCGTTCCATCTCAAAATTCGGTGCACATTGCCAATTTCTTTCATAACTTCCGAAATGCCCTGTGTTATTATTTTGCGGCTTTTCCGTGTTTCTAAGTCCCTCTTCCCGTGTTGGAGCGCCAGTGTCCTCTGAAATACGTAATTCTTGTATTACCTGTGTCAGCTGATCTTGTACTTCCCGGATTTCTCTTTGGTGTTGTGTATTAATTTGATTCTGATTTTGTTTGAATTTTCTTATTTGTTGATACTCTTCTGTGTCAGTGAAGGCTACGGGTCTTGTGTCATTCAGATCATCATCTACCTTTGTAGATAAGTTAGTGACCTGATCCGAAAGTTCGGATACTTTCTCCGATAGTGTCCTTATTTCTTCAGTGTGTTTTTCTGAACCAAGTTTCAGAGTATCTACTGTGTCCTTAAAGTTTTCCTGAGTTTTTGCAAGTTGCGTAACCAAATCGGTAGATGCAACTGAGTCAAATTTAGCTTGCAAGGTCTCATGATTTTCATGAACAATAATTTGCAGTTCTTTTATGGCTGCTTCGTGATTCTGTAATGCATTTTCATGCCGCGAAAAAATAGGTTGAAAATGCTCATAAATTTGTGTTTTTACGTCATTACAGACTTTTTGACATTTCGATTCAATGTTATGTAACTCAGTAGTTAAATCTTCACGTGTTTGTTCAAGTGTTTGTTCCAATGAGTCTAACTTTTTAAGATTTTGTTCCACTGTGTCTAACTTTTGAAGCTTTTGCTGTGTTTGTCTCTGATTTTGTTCCATTGTGTCTAACAGTTGCTGTGTTTGTCTCTGATGTTGTTCCATTGTGTCTAACTTTTCAAGCTTTTGTCCCATTTGTTGCATTAATTGTAATAACAATGCACTGGTGTCTGAAACATGTTCCTCAGTGCTTTTCGGCAGTGAAGTTGCACCGGCAACATTCACATTTTGAGAAGTGGAAAATGTGTCTTGACTCATTTGAGAAAACGGTGGGAACCCAAAACCTGAGTCTGCAGTATTTGCAATATTGTGTTCTGTCATTCCCGATTCCTGAGGCGAGCTGTTGCCGACCAATCGATCGATAACGCTTCCTTGTCCACTACCTGTTTCACTGTCTACACCATTGTTTGCCGCCCGCTCCATTTCCCTATGCGCAATTACCAAATTACTACTTTGAACATTAGTTAATTCATTACTCTGCGGCGCTAACACACTGCTTTCGTCTTCACTGTCATTTCTCAGTTTACTTTGGAGCCTAGTGTTACATTTTTCACACGCCATTATTATCACAGTATTTCACACGATAACACAGAAAAGCGCAATTTGAAGAGCAAAATAAAATAACATAGCAATGGAAATAATGTCTACTTAATTGCCAGCGCAGCTGCGAAATACTTGGTGCAAATCTACATGCATGCCACAACTGCTTTACTGTACAACAATGAAAAACTACAACTACAAAGGAAATTCTCTCTTTAATTACGCGCTAGCAATAAACAATAGCTACACTAATTACACAAACTACAAGAAAAAAATCAGAAGATTCCAGTGAGGTATCCTAGGCTAAGGGTCGACATATGAAACGTCCCCTTTGTACAATTATACATGACTGTGCTTAACCTGACACACAATATTTTGTTAGCGCAACGCAATCTGACTTTCAAAATTCCCTACAAAAGAATGGCCCTGACTAACATTAAACTATACCTTTCACAAATCACTTACCTCACAAAAATCTTCGCTGCTCAAGCTACTGCAATACAGCGAGCGCCACTACTGCCAGCTAAATAAAAGATTCAAACTATGGAAGGCACTAACTACTGATAGGGATAGTTAGCAAATGAAAGATATTAGTAGAGAACAAACAATGTATTTACCTTGATATCATCATATATAAATATAGCAGTTCATGACACATTACAAATCTCCGCCATCTCTCTCCCCACATCCACCACTGCTGGCGGCTCACCTCCAACTGCGCAACGGTACGCGCTGTTCACATCCAGCTGCCGCTGCCCAACACTAAAATGGCAGATAACAATGCAAACCAGCCACAGACTGCACACAGCACAGCCAGTGATTTTCAGAGCGCTACGTGGCGTTACCAATGTAAGAACCAAAACAGCCTACTTACAACACACGTGCGAGCGCACTCACGCACGCAAACACACAAACACAAAAATCATAAATTTCTGCCCTAGCAGACGCACCACAAAAACTTGCACCAAAAAAGCAAAATCAGCGTCGCAGTGGACAAACACAAAACAAGCAACAAGTGGGCGGTTACAAAAAGATAGTGTGTGCTGCTAATCCGGAAGCTCCACCTACGGGGAGTCCGGCCGGCAGATGCAAGCCTTTTCATCTGACGCCACGACTTCCGTGTCGATGAAGACGAAATGATGATAAAAACAACACAAAATACCGTCCCCGAGCGGAGAAAATCTCCGAGCCGGCCGGAAATGCAACCCGGGCAGCTCGCAAGGACTCTGCCGCGCTGACCAGTTAGCTAGGGAGGTGGACAGGCGGCTGCCATAACGTAGCATCTCTCAGTGAAAAATTGACAGAAGTTTACTCATAAATCTCGTTGTATGTATGAAAATGTGTGTTACCACGAGAGAGTGTAGAGTGAAATGCGTAAAAAATATGTGTAGGTAATTACAAATTGCAACACACACGAATGATGCAACACAGGGTGGAGAACGTAAGTACAAGACATACAATACTGTTATGCTCAGAAAAACGTTTTCGAAATTAATTACTCTCTAAGCAGTTTATCCTGACTGCTCAGCAGATGATATGCCCTAAGACCACAAAAAAGCCAAGTGTAAGCAGGTCCTTCATATCGACTTTCACATTAATGTTATTTCAGGCGAGCAATCAAAATAAAATAAAAAGTATTTTTATGGTTTTTAGGCTTAACATAGAAAAACCACTACGGACTTTGTATAAAATGTTTAAATCCACAGAAGATGACACATAGGCGTCGAAACACATCATCTGGGTCAACATGAAAAGCAAATTCTTTGTGTTTTGCAGAATTCTGATTTTAAAGCCAGATTTTAAGAACCAGAAAACTGTCATTTTTGCCAGAGGACGAGTGATCTTGACAGTAAGAATAGACAAACTAAAGTAAAATATGTTTTAACTCGAAGATAGGGTTTATTAAAATATAATATTTTGCGGTGTTTTTCTGTGAGGTAGTCTGAAATCAGGTACTCAAATGTACACTACTGGCCATTAAAATTGCTACACCAAGAAGAAATGCAGATGATAAACGTGTATTCATTGGACAAATATACCAGAACTGACATGTGATTACATTTTCACGCAATCTGGGTGCACAGATCCTGAGAAATCAGTACACAGAACAACCACCTCTGGCCGTAATAACGGCCTTGATACTCCTGGGAATTGAGTCAAACAGAGCTTGGATGGCGTGCACAGGTACAGCTGCCCATGCAGCTTCAACACGATACCACAGGTCACCAAGAGTAGTGACTGGCGTACTGTGACGAGCCAATTGCTCAGCCACTATTGACCAGACGTTTCCAATTGGTGAGAGATCTGGTGAATGTGCTGGCCAGGGCAGCAGTCGAACATTTTCTGTATCCAGAAAGGCCCGTACAGGACCTGCAACATGCGGTCGTGCACTATCCTGCTGAAATGTAGGGTTTCGCAGGGATCGAATGAGGAGTAGAGCCATGGGTCGTAACACATCTGAAATGTAACGTCCACTGTTCACAATGCCGTCTGTGTGAACAAGAGGTGACCGAGACGTGTAACCAATGGCACTCCATATCATCACGCCGGCTGATATACCAGTATGTGCGTTCACCACGATGTCGCCAAACACGGATGCGACCATCATGATGCTGTAAAGAGAACCTCGATTCATCCGAAAAAATGACGTTTTACCATTCGTGCACCCAGGTTCGTCGTTGAGTACACCATCGCAGGCGCTCCTGTCTGTGACGCAGCGTCAAGGGTAACCGCAGCCATGGTCTCCGAGCTGATAGTCCATGCTGCTGCAAACGTCGTCGAACTGTTCGTGCAGATGGTTGTTGTATTGCAAACGTCCCCATCTGTTGACTCAGGGATCGAGACGTGGCTGCACGATCCGTTACAGCCATGCGGATCAGATGCCTGTCATCTCGACTGCTAGTGATACGAGGCCGTTGGGATCCAGCACGGCATTCCGTATTACCCTCCTGAAGCCACAGATTCCATATTCTGCTAACAGTCATTGGATCTCGACCAACGCGAACAGCAATGTCGCGATACGATAAACCGCAATCGTGATAGGCTACAATCCGACCTTTATCAAAGTCGGAAACGAGATGGTACGCATTTCTCCTCCTTACACGAGGCATCACAACAACGTTTCACCCGGCAACGCCGGACAACCGCTGTTTGTGTATGAGAAATCGGTTGGAAACTTTTCTTATGTCAGCACGTTGTAGGTGTCGCCACCAGCATCAACCTTGTGTGAAAGCTCTGAAAAGCCAATCTTTTGCATATCAGAGCATCTTCTTCCTGTCGGTTAAATTTCACGTCATCTTCGTGGTGTAGCAACTTTAATGGCCAGTAGTGTACTTCGTGGTGTTTTTCTATGGAGTAGTCTTAAATCACGTCTTTAAATGTATAATACAGTGAGCCAAAGTCGGATTGTATTAAAAGTTTTATATATCTGCACTCTTTCAAGTTAATCTGGTAAAGCCCGATATGTTTATAAACTGACGAGCCAAAACATCATGGCCGGTGCCCACCGCAGCCTGGTGGAGAGGCGTCCACGTAACATGGCAAGGAAAGTGTATAAGCAGAGCAGAGACGTAACGGGTAGTCATTTTAGCGTCAATGTGTACTGCAAACGGGCAAATACACAGACATAAGCGACTTTGGCAAAGAGTACATTGCTGTGGTCCAACACCTAGCCTAGGAAATGCAACCCGAGTCGTCGACGTTGGTTGGCTGTTCACACACACAGCTGTTACGAGCATCAGTGGAAAGTGGTCGAAGGAGAGTAATACCACAAGTAAATGCCGAGACATTGGAGATCCACGCTACATCCTACGGCGTGGAGGTTTGCCTGCTCTGTAAGGTAGGATAGATGTCGATCTCTGGCAGATCTGATGACAGAGCTGGTACAGGTACAAGTGTTTCGAATAGCATTGTGCAGCACTCCGTAGCAGAAGAGCCCTCCATGTTCCCGTATAGACCCAACGAAATCGTCAGTTACGACGACAGTGGACACGGGATCACCGAGATTGGTCAGTGGATCATTGGAAAGGTGTCTGCTGGTCGAATGAATCAAGTTTCTTGTTACGTTAGGTCGATAGTTGTGTCCAGGTATGCCGTCATCCAGGACAACGGCTCCTGAAAACGTGCACCGCACCACACCCGCAGGGCGGATCAAGCAGTATTACAGTAGGACGGACACTTCTGGTACAGGAAAAAGTGTTTCGGAGCAATGTGTTCACGGCACATTGTTTGACATACGGCTCCACGGCTTCTTTCGAATGGAATCGAAGACACCACGACAGCTGTGAATTACGTGAGCAGTACTGCGGATCACACGCATGTTTAATGGATCCCTCGGTGGCGATGCCATCTTCCAGGAGGAAGATAGTGATCTCACGCTGACGTCTTGGCCGCTAAGTCCGCCTGATATAAAGGTGATTGAAGACAGATGTGCATTTTTAACTTCTCGCGGCGTAATGAATAATCCATTAAATTTCGGGCATGCAGCCGCGCAAATAAAATTTCTTCTACTGATATTTCGGCCGCGTATCGTCCGGCCACCTTCAGAGCGAGTTCCAAGACTGGATCTCGCTCTGAAGATGGCCGGACGATACGCGGCCGAAATATCAGTAGAAGAAATTTTATTTGCGCGGCTGCATGCCCGAAATTTAATGGATTATTGATTGAAGACATTTTGGCAGCTATTAATCACCAACTCCGCAATCACAAACCACGTGCCCGTAACTTGCGCGAATTAGTGGCCTGTGCGGAGACGTCTGGCGCCACATACATCCGAATACCAACCAAGTACACTACTGGCCATTAAAATTGCTACACCACGAAGATGACGTGCTACTAACGCGAAATTTAACCGACAGGAAGAAGATGCTGTGGTATGAAAGTGATTAGCTTTTCAGAGCATTCACACAAGGTTGACGCGCGTGGCGACACCTACAATGTGCTGAGATGAAAGTTTCCAACCGATTTCTCACACACAAACAGCAGTTGACCAGCGTTGCCTGGTGAAACGTTGTTGTGATGCCTCGTGTAAGGAGGAGAAAAGCGTACCATCTCGTTTCCGACTTTGATAAAGGTCGGATTGTAGCCTATTGTGATTGCGGTTTATCATATCGCGACACTGCTGCTCGCATTGGTCGAGATCCAATGACTGTTAGCAGAATATGGAATGGGTGGGTTCAGACGGGTACTACGGAACGCCGTGCTGGATCCCAACGGCCTCGTATCACTAGCAGTCGAGATTACAGGCATCTTATCCGCATGGCTGTAACGGATCGTGCAGCCACGTCTCGATCCCTGAGGCATCAGATGGGGACGTTTGCAATACAACAACCATCTGCACGAACAGTTCGACGACGTTTCCAGCAGCATGGACTATCAACTCGGAGACCATGGCTGCGGTTACCTTTGACGCTGCATCACAGACAAGAGCGCCTGCGATGGTGTACACAGCGACGAACCTGGGTGCGCAAATGGCAAAACGTCATTTTTTCTGTATGGGGTGCCATTGGTTACACGTCTCTGTCACCTCTTGTTCGCACTGACGGCGCTTTGAACAGTGGACGTTACATTTCAGATGTGTTACGACCCCCAAGGCTCTACCCTTCATTCGATCCCTGCGGAACCCTACATTTCAGCAGGATAATACACGGCCGTATGTTGCAGGTCCTGTACGGGCCTTTCTGGATACAAAAAATGTTCGACTGCTGCCCTGGCCAGCACATTCTCCAGACCTCTCACCAATTGAAAAGGTCTGGTCAATAGTGGCCGAGCAACTGGCTCGTCACAATACACCAGTCACTAGTCTTGATGACCTGTGGTATCGTGTTGAAGCTGCATGGGCAGCTGTACCTGTACACGCCATCCAAGCTCTATTTGACTCAATGTCCAGGCGTATCAAGGCCGTTATTACGGCCAGAGGTGGTTGTTCTGCGTAGTGATTTCTCAGGATCTATGCACCCAAATTGCGTGAAAATGTAATCCCATGTGATTTCTAGTATTATTTTAAAATTCCCGAGAATTTACGAATCCTTACGAATTCTGAAGCAGACTGATGTTAAGGATATTTTTCCGTATATTTCAGGTCCGTTCTTTTACCCTCCTTACATACGGGAGTCGTGTGTGCTTTCTTCTCAATAGCTGAGAGAGAGAGAGTCACGATAGAGGCAAACTAAGTAAGGGGCCAATGCCGAAGAGTATTCTCTATAAAACCGAATTTGGATCCATCTGGACCTGGCGATTTACTTGCTTTCAGTTCTTTCAGTTGCTTCTCAAAGCCAGAATGTCTATTCCTACATCCTCCACACGGGAGTCTGCGCGAAGTAAATTGTAATTTGTGAACTTTACAAAACATTATGATCTTGAAATGTGACAAACACGCTTGGTGCGCAGTGGTGACATACAGTAAATGCATTCTTCCAGAAATGCACTAACTACAGCTACATAGTATATCAATGTATTCAATACATTTCTGCAGCATATTAACACCTGCTTCACCTTGCAGAGTGAATGACACTGTTATATGTACACTGGTGTTCGAAATTAAAACAACAAACGGAAATTTTGCGTTTATTTTGGATCAAAACGGTGTAAACAGGTGATAGTAAAGTAGAAACAATGTACAAAGGGCGTCCAAAAAGTTTTGCATAGTCGTTTCTATTTTTTTATTCTTTGCAGGGGGAGAATGAAATTTTTTGTGAACATACTTGGAACATTTAGCTATACATTGAGCCTACTCAATGTAGCCTCCATCAGCCGTGATGCATCTGGCCCAACGTTCTTTCCTTGATGTAAACGCACATTGGTAAAAATCTGAGGACTGACTTTTACGCCATTGCTTGACACAAAAAGCAGGTCTTTCTATCAAAAATTTTACCGCGTATGTGTGCTTCAGACGACCAAAGAGGTAAAAATCAGACGAAGCCAAGTCCGGACTCTAGGGAGGATGGGGAACAATTTTCCAACCCATTTTCCTGATTTTCTCCTGCTTCATAAGGGCTGTATGGGGTTTGGCATTGTCATGGTGTAGTCTGATGAGCTGACCCTGAAGCTGTGGTCTGTGGCTCTTGATGGCACGTCGCAGCTTGTCCAATGACAAACAGTAACGGTCCCGGTTAATTGTGGAGCCAGGTTCCAAAACGTTAATGAAAATGACACCACACTGATCCCAGAATAAGGAGCCCATCACCTTTTGGCCTGCTGTTCGTGAAAGTCTTGGAGGGAGACCGGGTGACGCCACACCATGGAGGCCGGCCGCGGTGGCCAAGCGGTTCTAGGCGCTTCAGTTCGGAACCGCGCGACTGCTACGGTCGCAGGTTCGAATCCTGCCTCGGGCATGGATGTGTGTGATGTCCTTAAGTTAGTTAGGTTTAAGTAGTTCTAAGTTCTAGGGGACTGATGACCTCAGATGTTAAGTCCCATAGTGCTCAGAGCCATTTGAACCATTTGAACCACACCATGGATTGGGTTTTGCTCTCAGGTTCGCACATAAACAACCACTTTTCATCCTCGGTAATGACGCCGTCAAAACACTGTTTCCACTCTTCAGTAAAGATCTTCGTGAGACCCTCGCACACGTTCTTCCTCATCGTTTTCATTTCTATTGTTGATAATCTAGGCACCCAACGTGCACAGATTTTTCTGTACCATGGTGACTGTACCAGCGATACCACACTACCCAGTGGGAAACGAGTCATTTCAGCTAGCTATCGTGTCGTCACACATCTGTCATTTTGGATGATTTGATCAATGGTCTCCTTATTCACACACTCACTGTCGTCGATGGTCTACCGCATCGTGGATTGTTCAGTAGAGAGAAATCACCTTCTTTAAACCTTTGCAACTACCGCTGGATACTGCTGCGATCCACTGTGTCCTTCCCATAAACAGGGAGCAACTTCCTGTGAATCGATGTGGTAGAGTCATCGCCGATCTTGAAGAGGAACTCCATCAACGACCGTTGTCGCAGCCTGACATCTACTTCACGGTCCGTTATGCCTCACCTTTAAATAAAAGAAAATACTTTTATATACCAACTTATAGCTAGATGTTCCAAGTATGTTCACAAAAAATTTCATTCTTCTCCTGCAACATTATATATATATATATATATATATATATATATATATATATATATATATATATATATATATATATATATATATATAGAGAGAGAGAGAGAGAGAGAGAGAGAGAGACAACTGTGCAAAACTTTTTGAACGCCCTTTGTAAAGAACACAGAACGTAAACAACTGCATCATGCATAACGATGAACGAAAATGTTCTTTGCTTTTTCCAACTTAACGGATTTGTGCACACATTCCGACTGCTGTTTATGTGCTCAGCATCGTGTGTTAGTACCTTTGGCAGCAATACAGAACTGACAACGACGGAAAAATGCTGTGAATGATGTGATTAGTTTCATGTTGAGTCAATAACGCCCACTCTTCCTGTAGAGCTGCTCGCAAGTCTTGGAGAGTGGTTGGTGGATGCTGACATGATGAAAACTGATTCCCTAACGCATCCCAGGCATGCTCTACAGGAGTAAAATCGGGAGAGCGAGCATGCCACTCCGTGGGTGCAATATCTTCCGTTTCCAAGAAAACATCAACCACGCATGCTCTATGAGGTCGAGCATTATCATCCATCAGCACGAAGTTATCTCCATGATACTTGACAGCAGTTAAATCTTGCGGATTCACCCGTACAGTTTTATGGAGAGATGTTCAAGTGGTCAACATAATACCTGCCAACACCATTAGGGATCCTCCTCAATATAGGTCTCTTTCCACAATGTTTGAATCCCGAAATCGTGTTCCACATTCCATCCCGATGCGAATGCCTCGAGAATCACTCTCCAGCCCAAATCTGGATTCATCTGCGAAAAGAACATTGTCCCATTGTTTGACCGTCCAGGTAGCATGTTAACGACTCCTCTCTAGACGTTTCCTTCTCAGATGCCAGTACTAAGGCGGTACCATCGTGCCCTTACGGCCAAATAACGGGCCTCTCTTTTGATATCAGGATGTGTTTCTACCTGATCAACATTACCCCGTTTGATCGTTGACGTGGTTGTCCATTGACCGGAATGCCATCTACTGTGCGGAACACGATTGTACGATCATCTGTTGACATTTTGTAGGATTATACCGTGAATTAGACACAACACGGTGAAATAGCGGTTTATTGCCCTAATTATAAACTACGGTTTAGATGGTAACTCTACGCACTGCGCAATAAACACAAAATTTAAGGGAATGAGTAATTGTCAACTGAAGTGATGTGAACACATTAACATACATTGGTGTCCAAAACTTACGGACGAAAGTAATTTTCGCATGACTTGTCACTGCCAAATAGCACAGCACTATGAAACTGGTACAGTGTGGTACAGAAAGTAACTGAAAGGATGTTCAAATAACTTACGGGTTTGCTGCCGGGTAACGTCGTCGAACACCACCGATATTTCGACAGAAGCACACCCTGCCATTCTCAAGAGTTTTACTCCTGTAGAGCATGCCTGGGATGCGCTAGGGAGTCAGTGTCTTGAGAATGGCAGGGTGTGCTCCTGTCGAAATATCGGCGGTGTTCGACGACGTCATCCGGCAGCAAACCAGTAAGTTATTTGAACATTCAATTCGCCGGGAAAAGTTAAGGTAACTGAAAGGTGTATGCTATGAGACGAACAGAAATGACTTAGTCAAAAACGATAATTATACTAATGTCAGCGCGATTCATGGTGGTCCCCTGGACATTATAAAAGGTGGAACATGGTCTCAATAGGGTGTGTGATCACAACGGACGGCATTGCATGTCATGCAACACGCTCCCGTGCTGACCACATGCGTGATAAAGAGTTCTTGTGGTAGTGTGTGCCGTTCCTCCATCAGCACGGTTGATAACTGTGGGATGGTCAGTGATGCATGAGGAAGAGCTACAATCGTCTCCCCAAAGCACGCCACACGTGCTCGATGGGATTTTGTAAATCGTGGAAACATGCAGCTCATTCGTCGAATATCTTCTCGTTCCAAGAGCTCCTGTCAATTTCCATCCAGAAAAATGAAGTCATGGCCGAATGCAGCACTGAAAAGATGAACATTGGATGATGTGAAAATTCCTGGCAGATTAAAACTGTGTGCCGGACCGAGACTCGAACTTCAGACCTTTGCCTTTCGCGGGCAAGAGCTCTACCAATTGAGCTACCCAAGCATGACTCACGCCCCCTCCTCACACCTTTACTTCCGCCAGTACCTCGTCTCCTACCTTCCAAACTTTACAGAAGCTCTCCTGCGAACCTTGCAGGACTAGCACTCCTGAAAGAAAGGATATAGCGGAGACATGGCTTAGTCACAGCCTGGGGGATGTTTCCAGAATGAGATTTTCACTCTGCAGCGGAGTTTAATATAAGACACATGGAGCTGCAAACACCGAGAAATACCTCAAAAGAGGACGACAAATGCTGAACATTTCTTTTCATCAGATGTCTTACCTCGCTGCATGTGTAGTAGTTGTCTAGCCTAGGGTACTTATTTTTCATTCTTGTATTATCCCATGTGATACGGTAGTTCTCGTGGTAGTAGTAATACAAGATCAGGGGAGCAATGTGTAGAACTGTCCCCTACCAGTGAGGATAGGATCAACAAGCCCAACAGCTGCACCCACAGTGAGATATGTCATCTGATGACATCACATGTTCAACATTTGTGGCCCACCTGTGGACTACCTCCCAACCTTTGCTGCCACATGTGTATTATATTAAATTATTTGTCTCAGTGTCACCTATGTCACATTGTTCTTTTTTTAATGTTAATGTTAAGCAGTGTATGTGTTTATGTCTGGGATCTCTTCATAAACCGCCGAATCGATTTCAACAAAATTTGTCACAGAAACACCAGGCATCACGAGTGTCAGCAATTTGGAGTTTATAACATCCCAACTCCAATATGAGCAGAGATATGGGCGAAAACAGGTTTTTCCCAGCCCTTGGTGTAGGTTCCCATGCACAACAAGTGTGTTGTGTAGAAACGGTATTGGCTTGCCAAGTCAGTGTACTTTGCGGTGCGGCCTACATGTCAGGGGCAAAAACGGTTTTCCAGACCATGACATGTAGGCTGCTCTGCATAACAGGGGTGTTTTGTTGGAGTAGTATTGGCCTCCTTTATCGACCTGTTTTGCATGGCAGCCTATACATGAAGGGCAAATAAATGGTTTTCAACCCTCTTGAAGGTAGCCTGCCCCACATGACAGACATATTGTGGGAGTAGTAGTGGCTTGCTGTGTTGAATTGTGCATCAGGGGCTACACAAGCCAATGGACATGGCTGTGGACTGATTTAGATGGATAGAGGAGGGGATGAAAAAGAAGAGTAAGGGGAGGAGGAAATGGACAGAGAGAGGGGAGGAGGGGGACATGTCTGAGGCAGGTGGATTGTGTAAAGTGATGGTGGACAGATGGAGGAAGAGGGGAGCTGGAGATGGAAAGAGAGAGGGGAAGTAGAATAAGGTCAGAGGGAGGGGGAGGAAGATATGGTCAGAGACAGGGGTGGAGGATATGGACAGAGAAGGAGGGAAGATGAAGAGTCAGAGAGATTGGGGAGCAGGCAGTTGAGGTGGACAGACAGAGGGAGGAAAAGGTGGACACAGAGAGGGGGATGGGGAGATGTGTTCAATATTGTGTTGAATGCATACTTTGTCACAGCTTTCGGGGAAAGGTTAGCGAACTCAATAAAGCACATTATGAATTGATGTGCTTCTAGAACAGACAGAAAACATTTTAATTAATAACAGTTCCAGAATTATACATGAAGCCTGAATAAACATTTGGCTAACATATCAGTTAATACCTGTAAACACACCACAATAGGCTCGGATTTGGTGGAAAATGGTCTTGGCGGCTTCGTCTGATACTTGTGGGCCGGCCCTTTGTGGCCAAGCGGTTCTAGGCGCTTCAGCCCGGAATCGTGCTGCTGCTGCAGTCGCAGGTTTGAATCCTGACTCGGGCATGTCCTTAGGTTAGTTATGTTTCAGTAGTGCTATGCCTAGGGGACTGATGACTTCAGATATTAAGTCCCATAGTATTTAAAGCCATTTGTGCCATTTTCTTTATATTTGTGGCTAAAGAATTCATGGGCAAAGTGGGAGTAGTGAGCTGTAGTTATCGGCACTTGAAGGATTTATTTGATGTGCACCACAGTGTGTAGACTCTGTGAACAGTGATTCAGAGCCATCCACTGTGCCATAGTTTCCTTTAAACTACGTGTGTGTATGTTTTTAGATTTGAGTTAACCTTGATTTTATTTAAAGACTTTACTGGCTTCAACTCAGGCAACTTATGTCGCTAAAATTGTTTATACCACAGTAATTCCAGGTTTGTTGATTCGTTCCTATATCTTGGCTTTGAATCCTGTTTGTAATTTATATATTTGGCAATCAGGATTTATGTAAGTTCAGTTTTATTATTTGCTGTTTTAGTTCAACCCCTGTGGACAGTGTTGTTTCAGTTTTATTTATGTTCTTTTATAGAACTGGTCTTAGGCAGCAGAACTTAAAACCGAGCTACATACATTGCTGCATTCTTTCTCGGCTGAGACTTGCATTCTACCTGATTTCATGTTTCGCTATTTGTTCCTGATCTAAGGCTCTTTAATGAGACAACTGTTTCCTGTTTATGAGTGTTCAAACAATCTTCCTCTGTCTTATGTAAACATTAAATTATATATGTAGAGCTACTTGGGCATGTGATTTGATAGAATGAAGAATCATACACCTGCTCAAAGTCAAAGTCAGTTTATGCAAATGCTTATGGCATCTGGGTGACACATGACTAACAATGCTTCACCTTGGGTGGCCAACCTTCAGTTATCAGTGGTAACGACTGAGAGCGAACTCATTCAGAACATCAGAACATCGTTAGGTCGGCGGGGTGGATAGGGCACATGACCCCTGGTGGGATGAGAAGTAGGTGGTTACTTAGCTACACAGACAAAAAGATTATACCACACTTCCAAGTTCATATCAAGACACTGCATGGTTCAGTAGTATTGAATTATGACTCCTCAGAGTGAGCAGGAAAGTCGTAGCATGAAATTAGTCCAGTGTAAAGCTGTCCTCACACAAGACAAGGCAGCTGACATTGATGTGTACGTGGACGACAAATTCAACTGAACCTAGCGACCAGGTCACACGCACACGTGATTTAGAACTGCAGCCATTAGCTCTCCAGCGGCAGATATTGGCTGTAACTGGCTCACAAGCCATGCAGGTTGTATAGGAACAAAGAAACACATAAATTTCCTACATTAGCCCTATTAAAACACGATTTTCCTCCATCGTCAACATGCTAGTCAAGTACTTATGTCTGTAGTATATGTAAACAAGAACTTCAGTATGAACGTGTTTTAAGACAGAAAGGAAAATTCCATGGCCAGTCAGTAAGGACATCTGCTTATGAAAGTTTCAAAAGCGGACAAACTCGCTTCTGTGTGAGAGAGAAATGGAGATAGATAGATAGAGAGAGAGGTAAATAAAAAAGAAAAAAAAAAAGAAATTGGATGCAACAAGATGTAAACAGCTTGGTAACTGATCTCATCTAATCATTACGCTACTCAAAATTTGAGATTAAATGACATTGTGAAAATTTTAACCGGTGATATATTATAAAGTGATATTTAATTACGATAAATCCCATCAAGAATAAGGAGTCTTTGATGAATTGATGAATTTTCAATGTGCTGTTGCCTTGAAACGGCACTCTTTCATAATACAGAAATTATAATATAAAAATAAGTAAATACGACACTTCTTTAACCAGCAACATGACGTTTCCTGTCACTTTATTATAAAAGATTGTACCAATAAAGACACGTTTTCCAAAAAACCTCAATGTGCTGGTGCTTTGAAGCAGCATGCATTCATAGAACTTAATTTATAATACAAAACTCAGAAAACATGCGATTTAGTTGAAAATGACAAAATCCAGTATGAAGTCTCCAAATTTCTCTTTGAGACCCTGGCGTTAGGAACTTGCTTATTAATAATAGTGATGTTGTAACTGTTGATTGGTAATATTTACTGACAAAATGCAACCTAACGCTAGATTGCGTACTTACGGCTATCCTGTGTAGCCGTTTTTTAGTACGATTTTAAAAGAGAGAGAGAGAGATTATTAATTGATCACCGAGGCGTCGGTTCTCGATTGTGTTCAGGAAACGTACGGATTGATTACGCGAATAATTGACGCGGATTGCTTTCACGCAATCAGAATCTTCGATGAAAATATCTAAGGGACCTATTTGAATATAAAAGTGGAAATGAAAGCAAATTAGTGGAGTTTCGTAAGAGAAAGATTAACAGGTCGGAAGTGAACACATTAGTGGTCCCCCAAATACAATCGAGACATCGCGATCAATTGCGAACCTGTAACAAAGCTGATATACAATTTGAACAACATTTTTGGTTAGTGAAAGAAAAGAATAAGAAGAAAATTACTGCATCGTAAAATATTTTGAATAAATTGGCTTTAAACTTCTACACATTGACAAACACACAATAAATGCATGACTTACATCTGATATTTCTTTTGTAATGGCGCAGTCCAATAATCGCTGCTTTGTCAGTCCGTTCCTTCTTAAAATTAGATGTCCTGGCGTGTGCGTAAGTACATTGTATCCACACGCGAGTTACAGAAACGTTTGTTCGTCGTTTCACATAGTTTTTACACAAAATAAAAATACAACATGTAGCAATGCTATGTAGTACGTCTTAAAATGTCGGCGATCAAAAGTACAAGGGATAATGAAGTCTCTAGAATATTTCTTAACAAAAGATAGCTGTTTCGCAGCTTCTTGTTATCAAGCGCTGCGGCAATGATTTTATATATCTGCGTCCAGCGGGTCAAAGTGTTTATTTAGAGTATTTGTACGCTGGACGCGCGTTTTGGTATATGCGCACATTAAACAAAAGTATTTCATCTCTTTACTCTCGCGCTGTGATGCTTAGCATCTTTACGAACTACAGCTCGTTGGCTGCTCTTTTCTTTAATGACAAATATCTCACATGCAAATTAACTGAAATCCAATAATATTACAAGCCTCGTATTGGTTCCTCCTTTTGTAGCACGTAGACGAAATATTGCAGCCCTTATTTTGTGTTCTATGCTAGGCAATGGCTCCTCAGTGTGAAATGACAGGCAGTGAGGTCACAAAACTCGTACAGCTCCACGTCGACGTCAGCTAACTTGTCCAGTGTGAGGTCGGCCAAACCGCTCCTCTACCCCCAGGAGCAGCGAGCTCCAGGGATAAACGACGTGCTGTGTCATAACTGGAGCGGGTGGCGCTGTTGGGGCGCCACGCCCCCCCCCCCGCCCCCCCCCCCCCCCCCAGCAGACGGGGTCGTCGCTCGCGACCTTGCGGGCCGAGGTACTGGGCCACGGCTGCGTACGGCCTTCAGCCCTCCCCCCCCCCCCCTCCCCCCCCCCCTAGGTCGCTACTGGACCACGAGACAGCTCGCTATATGTGTGGCCCGCCGGTCGGCGCGGCGCGAGTAGCAATGGAAAGCCCGCGCAGTGCGACCGCCGGCGCGGCGTTGTCGTTGGTCATGATGGCGGCGACTGCTGGCGCCTACGTCTTCTCGTACGACGCTGACATCTTCAGGACGACGGTGAGCCACGCCACACTCCGTACTCCATTACTTGATGGGGAAATACATCCATTGTAGGGAAAGCGCCTACTTAAGCACCTTAGTGGAAATAACATACTGTCAAACCCACAGTTTGGGTTCCTTAAGGGTTCTGTTATTGAGAAAGCTATTTACACTTACAGGGAAAATGTCATTAATTAACTGGACAACAAATTAGAGGCAAGTGGCATATTCTGTGACTTGTCAAAGGCGTTTGGCTGTGTGAATCACAGCATTGATCATTACGTAACACTTCAGCAGTAGGCAATCATACATCATCTGACTGGGAAGAAATTACATGAGGTGTTCCCCAAGGTTCCATACTAGGTCTACCACTGTTTCTTGTGTATATTAATGACCGGTCATCTGTCACATTACCAGATGCCAAGTTTGTCTTATTTGCAGATGATACAAACATTGCAATAAATAGTAAATCAAATACAAATTTAGAAAGGGCAGCTAATCAAAATTTTACTGAGATTAATAAGTGGTTCATAGCCGATTCACTGTCATTAAACTTTGAAAAGACCCACTATATACAGTTCAGAACTTCCAACGGCTTTCCTTATGGTGTGTGTATAAAATATGATGACATGGAAATAGGAGAAGTTGAGAGTGTAAAATTCTTGGGATTACAACTTGATAATAAATTCAGTTGGGAGCAACATACTAACGAACTGCTAAAGCGCCTAAACAAGTCTGTGTTTGCAATGCGAATGAGGTCAGGTATAGGAGATATAAATATAAAAAAACTGGAATATTTTGCTTATTTTCACTCCATTATGTCATATGGTATCATATTTTGGGGTAACTGCACAAACAGAGAAAAATTTTTTAGAGTACAGAAGCGTGCGTATAACGAGAGAAATGCGTAGTGTAAATCCAAGAACATCATGTCGAAACCTATTCAAAGAATTGGGGATATTATCAACAGCTTCTCAGAATATTTATTCCTTAATGAAGTTTGTTGTAAATAATACATCTCTTTTTTCAACTAACTGCTTAGTACACAGTATCAATACTAGGAATAAGAACACTATACATAAAGATTTAAAATCACTTACTCTTGCCCAGAAAGGAATCCAGTATTCAGCAACGCATATTTTCAATAAGTTACCAGCAACCGTTAAGAGTTTAGTTTCAGACAAGGCACAATTTAAACATAATTTAAAAGAATTTTTGGTGGCCAACTCCTTCTACTTCATCCGTGAGTTTCTCAACATTTTAATGAAAATTTATTATACTTCAATTTTTGACAATACTTGGTTGTAACAGCCAAGTAACTACCTGCTGTGTGAATGATGGATGTATGGAAAGTAGATGTAAGCCTTAAGTCTGTAAATAGTGGAAGTTTAATTTTAAATCTTGTACATAATCTGACTGTTCTTAACTGAGGATCACTGAAATGACTAATTTACTTTAATTTTTGACAATACTTGGTTGTAATAGCCAAGAAACTATCAAATGTCTGAATGATGTTTTTAAGGAAAGCAGATGTAAGTATTAAACCTGTAAATATTAGAAGTTTACATTTATTTCATGTACATATTGCCTGACGATCACTAAAATTAATGAAACTCAAGTTTTTCTAATTACATTTTTGTAATGTATTTATCTGACATGATCCACACCCAGGAGGATTCCCTCTTTTATGGGTCTATGCAATGAATAATTAATCTAATCTAATCGAAAGACGACCATTCAGATTTGGCACAACTTTGAAATATGGAAAGATCTTAAATGCACAATTCTTTAGAAATTCAGACGTTTAAAAATTCCATCACCGGACGGAAGGTCCGCAGCTCGTGGTCTAGTGGCTAGCGTTACTGCCTCGGGATCACAGGGTCCTGGGTTCGATTCCCGGCAGGGTTGGGGATTTTCTCTGCCCAGGAACTGGGTGTTTGTGTTGTCCTCATCATTTCATCATCATTCGTGACAGTGGCTAGATTGGGTTGTGAAAAAATTGGACTACATAAAAATTGGGACATTGTACGGGCGCTGATGACGGCGCAGTTCTGCGCCCCACAAACCAAACATCATCATCATCACCAGACAGAAGCTGTGGAATAAAGTGTATAGTGAAGTTAACGATATGTACAAAATAACGGAAGTAGCCACCTTAGTAAGCCATACCCAGAATTTTCAGTTAATATCGCACTTGCATTTGTATCAAACATTAGTAAAAAGCTCACGAAACTGAGCACATAGGCTGAATATAATACGGATTTCATCTCATATACATATATTTGATGCTTTCGTTGTCTATTATTTCACTTCAAATTGTTACCACTTATTTAGGCTTACTTAAAAAGTTCTTTTGCATGTAATCCAGTGTATGTTTGACAATTGTAGTATGACTACTGTTGGTCATACTCTTGCAGCATTTATGTTAATAAAGGTTGTAAAGTGATAAAAGCTGGCCTGTTATTACAATCTAATACTGTACCATGAAGGAAGGATACTATACCATGAGAAATGACCACCATAATAAAATAAGGGAAATCAGAGCTCGCATGGAAAGATATACGTGTTCGTTTTTTCCGAGCGCTGTACGAGATTGGAATAACAGAGAATTATTGTGAAGGTGGTTCGGTGAACCCTCTGCCAGGCACTAAAATGTTGTTTTCAGAGTATTCTTGTAGATGTAGAAGTTCTTTTAAAAAACAAAAATCCTTTCAATTGTAGTAACGGTTTCCTCTTATTCCAAGTTGTTGCCACTAATCTAGGATCACCTAAATGATTATGTTGCACGTCTTTTATTACGTGTTCTACTTTTGTAATATGAGTACATTCGGTCATATTTGAATAAAATTTTATTTTATGATGACTGTAGCCTTTACCTTTCACAGCTTACATTTTGTTTCTGTACATTGAACTAACCAGTTTTGATAATTGACTAACGACTACTTCTGTGACGTTGTTCACGATGCCACCTAACGACGCATATTTCATGCTATGTGAATTTCACCTTCTGTCAATTTTGAGTTTCTCTTCCATAAAAGTAGCATAATTGTTTCTTTGTCAAGTTGTTAACGGTGTTGTATAGTTCATCGCAATGTATAGTTCTTTGTAAAGTTATTCTTCATTTCTGTGGCCAATGACAGTGCCACCTACCAGCCTTTGTCTACTTCTTAGGTACCTCAATAGCTGCAGTCAGTTTGGCACCGCTTCTGTTCGAATAGATAACGCCACTTTCAAATACGCCTTTATGAGATGAGGTCTGTATTATATTCAGCCCATGTTCTCACTTTGATGAGGTTTTTTTAAATGTACGTTCAATGTTATACTTAAAATTCTCTGTATGGATTACTAAGTTACATAATTATGTTATTATGTGCATACTGGATTCGTTAATCTCCTTGTACGCTTTATTCCATACCTTCAGTCTGATAACGAAATTTTGAAACGCGTAACGCTTAGGAAAGAACTGTGCGAAAAGACCTTCCCATATTTCAAAGCTGTGGAACACCACGTACTCTTGTCTCCGCCTAGTGATTATTGGAGAGTAGAGAAGTAACAATCCGAGGTGATTTCGGTAAAAGTTATTCCTGTTTTCCATCCAAAGGCTCAAAATAGTCTCGGTGCAGGGAAGATCTTCAGTGAACTTTTCATCATCAAAATTCTGGCAGTACGTCATCATATTGACAGTAATACTGACAGCGTATGAGGAGAAACATAATTACAGTACTCGATATCGACAATGACATAGACGTCCGCAAGGCTGGCAAGAAGGAGCAGTTGCCCCTTCTGGAGTCTAGACATTATATTAAACCTCGGAATGTTTCCCGTTGTGATTTACTTATAGTCGTACTGTACGCTAATGTAACGGAAATCGGAACTTAAAATGGTAAACTACACTCCTGGAAATGGAAAAAAGAACACATTGACACCGGTGTGTCAGACCCACCATACTTGCTCCGGACACTGCGAGAGGGCTGTACAAGCAATGATCACACGCACGGCACAGCGGACACACCAGGAACCGCGGTGTTGGCCGTCGAATGGCGCTAGCTGCGTAGCATTTGTGCACCGCCGCCGTCAGTGTCAGCCAGTTTGCCGTGGCATACGGAGCTCCATCGCAGTCTTTAACACTGGTAGCATGCCGCGACAGCGTGGACGTGAACCGTATGTGCAGTTGACGGACTTTGAGCGAGGGCGTATAGTGGGCATGCGGGAGGCCGGGTGGACGTACCGCCGAATTGCTCAACACGTGGGGCGTGAGGTCTCCACAGTACATCGATGTTGTCGCCAGTGGTCGGCGGAAGGTGCACGTGCCCGTCGACCTGGGACCGGACCGCAGCGACGCACGGATGCACGCCAAGACCGTAGGATCCTACGCAGTGCCATAGGGGACCGCACCGCCACTTCCCAGCAAATTAGGGACACTGTTGCTCCTGGGGTATCGGCGAGGACCATTCGCAACCGTCTCCATGAAGCTGGGCTACGGTCCCGCACACCGTTAGGCCATCTTCCGCTCACGCCCCAACATCGTGCAGCCCGCCTCCAGTGGTGTCGCGACAGGCGTGAATGGAGGGACGAATGGAGACGTGTCGTCTTCAGCGATGAGAGTCGTTTCTGCCTTGGTGCCAATGATGGTCGTATGCGTGTTTGGCGCCGTGCAGGTGAGCGCCACAATCAGGACTGCATACGACCGAGGCACACAGGGCCAACACCCGGCATCATGGTGTGGGGAGCGATCTCCTACACTGGCCGTACACCACTGGTGATCGTCGAGGGGACACTGAATAGTGCACGGTACATCCAAACCGTCATCGAACCCATCGTTCTACCATTCCTAGACCGGCAAGGGAACGTGCTGTTCCAACAGGACAATGCACGTCCGCATGTATCCCGTGCCACCCAACGTGCTCTAGAAGGTGTAAGTCAACTACCCTGGCCAGCAAGATCTCCGGATCTGTCCCCCATTGAGCATGTTTGGGACTGGATGAAGCGTCGTCTCACGCGGTCTGCACGTCCAGCACGAACGCTGGTCCAACTGATGCGCCAGGTGGAAATGGCATGGCAAGCCGTTCCACAGGATTACATCCAGCATCTCTACGATCGTCTCCATGGAAGAATAGCAGCCTGCATTGCTGCGAAAGGTGGATATACACTGTACTAGTGCCGACATTGTGCATGCTCTGTTGCCTGTGTCTATGTGCCTGTGGTTCTGTCAGTGTGATCATGTGATGTATCTGACCCCAGGAATGTGTCAATAAAGTTTCCCCTTCCTGGGACAATGAATTCACGGTGTTCTTATTTCAATTTCCAGGAGTGTAGTTGAAACGAATGGAGTTTTTGGTATGGATAGTGACTTGCCTTTTTTCCGGTTAATATATTAGCTTTAATTATGTTGCCTAGGAGCTTTCTGCGAAGATATAATGAGGAAATTGAGCGTGTATAGGAATTATGTTCTAAAGTCTACGTTTCTTTGGTACATCATTATACCGACAGATTTAAATATTTTTCTTCACTTTGATCATATTTCGTATTCACTGATTTACTTGTTGACGCATGTCAGTTTTTGTTGATGAAACTGTTCACCCACACAACAGTACTGTTGTATAATTTTAGCACTGACTGTTTGTTATAAGACTAAATAACAGATTGAGCATTGTCTCGAAAGCAAATACCATGGTCTTTTTGAAGTTTATTTCCGTTTCTCCACTTTGAGAACAGTAGTTTGGTATTTTGTTGCACTCACGATTTTCTTCCTACTGTTAATTCGTTTTTTCCTACTTCAGTGTTTTAATTTTCAGTGTCAACGTAACACTATTGCTGTATTATTAGTAATAAAAATACTACTTCTGAACAACTTGTTGAATAACATGGAATCAATTATAAAATTGATACAATTTCACATTGTTAAATTGAAACTGTGACTTTCACATTCATATTAATGATTTTGAAATATATATGTAGCTTGCATCAGTGACATATGCTACCCAAAAAGACACTGAATGGATATCTATTAATCGATTAAGATACAATACTTTCTATGTAGTTCTTGTCAAATTTAGCTCTCGGGCCAATACACGTTCTAAAAGTAATTGTGTCAGTTACATAAATATTCTAGTTTCATTACGAGTTTTTCGTCATGGCATGTTATGACTCATACACGAGGGAGGTTATATTGTTAAATAAATAGAAAGAACACGTGAGTCCATGTGGAAGTCAAACTACAACGCTGTAAAATACCGGGATTTGGTGACAATCTGCCTCACTGATAGACCACCATTAAATTTCATTATGTTATTTGTCATTTTCGCGACAATAGTGAGATATCTCAAAACATTGGCCACATTGTTTTTTTAAAGTCTCAGACATTTAACTCAAAGTAGTTGTATAAAGATTTAGCTAACTCTGGATACACGATTCCTGAACAAGCTATCAAAATTTTCTTATAGCTATGAGTAATCATAAAGAAACGACGTAATGAAGGTTTCTTATGAAAGTGTCTACAAAAAATGGGAATGAGTTGATTTTTGGAAGTAAGTTAAGAAAAGTATGAAAGAAGAGCCTTCTGTAGGTAGAATTCTTTAAGCCAAAAATTCTTAGAACTGTTGAGAGCTACAGTTTTCTCTTTATTAATTCTGCATGTGATGTGATTGAACAGTTTTGTGAAAAAAATTCTAGATGTTCCTGAATGACCGATCTGGTGGCTTTCCACTGAGGTGACAAAAGTCATGGGATACTCCTAATATCGTGTCGGACCTCCTTTTACCCGACGTAGTGCAACAACTCTACGTGGCATGGACTCAAGTCGCTGAAACTGCCGGCCGCTGTGGCCGAGCGGTTCTAGGCGCTTCAGTCCGGAACCGCGCTGCTGCTACTGTCGCAGTTTCGAATCCTGCCTCAGACATGGATGTGTGTGATGTCCTTAGGTTGGTTATGTTTAAGTAGCTCTAAGTCTAGAGGACTGATGACCTCAGATGTTAAGTCCCATAGTGCTTAGAACCATTTCGATCGTTGAAAGTCCCCTGCAGTAATATTGAGTCATGCTGCCTCTGTGGTCGCGCATACTTGCGAAATTGTTGCCGGTGCAGGATTTTGTGCGCGAGTTGTTCTCTAGATCGTGTCCCATAAATGTTCAGTGGGGTTCATGTCGGGCCATCT
This sequence comes from Schistocerca serialis cubense, assembly GCF_023864345.2. Lineage (NCBI taxonomy): Eukaryota > Metazoa > Arthropoda > Insecta > Orthoptera > Acrididae > Schistocerca > Schistocerca serialis. Next base: position 634,271,694 of record NC_064642.1, read on the forward strand.
GGATAACCAAATAATTCACTCGAATTGTCCACAATGTTCTTCAAACCAATCGAGAACGTTTTTGCCGGGTGATATGGCGCATTTTCATCCATAAAAATTTCATCGTTATTCGGGTATACAATGTCCATGAGCGGCTACAAATGGTCTCCAAGCAGCTAAATATAGCCAATTTGGGTCCTTGGCTTCTTGGGATCTGTACCTCAATCGAACCTTATCAGCAGCTCTTACCAACTGAAATCGGCATTTATCTGACCACACCAAAGTTTTCCAGTCGTCTAGAATCCAACCGATATGGTCACTGGCCCAGGAGAGGCGCTACATGCAATGTCATGCTGTTAGCAAAGGCACACATGTCAGTCCTCTGGTGCCATAGTCCATTAATGCCAAATTTAGTCCCAAGGTCCTAACGGATACGTTCATCGTACGTCCCTCATCGACTTATGCGGTTCTTTCACGCAGTGTTGCTTGTCTGTTAGCACTGACAACTCCGCTCAAACTCCGCCGCTCGCGGTCGTTAAGCGAAGCCCGTCGGCCACTGAGTTGTCCTTGGTGAGAGGTTATGCCTGAAATTTGGTATTCTCAGCACACTCTTGGCACTGTGGATCTCGGAATATTGAATTCCCTAACGATTTCCGAAATGGAATGTCCCATGCGTCTAGCTCCAACTACAATTTCGCGTTGGAAGTCTGTTAATTTCCGTCACTTGAATCACCTGAGAACAAATGACAGGTTCGGCATTTCACTGTCCTTTTATACCTTGTTTGCGGGGTACTACCGCCATGTGCATATCGCTGTCCCGTGACTTTCGTCAACTCAGTGTAGTGATATGTAATATCCTTGTGTAGGTTTTTTACAATGTCAGCAGTGTGTCTAGATACAAGCAAACTGGCTGCTATGGATATTTATTCCGATGCTGAAAATTAAATGTATTTACTAAATTTCAGCGCAATGTTCCTGTCTCTTTGGCCTACATGTGGCGAACTGTGACGTTCGCCTACGTGTGGCGAACTGTGAAGTTCTAGTGACATGGATGAGTCTTGGCATAGTCTAAGAGGAAGCAGGTTCTTGCAAAATCTAGCTATTTGTAACTCTGTGCGGCTGATCCCGGCGGAGATTCGAGTCCTCCCTCGGGCATGGGCATGCGTGTTTGACCTTCGGATAATTTAGGTTACGTAGTGTGTAAGCTTAGGGACTGATGACGTTAGCAGTTAAGTCCCATAAGATTTCACACACATTTGAACATTTTTATAACCTACGGATAGTGTTCTAGTTTATTGTTCACCAGGAACCATTTCTTTTATTTAACTACCTAACGTTCCTCGTGTGTGAGCCTTTCACCAGGTACTAACGAAAATCTTCAGCTGAAACTTAAAAACTCAGAAAATCGAGCTTTCACTCCTAAACATATATGACAGTAAAAAAGATTCGTAATACACGTAGTTGACGAACATTTATTCATAGAATACATATTTAATTGTTCTATATATCCCCTTGTATACAGCATGTAACATTCTGGAAGCAATACATTTTAAGTCTTCCCACAGCCACTGCGTCACATAACCTGAAACCAGTATGAATGTACTCCTGATCTAGTAAGCAGGTTAACTTGTGAACATTATACGTTTAATATACAGTTTTCAGAGCTAAATTAAAGGCGCGAATGATCTTTCTGCGTTTTGATGTTACATAAGTTGACAAAAGAAACAACTATTGCTAGAAGAATGTACGATGCTTTGTGACGCTTTGCTATTGCATAAAGTGGACAGGCATGAGGTTTCAACAACTAATATGTGCGATAAAACAGTCGAATGTCCGTTCTCAACTGTTCGAGTAACGCACGCGCTTTTGAGACTAGAGGCTCGTTTACAGAAGAGCGGGACATACTTAATAGCCCCGTTGCGAAAGGCTTCGGAAGGCAACGATCTGCTGTTGTCCGACATATGACGTCTGAAGAAGTGTGCGATTTAAATAACAGATCGTGGAAAATGTTTCACAGGAGAAACCCGGGCTGCACTAAAACCGACTTCTCGTTCCGTTGCATTTCAAGAGCATCGCAGGCGAATTGTAAAGGTCCTTTCCGTAGGACGCCACCAACTTATTTCTACATCATTATCAAAAACATTTATTTGATAAAAAAAAATCTATTGAAACGGCGCTGACACGAGCACTACACCGGCTTCTATCATGAATTTCACGGGCACATAATTACAGTTATGATGAGCTACTCCAAGTGAAAAATGGCGCACAATGTGGGAGAAATTGCAAAACATGTTATCGAAAACGAATGCAAAATATGTACACATAAGTAGGACACGAAGTGCGTGATGTATTTGCTGACGACGTGTTGTGGGCTGTCCACAGCCACTTGATTAACCTCATATACAACACTCAGTAAAGAACTGGAATCAGCAGAACGTATAGGAATGAAGTGGAACTAATAAATAGCTAACACTATAGATAAAATGTAACTCTCCTCTTATCGCAAAAACGTAACCTAACACTCCAGCCACCTCTCCCCAATTCCCATACACCCGTAAAATCCACTTACTCAGTTTCATTTATTGCTTGCTGTGGTCTTCAGCCCGAAAACCGCAGTGATGCCCATGCTAGCCTATCCTGTGCAAGCCTCTTCATCTCGTATAACCAGAACAACCTACGTAAAATTGAATCTGATTACTGTATGCAGCCGGACGGTGTGGCCGTGTTGTTCTGGGCGCTTCAGTCTGGAACCGCGTGACCGCTACGGTCGCAGGTTCGAATCCTGCCTCGGGCATGGATGTGTGTGATGTCCTTAGGTTAGTTACGTTTACGTAGTTCTAGGGGACTGATGACCACAGATGTTAAGTCCCATAGTGCTCAGAGCCATTTGAACCATTTTTACTGTATGCAGGACAGATTCCCGACACAGTTTTAATCCGGCCCTCCCTCCATCCATCCGCAAACACTTCCTTCCATTACCGGACTAACGAATCCTAGATGCCTTGGGGTTCTTCTATCAATCTGCCCCTTCCTTTAGTCAAACTGAGTTTCCATGTATCACCAATCGATTCAATACGTCCTTACTAGTTATTCGACGCAGATAATTTCCAACATTATTCTGTAGCAAAAAGCAAAACAGAATCGAAGCCCTTAAGATGTGGTGCTACAGAAGAATCCTGAAAATTAAGTGGACTGTTAAGGTAAGGAATGACGAGTTCTCCGCAGAATCGGAGAAGAAAGGAACTTGCGGAAAACAATGACGAGAAGAAGGGATAAGATGACAGGACATGAATTCACGCATCAGGGAATAACCTCTATGATAATAAATGGAACTGTAGAGGTTAAAAGCTCATAGGGGAAGACATAGATTGAAATACATCCAACAAATAACTGAGGACGCAAGGACCAAGCGCTACTCTGAAATGAAGAGGTTGGCGCAGTCAAGGAATTCGTGGCGGGCCGCATCAAACCAGTCAGACGGCTTATGACTCAAACATTTTCTTCTGCGGCCATCGTCAGGTATTTTGTTACCCAGAAAGCGAAACTCATCCATTAATTTTAGTTTCTCATTTTCTAATATAATTCTATCAGCACCTGATTTAATGCGATTGCATTTCATTATCCTTTCCCTTTGTTGGTACTCATTTTATAGCCTCAAGACACTATCTATTCTATTCAACTACTCTTACACGTCCTTCCATGTCTCTGGCAGAATTTCAGTATTATTGGCAAACAGAAAAACTTTTATTTCTTCTCCTTGAACTCTAATTCCGTTTCCAAATGTTCCCTGGTTTGCCTTCTCAAGTTACAGATTAAATCATGGATAGATTTCAGCCCATGTCCGAGGCAGGATTGGAACCTACGACAGTAGCAGTCGTGCCGTTCCGGACTGAAGCGCCTAGAACCACTCGGCCACAACGGCCGGCCATACATTTCTCTATAATTCAAGCTGATTTTTCCCGAGATCGGCTTCCACCAATTTTTCCATTCTTCTGTGAATAATTCATTTCAGTATTTTGCAACCATAACTTATTAAACTGAATGTTCGGTAGTATTGCCACCTGTCCGCACCTGCCTTCCTTGGAATAAGAACTTCCATTCTGCTTGAAGCCTGAGAGGATTTCTCCAGTCTGACATGGCATGCATACCAAGTGAAATAGCTTTGTTATGATGTTATGACTGGCTCTTCCAAAGATTGGAATAATTAATCTACTTTGAGGGACTTGTTTCACAACTCTATCAAATGCCCCTCGTAGTATCATATCTTGCATCTGTCTTTAATAATTTCTTCATCTCTTTCTGTAACATTTTTTTGAAATCTTTCCCCTCTATGCATTCCTTGCAACATTCATACTTCTTATATTTGCTTCGTGCAGGCTTGTCATATGTGCTCTCAATATTGATAGAGATGCTTCTCTTTTCCCAAAGGTCTCTTTAATTTTCCTATGCGCCGCATCTATCTTTCCCCATTCAAGCGTCTGTCATCGTCTCTCACCGCCGAACTACAGGTGTCTATTGTCAGACCATTCGCATACGTATGTCTGCCTACAGCAGCACGCAAGAAACCTGTACCTTCAGTAACACAATATACTGCCCAAACCACAGCCTTGCATTTACCTTCTACATCTAAATTTACGCCTGTATCTGCAATAGTACGGTGCGTGGCTGATCGTACCTTGTACCACTAATAATCATTTGCTTCCCTGTTCCACACGCAAACAGAGCGAGGGAAAAGCGACTGACAATACGCCACCGTACGAACTCTAGTTTCTCTTTTATTCGTGACCCTTACGCGAAATTTATGTTGGTGGCAATATAATCGTTCTGCAGTCAGCTTCAAATGTCGGTTCACTAAATTTTCTCAATAGTGTTCCGCGAAATGATAGTCTTCCTTCCATGGGTTCACACTTGAGTTCACTGAACATCGCGTACCACTTCAGGCTTCTGCTATAACTGTATTAAATTTCGAAATATCCTGCTGTTTAAACGTTCTACGAGTATAGGTGTGTGTGTCACTCCTCATGAAACACTCGTGATATTTGTAACCTGAACCATATTTTTACACTGAGACGTAGTTTGTGACTTGTAAGTATAATATGATTTGTGCCACCTGAGAATTCCGTACATGTAGTTCTGTGTTAGTTTTGAGGTTCTTTGTTACTGTTATCATAAACAACTATAGCTTCTTCCCTGCACGAATTCCGTACATGTTTTCTAATGCCATATTAAGTTTGATAACCATAGCCCATAGTCGTTTGTGTGGCGGTGATCTCGCTCAGCGAAAACAGATTAACAGTATGAAAAATACAGTAGAATATCTGTAGTTTTTTTTCATTTTTAAATATTTTCTAGAACAAAACACAATTCCACTGTGTGGGACTGTAAAGAAAACGGAAGACCTTGTAAGTAAAACATTTATTGATTATTACAACACCTGTTTCAATTACATCTGCGAATTGTCCTGACATATATATAACATCTGGTGTGATTATATTTGGTGACTGTTCTCGTTATAGTTCACACTACACACTACACACTATGGCTCCGGCCAGGGTGGCCGAGCGGTTCTAGACGCTACAGTCTGGAACCGCCCGACCGCTACGGTCGCAGGTTCGAATCCTGCCTCGGGCATGGGTGTGTGTGATGTCCTTAGGTTAGTTAGGTTTAAGTAGTTCTAAGTTCTAGGGGACCGATGACCTCAGAAGTTAAGTCCCATCGTGCTCAGAGCCATACAGTATGGCGTAATATTTTCGTATGATACTGTGAGTATTTATTGTAATTTTTTGACAGTTCATACAATAGATGTTTTATATTTAAATAGTTGCTCTGTAATTGCCGTATATTGCAGCCACATTGCTCCAATATTGCAGTCAAATATTGCAGTAAAATAGGCACATCTAAACATACCTTCAGAATCGTTATAAACTCGAGAAAAGCTTTCAGAATTAATTTCTCCAACAAACCTGGAGTTAGCCGCTATCTCTGGTGTTTGAACACCGTTATACCAATGCTAACCAAAAAAGTTTCATCACCAGTTTGACAGCGTTTCATTCCCTTGTACGTGTGTCCTTCGGATGGCGACACATTTAACTTGTTCACGTGGTCGTCGTTCGGAGACGGGCACATTTAACTTGATCTCTTCCAAATGCAGCACTTGATTCCACCGTCCTCTCCTACCCGTCAAGGTCTTACGTGAATTCGAATTTTTTGTTGCCTTCGGCCTTGCCCGTGAAGGTCTCCGAGAGCCTCGACCCAGGCGTGCGGCCGTGAGGCTGAGTTATTCGGCACTCCCTACAAGTATACTGACGGAAAAAAAATCGCCGCACCAAAATGTAATTAATGCAGAGCAATGAAATTTCGTGCATACATTTGTTTAGGTAACATATTTAAGCGATTAACATTGCGAAGTCACAGGTTAATGTTAGCGCGTTATAAGCCATTCCAAATATGTAATGCTGGTACGTTAATAACCGGTGTAACGGCCAGAATATTGAATGCAACCATGCAACCGTGCATGTGCCGGATGTGCACAGGTGCCGGATGGAGTGCCTTGCCTATTGCTCTTGGTTGGTTAATACAAAGACGGTTAATGCAGTTTGTGGATAACGCTGGTGTTGTCGGCCGACGACGTCCCATAAGCGCTCGATCGGACACAAATCTGGTGATCGAGCAGGCCAAGGCAACACGTCGATTCTCAATAGAGTGTTTTGGGTTAGAAGAGCGGTATGTGGGTGAGCGTTGTCCTATTGGAAAGCACCACCTATAATGCTGTTCATGAATGGAAGGTCGAATCTCTAGATTCACGCACAAATTCACAGTCAGGGTGCTTGGGATAACCACGAGAGTGCTCCTGCTGTCATACGAAATCATACCCCAGACCATAACTCCAGGTGTAGATCCAGCGTGTCTAGCACGCAGACCGATCTATTGCAGACCCTCAGCTAGCCTCCTTCTAGCCAGTACATGGGCATCACTGGTACAGAGGCAGAACCAGCCTTCATCAGAAAATACAACAGGCCTCAACCATGCCCTCCAGCAACCTGTCAGTTGACACCACTAAAGTCGAAATTGGCGTTGGTTTGCGGTCAGTGGAATGAACGCTACAGGACGTCTGGCTTGGAGCTGTCCTTGATGTAACCGATTTGTAACAGTTCATTGTGTCACTGTGGTGCCAACTGCTGATCTTATAGCTTCTGCTAATGCAGTACGATGCGCCAGAGCCGTCGGCCGAACACGTTGGTCGTCCCTCTCGATAATCCCATGTGAAAGTCCTGAACACGGTCTTCCTGCACCCGTACATTCTCGTGACCACCGCTGCCAGCAGTCATGTACAGTGTCTCAATTTCTGCCAAGTCTTTCTGCAGTATCGCAGAAGGAACATCCAGCTTCTCGTAGCTCTGTCACACGACGTCGTTCAAACTCAGTTAGGTGTTGGTAATGGCACCTTTGTCGCCTAAGGGCATTCATGACTAACATCAACTCTCCTAGCCCAATTTCAAAGTCAAATAACACTCACGACCGTTACTGCGCGTGTTTAAACCAAACCTGATTTGCATTCTCATAGAGGCGCTACTAGCGTTACTCTTGTGCAGCTGACGCGAAATTGGAACCGACATAATCTTTCATGCCGGCCGGGATGGCCGAGCGGTTCTAGGCGCTACAGCCTGGAACCGCGTGACCGCTACTGTCGCAGGTTCGAATCCTGCCTCGAGCATGGATGTGTGTGATGTCCTTAGGTTCGTTAGATTTAAGTAGTTCTAAGTTCTAGGGGACTGATGACCTCAGAAGTTAAGTCCCGTAGTGCTCAGAGCCATTTGAACCATAATCTTTCAGAAGTAGAAACAAGCCTACCAACTTTCGTTTATGTAGCACAACTGCTTTTTGGTTTTGCGACTTTTTCCGCCAGTATATTTGTATTTGGTTCTTCGTCACGTGCCTTACAACAACTTTGTCAACCTACTAGAACGTCAGTTGTGATTGTAATAGACCACCTTTCTTTGTAAAACACTTGAGGGTAAGGTGAAACTGATATAGGGATACTAATGGAGTACCATGAGCACCCCCTTTAGGCCTGATAACAGCAACGATACATCGAGGTATGGACTCCATGACGTAATGAAACCATATCACAAGTACTCTCGTGTCCCTGGAGTATTCATCAGATAACTGTCGTACAGTTCATGAGCGGTTGGACAGTGTAAGGTGTTGCTGAAGGTACGAGTTGTTTTCGTGGTGCTGTAGGCCAATATACGGATGCAAATTTCCGGACAGTAGCCACCTGCACCGTTCACTGGTGCCAGACACATCAAGGACACAGTTTGATCCCATATAAAATCCCCTCACACCGCATATGACACTATTAACGATGATCCGGCCGTGGGATGCAGACGTTAAACGCTTCGGCCCCGTTGGTGCTATTCGAGACGAGTTGTCTGTGTGCCGGTGTCGACTTTTCATCCTCTCCATTGTGTCCCAAAGCTACCTTCCCCAATGCTTCTTGCTTCTAATGCCGGTGTTAATCTATTCAAGGGTATCTCTGTGCCCTTCAGCATTGGACCAATGGAGGTGAGGAGTGATTCTTGACCCATGTTGAGGAGGCGGTTCTAGCTGGATGTTCAAGTCTGGTTGACACAGGTCGGCGTCCGTCGATCATGACAACTCCGATCTGTAACTGTTAAAACAAACTCCTCGCTTTGTTTGGTTTGTTTCATATACTAACTGCCTTTCAGAGATATTCGCGTATCGATGAAGCAGCAGACCGAAATATATAAGCGGCCCTCGCTTACAATTGAAGCAATGGTGTTCGAAGGATGTCTGCATTCTTTAGTGCTACACACAGGGACTGTACCACTCGGTACCGCAACAACTCCCTTTATTTGAAACGATAAACCAAATATCCTTCGCCTGTTCGCGACGGGCTTATAAACTTACGCGTAACTTGATAACAGTAGCCGGCCGAAGTGGCCGAGCTGTTCTAGGCGCTACAGTCTGGAGCCGCGCGGCCGCTGCGGTCGCAGGTTCGAATCCTGCCTCGGGCATGGATGTGTGTGATGTCATTAGGTTAGTTAGGTTTAAGTAGTTCTAAGTTCTAGGGGACTGATGACCTCAGAAGTAAAGTCACATAGTGCTCAGAACCATTTGAACCATTTGATAACAGTAGTTTTTATTCCCGGTTTGCAAATGAATGTTCAAATGTAGATAATATATCTCGAATTATAAGTTTCTCCATTCAAGCCGATGCCACATTATAGTCTTGCGAGGATGTTGATTTGTGATTATAGTGTCGTTCATTAGTCGCTACGTTGCTAATTCAACAACCCCTACGTCGTAAATCCAGAGCTAATGTATTCTCTAAATAACGTACAGAAACCGTCGCAATACAATGTTCAATTACTCTTCCCTGTTAATAATGTCACTCAATCACCTTTAGCTTCGGCGATCTACCAAGAAAATAATTATTCACAGTTAAATAATAAAGTTCAATTAAATGATGTAGACGACACGAAGTATTAAAGTTATAACTGAGTTTATTGAACTTTTGAATTATCTAACCACTGCAGTTATAAGAGTCGAGGGGCATGAAAGGGAAGCAGTGGTTGGGAAGGGAGTGAGACAGGGTTGTAGCCTCTCCCCGATGCTATTCAATCTGTATATTGAGCAAGCAGTAAAGGAAACAAAAGAAAAGTTCGGAGTAGGTATTAAAATCCATGGAGAAGTAATAAAAACTTTGAGGTTCACCGATGACATTGTAATTCTGTCAGAGACGGCAAAGGACTTGGAAGAGCAGTTGAACGGAATGGATAGTGTCTTGAAAGGAGGATATAAGATGAACATCAACAAACGCAAAACGAGGGTAATGGAATGTAGTCGAATTAAGTCGGGTGATGCTGAGGGAATTAGATTAGGAAATGAGACACTTAAAGTAGTAGATGAGTTTTGCTATTTCGGGAGCAAAATAAGTGATGATGGTCGAAGTAGAGAGGATATAAAATGTAGATTGACAATGGCAAGGAAAGCGTTTCTGAAGAAGAGAAATTTGTTAACATCGAGTATAGATTTATGTGTCAGGAAGTCGTTTTTGAAAGTATTTGTATGGAGTGTAGCCATGTATGGAAGTGAAACATGGACGACAAATAGTTTAGACAAGAAGAGAATAGAAGCTTTCGAAATGTGGTGCTACAGAAGAATGCTGAAGATTAGATGGGTAGATCACATAACTAATGAGGAGGTATTGAATATAATTGGGGAGAAGAGGAATTTGTGGCACAACTTGACTAGAAGAAGGGATCAGTTGGTAGGACATGTTCTGAGGCATCAAGGTATCACCAATTTAGTACTGGAGGGCAGCGTGGAGGGTAAAAATCGTAGAGGGAGACCAAGAGATCAATACAGTAAGCAGGTTGAGAAGGATGTAGGCTGCAGTAGGTACTGGTAGATGAAGAAGCTTGCACAGGATAGAGTATCATGGAGGGCTGAATCAAACCAGTCTCAGGACTGAAGACCACAACAACAACCACTGCACTGGAAAGCACACCGATCTGTCATTCAAGGAACTGAAGCTACGATTTACATCAGCAATTCTGACATTGGCTACAGCTTCCGACAACACGGCGCACCTGTGATTTCTTCATGATGGCTTGTAAATGTTTCCTACTCAAGTCTATGTGCAGAGTTTATGTCGGCGTCTGGTACATGGTTGTGTCCTTCAATGTTCGTGACGATCACAGATCACGACGACTAAGTCCCAGAATTGATTAAGTATCACACGAGTTACTTTTCCCTTGCGTATAATATCTGTTCCGTTGTCTGGCTAAACGGTAAATGTTCTATCACCTTTCTTCAGAACTTTGACTAATACGTCAAGACGATACTTGAAAAACTTTAAAATTCCAGATCGGTCTGAAACAATCTAATATCGGTCAATAAGCGTGTTTCTATCGCGACGTCTACAAGAGAGCGAATTAACATCTGCATTGAAGTTTTTCATTGTAGTCGCAGCGAAATTACAGCTCGATGCCGCTACAAGTCTTTTCTTGGATAAATGTTATCTCTGATCACTTTGTCTCGTGTGGGTTTTAAGCTTCGTAAAGCATATATTTTGAATTCCTTATTTAGAATTTCATGCTTCGTAGATTAATTCATCATCTGATAGTCTTTCATTTAGTTTTTTTCCGTGGAATAGATGTTGTTAGTTCCCTAGGATTTCTGTTGGTCAAACTTTTAATAGTGTCAATATTTTGTTTCCAGTAGCTACCTGGGTGAGGATAACTAATTTTTATATCTTTTTCTGTCAAAAGGGATGTAATTAGGGGCTCTATATTTGGGATGTTATACTGCTTATCGGAAACTGCTGGTGTTTCGACAGATTTCATTTCATCTACATCTACATCTATACTCCGCGAGCCACCTTACGGTGTGTGGCGGAGGGTACTTATTGTACCACTATCTGATCCCCCCTTCCCTGTTCCATTCACGAATTGTGCGTGGGAAGAACGACTGCTTGTAAGTCTCCGTATTTGCTCTAATTTCTCGGATCTTTTCGTTGTGATCATTACGCGAGATATATGTGGGCGGTAGTAATATGTTGCCCATCTCTTCCCGGAATGTGCTCTCTCGTAATTTCGATAATAAACCTCTCCGTATTGCGTAACGCCTTTCTTGAAGTGTCCGCCACTGGAGCTTGTTCAGCATCTCCGTAACGCTCTCGCGCTGACTAAATGTCCCCATGACGAATCGCGCTGCTTTTCGCTGGATCATGTCTATCTCTTCTATTAATCCAACCTGGTAAGGGTCCCATACTGATGAGCAATACTCAAGAATCGGACGAACAAGCGTTTTGTAAGCTACTTCTTTCGTCGATGAGTCACATTTTCTTAGAATTCTTCCTAAGAATCTCAACCTGGCGCCTGCTTTTCCCACTATTTGTTTTATGTGATCATTCCACTTCAGATCGCTCCGGATAGTAACTCCTAAGTATTTTACGGTCGTTACCGCTTCCAATGATTTACCACCTATGGCATAATCGTACTGGAATGGATTTCTGCCCCTATGTATGCGCATTATATTACATTTATCTACGTTTAGGGAAAGCTGCCAGCTGTCGCACCATGCATTAATCCTCTGCAGGTCCTCCTGGAGTACGTACGAGTCTTCTGATGTTGCTACTTTCTTGTAGACAACCGTGTCATCTGCAAATAGCCTCACGGAGCTACCGATGTTGTCAACTAAGTCATTTATGTATATTGTAAACAATAAAGGTCCTATCACGCTTCCCTGCGGTACTCCGGAAATTACCTCTACATCTGCAGATTTTGAACCGTTAAGAATGACATGTTGTGTTCTTTCTTCTAGGAAATCCTGAATCCAATCACAAACCTGGTCCGATATTCCGTAAGCTCGTATTTTTTTCACTAAACGTAAGTGCGGAACCGTATCAAATGCCTTCCTGAAGTCCAGGAATACGGCATCAATCTGCTCGCCAGTGTCTACGGCACTGTGAATTTCTTGGGCAAATAGGGCGAGCTGAGTTTCACATGATCTCTGTTTGCGGAATCCATGTTGGTTATGATGAAGGAGATTTGTATTATCTAAGAACGTCATAATACGAGAACACAAAACATGTTCCATTATTCTACAACAGATTGACGTAAGCGAAATAGGCCTATAATTATTCGCATCTGATTTATGACCCTTCTTGAAAATGGGAACGACCTGCGCTTTCTTCCAGTCGCTAGGTACTTTACGTTCTTCCAGCGATCTACGATAAATTGCTGATAGAAAGGGGGCAAGTTCTTTAGCATAATCACTGTAGAATCTTAAGGGTATCTCGTCTGGTCCGGATGCTTTTCCGCTACTAAGTGATAGCAGTTGTTTTTCAATTCCGATATCGTTTATTTCAATATTTTCCATTTTGGCGTCCGTGCGACGGCTGAAGTCAGGGACCGTGTTACGATTTTCCGCAGTGAAACAGTTTCGGAACACTGAATTCAGTATTTCTGCCTTTCTTCGGTCGTCCTCTGTTTCGGTGCCATCGTGGTCAACGAGTGACTGAATAGGGGATTTAGATCCGCTTACCGATTTTACATATGACCAAAACTTTTTAGGGTTCTTGTTTAGATTGTTTGCCAATGTTTTATGTTCGAATTCGTTGAATGCTTCTCTCATTGCTCTCTTTACGCTCTTTTTCGCTTCGTTCAGCTTTTCCTTATCAGCTATGATTCGACTACTCTTAAACCTATGATGAAGCTTTCTTTGTTTCCGTAGTACCTTTCATACATGATTGTTATACCACGGTGGATCTTTCCCCTCGCTTTGGACCTTAGTCGGTACGAACTTATCTAAGGCGTACTGGACGATGTTTCTGAATTTTTTCCATTTTTGTTCCACATCCTCTTCCTCAGAAATGAACGTTTGATGGTGGTCACTCAGATATTCTGCGATTTGTGCCCTATCACTCTTGTTAAGCAAATATATTTTCCTTCCTTTCTTGGCATTTCTTATTACACTTGTAGTCATTGATGCAACCACTGACTTATGATCACTGATACCCTCTTCTACATTCACGGAGTCGAAAAGTTCCGGTCTATTTGTTGCTATGAGGTCTAAAACGTTAGCTTCACGAGTTGGTTCTCTAACTATCTGCTCGAAGTAATTCTCGGACAAGGCAGTCAGGATAATGTCACAAGAGTCTCTGTCCCTGGCTCCAGTTCTGATTGTGTGACTGTCCCATTCTATACCTGGTAGATTGAAGTCTCCCCCTATTACAATAGTATGATCACGAAACTTCTTCACGACGTTCTGCAGGTTCTCTCTGAGGCGCTCAACTACTACAGTTGCTGATGCAGGTGGTCTATAGAAGCATCCGACTATCATATCTGACCCACCTTTGATACTTAACTTAACCCAGATTATTTCACATTCGCAATCGCTAATAACTTCACTGGATATTATTGAATTCTTTACTGCTATAAATACTCCTCCACCATTGGCGTTTATCCTATCCTTGCGGTATATATTCCATTCTGTGTCTAGGATTTCGTTACTGTTCACTTCCGGTTTTAACCAACTTTCCGTTCCTAATACTATATGCGCACTATTTCCTTCAATAAGAGATACTAATTCAGGAACCTTGCCCTGGATACTCCTGCAGTTTACCAATATTACGTTAACTTTTCCTGTTTTTGGTCTCTGAGGACGGTGCAATGTGTGGATCATCACGTGCTTCATGCGATTCGTCAAGTAGTAGTAAAACGTAAATATCCTTCCTGTTTAAAAACATGTTCCGTACTCTCTATTTTTTGTGAATTATATCCAGAAGCAGCTTGGGTACAGGGTCTGATGCCAGTCATAAACGACCTCTATCAAATGTTGACAAAACAGATTTTGAGCTAGGAAAACGTTTTTGTTTAGCAGTATTTACGTTACACATACCGGGTGGTTGTATTTAAAGTGAGGTCCACTGTGAGCTATAATAATTGTATAGCGGCGAAACTTGGTTGATGTGCTAATGTGTTATCGAGGAACCGATTACCGCTGGAAAAACATTAGTTACAATTTTGGCCGCGAGGTCCAAATCTGGCTCTATGCAGCATCTCTTCGACGTCTCCAGCTCTCATATTGAACAAATTGTGTAAACGCCGGTTAATAATACAATCAACATTATGCTTTTCTCACTTGTTTGACCATTTCTGCCCATCCCTAATCCATTTCATATGGAAACATTTCCATTCGTGTTTCCTGCATTCACAGCGTCAGATTTGCACCTGGTGGCCAAAATTGGAACCAATTTTTTTCCTGCTTAGATCGGTTCCGCATTGTCGCATTTGAATGTCTACCATGTTGCACTGCCATACGATAATTACAGCTCTTACTGGACCTCTATGAGTAGCTCCACTATTTGAGCTCTGGGACCCGAGACCTGGGATCGACTACAACTATTAAACTCATCATAATGCATTGATGAAATCCATATGTCGAATTTGCGAGTATCGGCGCTATACTGAATGTGTGCTCCGACTTCTTTTTCGATCGCAAGCATCGTTAGTGCCACAGCTTGTACGAGAGTTACTTCACAGCATAAGCGTGAAAAGTGAGCACAGAAAACGTTACCACAGTCGCCGGAAAGTGTGTCTCAGTTATGATGTTCTGTACAAAAGTCCTATAATGCAATAATGTGAAGCGTACAGAGGTTGATCAATACGTCGCAATCATTTACTGCCGCATAAGTGATGTTTAAAAAGTCAATAAAAATTAGCCATGTGTCGGCTATAGCATGTCGTTGAAAACCGAACTTTCACGAAAAAACATATAAATATAAGCAGAGAGGCAGACAGACATTGGATGAGGATACCGAGATTTTGTGCAAATTGTGGAGAGATCTTTCGAGACTTTGGTCATGTTTATCAGAAAAGAGGAGAGTTGTGTTTGACCTCGTAACGTCAGTGAGAATTGTATCTCAGCTGCTTGTTAATTTCAAATACCTCCAGTAAGTCCATCATTTTCCTTGTGTTTGTTAAGTGTTGTACTTGAGACTGATCGCACGTAGACGGAGATGCAAACAAAACTAATGTTCCATACCCCCTTCTGGTAATACAAGTGCCAAACGAGCATCTCTATCGTGATAGCTGCATTCATCCCGATCATGTGCGTCAGTCATTCTATTACTTTTTTCAGGTCCGAATAATAATCTTTAATACCAGATATTAACACCGGGACCCTAGAACGTCTCCATGTCCTTTTCTTTCACAAATGTTCCAACTTGATTCTTTTATTCATTAAACGGGGACCAGGAAACAGGTACCTACTTAACGTCCACGAAGGATGTAAAAGGTTTTACCATGTTTCAAAATAACTAAGTCGCACAACATCTTCCTAATTACATCCCAAATCGGGAAATAAATGAATGCGGATTGTTTACGGGATACGATCTGTATTCATTTATTCTTGTGACGTTCGTGTTTGGTACAAGGATGCATACCATTGGATTTTATATGTGTGTACGTCGCCTGTTTTGTCGTCGTCAGAAGATGAATTAAGTAAAAGCATATAAACTATCCGTGATATTTATCATGGCGTCACTCTTTGTGCCGTACTCATTAGTGGGATTTTTAATCTTTCCGTCCTGTTGCATGCATTAAGTAGCTCGTGTTTAAAATTAAGCAGTGAAAGAAGAATATATAAAATCGTTGGTAATGCAATGACTATTTAAGAGTAAAAGCTACGTGCTTCTAGTGAGATGAACAAAAAAGGTATACTGTTGTAAATTATTATGCGCATTTCGATATCAAGTGGCCAATTCAAATTTTTCTGTGTAAGAAAGTTTCAAACGTTTTCCAGTCGGGAGTGAGCCCAGCTGTGAAACTGAGTGTAAACAGGCAGTGACACTAATGCGCAAGGCGTTGAAGTTGCTTTAAGTCGAAAACCACGCGCGAGGATATGAGCCAAGCGACATTACCACTACGTTGAGATACATTATATTTGGCAAACAGTTAAAGATGTCGGGATGGTATACTATGGGACAGAACTTTCCTGTATGGTAACCACTCCCAGTTACACACATAAAAAAAAGTTGCATTACCCCGGTACCCAGAACCCCTGAAGACAGACGTTGACTGTGGATATTGTATCACAGACACAGTCTCTTTGACTGATCAGATATGTCACTAAACCCGCCCAAAGATTATTTGTGAGTGCAGGCTATCTCGGCGAATTTCGTATATGAAGTCTTCACGGGTTGTCAGCCAAGAGACGTCGTCGTCTCGTAAACAAACATGCGTGGGCAGAGCCTATTAGATTGACAGGGTCCGACAGCCGATCACTTCTAGTCATTCCACCAGGAAGGGGGAACACGGCTCGTGTTGTCTGCACTGCAGTTCAACCACGCCTAGCCGATAAATACCGCGCTTCGATCGCGTCCGCATTGTTACTTTGTGCCAGGAAGGGCTCTCAACAAGAGAAGTGTCCAGGCGTCTCGGAGTGAACCAAAGCGATGTTGTTTGGACATGGAGGAGGTACAGAGAGACAGGAACTGCCGATGACATGCCTCGCTCAGGCCGTCTAAGGGCTACTACTGCAGCGGATAACCGCTACCTACGGATTATGACTCGGAGGAACCCTGACAGCAACCATGTTGAATAATGCTTTTCATGCTATGACTCAAACTGTGCGCAGTAGGCTCCATAATGCGCAACTTCACAACCGACGTCCATGGGAGGTCCATCTTTGCAACGACGACACCATGCAGCGCGGTACAGATGGGCCCAACAACATGCCAAATGAACCGCTCAGGATTGGCATCACGTTCTCTTCAACGATGAATGTTGCGTATGGCTTCAACCAGACAATCGTCGCAAATGTGTTTGGAGGTAACCCGGTCATGCTGAACGCCTTAGATACACCGTCCAGCAAGTGCAGCAAGGTGGAGGTTCAAAAAATCGTTCAAATGGCTCTGAGCACTATGCGACTTGACTTCTGAGGTCATCGGTCGCCTAGAACTTAGAACTAATTAAACCTAACTAACCTATGGACATCACACACATCCATGTCCGAGACAGGATTCGAACCTGCGACCATATCAGTCGCTCGGCTCCAGACTGTAGCGCCTAGAACCGCACGGCCACTCCGGCCGGCGGTGGAGGTTCCCTGATGTTTTTGGGGTGGCATTATGTGGGGCCGACGTACGCCGCTGGTGGTCACAGAAGGCGCCGTAACGGCTGAACGATACGTGAATGCCATCCTCCGACCGATAGTGCAACCATATCGGCAGCATATTGGCGAGCCATTCGCCCCATCGTTCACATCTTGTGCATGACTTCTTTCAGGATAACGACATCGCTCAACTGACTGGCCAGCATGTTCTCCAGACATGAGCCCTGTCGAACATGTCTGGGATAGATTAAAAAGTGCTGTCTATGGACTACATGACACCACATATAGAATCGCCGTTGAGGAAGGAATCTGGACCAACAGTGCCTTGATGAACTTGTGGATAGTATCCCACGACGAATACAGGAAAGTATCAATGAAAGAGGACGTGCTACTGGGCATTAGAGGTACCGGTGTGTACAGCAATCTGGACTACCACCTCAGAAGGTCTCGCTGTATGGTGGCAGAACATGCAATGTGTGGTTTTCATGAGCAATAATAAGAGCGGTAACGATGTTTATGTTGATCTCTATTTTTATTTTCTGTACAGGTTCCAGAAATCTCGGAACCGAGGTGATGAAAAACTTTTTTATGTATATGTTAAGGTGCCACCTATAAAAATATTTTCACTTGTACCGGCTACATTTTGAATAGTTGGCTCACCCAGTTTAGACCAAGGATTCCAGGATGTTCCCCTTTGTTGTAAGGCATACAGCCGCACCTGGAAGTCCCTTCCAAATATTAACGGTTGGAACTTGCTTCTCTTTATGCCACCAACTCGCTTGAAACTAATGAAAATTAGAATTGAACGTCCTCTTGATAATGAGGCTGTTACAGACAGGGACAAATTCAGATTGTTTTGTTACGGATGGAAAGGAAGGATGGAAAGGATGGGAAGGAAATTCGCCCTGACCTTTCAAAGGAACCATCCCGGCATTTGCCTGGAGCGATTTAAGGAAATCACAGAAAACCTAGATCTGGTTGGTAGGAACATTTTAAAATTTTTATTAAAAAGCTATTAAAATTTTCTAAAAAAGCTATGGTATCGCATTAGCTGTTAACACTTCCTGTATTACAGGGTTTTGCGGTGATTTAATCCCATCCACAGATGTAAACGTCTATAGAAAATAAAATCAGGATTATGAAGTATAATGATGGTATAAATGTAAGGTAAACCAGAAAGATAGGGGAAGGAAAACATAACTAACTTAACATTGCGGTCGTTAAAGATACGCGGTCTTCCAACGTTCTGATGGCGTTAAAATTGTCAGAACCGCTTAAATTGAATAGTTACCAAATGAAACACTCGATATTCCAATGGGTAGTAAGTGCAGGCAGTGTACATGAGCATCGGGGCAGTGGGTATGGAGCAAAAAGGAATTCATATAACATCCCGGAAGAAACCTATACGGCATAAACCTGCGTTTGGACAGGAAAATATGAAGATTCGTCAGTGATGAAAACTCAACTGATGACTGCAAAAATCACATGAAGGAGACGTGATGCACCTGAAGTAGGAAGGCCAGGCCACCAAACAGCCCAGCTGACGTAGTGTTATTGAAACTGGCCGACAGAAGCGTCCAAGAGGAAGTATGGAAATTGGTTCAAGTGGCTCTGAGCACTATGGGACTTAACGTCTGAGGTTATCAGTCCCCTAGAACTTAGAAATACTTAAACCTAACTAACCTAAGGATATCACACACATCAATGCCGAGGCAGGATTCGAACCTGCAGTCGCGCGGTTCCGGACTGAAGCGCCTAGGACCGCTTGGTCACCGCGGCCGGCCAGGAAGTATGGAAATATACCGCTACATGGTGTAAAGATGGAGACGGAAGAAACTCGATTACCTACCAACCGAAGGCTAGGATTCACTACAAAATAAAGAGGACATAAACGGTGAGTAACAAAACAAATAAAGAATTTTATCCATAGTGGATGCTGTCGAACTCCGTGACTGTTCCTTTATGTGGTTGTAGAAAAATATTCGCTACCAGTCACAATAAAAGGTTTTTTATTTGTCACACAACCGGTTTCGGGCTTGCGCCCATCTTCAGGTGTTTATACATTCATGTACATGTTTGTACTGTTGGAGATCACTGTACAAATACAAAAAAATTATTTGCTGGTGGCTACACAGATGCAAGTGGGACAATTGTAAGTGGTAAGGCAGGATTTGACGAATATATATCTGTACTTACATAAAGATGAAGCACCATTATTACAGTTATGCTGTGGTGATAGTTTTGCCACTTAGTTACACACTTATGGTCATTTTCACGTCCATATATCAGTTTTACCAAGTATAGCTCCATATTACACTATTATGATGTGCACTCGTGAAATACACTATGTTTACATACAAACCTGTGGGCTGTGGTCAAAGAACTTAGATGCAGCAGATGTAAAGATGTTGCTCACACAGAAACTTGTAGGTTCTGGTCAAAGAACTTAGCCACAGGAAGTGCAAAGGTGTTGTATATATAGAAATTTAAAAAGCTGTTGTAGACTGCGACGTTTCTTGACACACATTATGAAATTTTTTTGATTCACATTTTTGACGGAAAACTTAGATCTAGGAAGTACAATGTTGTTATATATATGAAATTACTCAAAGCTATTACAAATTTAAAAAATGACAGCTAGAACTGTTTTGAGCCACACTGTTGTCAGAGAACTTAGATCTAGGAGGTACAATAATGTTACACATATGAAATTTTTGAAAGCTACTACACATTATAGAATGCCAGTTACAGTTTGTGTTTACAATATGACTATTACAAATTATGATAATGACCCTTGGACTGTTGTATGACTGCTACATCGAATTCCCATAGAATTTTACTTTGTTATTATATCAGAGGATAATTATTTTCTGTTTTTGAATAATTCATGAAATATGTGAAGATAGGGTTTGTTTCCAAGTTCCACTTGTTCGTTCAGTACAAGGTCTGGTGGGTTAGAGCTGTGGATATAAATTTCTAGCTCTTCAAGCGGATTCATTTTCTTTCCTTTCTGCTAGTCATATTTCTAGAGCTAGAAAAAGCTTTTGTATAATGTCTACTGGGCTTCAAATTTTGAAGGTAATAGAGATAAAATACAGGGAGCAAAATGTTATTTACAACATGTACAGAAATCAGAATGCAGTTGTAAAGAGTCGATGGAAACGAAACGGAAGGCATAGTTGAGAATGGAATGCGACAGAACTGCAGCCTATTTCATTTGTTAATCACTCTGTAGTCAGCCCCCTTAGCTGAGTAGACAGTGAGTCTGATTGCCATGCAGCGGACCCGGGTCGAATCCCGACCGGGTCAGAGATTTTCTACGCTTTGGGACTGAGTGATGTGTTGTGGTTTCATTATCATCGGCACGGAAATCGCCCAATGTAGCGTCAACTGGAAGGACTTCGTCAAGTGGGGACTCCCGGCTATCAGTGCCAACCGATCATTTGATTTTGTCACTCTTTACACTGATCAAGCTTTGATGGAAAGCAAGGAAAAATACGAAACAAGAATTAAAGTTCAGGTAGAAGAAATAAAAACTTAGCGATTGACAGATGAATTGTAATTCTGTCAGAGACCACAAGCCAAATGGAACAGCAGCTGTGTCTTGAAAGAAGGTTATGAGATGAGATGAATATAAACAAAAGTAGAACAAGGGTAATGGAATGTAGTCGAGTTAAATCGGTATTACCGAGGGAATTAGATTAGGAAATTAGACATTAAAAATAGTACACGAGTTTTGCTGTTTGGGCAGCAGAATAACTGATGATGGTCGAATTAGGGAAGATGTAAAATGCAGACTGGCAATAGCAATAAATGCATATCTGAAAAAGAGAAATTTGTTAACTTCTAATATACATCGAAGGTTCAGGAAGTCTTTTCTGAAGGTAAGTTATTTGTCTGGAGAGTAGTCTTGTGCAAAAGTGAAACGTGGATGATAAGAGATCAGACAAGAAGCGAGTACAAGATTTTGTAATGTGGCGTTGTATGAGAAAGACGGGAAGAGCAAATAATATAATAGATAAGGAGGTATTTAATCGAACTGCGGAGGAAAAATGAAATGAATGGCTCAACTCAAGTAACAGATGGGATCAGCTGATAGGGCACACCATGAGACATAAAGGAATCGTCAGTTTGGTAAACGAAGGAGTGGGGTATAGAGGGGGTATAAAGAGTTGAAACAGCAAGCAGTTCGAAATGGATGTGAGTGGTTACGCAGAGATGAAGAGGTCTGCTCAGGAAAGTCTAGCATGGAGAGCTGTATAAAACGACTCTTCCAACTGAAGAAGAAGAAGACGACGACGACAACAACAACAATAGCAACGTGTCCATAAACCGTTTAATACGCATGTGGATCATCTCACAGAAGACAAACAACTGTGTGGATATTTTCAGCATGGTGGGGTAACAGCATACACTTCAGTTAAAATCTTCTGGGTTATTAGGCCGCATCACATTTCCTTCTGAAGCAATCGACGTTTCGATCCCTCTGCTGGGATCTTATTTAGTGTCCTAGCAACAGTGGACACCGAAACACCCTGAAGAAGAACCCAGCAGAGGGCTCGAAACGTCGATTATTTTAGAAGGAAATATGACGCGACCTGACAACCCAGAAGATTTTAACTTTAGTGACAACGGCCACGAAAGCCTGCGGACTTCTATAGCATACACTTCCATGGCAGTCTTGTCACGAATGCATGAGGTTTCCAGTGAGCAAAGCACAAGCAGCGAGAGAGCGCAACACTGTGGCCACACCGACTGCCTGATCTCTCTCCTTGCGATTTTTACCTATGGGGCAACTTAAAGGGTCAGGTGTACTGAAAAAATCCTCACACACTGTAAGAGCGAAAAAAGAGGACACTGGAAATGGTGTTGCTTCTATCCCTCAGGCAGAGCTGCTACACGTGTTTTCAGTTTGCGCAACAGTGTTAATGGTAGCTGTTTAAGCATCTGTTGCAATGTTCCTTAAGAGCGTCAGTCTTAATGTAAATATTTTCCGGGCAGATTTATTTTGCACATATTGTGGATGTGACGGTCTGAATCATTTTCTCTGCGTTACACGGATTTTCGAACCATTGTACCGACTTTAAAGTAGCCACAAAGCAAGTCACGCATGACGACGATTACCTCTGACGAGGCGCTAATAACCTCACCGTTGAGCATTCGTGCATCCTGAAAACAACACCAAAACTACACAGTTATGTCGTGGAAACTGCTTAAATTCGAATAATATTTTAGTCTCACTACCTTTTCCTGTAACCTTTATTCCTTAATATGGTGGACACTTGTATATAAAATGCCCTCAAGTAATACTTTCGAAGAGAATGTATTATTACGGGTCTGCCAATTAGAAAGAGAAAGTGATTGAAAATGGTAGAAATAATGAAAAATAATGAATTACTTATTCAAATTCGATGATTTTGGGCTCACTTTTACACTGGCTTACTATACTGTGAAATACAGCTAAAGGGTCACTTTTGCGAAACCCCTTATTTCTATGACATTGCGAGGTAGAAGTCTGAATTTTGGCTCAAAGATGCCTATAAACTTCCTCTGTAATTGTGCAAAAGCGTAGTGCCCTGCGACGTCACCCTTGCTCTCTGCACTGCTTCAGACAGTAATGTGTCCACAGATACGAAACAATGGCCAGAACTCAGAAGATAATGCGAGGTATAAACCAGATATTGAAATTGTATTAGTATCAGATCTCGCCACAATTCTGCCCAACGCCACGGTGGACGTGTCACGCGATGTGAAGGTCCTTGTACCAATTCTTACCCTCATTAGACTCTTTCTTTTGAAGCCCCCGCGATGCAAGTCAGGACCGCGATGCCTAGCGTTGAAATCACATGTTTACTTATAGGTGCCCGAGGAACACATTTCAGACCCACTGACACTCAGAATCAACACGGAAAGGCCTTAGAGCACGGCGTAAAGGTCTTCAGTAAAACTACCCCTTTCCTTCTGGCGTTGATTCCCACACAGTTCACGCAACAGACGACATTCTTGACACTCTTCCTCGCTGACACATTCCCCCACCCTCCTCGGATGATTCAACCATTCTCTACAAACATCACGGCCTGCATACCCATTGAAAGTGATCTGACCGCTTTGGAGTGTGATGCGGCTACAATTTTTGCTCTAGTGTACAGGGTGGAACCGCTAGGAACCGCTCAAGACTACAGGACAAAATTTGAACGTGATCTGAATGCTTATGCTTTTTCAACTCTCCAGTTTCGCGTCCTGATGCGGCGTGATAATGAGATGGTGCGACAATGACAGATATGTGAATTAAATGGCAAACTGCCCCTCTGAGAGTACCCTGTTTGTTAACACCCTCTGAGCTACCTGCCCACCTTTGTTGAGCACTTTAAAAATGTACCTACTCAGAGACAACCCATTATGTGTCATGAGCACCTACAGCAAGCATGTAGAATCACATGGGTGTGAAAGGGTTGCCTGCCTCCAGGCGCATTGTACTCTGTCACAGTTGTCTTTGCACAGGCACATTTTTAAAGAGTTCAACAAAGGTGGGCAGATGGCGCCAAGGGTGTTGCCGAACTGGGCGGTCTTACAGGGACCATTTGCCATTTTATTCACATGTGTGTCAATGCCCTTGATCACTGGAGGCTGAAAAAGCATAAGCATCTGTTGCAGCTTCAGACTGAGTTCAGATTTTGTGGAATGGTTTTGACCGGTCTCTGGTGGTTCTATTCTGTACACCAAAGCGAAAATTGCGGTTGCACTGCACTCCAAATGTGTATGAACAAGTTCATTGAAGTTACTGGCTCACGATTTCCTTAGAGAATGGTTGTAAAGTCAGGGTTGTCAGAAGCGTTCAAACAAAATGTCCAGACACTCTGTGACCAAAATGGTACTGAAACAGAGGATGACAGACTAAAGGACGAAATACTAAATGTCTTTTTCCAAAGCTGTTTCACAGAGGAAGACTGCACTGTAGTTGCTTCTCTAGATTGTCGCACAGATCACAAAATGGTAGATATCGAAGTAGACGACAGAAGAATAGAGAAACAATTAAAATCGTTCAAAAGAGGAAAGGCCGCTAGACCTGATGGTATACCAGTTTGATTTTCCACAGAGTACGCGAAGGAACTTGCCCCCCCTTCTTGCAGCGGTGTACTGTAGGTCTCTAGAAGAGCGTAAAGTTCCAAAGGATTGGAAAAGGGCACAGGTCATCCCCGTTTTCAAGAAGGGACGTCGAACAGATGTGAAGAACAATAGACCTATATCTCTAATGTCGATCAGTTGTAGAATTTTGGAACACGTATTATGCTCGAGCATAATGACTTTTCTGGAGACTAGAAATCTTCTCTGTAGGAATCAGCACGGGATACGAAAAAGACGATCGTGTGGAGCCCAGATCGCGCTATTTGTCCACGAGACTCAGAGGGCCCCAGACACCGGTTCCCAAGTAGAATCCATGTTTCTTGACTTCCGCAAGGCGTTCGATACAGTTCCCCACAGTCGTTTAATGAACAAACTATCAGACCAATTGTGTGATTGGATTGAAGAGTTCCTAGATAACAGAACGCAGCATGTCATTCTCAATGGAGAGAAGTCTTCCGAAGTAAGAGTGATTTCAGGTATGCCGCAGGGGAGTGTCGTAGGACCGTTGCTATTCACAATATACGTAAATGACCTTGTGGATGACATCGGAAGTTCACTGAGGCTTTTTGCAGATGATGCTGTGGTGTATCGAGAGGTTGTAACAATGGAAAATTGTACTGAAATGCAGGAAGATCTGCGACGAATTAACGCATGGTGCAGTGAATGGCAATTGAACCTCAATGTAGACAAGTGTAATGTGCTGCGAATACATAGAAAGAAAGATGCTTCATCATTTAGCTACAATATAGCAGGTCAGCAACTGGAAGCAGTTAATTCCATAAATTATCTGGGAGTAGGCATTACGAGTGATTTAAAATGGAATGATGATATAAAGTTGATCGTCAGTAAAGCAGATGCCACACTGAGTTTCATTGGAAGAATCCTAAGGAAATGCAATCCGAAAACAAAGTAAGTAGGTTACAGTACACTTGTTCGCCCACTGCTTGAATATTGCTCCTCAGTGTGGGATCCGTACCAGATAGGGTTGATAGAAGAGACAGAGAAGATCCAACGGAGAGCAGCACGCTTCGTTACAGTATGATTTAGTAATCGGGAAAGCGTTACGGAGATGATAGATAAACTCCAGTGGAAGACTCTGCAGGAGAGACGCTCAGTAGCTCGATACGGGCTTTAGTGGAAGATTCGAGAACATACCTTCACCGAGGAGTCAAGCAGTACATTGCTCCGTCCTACGTATATCTCGCGAAGAGACCATGAGGATAAAATCAGAGAGATTAGATACCACACAGAGGCATACCGACAATCTTTCTTTCCATGAACAATACGAGAATGGAATAGAAGGGAGAACCGGTAGAGGTACTCAAAGTACCCTCCGCCACACACCGTCAAGTGGCTTGCGGAGTATGGATGTAGATGCAGAAAAGCTACCAACAACATTGTTCTGTCGTTTTCAAGCCTACAATGCGTGGGACCGAACGTCTCAAGAGAAGTGGTTATTTCGTTGATGCATTTTGTGTCACCCCATAAGGCTTTTTCATGCAGGTCCTGAGCAGCGGTAGGTTTGAGATGCTTTTCTCGGCCACCCATACGACGACCGAGTGAATTCAACGTTGGGCGATATGGTTCTGATCTCCATCACAGAGGTATGAAAAGAAGATATGAAATGATGGTAACAAGGGGTGAGCCGACCTTCCCATCGAGTGACACTTCCACGGTGGCGTTGGGTAGAATTGTAGCGAAATTTGGTGTCAACTTGTCATCATTAATCCACCTTACAACTCACATGAACTGAGCTCTGGCCTTTTTGTCGTATGTGTCGACACCCTGCTGTCTGAAGCGCCGCCGTGCCCGAGGCTGATGTCGCTGGGCGCCACGCTTTGGCATTACTACAGCGGACGGCTGCAGTCACCTTTCAGCTAAATTTCGAACTTACGCGTCGTAACGGGAGATAATTACAGTTTCGAAAAAGTGACTCCTTAACTGTGTTTCGCAACTTCGGCGCAGCAGGTAGTATTAAAAGACTCTGCAGTATGATCAAGCGCTGCACAAAACCTGGAAAATATATGTGGCAGTCCCTTATTTCCCCGTAGCAAATAACAAATAAGAAAAGTAATGACAGCTGACCTGTGGCATTCAAAATTGGTTTGTTTCTTCAGAGTCTTACATCACTTTGATTACAGATATCGAATTCAAATTGCTAAGATTCCCAAGAGACGCTTGTACAAAATGCACTGCACTTTTGAACGCGGCCTGACTGTACTGACAATGCAATATCATTCAAAATCTGCAAAGCGATTGCAGGCAAGTATTACGTCTCACGAAAGTCTCGGATCGTTTGAGACAGTGAACACTGCTGAGAAAAATTCTCTTCTGAACATCTGAATGCTCATTTAATAGATATTCGTACCGTATGTAATTGAGGTCTGAGGATTTGGGTAGCAGTAAAAACATTGTCTATGGCAAAAATTACAAACATTTTGTAAGAGGAGCATCTGTCGCTGATTGGTGAGACATAGTTTGACGCATGTCTTGTGGGCAAAGAGTACTGAACATTGTACATCCACCGTTTACAATATTGTCATGAATCTAATGTTATCCAGCTGTTTTGTAAGACTACTTTTATAGCTGTTATACTAATTATGTTCATACGATGTATCTAATCACGCGTTCAGTATTAAACAACGTTCAAGTGTCGTTTTGCAACCTGTCAATTACGTAACGCAATAACCTCATTCACTCTACTTAAGAACCTGCGATTATGTATACCTCTATCTCTATTGCCCTACGTCCTTTTATGGACAACTTGTATTATATTTTGAGCTACGTCAATGTTTATTTTTCAGCTTGAACTTTGCTGGAACATTGTTCCTGTCTGTAGTGTTATTATGCCCATTGTTATTTTAAATCTGTTTTCTACCTGCCCCCTTCCTCGATTCCTCCCCCACCACCACAGGTTGTTAGTTTATTTAGCTTACGAGAGTACACCCCACGGCTTCTAATTTTTCTCAAGAATTCGTCTAATACGGTTGTTTTTTTTTATTTTTTAGTTAGCACTTTATAACTGCTATAGTACGTGACGTACCAACGTTGTATCTAAAGATGTGATTCATTGGATGTCAATTACACAATTGCTCTGGATATGAGCCTACCATCATGCACCTGTAACACCTACATATAGTACACTACTGGCCATTAAAATTGCTACACCACGAAGATGACGTGCTACAGACGCGAAATTTAACCGACAGGAAGAAGATGCTGTGATATGCAAATGATTAGCTTTTCAGAGCATTCACACAAGCTTGGCGCCGGTGGCGACACCTACAACGTTCTGACATGAGGAAAGTTTCCAACCGATTTCTCATACACAAACAGCAGTTGACCGACGTTGTCTGGTGAAACGTTGTTGTGATGCCTCGTGTAAGGGGGAGAAATGCGTACCATCGCGTTTCCGACTTTGATATAGGTCTGATTGTAGCCTATCGCGACTGCGGTTTATAGTATCACGACATTGCTCCTCGCGTTGGTCGAGATCCAATGACTGTTAGCAGAATATGGAATCAGTGAGTTCAGGAGGGTAATACGGAGCGCCGTGCTGGATCCTAACGGCCTCGTATCACTAGCAGTCGAGATGACAGGCATCTTATCCGCATGGCTGTAACGGATCGTGCAGCCACGTCTCGATCCCTGAGTCAACAGATGAGGACATTTGCAAGACAACGATCATCTGCACGAACATTTCGACGACGTTTGCAGCAGCATGGACTATCAACTCGAAGACCACGGCTGCGGTTGCCCTTGACGCTGCATCACAGACAGGAGCGCCTGCGATGGCGTACTCAACGACGTATCTGGGTGCACGAATGGCAAAACGTAATTTTTTCGGATGAATCCAGGTTTTGTTTACAGCATCATGATTGTCGCATCCGTGTTTGGCGACATCGCGGTGAACGCACATTTGAAGCGTGTATTCGTCATCGCCATACTGGCGTATCACCCGGTGTGATGGTATGGGGTGCTAGTGGTTACGTCTCAGTCATTTCTTGTTCGCATTGACGGTATTTTGAACAGTGGACGTTACATTTCAGATGTGTTACGACCCGTGGCTCTACCCACCATTCGATCCCTGCGAAACCCTACATTTCAGCAGGATAATGCACGACCGCATGTTGCAGGTCCTGTACGGGCCTTTCTGGATACAGAAAATGTTCGACTGCTGCCCTGGCCAGCACATTATCCAGATCTATCACCAACTGAAAACGCCTAGTCAATGGTGGCCGAGCAACTGGCTTGTCGCCCGCGGTGGTCTAGCGGTTAAGGCGCTCAGTCCGGAACCGCGCGACTGCTACGGTCGCAGGTTCGAATCCTGCCTCGGGCATGGATGTGTGTGATGTCCTTAGGTTAGTTAGGTTTAAGTAGTTCTAAGTTCTAGGGGACTGATGACCATAGATGTTAAGTCCCATAGTGCTCAGAGCCATTTTGAACCAACTGGCTTGTCACAATACGCCAGTCACTACTCTTGATGAACTGTGGTATCGTGTTGAAGCTGCATGGGGAGCTGTCCCTGTACACGCCATCCAAGCTCTGTTTGACTCAATGCCCAGGCGTATCAAGGCCGTTATTACGACTAGATGTGGTTGTTCTGGGTACTGATTTCTCAGGATCTTTCTTTTCTTTTTTTCTTTTGCTGACGCCATCGTCCCGCAGCGATCGCAGGGTCGGCGTGATTAGAACGGATTTTGCAAGGTTAATGTTAAGCGGTGGCCGGATGCTCTTTCTGCCGCTACCCCGTACCCCCAGGGATGGACTCAGTGTACCCCAGCTGTCTGCATCTAGCGTAAATCGTGAAATAGTGCGAACGTGTTTCAAATGTCTGCGACGCATGTAACTGAGGCGGAATGTGGGGACCAGCAGGACGTGGAAAACCGCCTAAAAACCACATCCAGGCTGGCCGGCACACCGACCCTCGTCGTTAATCTGCTGGGTGGATTCGATCCGGGGCCGGCGCGGCAACCCGAGTCCAGGAAGCAGCTCATTAGCGCTCTCGGCTACCCTGGCGGGTACTGATTTCTCAGGATCTATGCACCCAAATTGCATGAAAATATGATCACATGTCAGTTCTGGTGTAATATATTTGTCCAATGGATACCCGTTTATCATCTGCAGTTCTTCTTGGTGGAGCAATTTTAATGGCCAGTAGTGTATGTATTGCAAATAGTGATGTGCGAATCCACGCGGCGCCTATCATAACGGCAATACACATGCGTCTGCATAAAGTTTAACGGATGACCCGAGACCTGTGATTCGATTGTTTCTGAACGACGTTCTTACCTAACAGTTTCCAGCAGCCTTATAAACGTCACCAAGTGTAGAATGTGTCTAGCGATGGTTGCTTCGGAATGCAATAGTACTGTTTCTGTTTCTATCCTCTTTTCTTTGTTTTGTAATATCGGCCGGCAGACGTTTTACATGCGAGCTGCGAGCGTTGACGTCCAGTTACAGGATAAGTTACGCGCCAACGTCCGGCATTGACCCGAAGAAGCGGGCCAAGCTGGTACCCGCAGCTACATTCTGAAACACGGAGCTCCGCATGTGGGCGGGCGCAGCAGCGGCCTGCTCTAGCGAACCTGGCCTATCTCGTCCAGTTAATATCGCGGGAAGGCTAGCCACTTAGTTACGGTAGCTTGCGGTAATTGCTTTGTTTCGAAATCTGTATTTAGGCAGCCTTGTATATGGCAGTACGTGACAACCGTGAACTATACACTCCGAGCCAACAAAGGGCGTAAATATTCGTATGATGAGCGCAAGAACTGTTAATGCTTACAGCTGCGAAAATATGAGTTAGATTTTTTCAACAAAATTATAGACAGGAGTACACATACGAAGTTCCTGTCTCAAAACGCTCGTATATTTTTCTGTACGAGCTCTGATTTCACTTATTTTATAATGATGATCGTTTCTCCCTATGTAGGTCGGAGTCAAAAAAATATTTTCGCATGCGGAAAGGAAAGTTGGTGATTGAAATTTCGTGGGAGGATCCCGGAGCAACGCCTTTGTTTCAGTGGTGTCTACCTCAAATCCTGTATCATGTACGTGACACTCTCTCCCCTGTCTCTCATTTTTTTAAAAAATACGTAAATCTCTTCTGTGAACTTTCTAAATGTACTCCGTTAATCCTATGTGGCAAGGTCCCACACCGGGCAGCATTTCTCCAAAAAAAGGACGGACAAGCGTAGTGTGGGCAGTCTCTTTAGTAGATCTGTTGCATCTTCTAAGTATTTTGCCAATAAATCGCAGTTTTGGTTGGCCTTCCCAACATTTTCTATGTGTTCTTTCCAGTTTAAGTTGTTCGTAATTGTAATTCCTAGGTATTTAGTGGAATTTACGGCCTTTAGATTTGATTGATTTATCGTGTAACTGTAGTTTAGCGGATTTCATTTAGCACTCATTTGAATGACCTCAAACTTTTCATTATTTTGGGTCAATTGCCAAGTTTTGTACCACACAGATGTCTTTTCTAAATTGTTTTGCAGTTTTTTGCAAACCTGTAAGTTTTGAAACTAGTCGCCAAATTTAACTACTGCTACTGCTGACTGATTTACTAATAATCGCTTTATGAAATTTAATAAAGGTGCTCGTTGGCTGTCAACAATATTTTGAGACAGAAACAAAATTTCGGTTTCCTCCCTTCGTATATTGGGGATTATTTACCAGTTTAATTATCTTTCAGACAGTTTCCAATGTAAACAGCCTGTTATGTTTAACAGAATGTATTATAGCGTGAGCGTGACCATGTTCATTCTAATCAAATATTTCTAAAATCTGAGTTACTGATTTATACCTTTGGTGCTTGGGGTAGAAACCTTGTTAATGGTTGACAGGTTGGTCTCATCGATGATAGTGGAAAAAATCATATAGCACTTTCTTACACGACGTCTCAAGACAGGGATTCGTGCTGGTGAAGAACATCTATAAGATAAAGTTCTGGAACATGCTCTTATAATTCGGAAGGGAGTAGTTAACAACATAAAAATTAAACAAGTCGGCAAATTTTGGGATTTGATTCTCACGACTGAAACCAAGCATAAACCTTAACAACACCAAGCCTATTGTCTGTAGTTCATTCTTCGACTTTAACCCCAATTATGTTTTAGGATTATACAACCTTATTTTACTAAATGTAGTGGAATACTGAATAACATGTAAACATTAGATGTATTTTGAACGATGTGGCAGTACCGGATGTTACATGAATGTGACCGTAAAACAGTCCATAGCTTTTTAATCTTATGTTAGAGTCATCAGTCTCCTGATTCAATGACGTCCGCCACTAATTCATCTCAGAGTAGCACTTCACCCTACGTCCTCAATTATTTGCTGGATGTGTCCCAGTCTTCTTTTTCCCCTGTAGGTTGCATGCTCCATAGCTCCCTCTAGTACCATGGAAGTTACGCTCATGTCTTATCACATTCTCATCAATCTATCCCCTCTTCTTGTCAGTGTTTTCCATATACATCCTTTCTTTCCTATTCTGTACAGAACTTTCTCATTCCTTATAAGTCCACCTAATTTTCAACATTCTTCTCTACGCTTCTAACAAAGCCTATCGCTGAACGACCTATCGCAGGCAGCAAGACAACAGCTACCGCTCTTACCACCCGATCTAACTATCGCAGAGGTTTTTTTCCCTTGGCTCTCGCCTTGGTATTTTTTTTCCTCTGCCCTTCAAACCGCTACCCTTCGTTCGATTTCGACCCAATCTATCTCCAGATGAGCGCGTATTAATGGTTAACCTTAACCAGAAGTACGCAAACATCGCAGTACCCACATCCTGCGACACCTCACTTAGTGAATACTACCCCTTATGCAGAGATGGCAGTAGACCTATTGTGTTGGCCATCATGCCTGTGTGGGCGTAGAGGGGCTCCACGTTTGTTAAAAAAAAATCTTCTGTAACACCACTTTTCAAAGGCTTCGATTCTCTTCTGTTCTGGGCTCCCATTGTCCTTTAGCCACTACCATATAGTGATGTGCTCCAAATAAACATTCCCAGAAAATTATTCCTCAGATTAAGGCCGACGTCCTTAGGCCAGGAACGCTTTCTTTGCCAGTGCTAATCTGCTTTTTAGGTCCTTCCTTCGCCCGTAATGGGTTATTTTATTTCCTAGGTAGTAGAACTCTTTCGTCTACTTCGCGTTTCCCACTTTAGATAATCTGATTTCTGCTACTCCTTTTTACTTTTGTCTTTCTTCGATTTACTCTCAATCTATACCGCGCTCTTGAACCTACCATTTCTTACCGTCATTCTTTCTTCGATGTGCAGACTGAACATTACGGGAGGAAAACAAAATTGTTAAGGCTTCCTTGGCCACTTGTTGACAAACTGCCTGTTAGCTTCTGTCTCGTGTTCTTCGGCCGACGTTCGACTGGTGATTTTTCTGACGTTTCGCGAGCACGAGTGGCTGGCAAGTTTCACCCTCCATTTCTTCTTACAGATCCTGATTTATGACAATGCCAGCCATTCGTGCTGGCGGAACGTCAGTAAAATCATTGGGGGAGAAACATTGCATCCCCATCTTACACCTTTTTGAATAAGAGTTTTCTACTCTTGGTCTTGCATTCTCATCGTTCCTTCTTGGTTCTTATACAGTGTCCAGCGAGATTAATGTGAATATCCGTCAGAAGCCTGAATAACTACCTTTAGCTACGCGGACTATTGCGAGACGTGCTGGAAGAGAGTCATTGAGGTTCTGAAAGTGTAAGTAGCCTGTTTAGGTTTTTATATTGGTAACGCCACGTAGCGCTCTGTATGAAAATCACTGGCTGTGGTGTGTGCAGTCTGTGGCTGGTTGGCATTGTTGAAATATTCTCTATTGTAGTGGGCAGTTGGATATGAACAGCGCATAGCGTTGCGCTGTTGGAGGTGAGCTGCCAGCAGTGGCGGAGTTTTGAGAGCGGATAATCTGGACGTGTGTCCATTAGAGAGAGTAAATAATTTGTAAAACTGGATGTAATGAATTGATATATATATATATATATATATATATATATATATATATATATATATATAATGACTTTTGAACACTATTAAGGTAAATACATAGTTTGTTCTTTATCAAATTCTTTCATTTGCTAACTATGCCTTCAGTAGTTAGAATCATTTATTTACCTGGCGGTACTGACGCTCGCTGTATTGCAATAGTTCGAGTAACGAAGATTTTTGTTTGAATTTCTTAATTTGTTCATACTCTTCTGTGTCTGTGAAAGCTACAGGTGTTGTGTCATTCAGATCATCATCCACCTTTGTAGATAAGTTAGTGAACTGATCCGCAAGTTCGGCTACTTTCTCCGATAGTGAACTTATTTCTTCAGTGTGGTTTTGTGAACCAAGTTTCAGAGTGTCCATTTGTGTCGAAATCGTATCTACTGTGTCCTTTAAGTTTTCCTGAGTTTTTGCAAGCTGCATAACCGAATCGGTAGATGCAACTGAGTCAATTTTAGCTTGCAAGGTGTCGTGATTTTCATGAACAATAGTTTGCATTTCCTTTATGGCTGCTTCGTGATTCTGTAATACATTTTCATGACGCAAAAAAATAGGTTGGAAATGCTCACAAATTTGTGTTTTTACGTCATTACTGACTTTTTGACATTTCGATTCGATTTTAAGAAACTCAGCAGTTAAACCTTCACGTGTTTGTTCAAGCGTGGTGTCTAACTTTTGAAGCTGTTGCTGTGTTTTCTCTGGTGTTGTTCCATTGTGTCTAACTTTCAAAGATTTTGTCCAATTTGTTTCTGATTTTGTTCAAGCGTTGTGTCTAACTTTTGTAGCCTTTGTCCCATTTGTTGCATTAACTGTAATAACAATGCACTGGTGTCTGAAACAGTTCCTCAGTGCTGTTCGGCAGTGCATTTGAACCGGCAATATTCGCGTTTTGAAAAGCAAAAAATCTATCTTGACTTATTTGAGAAAACGGTGAGGACGCAAAACTTGAATCTACAGTATTTGCAAGATTGTGTCCTGTCATTTCGGATTCCTGAGGCGAGCTGTTGCCGACCGATCGATCGATAATGCTTCCTTGTTCATTAATTCTTTCACTGTCTACACCAGTATTTGCAGCTCGCTCCATTTCCCTATGCACAGTTACCAAATTACTACTTTGAACATTAGTTAATTCATTACTCGGTGGCGCTAACACACTGCTTTCGTCTTCACTGTCATTTCTCAGTTTACTTTGCAGCCTAGTATTACGTTTTTCACACTCCATTATTGTCGCAATATTTCACACGATAACACAGAAAAGCACAATTTGAAGAGCAAAATAAAAAAAAACACATTAACATAGCACTGAAAATAATATCTCGTTAATTGCTAGTGCAGCTGCGAAATACTTGGTGCAAATCTACATGCATGCCACAACTGTTTTACTGTACAACAATGAAAAACTACAACTACAAAGGAAATTCTCTCTGTAATTACGCGCTAGCAATAAACAATAGCTACACTAATTACACAACTACAAGAAAAAATCAGAGGATTCCAGTGAGGTATCCTCGGCTAAGGGTCGACATATGAAACGTCCCCTTAGAAAAATTATTGAATTACTGTGCTGATAAACCTCTACGTTATTTGATTTTCAAACAGCTGAGCAAAACTGAACGTACTCAGACATCACTCTCTTTACTTATTCTGATCAACACTAAGCTGACACACAATATTTTTAGCGCAACGCAATCCGACTTTCTCGAGACGTACTGGAAGAGAGTCACTGAGGTTCCGAAAGGTACCGACAGGGATGTGGAGCCATGCCGACTTCAGTACCGTGACCATCTGTGCTAGGTTTCTCTGTTATAAAGGAGCCTCGATTTTATTTCAGTCTTGCTCACGTTATCAGGCACAACGTCAAAACCACACTATGTGATAAAAAGTATCCAGAAATCAGGCTGAAAATGACCTAAACTGCCCGCAGCTCGTGGTCGTGCGGTAGCGTTCTCGCTTTCCGCGCCCGGGTTCGATTCCTGGCGGGGTCAGGGATTTTCTCTGCCTCGTGATGGCTGGGTGTTGTGTGATGTCCTTAGGTTAGTTAGGTTTACGTAGTTCTAAGTTCTAGGGGACTGATGACCATAGATGTTAAGTCCCATAGTGCTCAGAGCCATTTTTTTGACTTAAACTTCGTGGCGCCACCCATCGGTAATGCTGGAATTCAGTATGGTGTTGGCCCACCCTTAGCCTTGATGACAGCTTCCACTCTCGCAGGCATACGTTCAATCAGATGCTGGAATGTTTTTTGGAAATGGGTGTCCATTCTTCACGTAGTGCTGTACTGAGGAGAGGTATCGATGTCGTCGGCCTGGCACGAAATCGGCGTTACAAAACATTCCAAAGGTGTTCTACAGGTTTCATATGAGGACACTGTGCAGGCCAGTCCGTTACAGAGATGTTATTGTAGTGCAACCACTCCGCCACAGGCCGTGCATTGTGAACAGGTGCTCGATCGTGTTGAAAGATACAATCAAGTGTCCTCGAATAGCTCTTCAACAGCGGGAAGCAAGAAGATGCTTAAAACATCAATGTAGGCCTATGCTGTGATAGTACCACACGAAACAACAAGGGGTGCAAGCCTCCTCCATGAAAAACACGACCACACAATAACACTGTAGCCTCTGAATTTTACTATTGGCACTACACACGTTGGCAGATGACGTTCACCGGGCATTCGCCATACCCACACCCTGCCGTCGGATCACGACATTGTGTACCGTGATTCGTCACTCCATACTATATTTTTCCACTGTTCAATCGTCCAATGTTTACGCTCCTTACATCAAGCGAGGCGTCCTTTGGCATTTACGGGCGTGATGTGTTGTTTATGAGTAGCCGCTCGATCATGGAATCCAAGTTTTCTTACCTCCCGCCTAACTGTCGTAGTACTTGCAGTGGATCCTGATGCAGTTTGGAATTCCTGTGTGATGGTGTGGGTAGATGTCTGCCTATTACGCATTACGGTCCTCTTCAACTGTCGGCGGTCTCTGTCAGTCAACAGACGAGGTCGGCCTCTACGCTTTCGTGCTGTACGAGTCCCTTAACGTTTCCACTTCACTATCACATCGGAAACAGTGAACCTAAGGATGTTTAGGAGTGTGGAAATCT
This sequence comes from Schistocerca serialis cubense, assembly GCF_023864345.2. Taxonomy (NCBI): domain Eukaryota; kingdom Metazoa; phylum Arthropoda; class Insecta; order Orthoptera; family Acrididae; genus Schistocerca; species Schistocerca serialis. The sequence continues at coordinate 634,308,553 of NC_064642.1, forward strand.
CTCGTACAGATGTTTGACACAAGTGACACCCAATCACCTGACCACGTTCGAAGTCCGCGAGTTTCGTGGAGTGCCCCATTCTCCTTTCTCACGATGTCTAATGAATACTGAGGTCGCTGATGTGGAGTACCTGGCAGTAGGTGGCAGCACGAAGCACCTAATATGGCCGCGCTGGATTAGCCGACCGGTCTAGGGCGCTGCAGTCATGAACTGCGCGGTTGGTACCGGCCGAGGTTCGAGTCCTCCCTCGGGCATGGGTGTGTGTGTGTGTTTGTCTTTAGGGTAATTTAGGTTAAGTAGCGTGTAAGCTTAGGGACTGATGTCCTTAACCGTTAAGTCCCATAAGATTTCACACACATTTGAACATTTTGCACCTAATATGGAAAACGTATGTTTTTGGGAGTGTCCGGATACATTTGATCACCTTTGCTGATCTTCACCTAAGATACCCTCAACTTTATTTTACATTCCTCTGTGTACTGTTCTTGCCAGCATCTTGGATGGATGAAAATAAAAGAAATGCACCGCATCATACTGGTCGACTACTGACAAGAACCAAAATTGTGCAGACCATGGCTAAATGAATATTTCGCCAGATTGCTCTTTGAGTGCGACAGCTATGTGTTGATACCGATTTTTCAGGAGACACATGGGCCTAGAATTCGAGTATTTATACGGTTTGCCATAGAACCATAAATCCACAACAATAAAATGAGAGCTTTGAGGTGGATATTCAGAAAGCGAGTTCACTGTACCGGCCACATTGCTCGAACTTGTACCACACGGCTCTGACAGAGAGACTCGGCCCGCGCCTGCCCTTGTCGTTTTCTCCGAGGTTTGCAGAAAGCAGCCCGCCGGAATGTTCAGCAAAGCGGCCGGCCTTGACCGCGGCGCCAGTACTACACCTACTACTACGGCTCGCTCGCCTCGTGTCTCTTACAGCCGGACGGCGACCTCCACCAGCTGCCAATTTACCTGGGGGCTCCTCTTGCGTAGGCTCCAGCGGATGCTGCAAGCGGGCGGCCAGTGGCAACGAGAGCCACGGAACAGCTGCAAAGCTGTGCTTCGCTGTAAAATACACCACTCGCCATTAAAATTGCTACACCAAGAAGAAATTCAGATGATAAACGGGAATTCATTGGACAAATATATTATACTAGAACTGACATGTGATCACATTTTCACGCAATTTGGGTGCGTAGATCCTTAGAAATCAGTACCTAGAACAACCACCTCTGGCCGTAATAACGGCCTTGATACGCCTGGGCATTGAGTCAAACAGAGCTTGGATGGCGTGTACAGGTATAGCTGCCCATCCAGCTTCAACACGATACCACAGTTCAACAACAGTAGTGACTGGCGTATTGTGACGAATCAGTTGCTCGGTCACCATTTACCAGACGTTTTCAGTTGCTGAGAGATTTGGAGAATGTGCTGGCTGGGGCAGCAGTCGAACATTTTCTTTATCCAGAAAGGCCAGTACAGGACCTGTAACATGCGGTCGTGCATTATCCTGCTGAAATGTAGAGTTTCTCAGGGGTCGAATGAAGGGTAGAGGGACGGGTCGCACTGTTGAAAGTGCCGTCAGTGCAAACAAGAGGTGACCGAGACGTGTAACCAATGGCACCCCATATCATCACACCGGGTGATACGCCAGTATGGCGATGAGGAATGCACGCTTCCAATGAACGTTGACCGCCATGTCGTCAAACACGAATGCGACCTTCATGATGCTGTAAACAGAACCTGGATTCATCCGAAAAAATGACGTTTTGCCATTCGCGCACCCAGCTTCGTCGTTGACTACACCATCGCTGGCGCTCCTGTCTGTGATGCAGCGTCAAGGGAAACCGCAGCCACGGTCTCCGAGCTGATAGTCCATGCTGCTGAAAACGTCGTCGAACTGTTCGTACAGATGGTTGTTGTCTTGCAAACGTCCCTATTCGTTGACTCATGGATGTGGCTGCACGATCCGTTAGAGCCATGCGGATAAGATGCCTGTCATCTCCACTGCTAGTGATACGAGGCTGTTGGGATCCAGCACGGCCTTCCGTATTACCCTCCTGAACCCACCGATTGCATATTCTGCTAGCAGTCATTGTATCTCGACCAACGCGAGCAGCAGTGTCGCGATACGATAAACCGCAATCGCGATGGGCTACAATCCGACCTTTATCAAAGTCGGAAACGTGATAGTACGCATTTCTCCTCGTTACACGAGGCATCACAACAACGTTTCACCAGGCAACGCCGGTCCACTGCTGTTTGTGTATGAGAAATCGGTTGGAAACTTTCCTCATGTCAGCACGTTGTATGTGTCGCCACCGGCGCCAACCTTGTGTGAATGCTCTGAAAAGCTAATCATTTGCATATCACAGCATCTTCTTCCTGTCGGTTAAATTTCGCGTCTGTAGCACGTCACCTTCGTGGTGTAGCAATTTTAATGGCCAGTAGTGTACTGAACAGCTCCTCGTGTGCGTCCATTTGGTGACAGAGCTCGGAACGGATGAAAGGAGAAAATGGCTCTGAGCACTATGGGACTCAACTTCTGAGGTCATCAGTCCTCTACAACTTAGAACTAGTTAAACCTAACTAACCTAAGGACCTCACACACATCCATGCCTGAAGCAGGATTCGAGCTTGTGACCGTAGCTGTCGCGCGGTTACAGACTGTAGCGCCTAGAACTGCTCGGTCACTCCGGCCGGCGGATGAAAGAAGATTTAGGTTATTAGCACAAGCTCGAATTGGGGAAGGAAATCGACTGTGCCCTTCAAAAGGAACCATCCAAGCATTCGTCTTAAACGATCTTTGGATGTCAGGGAAAACATAAATCGAGATGGCCTGGCGGGGATTTGAGCCCTACCCCTCCCAAATGTGAATTCAGTGTGTCACCCACCGAGAAACGTCGCTCGGAACATAATTCACAAAATATTTAATGTTGCGTAGCCAGTTATTCGCAGTATAGATTACGCACAAACTGCGTGACCGCTACGGTCGCAGGTTCGAATCCTGCCTCGGGCATGGATGTGTGTGATGTCCTTAGGTTAGTTAGGTTTAAAGTAGTTCTAAGTTCTAGGGGACTGATGACCTTAGAAGTTAAGTCCCATAGTGCTCAGAGCCATTTGAACCATTTTTTTGATTACGCACACATAAAAACAGCATACGTAAGTGCTACGTACAGCAGTTAATTCCTAAATTCCTTTTCTGCGGTGGCAACGGCATTGTCTCTGTGGATAAACCGGTACCCGTCAGTTCACCGAAGTTAAGCGCTCTCGGGCGTGGCCGGCCCTTGCATGGGTGACCATCCGGACCGCCATGCTCTGTTGCCATTTTTCGGGGTGCACTCAGCCTCGTAATGCCAATTGAGCAGCTAATCGACCGAATAGTAGCGGCTCCGGTCAAAGAAAACCATCATACCAATCGGGAGAGTGGTGTGATGACCACACGCCCCTCCTATCCGCATCTCCAGCCGAGGATGATACGGCGGTCGGACGGTCCCGATGGCCCACTTGTGGCCTGAAGACGGAGTGCTTTTTTTTTTCTCTGGGGCAGATTTTCTTGCAGCCTCTAATGGCACCACTACACGCTATGAGCGGTTTCATATCAAAGTTTGACAGTTCGAGTGAAGGAAAGTAACGGAAAGTGTTTAATTTGTAACTACATTTGACGAAAAAGTACCTTACTTGGATTGATGTTATGCTTTTAACAGCAGCCTTCTTGAGTGGCTGAAACCTACCTTTTTAATAGAAGGTCTCATTGACGAACTGCATTACTGTAATAAAACAAAACTCAGAATAGGAAGGTATTAAATGGAGAGTCCTACAAGGTTTGGTATTGGTTCTACTCTTGATTCTGCCTACATTAATTATCTGCCAGTGACTTGAAAGAACTGCTCAAAATTTGCGCTGATGAGCGTACTAATCATTGACACAGGCTACATGATAGGGGAACAGCTCTATCAAACATTTTAGATTTTCATCTCACAGAGACTATTATTACGCAGTTCCAGACAGACCTTCATGACCGTATAATAAATTAAATATTTTGTGTTATGTTCGTTGGGAACCAGCGAGATGACAAGATAAAATCGAGGAACACGTGAACTAAACAAGAAACTCAGTTTCACATGCTTCGTAGTTGGGACTATGTCTCACTAGGTTGAGATGAAGAATCGGCTCTTGCCTTATTCTGTATATTTTCACTCTGTTTACCGCTGCATTATAATTTGGAGCAATGCAACTACGATAAAATATTCCTTAATGAAAAGCAAGTCATTAACCCAACAAACGTTAAAGAACGATGGGACCCACGCTGAGTACTAGTTATGTTTTCTGTTTTGACTCATGGAGGTAAATGTTTTCAGCCAGTAGTAAACGAGCTGTGTGAATGAGATGTCTATGACTCTGAGAACGAATGGCAACAACTGTACACACAGTACGTTTTGTTAAAGTCGTATTCGGATAAATTTAAAACAGGTGTTCAGGCAGTTTGACTGAACCTCTTCACATGATTGATTGTTTTGCAGCAGCTGCACACTTAGCAATCATATGCAATCGTTCACCCGTACCCAAAAACTGGAAAGTTGCACAGGTCATACCAATACCGAAGAAAGGAAATTGGAGTAATACGCTGAACTACAGACTCGTATCACTAATATCGATTAACAGTAGGATTTAGGAACATATACTGCGGTCGAACATTATGAATCACCTCGAAGGAAAATATTTATTGATAAGTAGCCAACATGGATTCAGCTCGTTATTTTCACCACGTAATCGTGCTATAGACAGGCAACGTTAAATTGATCCCATATTTTTAGATTTCCAGAAAGCTTTTGACACTGCTCCTCACAAGCGACTTCTAATCAAATTGCATGCCTGTGGAGTATTGACTCAGTTGTGTGACTAGATTCATGATTTCCTATCAGGAAGGTCGCTGTTCGTGGTAACTGACGGAAAGTCATCAAGTAAAACAGAAGTAATATCTGACGTTCCCCAAGGAAGCATTATATGCACTTTGCTGTTCCTGATCTACATAATGATTTAGGGGACTGTATCCAGATGATGCTGCTATTCATGGTCTTGTAGAGTCATCAGATGATGCAACACGAATTGTAAAATTAGACAAGACATCTGCATGGTGCAAAAAAATGGCAATTTACTCTAAATAATGAAAAGTGTGAAGTCATCCCCATGAGTACTATAAGGAATCCGCTAAAATTCTGTTACACGACAAATCACACAAATCTAAAGGCTGTAAACTCAACTAAATACTTAGGGATTACAATTACGAATAACTTAAATTGGTGCGATCTCATCGATAATGTAGTGGGGATAGAAGACCAAAGACTGAGACTTATTGGCAGAACACTTAGAAAATTTGCCAGGGGAACCAAAGAGACTGCTTACACTACGCTTGTCCGACCTCTACTGGTATATTGCTGTGCGGTGTGTGATCCGCATTAGGTAGGATTAACGGAGGACATCGAAAAAGGTCGAAGAGGGGCAGCTCGTTTTGTTTATCGTGAAACAGGGGAGAGAGTGTCAGAGAGTTCTGTAAGCGTTGTTTGTTGACGAGTAGCACGAGTCACTTCTCCTGCCGCCATCCCCCACACTTGCTCCATTGGAGACAATCACGGAGACCGTGCTGGCGAGGGATGTTACTGCACGTCTTGTAGAGCATGTTGAGTTGGACGAGCGTTAACCTGTTGGAAAAACACATCACCCACCTGTTGCAAGAACGGGAAAAGAACGGGTCTAACAACATTCTGCGTGTCCCGAAAGCTGGTTTGCGTCTCCTCTAGAAACAGCTGAAAGAGAGTTTTGGCTTATCGCATCCCCGATCGTAAGGACTGGGGTGCGGCCAGTGTGTCTTGGACGAAGGCACTCTACGAGACAGTGCTCACTAGATCAACGTTGTACGTGCAAACGACCATCACTTACGTACGGGAAGAATCTGCTTTCATCGCTGAAAACCACGGCGCGCATTTCATCTACATCTAAATCTAAATGGGTACTCTGCAAATCACACTTAACTGCCTGGCAGAGGCCTCATCGAACCAAATTCGCAATAATACTCTGTTACTCCACTCTCGAACAGCGCGCGGAGGAAACGAACACATACACTCCTGGAAATTGAAATAAGAACACCGTGAATTCATTGTCCCAGGAAGGGGAAACTTTATTGACACATTCCTGGGGTCAGATACATCACATGATCACACTGACAGAACCACAAGCACATAGACACAGGCAACAGAGCATGCACAATATCGGCACTAGTACAGTGTATATCCACCTTTCGCAGCAATGCAGGCTGCTATTCTCCCATGGAGACGATCGTAGAGATGCTGGATGTAGTCCTGTGGAACGGCTTGCCATGCCATTTCCACCTGGCGCCTCAGTTGGACCAGCGTTCGTGCTGGACGTGCAGACCGCGTGAGACGACGCTTCATCCAGTCCCAAACATGCTCAATGGGGGACAGATCCGGAGATCTTGCTGGCCAGGGTAGTTGACTTACACCTTCTAGAGCACGTTGGGTGGCACGGGATACATGCGGACGTGCATTGTCCTGTTGGAACAGCAAGTTCCCTTGCCGGTCTAGGAATGGTAGAACGATGGGTTCGATGACGGTTTGGATGTACCGTGCACTATTCAGTGTCCCCTCGACGATCACCAGTGGTGTACGGCCAGTGTAGGAGATCGCTCCCCACACCATGATGCCGGGTGTTAGCCCTGTGTGCCTCGGTCGTATGCAGTCCTGATTGTGGCGCTCACCTGCACGGCGCCAAACACGCATACGACCATCATTGGCACCAAGGCAGAAGCGACTCTCATCGCTGAAGACGACACGTCTCCATTCGTCCCTCCATTCACGCCTGTCGCGACACCACTGGAGGCGGGCTGCACGATGTTGGGGCGTGAGCGGAAGACGGCCTAACGGTGTGCGGGACCGTAGCCCAGCTTCATGGAGACGGTTGCGAATGGTCCTCGCCGATACCCCAGGAGCAACAGTGTCCCTAATTTGCTGGGAAGTGGCGGTGCGGTCCCCTACGGCACTGCGTAGGATCCTACGGTCTTGGCGTGCATCCGTGCGTCGCTGCGGTGCGGTCCCAGGTCGACGGGCACGTGCACCTTCCGCCGACCACTGGCGACAACATCGATGTACTGTGGAGACCTCACGCCCCACGTGTTGAGCAATTCGGCGGTACGTCCACCCGGCCTCCCGCATGCCCACTATACGCCCTCGCTCAAAGTCCGTCAACTGCACATACGGTTCACGTCCACGCTGTCGCGGCATGCTACCAGTGTTAAAGACTGCGATGGAGCTCCGAATGCCACGGCAAACTGGCTGACACTGACGGCGGCGGTGCACAAATGCTGCGCAGCTAGCGCCATTCGACGGCCAACACCGCGGTTCCTGGTGTGTCCGCTGTGCCGTGCGTGTGATCATTGCTTGTACAGCCCTCTCGCAGTGTCCGGAGCAAGTATGGTGGGTCTGACACACCGGTGTCAATGTGTTCTTTTTTCCATTTCCAGGAGTGTATATCCTTCCGTGCGTACTCTGATTACCCTTATTTTATTATGATGACCATTTCTCCCTATGTAGGTCGGCGTGAACAAAATATTTTGCACCGGAGGAGAAAGCTGCTGATTGTGATTTCGTGAGAAGATTTCGCCGCAACGATAAACGCTTCTGTTTTAATGGTGTCAATCCCAAATACTGTATCACGTCCGTGACTATTTCGCGATAATAGAAAACGTGCTGCTGTTCGTCGAACTTTCTCTCCGTTAATCTTATCTGGTAAGGATCCTAGACCGCGCAGCAGTCCTCCAAAACAGGACGGACAAGCGTAGTGTAGGTAGTCTGGTACATCTGTTGCATCTTCTAAGTATTCCGTCAATAAAACGCAGTCTCTTTGTTTGCCTTCCCTAAAGCATTCTCTATGTGTTCTTTCCTATTTAAATTGTTCTTCATTGTAATTTATAGATGTTAAGTTGAATTTACGGCTTCTAAATTAGCCTAATTTATTGTGTAACCGAAGTTTAACGGATTCTTTTTAGCTCTCATGTGGATGACCTTACACTTTTCATTATTTAGGACCAACTGCCAAATTTCGCACCATTCTGATATCTTTTCGAAATCGTTTTGCAATTTCTTTTGATCTTCTGATGAGTTTACTACACGATAAATGACAGGATCATCTGCAATCAAACTAAAATGGCTGCTTAGATTGTCTCCTAAATTGTTTATGTAGATAAGGGACAGCAGAGGGATTATAACACTACCTTGGGGAACGCCAGAAATCACTTCTGTTTTACTCGATGACTTTCCGCCAGTTACTACGAACTGTGACCTCTCTGACAGGAAATCACGAATCCACTCACAGAACTAAGACGATATTCCGTAAGCACGCTATTACACTACAAGCCGCTTGTGTCGTAGCCGGCCATGTGACCGAGCGGTTCTAGGCGCTTCAGTCCGGAACCACGCGGCTGCGCAGGTCGCAGGTTCGAATCCTGCCTCGGGCATGGATGTGTGTGATGTCCTTAGGTTAGTTAGATTTAAGTAGTTCTACGTCTAGAGGGCTGATGACCTCAGATGTTAAGTCCCATAGTGCTTAGAGACATTTAAACCATTTTCGCTTGTGTCGTACAGTGTCAAAAGCCTTTTGGAAATCTAGAAATACGGAATCAATATGAACTCCCTTGACAATAGCACACAATACTTCATGTGTGTAAGGAGCTAGTTGAATTTCAAAGGAACGATTTTTCTAAATCCATGTTGACTTTGTGTCAATAGCCTGTTCTCTTCGATGTAATTCGTAATGTTCGAACACAATATATATTCCAAAATCCTTCTGCATATCGACGTTAATGATATGGGCCTGTAACTTAGTGGATTATTCCTAGTACCTTTTTTGTACATTGGTGTGATCGGTGCAACTTTGTAGTCTTTGGGTACGGATCTTTCGTCGAGCGAGCGGTTGTATATGTAAAGAAATTTCGAAAGGCTGTGTTTAGCAACTCTGCTTTCGCATCACTGTCGTCGATAGTATTTCTATTGTTATCGCTTAGAGATGGCACTGAGTGTGTCTTGCCGCTAGGATAGTTTACAGACGACCAGAATCTCTTTCGATTTTGTGCCAGGTTTCGAGATAAAGCTTCTTTGTGGAAACTATTATAACCATCTCGCTTTGATGTCCACGCAAAATTTCCACCTCCTGCAAAAAAAAAAAAAAAAAAAAAAAAAAAAAAAAGGAAGATGGACCAGCTCCGTTGTTTGTTAATTTATTTGGTATAAATCTCTTAATTGCTGTCAATACTGTTTCTTTGGATTCAAGCCACATCTGGTCTACACTTACAATGTTAACTTGGAATGAGTGGAGATTGTCTCTCAAGAAGGCGTCAAGTGTTTTTTTTTTTTTTTTTTTGCTTTTTTTAATACGTATATTTTTCGTTTAGTTTTGTAGGATTTGGGTGCTTGAATAATCAGTGGCTCTGAGCACTATGGGACTTAACATCTATGGTCATCAGTCCCCTAGAACTTAGAACTACTTAAACCTAACTAACCTAAGGACAGCACACAACACCCAGCCATCACGAGGCAGAGAAAATCCCTGACCCCGCCGGAATAATCAGTCTCGCTGCGGCAACACTGTGTTCGCTAATCCATGTATCCGTTTTGATGCTTGTTACTAGCTCAGGATTAATTTTTGCTAAGAGGTCAAGTGTTTTTTCACAAACATGTACTATCCGCGTGAGCTCATGAACTAACCACTCGAAATAATTTTCAGAGAATGCGTTTAGCATAATGTCGGATGATGTTTTATGCGCATTTCCGGGTTTAAACATGTATTTTCGCCAACACATCGAAGGTAAATTAAAGTCACCACCAACTATAAAACATGCATAAAAAAATTCCGAGAGTTCTGGAACATGTACAGAAAATTGGAATAGAGATCAATATAAACATCATTTCCGCCCCTTTTACTGCCCATGAGAACCACACATTGCGTGTTGCACCACCATACATCTAATACCCAGTAGCATGTCCTCTTGAAGTGATGCTTGCCTGTATTTGTCGTGGCATACTATCCACAAGTTCATCAAGGCACTGTCGGTCCACATTGTCCCACTCCTCAACGGCGATTTGGGGTAGACCCCTCAGAGTGGTTGGTGGCTCACGACGTACATAAACAGCCCATTTAAATCTATCCCAGACATGTTAGATAGGATTCATGTCTAGAGAACGTGCTGTCCACTCTAGTCGAGCGATGTCATTATCCTGAAGGAAGTAATTTAAAAGATGTCTACGATGGGGTCGCGAATTGTCGTCCATGAAGACGAATGCCTCATCAAAATGCTGCCGATATGGTTGCATCATCGGTCGGAGGATGGCATTCACGTATCGTACAGCCGTTACTGCGCCTTCCATGACCACCAGCGGCGTACGTCGGCCCCACATAACGCCACCCCAAAACAGCAGGGAACCTCCACCTTGCCGCACTCGCTGGATAGTGTGTCTAAGGCGTTCAGCCTGAGCCGGTTGCCTCCAAACACGTCTCTGACGATTCTCTGGTTAAAGGCATATGCGACACTCATCGGTGAAGAGAACGTTATGCCAGTCCTTAGTGGTTCATTTGGCATGTTGTTGGGCCCATTCTACCACGCTGCATGGTGTCGTGATTGCAAAGATGGACCTCGCCATGGGCGTCGGGAGTGAAGTTGCTCATCATGCAGCCTATTGTACAAGTTTGAGTCATAACACGACATCCTGTGGCTGCACGAAAAGCATTATTCAACATAGTGGTGTTGCTGCCAGGGTTCCTCCGACCCATAATCCGTAGGTAGCGGTCATCCATTGCAGTAGCAGCTCTTGGACAGGTTGAGGGAGGCATGTCATTGACAGTTCCTGTCTCTCTGTATCTCCTCCATGTCCGAACAACACCGATTTGGTTCACTCCAAGACGCCTGAACACTTCCATTACTGAGAGTGCTTCCTGGCACAAAGTAACGATGTGGACGCGATCGAACGTGGTATTGACCGTGTAGGCATGGATGAACTACAGACAACACGAGCCGTGTGCCTCATTCCTAGTGGAATGACTGGAAGTGATCGGCTGCTCATACATGGTTGTTTACATCTTTGGGTGGGTTTAGTGACACCTCTGAACAGTCAAAGGGACTGTGTCTGTGATACAATATCCACAGTCAATGTCTATTTTCGGATTTTGGGTACCGGGTTGATAGAAAACTTTTTTTGGTGTGTCTAGTATGAGCCGGGTACGTGTTTGAAATTAAACTCAAGTTTTATTTAAACCTTTCAGAAATTATATCATCTGTCGGTAAAACGATCAAATTATTATTTTATTCCGATTGCCAAGAATTACCTCTGCTTTCACTAACACACAGGAATTATATTCTTCAATTTTGCTACAAGATAAGCTACTTCTAACAGCAACAAACACGTCACCGCCAACATTGTTTAGCCTATCTTTTCGGAACACAGTTAGGTTCTTCGAAGAAGCTTCGACTGAACGTATCTCCGGCTGTAGCCAGCTTTCAGTGCCTATAACGATTTGAGTATTAGTGATTTCTATTAGCACTTGGGGCTCTGGTACTCTCCCAAAGAGCTACGAAAAATTTGCAATTGTTATATCTATGGTTTCTGTGTCTACGTTCTTCCTATGTTCGACCTGCACCGTTTGAGACTGAAGGCCTTTTTGTATTTCCCCGAGACCCTCTAACCTAAAAACCCGCCCATTTCACGCCACACAGCCCCCAATTCCCGTGTAGCCGCCTCCTGCATGTAGTGAACTCCCCACCTTATGGCGCTGGTCGAGGAATTTGCAGCCTACACGGTCTCAGAACCGTCTGAGCCTCTGATTATGACCGTCCACTCGGCTCTGTACCAAACGGCCACAATCGGTCCTGTCGACTGTGCTTCAAATGGTGAGCTCTGCTTTCATCTCGCAAGCAAGACTGGCAGCTTTTACCACTTCTGTTGGCCGCTTGAAAACAGAGATAATCTCTTTCGATCTAAAGCGACAAACATTATTGGAACCGACGTGAGCCACCACTTGTAGTTGGCAGCACGCTGTTCTCTATATGGCAGCCGGCCGGTGTGGCCTAGCGGTTCTAGGCGCTTCAGTCTGGAACCGCGTGACCGCTACGGTCGCAGGTTCGAATCCTGCCTCGGACATGGATGTGTGTGCTGTCCTTAGGTTAGTTAGGTTTAAGTAGTTCTAAGTTCTAGGGGACTGATGACCACAGATGTTAAGTCCCATAGAGCCATTTGAACCATTTGAATCTACATGGCATCTGGAAGGACCCTTTCCACGTCTGGAATGACTCCACCCAGCATGCACACAAACATTGGCCTTCTTCCCCTTCTTGGCAGCTATGCCCCTAAGGGGCCCCATAACATGTCTAATAATGGAGCTTCCAACTTACCCCACCCTCTGTGATTGCCTGGATTTTGCTGGCTGAGAGGTTCTCTCTGAGACAGGACAAGCGACTGCATCTGGTTGAGAGACAGTGTCAGCCACAGACAGCACCTGGAACCTGTTTGTCAGACTAACGAGTGTCCTTGCGTGTGGCCCCCTGGGAAGTCTTTCGCCGACTGGCACGCCACAAGGCGACCTTCCACTGGACCACAGGTGCGTGGTTAACCTCAGTGCGAGCAGTAACTGGACTGGTCACTGGTGCAGGCCAATCGGCTGACTGAGACATGCTGGACGTCCATTGGATCTGCATGGCCGGCCCCCAACAGTGACGCTCATCCACTGCAGCTTAAAGCTGTGTAACCGAAGCTATCACAGCCTGGAGCTGAGAGCGAAGTGTGATCAATTCGGCTCGCATCCCCACACAGCCAGCACAGTCCTCATCCGTACTAAAGTTGGTGGAAAACAGCACTACACAGACAAACAAGGACGATCGACACGCACTACGGAACTATGCTGTAGACACGGAGGAAAACGCGAGAATTGTGTTCCATAAATTAGATTAATACGCAGAAGTTCAAAATCTGAACTACCAAACCACACAGGTGCAGCTAAATAATTTGCTGCTGAGTAGGAACTTGTAATGTGTCGCAAAATCTGTTTACTTTCCGAAGCAAACGAATATGCATGAAGTGTGTCTATCAGATATTAAATTAACAGGCAGAAACTCAGGAAACTAAATTACTAAAGCACACAGATGAAACTATACAATTCGCTCCTGGTGAGGAACTCGTGAAATGCCACAAAATCGGTTCCTTCCCTGCAGCTTCTTGTTTCTCGGCCGGCTGCTGCTGACGGCAGCAGTCGATCCATGGTAGAGATGGGGGATGCGCTCTTGAACTAATTCATAGAGTTGAATCTTTCAAAGGAGTGAACAATCAGTGATTCAGAAAAAAAGAACGGTAGCTCCAAACGTTTCCCACGGCAGAGAGAGAGAGAGAGAGAGAGAGAGAGAGAGAGAGATGGAGCATATCAGCAGCGCCTCTGCTGGTCAGAGCACAGTGCACGCCACACAACACAGCCAGCGTCGGCCTCTGCCCTGCTTCTACCTTGGCTGCCTGCATTGTGCAGTGCCCCATTGGATTTTGTGTTTCACATATGCCGTGCCGTCCATGTGCGTCGTCTGCCGCGCGCAGTGTCTGGCGCAGCTTAACTTCGCATCGCACTCTGTCGGCGATCGTTTCAGTCGCACGTCCTGCCCTCTGGGCAGTTGATGAGAGCAACAGGACAGAGAGCCACCTAGCTGATAACATAGGAACTACTTGCAACAACCTGCTCGCAAGGGAACGGACGATTTGTTTCGGAGCGGGTGAGTTCACCGCTCCCCCCACCCTCGGAACTCGCCAGCTCAACGCTCACCCCACAGTCTCGACTCTAGCCAGAGCGTTGAGCAAAGCGACTCAGGTGTCACTCTGGTCTCTGCGGTCTCAGCTCACGCAGTAATACAGCTCGCGGCTCGACCCGCTCGACTCAGCGCCTCTGCATCGGAGTTCGTCCCTACTGGATATTGTTCTTTGTAGTAATACCGCTATGTATATTACATTATTATGTTATGTATACATCAATTGTTTTTGTTTTATTTTTATTTGTTTAAACTGATTAGATTAGGTTCCTGATGACTCCTCTTACTATAGGATTTTTATTATGGACACTCGAATTTACGCTTTAATTACGAGCGAACCGATAAACGTATCGCAAAATGTGATACACCAATATTTTCCTTGTTTTATTCTGCGTAAGGCTAAATGCAGCACTTTCGTTTTACAGTCAAATTTATATTTTTTTTTCTTATTCTGGTACGGATTTTGCGATTTTACGTGTCTTCGGAAGGAAACGTTCACTTTAAAAATATATGGCTTGCGATGAATTTGTATGAGGTTAATGAAATTTTAATACATTATAGCCAAATATATTGTTAATGTAAATCTCAAGTTACAACATTTTCCGATCACCCAAAAAACCACGATAGTGCAAAATAAATCAATAATCAAAAACTTTGTCATATCGTGGAAATTTCAATAAACAATACAAAATTCTTACTCATTATCTGTGTTACTTAAAAATGGGATCAAATAAGATCAAAATACAGGTGTAGTACTGGAATAAACCAAGTTTAAAGGACAATGTGCCTTCCATTTATTTTCTATTGTAAATGAGTGGTGAGTCATGAAAAAGAGCTAATTCATTTCAGGGAGTGAACAGTTCTGATCCAATCTCTGAAAAGAACAGTTTTGCCCATCTCTAATCCATGGACGTCGATGCTGTGGCGTTAGTGGAAGACGGGCTAGAGGATCGGGTGCCCGTGGTGTCACTGCGAAGCACCTGCTCGCAACAGTTCGTGTTCACACGTCTGGGCTGGGTTTCTCTGCTCCATGTGTGTCCTGAATCTCGTCTACGGTTGTGAGAATATTCACGTCACCACTGATACCAGCATCGTTGCAAAACTGCACCACACTAAGCTTCCTAGCTCTGAGCATTAGCTATTAAAGGGTAGACACACGTGACGCTCTGATATCTATGCCACTGTCGACGGACGACTTTGGAACGTCCACAGCTGACATATGCCGTCATCGGATTAAAATCAACGTCGCCTTTCCAAGGGTACTAAATTTTATTTCCGGCTGTTTATAAATGAAAGAGAATCGTGACTAGTAGCAGAAAAGTAATTTATAAATAATGTTGTGACTGTAGGAAATTTTAATTTTTATTCTTGCTTTTGTGACCGTAGTAAGAGGTCCATATGCAAACAGCCAGCCGACATTAAGAAATAGTGCACCAGGACGTAGGGACTAGATAAACGGCGGAGGCTGCCAAGTGGGGCATGTTGATCAAATAACTTAGTGTTTGACATCCTGCCAGAGGAAGCAGCATGAATCAAACTTGCGCAATGGAAGACGCAAACACCAGGGCGATAATACAACAAGAGAGAGTGTCGCTCACGTGCGGAAAAGACTCGTGTGGAACCAAATTAAGTTGTGTGCAGCTACAAAAGAAAGTGTCGTGTGGAACTGAAGGTATTCTTGCGCAAGCCGACCAGTTAGAAACGAGAGTGTCTTGTGGAACCATAAGCATTCTTGTGCAATCCGATCACTTAGAAATGAAAGGGTCGTGTGAAACAAATTAACTCGTGTGCACCCAACTACATGAGAAATGAAATAAAAGGCCAGGCAGCGGAATAGCTAGAAGCAGAGATTCAGATGCAGACTCAGAGCGAGTGCCAGTAGTTTGGAGATTCCGCAGCGAGACGCCAGCGGGGCCGAGTAGGCCCATAGCAGCCGATACAGATGATAAGGACTTCAACTACGAGAAAACGGTGATAGACTCTGGTGGACACTCAGGAACTGCAGGTCAAGTAGGATTTTTAGAGTTTCATTGGAATAGTGTTGAACAGAGGCTGTCAGTCTTTGTCTCAATTACTTAGAGAGATTTCAGTGCTAACCAAGAACAAGTGATTGCTTTGTACTTGTTCCTTACTGGGTGATCAAAAAGTCAGTATAAATTTGAAAACTGAATAAATCAAAATGGTTCAAATGGCTCTGAGCACTATGGGACTCAACTTCTGAGGTCATTAGTCCCCTAGAACTTAGAACTACTTAAATCTAACTAACCTAAGGACATCACACACATCCATGCCCGAGGCAGGATTCGAACCTGCGACCGTAGCGGTCTCGTGGTTCCAGACTGCAGCGCCTAGAACTGCACGGCCACTTCGGCCGGCACTGAATAAATCACGGAATAATGTAGATAGAGAGGTACGAATTGACACACATGCTTGGAATGACATGGGGCTTTATTAGAACAAAAAAAAAAAAAAAATACAAAAGTTCAACAAATGTCCGACTGATGGCGCTTCATCTGATCAGAATAGCAATAATTAGCATAACAAAGTAAGACAAAGCAAAGATGATGTTCTTTACAGGAAATGCTCAATATGCCCACCATCATTCCTCAACAAATGCTGTAGTCGAGGAATAATGTTGTGAAAAGCACTGTAAAGCATGTCCGGAGTTATGGTGAAGCATTGGCGTCGGATGTTGTCTTTCAGCATCCCTAGAGATGTCGGTCGATCACGATGCACTTGCGACTTCAGGTAACCCCAAAGCCAATAATCGCACAGACTGAGGTCTGGGGACCTGGGAGGCCAAGCACGACGAAAGTGGCGGCTGAGCACACGATCATCAACCAAACGACGCACTTAAGAGATATTTCACGGTTTAGCTGTACTTTTTTTCGGTTCTAATAAAACCCCACGTCATTCCAAGCATGTGTGTCAATTTTTACCTCTCTATCTACATTATTCCGTGATTTATTAAGTTTTCAAATTTATACTGACTTTTTGATCACCCAGTACATGTACCGGCAATTAGCTTTGGAGTAGCAAGTCCGAATAAACTGACTGAATCTAACTAAGGGGTTTATGGTCCAACACCTCACGTAAGTATGTGTGAGACTAAACTTGATAGAAGCTAACCAATCTTTTCTGCCTATTGCAATTCTGTAACCTATTTTCTGGAAACTTATTTTCTTCAAACCAAGGAGATTCTCTCCCTCTCAGCTCCGATATAAAGGTTGACAGCAATTTATAACTATCCCATTGTCGTTAACGTCCCGATTGCGCTACGCAGGTTCTAACATTCTGCGTGGAGTCTGT
Organism: Schistocerca serialis cubense; assembly: GCF_023864345.2. NCBI lineage: Eukaryota > Metazoa > Arthropoda > Insecta > Orthoptera > Acrididae > Schistocerca > Schistocerca serialis. The sequence goes on from NC_064642.1 coordinate 634,325,711, forward strand.
TCTAAGTCGTGTCTCCCTACCACTTTCGCGCAACGACGCTCTGAGCGTGTTTTTTAGAGAGTTGACTAGTTTGAACCTGGGGCCTGTTGCTGGTAAGGAGACGCCAGACCACACATGACGTGTAGAGTTCAGAAGAGTTCAGTGAGACTAGCGACAATATAATCAAATACTTAATGATTTCAGCGTCAGTTCCACTGCACTCCCTGTAAAATAATCTTAATACTAATTAAATTTAGTGGAAGGGGTTCAAGACGTTCCTATTTTTAGTTAGCTGGTAAAATAACGTCGAAAAGCAGTTAAGTTTACCATTGGAAATTTTATTCTACTCACAAAACATTGCTTATAAATTGCGCTATTGATGAAAGGAAATATTTTAATACAGGATGATAAAAACCAACTATGTTCAACAAAAATGTGAACGAATATTCCCTGAATGTGTTTCCAAGTTGTACAATGGATCGAAGGATGACCTATGCCATATCGCATCTATAATCTAGGTTTAAGTTAAGTTTCATAAAAGAGAAAACTATCAAAATGGTCTACAGTGACCCTCAATTATCTTTAATTGCTTATTTAACTTGTCGTAAATTACAGTGACTGATGTGGCTTTTCAATAATTATATAACAGAAAAATCATCGCGTTTCAGATTTTCACTTCAAGTAGCAAATGCGAATACCATGAGATTTAATTGACTATCGACACTAGTATTGCGTAAGAAGGGGATGTAACAGATGACACTTCTGCAGTTCTGAGTGAAGCTTTATGCGCTGTTATGCAGCATCGCGTGCGTTCATTACCTTGTCGGTGGTTATTCAGCGTCAGGGGGCGGCGGGCGGCACAGCTCCACACACCTCGTCGTCTCGGAAGCAACCCTTTGTAACTTCTCCTTACTACAATTTACTGAAGTTGGTTTTAGAAAAGCTATCTGGCTGTGTTTTTAACTGACCAATCAGGGTCTCAATGTTAACCTTAAGCTCCGCCTACAAAAATTCTGTCTAGCCAATGAGAAACGTTATACTTTTCTTGGTGGGGCAATGTTTTTGTTTGCTACGTAACAGAGACGCGAAAAAGTCTCACGCTAAAACTTGCAGCTGGTGTGGCCCTTTTAGTGTTATCGTAAGATCTATACTGTTCTTCTGGAGGGCTCTATCTGTTAATATGGCTGGGGGGTGGTCTTGGCGGTCGGCTGGCGACGTGGGTGTCCATCCTTTATCGCAGGGCCTTCTAGCCTACATGACTCTGCTCACGGCTTCTGTTCTCGTTTCTCCCGTCGGAACTGCGTCTGTTCCACGGTGGGAAGGTATGACATGCATTTAGGCGTTCTTGTGTTAGTCTGTGGTATTCCATTTGCTCACTCGTTGATCCTATTACTTTGGTTAATTTAATGTCAGGATTTATTCGGAGCTATGTGACATACTGCCGGATTTGCTATCATGTCAGGGTTTTCATGGAAGGTGTTGGACTTGCCTGACACCTTACAAGGTCGCACTTATTTCATTGTGGTATAGTGAGGCTGTGCCGGGACGCGACAATAAACCTATTGTTTTCACAGTCAAAGGCTTTCACAAAACATGTCTAGTGGAGTAAAACAGATCTGGTGATGTAATTACATGCATTGTAAAGACGTGACTTTGCTACCGTGATACGGTGCAATAAAGGAATAAACCATATGTATAAACACAGATGTAGTGTGGCAGAGGAGTGAGGCGCGGCGGTGTGTTGGCAGTGCGAGCTGGCGGCCACGGCGGGGTACCACTGCGAGGAGCACGCGGTGCGCACAAGGGACGGCTACCTGCTGGCCCTGCATCGCCTGCCGCCCAGGGCGTCCGCCGGCGCGCGCCGCGGGCCCGTGCTGCTAGTGCACGGCATTCTGGGCGCCTCCGACAACTGGATCCTCGCAGGACGCGGCGAAGCGCTCGGTCAGTCACTGCCGCCACACCGCGACTGACAGTCTCTGCATCTCACGTCACACACACACACACACACACACAAAACACACAACGCCATCCTTCATGGGGGAATAGCTTCCGTGATACTCCAGGGAGCCGTAGAGTGCAATTTGTATCCGACATACGACATACAGGGAGTAACTAAATTCCCTTTACAGACGTTGAGGACTTGTACGCCGGAGCTCAGTGCAGTGGGACTACTGCTCGTTAGTTGTATGCGGAGCGTTTTCCACACCGCCAGACACCTTCGCACTCCAGAATGAGATTTTCACTCTGCAGCGGAGTGTGTGCTGATATGAAACTTCCTGGCAGATTAAAACTGTGTGCCCGACCGAGACTCGAACTCGGAACCTTTGCCTTTCGCGGAAAAGTGCTCTACCATCCGAGCTACCGAAGCACGACTCACGCCTGGTACTCACAGCTTTACTTCTGCCAGTATCTCGTCTCCTACCTTCCAAACTTTACAGAATCTCTCCTGCGAAACTTGCAGAACTAGCACTCCTGAAAGAAAGGATATTGCGGAGACATGGCTTAGCCACAGCCTGGGGGATGTTTCCAGAATGAGATTTTCACTCTGCAGCGGAGTGTGCGCTGATATGAAACTTCCTGGCAGATTAAAACTGTGTGCCCTTTCTTTCAGGAGTGCTAGTTCTGCAAGTTTCTTAGGAGAGCTTCTGTAAAGTTTGGAAGGTAGGAGACGAGATACTGGCAGAAGTAAAGCTGTGAGTACCAGGCGTGAGTCGTGCTTCGGTAGCTCGGGTGGTAGAGCACTTGTCCGCGAAAGGCAAAGGTTCCGAGTTCGAGTCTCGGTCGGGCACACAGTTTTATTCTGGACGATTTTGGCAACAGTAGACAGGTCGTGGTGCCCCGATTGTTTGACCTGCACATATCCTCAGCTAGACTATTACCTTTGGATTCACATGAAATCCTGGGTTTACGAGAGGCCTGTGGCTTCCGCGAAAGATCTACAGTCACGGGTTATTGCTGCGGCGGATGCTGGAGAACCAAAGACTGGTGATTATAAAAGGACGTACAATATCTTGGATAATTTTGGTGGTCATAATATCAAGCCCTGAGTGGACCCAGACAAGAATGGGCATCGGAGAGCAACCTTTGTTGTGGTATTTGCATGTAGCGGGAAGATGTACATTTCCTGACATGAGTTCCAATGTTAAACTAAATTGTCTTGGCCCCCACTACAAATCCTCAAAGTCTGCGTAGGGAATATAGTTACACCCAGTATGTCCTATGTCGCATACATAATAATTTCTTCTTCCAGATTTGCACTTTACGGCTCCCTGGAGTATCGCGGAAGCTGTTACCCAATGTCTTCACTCATGTCCCATCATCCTATCACTACTGCTCCATAGCGTTTTCCATTCGTACTTTTCCTTACCGATCCTGCAGACAAACGCCTATTTCGTGTCTTATCAGTCAACTTTCCAAAGCGAGGCAGAATACATGAAGGAGTACGACAAGGATGCACCCTTTCACCACTCTTGTCTATTATTTACATGAATAAAATCATCCGAGAGTGGAGACAAATGCCACATGGCTTCATTCAAATCAATGGAAACACAAAGCTAGATATTTTACTTTTTGCAGATGATTTAGTTCTCGTAGCATCTTCAGAGGATGACTTTCAGCTTTCTGTACACGATTTACAGACTATTCTGACAAATACCGCATGTAAACTAACACCGAAAGGACTAAAATTATGGCTGTCTGCGGAAATTACCCAGTACAAAGCAAGAACTGTTTGAAAAATAAAATTCTAGAAAGAGGTGTCAAAAAATGTTCAAATGTGTGTGAAATCTTATGGGACTTATGGGACTTACGCTAAGGTCCCTAAGCTTACACACTACTTAACCTAAATTATCCTAAGGACAAACACACACACCCATGCCCGAGGGAGGACTCGAACCTCCGCCGGGATCAGCCGCACAGTCCATGACTGCAGCGCCCTAGCCCGCTCGGCTAATCCCTCGCGGCAAAGAGTTGTCACATTCACATATTTGAACTATAAACTATCCTTTCTGGAAGAAACAGAACTAGATGAAAAATCTGCTAGGTATGCAAAAACAGTGGGAGTCATTAATAATGTAACGAAACCTTCCCTGGTACAGAAAAACACCAGTGCTTTGCTATGGAATTGCCCTGGACAATAAAGGCAACAGATGCGATACGACTATCAACCTGTGAAAGGAAATTCTTGAGACGAACAGCTGGTTATGACAAATGTAATCACAAAAGGAATGGAGATGTGTTAAAAGAACTTCAAATGAAACCTATCACACATCATATTCAAAGCTGTCAAAACAACTGCAGGAAAGGTCCATAACGAATGAGATCAAGGAGAATCCCCAATCCCATGCTACACTAACACCCTAAAAGTGTAAGATCGCTGGGTCGACCAATGAAAAGACGGCAGGAGAACTTCTCGACGAAACCGTAACACGTCAAGAGGCCAAATACCTGAAAGGAAAACGATGACAATGGAGAAACGTCCACTTAATGTTCATTCAAACCACGCTGCACCTGAAACATTTCGATTCTTCTCAGACATGAACTCTTTTTAAGCGCAGGTCAATTTCTGATACAACCGCAGATCTGTTGTCTATGCTAGTCTGCTGCTTGCGTACACCTCGCTTCGTCAATTTTGCGTGAATGTGTTTGTCGTGTCTATCCTGTGCAAACCTCTTTCTCCTCAATCCTTCATTTCGTCTGCTAAGTAATTATTAATTTTTGATATTAATTATGATGTTATGTTTATCGCTAATCTTATTTCAGCTACTCCTCAAGATATTCCTCTTTCTCTGGCTGTTCTCAAAACAAAATTCTGTGCTCGTCAATTTGTCTTGAAATTTTTCCTCATTTTCTCTGAGTACAGCAATCTCATTAGCGAAACTTATCGCTTATATCTTTTCATTTGTAATTATTATCCCTATTCTTAACGTTTCTTTTAATTCCTTCAGTTTTTGTTCGATATGCATTTTTTAATAGAAGAGGAAGTCTTCATGCTTTCCGTACGCCTCTTCTGTCTTAGCATTTCTCTCTCTGTTCTTCATTCTTATCGGTCCCTCTTGAATCTGTACATACTGTACAATAGCCATATTTCCCCACAACTTAATCTATTTTTCTGACGATTTCATACGTCTTAAGCTTTTTTAAGTTATCGAACGCTTTTTCCAAGTCGAGAACTCCTATGGGAGTGTCTTGATTTTAGTTTTTTGAGTGATTGATAGTCATCCGAAAGTCCGGTGGCCTTTCTCCACTTTCATAGGTTCTGCTCTCTAACTAGGCACTTCTTCCAGTGGTTTGAGGTATTCCGAAAGAGTGTTATAAATCACTTATGCCTTGTCTGATTGCAGGTGGCTTCTATTTTTATTTATTTTTTGTTTATTCCTCTCCAGCCGCCACAATTTAGAGAAGAATGGTGGTTTAGTCGAGACAATTCTTCTGCCACAGACGTGGAATGTACGATTAAATTCAAATGACCTGCCCTCCGTCGTCACCGGTCATTTCTATTAATAATCACATATCAGGAAAGCGTGCGAATTTCCTATTGTGGCAAGAAACACCAAACAGGTACATTTGTATGAAACTGTGGAAGGATATTACGCTGTCATTGTAACAATAAAAAAACTATATCTTGTAATTGGAAACTGTTGGATCATAGCCATGTTTGTGCAATGCGGTTATGCGACACTCGTTGCACGAGTGCTTTCAGATCGATTTCTCAGGAAAATATACTTTCATTTTTCAACTACACAACTTCCAGTTACGACAGTTAAATTCTGCACATGAGCGCAGAGAACAGTTGGTTAAAAACTGAAACACTTTGCAAATGGGAGGTTCGAAAACTATTCTCCTAAAATATAATTCCATTGTTTGTAGAGCAGTAATATATTCAAAATTCCTTTCTAGATAACAACAAAATCGTAGTCGCAATTAATTCCTCTTGCTTGGTAACAAAAGTTTCACGCACTTTCCGCAGAATTACAGCTACACAGAAAACTCAGTATTAACAAACATATCAGATACTTAAGTTTTATTGGAACAGTTTAATGAGCAAAGTGCGCCTCTTATTACGAAAATAAAATCTTATTTCATTAAATAATTTCTGAGTACTTATAGTTACAAGATAAAATTACTTACAATATATATGCAAATAAAACAACAAAAAATTCAGTTACAGACTTTACCCATTCAACATCTGGTTAAAGAGAGGGTCAAATTTAATATCAGAGCCTTTACATACGCTAGTCAAATACTAAAATTTTCTATATGACAGCACCTAAAGCAAAAGGCACTATTAACTTATCGTTAGTCAGATGCCACAAAATTAAACTGTCACGGAATATTAAGTCTTTCCTTGGATGAAATGTGTACTCCGCCTCATCCATTGCTTACGTCATGACTGCCTTCCTAAGGAATTCGGTCGCTTGTATGGAACAGGCATTTTGTTTCCTTAGCGATACCTACTAATCTCCTAGTATAAACTGAAACCTACCCTTAGAAAAATTTTTGAATGATTGTGCTGATAAACCCCTTACGTTATACCGCTGAGCAAAACTGAACGCACTCGGACATTTCTCTCTTTACTTATTCTGATCATCAATAAACTGACACACAATATTTTTAGCGCAACGCAATCTGACTTGCAATAATCCCTACAAAAGAATGCCCTGACTAACAATAACCTATACCTTTCATGAATCACTTACCTCACAAAAATCTTCGTTACTCAAACTACTGCAATACAGCGAGCGCCAATACTGCCAGCTAAACAAAAGATTCTAACTACTGAAGTCACTAACTACTGATAGGCATAGTTAACAAATGAAAGATTTTGATAGAGAACAAACAATGTATTTACCTTAATAGTGTTCAAAAGTCATAATATATATATCAGTTCATGACATCCAGTCTTACAAATTTACTGTCTCTGATGGACACACGTACAGATCATTCGCTCTCAAAACTCCGCCATCTCACTCCCTACATCCACCACTGCTGGCGGCTCACCTCCAACTGCGCAACGCTACGCGCTGTTCACATCCAACTGCCCAACACGACTATAGCGAGTATTACGACAATGCCAACCAGCCGCAGACTGCACACAGCACAGCCAGTGATTTTCATACAGAGCGCTACGTGGCGTTACCAATATAAAAACCTAAACAGCCTACTTACACCTAAACAGCCTACTTACAAAATGAAAAGTATTACAAAATTATACACGAATTTCAACTCGTTTTCATTATAATTTTTTTTGTTTGGAGAAAATATCTGCATACATTTATTAAAAAGAAAGAAAAAAATGTAAAACAGATTGCAATCATTTTTTCCATGGTCCTCTTAAGAAGAGATTCAAAAAGTGATACCTTAGATCTTTTGAGTTATATCTTAATTTCAGGCGATGTTTCTCTTGTTTTAAGCGCTCTCCATTTGGTCACGAACGAACATGACAGAATTCACTTCGATAACAATCTGAGGAGCACATCGTTACTCTGCTTTCACTGTGCAGAATCTGACAAAAGGCACAGCAACTTAAGCAGGGTACTGTTCTGTCAGGGAGAAAGGTGCCGTCAACACTTGAGAAGCATTCTGCTGTAGTAAATCGGGAGTTATTTCTGGGTTACATATCCGTAGATTGAGCCTGGAAAGATGTAGTTCGTGCATCACGATGTGGAGCGTGAAAGTTCTCTCCAGTGTCTGTTAATGATTTTTTTTTGGTAATTGTGTAGATATTTTTCTAACCTAATGTGACGAGAAGAATAAAAATCGCTCCCATTTTCGGTGCACCAGAACAAAGGCCCTTATTTCCATGCATAGCTTGTGGCCCTGCTGAACTCATTCTGTGCATTCTTCCATTTTGCGTCATAAGAAAAAATATACTGAAATTACTTGCATCGTGAAATGAATTTGTACCAATTTTGAGGTTGACATCAAACACATTCCCAGTCTCTTTCAAGTGAGCATAATATTACTTCTCTCTCATTTTCTATAGCTTCCAAATGACACAAAGATGGATTTCTATTCGTTAAGAAAACGTAATTGCTTCCTTGTCACTTGATCAACTGTAGTGCGTTAACTGTCATCGGATGCATGTCAGTGGTCAGGTGGCCTTGTTCTAAAGCCGACAACAAGAACATGAACAACATCTGAACATATAAACGATCGAATTTTTAAGCACACAGTTGTACTACCGTATGTTGAAAAATTCTCTTTTACATCTTAAACGGTTATAATTTATTAGGAGCGTCCATATTATGCGAGGAAAATTGTGTATGAAGTACAGTGGAAGAAATGTGTCGTTTCCTTGAAAACACGCTAGTCGCCGCATCGTGCCTTGGCCCGCATTTCGACAGCAGGGAAAGTGTGCCTCAGAATGGCTTGTTTCGTCTGTGCAGTACGGGATACGACGCACACTGACCGCACAGGATCCCCACTGCATTTCTTCCCTAGTCGCTGAGATCATCGCAAGCATCGTATTAGCAGTTCAAGCATGTAACACCGTCTGCTTTTTCAGAGTCATCTGTTACCTTGTGCCCGGCGACATGAAATGCCAACTGTGATGTTGAAAGTCTCCACTGCTGTCCATTCGAAAGACGGACACAGTGTAGTCTTCGAATTACATGTCATTCTTCGTCCACCATGCTGACTAATTGTTACCAGTATCCTCATCTCTATGCAACTATTGCGACATACACCCATTAGAACTTGCTCACTGAATTCTAGTCTTGGTTTCCCTGGACAATTTTTATCTCCTGTACTTGCCTGAATTAATGAATTTAGCATTCGTTTATGTCTCTGAATCTTACCTATCCATCTATCCGTTCCTTTAGTCATGTTGTATAAAATTATTCTCTTCCTATTATATCCAGGACCTCTTGAAATTTCGTGCAGCTTAAACCCAGAACATTGCCTTTCAATGGCAATGCTCTTACATACTGAGCTATCCAGGCACGATATACTACTTGTGTCCCGCTCCGGCATACAATGATAATCTATAAGGAAGTTTCAAAACAGTGCACACTCCACAGCTGGGAGAAAAATTCATTCTGGAAACCATTCTCTAGGCTGTGGCTAAACCACACCTCCGTAATATCCAGCCTCTCAGGAATGTTAGTACAGTAAAATATGTGATGTCTGTAAACTAGGAGCAAGGTGCTGAAAAAAAACTGAAGCTGTAGCTTTCTTTTGCCTGGTACCTATAAGGGTTGTCTTATCAATACTTGTGTGAGGATACCACTTGGATTTAAATTTTATTGTTATATTTACGTAGTTTTTCACCACCCTCATCTGCTTTTATTGCAAGCAAGGGCGCTGATGAGCACGTCGTTTACCGCTATAAAACACCAAACATCAGCAGCAGCAGGTGCTTCACATCTCTGATATAAAGATGTAACACAGGGTAAAACGTAATGCAGGGCATGGTAATCCGCATTTACAATCACTGTTAGTACTGGAATTTGTTTCAGATAATAAAAGAGAGCAGGATTCACTACAAACATAGAAAAATTGCAAGCGATGAGCTCATATCGTCACAAATTTCTGTAAAATGTAAGGCTCGTCTAAAGTCACAGACTACAACGTTAGGCAGTCTTCAAGATTTTAAACATGTGTGCATTACGGCAACGGTTACAGAGCAGCAGGTGTAGTAGACAATCAACCAGTTGCAATAATTGGTGGTTTTCAAATAGCCTTTACCAACGTTTCGACGGATTTAAATCCGTCTTCTCCAGAAGAATAACAAACTTGAGATAAAGAATCAATCAGTGAAGCTATCTCCACATGACATGTGTCGGCAACGGTCTATATGTCCACATGTAAAAGTTAAACTGAGGTTTCCCTGGTATCGACGCTCTCCACTCTCTCTTAGTCGGCAAGTAGCTATTAACGTGGTCTGTTATTTTAAAAGATGGTTTTATTGATGTGATAAGCCCTTGATTTTAGGGTCTTAACGTTTACGCATGGACGTACAGACCGTTGCCGACACCTGTCATGTGGAAAAAGCTTTACTGACCAATTGCTAATGTGAAGTTTGTTGTCCTTCTGAGGAAGACGAGTTTAAATTCGTCGGAAACATGGTAAAGAATATTTGAAAACACCATTTATTGCAAATGGTTCGTTGTCTATTACACCTACAGTCTTCAAGAATTCATAGGAAAACAAAAGTATGTTGAGACCATTACAAAATACAATTGGAAAAATATTTCTGTGAGGAGTCGAAATGAGGAGGTAGGAGAAGTACTTGCAATTATACGAAAAAATGAATAATTCAAACACAGTCCTGTAATTTTAATTTTTATTCCACTGGCTAGTTATATAATATAAAATACCGTCGTTTATGCTTCACAGGTTACCTCCTGGCGGACGAAGGCTTCGACGTCTTCATGGCAAACTTCAGAGGGAACTTCTATTCAAGAAGACACGAATCGCTGTCTCCCAACGATCCTGCCTTCTGGAGGTTCAGGTAACGATCACTGTCTCGAATACGAACATAACGAATACTTACGGTGGTGGAAAACAACTTCAAGTCAGTACCAGTCAGGCAGTGAGTGTTGAAGTAATACAGAAATCACGAATTTTTGCGCTGGACAAGGTAGTTGTGGTGATGGTTGCTGTTGCTGTTCCTATTACGAAGGGTTCTGGCCATAAGCGCATCAAACTCACATTTATTGTTTCATTGTTTTTTGCTTTATTCATCCAACGCCCTTAGCGTCAAACATATAAATGTATCAGGAAGAGAAACGCCTATCACCAAAGTGGTTGCTGTTATGGCTTTGTTGTTGCCTACGAGGGTCATTCAGTAACTACAACAACACATTTTTTATCTCTCTTAATTTCGGTTGACAGAATGCGGAATTTGATGTGGGAAATAATGGAATATTTCCGCTTCAGCCACTACATCTTGTAACACGCCCGGGAGTACGAATGGGTGGGGTGGTACCTTTTAAACTGACTTCTCGTTTCGTGACCGTTGCTTTTCTTGACGGTGCGCCCTGTCCACACCACGTAACTGATAACCCCGCGGCGGTCGTACTGTTCTGCTCCACACTGCTGCTGGCTTGCCTGAAATTATTTATCGAAATATGCAAGCGAATAAGGGGAGCCACTCAACGTTAAAACACAACACTGTTCGACGTCTGGTATGAACAACTATGTTCTGAGACGATTAAAGGAAAATCGCAGGTTGCACTGTTTACATTCCAATTCAGAAGTGTTATCCCAATTAATGGGTGATTAACAGTCCACAAAATATCATTTAGACGAGCGTACACGTAACCGACACGACGCGGGTGATTGTTGATGATGCGGAAGCCGAATGATCGAACGAAAGTTCTTATGCTCGTCACAGATACAGATACCTGGTAATAGTCCTCCTTGTCACTAGTAATGATATAACACTGTTTGTGAAGTTAATTTTTCAGTTCTCAGTTCTCAATTGTACGAGCGTGCGCAGTTGGCTGTTGATAATGCGGAAATGCGATGATCGAACGCACGTCCTCACGCTCGCTACAAGACACTGCCACTTGACTGCACACTTTTATGGTAACTAATTTCTACTGATTCACATCATTTCATTCTGGCAGACCGAAAACGGCGCGGATGATTATTAGTTATTGGGAGCTCCAACGTTAGGGAAATAGCGGAATGGTCGGGGAAGAAGGCCAGTGTTCACTCTGTCTGCTTGCCGGGGGGTCTCATCCGAGATGTGGAGGAGGCCCTGCCTGCGGCGATGGAGAACACTGGGTGCACCCGACTGCAAATTGTTGTTCATGTCGGCACCAATGACTCCTGCCGTCTGGGTTCAGAGGTCATCCTCAGTTCGTACAGGTGGTTGGCGGAGTTGGTGAAGGCGGAAAGCCTCGCTCGCGGAGTGGAATCTGAGCTAACTATTTGTAGTATCTTTCCAAGAACCGATCGCGGTTCTCTGGTTTGGAGCCGAGTAGAAGGCTTAAACCAGAGGCTCAGACGATTCTGCGGAGATCTGGGGTGCAAATTTCTCGACCTCCGCTATCGGGCGGAGAATTGTAGGGTCCCCCTGAATAGGTCAGGCGTGCACTACACGCAGGAAGCGGTTACAAGGGTAGCGGAGTACGTGTGGAGTGCACATGTGGTTTTTTTAGGTTAGAGGATTCCCCTAGGCCCGACAAGACGCCTCCTGAGACGCGGCAAGGTATGAGTAGGCAAAATGCAACAGGGAATAACAATATTAATGTGCTAATAGTAAACGGCAGGAGCATCTATAGAAAGGCCCCAGAACTGCTCTCATTAATAAACGGTCACAATGCCCATATAGTACTAGGGACAGAAAGTTGGCTGAAACCAGACGTAAACAGTAATGAAATCCTAAACTCAGATTGGAATGTATACCGCAGAGACAGGCTGGACAGTTAAGGGGGAGGCGTGTTTATAGCGATAAGAAGTGCAATAGTATCGAAGGAAATTGACGCAGATCCGAAATGTGAAATAATTTGGGTGAAGATCACGGTTAAAGCAGGCTCAGACATGGTAATTGGATGTCTCTATAGGTCCCCTGGCTCAGCAGCTGTTGTGGCTGAGCACCTGAAGGATAATTTGGAAAATATTTCGATTAGATTTCCCCACCATGTTATAGTTCTGGGTGGAGATTTTAAGTTGCCAGTTATAGACTGGGAGACTCAAACGTTCGTAACGGGTGGCAGGAACAAAGAATCCAGTGAAATTTTTTTAAGTGATTTATCTGAAAACTACCTTGAGCAGTTAAACAGAGAACCGACTCGTGGCGATAACATATTAGACCTTCTGGTGACAAACAGACCCGAACTATTTGAAACAGTTAACGCAGAACAGGGAATCAGCGATCATAAAGCGTTACTGCTTCGATGATTTCAGCTGTAAATAGAAATATTAAAAAAGGTAGGAAGATTTTTCTGTTTAGCAAAAGTGACAAAAAGCAGATTTCAGAGTACCTGAAGGCTCAACACAAAAGTTTTGTCTCAAGCACAGATAGTGTTGAGGATCAGTGGACAAAGTTGAAAACCATCGTACAATATGCGTTAGATGAGGACGTGCCAAGCAAGGTCGTAAGAGATGGAAAAGAACGACCGTGGTACAACAACCGAGTTAGAAGACTACTGCGGAAGCAAAGGGAACTTCACAGCAAACATAGCCAAAGCCTTGCAGACAAACAAAAATTACGCGAAGCGAAAAGTAGTGTGAAGAGGGCTATGCGAGAGGCGTTCAATGAATTCGAAAGTAAAGTTCTATGTACTGGCTCAAAATGGCTCTGAGCACTATGGGACTCAACTGCTATGGTCATCAGTCCCCTAGAACTTAGAACTACTTAAACCTAACTAACCTAAGGACATCACACACATCCATGCCCGAGGCAGGATTCGAACCTGCGACCGTAGCAGTCGCACGGTTCCGGACTGCGCGCCTAGAACCGCGAGACCACCGCGGCCGGCTCTATGTAGTGATTTGGCAGAAAATCCTAAGAACTTTTGGTTTTGTGTCAAAGCGGTAGGTGGATCAAAACAAAACGTCCAAACACTGTGTGACCAAAATGGTACTGAAAGAGAGGATGACAGACTAAAGGCCGAAATACTAAATGTCTTTTTCCAAAGCTGTTTCACAGAGGAAGACTGCACTGTAGTTCCTTCTCTAGATTGTCGCACAGATCACAAAATGGTAGATATCGAAATAGACGCAGAGGGATAGAGAAACAATTACAATCGCTCAAAAGAGGAAAGGCCGTTGGACCTGATGGGATACCAGTTCGATTTTACACAGAGTACGCGAAGGAAGTTGCCCCCCTTCTTGCAGCGGTGTACCGTAGGTCTCTAGAACAGCATAGCATTCCAAAGGATTGGAAAAGGGCGCAGGTCGTCCCCGTTTTCAAGGAGGGACGTCGAACAGATGTGCAGAACTATAGACCTGTATCTCTAACGGCGATCAGTTGTATAATTTTGGAACACGTATTATGTTCGAGTATAATGACTTTTCTGGAGACTAGAAATCTACTCTGTAGGAATCAGCATGGGTTTCGAAAAAGACGGTCGTGTGAAACCCAGCTCGCGCTATTCGTCCACGAGACTCAGAGGGCCATAGGTAGATGCCGCGTTTCTTGACTTCCGCAAGGCATTCGATACAGATCCCCACAGTCGTTTAATGAACAAAGTAAGAGCATATGGACTATCAGACCAATTGTGTGATTGGATTGAAGAGTTCCTAGATAACAGAACGCAGCATGTCATTCTCTATCCGAAGTAAGAGTGATTTCAGGTGTGCCGCAGGGGAGTGTCGTAGGACCCTTGCTATTCACAATATACATAAATGACCTTGTGGATGATATCGGAAGTTCACTGAGGCTTTTTGCGGATGATGCTGTGGTATATCGAGAGGTTGTAACAATGGAAAATTGTACTGAAATGCAGGAAGATCTGCAGCGAATAGACGCATGGTGCAGGGAATGGCAATTGAATCACAATGTAGACAAGTGTAATGTGCTGCGAATACATAGAAAGTAAGATCCCTTATCATTTAGTTACAATATAGCAGGTCTGCAACTGGAAGCAGATAATGCCATAAATTATCTGGGAGTATGCATTAGGAGTGATTTAAAATGGAATGACCATATAAAATTAATCGTCGGTAAAGCAGATGCCAGACTGAGATTCATTGGAAGAATCCTAAGGAAATGCAATCCGAAAACAAAGGAAGTAGGTTACAGTACGCTTGTTCGCCCGCTGCTTGAATACTGCTCAGCGGTGTGGGATCCGGATGTAATGTCTCTTGCAGCGGTCTCTCCACGATATTTTCAGAAATTTTAGAAATTATATAACTCAGTGCATATCTCGAAATATCTCTTCTTATCTTACCGATTATCAATGCAAAGTACACTCCTGGAAATTGAAATAAGAACACCGTGAATTCATTGTACCAGGAAGGGGAAACTTTATTGACACATTCCTGGGGTCAGATACATCACATGATCACACTGACAGAACCACAGGCACATAGACACAGGCAACAGAGCATGCACAATGTCGGCACTAGTACAGTGTATATCCACCTTTCGCAGCAATGCAGGCTGCTATTCTCCCATGGAGACGATCGTAGAGATGCTGGATGTAGTCCTGTGGAACGGCTTGCCATGCCATTCCCACCTGGCGCCTCAGTTGGACCAGCGTTCGTGCTGGACGTGCAGACCGCGTGAGACGACGCTTCATCCAGTCCCAAACATGCTCAATGGGGGACAGATCCGGAGATCTTGCTGGCCAGGGTAGTTGACTTACACCTTCTAGAGCACGTTGGGTGGCACGGGATACATGCGGACGTGCATTGTCCTGTTGGAACAGCAGGTTCCCTTGCCGGTCTAGGAATGGTAGAACGATGGGTTCGATGACGGTTTAGATGTACCGTGCACTATTCAGTGTCCCCTCGACGATCACCGGTGGTGTACGGCCAGTGTAGGAGATCGCTCCCCACACCATGATGCCGGGTGTTGGCCCTGTCTGCCTCGGTCGTATGCAGTCCTGATTGTGGCGCTCACCTACATGGCGCCAAACACGCATACGACCATCATTGGCACCAAGGCAGAAGCGACTCTCATCGCTGAAGACGACACGTCTCCATTCGTCCCTCCATTCACGCCTGTCGCGACACCACTGGAGGCGGGCTGCACGATGTTGGGGCGTGAGCGGAAGACGGCCTAACGGTGTGCGGGACCGTAGCCCAGCTTCATGGAGACGGTTGCGAATGGTCCTCGCCGATACCCCAGGAGCAACAGTGTCCCTAATTTGCTGGGAAGTGGCGGTGCGGTCCCCTACGGCACTGCGTAGGATCCTACGGTCTTGGCGTGCATCCGTGCGTCGCTGCGGTCCGGTCCCAGGTCGACGGGCACGTGCACCTTCCGCCGACCACTGGCGACAACATCGATGTACTGTGGAGACCTCACGCCCCACGTGTTGAGCAATTCGGCGGTACGTCCACCCGGCCTCCCGCATGCCCACTATACGCCCTCGCTCAAAGTCCGTCAACTGCACATACGGTTCACGTCCACGCTGTCGCGGCATGCTACCAGTGTTAAAGACTGCGATGGAGCTCCGTATGCGACGGCAAACTGGCTGACACTGACGGCGGCGGTGCACAAATGCTGCGCAGCTAGCGCCATTCGACGGCCAACACCGCGGTTCCTGGTGTGTCCACTGTGCCGTGCGTGTGATCATTGCTTGTACAGCCCTCTCGCAGTGTACGGGGCAAGTATGGTGGGTCTGACACACCGGTGTCAATGTGTTCTTTTTTCCATTTCCAGGAGTGTAGTTTCAAGCCCAATTATTCCCTGGAGCGTCCATTTACTCCATGGAATAGCTTCTCTGCTATCTATGTTTTCTCTTATGAAAAGAATAAAAACTTCTTGCCGATTAGTCGTAAAAGAAGGAGGTATATATTGTCTGCTTACTACGCTGTGTTGCACGGGATCAGTGGGGAACGTCTGATTTACACTGGACGAACCTGCCGTTTTGAATGCTCAAGATATCCAGTTACTTCAAATAAATAGGCTAACACGGTCTTACCAGCAGATCTCCGGTCTTCCCCATGTGATAACCGAAAGTTAATAATTATTACAAATGTTTCCAGGAGATCGACTGACAATTTTCGTCGCACCGAGACTTCGAAATTGCTTCACTGCCTTATGGAATTTAAGTTAAGCTTAATTTAATCAGGACAGAACAGTATTGAACTGTGTGAATGTGATAAGTCTGCTTTGTCAATGAAAATTCCCTTAATATACCCATGTTTTTACTATCCTGATCAGTGAAGCTAAATCAGGCCGGTGTGAGAGAGGTTCTTTAAATTTTAGAAACATTAAACGTACCAGGTAGGGTTGATAGAAGAGATAGAGAAGATCCAACGGAGAGCAGCACGCTTCGTTACAGGATCATTTAGTTATCGCAAAAGTGTTACGGAGATGATAGATAAACTCCAGTGGAAGACTCTGCAGGAGAGACGCTCAGTAGCTCCGTACGGGCTGTTGTCGATGTTTCGAGAACATACCTTCACCGAAGAGTCAATCAGTATATTGCTCCCTCCTACGTATATCTCGCGAAGAGACCATGAGGATAAAATCAGAGAGATTAGAGCCCACACAGAGGCCTACCGACAATCCTTCTTTCCACGAACAATACGAGATTGGAATAGAAGGGAGAACCGATAGAGGTACTCAAGATACCCTCCGCCACACACACCGTCAGGTGGCTTGCGGAGTATAGATGTAGATGTAGATGTAGATACCATAAATAGCAACGAAGGACCACCTGTGCAGAATTGCTTCCACGTTACAGGGCTGATCAGCACAATTTTTTGTCGAACGTCGTCTCGGAAGATGAAACATTGGTTCATCACTTCGAACCGGAAACCGAACGGCAACTTAAGAACTTGCGCCACACCAACTCTCCTCCGAAGAAAAAGTTCAACGGCACAGCCTCAGCCGGCAAGATCATGGCGGCAGTCTTCTGGAGCTCTGAAGGGTTTATTCTGCTGATGTGCTCCGTGGTGCAACGATCAAATATGAAGTGCGTTATGCTACTCTCAGGAAATTAAAGAAACGAGTTCAGCGTGTTCGTCGCCGCAAGTATGCGTACGAACTTCTTCGGGACAACGCAAGGCCTCAAACAAGTTTGCGCGCTCGTGAGGAGCTCACAAAACTTCATTGAACTGTTCTTCCTCACCCGCCCAAACCCCGACCTCGCACGTTCCGACTTCCATATGTTTGGACCAATGAAGGACGCACTCCTTGGGAAGCAGTACGTGGATGGTGAGGTGGCTATTGGTACTGCAAGACGCTGGCACCGACGTCGACCATGTGGGCACACAGCCCTCACAGTAGCGAGGCGCAAGGCGTCGTATTGAACGCATATTATGTTAAAAATTGGATGTTGTAGCAAAAGAGTTGGGAGTAGTGTAGCGTGTTGGAACTCTCAATAAAATCAGTCTGTTTTGAGAAAAGTGTTTCGTATTACTTACCGAATGCTCTTCGGACATAAGCTATACATATGTGTCACAGGAGCAAACAAGATTAGCCAAAAACTATGGCAAAAATAGATGGCCACTAGATGACAACAGTTTATATATACACTCCTGGAAATGGAAAAAAGAACACATTGACACCGGTGTGTCAGACCCACCATACTTGCTCCGGACACTGCGAGAGGGCTGTACAAGCAATGATCACACGCACGGCACAGCAGACACACCAGGAACCGCGGTGTTGGCCGTCGAATGGCGCTAGCTGCGCAGCATTTGTGCACCGCCGCCGTCAGTGTCAGCCAGTTTGCCGTGGCATACGGAGCTCCATCGCAGTCTTTAACACTGGTAGCATGCCGCGACAGCGTGGACGTGAACCGTATGTGCAGTTGACGGACTTTGAGCGAGGGCGTATAGTGGGCATGCGGGAGGCCGGGTGGACGTACCGCCGAATTGCTCAACACGTGGGGCGTGAGGTCTCCACAGTACATCGATGTTGTCGCCAGTGGTCGGCGGAAGGTGCACGTGCCCGTCGACCTGGGACCGGACCGCAGCGACGCACGGATGCACGCCAAGACCGTAGGATCCTACGCAGTGCCGTAGGGGACCGCACCGCCACTTCCCAGCAAATTAGGGACACTGTTGCTCCTGGGGTATCGGCGAGGACCATTCGCAACCGTCTCCATGAAGCTGGGCTACGGTCCCGCACACCGTTAGGCCGTCTTCCGCTCACGCCCCAACATCGTGCAGCCCGCCTCCAGTGGTGTCGCGACAGGCGTGAATGGAGGGACGAATGGAGACGTGTCGTCTTCAGCGATGAGAGTCGCTTCTGCCTTGGTGCCAATGATGGTCGTATGCGTGTTTGGCGCCGTGCAGGTGAGCGCCACAATCGGGACTGCATGCGACCGAGGCACACAGGGCCAACACCCGGCATCATGGTGTGGGGAGCGATCTCCTACACTGGCCGTACACCACTGGTGATCGTCGAGGGGACACTGAATAGTGCACGGTACATCCAAACCGTCATCGAACCCATCATTCTACCATTCCTAGACCGGCAAGGGAACTTGCTGTTCCAACAGGACAATGCACGTCCGCATGTATCCCGTGCCACCCAACGTGCTCTAGAAGGTGTAAGTCAACTACCCTGGCCAGCAAGATCTCCGGATCTGTCCCCCATTGAGCATGTTTGGGACTGGATGAAGCGTCGTCTCACGCGGTCTGCACGTCCAGCACGAACGCTGGTCCAACAGAGGCGCCAGGTGGAAATGGCATGGCAAGCCGTTCCACAGGACTACATCCAGCATCTCTACGATCGTCTCCATGGGAGAATAGCAGCCTGCATTGCTGCGAAAGGTGGATATACACTGTACTAGTGCCGACATTGTGCATGCTCTGTTGCCTGTGTCTATGTGCCTGTGGTTCTGTCAGTGTGATCATGTGATGTATCTGACCCCAGGAATGTGTCAATAAAGTTTCCCCTTCCTGGGACAATGAATTCACGGTGTTCTTATTTCAATTTCCAGGAGTGTAGATGTTTCACAAGGCTTAAGTGGAATGTAAAGCTTATGCGTCGCAATATAGTTCACTCTTCACTTGTACTGATCTGTCGTTGAACGTTACTATAGCTCCAAACCAGTGAACGAAGGTTAACATCACTTATGTCCAGGTTGGTTCTTCTTGGTGGCAGCTGTAGATGAGTCCTGAGACACTCGTTGAGTGTATCTGTATGTCTGCTTATATCCAGGTTGTCCATTTGAGAACTACTTGTGTGACGTAAGGCGGATGCGTAACATAATCCTTCTCCTAGGCGCCCTTTCTGGAGTCTATAACCTTTAAGTATATTGCGCCTGGCTTGTAGTCAATTCGGCGCTATTCTATGTAGGCTGTGTCCCATATCTTGCAGAGCAGGGGTTCCCAGTAGAAGTCTGCATCTGACGTTTACACTCGCTCGAATTGCTCAGTATATGTATTGTTAAAGAAAGTCGATTTACCCCAGAATGTTCGCTTAGCACTCCTCTGCCTTCACGGGGAATTATTAATATTGTTTTATCGTTGGCGATATTTTGGTCGGGTCTTGACGATGATTATTCGAAAGTTTTCCTGCCGCTTAGAAGCTGCTGCTTATGTATGCGGTGTACCAATGTGTAGCGCTGCAAAATTCGTCACGCAGTGAATGGTTTATTGTCATTTCTGCTGTTTTGTTAGGCATTACGTTAAATGGCATCGTGAAATGAAGAAAAGATGGGTCTCGAACCGAAGTGTGCGTGTTACAACGACCTGATTCTTGATTAATATAACTCTGATGCGAAGTTCAACTTGATTGTATGACTTATAAGTGATTCTGTTTTAAGTTAATCGTGAAGCTACTGTTTAGAACGGGAACTCCTTCTACCTTCAAAGATGCAGTTAAAAAACCGAAACAAACACAAAACCGCGAGTATGATGGAAGGTCCTTACAGTATGACTTTAAGTAAAGGCCAGTAAAGAAACCAGTGATAACTCAATTCCCCAATGCGTTGTGCTCCTAGAAACACTTTGAAATCAAAGCATGAAGCCTTATTAAAAGGCCATCCAAGTTCTAAGCACTCTGACTTAGTTAATAAACCTACTGACTTTTTTCCAAGGAAATCTGCATTTCGTAAAACGGATTGGAAATACATGGCAAATTTTACTAGCACTCATGCTAAATTGACAAAAGCCTCCAACTTGGCTAGTTTTGGAATTTTAAAGGAAGTAAAGCATCACATCCTCTTTTCGGGTCCGTTAAAAAAATGACAAGCTATAATGGCACCCAAAATTTCTAAAATTGTGCAGAGGTGTGCAGAGACGAAGTCTGGAAACCCGTCTTCTAGACAATGCCGCATTTTTTACAGACTCGGTTCTCCAGTTAAACTACGCTGATTAGTAAAGGAAGAGTGCTAATTACCATGCAGCCACGCATCCAGAATCTAATAACTATTACAATCCTCCTCACCTTGTCTGATAAGCAATGGTGAAATTATGTTTCAGTGCTTAGTTGCCAAAAAGTCGAACACCATCGCATAGAGAGCGTATGTGACGTCCTTTACTGAGGCATTCATTATGATAATACATAAATTGATCTCCGTGTTTCTTTTTTCAACGTGTTGAATGATAGTACTGTTTTGCGTAACCGCAGGTTTATTTATACACTCCTGGAAATGGAAAAAAGAACACATAGACACCGGTGTGTCAGACCCACCATACTTGCTCCGGACACTGCGAGAGGGCTGTACAAGCAATGATCACACGCACGGCACAGCGGACACACCAGGAACCGCGGTGTTGGCCGTCAAATGGCGCTAGCTGCGCAGCATTTGTGCACCGCCGCCGTCAGTGTCAGCCAGTTTGCCGTGGCATACGGAGCTCCATCGCAGTCTTTAACACTGGTAGCATGCCGCGACAGCGTGGACGTGAACCGTATGTGCAGTTGACGGACTTTGAGCGAGGGCGTATAGTGGGCATGCGGGAGGCCGGGTGGACGCACCGCCGAATTGCTCAACACGTGGGGCGTGAGGTCTCCACAGTACATC
Organism: Schistocerca serialis cubense; assembly: GCF_023864345.2. Lineage (NCBI taxonomy): Eukaryota > Metazoa > Arthropoda > Insecta > Orthoptera > Acrididae > Schistocerca > Schistocerca serialis. The sequence goes on from NC_064642.1 coordinate 634,347,238, forward strand.
GATGTTGTCGCCAGTGGTCGGCGGAAGGTGCACGTGCCCGTCGACCTGGGACCGGACCGCAGCGACGCACGGATGCACGCCAAGACCGTAGGATCCTACGCAGTGCCGTAGGGGACCGCACCGCCACTTCCCAGCAAATTAGGGACACTGTTGCTCCTGGGGTATCGGCGAGGACCATTCGCAACCGTCTCCATGAAGCTGGGCTATGGTCCCGCACACCGTTAGGCCGTCTTCCGCTCACGCCCCAACATCGTGCAGCCCGCCTCCAGTGGTGTCGCGACAGTCGTGAATGGAGGGACGAATGGAGACGTGTCGTCTTCAGCGATGAGAGTTGCTTCTGCCTTGGTGCCAATGATGGTCGTATGCGTGTTTGGCGCCGTGCAGGTGAGCGCCACAATCAGGACTGCATACGACCGAGGCACACAGGGCCAACACCCGGCATCATGGTGTGGGGAGCGATCTCCTACACTGGCCGTACACCACTGGTGATCGTCGAGGGGACACTGAATAGTGCACGGTACATCCAAACCGTCATCGAACCCATCGTTCTACCATTCCTAGACCGGCAAGGGAACTTGCTGTTCCAACAGGACAATGCACGTCCGCATGTATCCCGTGCCACCCAACGTGCTCTAGAAGGTGTAAGTCAACTACCCTGGCCAGCAAGATCTCCGGATCTGTCCCCCATTGAGCATGTTTGGGACTGGATGAAGCGTCGTCTCACGCGGTCTGCACGTCCAGCACGAACGCTGGTCCAACTGAGGCGCCAGGTGGAAATGGCATGGCAAGCCGTTCCACAGGACTACATCCAGCATCTCTACGATCGTCTCCATGGGAGAATAGCAGCCTGCATTGCTGCGAAAGGTGGATATACACTGTACTAGTGCCGACATTGTGCATGCTCTGTTGCCTGTGTCTATGTGCCTGTTGTTCTGTCAGTGTGATCATGTGATGTATCTGACCCCAGGAATGTGTCAATAAAGTTTCCCCTTCCTGGTACAATGAATTCACGGTGTTCTTGTTTCAATTTCCAGGAGTGTTGTTAGATAGACATATTATAGTAATTCTCAAGTATCACCCGTGGGTTTCTTTTCTCATTCAAATAACAGAGATTAAAAGCTACTGCATTTGTATTCTATGCGGGTCAAAACATTGCGTGAATAACGAAAACTTGTGGGGAAAAATACAGAGGATACCAAATACAAGACCATTTCTGCACCACTGCGCCAACTTGCTCAATTGCCTGCTTGGTGTTATTCGGGTTACTCACTGCCCACTTCTTCTGAATCATCGTTTGCAAAAAGCTAATCAGGACATTACACTCTACAAGCATCATCAGTCTACACTTGAAATATGCACACTTAAGGCAAACACACAAATTTCGCAATGAAATGAGCCCAGTGAGTGTGTGTATGAAGACAAATCTTTCCAGTTGATCCTCTAGGATCATAAGGACATTTGAAGTTGCTGCAGTACAGCAACCGTTCTGGCAGAGTTTTTATGCATTAACGAGTCGGCTTTCCAACGGAATAAAGACCATCGTCACCGAGTCAAAAACCAAGTAATCAGTGTCCTATTTTCCAGCATACTGTTATTAATCTTTGACCAAGCCGCAGCGTGAATCTAATTTTACGTAAAACCTGTAATTCCTGCAGTCATAAATGGCATGATGGGACCGCTCATACATTTCATTCAGCCGATACTATAAAACTTGCAATATTAGTCCTACCTCCTGAGCCATTAAGGTGCTGAAATCAACTTTCAGGTTCATGATTGCTCTGCTTCAGATTGAACCTAACGACCTGCCACACCTTTCTCGTGGTTCAGTGTTTCTGTTGGTGGAAACTATATCAAAATATGTTCCTGAGGTTAGCCTTCCCATATCAAACAGAAAAAAACGCCGCGGTTGACTTTATAATATGTATGGATGGATATGTAGGAAGGTAACTTACCGAAAATTTGGAACCTTCCAGTTTGTAACAGAGTGTGATGCCATAGTGTACCCATGAATAAAATAAATAAATAAAGTAAATTACAATAAGTTTACGGATGATGACATTGTTTGACTGTCATCACAAAAGTACTGTGTTACCTGAAAAGATAATAGCGGATCAAAGCGTGGTGCACAGACTGCCAGACGATGTGATTTATAATCTTTGCCAGAAAATATCACTGATGAGAATCATCTCATTCCTCTTAAAATGGTCAGAGTAGTTGATATCGCTAATACAAGCCAGCAATTAGATGGCGATAGGAAAACAGCGGTGTCTGTCAACCATTTTTGTACCTTTTTCGAGACTCTAAGACTCAGTTGTGTAGCTTCTGCGTCAGGTGCTAAATACGGCTTGGATAGGTACGGTACTACATGACGTCACGTTCCCCGACGCCTGCCGGCCTACATCCATCCGTACGTTACTGTGCCACCGGCAGCCTAGCTCGCAGGCGCGGCCATTCAGCAAGGCAGTCATCGACGGCCGTGTCCAGAGGGCATTCCAGGCGAGGGAAACTCCTTTCACCCAGCCCTTCTCAAGCGCCAGCCAAACGTCAGATGATATCATCTCGCCGGAGGAGCCAATTAGCGAGCAGCTCTTCATCGCGACTGGCGACAGTCAATTACGACTGATATTTTAACCAGCCCCGTCGGTCCATGCGGAGGTTGTCGGTGAGGCAGCGGCGGTAGTTACAGCGAGAGTCACCGCCGAGGAACTTGACGACGTCTGCTCGCAAGTCTGCGTCGTAGCTCCGGACATGGCATGGGACTACTCAGACTGTATCAGCCTGTCAATGTTGGACTTAGACGCTGGAAGTTCCAGGAAGTGTTCCCTTACGAAAGTTTGAGAGTTCGAATAAGCAGTCCTTGAACGTGGACTACTTCTCTGTGTAGAAACAGCGTGTCACAACACACTGGAAATGTACGCTAGCAGGAGACATGTCGGCTTATACAAGTATTTTTTGTAACTGCACTACTGGCCATTAAAATTGCTACACCACGAAGATGACGTGCTACAGACGCGAAATTTAACTGACAGGTAGAAGATGCTGTGATATGCAAATGATTAACTTTTCAGAGCATTCACACAAGACTGGCGCCGGTGGCGACACCTACAACGTGCTGACATGAGGAAAGTTTCCAACCGATTTCTCATACACAAACAGCAGTTGACTGGCGTTGCCTCGTCAAACGTTGTTGTGATGCCTCGTGTAAGGAGGAGAAATGCGTACCATCACGTTTCCAACTTTGATAAAGGTCGGATTGTAGCGTATCGCGATTGCGGATTATCGTATCGCGACGTTGCTGCTCGAGGTGGTCGAGATCCAGTGACTGTTAGAATATGGAATCGGTGGGTTGAGGAGGGTAATACGGAACGCGGTGCTGGATCCCAACGGCTTCGTACCACTAGCAGTCGAGATGAAAGGCATCTTATCCGCATGACTGTAACGGATCGTGCTGCCACGTCTCGATCCCTGAGTCAACGCATGGGACGTTTGCAAGACAACAACCATCTGCACGAACAGTTCGGCAATGTTTGCACCAGCATGGACTATCAGCTCGGAGACCATGGGTGTGGTTACCCTTGACGCTGTATCACAGACAGGAGCGCCTACGATGGTGAACAGAACGACGAACCCGGGTGCACGAATGGCAAAACGTCATTTTTTCGGGTGAATCCAGGTTCTGTTTACAGCATCATGATGGTCTCATCCTTGCTTGGCGACATCGCAGTGAACGCACATTTGAAGCGTGTATTCGTCATCGCCATACTGACGTATCACCCAGCGTGATGGTATGGGGTGCCATTGGTTACACGTCTCGGTCACCTCTTGTTCGCATTAACGGCACTTTCAACGGTGGACGTTACATTTCAGATGTATTACGACCCGTGGCTCTACTCTCCATTCGATCCATGCGAAACTCTACATTTCAGCAGGATAATGCACGACCGCATGTTGCAGGTCCTGTACAGGCCTTTCCGGATACAGAAAATGTTCGACTGCTGCCCTGGCCAGCACATTCTCCAGATCTCTCACCAACCGAAAACGTCTGGTCAATGATGGCCGAACAACTGGCTCGTCACAATACCTCAGTTACTACTCTTGATGAACTGTGGTATCGTGTTGAAGCTGCATGGGCAGCTGTCCCAGTACACGCCATTCAAGCTCTGTTTGACTCAATTCCCAGGCGTATGAAGGCCATTATTACGGCCAGAGGTGGTTCTGGGTACTGATTTCTCAGGATCTATGCACCCAAACTGCATGAAAATGTAAAAAATGGTTCAAATGGCTCTGAGCACTATGGGACCTAACTGCTGAGGTCATTAGTCCCCTAGAACTTAGAACTACTTAAACCTAACTAACCTAAGGACATCACACACATCCATGCCAGAGGCAGGATTCGAACCTGCGACCGTAGCGGTCTCGCGGTTCCAGACTGAAGCGCCAGAACCGCGCGGCCACTTCGGCCGGCATGAAAATGTAATCACATGTCAGTTGTAGTATAATATATTTGTCCAATGAATACCCATTTATCATCTGCATTTCTTGTTGGTGTAGCAATTTTAATGGCCAGTAGTGTAAATGTCTGTATCATGTAAACTACGACCTCGTTCTGGAATCCGATTATTCAGTCTACTTGGGGAAAAGTTCACTGTGTCGTACATTCTCTACGGCCGGATTATTTGCGAATTTCTGGATTGTCACTGTGTGGCGACAACATTCCCATGAGTGCCCAATGTTAGCGTCCGTGTGTTATATACTGTACTGTGGCTTCTGCCGTCATTTTCGCTGTCACCTTAACCCTATAGTGGCGTGTCTCAGAAGACATGTCGCCGAGGACACAGCCAGATCTGGTTGTTGTCTGTGCAGAACTGGGTTTTACTTCTAAGAAGTAACAGGAAAATGAACACTATCATTTACCATACCAGATGACTGCACTGCCCGAATCACGACCGCTTTAGTACCAGGATATTTTCATATACTGACATATTCCGGAGTTAATCTATACGCCATATGGTCCCAGAGAACCTGATGAAGTATTTTAAACTCCGTGCTTAGATATACGAGGGAGTGCTGAAAAGTAGTGCCGCTGAATTTTTTATACGAAAATTCTTAAACCTTTCTAAATAATACAAACTTTATTAACATTCTACGTATTTATTCTCCATGTCTACATATTTATTTCTCAACATAATCACCCTGGCGACAAATAAATTTCTCTCAACGGGAGTCCAGTTGCTGACACCGTCGATGTATAATGTTTGACTTTATCGACGGGGCCACAACCTCATCTCTCCTTGCACCGCTTCATCACTATCAACCTGGAGTCCTTGAAGATGTTTTGTAAGTTTTGGAAACAGATGAGAGTCCAATGGGGCCGAGCAGAAACTGTATCGGATGATCGATGACAGTAAACCGAAGGTCTTGATGCAATAATTTACCAACAGCCTTATGTATTGTAGAAATTTATTTTATTTTATGAACTTCTATGTGCTTCCAGTCTGTGTCGCCTGGCCACCAAGAGCTGTTGCAGGACGATTGATTCACGGATCCAGTTGTATGGCTTCTTCCGTGTATAGCGATTTTACGACTACGACGAGTGCGGCCTGAAGATGGCATCAAGGTATTGCCGAAACTGGTAGCACAGAGAAGTTCATAAAATAAAATAAATTTCTGCAATGCATACGGCTGTTGGTAAATTATTGCATCAAGAAGATCATGCCAGCTGTCGTCCCACGATCCACAAAGGATCAACGAAGATTAAACCGAAGGCGTCAGGTTGTTGCAGATGTGGCAGCCCTCGTGAGTGGTCTGGCATTGTCATCCTGAAGGAGAGGGTGGTTGATCTGTATGTAGACACGAACTCTTCGAATTCCAGCTTTCAGTTTTCTGAGCCGTCTCTCTCAATTTTCAATACAGTTACGTTACACAACGCTTTGTTGCATGCTGCAATTCGGAGCTCTCTGTTATATCCACAGATTGACACCCATGTGCGAACAAAAAGTTTTATTTGGTGGAGCAAGGCCACTGCTTAATTTTACAAAAAGATAAGCTTTCTTCGAAAACAAAAGGCTTCTTCTCCTACCAAAATTTTATAACAATCCAAAGAATATGGCACCTTATTGAATTGAAGTATTAGCAACTGAACTGAATTTTCGTTCCTTTGTCGGGTTTTCTCTCCACGCTTTCCGGCGGATGCCGAGGAAGTAGACGGGCGCAGAGTCCGGGGTCGATCGCCGGCGTAGCGAAGACGTGGCACCTGGACGTTCCGGCTGCGTCGAAGTATCTTCCGGGCGGCAATCCGCGGCGGGTCGAAAGACTCCTGTTTCCCTTTCTTCCGGCTATTTAACACGGCGGCTCCAGTCTTCCTCCGCTGATTCCGGAATGATGATTGGCGGTTGTTGGCGATTCCTGACTGGTGGATGGTGATGTCATAGCGTGACCATCCAAGCCGGAGAAAGGCTCGTGAGCGTGCGTAGTTCGCGGCTGATTGAATGTTTGGCGGGAATGCCTCTAGCGCCGGCTGGCGGAATGCGCCGGCACTAAGTTGCAGGTGCCGCTTAACTCTGCCGCGGTAGCCGACCTTTGCGTTTGTGTGGCTGTGCGCGCCACGGCACTCTCCACGGCAGGGGGCTGCAGCTTGCGCCAGTGAAGCGGGGATATCGACTGAATAATATACATGGCGCTGGTAGTCCCGGCGTTGAGCGCCCGTAAGCTCCAAAGACATACGACATGTAATAACTGGTGTTGAGACGAGGATAAAAAAATTCGGTGGCATCACTTTGCACACCCTCTTATATACTCTGCCAGGTAGTGTGTGGTGGAGGGTATGTCGTATCTGTGGCACCGTTTTTCTGTGCTATCACGTTCCTGTACTGAATGAGTGAAAGTTGCATGACTCTATAGGAGCCCTATTTTCTCTTATCTCTTTCTCATCACCGCAACGTGAGATACACAATGAGGTGACAAATATCACAATGTGCAATAATGAAAATGTAAATCGAATGAAAGTAGCCAATTCCTATCAGTTCTAATGCGCTGATCGCGAATATCACAAAGATAATTCAACATTAGCTCTAGTTCTCATTTTACACTGTTTTATTACGGGAGATAATTATCTACGGATTTTTATGTTAACTTTAAAATAAAATATTATAATGATTTGTCAACGTCATAATAACTAGTAACAATGGATTGCATCATTGTCCCTGGTCTTACTTGTGTGCAATATTTTGGATATAAACATGTTGATACAAATTTTAGTGATCTTTTTGTCTCCCTCCTCATCAACATCAGTGACTTTATTAATGCATGTAATAATTTTTGCACATTTGTTTCCAGATTAACTACCACTTGTTCAAGTTGACTGCTACTGAAGTGAACAAAAATGCCACGACTTTGTGTTAACAGTGCTGACACATTTTGCTATGTGTGTGGAGAAGTGACATTTGCTTCACTAAAACAGCAGATGACTTCATTGATTAAAAAGGCTTACAGTTGTTATTTTGGGTGCAAAATAGATGATCAGGATAAACCCTGGGCTACACATATAATCTGCAACACTTGTGCCAGCAACGTCATGAATTGGATGCTTGGGAAAGAACGTTCAGTGTCCTTTCCAGTGCCCATGATCTGGTGTGAATCAACTAACCATGTCGGTGACTGCTACTTCTGTATGGTTCCTCCCATCAAGAAGAGAATATCTAAGGAAAAAAAGCGGATAGTGATCCATCCTAACGTTCCATCTGCCAACGTCCAGTTCTACATGGGGAAGGATTGCCAATACGTGAACCACCGACAAAGTACGAGATTACTTCTTATGGGCATTCTGAATGTCCTGAACCATTTACATCAAAAGATCCAGAGATTATTCCAAATATATCATCAACTGATGATCCACAAAAATTGTCTCAAAATGAATTAAGTGATCTCACTAGAGATTTGGATCTCTCTAAAGCTAAGGCTGAGATTTCAACATCAAGATTGCAGCAACGCAATTTTCTGGAACGCAATGTAAATGTTTCATTCTACCGCAGAAGAGAGCAGCGCTTCACTCCTTTTTTTACATGCAAGGTAGTCTTGAGCCACATGTAGACATAAATGGTCTAATAAAGGCTTTCAGAATTAATTACAACCCTGATGAGTGGAGATTCTTTATAGATTCGTCGAAATTGAGCTTAAGAGCAGTGCTTTTACGTATTGGTAAAGAGTTTCCTTCTATTCAAATTGGGCACAGTGTGCATATGAAAGAGTCAAACAAAAACATGAAAATTTTACTGGAAGGCATCAAGTATAATGACTCTCAATGGCAGATTTGTGGTGACTTGAAAGCTATTAGGTATGCAGTTAGGTTATACTAAATATTGCTGCTTTCTCTGTGAATGGGATAGCCTAGCTCGTGCATCTCATTATATTAAACCTGAGTGGCCCACCATAAAATCTCTTCAACCAGGTATAAAGAACTTTAAGATTAAACCTCTAGTAGATCCCAAAAAGATTCTGCTCTTGCCCGTGCACGTCAAATTGGGTGTCATGAAAGACTTTGTTAAGCGAATGAACAAAGACGGTGACAAATTTTAAGTACTTAAGGCAAAAATTCCGTTACTTAAGTGATGCCAAAGTAAAGGAGGGCATCGTTGTAGGCCCACAGATTCGAGAGCATTTTGGAGACCATACTTTTGATGTAATCATACAAGGTGATGAGAAGCATGCATGGGAATGTTTTAAGACAGTCTGTTTACATTTCTTAGGGAACAAACGAACAATAATTTACAAGGAGACTAGATAACATGTTGTCGTCTTATGAAAAACTTGGCTGCAACATGTCATTCAAAATGCATGTCTTACATAGTCCTCTTGACTTCTTCCCCAAAGATTGTGGTGCAGTAAGTGATGAACATGTGGAACGATTTCATCAAGATATTGCCACATTTGAGAAGAGGTGTGCCGGAAAGTGGAGCCCTACTATTTCAGCAGATTACTGCTGGACTGTCATAAGGGATGTTCCCGAGTATGTGTATAAACGTCAAGCCAAGCGGATAAGGTCATCTTCTGAATTTATCTCTGAACAAAATATGTAATTGTATATATTATACATATGGACATTTAACATTTTTAATCTTTTATGAACATTTGTGACCAGTTAATTTATATATTTCTTTTGTGCTTTACATAGTTGTGGTACATAGTAGACTTACAAAGTATTTTCATTCGTGTAATATTATTTCATTTTTTCTTAATATTTTACTTTCGTACTTCCAGAATGGCACTGAAAATTTTCAGTGCATAGCACATAGCATAATTCAAGTAATTAATCCCTCAAAATTTGTTATGCTGAATCTTGGAACAGAATGCGTATTTAGTTACTGAGTTATTTATGCAAAAAAGTGGGGCTAAATATTAAAAAAAAATAAAGCTAAATATTTATGAAGATGATGATTTTATATGATTTTATACTGAGATAAACATAACTAACTCAAAAGAATGCAATTTACACAATTTCACTTCAAATTTGTTGTTAAGTGTCATGGGGTAGCGATATGCAAATGTACAGATGCCGGTAGTATCGCGTGCTCAAGGTATAAACAGTGCATTGGAAGAGCAACCAGGTGATACATGTGGAAAGGTTATGGCGGCATAACAGGAATTGAGAGACTTTGAACGCGGAATAATGGTTGGAGCTAGACGCATTCCATTTCGGAATTCGTTAAGAAATTTAAAAATTCGAGATCCATAGTATCAAGAGTGCGCCGAGAATACCAAATTTCGGTCTTTACCTCTCCGAGGATACCAAATTTCAGCCTTTACCTCTCACCACAGACAATGCAGTGGCCGACGGCCTTCACTTAACGACCGAGGGCAGCGGACTTTGTGTAGAGTTGTCAGTGCCAACAGACAACCAAAACTGCGTGAAATAACCGCAGAAATCAATGTGAGACGTATCCGTTAGCACAGTGCACCGAAATTTGGAGTTAATGGGCAATGGCAGTGAACGGCAGACGCCAGTGCCTTTGCTAAAAGCACTACATCGCCTGTGAAACCTCAACTGGGTTCTTGACAACATCAGTTGAACATTAGACGACCGGAAATCCGTGGCCTGGTCAGATGAGTCCCGATTTCAGTTGGTAAGAGATGGCGGTAAGATTCCAGTGTGGATCAGACTCTACGAACCTGTAGACCCAAATTGTCAACAAGGAACTGTGCAAGCCGGCAGTGGCTTCATAATGGCGTAGCCTAGGTTTCTATGGAATGGACTGGGTCCTCTGGTCCTATTGAACCGGTCTTTGACTGAAAATGGCTATGTTCATCTACTTCGAGACCATTTGAACCCATTCATGGATTTCATGTTCCCGAACATCGATGTAATGTTACTGGGCAACAATTGTTTACGGCTGGTTTGAAGAAGATTCTGGGAAGTTTGAGCGAATGGTCTGGCCACCCAGACTGACCGACATGAATCCCACTGAACATTATTGGGACATAATCCAGAGGTCAGTTTTTGCACAAAATCTTGCACCACTAACACTTTATCAGTTTTGTATGGCTATAGAGGCAGCATGGGTCAATATTTGTAAAGGAGCCTTCAAACAACTTGTTGAATCCATGCCACGTCGAGCTGTTGCACTATTCCAAGCAAAAGGAAGCACGGCAGGATATTGGGATGTATCCCAAGGCTTTTGTCACATAAATGTACTTGTTGATGGCACCATAATACACTGTCTTCATCGAATAAAGGTCCCCTAAATTTCCCCAACAGGAATTCGCAAGGACTATGTCGTCTTTATCCCAATGATCCCCATAAATTAGTGATGATCTCCAAATTATGGCTCAAAAGTTAGGGGCCAGACTGAGGAGCCGAAAATACTGAGATCAGTTCGTAAGTAAATACTAGGACTTTTCAAAAAATGGCTCTGAGCACTATGGGACTTAACTGCTGAGGTCATCAGTCCCCAGAACCCAGAACCACTTAAACCTAACTAACCTAAGGACATCACACACATCCATGCCCGAGGCAGGATTCGAACCTACGACTGTAGCGGTCGCGCGGTTCCAGACTGTAGCACATAGAACCGCTCGGCCACTCCGGCACTCTCTGCCACTCATCACCTCTTTCATCTGCCAGTGTTGGTTAATGTGAAACACGCCGATTTGCGCCGTGGGTCGGAGCACATGCTTTTTTTTTTTTTTTTTTTTTTTTTTTTTTTTTTTTTTTTTTTTTTGTCATCAGGCGTCTGACTGATTTGATACGGCCCACCACGTTCCTCTCCTGTGGCAACCTCTTCATCGCAGAGTAGCACTTGCAGCCTACGTCCTCAATTATCTGCTGTATGTATTCCAATCCCTGTTTTCCTCTACTGTTTTTGCCCTCTACAGCTCCCTGTAGTATCATGGAAGTTAATCACTGATGTCTTAACAGATGTCCTACCATCCTGTGCCTTCTCCTTGTCCGTTTTTCCCACACATTCCTTTCCTCTCCGATTCTGCGCAGAACTTTCTCATTCCTTACTCTATCAGTGTATCTGATTTTCAACATTATTCGGTAGCACAATATCTCAAGTGCTTCGATTCTCTTCTATTCTGGTTTTCCCACAGCCCATGTTTTACTACCATAAAATGCTGTGCTCCAGACCTTAAATTAGGCTTCCTAAAACTAGCTCTGTAAAGCAGTCCAAAGATTGGAGGAAGGTAAGAGCATATCCTAGGACTTCATGAAGTACCTAGTGTTCCCAAGTAACCTTCAGATTTACCATACTCAAGACACTAAGGCATTACAGACGTTGGCTGTAAGTGGGAATTGATTGAAATCAGTGGACAAACTTGAACGTTTGTGCTGGACTGGGATTCGAATATGGGTCTCCTGCTGAGTAGGGAGTTGCTCTGACTACCATCAGCCATCAGGACACAGCGGTTGTTGTAACTCCGCCGACCTAACTAGCACGCTTCCTACCTATTTTGGTAAGAACTGGAGCCTGGTGTACATCTGCACTGAGAGATCATAGGCAGTCTCGTCTTAATTATATATACAAGGTGGACACCAATAAAACAGACAAACTGCAAATGAAGGAAGAAAGGTCCTATGAACATGGGTCCGGAAATGCATCGTTGTTACGGTAGATGGCGCTGACGAATGAAAGTTCCTCAACCACGTGCCACATTTTCCTTGTGTTGCACGCTGTGTGATTGACGCAGCGTACTGTAACTAGCAGAATATTCCGATATTCATGTCGGGAAAAAGCGGAGATTGTGTTTGCGTACGGTCGAGAGACAGCACAGTTACACCAAAACAAGTACCCTTACAGATACAAACCACATCACATAACACTTCGAATCCCTTTAGGGCGTTTTTGTGATCATAGGTCCTTTCAGAAAGATGAACGTCCAGGGAGGCGGCAGACTGTGCGTACACCAGATCTGGAGGGCCGCGTTCTACAGGATACTGAGATGACCCCTAGTAGAAGCTCCAGGCAAGTGGCCTGCCAACGTGGTGTAAGCCAAAGTACGATTATGTGCATCCTGCATGACAACCGCTAGTAACTCTATCACCTGCAACAAGTGCAATGACTGTCAGCAGCGGGTTTCTATCAATGGGAAGGTTTTTGCACCAGACTATCACGTTTATGAGATTTCTGATATCAGACGTCTTTACCAACAAAGCAACCTTTACCGGAATTGGCATCATCAGTCTTCATAATCGTCACCTGTTGGCTACTTACACGCCACGTGGTCAGAGGATGCGTTTCTGGACGTTTACAGGACCTTTTTCCTCCATTTCTAGTCAGGAATCCGCCCTTGCAGTTTGTCAGTCATTAATGTTCACCCTGTATATGTGGTGCCTGCTCTTTCGGACAAGACTTGAAAGAAGATGCCCTACGTACGTGTGTACCATAATCACCTCCTGATGATTTTCAAGACCATACATCATCGTGTCTACTAAGAAAAAAAAAACAAGTTCGAGGACTTACTTGGAGCGCCATGCACTCCACCTCGCCTTCCGTATACGCCTCCCGTCCCCCACGCGGATCCTCTACGACCTGATTCCTTTCCCCCATCTGCTCCTACTCCTCGAACATATCCACATGCTCTACATCTCCCACTGCCTTGATGCCCCTCATCCCCTGGTTGCTCCTCTCCTCTCCAACCCCCACCATCTGCCACGCCTTCACTGTTGTGTCCCCCCTGCCCTCCATCTCCACATCCTTCGTCTCCTTTCGCAAGGTGGCTTCCATCAACTCCCCCTCCCAGATGATGCCCTCTCTCCCTCCATTTATCCCTCCTATCAACTCTGATCCTCACCCCCCCCTTTCCTTTGTCCTTTTCCTGGGCTCCCTCTTCCCCTCCTCCCTTCCCCCCTCCATGCTGCTTTTTCCCCACCTACCCTCTCTCTGCCTCCCTTCTCAACCCCGAGTCCCTTTGCATCATTTTCGTTCCTTTGCCTTTCCCGGTCCCTCTTACATCTGCCCTGCTCCCGCCTTCTGAGTCCTCTTCCTTCGTCATCCCCCCCCCCCCCCCACTTTTCGTTTTTCCTCTCCTCCCCCCTTTTTCTTTCCCCTCATCTGTCCAGGTCCCCCCTCCCATCTACCCTTGCCTGTGGTATATCATCTTCGTGTCAACCTTTTAGTGCAGAGTTCCTAGTGCTTGTTAAGTATTGTGCGTCTTTTCTGAAGTGTTGCGAACGGACATCAAGCTGTCGCAGTGTGTGATTTTTTTATATCTCTTATGAACAAAATCTAGACTGTCGCCGTTTTTTTTCATTGTCTGTCTCCATTTTCCCTGTGTGCTTCCTGTGTATTTTATTATCATCGCCCACCATTAGTTCTATGTTTTAACATCCCACAATTTTCCGCCGTTTTACATTTTATGTCACCGTTTTATTGCCTGTTTTTATTGTTTCTTATCTTCTTATGTTTTAACAATTCTGTAGGCTGAAGAGCGGCGTACTAAGCTGCTGCCAGCCCGCCCCCTTTGGGGGGAATCGAAATCCAATAAAGGAAAAACAACTTACTTGGAACCAGCTATGGCAACATTAGATGAACAATTTCTGAAGTGATGTAAACCCACTTAAGCCAAGCAGAGTTCTATTTTCGATTGCCCCTGAGTGACTTCAGCCTGTTCTCGCTAAACAAGAACCCACGATATCTTAATGCTGAAGTGCCGCCACCTGTGCTGGCAGCTGGCAGGAGATGGGCGAGCACGACCTGCCCGCTATGCTGGCCGCGGCGCGCCGCCTGTCGCACTGGTCCAGCGCGCCGCTAGTGGTGGCGCACTCGATGGGCGCGGCGGCGCTCTCCGTGCTCATGTCGGGCCCGCGCGGGGCTTCCCCGCCAGGCCCTGGCCACAGCCGCGGGGCTTCCCCGCCGGGTCACGGTCTCGCCCGCGGGGACTCCCCAGCGGCGGTGCGCGCCGCGGTCTGCCTGGCGCCCGCCGTCTTCCTGGCTCCGCCGCGCCGACCCTTCGGCCGCCTGCTGCTGGAGTACTTTCCGGAGGTGGCGGTGAGTCGCAGCTGCAGCCTGCCATCTCCGCTGAGCAGTAGCGTCTACCACAGTGTATCAACAAGTTCGGGTTTCAGAAATATTGGATGCAATCTCAAACAAACACGACAATTTATTCCTCTCTCTGTACATGGATTGAGGCTGTCCTGACGTACAGAGGCAAAATCAAGTAGCTTTCCGTTCTGACAGAATCATTATGGGAGAGAACCTACTGGCGTATTAGAAAGTATTTTGGTTCTTATACACTACTGTCCATTAAAACTGCTACACCAAGACGAAATGCAGATGATAAACGAGTAATCATTGGACAAATATATTATACTAGAACTGACATATGATTACATTTTCACGCATTTTGGGTGCATAGATCTTGAGAAATCAGTAACCAGAGCAACCATCCCTGCCCATGCAGCTTCAACACGATACCACAGTTCATCAAGAGTAGTGACGCGTATTGAGACGAGCCAGTTGCCCGGCCACCATTGACCAAACGTTTTCAATTGGTGGGAGATCTGGAGAATGTGCTGGCCATGGCAGCAGCCGAACATTTTCTGTATCCAGAAAGACCTGTACAGCACCTGCAACATGCAGTCGTCCATTATCCTTCTGAAAGGTAGGGTTTCTCAGGGATCGAATGAAGAGTGGAGCCATGGATCGTAACACATCTTAAATTTAACGTCCACTGTTCAAAGCGCCGTCAATGCGAACAAGAGGTGACCGAGACGAGTAACTAATGGCACCCCATACCATCACGCCGGGTGATACACCAGTATGGCGATGACGAATACACACTTCCAATGTGCGTTCACCGCGATGTCACCAAACACGAATGCGACCATCATGATGCTGTAAACAGAACCTGGATCCATCCGAAAAAAATAGTTTGCCATTCATGCACTCAGGTTCGTCGTTGAGTACACCATTTTAGGCGCTCCTGTCTGTGATGCAGCGTCAAGGGTAACTGCAGCCATGGTCTCTGAGCTGATAGTTCATGCTGGTCCAAACGTCGTCGAACTGTTTGTGCAAATGGTTGTTACCTTGCAAACGTCCTCATCGAGACGATCCGTTACAGCCATGCGGATAAGATACCTGTCATCTCGACTGTTAGTGATACGAGGCCGTTGGGATCCAGCAAGTCGTTCCGTGTTACGCTCTTGAACCCACCGATTCCATATTCTGGTAACAGTCATTGGATCTCGACCAACGCGAGCAGCAATGTCGCGATACGATAAACCGCAATCGCGGTAGGCTACAAGCCGACCTTTATGAAAGTCGGAAACGTGATGGTACGCATTTCTTTTCCTTATACGAGGCATCACAACAACGTTTCACCATGCAACGCCGGTCAACTAATGTTTGTGTATGAGGAATGGGTTGGAAACTTTCCTCATGTCAGAACGTTGTAGGTGTCGCCAGCGGCGCCAACATTGTGTGAATTCTCTGAAAAGCTAATCATTTGCATATCACAGCATCTTCTTGCTCTCGGTTAAATTTCGCGTCTGTAGCACGTCATCTTCGTGGTGTAGCAATTTTAATGGCCAGTAGTGTATTACAGCAATCTTAGCTTATCTTCAGTAAAACAGTGTTCAATTATATAAGTTTTTATGAATGAAAAACCACATGATATAGTTGTAATATTTGTAAATTATAGATTGCAGCCATCAGTCGTCCTTTTTAGATTTTATTGTGCAGATCTAGATTTCTGCTAGATGCTAGCCATTCTCAGTGCAGTGTTATTATCGCTCAGTACATGTAATTCCCCGTTGGTCGGGCTTCATCCACAGTTCATTGATGATGATGTTGTAATATTATGCAATATTTATTATTTTACAAACTGTTACTCCATTGTCAGGTACAAAGAAAAAGACACGTGGCTTCGAATTTTTGTCGAATCAATGATTTTGATCTAGGTACATTTAAAGAGTATCTCAATTGGTTTTCGAACATTACATTCGTTAATGTTTGATTTAGGACTAAAATGGAAGAAATTATTTCAGTAAAATGCGATATAATTCTGTTTAACTTAGATAAACTACGTGATACTTTAAATAATAAATTATGTGACAAACTACAACCATTCTGAGAGTACAAATGCGTCAACTATTTTATTTAAACAAATGGGTTTACATCGATTTTTATTGACAAGAAGACTACCGTCAGACCTCTTAAACACGGATGAGTGTCAGGTGAGTGTTAGGACTTTGCAGAGCGACCTGTCCTAGTTTACTTGAGAAATGGATTCAAATTCCGCTCATGTACTCTTTTTCCAATTTAGCCAAACAGAATACCATATAAAAGTATACGCTGTGCAAAATTAATCAGAAATAGTCATTTACGCTTTAGTAACTTAACTAAAAAATAAATCAGTCATTATAGCACGCTCCTGTCAAATGTGTATTCTGTGTGTTACGTTGATTACAGAATCGTCTTACTCGCAAACACTTTCATCGCTTGCTGTGCTACAACAGAATTCCGTATGGTATTTGTCGCAGAAACCACGGAAACACAAGTCTGCGGAGCACCAAGCGCATTTCATGATAACTAGTGCCTTGCAGACACACGGATTTTTTCGAAGCGATACCGGAAAAGACAGTTCGTTTAAATTCAAAAAGCTTATTCTTTCTTTGATCAGCTTCGATTCCAATCATGTATATCTGATCAATTCTGTAAAAGCAGGTGCACTAAATCCATGCAGGAATAAAGATTGTATTTTTACAGAATCTTCCCTTAAAGTGATTTCTCTATCAGTCTTTAACATATCGGGAGCCTTTTGAATTTAATTTTTGAAAGTTGTAACCTCCCTGTAAAAATAAACATCACAAGGTTGGCAACACGGAGTACTATTGGATGGGATAATTTTTATGGTGCAGGTGGATTCTTGTCTTTTGCCTACAAAGAGTAGATCGTAAAGTATGTGATCAGTCTGATCTTCCCATGAATGAATAATGTAAAGACATTGTCCCATGTACAGAAGAATGACAAATTTTTAAACCTATTCTTGCAGCACTTTTGTGAATTTTCCTGACTTCGTGCACATCATAATTACATTTTCTTAATTTATGACTCAATTCATCGACACTCTTTGAACAATCCTGTGAAATATCCCGAACGGTTCTTGCATGCACAAGAAAACTTAGGGGACTATCTTGCCTGACGCAGTTCTAGTACTATGTGCTGTGAAGGAATGATTAATCGCATTCAAATAGGTTTCTACTTCTCGTTCCACAAGGGATCTATTGTCCAGCGTTTAGTATTGGCGGCTGCTTTGATCGGAATTAATTATACAGTCGAGAAAAATTATGGATGAGTCTTTCGCCAGCATCTGGAATTCTTCAGCAGTTGCTAATACTTCTTCCGTCATTGGGAACATTCTGAAGCTGTCCAAATATTTTGAATTTTAACTACTAACCACAAATGACATAGAGATTTGAAGAAGTGTTCTGTAATCATTGATTTATTAATGGAATTACTAATATGAAAATTACTATTTTGGAATAATTTTGCGTGATATACATTATTTAATATATTCTGTAGCATGAAATTGAAAAAAGTACACGGGCCGAGTTTGAATCCATATTGCCAGCACGTTAGCAATGAACCTTAGCCTCTGCATTGCTCTCCCTCGGCCAAAATGTAACCAACGTTACGGATAGAGGAGGTAAACATAAAACTTCAACACAGATTTTCTCGGAAACCATGGGGCTCCACATGAAAAGCCACTAGCCAGGTACTCAGGACACGTCCCTCTACAGCATACCAAAGACTCATCAAAGTCTGTAATTAACACACCTTTTAGTCACCATGTGAAACAATTTCTCTAGTTCAGCACTAAATAAAATATTAGCAGCTATTATCTCTGAAAACTAATACTACTTACATTCACCTAGTTTAAAATCTTCAATAGTAGAAAACTCTTACAGCCACACATATTTATCTTTGACCTGATGGTGGTATAAAAGCCGAAACGAAAACCTGTTTTTAAAATAACAAATACTCTAATAAAATTATTCCATGAAATCCAGTTTTATAAGACCATCATCGGACCAGTTTTCTTGGTAAAAAAGAGTAAAACATTCTTAGAGGTCAAAGTACTTGAATACATTACCCAGACTACAATAATATTAATGTGTAACTGATATACCCTTGGTGTCGGCAGTAGTAGTCTTCTGCTGTCGCCAAGGGCATATCAGTCGCACATTAATATTATTTTAATCTTAGTACTGTATTCAAGTCCTTTGACCTATAATAATGTTTATTACTCTTTTTCACAGAGAAAAAAAGGATCTGATGGTGGTCTTAAATAGAAAACGAAACCAATCACCAAATAAACAAGTTACATGTGATCAGGACCGTTTTTATTGAAATAATTTTACTATAGTTTTATCGATCACAATTTTCCATGGACAACGGTGCAGAAAATTCTTAATAAATATTGTTGATCGTCACATGAGAGCCATGCGTTTTTTCATTCATAATGTATGAACATTCTATTAAGAGCCAAAGAAGAGTCAGTTAATCCAATATTAATTTTTTGTTGATCACCTGTGACCTACACTGCTAGTATGGTGGCTCAGCGTATTTGGTCAGAAGGCTGGCAGCCCTCTGTAGTACAAAAACTGAGTGAAGTATTCAACGATGAGCTTGAAGGGGTGTCCTGGGATGTCTGTGCAGGCCAAATGGCGAGAAAAATGACGCTACCCATCTTTGACTACTAATCAAAACATCCACAGTCCCAGGTTAGAAACCCGCCACTGCTTAAATTTCGGATACAGAAAATCAGAAACAGCAGGCAAGACTTCTGGCATTAGAAATCACCCTCATTCTCCCAATGACCTTGCTCCTAAAAGGCTAAGGAATCAGCAATGGTCAACCGCTGCATTAAAGACTCATGATGTGTGTCCACAGAACATGTGGCTTGTAATTGAAAAAGTGTTATGATGATCTCCCTATTACCAAAGAATTCACAACTAGTCGCCCATTCGTAGTATATTGACGAGAGTTCTGGATCAAGGGGCATATTGGATTAAAAATTCCAGAATGCAAACCAAGATTTTAATTTCACAGTATCCACCAACCAAACCTCATCTGCCTAAACTGAAAAAACGAAACTAGAATTTTCTCATTAGAAAATTTACAAACTCAATAAATTATATTCTTTTTAAGTAAGATCCATCAAACCTCATCTGCCTATACTGAAAAAACAAATTCTCATTTTCTAATTTAAAAATTTACAAATCCAATAAATTTTACTCTTTATCAATAAGATCCATTAAATCTCATATAGGTAAGAAAATCACTTCACTTTACTTTCAGCTACCCAGTTTCGGGTACTTTTTATTTTTTCTACTTCTTTCCTTTTTAAATTCTAGCTACTTTTACATAGATCTAGTAAATTTTTTCCTCTATAAATGGAAGCTGAAATTAAATTGTGTGCTACAAACAAACAAAATATTCTGTAAGAGAACTGTTGCAAATAAAGTAAAACAAACCAATGTGAGATTTGCCTTACAGTTACTTACAGAAAATTTGAATAATAATAATTTAGTTACAAATATTGGAAATATTATCTACACAAATGGAGATCATAAATCAAAAGAATTTAAGACTATTACAGAACCATTTTGCGATGATGATATTATTATAAAGATAACAGATTTTATGGATTGTAAAGGGGGATTTAAAATGGAAAATTTCTTGTAAAAAAGGAAATACATGGTGGTTTTAACAGTATTTAAATATCTCGATTTTCTAAATTTAATTTGGGAAGACCTGGAGTTAAAGCAAAAATTCCATATTTATTAGATTCCAATACACAAACAATTAAAGGTACTAAACAAATTATTAATAAGGACATACAAATTATAAAACAAAAATATAAAAAGCTGTTGCTAATTCTTACAAAACAGAATTAGGAGATATTAAATTAACTGCACATTTAATAGAATTACCAGAAATTTTGGAAGAGTTTTTTATACAGGTAATAGGTAACTAGTTAAAACCAAAAGCAGATCAAACAAATTTAGCTAATATTTTTCTTTCTTTTTCGTTATCTGTTCCAGTTTTTATTTGCATTACTGTTAAGTTTTTCATATTTTTACTACTCCAACAGACATATTGCAAGAGTTTATTGTAAATAAGACCACAACTATTTTGAAGTGTGTCTGTTAATTTTTACCACATTTTAGATACTGAATGAGAATAAAAAGGAGCTTTCTCGAAATATTTGCAGTTATTTGTTATTAGTTCTAAATGGCAATCTGTTAATGGATCGAATTCTTGTTCTTTTTGGAAATATGGGTAAATATGGTTATAGATTGTTGCTTCTAGCCTTGTAATTCCATTTTCTTTCCCTATTTTTGAAACAAATGTTTCCTTTAACCTACTGTCTGGACAATTTAAGAAATTTATAATATGGTTACCAAGTTGTTTGTAAACTCCAGGACTCGATAACTGGTAAGTTGTTTGTTAACTCCAGGACTCGATAATTGGCAAATAAATTTAGTGTGTATTTTTACTCTAGAATTACAATTAATCCAAGTTAAACAGTCTTTTCCAACAGAATGACATTGTTTACTATTGAATTACATTCTTTTTATATTCTCTTTCTTTTTGAAAGTTAATAACCAATCCAATAAATAATAGTGTTCGTTTCTAAGCTCTTCGATAATTTCTGGTAATTCTCTTAAAAGTGTATTTAATTTAACATCTGCTAGTTCTGTTTTGTAAGGAATAGCAACAGGGTCTTTATATTTTTGTTTTATAATTTTTATGTCCTTATTAATAATTTGTTTGCATATTGGCATCTAATAACTATGGAATTTTTGCATAACTATGTATTGCCAAATTAAATTTGGAAAATCTAGACATTTAATACTATTAAAACCACCACATGCTTCCTTTTTTACAATCTATAAAATCTGTCATCTTTGCAATCATAATACTACCGAAAAATGGTTCTTTAATTGGCTTAAATTCATCTAGTTGATGTTCTCTTTTTGTGTATAGAATATCGCAGATATTTATAAAAAGATTAGTATTGTAAGTAAGCATAAACCAAATCTCTTGTTGCTTGGTTTTACTTTATTTCCATAAAAATCTCTTGCAGAATATTTTTTTGTTTGTAGCACATATTTTGATTTCAGCTTCCATTTATAGAGGAAAAAATTTACTAGATCTGTGTAAAAGCAGCTAGAAGAAAAACAGTAAAAAAATAGAAAAAACAAAAAGTAGCCAAAAATGGGTAGCTGAAAGTAAAGTGAAGTGATTTTCTTACACATATTTTGTGTGATGGTTCTTATTTATAAAGAATAAAGTGTATCAGATTTGTAAATTTTTAAATGAAAAAATTAGAATTTTTTTCAGTATATGCAGATGGGGTTTCTTGGTTCTTATTTATAAAGAATTAAATTTATTAGATTTGTAAATTTTTTAATGAGAAAATTCGATTTGGTTTTTTCAGTATAGGCAGATGGTATTTGTTTGGTGGATTCTGCGAAATTAGAATCTTGGTTTGCATCCTGGAATTTTTAATCCAATATCCTCTTTTGTCCAGAACTATCATAAAAATACTACTCCCATTTGGACCTTTGGGAGGAGACTGCTAAGATGGAGGCGACCATGAGAAAAAGACAGGATAAGAAACGAAAAGATGACGTTCTACAAATGGGGATGTACAATGACAGCAATTTGAACGTGGTAGCGAACCTAAAAAAATCGGAAAAGAGAAATGCTAAGGCTCAATCTACATACAGTGCGCGTCAGAGAAGTGAAATGGAAAAAAAAGGATTTTTGGTCAGATGAATACAGGGCAATAACAACAGCAGTGAAAATGGTTTAACAGGAATGGAATTCCTTATGAATTGGCAGCTGGGGCAGAGAGTGAGCTGCTCTTAACAGTTCAGTGATGAAGTGGTTCTTATTAAAATCGACAGCAAACCATCACTGACAATAATAGTTCATGTATAAATGACAACGTCGCAAGCAGAAGATGAAGAGAAAATGAGGATATTGAACAAGTAATTCAGTATGTAAAGATAAATTAATATGTAATAGTCATTGGGGTGAGATCAGTTGTACAGGAAGGAGCAGAAGATAGGGTTACGGGAAAATATGGACCTGGTGGTACGAATGAGAGAGGAGAAAGACTAATTGAGTTCTGCAATAAATTTTAGATGGTAATAGCGAATATTATGCTAGAAAATCATTAGAGGAGGTGGTATTCCTGGAAAAGGCCGGGAGATATAGAAAGATTTCAGTTAGGTTACATCATGATCAAGCAGAGAGTTCGAACTCACATAATGGAAGGCGTACCTAGGAGCAGATACGGAATTAGATCACAATTTAGCAATGATGAAGAGTAGGCTGAAGTTTAAGAGATTAGTCAGGAAGAATCAATGTAAAATAAGTGGAATATGGAAGTATTAAGGAATGAAGGGATAGACTTGAAGTTCTCTGAGGCTGTAGATTCTGTGATAATCAATAAATAGCGTTGAAGAGGAATGGATATCTCAAGATAGGGCAATCACAGAAGTTGGGAAGAAAAACGTATGTACCAGGATGGTAACTGCGAGTAAACCATGGGTAACATAAGTAATATTTCCGTTGATCGGCGAAAGGACATAAAAGCTCAGGGAAATTCAGAAATACAGAAATACAAGTCACTTAGAAATGAAATAAACAGAAAGTGCAAGGAAGCTAAGGCGAAATGGCTACTTGAAAAAAGTGAAGAAATCGAAAAACAAAAGATTGTCGGAAGGACTGACTCAGCATACAGAAAAGTCAAAACACCCTTTGATGAAATTAAAAATAACGCCGGTAACATTACGAGTTAAATGAGAATTCCTCTGTTAAATACAAAAGAGAAAGCAGACAGGTGGAAACACTACATTGAAGACCTTTATGAGGCGGAGGACATGTCTGATAACGTGTTGCAAGAAGAAACGGGAGTCGACAGTGGAGGGATAGGGGATTCAGTATTAGAATCAGGATTTAGAAGAGCTTTGGAATACTTAAAATCAAAGAAGACAAAAGGGGCAGATAACATTCCAACGAAATTTCTAAAATCGTTGGGGGAGTGGTAACAACGCGATTACTGACGCAGGTGTGTCGAATTTATGATTCTGGCGATATACCATCAGACTTACGCAGAAACATCTTTCACACAATTCTCATGATTGGAAGAGCTGACAAGTGCGAGAATCATCGCACAATCAGTTTAACAGCTCATGAATCCATGTTGCTGACAAGAATAATATACAGAAGAATGGGAAATAAAACTGAGGATGTGTTAGGTGACGATCAGTTTGGCTTGAGGAAAGGTAAAGGCACTAGAAAGGCAGTACTGAAGTTGTGATTGATAATTGAAGCAAGACTGAAGAAAAATCAGGACACGTACATAGGATTTGCCTACCTGGAAGAAGCGTTCGAAAATGTCAAACGGTGCAAGATGCTCGAAATTCTGAGAAATATGGGGTAAGCTTTAGGTAAAGGCAGATAATATACAATATGTATAAGAACGAATAGGGAGCAACAGCACTGAAAGACAAGGATGAAGTGCTGTGTTTAAAATGGGTATAAGGCCGGAATGTAGTCTTTCGACCCTACTGTTCAATCAGTACGTCGAAGAAGCGGTGAAGAGAAATGAAATAAAGATTCAAGAGTGGGATTACAATTGGAGGTAAAAGGACATCAATGATGATATTTACTGATAACATTACTATCCTCAATGAAAGTGAAAATGAACTACATGATCTCTTGAATAGAATGAAGTGTCTAGTGAGTACAGGAAACGAATTGTGAGGAAAGCTAAGAGAGACAAAAGTAATGAAAATTAGCAGAAATAAGTACGGCGAAAAGCTTTACATCAGAATTAGGGATCACGAAGTAGACAAAGTTAAGTAGTTCTGCTACCTAGGTAGCAATACAATCTATGATGAGTGGAGTAAGGAGGGCATAAAAAGCAGATGAATACCGGCAAAAGGGACAATTGTGGCCAAGAAAGGTCTACTGTTATCAAACATAGACCTTAATTTATTTGAGGAACAAATTTCTGAGAATGTAGGTTTCGAACATAGCATTTGTGGTAGAGAAACATGGACTTTGTGACAACCGGAACAAGAGAAAATCGACGCATTTGAGGTGTGGTGTTACAGACGAGTCTTGAAACTTAGGTGGACTGACGAGGTAAGGAATGATGAGGTGCAGCGAGAAAGAATATGTGGAAAACAGTGACAAGAAGAAGTGACCGGGTAATAGGACATCTGTTAAGACATTAAGCATTAACATGTATGGTACTAGAGGGAACTGTTGAGGGTTAGAACTTTACAGGTAGAGATTGGAATACATCCAGCAAATAATTGAGGTCAAATGGCGCAAGTGCTACTCTGAGATGAAGAGTCTGGCACAAGAGAGGAACTCGTGCTGGACCACTGCAAACCAGTCAGAAGAATGTTGATTCAAAAATTTTAAAAAATTGAAAAAGTCTCTGTATGAGTCCTAATTTAGTTAGCGGCAACAAAATCATTGTACGGTCACACCCAAATGCCGGTTTTGTAAATTTTCTCTATAGTGTTTCGCGAAAAGATTCCCTTCTTCTGTGGAAGGATTCCCATTTTAGTTTCCGGAGCGTTTCCTCAATAATTATTTTAGATAACTTGGTTGTAAATGAAACAGCGATCTACTGCAAATTATCACTTAATGAAACAGTCAAGACTGTATTATTTGTGTTTTGATCGAATCTACCAATAATAAATGTAGTAGCATACCTCTGAATTTCTTCGATGGTTTCCTTTAATCCGGCTTGGTGGGGATCACAAACACTCAAGCAGGACTCCATCCTTCCTAAAATTCTCCCATTAAACTGAAGTAGAGCATTCGCCTTCCCTACAACGGACCTTACGTGCTCGTCCCATTTCATATCGCTTTGCAACGTTGCGCCAAGATATTCAAGCAGCATGCCACTTATCCTATATTGGAACACTGCACGACTGTTTTTCCCAACAAACCGAATCAACTTACATTTTCCTACATTTGGAGCAAGCTGCTATTCTTTATTGCAAAGAGAAATCATGTATCCTCCTACAGTCTCTCAACGACGACACTTATTCTCACACTACAGCGTCACCAGCTAACACTCAAAAGTTGCTGTTCATCCTATCCGTCAGGTAGTTTATATGTGTAGAGAATTATAGTGGCCCTATCACACTTTGGTGAGTCACTCCTTGACTTACGGGCGTAGTGGACTTCGAAGCTCCGTCTTCCACCCAGATTTTGGTTTTCCATGGCCTGCATTAATGAATTGAAGATTGTGATCTATCTGGTGTTCTCTTCGTGATTGATTAAAGGTGTGCTCCTTGGCGTTCAATGGGAACCATATCTCGGCAAAACACCTGAAAGTACACTATTAACCGATTAAAGACTGTTTGCTGAAGGACACAGCCGATATAGTCCTCCATATGTAAGCCTGAATTCCGAACGTAACGACATCGTTGTTGGCGGGACGTTAAACCCTGAACTTCATTCCTTCCTTCACTTTCCCTTTTCTCAAAATTTCGCTCGTCCATTTGAAATTGGAGTACTATTAGCGAGTGTGCTATCCTGTGTCGTGTCTGTTCCAGATGGCGATGGAGCGCGTGAACAAGTTCGAACTGCTGCCCCGCACTCGTAGCATGGCCCGCCTGTTCGAGTCTTTTTGTTCGCCACGTGCCACCACGCACAGCTACTGCGTCGCTATCTTCTCCTACATCATGGGATACGACCTGCCGCAACTGGATCAGGTGACCGCCGCCCTCAGTATCTAAGTTCTCTATAAGCGATGGTATTCACTTTCCGCTAATAAGCACGACATTGTTTCGCTGCTTCTGAAGATGTTATTTGGCACATCTTCGTTTACCACTTTAGTTACACACACAAATAGTAAGTAACTCAGTATGGACGTGAACTACACTGACAAAATTTCTGGAGGTTTTCAGGCATATATCATGAGTAGAGTTACGCCCTACCAAAACAAATTCGTTAGAACAGGTAGCATCGCTAGGGAAAGAAATATAAACGCTGTGTGAGAGCGAAACTGGATGCCAGCAACTTCTCGTTGTTTTTTGTTTGTTTGTTCTGTACATAATTAGCACCGCACATTGTTCAGTGTTAGTCCGTTGTGTATTTTATATCCTTACAAAATGTAAATTGCACTTATATGTAATAGAGCTTTGTTGATCGCATAACTTCTTCGCTTTTATGCAACCAAAGTAATTACTTTTGATGCAAGTACAGTTTACATACACAAACATAAAAGAATCAATATAGTTATTGTTGATATTTAGTAGTCAACAGAATGTTCTTCGCCATAATCGAAGCAAAGACTTTCTTGTTATTATTGTTAAGTGAATAATTCGTGTTTCATATAAGCTCGACGAAGTACAGAAACGTTGTTTCATGTGCACGTTCCAGTAGTGCATGCGAGGCCACGTTCAAAAATATAATCCTAAAAACGAATTGTTCTTACTATCTGTTCTGAGCTTACATATACCTCCAAATACGTATTTTGCTAGCCATTTCACGCCAACATTAACATGACTGTCCTGTTCCATTCGCGTGTA
This sequence comes from Schistocerca serialis cubense, assembly GCF_023864345.2. Taxonomy (NCBI): domain Eukaryota; kingdom Metazoa; phylum Arthropoda; class Insecta; order Orthoptera; family Acrididae; genus Schistocerca; species Schistocerca serialis. The sequence continues at coordinate 634,374,314 of NC_064642.1, forward strand.
TAGAGAGCGGCAACAGACTGCCGACACTCCTCGTCGTGCGCCTGTATTCCATGTTATCCTCGTGGCTCAAAAGCGAGGAATACGATGGAGCCAATGCAGGTGCTACACAGTCTGTTTATCTCTAAATTTGCTCTAGACAGTTAGAAAACCGTCAGTTTTCTTGTATAATTTCCAATTTAATTAGTTGAGCAATTCTCCATTACACCTCCATCTAAGATCTACTGTCCTGCTGTGACTCTAGCAAAGCGTCTCTGAATTCGTTCGATTGATGCTATCATATCTTCGTGATAAGGATTCCAAACGCAGGATAGCTAATCAACACTTTGTCACATCAGCAATTTGTGCGATAATACGCCATATTTGAAAATTGAATCGTTTTCAAAAACTTTTCGAAGAAATTTATGTTTCCCATTAGCCTTAGCCTTACCTACAAATTTGTTTTACCAGTTCACGTATCGCATCTTTTGCCAATACTACCCGCAGATGGTTATACGACATGATAATCCGTAGGAGCTTAGCACTAACGTTATAATCGGATTACATCTGGATATTTCTCTTTGTTGCAGACATTTTCTCGCATTTTTATGCATTTGGAAAGTGTTGCTATACAGAGCAACAAATACGCGTTCTCGGTTATCCAGAGACGATGTTTTCGGTTCCAGTCTCATGTGCGCAGCTGTCTAAATTTCCAGCTCAAGTATCAAAGCAATTCGAAACATAGTTCCTCTATTTTCAACGATCCACGTCCTACTATCTCAGACGACTGCGAACAAATAACTACTCGTTGTACTATTTAGAAACATTCAGCGTTCCTGGAATCGTGTGATTACAGAATTCCCCCTCTTTCGTGGAGATTTAGCAGATATATCAATTGACATCATATGTAGACAAATCCAGAAAACAATAGAAAGATCTAAGACACAATTTGATTTTCTGTATCCCATACATCTTGGTTATTCCCCTTTAGGAGAGCATGTGAACTTGAACCAATTACAGCTTGATTTCTTTTTCTTTCTTCTCAAAACCTCTTCATTAATTCACCGCGTTTTCCCTTCCTTTCGTCTTCTGTTTCTTTCGCTGAGCCTTTTTCTATTTCCTCGTTTTTTGTTTTGCTTCTCAACTGTTTTCTGTCCTCAGTTTCTTCTTCCGAAATTTTCAGCTGTTGCAGGTCTTGTTGTGTTTCTTTATCCAACTGGTCTTTAATTTTCTTGCATTAACGTTGTTCAAAAGCTTGTTAGCAAGTCCGTTTTCATCCATCCTACTTAGGTCTCCGTAAAACTGTAGGCGACTTTGCCTAAATTCTTATGTGATGTTGTATACGTGTCCACAGAATTCTTAAGTTAAATCTCGGAGGACAGCACCGTAGATTTTTCTAAGAAATTTGCATTTTTGTTTCTCTGTGTCATGGATTTTTGTCATCACTCTAGTTACTGTGGTTTCTCCTGCATGCGAAGTCTGTTTTAAAACAGCTGTGCTGCAGTCTCGTACTTTAGTATTACAAGATGTTGGTTTTTGTTGTAGCGAATCCTATCAGTTTCTACGCCTTTGGCGGTTTGACTACTATTTTTGTCTTGGGGATGTTATTCAGTCGCGTGGCTTAGATCGTTTCTCCTAAGTACCTGAAGTGAGTGACCTGTCACGTTTTTCCAGACTGTGTTTTCCGTCGGAGATTTCCGGCTGATTTGGTGGTAGGAAATTTGGAGTACGGTTTTACAGGAGATTTGCAGGAGATTCTTATGTAGTTTATCTACTGCTAGTTTGATTTCATCTTTGTTCTTCATTAATATAGCCAGGTATATGCAGAGGTCAAGCATTTCACCGTGACTTTCCCCTTTCGCTTTTCCTATCTGAATACATTTGACATGTTTTCTCTATTCTCAAATTTTTCCAGTACCATGTTGAACAAGGCGATAAGCCGTCTCCCTATCAGACTCACGTATGAATTTCGAATGAGTCTGAGATTTCTCCAATGAATTTCACTGTTTAAGTACTTCCAGATAAGGTTTCCTTGATGTTGACATTGGTCTTTCTTTGGAACTTCTAATTCTTCTAGGCTATTGAACAGCTTTTATCTCTCAGCAGTATCGTAAGCATTTTTGAAATCCACAAACGTGACTAAATTGTTCCGGCATCGTCTGACGTGTAGTATTGTTTCAATGTGCCACATTTGTTCAATACAAGATCTCCCTTTTCTGAACGCCATCTGACACTCACCAGTCTGAGGGTCCACTTGCGGCTCAAGTCGGTTCTTCAAAGCTATATCAATAATTTTATAAATTACCGGAAAAAGTGAGATTCCTCTGTAATTTTTTCGGATGTTCTGTCTCCTTTCTTATATAAATACCACATCGCTTCTGTAGGTAGTGATGTTTCTACAACACAGGCTAAATTATTACAATTAAGGTGGCCATACGTCCCGGAAATCCGGATTTCTGCCTGACTTTTAAATGGTTTAAATAATATCTCGTCCGGCTAGGTAAACGTCCTAGTATTTTAAAAAGCAATCCCTTTACATAGATCTCAAGGAAACACAATTTAAAGGCCCGCCAGATCTGTTCAAACTACGATTAATAATTATCGATTACAAAAAGTGAGTACCTTTATTTAAAAGCTTTATGTCAAAAGAGCACTGATCCGACTTGCTTAAAACAGTCCAAGTTTACTTCTCCCGTCCTGTTCACAATGCTAACGTAGAAAGAGTCTTCTCACTAACTGGAGTGAAGACAGAAATAAGTTACATTTGGTTTCAGTTTGGGCTATTCTTGACATCCAATATAATATCGCAATTGTGAGTTGTTATGAATGCTGTACGTTCCATATATTAATATCTTGATTCTGTACAGTCATCACAAAAGTGCAGTTGTTTCTGGCATAACAAAACATAAATTTTAATGTATTGTAAAGCATTTCACATTGAAGCTATTCCAGATATATTTGTGTTACTTATTTCATGGACAGTGCGCTATATTTAATTGCTAAAAAGCGTTTGTCCCTGTTTTGTAGAAGAGAATTGTGGCAAATTGCAGTTCATGTACAACGTGTAAGACTGAAATGTATTCAAAAGGAAACTAAATGGGTTACATGGTTGAGTAGTTAAGAAGTTCGTATTATGCTTTACCTAACAATTTCTCTGTTCCTATAGGATCGACTGCCGTCCATACTGACGCACATCTTGTCGGGCACGTCGACACGTACTGTCATCCACTTCGTGCAGAATCACAAGGCCGGTGAGTTATGTACTTGCTAAGCAGAGTTCATACAATAGCTGTCACACCCCTCACCAACGCCCCCCCTCCCCCAAGAAAAAAGAAAAAAAAAAGAAATGCGCCAACACAATCACGAAGTGATTTCGTGTTGTTACCGATCATCTTCAGCACACAAAATGTTGCACCACTTATTCAAGATACATGTTATCAAACAGAAACAGTTGCTTAGTGACTTTGTCGGTGGATTCATACTTTACACCGACATTTATATAAAAAAATTTCAAACCACTTGGAAGTGCATAGGGGAGCGTACTTCTCAATGTAGCGTGTATCAGAGTTCCATCCAGTACCATTCGCGTATGGCTCTCAGGAAGACTGAGTGCTTGAACATCTTTGTGCATGCGGTAGCCAACGTTACATATACAAGCGAAAACTAGGAGGCTGTAGTATGTTTATAGATTCCTCACTTAATCTGATAACTGGAACTTTAAAGGTACCTCTTGTTGCGTACTTGGTGTTCATTTCCAAGTGTCTGCCAGTTTAGATTTTTGAGCATCCGTGACACTTTCCACGATTCAAACATGTGAGCATTCGCGCTGCCTTTCTTTGTACACGTTCCACATACTGTGTTAGATCTGGTTGGTATGGCTCGCACATAGTTTAGCAATGCTCGAGGGGCCGTGCGGTCTAGGGCGCCTTGCCACGGTTCGCGCGGCTTCCACAGTCGGAGGTTCGAGTCCTCCCTCGGGCATGAGTATGTGTGTCTTGTCCTCAGAGTAAGTTAGTTTAAGTTAGATTAAGTAGTGTGTAAGCCTAGGGACCGATGACCTCAGCAGTTTGGTCTCGTAGGAACTTGTCACAAATTTCCAATACTCTAGGGTGGCTCGTAATAGAGTTTTGTAAGTAATCTCCTTTGGATACATTTTCCCAATATGTCAAAGAACCGAAGTTTGCCATCCGATTTACTATGATGGAATCTGTTGGATGGTTTCATTTCATATTCCTACAAATTGTTACACCCAAGTGGTAGTATGAGTCCACTGGTTCCAATTGCTATACGTTGAGATTTTGATTATAGGATACTACGATTTTGCTTTCTGTTAACTGCACATTTTTTAAATTTTTGATCGTTTAAAGATATCTGTCAATATTTGCACCATTTGGAAATCTCATCAAAATTTAACTTTGTCCTCGTGCAGCTATTTTCACAGACTGCCTTATTGTAAATAGCTATGTGATCTGCAGAAAGCATGAGATTACTACTGATAATGTCCGTCGAGTTATTAATATATAACACAAACATCAAGGGTCCCGTAACACTACGCTGGGACAGGCCTGAAGTTACTCCTACATCTGTCAGCTTCCCATTCAATTACAACATTCTGCATCCTCTTCACCAAGAAATGTCCGCCCCCGGTAGCTGAGTGGTCAGCTTGACAGAATGTCAAACCTGAGAGCCCGGGTTCGATTCCCGCCTGGATCGGAAATTTTTTCCGGTCAGGGACTGGGTGTTGTGTTGTGCTGTCCTAATCATCATCATTTGATCCCCATCGACGCGCAAGTTGCCGAAGTGGCATCAAAATCGAAAGACTTGCACCCGGCGAACGGTCTACCTAACGGGAGACCCTAGTCACACGACATTTTATTTAACGAGAAATCTTCAGTTCGTAAAGGGAAGCAGAAGTATGAACTGTAAAGAATAATTTGCTTTTTCTTGGAAAGCCATGAAAGAGGAGAAAATTTTTATATCTAGAGAGAAATCACGAAGGGAACTGAATTTTGGGCTCACTACTATTCACATACACTGATGAACCACTACATTGACCATTGCCTACCACGACGTCGGATGCCGTAACAGAAGGATGTAAGTGGAGCAGACGCATGCAGGGGATCACCATAGCGAAGATATGGCTGAAAATGGGGAAATTCCTCGAGATAAGCGACATTAACAAATGCCAGATTATTATTATGCACAGCCTGTGAATGAGTATCTTGAAAACAGAGAAGCTGGTCGAATGTTCACGTGCTACTGTCGTGAGTATCTTCGTAAAGAGGTAGGGCAGTGAAACTATCACTAGGTGCTAAATGGTTGGACGTCCACGATTCTTCACAGAACGTGGGGTTCGGAGGCTTGTATGCTCTGTATAGTAGGATAGATGGTGATCTGTGGCATCTCTCCCGAAAGAGCACAATGCTGGTGCACGCGCAAGTGTTTCGTAGGACAGCGTTCATTGTACATTGTTGAACATGAAGCTCCATAGCAGATCACCACTATGTTGGCCCAACGACATCGTCAATTACGATTGCTGTGGGCACGGGACCATCGGGATGCGCCGTCGATCAATGGAAACGTATTGGCTCTTCGGGTGAATCACATTTTTGCTACACTGCATGTATGGTCGTCTGCGCAAACGCCGTCATAGAGGTGAACGGCGGCTCGAAACGTGCAGCGCGCCAGTGATGTAGGCTAGTGGAAGCAGTATTACGCTGTAGTAGACATTCTCTTGCACTTTCGTGGGATCTGTGATTATAGTCGAAGACACGCTGACAGCTGCGAATCACCTGCATCCATTTATGCCTAATGTCTTCCCCGACGGTTATGCCAACTTTCAACAGTATAACTGCCCGTGTCTCGGAGCCAGAACCGTGCTGTAGTGGTTTGAGGCGCATTACAGTGAACTCAGGTTGATGTCTCGGTGACGAAATTCGCCTGATGTAAATCGTATGGAACCCATCTGGGTCGCTATCGGGTGCCATCACTGCGTACCCAAATCAGCAGCCCGTTACTTACTCGAATTACATGACTTATGCTTAGACATTTAATGCCACATACATCCACAAACCTAGCAACAAACACTCAGATCCCCGATACGCAAAGCCAGTGATGTATTTCGTTCCAAAGACGGACAAGCAAGCTTTCAAGTAGGTGGTCGTAATGTTTTGGCTCATCAGTGTATATGTCTGAGCGACCTTCCACTTAACATTCGTCACACGGAACTGGTACTTTTTGCAGAAGATACTAGTGTTACAATAAATCCCTTTGGAGAAAAAGCAACAGAACAGACAGTTAACTATGTTTTTAAAGAATTATTAAGTAGCTCCCTGAAAAACGACTACCCCTTAATTTTGAGAACACACACTAGATTCAGTTCTGGACAACAAATAGAGTTATGCCAACAGTTGATGTAGCATATGAGCAGGAACCAATAAACCGAGTACAACGCTCCTACCGTTTGTGTGTACATATTGATGAAAACTTGAAATGAAAGACAAATATTTTTGATCTGATGAAACAATTATATCAGCTACTTTTCTCTTCGTATAATTACTAGTCTTGGAAACAAACGAATCTACCCTCCTCAGATTTTTCACTTATGGAATAATTTTGTTGGGTACCTTATCACTTACGAGGAAAGTATTGTTTACACAAAAGTGAGCAGTAAGAGTAATATGTGGTGTTCAAAAAAAGATGGTTCAAATGGCTCTGAGCATTATGGGACTTAATTGCTGAGGTCATCAGTCCCATAGAACTTAGAACTACTTAAACCTAACTAACCTAAGGACATCACACACATCCATGCCCGAGGCAGGATTCGAACCGGCTACCGTAGCGGTCGCGCGGTTCCAGACTGTAGCGCATAGAACCGCTCGGCCACTTCGGCCGGCAATATGTGGTGTTCATCCACTATCTTCATGCAGGTATCTCTTCAAGGAATTAGGCGTTTTAACTGCACCATCACAGCACCAACATTCGGTAATGAAATTCATCATAAATAATCCATCACAATTTGAGAAGAATAGTGAGGTCCATGCCTACAATATTAGAGAAAAAAATGACCGTTACTACCTTTGTCCAATGCCATAAAATATGTGAGAGATAGCGAAGCAAGTTTTAAATCTAACCTAAAATCATTTCTTCTCGACAGTCCTTCTACTTCATGGACGAATTTTCATTTACAGACTGGTACTAGGTATGAAACATCCTAGTTTTGAAGTGCAGTTGCGTGGCTAGGACTAAACAAATATGTTCATTAATGTTAAAACTAATCACGTTCGCCGGCCGAGGTGGCCGAGCAGTTTTAGGCGCTACAGCCTGGAACCGCAAGAGCGCTACGGTCGCAGGTTCGAATCCTGCCTCGGGCATGGATGTGTGTGATGTCCTTAGGTTAGTTAGGTTTAAGTAGTTCTAAGTTCTAGGGGACTGATAACCTCAGCAGTTAAGTCTCATAATGCTCAGAGCCATTTGAACCATTTTTGAACTACGTGTTTTCGTTTTTGATGTGTGAAGTTTTACATTTCTGAACATTTACAGTAAATTCGCAACCCTTACATCACTTTGAAATCTTATGAAGCTCAAACTGAATATTTGTGCGGCATTTTTCAGACAGTACTTCGTTTGAGATAACCGCATCATTTGTGAAAAGACATCACGAATTTGACCTCGCGTGTGGCACTTATCAATTATTTCCATAAAAGAAACACTCGAGTAACCTATAGAACATGTAACTAACTATAATATTCAATATTCTCTGTACTACAACTTAAAGTAGAAGCTACAAAACAGTAAAAGAACCTGATTCTCAGTCCTATTATCAGTCTGAGTGGGTTTGTAGATTGTGGTGGCAACTTTTTATTGCTGTGTTTCAGCATACGTTTTCCAGGTGCGCTTTTTTGTTGATTAATAGGCTTTCCGACATCTACCACTGGGTGTCATCGTCGATTTCTGTTAGAACCAGTTCGCACACTAACCTATCTCCACAGAGTTAGTTGTAGGCATCGAAGCCAAGTCCTAATTGCGCTGTTCCCTAGGAGGATGGTGCCCAACTGTATCAATTCTGACTGTCTAAATTGACGGAATTTACTACTTCCCCTGGAAATCGTACTGCCTGTCACTCCACATACGTAGAATCGTTTATTTACACTAAAAATGTAAACAGTTTCATAGTGAAACTACAATGTCTGACAAAAACGCCAAGCACCCTGAATTGGAGGAGAAAATGAAATGAAACGGATTGAGAGGGTATGTGACATTATTCCATTGATAACGAAATCGAGTCCGATTTTCAAAGAACTTGGCAGTATGGGACCACTAATTGCTATTACGTTGCAGTCCCTCTGCCCCACTGTATCCTCTCCTTAGAGAAGCTGGCCCTCAAATATTGCCACTAATCATCGATGTTATGCACACTGGCACTGATACGGAGTTGACGTCCGAAGTGGCCCACGCATGTTCCGTCGGCGACAAAAGTGGGAGTCTTGCTGGCCACGGGAATACCCCATCATCATTCAGACAATACATAGAGACGCGTGCCATGTGTGAATGAGCATTGTCCTGTTGAAATACGGCACCACGATACTTTCACATGAGGGGCAACGCATGAGGACCTGCGATGTACGTGACATACCGTTTTGTCGTCAGAGTTTCTTCAATCACTGCCAGCCGCGGCCTGAAGATAAAACACCTGGTTCGTGAATGTGTCTTCATTTTTCTTAAGTATTGCTTCCATTATCAACAGCAATGTCAGTACTGCCTCTCTGGTGCCTTTATCTTTCCTAAACCCAAACTGATCATCATCTAACATAACCTCATTTTTCCTTTCAGGTCTTCTCTATATTATTCTTGTCGGTGTCTTGGATGCACGAGCTCTTAAACTGATTGTGCAAAAATTCTCGCACGTGTCAGCCTTGCCATTTCCCCCGGTGATTTTAGAAATTGCGATGGAATGTTACCTATCCCTTCCGCCTTATTTGATAGTAAGTCTTCCAACGCTCTTTTAAATTCTGATTCTATTACTGGATCCCCTAGTTCTTTTATACCGACTGCTGTTTCTTCTCTGTCACGCCATCAGGCAGGTTCTAGACGCTTCAGGCTGGAACCACACGACCACTACGGTTGCAGATTCGAATCCTGCCTCGGGCATGGATGTGTGTGATGTCCTTAGGTTAGTTAGGTTTAAGTAGCTGTAAGTTCTAGGGGACGGATGACCTCAGAAGTTAAGTCCCATAGTGCTCAGAGCCATTTGAACCATCTTTCCTTTCCACCCCTATGGGCAAAGGAGGATCAGGCACCTCCTCCACACTTCATCCTTTATAACTGGGGCACATGAGGAGGTAGGGTCTTTCTGCAGCAGGGCACTATAGGGAGAGAGTTAGTTTGTATCTCTGTGTTTATAAGACACTCGAAGGTAGCTGTAGTTAAGGGGTAGAAACTCTGATTAGTAATCAAAACGTCCTCGCTACGGGGTTCAAACCACGCCATCTCTTAAATTCTGAAAGAAATCATCAGCAATGGAGGCCGAAGGCTTCCGGCATAAGGAGGCGTCGTTTGGCAGTTACCGGCATGATGTGAGCGCCGGCCGCTGTGGCCGAGCGGTTCTAGGCGGTTCAGTCAGGAACCGCGCTGCTGCTACGGTCGCAGGTTCGAATCCTGCCTCGGACACGGATGTGTGTGATGTCTTTAGGTTATTTAGGTTTAAGAAGTTCTAAATTCTAGGGGACTGATGATCTCAGAAAAGTCTCATAGTGCTCAGAGCCATTTGAACCATTTCATCAGACAAGTCTTCCCCTCACAGAGGTCTAATTTTTTCTCTTCCCAGCTACCCGCTCTCTCCTCTGTATTTAACAGCGGAGTTGACAATGCAGTCTTAACGTTACCATCCTTGCTTTTCATTTCACAGAAAGTCGTTTTTACTTTTCTATGTGCTTAGCAGGCCTTCCGACAATTACTTCTTTCTCGATTTCTTCATATTTTTCTTGCAGCCATTTTGCCTTAACTTCCCAGCACATCCTATCTATTTTATTCCGAAGTTTCTACCTGCACATTAATTTGTTGATTTCCTTTAATGCTTGCTCAATGTACAGGCTGAATACAACCCTGCTCCACTTCCTTCACCTACTTGTGCCCCCCTTCTATGTGCTTCGGCTCTGGTTTATGCAGAAGCTGCAGACAGCCTTTCGCTTTGCAGACGAATTCCGCGCGTTCGACCACGGGCCAGAGGGCAACGTGCGCTTCTACAACCAGAGCACGCCGCCCCGCTTCGACCTACGCCACTACGACTCCACGCCCGTAGCCGTCTTCTACGCCGACAACGACTACGCTCTCACCTTCAAGGTCAGTCTGCGCACCGAACCTCTCCCTGCTGCACACTTTGGAGACAACAGCAGCTCACACGGCAGATCGGTTTTTGTAGACCCTGAAGCACACTGCCATTTAACGCTAGATTACAAAACCCACGTAAAATTTACTATTGCAGCTGGTTGAAACCTGGTTGATAGGTACTAAGAGAGCGCACAGGATAACGTTATTATTGTGGATGGGGCTGTAAACAGTTACTGTGAGCTGCACAATCAAACACACAACTTTATTTTACCAAGAACCACTTATTTACACATTGCTTTAATAGATCACAACTAGACAATACAGCTGAAGGCCTAGTTAAAGAAAACTTGAGATGTTTTCTGGGCTGAAGGCCCAAAACCACACCAAAGACAAGAATGGCTGAAGGACTGGCTTAGAAATCAAAAGCAATTAAAAATAGAAGGTAAAAATTAAAAAAAAAACATGCAACTGAAAACAATTAATGGCTGAAGGGCTACACCACACGTCTGATGGCTCTGAGCACTATGGGACTTAACTTCTGTCATCAGTCCCCTAGAACTTAGAACTACTTAAACCTAACTAACCTAAGGACATCACACACATCCATGCCCGAGGCAGGATTCGAACCTGCGACCGTAGCGGTAGCGCGGTTCCAGACTGTAGCTCCTAGAACCGCTTGGCCAACCCGGCCGGCCCACACGTCTGAAGGGCAACTATAATTGAAATACATTAATAAACAATTTTTCTAACCAAGAAATTTCTTTTAAACTTACAACACAACAGCCAAAAGCCTAATTAAAGAAATATTAACTTATTGCACGGCTGAAGGCCACAAACAAATTTGAAACAACGGCAGATGGCGTGAACAACAAGTCAGACAAACAATTTAAAATGAATCCCTTTTATTAAAAGAAGTTCACGTAAATCCTCGGCTGAAGCCACACATAACACAGCGAACAACCAACAGCTTAGGGCCTGGATTACAAATAATTTCAGATAGAAAAAAATTTTAAAGAAATTTTTTTAAGAATAAATTCAGTCTTCAAAATTTTAATTTAACATCACTGAAGACCTTAACGTAAAATTTAAAAGGAACTGAGTTAATACACAGCCGAAGACCTCGCACAATACTTCAACCTAAAATGAAAATCACAATGTAAATCCAACAGATCAAGTGGTGCTCAGAAGTGTTCCAAGGTTCGGCCTGAGAAGGTACCGCAAAGCTAAGGTGAGGTGAGACAGGCAGACAAGAGCTGAAGTTAAGTAATCGGATGGCAACCCAAACTAGGGACGGCCCAAGGACCGACCAACAGTTTAACTAATTCCCTTCTGTCCGACCAACGGCACACAAACGGGGATACGAACAGCATTACGTTTTCAGAAATTGGCGTCTAAAAACAGCAAAGGGAACAATAACCACTCTAAGCAAAATATGAACCAAACAACTTCAAAGGCTGTCGAACTACACGCTGTGCCGGATAGCATCAACACGACGAGGAAAGGCACACTGCCGGAAAACTATGCTAACAACCAGGGCATGTAACTGGGGCGTTAACGGCCACAGGGCAGAAAATACCGCTGGTGCACTTCACTGGCAAGTAACAGTCAATTTAACAATTAATCGCATTATAGGAAGACGACAGCAAGATTTCACCAACTCCAAAACATCATACGTTGCTGCTAGCCCAAACAGCCTAGGGAGCAACTACACGCAAATGAATGCAGAGATGTCACAACAGTTGAGGTTTCAGAACAGGTTAACTGATCACTCAGCTTCAGCATCCAGGTTTGGTGGGCAACGAACTTCGTCGCTCTCGCAGCTAGCGCCTCATGATCCGAGAGCGCGTGCACGCTGCCAGCAGTCCCAACCTGGCTTCGCGGCGCACAGACTTCCTCGCTGCTCCATCCCAATTGACTGACCACCACACAAACCACCACCACTCAGATAGGACGACAGTACTAGTATCGATAAACGCTGCTACTGCCACTCAAGGAGGGAAACCATCAACTTCGTTATGCCAGTAAGTAAGGAAGAAACAAGACGCCACTCGATGTGGCAAAATGCCAAAGAACAAACGGCATGAAAGCGAGCCGCACACGGCTCACTGGTACTAATTCGAAGTTCTCTCCAGCTGGGCATTGTTTGTTTAGGGTGTAAAACCGGAAATTTTGTACTTATTTTGTATGTGACGCACCACTGGGGACATTATAGTTGTCATTAACTAGCGCATAAATTAGACGTTATGACTTCCTTCGAATAAAATATGAAGTAGTAAAATTTACGATGGTTTAGTAACAACATAACATTTGGTGCATTAAGCGCTCAAGCGTTAATACTGTAGTTGTACTCATCTGTGTTTCATTTATGGATCAAAAAGTGAGAAAGGAAAAAAGTAGTCCCTCCTCTAGAAAAGAGAAGTGTAAAATTTCATGGTCCACTCCAGGGGCTAGTATAATCCGGAATTCTTTGAAGTGCAAGACAGCGGAACATATAGTCACACTGTTACGAATTTTAAATCTATTTGGGAGGGTTGCACAATAACTTCTCAAAATGATTGGAGAGACAAATCCATCTTTATTCAGCTCTAGGCTACTAAAAACAGTAGCAACGACTAATTTGAAAGTGGTCTTGGAAGGTTTCTTGCACACTTCACGCAAACAACCCAAGAATACAGCTTTTATATAACATTTTATTCAACTTTACTTGTACCACTCAAAATTAAGAAATGCAAGGTATGAAATTAATCCAATAAATCCGTTAGCGTGATCCGATGTGAAGTTTTGGAAACAAACAATGCAAACAATGAATTGTAGATTGCATCTAAGCTGTATAGATGGCCTTTTAAAGTTTATTTCTCTGTTCTTCACTTCCAAGAGTATTAATTATCCGATTTTATTTTGTATCTTTGTCGATCTAACTCACTTTCAGTGATACATGAATCGAAGTATTTTTTGTGAATGTCCTCTACCTTTTCTTGTTGGATGCCTTTGGTTTAATCGTATGAGGATGCAATATCAGATCATTAACTCAAAAATGGTGGAAATCACTTCCATAAGAATAACGTAAAGATGTACTTAGCATACATTAATGAAACATCTTTATCTTTTAGAAATCAAATTAATTTACTTCCGAAATACACCGATCAGCCAAAATACTACCACAACACTGAAAGCCGCCAGGTAGTATAGCGAACACGTGGCATGGTAAGAAAAGATTGGAACAGAGCAGAGATGAATGGGGAATTATTCTGCTGATGATACGGATCTCAGACGGGAAAATCCACTGACAAACACGACTTTGACAAAGGTCAAATTTTATGGCCAAACGTCTTGCAGCAATCATCTCGGAAAAGGTGAAGCTGGCCAACTATTTGCGTGAGCGGAAAATGGTCGAAGGAGGGTGAAACCACGAGTTGGCCACAAGTTGTTGGACGTCCGCCCGTCATAACGCAACGTTGAGTTTGTTGGCTTTCCCACTCTGTAAATGAGGATAGGCGGCGAGATGCAGGAAATCTTGCAATGCTGGAATAGGCACAAGTGTTTCTACCTCTACATCTACATCTACATCTACATCTACATGGATTCTCTGCAAATCACATTTAAATGCCTGGCAGAGGATTCATAGAAACACCTTCACAATTATCTATTATTCCAATCGCGTATAGCGCTCGGAAAGAGCGAACGCCTATATCTTTCCGTAAGAGCTCTGATTTCCCTTATTTTATCGTGGTGATCGTTTCTCCCTATGTAGGTCGGTGTCAACAAAATATTTTCGCATTCAGAGGAGAAAGTTGGTGATTGGAATTTCGTGAGAAGATTCCGTCGCAACGAGAAACGCCTTTCTTTTAATGATGTCCAGCCCAAATCCTGTATCATTTCTGTGACACTCTCTCCCATATTTCGCGATAATACAAAACGTGCTGCCTTTCTTTGATCTTTTTCGATATACTCCGTCAGTCCTATCTGGTAAGGATCCCACACCGCGCAGCAGTATTCTAAAAGAGGACGAGCAAGCCGTGTGTAGGCACTCTCCTTAGTAGATCTGTTACATTACCTAAGTGTCCAGCGAATAAAACGCACTCTTTGGTTAGCCTTCCCCAAACATTTTCTATGTGTTCCTTCCAGTTTAAGTCGTTCGTAATTGTAATACCTAGGTATGTAGCTGAATTTACGTCTTTTAAATTAGACTGATTTATCGTGCAACCGAAGTTTAACGAATTCCTCATATGCATGTGCATGTCAACGGCCAATTTTCGCACCATTCACATATCTTTTCTGAATCGTTTTGAAATTTGTTTTGAGCTTCTGATGACTTTATTAGTCGATAAACGACAGCGTCATCTGCAAACAACCTAACACGGCTGCTCAGATTGTCTTCCAAATCGTTTATATAGATAAGTATCAGCAAAGGGCCTATGAAACTACCTTGAGGAACGCCAGAAATCACTTCTGTTTTAGTCGATGACTTTCCGTCAATTACTACGAACTGTGACCTCTCTGACAGGAAATCACAAATCCGGTCACACAACTGAGACGATATTCCATAAGCACTCAATTCCACTACAAGCCGCTTGTGTGGTACAGTGTCAAAAGCCTTCCTGAAATCCAGAAATACGAAATCGACCTGAAATCCCGTGTCAATAGCACTCAATACTTCATGTGAATAAAGAGCTAGTTGTGTTTCAAAGGAACGATGTTTTCGAAACCCATGTTTACTGTGTGTCAATAGACAGTTTTCTTCGAGGTAATACATAATGTTCGATCACAACATATGTTCTAAAATCCTGCTGCATATCGACGTTAACGATATGGGCCTGTAATTTAGTGGATTACTCCTGCTATCTTTCTTGAATATTGGTGTGACCTCTGCAATTTTCCAGTCTTTGGGTTCGTCGAGCGAACGGTTGTATATGATTGTTAAAGATGGAGCTAATGCATCAGCATACTCCGAAAGGAACCTAACTGGTATACAGTCTGGACCAGATGACTTGCTTTTATTAAGTGATTTAAGTTGTTTCACTACTCCAAGGATATTTACTTCGACGTTCTACGTTACTCATGTTGGCAGCTGTTCTCAATTCGAATTCTGGAATGTTTACTTCGTCTTCTTTTGTGAAGGCATTTCGGAAGGCTGTGTTTAGTAACTCTGCTTTGGCAGCACTGTCTTCGATAGTATCTCCAGAGCTATCGCGCAGAGAAGGCATTGATTATTTCTTGCCGCTAACATACTTCACATACGACCAGAATCTCTTTGGTTTTTCTGCCACGTTTAGAGACAAAGTTACGTTGTGGAAACTGTTATAAGCATCGGAGCACACCGTCCAGTGCACATTGTTGAACATATGGCTTCACAATCGGCGACCCTAAATCTTCCGTGTTGACTTAAACATCGACAATTACGATTGCAGTGGGCTCTGAAGCACCAAGACTGGACCGTAGATCAACGGAAACGTGATGCGTGGTCGGCTGAATCACGTTTATTTATTACACTAGGTCAACAGTAAAGTCCCAACACACCGTCATACGGGCGAATGGCTACTCGAAACATGTATGTACCAGAAGTACCATCCGCCACCCACTGTCAATTAGCTTGCGGAGTATTGATGTAAACGTAAAATCAATAATCTTCAACAATTGGAAAATCACATTTTGCATCTGTGAAACAAATAACGCCAGCTATGTTAGCAAGGATGTTTCCAGATATACAGGAGCGATGGAACTTGCAGGGTCATCTCACTCAAATGCACTAAATATGTATTTAAAATATACACTACTGGCCATTAAAATTACTACATCAAGAAGAAATGCAGATGATAAACGGGTATTCATTGGACAAATATATTATACTAGAGCTGACATGTGATTACATTTTCAGACAATTTGGGTGCGTAGATTCTGAGAAATCAGTACCCAGAACAACCACCTCTGGCCGTAATAACGGCCTTGATACGCCTGGGCATTGAGTCACACAGAGCTTGGATGACGTGTACAGGCGCAGTTGCCCATGCAGCTTTAACACGATACCACAGTTCATCAAGAGTAGTGACTGGCGTATTGTGATGAGCCAGTTGCTCGGCGACCATTGACCAGACGTTTACAGTTGGTGAGAGATGTGGAAAATGTGCTGACCAGTACAGCAGTCGAACATTTTCTGTATCCAGAAAGGCCCGTACAGGATCTGCAACATGCGGTCGAGCATTATCCTGCTGAAATGTAGGGTTTCGCAGAGATCGAATGAAGGGTAGAGCCACGGGTCGTAACACATCTGAAATGTAACGTCCACTGTTCAAAGTGCCGTCAATGTGAACAAGAGGTGACCGAGACGTGTAACCAATGGCACCCCATACCATCACGCCAGGTGATACGCCAGTATGGCGATGACGAATATACGCTTCCAATTTGCGTTCGCCGCGATGTCGCCAAACACGGATGCGACCATCATGATGCTGTAAACAGAAGCTGGATTCATCCGAAAAAATGACGTTTTGCCATTCGTGCACCCAGGTTCGTCGTTGAGTACACCATCGCAGGCGGTCCTGTCTGTGATGCAGCGTCAAGGGTAACCATGGCGAGTGCACCATCGCAGGCGCTCCTGTCTGTGATGCAGCGTCAAGGGTAACCACAGCCATGGTCTCCGAGCTGATAGTCCACGCTGCTGCAAACGTCGAACTGTTCGTGTAGATGGTTGTTGTTCTGCAAACATCCCCATCCGTTCACTCAGGGATCGAGACGTGGCTGCACGATCCGTTACAGCCATGCGGATAAGATGCCTGTCATCTCGATTGCTAGTGATACGAGGCCGTTGGGATCCAGTACGGCGTTCCGTATTACCCTCCTGAACCCACCGATTCCACATTCTACTAACAGTCATTGGATCTCGACCAACGCCAGCAGCAATGTCGCGATACGATAAATCGCATTCGCGATAGGCTACAAACCGACGTTTATCAAAGTCGGGAACGTGATGGTACGCATTTCTCCTCCTTACACGAGGCGTCACAACAATGTTTCACCAGGCAACGCCGGTCAACTGCTGTTTGTGTATGAGAAATCGGTTGGAAGCTCTCCTCATGTCAGCACATTGTAGGTGCCAACCTTGTGTGAATGCTCTGAAAAGCTAATCCTTTGCATATCACAGCATCTTCTTCGTGTCGGTTAAATTTCACGTCTGTAGCAGGTCATCTTCGTGGTGTAGCAATTTTTATGGCCAGTAGTGTATCAATGTATGTTCATGTTGTTTGTAGTCCATAAAAATGTGGTTAGTTGGAAAATAATTCGTGACTTTATAAACACCCTATAGTTCTTGACACATGATGTCTTCGAGTTCATCGGATGAGCAATGTAAAAAATGTCAGTTTTAGAATTACTCCTTCTAGGATAAACTTCTATGGATGTTCATGCCCACATACGTGAGAAGAATTCAGTGAGCGGTACAGTAGACGTTTCTTGGTGTGTCTCTGGACGTTAAGTGATCAGGTCTTTGTTGGTAGTGTAAAATGCTCACTCCTGTGTGCTTGTCTGCAGGAGGTGCAGCGCTTCTACGAGCTGCTGCCGCGGCGCATCGGGATGTTCCGCGTGCCTTACGACAACTTCACCCACATCGACTTCCTCATCGCGAGGGACCAGCGCAGGCTCCTCAACGACCGTGTCGTCGACATACTGAAGCGTTACTGACACGACTGCTGGTCAGTACCGGCCTCGCTGGATCACTTCGTCGTTTCGTTGCCAACAGCCGTCTAGTTATGGAAGTATACCAATGAATTCATTCCATCTGTATGCAGCCGTCGTATACGCTCCTTTGTCGCACAACATCGTACAGTTAACGTCCATACTACCACAGTCATAAAGCTTTTACAGTCATAAAGCTTTTATCACCACATCGGAAACATAAAAAAACATGAAACATTTGATTTATTTATTTGTAGGTACGTGTCCATGTCGTTGTACGGACTGAAATCCTAGCGTCAGAATAGCATGCCTGAGAAGAATGCATTGACTAGTTCCACCAGGATTGGCCTGACATAGCTGAAACATTTCCCCTGCTGCCTATAACGAACTATACCATTGTAAATGAAATGTGTTCGCAGTTGCGAATATGGACAACCATCAGCTTTATAATGGAATGACAACAATGGAAATTTGTGCTGGACGGGGACTCGAACCCGTATTTCTCACTTATCCCGAGTGGCCACCTTACCATAAGGCTATCCGAATACGATTCACGACCGGTCTCAAACTTTCTCATGTCGTCAGTCGTGTATATACAGCCTGCACTAGAACATCCATTATGTTTATTCCAGTACAGGGGACACATTTCAGTTGAAAGAAATCCGGATTCGACACATATTTTGATTATCGTCATTCCATTACACAGCTGATGGTTGTCCACATTCGCAACTGCAGATATATTTCATGTATTTCATAACGGCTGTAATCGTCACAGTGCGTGTTCCTTCAGACACGCATGCATGTCCGAAGGAATATAGTATTGTACTTCTGACAACACAGTCACTGGAAAATCGTACACCATTATAGTCCACGTTAGCAGTGGGCTGTATCATTAAGTTTTACGTCTTCTGGCGTCACGCTGCCCTTCTGTGACGCGGGGTTTTTGATGTGTACCAGGACTGCAGACATGTATCTACAAGCAAACAAAAATTAATAAAGTAATTTAATTTTTCAAGGTGACAGTTAAAACTTTAAACTCACCTCGTACAAGTATTATACGAGCACTTTTTCTTAATATGAGTGGACTCTGGAAAGTGAATTACACACTATTATGGCAAGTAATTATTACTGAATGGTGCATTATACTTCAAAATGACACATACACACACACACACACACACACACACACACACACACACATATATATATATATATATATATATATATATATATATATATATATATATATATATATATATATATATGTCATGGTCACCAAGTCTCTGTAAATGACTATCAATCTCGTTCAGTTCCTCAACGATACAAGTATGACAAAACGGAAATCACATGGTGCAAGATCTGGACTTCCCAATCACCACCACTCACATCTGTGCAACCTTGGTCAAGTTGTTGGCACCATTTCACTACTGCTGGACACAACAATGCATTTTGTCCATATATCGCCAGAATTTCATTCTGAATCTATATGCAATTTAAACATTTTGTTCACATAGTATGATTCTTGTTGCCACACCATTCAAATCGCACACTGTGATGGACCTGTTATCCACACCTCAGTAGAACTGCGTCTGCAGGAAACTGGGAACATGTACTCTCTTCTGACATTATAGTCCACGTTAGCAGTGGGCTGTATCGTTAAGTTTTACGTCTTCTGGCGTCACGCTGCCCTTCTGTGACGTGGGGTTTTTGATGTGTACCAGGACTGCACACATGTATCTACAAGCAAACAAAAAATTAATAAAGTAATTTTAATTTTTCAAGGTGACAGTTAAAACTTTAAACTCACCTCGTACAAGTGCATTGGTCTTAGAGCAGGATGGCATGTGTAAGTTACTTTCTGACATCCCTACGTACAGCCACTCCCTACTTCTGAATCAGGGAAGTACTTTATGGAGTCTCAGTTCACTAGTGTTTTTGTTGGCTGACACGTCAACCTTAGCAGTCAAAGAATATTATATGCACCAGAACTCTACCAGTAGCAGCGACCAATGATTAGTGAATGGTGTATTTCATTTTTTCGTGCTGTACTTTGCAAAATGAATATTGAGGAAATAGTTATACATGCGACAAGGGCGATGCTTACATCTCTTTCTGAATACTTGAGACTCTCTGCCGTAACTGTGACCCATATTCGTACCCCATCGTTACAAAGCACTAGAGATTCTGCTTCCAGGTCCCACAACCAAACAGATTCTACGAAAAGCACCCATAGAGAACTAGCACGTGGAAGGAAAAGGTCCAAAGCTCGAGTCTAGGTCCAGTTTTAATCTGCCAGGAAGTTTCAGCACCTATATAGTTTCATGTACGTCAAAGGTTGGACTTATTAGCCTGTTCTGCCTCAAAATTGTTCGCGCAAACTTTCTAAAGGATGGCTAATATTTTGTTTTCCTCTGGGATTGTATTGCAAAGCGAATTTAGTGAGTCTACTGTCTTCCATGAGCTGAACGTGATACCCTCATTTCATTGCCTATTTTTTATAGCGTCTGAAAATGACTCCACATTTAATTTCTGTCTAATGTGAGTACTCCATCCATTTTATGGTAATGACTATCCCCCTACATAGCAGAGAAACCTCATTTCAGATGATTCAGTTCACCTTATTTGGTTAACAGCAACAGATCTATAACTCCATATAAACTGAGAAAAGATGCATTTTGAACATCATCATTAAATGTTTATAGCATTGTACCACAGAAATGCCTAAATCTTGTATCCTTGATTTCAGCATCATTTGATTTCCTTATACTCATGTTGATGCTCTAGATATTTACACTCACTTGTAAGTTCGAGGACTCTATTTACTACAGTCTGTTAGAGAGGCTTCTGAACATTATGAATACGTAGGCAGAGTGGATAAGTACCAAAAGAATGGAACGGAGCCTTAATATATTCACTATAAGAAAAGTTATAAGTCACCGTGTAAAAATTAAAGAGAATAACACACCTGATTTTCTATTGTAAAATATATGCAAAAGTAATTAATAAAGATTAGTGCTATTATTGATGCACAAATCTCAAAAAGGCTTCAGAAATGTAAGACATATTGGACTGTGTCTTTACACTTACACCAATAAATGTAAAAAGAAGACTTTTTAATGTAACCACTTACTATATAGTTAGCTATATATCACTGTCAACATTACCTTTTGTAGGTGGTTAATATGCTCTCTGTAAGACAATGTCTCACTTTGAACCAAGAAACCCAAAAGAAAATGTACAGCAAATCTAAACAGTATTAGCAACACAATGTCTACTCTCAATAGCAGAAACTCCCTGAAGTACTGGAAAAGGTTATTATTCAAATTACAAGGAAGAAACATAAAAAACTTATTACTTTTCATGTGCTGCTGTTGACATTGTAGCCCCTTAACTTCAAAAATGAGCCTGAGATAGCCTAGCTGTCAATCTCTCCACACTGTGTTATTGTCAGCCCACTCTCCTATTTATTGTAATATATACAGAAAAAACTATTTGTTTGTATTGTTATCATGTTGCTAAACTGTAAACAGTGTATATGTTCTACCTTTTGATGAATGCCCTTGCCAGCAGTGAAATGTTATGTATCCTTGTCAGACCTGAAAACTGTGTTGTAGCAGTTTGGGTATTAATTTATTTAAATAAAATGATCTCATTTTTTATATATGTACTTTCATTTATTTAAAATCAGTACTTCTGAGTGGACAACACATGTTTTGCCATTGAGATATCTATCTATATGTATTCACACATTTTTAATTTGCTCCAGATGTTTTACAAAAACATTTTATACTATTTATGAACAGAGATACTGCCTTTATACTACTGTCATTTTAATTTTCATTTTTGTTAGGCACTAGAAATTGAACACATTCACCACACTCAATGTTTCAAGGATTTTTAAAATATGTTCTTAGATAAATGCATAAAAATCTCTTGAATGTTTGCCACAGAAAAACTGATGATTGCTCTGATCAGTGCTTACCTTGTAGACAGAGAAGAACATCACTTTCAGGATAAAATGCAAACTTAATTTCTAAGGGTGATGCAATTTTGATTACTTGCTGAAAACTGCAGCAAAATGTAAAAAAGAAATAGATAATGATCATAATGAGGAATTCTACTATATTTGATTATCCTGGTTGCACTGCATCAGCTGATAAATGTTTTCTGCTTTCATGAACTGTGACCTTATCTACAGAACTACACAACAGTCCGCTTTCCTAAAAGTCAGTAACGTTTTTGTCAACTACTTAAAACTCAGATAACACAGTGTGTTTCAGAAACAGTCATCTGACTTCACAGGACCGACTTTCTACAGGAAATAAAATAGATTTCGGGGTAAATTCTAGCTTATGGATCAATACTAAAAGTTTGGCTTGGAGGCAGTTGTATGTTGCCAGTTTGTATGGTTGCTAGTAGGACTCACTCTCATGCAGCTAGTTCTTACCCAATGTGCATTGCAAAAGATCATCTGATCCCATGTCACTTTTTGTGAGATTTTGTGAATGACCATCTCTTTGAGTGAACTAAACCATTGCAGGGTACTAGCAGTGAATGGAGAAACTGCAGATGTGCTTGCAAAACTGTGGAACAAGTATGACTATTGCACAATTCTTGGATGTCTGCCTGTGTCACATACTAAGTTCTCCATGATATTATGGCAGACAGACTTGTTGCCATGTTCAGGTGATCCTTGATTATTGCTGCTCTACTTGGGTCTGCATCCTACATAATATGGCTATTAAGCCTCCATTGCTCCACTCCTGTCATTTGTCTGTGCATCTTCCATGGTGGGTGGTGTTGGTTTGGTGGTGGGAGTGAGCAGCTGGACTTTGCCACCCCCTACTCCCCAATGCAGCAGATGCACAGGCAGTGATGGCAGTGGAGTGATAATGGGGGAGGGGGTGGTGTAATGGGAGTAATGGCAAACATATGTAGGAAGCAGACATGAGTGGAGCAGCAGTCATCACAGACCACCAGAATATGGCAACAAATGTGTTTCTTGCAATATCATGGTGAAATTAACATGGGACCTGAGCAGACACCTGAGAATAGCACATGTTAGAATTAATACCAGATAATATCACATGTTAGATTGACTATTGTCTGAATGTTGGCCATGCATGTAGTGGAGAGCACATTAAGCATGCATGAAAGATAAATGAAAACTAGAATCCTAAACTTAATTATAAAAAATAACACACACATGTGAAAGATATACCCTTTTGAAAAATGATATTTAAAAAAATCTATAGATCAGATATGTAAGTGTGGAAATATAAAAAATGCAACTTATAATGATAATGCTCCTGAAACTCGTACTGACAGCCTACATTAAAAGGGACACATGCTTTATTTGTTGAGGCACTAAACAGATTTGACACACTACATAAGACCCAGAGTTCAAAGCAACTGGAGCTAAAATTTCGCACAAAGTATTTAAAATATTTCAATTGACCTCACTGTCTTCATCTGCCAAGTCATCACAATTGACTGAGGGTGGTTACAAACTTGAAACACCACCAGCTTCTATGGTTTGTTTAACTTATGCCAGTGTTATTACCATTCTGCACTTGATGAAGCTGGTGGAATATTGAGTATGTGTATGGATTTCCTACCATTAATGAGAGAGTGGCTGGGTCATACTTGATGAGGCCGCCATTGTTTGGTTGGTTACAACAGCTCAGTGCCAGTTAGACTGTCAGCGAGAGAGCACCGCTAGTGCCTGCTGCTAATAAGACGAGTACACCATTCGCTTGTTCCTTTTTTTTACGAGCAACAAACAGGAGCGACTTATTTTCAGTTATCGGGTAAGTTACTAATTTATTTTTGTAATTTCTTGCGTGTTTGACTGCTTATTAGACACAACCTTTTATTTGAATAACAGTGTAGTCCACAGTACCGCCGTTGCTATCGACCACTGTATCGACCCTTGTATCGTACAGGCTTCTGTTTGGATGGTTATAAGTGCTCAGTGTCAGTTAGGCCGTCAGCGAGAGCGCACCGCTAGTTCCATCTACTAATAAGGCGAGTACACAGTTCGCTTGTTACATATTTTTACAAGCTTCAAACAGGAGCGACTTATTTTCAGTTATCGTGGTAGTTACTATTTTATTTTTATAATTTCATGCGTGTTCGAGTGCTTACTAGGCACAGCCTTTTATTTCGATAACGGTGCAATGTACAGTACCGCCATTGCTATCGACCCTGGTATCGTACAGGCTTTTGTTTGTTTGGTTAGAACAACTCAGTGTCAGTTAGACCAACAGTGAGAGAGTACTTCGATTTCCTGCTGCTAATAATTGCAGTAATGGACAGGAACTGTGATTGTTGTGTACATATGTCAGCTGAGTTGGCGACCCTCCGCTCACAGCTCCAGGCTGCTTTGACTTCCGCCACACAACTTGAGGCTGCTGCCAAGGGGCGTCACTGTGGGGCATCGAATGTGGGGATGTGAGGGACACTGAGCACGTCCCACATGTCCTCAAATCGGTCCACTGCTGTGACCACCTCGGGTACTGCCTACGCTGAGGTCTGGCAGGCAGCGAAAAACTTTCCGAGGGGCCGATCATAGGGCCTCCCCGGTTCGTTTGACGAACATGTTTTGGGCGTTATCTGTGGCTGACGACGTCACTGAGCCGGATGCAGTCATCCACCCTGTTCCAGAGGAAGCTTCTCAGTCTGCAAGTTCTGGACATTCAAAGAGGGTGGGTTTTCTGGTAGTTGGGAGCTCCAACTTTAGGCACGTAATGGGGCCTCTTAGGAACATGGCTGCCAAGGAGGGATGGAAGCCAGTGTGCACTCCGTGTGCATTCTGGGGGGGGGGGGGAGGCGTGTCATTCTGGATGTGGAAAGAATGCTTCCAGATACCATGAAGAGTGTGGGGTGCAGCCAACTGCAGGTGGTGGCTCATGGCAGTACCAATGACAAGAGTCACTTTGGATCGGAGCAGATTCTGTCTGGTTTCGGGTGGCTAGCGGAAACGGTAAACACTACCAGTCTTGCTTCCGACATTAAGGTGGAACTCACCATCTGCAGCATCGTCGATAGAACCGACTGTGCAGAGCCGAGTGGAGGGTCTGAATCAGAAGCTCAGGCGGTTCTGTGATTGTGTAGGCTGCGCCATCGGGTGGTGGGTTTCCGGGTTGCGCTTAATAGGTGAGTAGTCCACTACACACAGGAGGCAGCTTCACGGGTATCGAGGGCTGTGTGGAAGGGGCTGGGCGGTTTTTTAGGTTAGAGGGTCTCAGGGAACCACAGAAGGGGCGTCGGTCTGTAAGTGGGCAGGTAAAATGCAGTAAAGTAGTTATAGAAACAATTGGTATTGTAGTTGTAAATTGTCGTAGCTGTGATGGGAAAGAATCAGAGCTCCAAGCCCTAATAGAAATCACTGAAGCTCAAATATTTGTAGGTACAGAGAACTGTCTAAAGCCGGAAATAAGTTCAGCCGAAATTTTTTTAAACGATCTAACAGTCTTCAGAAAGGATAGATTAAATACAGTTGGTGGTGGAGTATTTATTGCTGCCAGAGGTAGTTTGCCTTGTAGCGAAATTGAAGCAGATATTTCGTGTGAAATAGTATTGGTAGAGGTTATACCTGACAATCGGACTAAACTATTAATTGAATCGTTCTACCGACCGCCTGACTAAGAAGATATAGTTGCTGAACAGTTCAAAGAAAACTTGAGTCTCATTTCAAATAAGTACCTCGCTCATACATTTATAGTCGGTGGTGACTTCAATCTACCCTCGAAATTATACTGAATGCTTTCACAGAAAATTATTTTGAACAATTAGTTCATGAGCCCACTCGAAGAGTAAATGGTTGTGAGAGCATACTTGACCTCTTAGCAACAAACAATCCTGGACAAATAGTGAGTATTGTGACGAATACAGGGATTAGCGACCACAAGGCATTCGCTGCTAGGCTGAATACCGTAACACCTAAACCATCAAAAAGAATCTATCTATTTAAAAAAACTGATAAAATTCCTCTTAACTCCTTTTTAAGAGACAGTCTTCACTCCTTCCGATCTGATCATGTAAGTGCAGAAAATTTGTGGAATGTTTTCAAAGAGATAGCCGGCCGCGGTGGTCTCGCGGTTCTAGGCGCGCAGTCCGGAACCGTGCGACTGCTACGGTCGCAGGTTCGAATCCTGCCTCGGGCATGGATGTGTGTGATGTCCTTAGGTTAGTTAGGTTTAAGTAGTTCTAAGTTCTAGGGGACTGATGACCACAGCAGTTGAGTCCCATAGTGCTCAGAGCCATTTGAACCATTTTTTTTCCAAAGAGATAATATCGACAGCAACTGAGAGATATATACCACGTAAATTAATAAGTGATGGTACTGATCCCCCATGGTACACAAAACGGATCAGATCGTTGTTGCAGAAGCAGCGAAAACAGCATGTCAAATTTAAAATAAAGCAAAATTCCCAAGATTGCTAAAGCGTTACAGAAGTTCGAAATATGGATTATACTTCAATGCGGGATGTTCTTAATTTCCACAACGAAAATCTGTCTTGGAATCTGGCAGAAAATCCAAAGAGATTCTGGTCGCACATAAAGCACACCAGTGGCAAGACGCAATCAGTACCTTCACTACGCGCCTAACAACGATGAAGTCACTGACGACAGTGCCACTAAAGCAGAGTTATTAAAACTCCTTCAACAAAGAAGACGAAGTAAATATTCTTGAATTCCAGTCAAGAACTACTGCCAAGATGAGAAACGTAGAAGTAGATATCCTCGGCGTAACGAAGCAGCTTAAGTCACTAAATAAAGGCAAGGCCTCCGGTTCAGATTGTATAACAGTCAGGTTCCTCTCAGAGTATGCTGATAAAATAGATCCATATTTAGCAATTATCAAGCCGCTGCCACGCCGTAGTGGAGAAGCGGGGCAACTGTCCCCCAATTGAAGCAGCTGACCGCCGCCATTTGCAGGGATGAATCCTAGTACTGGGATTGTGATTTGAAGTATATGAGACGCAATAAGATCAAATTTAAGCACAAATTAAACAAATTTTTGTTCAAAAAATACTGAGTATTCGAGTCTATTTTAATAGTATACTTAAATGAATGAAGTTTCCTAATTTCCGAAATACGTCTGCATAGAGACGCGAAATTTAAGAATGTAAGCCTCTTTCCTGACAAGGTGGAGCGAGTTTACATCGAGTTATTTGCATTAGATAATTACATGAGAAAAAAATGGTTCAAATGGCTCTGAGCACTATGGGACTTAACATCTGAGGTCATCAGTCCCCTAGAACTTAGAACTACTTAAACCTAACTAACCTAAGGACATCACACACATCCACGCTCGAGGCAGGATTCGAACCTGCGACCGTAGCGGTCGTGCGGTTCCAGACTGAAGCCTCTAGAACCGCTCGGCCACAGCCGTCGGCTAATTACATGAAACTTTTAAAGTAGCAAATAGTACGATTATTATTTAATTCACGTAATTTTCCTGTCAGGTCCTGTTTGCTTTTTGCCGACTACTGTGTACATTTTGCACGCTTACTTTTGTTTAGCACAGTATTGTCCGGACCTGAATTTTGGTATGAATAATTGTAATAACCAATATCACTTTAAATACCGTAGGAATTTCATTCGCACATTAGTTTTTAACACTGATAGCACCTCTGAAAGTGGTTGAGTTTGCAACATTTGATCCAATATTTGACCATTTACGAAGTATAATCACCACCTGACAACACATGTTAAGTATCTAAACGCAATTATTCAACCTACCTCTGGTTCATACTTAATATTATTTGATTAATAATCTAAATACCTATCATGTGCCTAGTTCTTCATTCAGTTCAACTTAGTACATTAACCCTGTTAGTGTTTTTAGTAATTTATATGCAAATATAATATAAGTCCTTGACATGCAACGAAATACCTTTGTCTGTAATCTAATCTGGAACTTTTTCCCTATGTAGCTTGCAATTTTTGTAGCAGAAAGTTTATTAGATACAGTATAAGGTGTAAATTTAGACATCAGGTTAGGCTATAGAACTCTCTGCTGTCACCTACATTTACATTTGCATTAATTGGCTTTGCAAACAAATTGCTACGTTCCAATTTAACCTATAACTCAGAGGCATCACGTATTGGTTTATCACAACCAAGATGTAGCGTCACTTCAAGAACATTCTGTAACAACCTATCATTGGTATTTTGACAACTATCCGTTAATACCCCTTATCATTATAAACATTTCTCACTTTAAATAAATGGTGAAAGCATGGAAATAAAATACTAGGACCAAAAAGAGCCGCTGCAAAGACTTAAACGTATTAAGAAGAGTCAGCTATCCATGTTTTCAGTAACTTACCAGAGCACGTTAAATGTCATGTAATGGAGGTCAAAACAATCAAAGAAATATCTATGTGGCTACTCCTTGAAATCTATTCAGTAAATCTTAAATTTATTGTTTTGGTTATAGAATTAGCACTTGAGTACAATGATGTAATGACTTTTCACTGTCTTAGACTGACATGTACATCTCTAACTTCATTCCACACCCCATGTAATACTACAGATGTAATGTTCAGTAGAAGGAGGTAAGAGGTGTGAGGAAGGACCACCACACTACAGACATTAATTGGCATAATTAAGTACACAGGATTAAATTTTGTACACATACATAAGAAAGACATTTTCAACTGTCTGGATTATTCATACACATGTGGTAAAAGGCAAGAGTTGAAATGATACAACAACGCTATTTTCAATTTTAAACAGTTAGATTTTTAATTAAAAAACGTCAAATTTCACCCATCACTGATTTTGAAATACAATTGATTTTGTCAGTGTCTGTCTAATAACTTTTTTGTGCAATTTTGCGTTGCATGTGTTTGTAATATGGTGACAACGAACAGTAACATACTGCCTTACAATTGATTTTACAATAATGTACAAATGATTCTCTGGGAAAACATTTTCCATCAGGTGGTCCTTCAGTTCAGGAAATAAGTCCTGCTGCATTACTATTGGCACAACATGTGACATTATTTCAATGAGTGTATTGCTTTTCTGAATTACATTAGTTGATTTTGCAACCTGTAGCTGTATTATTTTCTCAGCTTCTCTGCAAACCACAATTACTCCTGCTGATGGCATAATCAAGCCACCATTGTTTTTCCTCCTTAATAAATCAGAGAACTGAACTGCTTCTACACTAAATAAACTATGCACCCAAGAACTGCAATTCAATTTCTTTACCATATGTTTCACAACAAAACCTGCAATATACACAACAACATTACTAGTGTACTCTATTAATACGTTATTTGGCAGTATCACCTAATCATGGTCAGAGACAGACTTCACATTTCTTTCATCAGTACAGTCATACCTACTGCTGTTGCAAAACTCAACTGGGTCATACAAAACACGCTTATTTTTCCCAGTCCAAGGTAAAAGACATGTATCATCTTGAACCTGACAGTTAGCAGTTGCCTTAGGTCTGACCTCATCTGAAAGGAGGAAGTTCCTATATGCTGCTCTGAACTGCAGGTAGGATGAATTGTTATTCCATCCTAACCTAGATCTAACTGAAGAAAAATACATTTCCAGATGATCCTGGCTAAACTTGTACATCAGCAAGTAGTTCATCTTTTTTGTCATGATTACATCATTATACAAGCCTTTAATAGTTCCACACAGTGCTAATATCCCAAGTATAGCTGTCTTCCTATTACCTTTACATAATAGCTTCCCATTTGTATCTTTAAGGGATGTCAAATAACCAGCTACTGTCTCAAGGAAAGGCTCCCAAACAGACTTATTACTCTCCCGCATTGGTGCGTTGTATCCCTTAGCCAAAGGATGTTTTGAATTGAACATATCAAATATTTGATCAAAAATAAGATAAAAGTCTGCTGTTACTTCAGATCCCTGAAATTCCTCTAATTTTAAATCGCAGCACAAATATTGCAGTGCAGAACTAACTGAAGCACTTAATACCTGGACAGCTAACTTCACTTTCATTTTTTGTTGTCCAAAGTTCAGGTGCAATAATTTCAGTTTATTAGCCAGAGTAAGCCCCTCCCTTTCTTGTGTATAATGCAGCTTTTCTATATAGTGCCAGGAGACTTTCCTTCCACTTCCATCAACTAAATTCTTATATGTACCAAACATATTTCTAACTAACTTTATCATATGGAAAGGATCTAAAATTATATATACAGTATTACCTGTAACAGGATGAGAAAAATAGGGTTTCATATCTTCAACAGCAATATTTGCCCTTAACTCCTTTGCCATTGCAATATTAGTGGAAAGTCCATCACAAGTAACAGCTAACACACTGACATTTACATCATACAACATTTTAATGCCCATTTCAATAATTGTTTTCTTCTCCCAGGCAGAAACACCATCAGTTAGGAAGTATCCTATAGGGGTCTTCCAATGATCGTTGACACCTACTGCCATAAGAACTAATGCTTCTTTACATTCAACACTCTGTAGTCCTGATGTTGTTGGCACACACCCAAAATTAACATAGCCTACAAATTCACTTCCATCCCACTTAACACACTTTTTCATTGACATTTCACCAAACATTAACGCACAAAACACTTCACAAGACGATTTTGCAACTCTTGCCTTTATAACGCCAAAACTTTCTGACGTAAAACCTGTCAAACCTTCAACACAATTGTACCATCTCCGTAAAGTACTTGCATGTGGTAGGGATAAATCAAATGTACTGTGAACATACCTGTAAGCAGCAGGTGAATAAAAATTTAAAGTTATAGCAAAAGCTTTCAACCTATCCGAATATTGCTGTGATCTGTTTTTGCTTCCATCTAGGATCTCCAATAACATGTCACTGTGAGTAGCGTTAATAAGCGAGATTACTTTATCGTTTACTAAGTTTTTAGCTTTTAGTTCTTCTAAAATATTTGCTAATTTGCAAATCTTCTGCGTATGTGTTTTGCACTTTTTGTTCACTGTATTTAACTTAGTCTTATATTGCACAATTTTTGCTTCCTTCCTTTCTTCAATTTTTTCGAACTTTTCCTTCAGCTTACTTGGACTTGATGGAAATGAATGATTGTGGTCCCCAGTGTAACCAGAAACGTGCACATCTACACACACGTTTTCTGCTGTCTCAACATTTCTTGACTTTGGCGGTTCCCTTGCCTTGGTAACCTGGAAAAGGAACGCTCAGAATTATACACACTGACAGTATTTCCACAATATTTAACCTATGCCTATATTGCACGATTTTCAAGACACTACACCTTTTTCAAATGAGTTGGAAATCCTAATACTGTCGGTATTGCATCGTCCTTCAGTTGACGTCTATTTACATAATTTTCCATGTAACAATTCTCTTCAAAATGAAGAGAGCACAGCAAATGATTTGCTGTCGGTTGGAAGTTCTCTCTCCGAGTAGTAACTATCCATTTCAGATTTAGAAAATCATTTTTAAGGGGAAACCTAAACAAAAACAAACGCTCATGATGTATTATTTCTCCATGAAAATACTATATGCAAGTAATAGAAAGTAACAAACCACCAGAAATGACTGACCTCTGAAATGTAACATTGTTTCCGTCTTCGTCTTTGCTTCCATTCTTACTGTTACAATTAAAAGCAGCACACGAACGAACCGTGTTTACACACTGTTTCCCTGCAAATGGCGGCTTCTGTCACGTTCAAAGTGGGAACGCGACACTAGCGCCAATGCGCGGTCTAATTTTTATTTAGTAAGTCTATGGTAATTATATACAACCACTCGCCCACAGAAAGATCTGTACCTAAAGACTGGAAAATTGCTCAAGTCACACCAATACCCAAAAAGGGAAATAGGATTAATCCGCTGAATTACGGGCCTGTATCACTAACTTCGATTTGCAGTAGGGTTTTGGAAAATATACTGTATTCGGCCATTATGAAGTACCTCGAAGAAAACGATTTATTGACACATAGACAGCACGGTTTCAGGAAATATTGTTCTTGTGAAACACAACTAGCTCTTTATACTCATGAAGTAATAAGTGCTATCGACAGGGGATGTCAAATTGATTCCATATTTTTAGATTTACAGACGGCTTTCGACACCGTTCCTCACAAGCGTCTTCTAGCCAAACTGCGTGCCTACGGGGTAACGCCCCAGTTGTGCGACTGGATTCGTGATTTCCTATCAGGAAGGTCGCAGTTCGTAGTAATAGACGGAAAGTCATCGAGTAAAACAGAAGTAATATCCGGCGTTCCCCAAGGAAGTGTTATACGCCCTCTATTGTTCGTGATCTATATTAACGACATAGTAGACAATCTGAGTAGCCGTCTTAGATTGTTAGCAGATGATGCTGTCATTTACCGTCTTGTAAAGTCATCAGATGATCCAAACGACTTGAAAAATGATTTAGATGAGATATTGTATGGTGCGAAAAGTGGCAATTGACCCTGAATAAGGAAGTGTGAAATTATTCACATGAGTACTAAAAGAAATCAGCTAAATTTCGATTATGCGATAAGTCACACAAAGCCGAAGGCTGTAAATTCAACTAAATTCTTAGGGATTACAATTACAAATAACGTAAATTGGAACGGTCACATAGATAATATTGTGGGTACAGCAAACTAAAGACTGCGATTCATTGGCAGAACACTTTGAAGATGCAACAGGTCTACCAAAGAGACTGCTTACACCACGCTTGTCCGCCCTATTCTGGAGTATTGCTGTGCGGTGTGGAATCCGCATCAGGTGGGACTGACGGATGACATCGAAAAAGTACAAAGAAGGGCAGCTAGCTTTATATTATCGCGAGATAGGGAAGATAGTGTCACAGGCATGATATGTAAATTGGAGTGGCAATCATTGAAACAAAGGCCACGGGATCTTCTCATGAAATTTCAATCACCAGTTTTTTTCTTCCGATTGCGAAAACATTCTGTTGGCACCCATTTACATAGGGAGAAATGATCATCACGACAAAACAAGAGAAATCAGAGCTCGCACAGAAAAATTTAAGGCTCGTTTTTCCCGCCTGCCGTTCGAGAGTGGAACGGTAGACAGACAGCTTGAAGGTTGTTCATTGAACCCTCTGCCAGGCACTTTATTGTGAATTGCAGAGTAATCACTTAGATGTAGATGTAGATTTTTCTGAGACTATTATGCTTCAATGACATCAAATATAAGCCAATACACCCAATAAAGTTAGCACCTTTGTAAACTCTAGTGGTAAAAGTAATGAGGGGAAAGGTCTATTAACATTTCTTTTTTCTAAAAGACAATAAAAATTCAAATTTTGTGCTGATTTTTAAAGTAGCCAAGAACTAATGAGCCAATGAGATGTCTGATGCTGGTTTTTCCAACTTTTTTTATTTCCAGTTGATAGCCAGTATCAGCGCAAGTAATGCTCCAAATTTATTGACTTCCTTCCTTTTGCTTTCACTGCTATGCTAGTTGAAAATCTACTTTCACATAAAATCGACTTTCACACCTGAAATTTATGATTAAGTGAATTAATAATATCTAGTCTTCTGGTGATAAAGAGTGACAGTAGCATCTGTTTGTGCAGCTGTGCACAAACGCACACTGAAACCTTACAAAATAACAGTAGTGCAATGACTGACCAGGTCGGATGCTGTTGCCCACTTTTAGCGTTACATAAACTTTCTAAGCAATCAACAGAGTGATTAACCTGTGAGAATGTCTGCTGCAACCTAGGATGAAACTTCACTTTATGTTGATGGCTTTCACCCGTAACCTCTCAGCCCATAGGCTGTAACAGAAGTAAACACTGTCTGTGAAAACTTCATTTTACTAAGGCAAACTGAAATGTTAAAATAATTTAATAGTCATGACTAAGACATAATCAAACCCATTTTATCTTTACCTGTCATTATATTCAGTTTTAACTACCCAAGGATGCCAATCACTGTTCTTGTGAGAAGACAGCAAATCAGAATTTAATACTTGCTCCACATTGGAGAGAGTTAAATGGGAAGCCAGCAAGAAAAGATTGAAAAAATTAGCTAGGTTTGTTCAGTATTTACTTTCTATCAGATGTGAGGTGTTAGATTAAAATTAAACATTGAAAAGCATATATCTGAGTAGAGTCAAATATGTTACCCTACTTAGTAGTCAAAACAGTGATAACTGCAGACAACACAGTGGAATCAATTGTTTCAAAGTGACACTCATGAGTAAGCATTCACAATATTTGTCAGTGTGATATGTTATCGTCTGGCATTTCATCTATAACTGTCCAGATTCAGGAGTTGACAAAGATATTGTTAGAGAAGTGTATACAGCAGGTGTATTCCTTCCACTGCTAGAATCCAAATGCTGCCAAGATTCTTTCCACCACCGAACACCAATGCGTGCAGCCAGCTGTTACGTGGAAGATGCAGAAGTCATATTCACTCATATTAGTTGTGGCTAGCTGGACAGATATTGCAGGCCACAAGGTGGTTAGTCTCATAATAACTATTTCAGATCTAGTACTTTACATGAGAATTAATTTTGAAGAGTCCACAGCTCGTGGTCTTCCGGTAGCATTCTCGCTTCCCTCGCATGGGGTCCTGGGTTCGATTCCCAGCGGGGTCAGGGATTTTTCCTGCCTCGAGATGACTGGGTGTTGTTGTGTCGTCTTCATCATCATCATTCATCCCCATTATGGTCGGAGGAAGGCAATGGCAAACCACCTCCGCCAGGACCTTGCCTAGTACGTCAGTGCGGGTCTCCTGCATCATCCCCTACGCTCCTCGGAGTATGGGACCTCATCATCGTTTAATTCCGAAGAGAAAGTGGAACTTCCCATATCGTCTGGATACTGTCAAACAGATAGGCAATGCAAATTTCATTGCTGTTGTTAACAGACAATTCTCAAAGAACGCTGGCTGCAGGCAACATTTTAAACTGACAATATCTGCATACTGTCAGCATAGGCTGCATAGCATAAATCTGTAGGTAGAAGATATTGTAGTTCTAGAAGTGCTTCATAAACTTAACTGTTTAATTAAGAAGGTAATTATGTATTTGAAGTATATCCGTGTTTACAATGCAAGATTGGTGGCTAAGAGGAAACAAAACTGCAGTGTGTCTTCTGTCAGCCGCTTTAAAGGCCGGTCGGCCTCTGGTGACCGATCGGTTCTACGCGCTTTAGTCCGGAATCGCGCTGCTGCTACGGTCGCAGGTTCGAATCCTGCCTCAGGCATGATTGTGTTTTAAGTAGTTCTAAGTCTAGGGAACTTATGACCTCAGATGTTGAGTCCCATAATGCTTAGAGCCATTTTTCATCTGTCACACTCAAACTTCCATCTCCTGATGGACTGTCGTAGAAACAGATTATGATAGCTGGTTAAGAAACAGGGAAGCTATACTCTTCCGCTATGCTGTTCGACAAGACTCTGAAGACAGCCATACTAGAGTATGAGACACTGCAGAAAATGGAAGATGCTTTGAAGTTATTGAACCCTATGTGTGACAATATAATGTCAGCAGAAGCAGACAGTACCATTTTGTTGGAGGTATGTGAGATTATTACTGTGATTTCAGCTGACGTAGAGGTACTGCTGAAGGAAAGTAAAATATTTTCCGCTGAAGGCTAGTCAGATAGGAAAAACTGTAGGAAAAAATTAACACCCAAAATGATCCACATGCAACAAACCTTCTGGACCCACAGTATAGGAGATGGGCTGTTAATATAATGAGGAAAGAAAAGGAATGAGCTATGTAGCAACACTAAATAATTTGCTTCAACTTGATTCAGGCAAATCTGGAGGAATTTCGAGCTAATGTTGTTTTGTTTCTGAAAGATTGTGTCAGGGCTGTTGCTAATCACATGTCTCCATTGAGCTCGTGGTTGGGGTTGTGCATGCAGTAAGGTTTGTACAGTTTAGTATCCAGGATTTTAAAACTTACCACTAACCCCAGCTAGGGCAGAATGCAACTGGTCCATTCATGGCTGGAATGACACAAAAGTCCAAAACGGTTTGGCTCAAATACAAACAGAAAAACCTGTCTAAATGGAGTGGAACCCCAAGTATAATTCGGATCGAGCATGTATAAATAATTGTAAGAAAGTAATTTTCTTTGCTCTGATGAGGACTCAGTTTCATGGTCATCTGGATATTGGAAGCTGTGTCTATAATTTTATGAACTTGTTTGTTGTTTTAGTGATCTATCTGTTCAAATTCTGAGGAAGTGCTGTCAACTACTGAATGCTTCTATCTGAATTTATTTGGCACGTCAAGTGATCTCTCTGTTCAGGACCAAAGGGAGTGCTATTAATTTTGGTTTACTTCTAGTCCAAATGAATAGCTACTGTCTGCAATCATGGAAGCAAAACCTTTAAGTAGTGCCTTTAGATTTAAAACGATTACTTTATGTAGTAACTGTAAATTTTGAGGTTGAAGTACAGAATATGAACTACATATATAATGTCTTCTCACACTGTTATTCTTTTCACAAACATCAAATTCTACAGTTTAAACAGTTTTAAACCAACATTTTCTTTTAAACCTGTTTTACTAAACTATTTTAAAGCACCAGTGCATCTCTACATCACAGAGCAGAAGCGACAATACGTGGCATATGCTTTCTGGAAGTGGTTCTCTGTAGCTCACAAATTTCCTGAACATTTAACTTTGGAAATGAAATCAACATACATTGTTTCTTGACAGTGTGACTTATGGTGTAATTGTGCATGTGTTGTGTTGTACAAGTTCAGCAAGATTACAGTAAAATTAGTTACTTATTATTAATCTAACATGAAATTTTATTTAATCACTGCATTTTCCAACTAATGAACGTTATTTTGTTAAAGAAATCTCCACCTGGGAACATGTAGGAATGTTGTTTGTCAGACAGTGTAAATGTCACTATGTTCATTCACAAAAGTAATCATTTATAATCAGCAAACAAGCAAAATGCCTGATAAGTAATCTGAACTAAACAAATTAATGATTTTCAGTAATTTCAGTGTTTTGTTTAAAACACTCTTTGCTAGTGGCAGGTCGTTTATCAAATTTAATGCTACTGTTATTCGAGGTGACGAAACTTTTCTTTGAGTAAAATGAACAGTTTTGTCACAAAAAATACACAACACTAGCATATTTTCCTGTCAAAATATTTCATAACAATTGTTACGAAATTACCAGGCTACATACATCAGCAGATAAGAACTTATATGTAAGATGCTGTTTGCATTCATAGAAGTTCAATATGTTCATAGTCTAACTGGAATTTATTACCGCAGAGTGGTTCCTCGCCCAACAATGCACAATTATTACCGCAATTACAACCAACAACATTATGTCTGTATTGAAAATCAATTTAAAACTTCCACTGCATTATTTCCCTAAGATGACAGGCAACATTAGAGAATCACTTATCGATTCATCGATTCTGCTTCAGGCTGTGTTTTACTCGTAATAGTATATATATATATATATATATATATATATATATATATATATATATGATTTCTCACATTTACTATATGCATTAATATTTGAAAATATTTCTCAGTGTTACAAGACATATTGATATTCGCCATTTACCGATAAACTGCGCTGCAGATCAGTGCCACTAATGGCAGCGCTCTTTAGTAGCTAAGCAAAAAACTTTTATGTAGGACGAGAATTACAATGAATCAAACTCCAAACAGAGAAGATTCACTTCAATCACACATAAACTCTGTTTTCAAATATCGGTTAGCAACATAATACAGATTTTTATAGACCTCTGTGTTATGAGACATCAGTCACATTCTATGAGTACAACAGTTTGAACAAAGCTGTAGAAACAAAAGATTTTCATTATCTTTTTACTTGGTATTGTATGAGATATAATTTTTTACAAAATATTAAATTATGTCATTGACAATAATTACTTATTATTTTATTTACGGTGAAGTGTTTTTTATTAGTATTACGAGAATAGGTCAATGTTCAGTCCCATTCCACATGCAATGCTGTCGTGAAGATTATTTTGAATAAAACATAGGTGTGGATATTACATTGCCCTCGGGCTAAGAAAAAAACCAGTTGATGTATTGTAATTTTTTTTTATCAAACCACCATATCCACTTTGCTTATTGTTCATTTTCACCTCCTTTAATTAGCTATGCACGTGTGCGAAACTGTACTGTTTTTCAGTCTGGTGTCCATCGTGTGCTCTGTTTATTGCGTGAGGCGCTGCGGAACCAGCGTTGCATTATAGTGTTGCCACGCGGCTGGCAGTACAGTCTGTCTCATTACATTTGACAGGATAAAGATGACTCGCAACAGCTTATTAGAGGTCTGGAATTTTATATCAATTTTTATGCTGTTAACAGTTATTCAACGTCCGCGTCGTTGCTGCTAACTTTAA
This sequence comes from Schistocerca serialis cubense, assembly GCF_023864345.2. Lineage (NCBI taxonomy): Eukaryota > Metazoa > Arthropoda > Insecta > Orthoptera > Acrididae > Schistocerca > Schistocerca serialis. Next base: position 634,412,631 of record NC_064642.1, read on the forward strand.
CAACCTGTGGGCGTTCATATGTTCACTGACCACAGCTGTAATCATTGTTCATCTCTCCCTTAAACGAAAACACAGTTTTTCACGCATCTACTAGACTTTCACAGTTCTTGTAAGACACGCCTCACTGTCCTGATTACTGCTAGTGTCTCATCAACCACACAACAGACAATCTCCTATACAATTGACATTTCATAAAGTAATGATCTTTGTTCATGTTCACATTGTTCTATATTGTAAGAACATGATGACAAAGTTCATATACCACCAAAAAAATTACATGATGGCTCTTGGAATCCTCTACATTGTTCTGATCATAGGATCATCACTGAAATGTGTAGATACAAGTACATTTACATATTTGATAGCATACATTTTTATTTAAGTTCATTTATACTCATTCATTCATATTCTTGTTAGAATTATTACCAGATTATGGGACAGATGTACATATTCGGTTCATCTAACAGTACAAAGGCTCACGATAGCTAATAGCAAATACAACCGAATAAGGAAAACGTTCTCAAAACGGTACACAAAAAAGAAAGTGCTCCAAACAGAGCAAATGCAGACAAACACACGAACCAACTCGCAACTAACATCCGTCACGTGTGAGGTTCATAGGTGAGGTTCATAGACACAGGACTCATTTACTCCTTACAAATTCATTAATACTACAGTATACCTACTGACATGTAGGCTTACAGACTAGTACATATAAATTCACGAAATCACTTATGATAACATTTTCACTGTAACTACTGTTTATATATTTATATTTATGCAATTGTGCATTTACACTGGATGTAGCATTATATTCGCAGAGACACAACAGTGGTTTCCTACTGCAAATATTTCTCTATGACAATACAGTCCCCTCAGGTTCCTTGTACTGACGTCTTCTAGTACATGACATCCGTCATGTGGGATTGAGATTATTTTATATGGTCCTTCGTACAATAATTGTCATTTTCTATTCTTCCTCTTGATTAGCGACGCCGTGTGATGCGTTCTTAGTAGTACCAAGTCATCGACACAGTAATCCTGTTTGTTAGTTTCCTTTATTAAATTTCGCCTTGTGGAGTTCTGATTGGCGACTTATATTCTCGGATTTACTTTATTATTCATTTTTCTTTGATCAGGAGACCGAGTATGAAGCTCTACAATAGATCTTACGGGGATAGACTTTCATATCATAAACATAGCCTTTTATGACACTTAGTCGATCCATAAATGCTTCATGGTACCTGGATAGCAATTTTATTAATTGTCCATCCTGTCAACCATCAATGCAAGATGCCTCTTTCACGTTTTCCTCTATTGTTGCCCCTTTGTCACTCATGTTATTGGGTGCATCATTGTTAGTACGACACTTTTGTGCGTGATCGTACTCTAACACCAATAATTTTTGCTTGCCAAAATATAGCCTAACCCTCTTGTCAGCGGAAGGCTCGCACCGAACTATCGATTCAGCTTCAACGTTATAGTTGCTGCCAGTACTTAAGTACACGTGTTCCCCGGGCGAGATCTATTACAGCCCCTCTGCCCCGTAAAAACTCAGGGCCCAGTAACACCGGTTTTGATAAGTTTTCCATTAATAGGAACGTGCATATAACGCTGTCATTTCCAAAGGAAACCTCAGCCTGTGTCTGGTACTTTATAATTTGTATTTGTGTCGTCTTTTCCAGCGCTGCTACAACTTTGCAATTCGTAACAGGCACAATCGGCAGTCTTTTTATTTGCGTTACCTTGCTGAAAAATTATGCATTCATCACCGACACACTCAAACCTGTGTTGAGGAGGATAATGGTTGCTGCACCATTGATGGTTCCATTGACACCTGCCTGAATACTTTCTTTTTCTTCCCGATTAGTGACGGTAGATCCTTGATACAGTTCATCTTCGATTTTCGTACCATCCTGACTGCGAATCATATTGATGTTCTCTTGCATAGCTCTATTGCCTTCAGTCTTGGTCTAGGTTTCCTGGCGAAGGCCTACAGTAACCGAGATTAGCTTGTTGATTTTGTTAAGTCCTGTTTCAGGTCCGAGGATACCTCCATTTTTTTCACATTTTGTGAGTCTACAGTCGGAGGTGATCTACTCGGGTCCCACCATTGTGGGTACTGATTTGGCTGACTGGATTCATAAAATTTTGTTGTCACTACCAATGACTTGGCACTGGTTGTTGCCAATATTCATTGTCACCACAGGACTGGCGCCAGACCTGCACAAGATTCAACGCCATCCTCTCTATCAACTCCTCCAAGTACTGCTCTGCCTTCCATGATCTTACTGGTTCCCATTCCGCTCCCCACTACCCCTTTCTCTATAACTACCGCCCCCTTCCTGACAACCTCAGTAGCGCCATCTTTCAGAGGTCCTCTCCATCCCAGATGATGCCCACTTTGATCATTCTCTTTTCCCCACCATCATGGAAAGTGACGGTACCTCGGTCGCTTCTCCACTTGCTCCTAGTCTGCAGTACTTGGGACAGTTGCCCCCCCCCCCCTCCATAAACACTCTAATCACAGCACAAGACATTAAACTTATCCTCCAGTCCAAACGCAACATGGCCCCTGGTCACGACTGTGTTACCTACTGCCACCTTAGAGAAAGCTCCTTCTCCTTCCTGACTGTCCTTGCCCACCTCAACAACGTCATCCTCTCTACTGGCTTCTACCCTGACCTGTGGAAGACTTCCCTTGTCCTCTCATTCCTCAAACCCAACAAACCTCCTTCCGCCACCTCTTCCTATCATCCCATCTGCCTCACCTCTGTCTTCAGTAAGGTCTTGGAATCCATCATCTCCTGTCATATCCATCAGCACCTTAATCAACACCATCTCCTTCCCCTTACCCAGTGTGGCTTCTGACCCTCCTTCTCCGCTGAAGACTAACTCCTTAACCTCGTTCATCTTCTCTCCCTCCAGCTTAACTCCTGTCACTTTGCCATTTTTGTTTCCCTCTACCTCCAAACTGCCTATGATCGTGTATGGCATCCCAGTCACCTCTTTAAACTCCAAACCTAAGCCCTGCCTATCAATTTTGTCTGTCTGGTCGCTTCCTTCCTCTTGTGCCGTCCTTACTATGTCACCCTCCACAACACCAGCTCCCTTATCTTTTATCCCACTGGTGGCGGCCCCCAGGGCTCTGTCCTATGCCCTCTCCTTTATCTCTTGCATATGGCTGATATACCCAAGTCACCCCCACCTGTCCATCTTCTCCAGTATGCTGACGACACTGTCTTCCTGGCTCTCTATCCTACCCTTCAATGGTCCCTACACACCCTCCAAACCCACCTTGACAAGTTCACCACTTGGTATAACCAGTGGTTCCTTCGTCTCAACCCCTCTAAAACCCAGACAATCATCATAGGCCACACCACCCACTCCTTCCATGATTTCTACCTCACCCTTTATGGTTGTCCCATCCAGCTCATCCCCCCCCCCTGAGATACCTTGGCCTCACCCTCGACTCTCACCTCACATGGACCCATCACCTCCTGATCATCCAGCAGAAAGCCCATTCCCACCTCTGCCTCCTGAAACTCCTGTCTGGCTGGACATGGGGATTAAATCCTTCCACCATTCTCCACACCTACAAATCCTTCATCTGTCCTATCCTCTGTTATGCCAGCTTTGCCTGGATCTCTGCACCCACCCACTTTTACAAGGCCCCCCAAATCCTCAAACACCATGCACTCCGCCTTGCCTTCCATATCTGCCTTGCTTCCCCGACATGGTTCCTGTGTGACCTTATCCCCTTCCCACACCTCCTCCTTTTCCTCCAACATCTCCGCATCCTATTCACTGTACGCAGGCTTGATCCCCCCCACCCCCTGGTTTCCTCCTTCCTCCTTTCCCCCAGCCTGTTGCCACACCTGTATCGCTGTATCCTTCCCTCTCTCCACCTCCACACCCTCTATTTACTTCATCAGGGCAATTTTCAGCACCTCACCCTCCCAGATGATGAACTTCGCCATGACATATACCCTTCCTTCCAACTGTAACCTGGCATTGTTCTCCCCCTTCCCCAGGGCCCCCCTTTTTCCTCTCCCCTCCTTCTCCCAGCGTGTATTTTCCTCCTTTCTTCCTGAGTCCCTGCACCCCCTTGGCTGTATTCCACTCCCATCTCTTCCCTTCCGAGCCCTCCTTCTGTGCGCTCCCCACCTCATCGCCCTTTCTCTCCCCTCCTCCTCGCCTCCTTTCCCCTTCTTCCCATTTCCCTTGTCCCCCCCCCCCTCCTGCAGATCCTCCCAGGTTTTTATTCGTTATCAGTGTGCTACGTTAGTTTTGTGTTTTGGTGCTGTTATACAGTGTCATCTAGTGATGTGGGTTTTAATTGTGTGCTCGACCTGTTTATCATCCATGACAGATCCTTGCTACGCCGTCCATCATGTGGCTCTTTTACTCATTGTACGGACCTTTATGCTCCGGCCATACTTTGCCTGGTGCCTTTTAATGTAGTGTGTGTTTTTTGGTGTAACATACTTTTTTCGATTTTTATCTCCGATTTAGTCACCACTTTGTATGTCTTCTTTGCGTCTGCTCGGCCTTTTTTGTTTCTATATTCCGCCATGTTATCTCCTTTATATTGTTTTTAAATGTCTTCTTGTCTCTTTCTGTCTCTTAGCTGAAGAGCAGCACTTATGCTGGCCTGCTCACTGGATCTCGACACAAGTCCGCCGGGCGGATTCGTGCAGGGGGCTAGGCGCTCCTTCCCAATCGGAAAGCTGTGCGTTAGACCGCACGGCTAACCGAGAGGGCAAGAGAAGTTTGCTGATATCATACTCCTTAATTTGAGAAATAAATTTCAGAGGATGTACGTTGGGAGCACAGGGGTTGTATGGGAAAATCGGAACAGAAGAAAAACGAAGCATTTTAGAGGCGGTGCTGCAAAATAATGTTGAAAATCGGGTGGATTGATAAGGTGAGGAATGTGGAGGTTCTCCGCAAAATCGGCGAGGAAAGGAATACATGGAAGACACTGACAAGAAGAAGGGACGGGATGGTAGGACATCTGTTCATAATTTCCGTGGGACTAGAGGGAGCTGTAGAGGGTAGAAACTGTAGAGGAAGAAACACATTGGAAAACATTCAACACATAATTGAGACATGGGTTGCAAACTCAAGAAAAAAAAATCACTCTCATATGACTGAAGTTACACTTCACGCCCCTTAGCCTTTTAAAATGTGGCATTTTTTATAGATATCTTAAAAATCACAATGCCGATTTCCTTTTCTTTTTCCCCAGAAACGTGATGCTTCTTCAGCTAGTTCCTCGGCTTATCTCAAACACAATGTTTGTTTCCGAAGTCGCATTTCCGCTATTAAAGTATTTTTCTTTTTGCAACAAGTTCGTCTTTTGTGGCATAGCCGTTATTTTTAATGGGTTTAAAGGGCCAGTAGAAACAGAATATTTATATGGTGTTAGTGGAACCTGCTAAATTTAATATCGAATCTTCAAAGTTTTTGGTCCTGTCTTCCTCAGTTGCGTGTAATTTTACGGTATAGTGATAATTTTTACTTATGGACCGTCTGACAGCAACTGAATAAAACACAATTTTAGTGCCATACGCGAAACGCCTTCATTTTCTGCAAGCCATCATCAGTGGCCTAGAACATGTACATATGTTAGCTATTTAATTTACGTTTTTGTCATTGTGCCTATAGGCTATAAACAGTTCTGGTGATTGGTATTTCCTATTAAGTAGTAATGTTTGAACTGCACTTACAGGTTGCGTGGACAATTTCTTACATATTACGCTCATGTTGCATTTTTGGTGTTGTTCTTCTTTTTATGAATGCCAATTTGAGGTATTTTTCCCACATACCACAGCACATACCAGAGCACTTAAAACACAATAACCATCATCCTACAAACATGGAAAAAGAAATGAAAATAATGAGAATAAGCAACCACGACAAACATCTTATACAAACGCAAGAAAACTTCCACATCCAGAAAGCCATAGCAGAAAACAAACATGTGATAAATGAACACACACATCAGCACAGGCTCCCTACTACACGTAATAAAGGCATTGATAACATAAAACAAAAAAACTCTTCCCTAAACCATCCGGACACACACACACTCAGCCACAAAAGAAAACCACACACACACATACACACACACACACACACACACACACACACACACACACACACAGAGCACAAAAAAATTATAATACAGCAAAACACACACATACACTATATATATATATATATATATATATATATATATATATATATATATATATATAAATGCATATATACAAATGCATATACGAACACATCACAGATACTTCAATAATTACACTCGAAAGTTTGGCAATAAGATTCGATCTTTGGTAAAAACATTTGACAGTCGGCAACAGAAACCAAAACATTACCTTGAAAGAAGCGTTCAGTTCATAGTGCTGTGGTATGTGGGAAAAAACCGCAAATTGGCATTCATAAGAAGAAGAACAACACCAAAAATGCAACATGAGCGTAATATGTAAGAAATTGTCCACGCAACCTGTAAGTACAGTTCAAAACATTACTACTTAATAGGAAACACCAATCACCAGAACTGTTTATAGCCTATAGGCACAGTGACGAAAATGTAAATTAAATAGCTAACATATGTACATATGTACTGAGTCGAAACAAGGCCCCCGGAGTAGACAATATTCCATTGGAACTACTGACGGCAGTGGGAGAGCCAGTCCTGACAAAACTCTACCATCTGGTGAGCAAGATGTATGAAACAGGCGAAATACCCTCAGACTTCAAGAAGAATATAATAATTCCAATCCCAAAGAAAGCAGGTGTTGACAGATGTGAAAATTACCGAACTATCAGCTTAATAAGTCACAGCTGCAAAATACTAACACGACTTCTTTACAGACGAATGGAAAAACTAGTAGAAGCCAACCTCGGGGAAGATCAGTTTGGATTCCGAGAAACACTGGAACACGTGAGGCAATACTGACCTTACGACTTATCTTAGAAGAAAGATTAAGGAAAGGCAAACCTACGTTTCTAGCATTTGTAGACTTAGAGAAAGCTTTTGACAATGTTGACTGGAATACTCTCTTTCAAATTCTAAAGGTGGCAGGGGTAAAATACAGGGAGCGAAAGGCTATTTACAATTTGTACAGAAACCAGATGGCAGTTATAAGAGTCGAGGGACATGAAAGGGAAGCAGTGGTTGGGAAAGGAGTGAGACAGGGTTGTAGCCTCTCCCCGATGTTGTTCAATCTGTATATTGAGCAAGCAGTAAAGGAAACAAAAGAAAAATTCGGAGTAGGTATTAAAATTCATGGAGAAGAAATAAAAACTTTGAGGTTCGCCGATGACATTGTAATTCTGTCAGAGACAGCAAAGGACTTGGAAGAGCAGTTGAATGGAATGGACAGTGTCTTGAAAGGAGGATATAAGATGAACATCAACAAAAGCAAAACAAGGATAATGGAATGTAGTCTAATTAAGTCGGGTGATGCTGAGGGAATTAGATTAGGAAATGAGGCACTTAAAGGAGTAAAGGAGTTTTGCTATTTGGGGAGCAAAATAACTGATGATGGTCGAAGTAGAGAGGATATAAAATGTAGGCTGGCAATGGCAAGGAAAGCGTTTCTGAAGAAGAGGAATTTGTTAACATCCAGTATTGATTTAAGTGTCAGGAAGTCATTTCTGAAAGTATTCGTATGGAGTGTAGCCATGTATGGAAGTGAAACATGGACGATAAATAGTTTGGACAAGAAGAGAATAGAAGCTTTCGAAATGTGGTGCTACAGAAGAATGCTGAAGATTAGATGGGTAGATCACATAACTAATGAGGAAGTATTGAATAGGATTGGGGAGAAGAGAAGTTTGTGGCACAACTTGACCAGAAGAAGGGATCGGTTGGTAGGACATGTTCTGAGGCATCAAGGGATCACCAATTTAGTATTGAAGGGCAGCGTGGAGGGAGACCAAGAGATGAATACACTAAGCAGATTCAGAAGGATGTAGGTTGCAGTAGGTACTGGGAGATGAAAAAGCTTGCACAGGATAGAGTAGCATGGAGAGCTGCATCAAACCAGTCTCAGGACTGAAGACCACAACAACAACATGTACATATTCTAGGCCACTGACGATGCCTTGCAGAAAATGAAGGCGAAACACGTATGGCACTAAAATGGTGTTTTATTCAGTTGCTGTCAGAAGGTCCATAAGTAAAAATTATCAGTATACCGTAAAAGTTAATATCGAATGGATGGTACCAAAATTACACACATCGTTATGTAAGGTTAGCGTGATTAAATTAACACAATTATTTAACAACACTTCACTCTTCCAAAATATAAACAAAAATACTCACTTTGAAATATCATTTCAGGTAAAATGGACAAACAACACCATCTCAATCACGCTAGTACTGCAACACCTTTCTTGTTATCATTGTAACAAATCATTTGAGTCCTCCGCGGATTGTGTTCGTCGTGTAACCCTCACGTAAACAAACACATGCTCATTGATTAGTCAATGTCCCTAGGACACAGCCGAGTTTTAGGCCATGGTAAATAGATGCGCCTTAAGTTTCTCACTGTTAGCATCGTTACGAATGAAACTGAGACACTCTGAAGTCTAAAGCAGTAAAGGCCGTCATGTTTTTGGTAGCCACTATGTTGTTTAAGCCATGTATCTTTTTTTTTAAATTTGAGACTTAGTAATCTCAGACGCAGTAGTTTCGATGTGTTGTTGTTTTTGTTACAGTCTTCAGTCCAGAGACTGGTTTGATGCAGGTGTCCATGTTACTCTGTCCTGTGCAAGCCTTTTCGTCTTAGAGCTACTACTACAACCTATATCCTTCTGAATCTGCTTACTGCATTCATCTCTTGGTCTCCCACTACGATTTCCCCCTCCCCCCTCCCCAGTCGTTTCCCTCCAGTACTTAATTGGTGATCCCTTTATGTCTCAGAATATGTCCCACCAACCGATCCCTTCTTCTAATCAGGTTGTGCCACAAATTTCTTTCCTCCCCAGTTGTATTTAGTACCCTCCTTCAGCGTTCTTCTGTAGCTCGACATTTCAAAATCGGCCATTCTGTTCTTGTCTAAACCGTTTATCATACACGTTTCACGTCCACACATGGCTACACTCCATAGAAAAAGTTTCAGAAAATGCTTCCTGACACCTCGATCTATTCTCAATGTTCTTCAGAAGCGCTTTTTCTTGCCATTGCCAGCCTACGTTTTATATCCTCTCTACTTCATCTACCATCAAATATTGAGCTACCCAAATAGCAAAACTCATCTACTACTTTAAGTGTCTCGTTTCCTAATCTAATTCCTTCAGCATCACCTGAATTAATTAGACAACACTGCATTATCCTCGTCGGCTAGCCTAGATGAGTGGTAACGTGTTTGCCTACTATGCAGTGAACCTCGATTCGGTCCTCGATTGGGTTGGAGATATTCTCCGCTCTTGGACTGGGTGTTGCGTTGTTCTCACCAGTATTGCATCATCACGGACGTGCAAGTCGCCCATTGTGGCGTCACCTGACATAAAACATAACGCGGCAGCCGAACTTCCCTGGATGGAACCGTATGGTCATCAATACCACACGGTCATTCTATATCCTTACCATTATCCTCGTTTTGCTTCTGTTGATGTTCGTCCTCCTTTCAAGACCTGTACACTCTGTTCAACTGCTCTTCCAAGTCCTTTGCTGTCTCTGACAGAATTACGTTGTCATTGGCAAACCTCAGAGTCTAAGAAGAAGACCCTGGACTTTAATTAATACTTAGTACTGTAACTGACGCATGTATTCTACCTTTAAGAAATTATTTTCTGGTTTTAAAACTGTAGCTTGTAAATCATGTTTGGGCATTTTAAACTATCGAAAGTATGTGAGCCCCTTTCGGAGCCGCTAGGCTTGTTAGTCTTATGTCAAATAATTTTGTCTGAAGTATTTGAAGACTACACGGAAAGAAGGGATTATGTCCAAATCTCACGAAAATGAGTTAGTGGTACCATTATGAAGTTCATCAGATGTACTTTCAGTTGGGTGAACTTAAATGAATGTGATGAATATAGTCACGGCGTTATAGCCAGATTAAAATATGGTATACACGGATAAAATTGTCAAGTCCGCCCAATACACGGACAGAAAGGGTGAATTCCAGCAGGTGCGGATTTCTGAGCTGTATTGATTTTTTTGTCTGCTTTTATGGAAGTCTCATTGTTGGCTTTGTTCAACGCAAAGTCATTGTTGACCTTTCCTATGTATTGTCTAATCTAACACGGGGCAGATTTGACATTAGCTTCTTTGCTTTGTGCTGTGGTGGAACTAAATTTCGTCCCCTGATTTGTGCTACACAGGGCAGCCTTGACAATCACTTCAGCGAGCGCTTTGTGGTGTGGTAGATAGAATTGAATTTCATGTTAAATCCAACTGAGGTCAGTGTTTCAACTGGTGATGGAATATCAAGCTGCAGTGGTGAGTCTAGAAAAAGACAGAGCTACAGTAGACAACCTAAAGTATCTAAAATGCTAAGAACAATGTCACATGAAATAGGAGAGCATTGTAATTGCAAGAAGAGTTATACTGATTTGCTAACTGATACAGAGAAGTCTACATTAATATCCAATTTCAACTTGCTGAATGACTGAAATTAGCAATGTTGTCACCTGACAGGAATGATTTCTGTTGACAGCGTACAACGCCAACGGCCTCGCAGAGACGAGACAGTAGCTACTTTGAGTGTTTTTACATTTCATTATGAGGACACAATAATGAGAAACAATATTGTGACAGAATTGTCTGTTTGTCAAAAGGCCTTTATATCACTGCTTGGTATTTCAAAGAAAAGAGCAGAAACTATCAAAAATTCCTTAGAAAATAAAGGCAAGGCGCCAGTTGATAAACGAGAGAAACACAGAAACCAAGTTCACAAACTTTCAACAGAAAAAGAGCAAAACACCTGCCCTCACATGAAGTCATTAAAGGACAGTCCAGTCATTACAGCATAAATAAAACACAGAAACTGTATCTGCCTGAAGAACTCACCATCAAGAAGATGTTTGACGTGTTTCAAGAGACACAGTCTACTAGTTCCGTATCATATGAAACTTATCGTAAAATACTTAATACAAAATTTAACATCTCATTCGGTTTCCCTCGAAGTGATACATGCAGTACTTGTGATAAGTTTTATGTATCTTTCAAAGCTCACACACGAAATGAATGGAAAGGAAAGATAAGAGGTTCAAAATACCATTAAAAGAGGGACGCTTGAGTATGAACTGAACCGCCATAAAGGTGATGCATTCTATCAGCGTAAAAGACAATCTCGACAGAGAAGCAGAAAGTTTACAAACACAGAATCCATATGTGTAGATTTTCAACGAAATCTTCCATGACCAAACACAGCACCAACATTGTCTACAGCTTTCTCTATATCTATTTAATGTACATAGCCTCTCAGACTGTAATGCAGTGTTTTATGTTCATTCTGAAACCATAGGGAAGAAAGGTTGAAATGAAGTAGTTTCTGTCCTTCATCATTATGTTACTTCGTACCTGGATCCTGAGATAAAAAGTTTGGAAGTCTTCTGTGACTCATGTGGTGGTCAAAACAAAAACTACACCCTTTTCGGGTTCATCCATTATCGTGTCCAACATGGAAAGCAATTTGAATCAATTCATGTAACAGTCCACGTAAGAGGACATTCATACCTGCAAAGTGATAAAGACATGGGCCTCATCGAATGTAAGACAAAAGCTGAGCTCCCAAAGGAGTGGACAGATATACTTAAGGACGCACATGCGAAACCTACTCCTTTTCAAGTGGACTGATTTCCTGCAACCAAGATACTGATCAAAATGTCAGTTCCCATCCCGAATTATTAAGGAGATGAAGACAGAACGTCACCATCCAAGGCTTATCATACATCATGACACTTACAATGGATCTTGGATTACATTAATTGTTACTGCTCCTGCTGGACGAATGGAAGAGAAACCAGAACTTGCAGAATTTGAGTTTTTGTTCCCTTCACCCTGTTTCGAAGGTAGGCTGGTAAAGACATTAGTCACAGTAATTAAATGAAACTAGATCATATCAGTGTGTGAAATAGCAGGTACTGCTTTATTATAACAAACCAATTGAGACAGCATGCTAATAAGAGGTCGCATGTCCAATGCTTCCGGACTGCTACCTATCACCAAGGAAAAGTATCGTCATCTGCAAGAACTGAAGGTGTTCTGTGGCACAGGGACTCAAGAGTACTATACAAATTTTCCTTTCCGACAGTGATTTTACAAACGCGTCTTGTGTTATTTGTTTGTAACAAGCAAAAAGTGAGAAATGAAGACTGTGGGCTATACAAACTGTGATTTATGCTGATAACTGACATTACATCCTATTAACTATATTTTCAGTGAATGTGTTGTAAAGCAAGCAAGCACTCCTTCGTCAGGCCACAAGTGGCCCATCGGGACCATCCGACCGCCGTGTCATCCTCAGTTGAGGATGCGGATAGGAGGGGCGTGTGGTCAGCACACCGCTCTCCCGGTCGTTCTGATGGAGCCGCTACTATTCGGTCGAGTAGCTTCTCAATTGGCATCACGAGGCTGAATGCACCCCGAAAAATGCCAACAGCGCATGGCGGCTGGATGGTCACCCATCCAAGTGCCGGCCACGCCCGACAGCGCTTAACTTCGGTGATCGCACGGAAACTGGTGTATCCACTGGCAAGGCCATTGCCGTATGTGTGGGAAACGTTTATTGAATAATTGTTGGTAGTTGTACACCAGGTGATTTAAAGATACAAAAGTTGAGACATGGGCTTATTAATCATTATAATTTACATAAATTCAATAAAAAAACAGAATATTGATAAACAGAATTGTTTCTGAAACCTGATCAGTCATGAACTTCTTGTACAATAATGACTAGACTCAAAGATGAACAGATCTTTTGCAGTGAACGCATAGTGGGTAGTGGTGCGATCACTCTGTTGTAGAATTGATTCAAAAGCCAAGATCGCTTAAATACTGTTTACTGGATAACCGGTTTCAGCACACTAAAGGTGCCATCATTGGATCTGAATGTAGATTAGCATTTATAAACCATTTGGATATAACATTATAAGAGGCAGACCAGCTGATATAAAATCATTGTCTTAATTTTTGAGACAATGATTTTATATAAGTTAGTCTGCCTCATGTATCGTTACGTCCAAATAGTTTATAAATGTTAATCTACATTCAGATCCGATGATGGCACCTTTAGTGTGCTGAAACGGGTTATCCAGTAAACGGTATATGAGCGATCTTGGCTTTTGAATTATTTCTAGAATTGATCTTTGTCAACGGAGTTGCAGGAATATCACATTACATTCTGACTTTGACAAACTAATTAATGCATTATACAAACAAATTAAAAAATAGACATTCAGATAAAAAGACATACAGGCTCCAATTTTGAATAATATTTTTTTCCACTTTTAAGGGAACCTAAAGAAAAAGTCGTTGAATGTACTGTGAAAATTACAAAAGCATATTTCAATCACCAATGAAACTGCAACGTTTTAAACTTTAATAAAGTGGCTTTCCTGACAGATCTATAAAATTGACTTAACCCCTTATTTCCGTGTGGTCTTCATTTGCATTGAACAAGTAGAATATGTGTAAGTCTTTTGTTAAAGCTTTTCGTTTCTTTTTTCTTAAGAAAAATGAAAACTGTATTTTGCAGCTAAGTTTTAAGACAAGCTAAAGCACAAGTTCCAAGTTAAAATAATTCTCTTACTGAAGGAAATCACAGCCAGTTGTTTAAAATTAAAATATGTAATCTTAAACGTAATGTAATCTTACTGCTTGAAAGATGAATTTTTGAGTTTACATATTATTTGAACAATTAGTAAGTCGTAATATCACGGTATCTGTGCTATTACCAGTGTTGGTTTTTTCGATGTCTGGTAAACAAAGCTTGTTGCTGAAAATCCTCTACAGACTTGGTCCTTTCACTCCTCGCAGCCTTGAGGTCTGCTATCAACATATCACAATCCCATATTATTATGCACATGTATGTCGTAATTGTTTCATCATTGTTATAATAACATTGAAAACAATAATGGGTGACAGCTGTCACTGGCACGACCAAAAGTATAACAGAGATTAACGTGACTGCTGCTGGGTTAACGTGAGCGACTTAAGACCTAATAAATAAAATTACTGGATTTGGTAGTGAGGTTCGACCCCCCTACCCTCTCCCCTCCTCCCCCTCTACTCTTGTACCTAAACACCTGCTTAGGCCGGTATTACACTATCAAATTTCTTTGTCCAATACCTTTATCAAATATCTTTGTTAAAGAAATTTGATTGTGTAATAGGGAACTTTATCAAATGTCGTCAAATATTTGATCAAATCTAGGGCAATGCTGTAGATTTGATCAAAGAAGTCACTTGTCTTCTGTTCACTGCAATGCGACATGTTACAACGTGGACCGCTAGCATCGCTGCAGCGTTCTGTCATCTGTAGTGCTTTTATAAGCACTGCCGGTAAATACAATTGGTATGTATCGACAACTACAAAATTAAGAGAGATGTGTGAAGCTAATGAGGAGCTTTACAATGTGAGGCACCCTGATTACAAAAGTAGATTAAGAAGATTGGAGACCTGACCTAATCTGACCTAATCTGACCTAACCTAGCAGGCCGGGGTGGCCAAGCGGTTCTAGGCGCTACAGTCTGGAACCGCGTGACCGCTACGGTCGCAGGTTCGAATCCTGCCTCGGGCATGGATGTGTGTGATGTCCTTAGGTTAGTTAGGTTTAAGTAGTTCGAAGTTCTAGGGGATTGATGACCTCAGAAGTTAAGTCCCATAGTGCTCAGAGCCATTTGACCCATTTTTTGGCTTAACCTAACCTAACCTAACTCTCTCCTGTAGCAAGGAATCGGAGTGTTGCAGTGAGCCTGTCTTCTACAGATATAGCTGTTCTTGAGCGAGTGTTGTACTTTGTGATATGAGGACACACTTCACTATGCACATACAGAAATGTATGCTCATTCATTCTTAAGTAATTGACGTACGACTTGACGCCCTCCACTATAAGCTCACATAACAAATTTTGTTGAATGCTTTTACTGTGTTGTCGTAAAACCCACAGCTTCACCCGGGTACGTTTCCCTTTTTTTTCCCTTCTTCTCTTGCACATGTGCACACAGTGCAATTGTGGTACATGCAACTGCTGCGTTTAATAACAAGTTGTCGTTGTCAGGCATCTTGAACTTGGGTGAAAAATATGACAGTGTAATACCCCATTTTAGCGCTACGTCAAAGATCTTTGTCAAATACTGGGTGATCAGAAAGTCAGTATAAATTTGAAAACTGAATAACTCACGGAATAATGTAGATACAGAGGTACAAATTGACACACATGCTTGTAATGACATGGGGTTTTATTAGAAGCTAAAAATACAAAAGTTCAGAAAATGTCCGAGAGATGGCGCTTCATCTGATCAGAATAGCAATAATTAGCATAACAAAGTAAGACAAAGCAAAGATGATGTTCTTCACAGGAAATGCTCAAAATGTCCACCATCATTCCTCAACAATAGCTGTAGTTGAGGAATAATGTTGTTAATAGCACTGTAAAGCACGTCCAGAGTTATGGTGAGGCATTGGCGTCGGATGTTGTCTTTCAGCATCCCTCGAGATGTCGGTCGATCACGATACACTTGCGACTTCAGGTAACCCCAAAGCCATTAATTGAAGTCTGGGGACCTGGGAGGCCAAGCATGACGAAAGTGGCGGCTGAGCACACGATCACCACCAAACGACGCGCGGGAGAGATCTTCCACGCGTCTAGCAATATGGGGTGGAGCGCAATCCTGCATAAACATCGTACGTTCCAGCAGGTGTTTATCAGCCAGGCTGGGGATGTTGCGATTCTGTAACATATTGGCGTACCTCTCACCCGTCACGGTAGCAGTTTTGCTGTCCAGCGCCATCTGTCGGACGTTTTGTGACCTTTGTTTTTTTTTTTGTTCTACTAAAACCCCATGTCATTTCAAGCATGTGTGTCAATTTTTACCTCTCTATCTACATTATTCCGTGGTTTATTACGTTTTCAAATTTATACTGACTTTCTGATCACCTGGTATATTTGACGATTATTTGATCACAGCTTTGATCAAGTCTTTGACAAAGGAATTTGATAGTGTAATACGAGCCTTACTGACAGTCGTGCCTCCCACGAGCTATTCGTGAGAGGAACAAGGGGAAGGGGTAGTTAGTGGTACCAGAAGTATCCTTCGCCACACACCATGAGGTGGCACGCAGGCTATTCGTGTATACAGGGTGTTACAAAAAGGTATGGCCAAACTTTCAGGAAACATTTATCACACACAAATACAGAAAACATGTTATGTGGACATGTGGTCGGAAACGCTTAATTTCCATGTTAGAGCTCATTTTTGTTTCGTCAGTATGTACTGTAATTCCTCGATTCACCGCCAGTTGGCCCAATTGAAGGAAGGTAATGTTGACTTCGGTGCTTGTGTTGACATGCGACTCATTGCTCTATAGTACTAGCATCAAGCACATCGGTTCCTAGCATCAACAGGTTAGTGTTCATCACGAACGTGGTTTTGCAGTCAGTGCACTGTTTACAAATGCGGAGTTGGCAGATGCCCATTTGATGTATGGGTTAGCACGGGGCAATAGCCGTGGCTGGCGCGGTACGTTTGTATCGAGACAGATTTCCAGAACGAAGGTGTCCCGACAGGAAGACGTTCGAAGCAATTGATCGGTGTCTTTGGGAGCACGGAACATTCCAGCCTATGACTTGCGACTGGGGAAGACCTAGAACGACGAGGACACCTGCAATGGACGAGGCAATTCTTCGTGCAGTTGACGATAACCCTAATGTCAGCGTCAGAGAAGTTGATTCTGTACAAGTTAACGTTGACCACGTCACTATATGGAGAGTGCTACGGGAGAACCAGTTGTTTCCGTACCACGTACAGCGTGTGCAGGCACTATCAGCAGCTGATTGGCCTCCACGGGTACACTTCTGCGAATGGTTCATCCAACAATGTGTCAATCCTCATTTCAGTGTAAATGTTCTCTTTACGGATGAGGCTTCATTCCAACGTGGTCAAATTTTAAATTTTCACAATCAACATGTGTGGGCTGACGAGAATCCGCACGCAATTGTGCAATCACGTCATCAACACAGATTTTCTGTGAACGTTTGGGCAGGCATTGTTGGTGATGTTTTGATTGGGCCCCATGTTCTTCCACCTACGCTCAATGGAGCACGTTATCATGATTTCATACGGGATACTCTACCTGTGCTGCTAGAACATGTGCCTTTACAAGTACGACACATGTGGCTCATGCACGATGGAACTCCTGCACATTTCAGTCGAAGTGTTCGTACGCTTCTTACGCTTCTCAACAACAGATTCGGTGACCGATGGATTGGTAGAGGCGGACCAATTCCATGGCCTCCACGCTCTCCTGACCTCAACCCTCTTGACTTTCATTTATGGGGGCATTTGAAAGCTCATGTCTACGCACCCCGGTACCAAATTGTAGAGACTCTTCTTGCTCGTATTGTGGGCGGATGTGATCCAATACGCCATTCTCCAGGGCTGCATCAGCGCATCAGGGATTACATGCGACGGAGGGTGGATGCATCCTCGCTAACGGAGGACATTTTGAACATTTCCTGTAACAAAGTGTTTGAAGTCACAAGTTTGGCCGTACCTTTTTGTAACACCCTGTATGTAGAATCTAACTACGATTTTCGATTGTGGTGAACTGGTGCCCCCTCAACCTCACTGGAGTGTTGCAGATGAGGAAGGACACTGAAAGGAACTTAGCAGAAGGCAGCCTGGCCTTGAAACCAATTGACGTAGCGCCCCCCACTCCCCGCTCCGGCAGCAGATAACGTCACGCCGCTGTGGGACTGCAGCGCTCATCGGCGTGTTGGGAGCGGCAGCGAGCAGTACCCAGTCGGCGACATGAGCTTCGGGACCGCGGACGGCGACGAGGCCGGCTCGGCAGCTGCGGCCGCCCCCAGCAGGGAGCGGGAACTGCAGCTGCAGCTGCACCGCCAGCTGAGCCCGCAGCCGGCCGAGGCGGCAGAGCGCAGGCGCAGCGCCGGCGACGGCGAGCGCGCCGACGTGCACGTGTGCGTGGCGCCGGCCGGCGACTGCCCGGGAGCAGAGGCTTGCCGGCGCACGGCCGCGGGCCAGCTGGTGGCGGCCGTGCTGCCGCAGCGCGCACAGCGGCTCGGCCGCGTCGCCGTCGAGCGCTGCCGCGGCGTGCACCTGGGCCACGTCACCTACGTGCTGGGGCCCGTCAACTTCACCAGGGTCCTGCAGAAGAACACCATCTCCCAGCAGATCATCGTCACGTCCGACGACGCTCCCGGTTAGTATCAAAGTAAAAGTCAGAAATTAATGTGATATTGGGATGATACTTCGCTATAAAACTTCCCTGCAACTCCCTTGACAAAGATCAAAGATCTATTGTAGAAATAATTCAAAAACCAAGATCACTTAAATACTGTTTTCTGGATAACTGGTTTCAACAAACTAAAGGTGCCATCATCGGATCTGTATATAGATTAACATTCATAAACCATTTGGATACAACGATACATGAGGCAGACCATCTGATATAAAATCATTGTCACAAAAATTAAGACAAGTTCTGATTCCTCTTCCATTCGTCCAGCAGGAGCAGTAACAAATAATGTGATGGCTCTGAGCACTATGGGACTCAACTGCTGAGGTCATTAGTCCCCTAGAACTTAGAACTAGTTAAACCTAACTAACCTAAGGACATCACAAACATCCATGCCCGAGGCAGGATTCGAACCTGCGACCGTAGCGGTCTTGCGGTTCCAGACTGCAGCGCCTTTAACCGCACGGCCACTTCGGCCGGCGGTGAATTCATAGTAACGGTTCGAAACACCTTGAAAGACAAATTTTTTTCTGTTATATTTTGTTATTTATTCGAATTATTTGTCATTATTTGTGAGACTACAGTCACTGTGCCTATTATCCACAATGATAAATTCACCATGCTTGCCAGCCCTTCCCGTTCACCATTACACTATCAGTGATATGTCAAACAGATTGCTTGCAATTATACCTACATCAGATTTATGTATATGTCTAATAACTGTCACTCTACGCCTTTTATTTATTCGAAATGTTGTGGGCTTACTTGCGTTTCTTAATATGATTACTGTACATGAACAGATAAGCGTATGTTATAAAAAAATTGTAATTTAACTGAATGATTTTCACATATTTATTATTTTGAATGTGTATAGTATGCGTTGTTTTATTGTTTGGTTAGTGTTTATAAAGCAGATGTTACGTCATTTCGGAATAGGACAGTCAGCTAGAAACGAAGCTTTATTTTCATATCTTAAGCTTCATACTATTGATTGTCAAAAAGATTTCGACACTCCTGAAAGTGTTTCACGAAGTGGTATGTTGTGTTTCAGTACCTGTGCCTAGCCCGAATCTCGCCCGACAGAGAGCGGAATGAAACATCACTGTTTCGGTACCATTAGTCCGTTCCAAGCACAGGTGGACTGAAACAGACCTATTTTGAAACAACGATACAGTTTCTGTGTCTGGCTCGAGATCGAAACTGGTCCGGTTATCCGAGACAGGGGCGGAATGAAACACCACTGTTTCGAAACAGTGAACCACAGCCGTTCCGAAACACTGAAACAGTTCCTCGTATCGATACACTGTATCGAAACATAGAAACAGTGGCCAAGTCTAGTATCTACATCTACATTTATACTCCGCAAGCCACCCAACGGTGTGTGGCGGAGGGCACTTTACGTGCCACTGTCACTACCTCCCTTTCCTGTTCCACTCGCGTATGGTTCGCGGGAAGAACGACTGCCGGAAAGTTTCTGTGCTCGCTCGAATCTCTCTAATTTTATATTCGTGATCTCCTCGGGAGGTATAAGAAGGGGAAAGCAATATATCCGATACCTCATCCAGAAACGCACCCTCTCGAAACCTGGATAGCAAGCTACACCGCGATGCAGAGCGCCTCTCTTTCAGAATCTGCCACTTGAGTTTGTAACGCTATCACGCTTACCAAATAACCCTGTGCCGAAACGCGCAGCTCTTCTTTGGATCTTCTCTATCTCCTCTGTCAACCCGACCTGGTACGGATCCGACACTGATGAGCAATACTCAAGTGTAGGTCGAACGAGTGTTTTGTGAGCTACCTCCTTTGTTGATGGACTACTTTTTCTAAGGACTCTCCCAATGAATCTCAACCTGGCACCCGCCTTACAAACAATTAATTCTATATGATCATTCCACTTCAAATCGTTCCATACACATACTGCCAGATATTTACAGAAGTAACTGCTGCCAATGTTTGTTGCGTTATAATATAAACATACAATAATGGATCCTTCTTTCGATGTATTCGCAATACGTTACACTTGTCTATGTTAAGGGTCAGTTGCCACTCCCTGCACCAAGTGCCTATCCGCTGCAGATCTTCCTGCATTTCGTTGCAGTTTTCTAATGCTGCAATTTCTCTGTATACTACAGCATCATTCGCGAAAATCCGCATGGAACTTCCGACACTATCTACTAGGTCATTTATATATATAGTGAAAAGCAATGGTCCCATAACAGCCGGCCGGAATGGCCGTGCGGTTCTAGGCGCTACAGTCTGCAACCGCGTGACCGCTACGGTCGCAGGTTCGAATCCTGCCTCGGGCATGGATGTGTGTGTGATGTCCTTAAGTTAGTTAGGTTTAAGTAGTTCCAAGTTCTAGGGGACTGATGACCTCAGATGTTAAGTCCCATAGTGCTCAGAGCCATTTGAACCATTTTTTTGTCCCATAACACTCCCCTGTGGCACGCCAGAGGTTACTTTAACGTCTGTAGACGTCTCTCCATTGATAACAACATGCTGTGTTATGTTTGCTAAAAACTCTTCAATCCACCCACACAGCTGGTCTGATATTCCGTAGGCTCTTACTTTGTTTATCAGGCGACAGTGCGTAAGTGTATCGAACGCCCTCCGCAAGTCAAGGAAAATGGCATCTACCTGGGAGCCTGTATCTAATATTTTCTGGGTCCCATGAACAAATAAAGCGCGTTGGGTCTCACACGATCGCTGTTTCCGGAATCCATATGGTTCCTACACAGTAGATTCTGGGTTTCCAGAAATGACATGATACGCGAGCAAAAAACATGTTCTAAAATTCTACAACAGATCGATGTCAGAGATATAGGCCTATAGTTTTGCGCATCTGCTCGACGACCTTCCTGAAAACTGGAACTACCTGTGCTCTTCTTCAATCATTTGGAACCTTCCGTTCCTCTGCAGACTTGCGGTACACGGCTGTTAGAAGGGGGCAAGTTCTTTCGCGTACTTTGTGTGGAATCGAATTGGTATCCCGTCAGGTCCAGTGGACTTTCCTCTGTTGAGTGATTCCAGTTGCTTTTCTATTCCTTGGGCACTTATTTCGATGTCAGCCATTTTTTTCGTTCGTGCGAGGATTTAGAGAAGGTACTGCAGTCTTCCTCTGTGAAACAGCTTTGGAAAAAGGTATTTAGTATTTCAGCTTTACGTGTGCCATCCTCTGTTTCAGTTCCATTATCATCCCAGAGTGTCTGCATATGCTGTTTCGATCCACTTACTGATTTAACGCAAGTCCAGAACTTCCTAGGATTTTCTGTCAAGTCGGTACATAGAATTTTACTTTCAAATTCACTGAACGCTTCACGCATAGCCCTCCTTACGCTAACTTTGACATCGTTCAGCTTCTGTTTGTCTGAGGGGTTTCGGCTGCGTTTAAATTTCCAGTAAAGCTCTCTTTGCTTTCGCAGTAGTTTCCTAACTTTGTTGTTGAACCACGGTGGGTTTTTCCTGTCCCTCACAGTTAGTATCGTCACTTTCTCAGCATTTTTCGGTTGTTCAGCGATATTTTCACAAAGTAAAGCTGTCGGCACACGGTCCGCGTTCTTTACACATCAACGCTGAGGATGCCGAGTTCACGCGCCAGGTTAGCCGAGCGCATTAATGCGCTGATCCTGGACTCGGGTAGGTGCGCTGGCCCCCGATATCGAATCCACCCGGCGGATTAACGACGACGGCCAGTGTGGTGGCCAGCCTGGATGTGGTTTTTAGGCGGTTTTCCACATCCCCCTATGTGAATACCGAGCTGGTCCCCATGTCCCACCTCAGTCCCACGTCTCACAGACATCTGAACACTTTCGCACTTTTCCATGGACTACACTAGTCGCAGACAGTTGGGGTACACTAGTTCCTTACCGGGGGGTATGGGGTGGGGGGAGGAAGGGCATCCGGCCACCCCTTTCCACTAACCTTGCCAAATCCGTTCCTAACAATGCCGACCCTGCGTCAATGCGGGACATGGCACGAGTGAAAGAAGAAAGAAAGAAAGAAAGCTGAGCATGCCGAGTTCAGCGCGCTGCCACAGTCTAACATAACAGCCACGAAACTCTCAGTCCTTTTTGCTTCCCACTGTGATAACATCGCGCCGATGGGCCAGCAAGCGACACTTCTTAATGCGATATCGAATGAATGCGAATAATACCGTTTATATTGATTTGAACATTGTTTATATAATAGGAAGTGGGTGCACTCACTCACTCCGTCTTCAGGCCACGAGTGGCCTACCGGGACCATCCGACCGCCGTGTCATCCTCGGTGGAGGATGCGAATAGGAGGGATGTGGGGTCAGCACACCGCTCTCCCGGTCGTAAGATGGTATTCTTGACCGAAGCCGCTACTATTCGGTCGAGTAGCTCCTCAATTGGCATCACGAGGCAGAGTGCACCCCGAAAAATGGCAACAGCGCATGGCAGCCTGGATGGTCACCCATCTAAGTGCCGGCCACGCCCGACAGCGCTTAACTTCGGTGATCTCACGGGAACCGGTGTATCCACTGTGGCAAGGCCGTTGCCCAGGAAGTGTGTGAAGTGACATAAACATCGACAATAACTAAAAAATTACATCAAATCTGCCATTCTTTAATTTCAAAAGGACTCAGAGATATGAAAAGGTACATCACAGGACAGTCACGATTCTCTTGTAATGTACAGATATCTACAGAAGAATGTCGTTTTTCCTTAATAACAAACAGTTCCTAGTTAATACCGGAAGACCTGACGTGTTTCAGGACGACCTATATCTACCCAACAACGCGAGTTTTTTTCCGACACGCTTTTGGCCTAATCAGTGGATGTGGAACGTAGGAAATATTAATGGAATGTAATACCTACATCATCAAGGGTGCGAAATAAGAAACCACATCTATAGGTGAAAGGAAAACCACACAGCCGTGATGGTAAAACGTCGAAAGCAATAAAACTGCTTCCCAGTGCAGTAGAAAACAGAAACTGTTGCGGAAACGCAACAGTTGCTAGATCTCTGGCCCGAAATAGCATGAATGTTCAACACGCTCGCCTTTTAAGAAAAGTATTTATATTTACAAAAACATTCCTGTATTAGAAAATCGAGCGAAGTTTATGATTGGGTCTACTCAACAAAACAATTGTACGTGGCAAGGAAAGTGCCTATCATAATAAGAGCAGACAACAACTGAAATTATGCTTCTCATGCTTAAAAAATTAAGTTCTATTCTATTGCTTTCAGCGGAATAAGCTGAGATTATACACATATTCGTAAGTATTTCTTCGTGGGTAAGTTGTAGCTTATGTCACTGACATCTACATCTACATCTACATCCACAAGCCACAGTAAGGTGCGTGGCGGAGGGTACCCTGCGCTACTACTTGTCATTTCCCCTCCTATTTCACTCGCAAATAGAGCGAGGGAAAACAACTGTCTGTACACCTCCGTATGAGCTCTTATTTCTCGTATCTCATCTTCGTGGTCCTTCCGCGCGATGTATGTTGACAGGAGTAGAATAGTTCGGTAGTCAACTTCAAATGCCGGTTCTCTTAATTTTCTCAATAGTGTTTCCCGGAAAGAACGCCACCTTCCCTCCAGGGATTCTCATTTGAGTTCCCGAAACTAAAGTTTTGTTCGAATCTACGGGTAACAAACCTAGTAGCCCTCCTCTAAATTGCTTCGATGTCTTCCTTCAATCCGACCTCGTACAGATCCCAACAACTCGAGCAGTACTCAAGAACGGGTCGCACCAGCGTCCTATATGCCGTCTCCTTTACAGGTGAACCAATATTTCCTAAAATTCTCCCTATAAACCGAAGTCGACCATTTGCCTTCCATTCCATAGTTTTCATATGCTCGTTCCACTTCATATCGTTTTGCAACGTTACCCCCAGATATTTACACAACTTGACTGTGTCAAGCTGAACACCAGTAATACTGAATCCTAACATTGCAGGTTAGTTCACCCTACTCATCCGCATTAACTTACGTTTTTCTTGCTATAGGGCTAGCTGCCATTCATCACATCAGTGAGATTTGGCTATTTTTATCTTTATTTCACGATCATTCACGTCTATTGCTAATCTACTGTTACTTGGTACATGTTGTTGTCGTTGTTGTGGTCTTCAGTCCTGAGACTGGTTTGATGCAGCTCTCCATGCTACTCTGTCCTGTGCAAGCCCCTTCATCTCCCAGTACCTACTGCATCCTACATCCTTCTGAATCTGCTTAGTGTATTCAGCTCTTGGCCTCCCTCTATGATTTTTACCCTCCACGCTGCCCTCCAATACTAAATTGATGATCCCTTAATGCCTCAGAACATGTCCTACCAACCAATCCCTTCTTCAAGTCAAGTTGTGTCAGAACCTCCTCTTCTCCCCAATTCTTTCAATACCTCCTCATTAGTTATGTGATCTACCCATCTAATATTCAGCATTCTTCTGTAGCACCACATGTCGAAAGCTTCTATTCTCTTCTTGTCCAAACTATTTATCGTCCACGTTTCACTTCCATACATGGCTACACTCCATACAAATACTTTCAGAAACGACTTCCTGACACTTAAATCTATACTCGATGTTAACAAATTTCTCTTTGTCAGAAACGCTTTCCTTGCCATTGCCAGCCTACATTTTATATCCTCTCTACTTCGACCATCATCAGTTATTTTGCTCCCCAAATAGCAAAACTCCTTTACTACTTTAAGTGTCTCATTTCCTGATCTAATTCCCTCAGCATCACTTGACTTAATTCGACTACATTGCATTATCCTCGTTTTGCTTTTGTTGATGCTCATCTTATATCCTCCTTTCAAGACACTGTCCATTCCGTTGAGCTGCTCTTCCAGGTTCTTTGCTGTCTCTGACGGAATTACAGTGTCATCGGCAAACCTCAAAGTTTTTAATTCCTACTCCGAATTTTTCTTTTGTTTCGTTTACTGGTTGCTCAATATACAGATTGAATAACATCGGGGAGAGGCTACAACCCTGTCTCACTCCCTTTCCAACCACTGCTTCCCTTTCATGCCTCTCGACTCTTGTAACTGCCTTCTGGTTTCTGTACAAATTGTAAACAGCCTTTCGCTCCCTGTAATTTACTTCTGCCACCTTCAGAATTTGAAAGAGAGTATTCCAGTCAACATTGTCAAAAGCTTTCTCTAAGTCTACAAATGCTAGAAACGTAGGCTTGCCTTTCCTTAATCTTTCTTCTAGGGTAAGTCGTAGTGTCAGTATTGCCTCACGTATTCCAACATTTCTACGGGATCCAAACTGATCTTCCCCGAGGTCGGCTTCTACCAGTTTTTCCATTCGCATTAGTATTTTGCAGCCGTGACTTATTAAACTGATAGTTCGGTAATTTTCACATTTGTCATACCTGCTTTCTTTGGGATTGGAATTATTATATTCTTCTTGAAGTCTGAGGGTATTTCGCCTGTCTCATACATCTTGCTCACTAGATGGTAGAGTTTTGACAGGACTGGCTCTCCCAAGGCTGTCAGTAAATCTAATGGAATGTTGTCTACTCCTGGGGCCTTGGTACATAAAAATATAATAAGCACTTCGTATTAACATTAACACTTTAGTATTAAAGGGCATAGATGTTTCTTTCCAGGAACGAGAAATTCTTAAGCCGTCGGCACACGGATCGTGCTGTTGAACGTCAACGTTGAGCGTGCCAACTTCAACATGCTGCTGAACACTTAGACAATGCGACCAGTGTACGAGCTACGTGTGTCTCAATGTGGTATGCGCGGACGCAGCGCTCCCAGCGACTTTAATTGACTGTATGTAGCTCGAAAATCACACTGTTTCCGAAAGGAACAGGCGTAAAATTCCGTCATTAACTCTATTAAAAACCACATTTCCTCTGTTGTACTATGCTGCTCGTATTTTTCTTTCTGCAGTAGGTCCTCATATTAATAAAAACTTCGGCACCAATGAACATGTTATAAGTCAAAAACGAAAGTACGAGGTGTATTCGGACAGTAAGGTCCGATTAGGCGTGAAACGAAAATAACTATGAAAATCCGATGGAACTTTGCACAGATATGTTGCACAGTGTCTTTGTTTGCCTGTCGATCGCTTCACATCGCTCTTTTCAGTTCAGAACGCAAAGTGATCGCGTAGAAATGCCTACAACAACAGTGTCCCCGCCAAATGTGTGGATATGGGGACAGATTTCGCCTGAAGCTATGCAGACTGCATACCTTAAATGTCATGCGTTTTTTACTTAAAGACAATGTTCAGCCACATTCTGCAGGGGCAGTGAACCAGCTCCTGCAGCGTTTTCGATGGGCAGTGTTTGATCGCCCACAATACAGCCCTTAATTGGTTCCTTCCGTTGTTCATCTCTGCTCACATGAACTGCAGGCTATGAGGGCAACATTTTGCCACAAACAGTGTAAGGCAGACTAGCGTAGAGAATTGGCAGACTAGCGTAGAGAAAGCACAGGTGGCTGCTTTCTGTGACGAGGGTACTGGAAAGCTTGTACAACGCCACGACAAAGGTGTAAGTTGGAGCGACGACTATTCAGAGAGGTAGCTCGAAGGCGTGGCTAACTGTTGTGAATAAAAAATTTTTGAATTTCATTGTGGTTTTCATTTCGCGACCGATCTGACCTTACTTTCCGAACAGTCCTCGTACCAATTCCGGTCAGTAACGACATCAGCCTATAAAAGTTCCATTGTAAGTAGTGCGATACAAAATTTACACCAGTTCTCAATATAAAGATAAAAATTATCATTCTCACCTTTTAGTAAAACAGTAAGGTCATTCTTACTTGATCACTGTTCCTACTCAGTAGCAGAATGTTTACAACATACACTACTGGCCATTAAAATTGCTACATCAACAAGAAATGCAGATGATAAACGGGTATTCATTGCACAAATATATTATACTAGAACTGACATTTTTCACGCAATTTGGGTACATAGATCCCGAGAAATCAGTACCGAGAACAACCACCTCTGGCCGTAATAAAGACCTTGATACGCCTGGGCATTGAGTCAAACAGAGCTCGGATGGCGTGTACAGGTACAGCTACCCATGCAGCTTCAACACGATACCACAGTTCATCAAGAGTAGTGACTGGTGTATTGTGACGAGCCAGTTGCTCGGCCACCATTGACCAGACGTTTTCAGTTGTAAGAGATCTGGAGAATGTGCCGGCGAGGGCAGCAGTCGAACATTTTCTGTATCCAGAAAGGCCCGTACAGGACCTGCAACATGCGGTCGTGCATTATCCTGCTGAAATGTAGGGTTTCGCAGGTATCGAATGAAGGGTAGAGCCACGGGTCGTAACACATCTGAAATGTAACGTCCACTGTTCAAAGTGCTGGCAATGCGAACAAGAGGTGACCAAGATGTGTAACCAATGGCACCCCATACCATCACGCCGGGTGATACGCCAGTATGGCTTCCAATGTGCGTTCACCGCGATGTCGCCAAACACGGATGCGACCATCATGATCCTGTAAGCAGAACCTGGATTCATCCGAAAAAATGACGTTTTGCCATTCGTGCACCCAGGTTCGTCGTTGAGTACAACATCACAGGCACTCCTGTCTGTGATGCAGAGTCAAGGGTAACCGCAGCCATGGTGTCCGAGCTGATAGTCCATGCTGCTGCAAACATCGTCGAACTGTTCGTGCAGATGGTTGTTGTCTTGCAAACGTCCCCATCTGTTGACTTAGGGATCGAGACGTGGCTGCACGATCCGTTACAACCATGCGCATAAGATACCGGTCATCTCGACTGCTAGTGATACGAGGCCGTTGGGATCCAGCACGGCGTTCCGTATTACCCTCTTGAACCCACTGATTCCATATTCTACTAATAGTCATTGGATCTCGACCAACGCGAGCAGCAATGTCGCGGTACGATAAACTGCAATCGCGATAGGCTACAATCCGACCTTTATCAAAGTCGGAAACCTGATGGTACGCACTTCTCCTCGTTACACGAGGCATCACAACAACGTTTCACCACACAACGCCGGTCAATTGCTGTCTGTGTATGAGAAGTCGATTGGAAAATTTCCTCATGTCAGCACGTTGTAGATGTCGCCACCGGCGCCAACCTAGTGTGAATGCTCTGAAAAACTAATCATTTGCATAACACAGCATCTTCTTCCTGCCGTTTAAATTTCGCTTTTGTAGCACGTCATCTTCGTGGTGTAGCAGTTTTAATGGCCAGTAGTGTATAAAATATAAAACTTTTAAGAAGGTAGTGCAAAATATCTTACTGGAAGTTATGCAAGATATCTTGTAGATTATGCCAATCGAACAAACTCACTCCTCAGAAAGAGCACCTTTATATTTTCTTACCGTCGAATATTGTAGAATACACTTTCGTTAAAGTAACAAGAAAGTGTCAGAATCTATTTCAAAACGCCGAGGTAAGCGAAAAGTTTTTAAATCCCCTGTTTACAATTCTACGATGGTACTTGCTGGAAGCTGCCGAAGATGGAGCGATGCTATCTCGCCTGATAACGCAACCGCGTGAGAGCTCCTTGACAGCTGTGCGTAATCACGCGTTTCATCGCTTCGTTACAACCACACGGACGCCACGCGCTTGCATGTTGGCCACGAATTTGCAGTGTGTAGACACACGATGTGCTAAGCTTAACACTGTAGGAAATGTTGCTGCAGTCGCTGCTGCTAGCAGTTGCCACATCGCATCTCGCTGCCTGCTGGGTGCGTTGTTGCATTTTACGCTGGAACGTCGCTGCGCGCCCAGCCAGGACAGCGAAAAGGGGAAAATCCACATCTCCAATTTCCACGTTGCTAAAACATTTCCATGATAGGCAATGCAAACCTCAAACCCCAACTGTGTGTGACCTTTTTCTCCTTCAAACTTCTTATTGTTTGTCAAATATTTTTGTACTGCATTTTCACCTTGATGATGGGCCGGCCGAAGTAGCCGTGCGGTTAAAGGCGCTGCAGTCTGGAACCGCAAGACCGCTACGGTCGCAGGTTCGAATCCTGCCTCGGGCATGGATGTTTGTGATGTCCTTCGGTTAGTTAGGTTTAACTAGTTCTAAGTTCTAGGGGACTAATGACCTCAGCAGTTGAGTCCCATAGTGCTCAGAGCCATTTGAACCATTTTTTCACCTTGATGAGAAGTCATTAACTTTGTTCACAGCTTCAGCGCTACGAAATACTTGAGTTTTCTCAATGATACATATTTTTCATTGCAGACTACTCGAATTCCGTGTTGTGCTACTTAATTTCGAAATATCATAAAAACCTATAAATATCAACGAATAATAGGCAGTTCATCAAGAAGCTGACAAATGAGGCTATAACATGCGAAACAACAATACTTTCAAATTGTTCACGTGCATCCAGCCACAATTTCGTTTTGGTGTACTCCATTGAAAAAGTACCGATACCAGTTCCGAACTGATACAATTCATCAACAGGTGCTTTCGTCATAACACGTTAGTTGGTTTGCAGGTTAGTTCCCCTAGGATAAAAGATGGCTGACAGTTACAAAAATGATGACGGTCGCGCTACAACCTGTGTTTGAGTGCAACATGTGAAGAATGCTTACCTGGAACATTTGTTTCTAAAGTGCGTCATATTCATAGTGTAGTTCGTATTTTCGCGGAAGCCTGCACACACACACACACACACACACACACACACACACACACACACACATCCACGGACGCACACACACACACACACACACACACACACACACACACACACTAACACACACATTTGTTTTCATTGTTATACACTTTCGTTAGACTACAAAAACAAATTACCAATGCACTCACTTATTTTGACTGACTCATGAATTATGTGATGCCCGCATCTCGGGGTCGTGCGGTAGCGTTCTCGCTTCCCACGCCCGGGTTCCCGGGTTCGATTCCCGGCGGGGTGAGGGATTTTCTCTGCCTCGTGATGGCTGGGTGTTATGTGCTGTCCTTAGGTTAGTTAGGTTTAATTAGTTCTAAGTTCTAGGGGACTGTTGACCGTAGATGTTAAGTCCCATAGTGCTCAGAGCCATTTGAACCATTTGAATCATGAATTATGAAAACAAATGCAGAGCGATTACTAAGTACACGAGTGTTAAAAGATGCTGCTGAACAGTAACACGTTAAAAGATATAGACTTTCTGAAAAATGAGGCTCATATTACTGTTATATTAAACTGAGCACGTAGTTTTCATTAATTATAGTGCGTTAAATACTGATGATTAAATAGGATTTAGTTAGTTGCAGCATTACAAAGTTATTTTACAAAACAGTGGAGAATGAAATATGGATAAGAAGGCATGCGGAAAGTTCATAGCTATTTGAACGTTACTGAGCACAGAACACTAAAATGTATTTACATTTAGTGCCATGAAACTTATTGAGTATTGTTGTGTACATAGTCCCGCGTAGTCAGCGCGTACACAACTTTCCCAATAGAGCGTGCCCCGCTAAGCACAACAGCGCAGGCGCAGCGCTCGTCCGTCTCCGCTCTACGAGATGGCGCTGCCATAACGACGGACCAAATTCTGCTACCGCCGATCCGCGTATTAATATGTACCGCAGCCAGTGAGATTGCTGCTAACGTAGAACCTTTTCTCCTCGCGGATCACACTCGCGCAGTGATACCTGAACGCTCGAGGTATTATAACGAGTGTACAGACCTCCGATTAGTATGCATTTGTCTGCACCAGTCTGCATTAGTCTATAGTCAAGTTTCAGTCTGCGCCTAATAAGATTATCATATTCCTGTACATAGCCATGAAGAGACATGTACAGACACTTTGTCAAGTATCAGAGAAATGTGAGAATAAGATTAACGTACCAAGACCAAAGGAACTTCAGATTGTCAATTGTAAACAGCATCCAGAATCAAGTTACGTAATGTCTATGTTTTTTTTATTATTTTAATAAATGTGTGTGAAATTTAATCAAGTTCTGTTTAAAGTTGGTCACCGTCAATCTGCTACTCTAAGCGTGCAAGTGGCATTTCTATCGTCTGACCTAACGGCTGAAGATAAACACGCCACGATAAGACCTCGAGACATATTGCTGACACTAGCCTACTTCGTTAGAGCGGCAATTCAAATAATCTGATGGTGTGTGTACCGAAGGTCTTACAGTACGCACACCACAAGTATGGAGATCCATACAGTATTATGAGATTTGTTACGTGATCTAAAGATATGTGAAGAAACTTTATTTATAGCGGAGTGTGGAAAGTACTTTCTGGAAGCTTTGCAGAGAAAGAGTATTAGCCACTCAGCCTGCTCTTTAGGGGTGGGGTAAGGATAGTTGTTTTTGCGTGTGTACATTTCCACTTCTGCTAACACATTAATTTTTCTCACCGAACAGTTTCTTTAAAATCATTTAAGAAAGGTTGCAGGGCTGCGTGCATTTTACTCATAGTGGCCCTGGCGCACCTTGACTAGCGGGCTGACTAGTGACCTGTGTGTGCTCCTGGAGGCGCCAATTAAATTCAGGTGTCAGCGCTATGATTCAGCATGCAGACTACAGTCCTTAATTTTGTTCTAACGTTACGGCTCTCGCGCCGCCTAAATGACTCGTTGACGAAATACAACCGCTCTTGGTTGCATCTTCTCTAGATATTTTGTTCCGCACTGGCTAGCAATACTCAAGAATCGGTCTATCAAGTATTGTAAAAACCACTTCGTTCGAGAATCGGTATGCATGCGACAGCATGAGTGCCTAATATCTTTCTACAGGCCGTGGATTCCGAGACGGCTACGCACAGCAAATGGTTGTAATTCTTACGATGTATTCCTAAAATCCCTATCTCGAACGACGATTAAAATTTCTTTCATATGATTATCCGTTTCCGAGGATCAGAGCTAGCCCACTTGTACATGTAAAATACGCACGTAAAATACGGTGTGAGGCGAAAACGTAGTTTGTAAAGTAACGTAGCACGGAGAAATACGGCGTAAAGTGTCTCCGTTATCACCTGGGAACCCCATGTTATAGCAATGAGGCGTATGAATTTTTTTTTCCGCACAAAATTCAATCTGAAGTGTAAAATTAGTTTTGCGTTGTTTCAGTTTCACATGAGTAAACTAAATTTTACTGGGTACGATTATTTTCATATGAATTACATGCACTGCTGCAGAAGGAATTAGAAGTGAAGCAGCGGGAAAATGTTCCTGTCGGAGCTCAAAAAATGCAAATATGTTCCTGTTTATTTAACAGACACTGACTGATAAGTGGGGTACCAACTACCTCATTCTCCCTTCCTGAGAACGTTTAACAATTTTCCCAAAAACTTTGGCATGCAAACATACTCGCGCTTTTGTATGCTGAGAAAGAAGAAGGCTTTGACGGTGGCAAAGGGACGGAAAAGTGATAAATACTGGAAGGTAATAGGTAATAGGCAGTGGATGTGTTATAGAAAGAGTGAAGGAGGCAATGTCAGCGTGAGAGAAAGAGAGCGACAGAGTGCAGTGCAACATAGTTGACAGTGGCAGAACAGTGCTAAGAAAAGCATGAAGGAGTCAGTGCCGGGGGGGGGGGGGGGGGGGAGGGGGGGGGGGCGAGAGGAGAAATAAAGAGGAAGAAAAAGTGGGAGTAGGGGAGAGCCAGTAATGATGAGAGACATAGTATATGACAATGACAATGAAAAAGAGTGAGATAGTGACAGTGAGATGAGACTGCAGCTTTAGGAAGGAGGGAACGAAAAATTAGCAGCTGGAGAGAGCAAGAGAGAAAGAATGGAAGGAGACTGTAGTGGTAGTACAGAACGAAGGGGACCGTTGCTGCGACATAGGAGAATGACTGAGAGATAATGACAACGAGTTGGGCTAAATGAATGAGAGACAAAGGGCAACTGATAATGGAAGGGTACACGCCACTTACGGCGACATCAGGTAAGGGTGAACTGCAGTTATGGGAACTTGTGGGTGTGAGTTGCATGAATTACATGCACTGCTGCAGAAGGAATAAGAAGTGAAGCAGCGGAAAAATGTTCCTGTCGGAGCTCAAAAAATGCAAATATGTTCCTGTTTATTTAACAGACACTGACTGAAAAGTGGGGTACCAACTACCTCATTCTCCCTTCCTGAGAACGTTTAACAATTTTCCCAAAAACTTTGGCATGCAAACATACTCGCGCTTTTGTATGCTGAGAAAGAAGAAGGCTTTGGCGGTGGCAAAGGGACGGAAAAGTGATAAATACTGGAAGGTAATAGGTAATAGGCAGTTTATGTGTTATAGAAAGAGTGAAGGAGGCAATGTCAACGTGAGAGAAAGAGAGCGACGGAGTGCAGTGCTACATAGTTGACAGTGGCAGAACAGTGCTAAGAAAAGCATGAAGGAGTCAGTGCCGGGGGGGGGGGGGGAGGGGGGGGGGCGAGAGGAGAAATAAAGAGGAAGAAAAAGTGGGAGTA
Organism: Schistocerca serialis cubense; assembly: GCF_023864345.2. NCBI lineage: Eukaryota > Metazoa > Arthropoda > Insecta > Orthoptera > Acrididae > Schistocerca > Schistocerca serialis. The sequence continues at coordinate 634,446,443 of NC_064642.1, forward strand.
GGGGAGAGCCAGTAATGATGAGAGACATAGTATATGACAATGACAATGAAAAAGAGAGAGATAGTGACAGTGAGATGAGACTGCAGCTTTAGGAAGGAGGGAACGAAAAATTAGCAGCTGGAGAGAGCAAGAGAGAGAGAATGGAAGGAGACTGTAGTGGTAGTACAGAACGAAGGGGACCGTTGCTGCGACATAGGAGAATGACTGAGAGATAATGACAATGAGTTGGTCTAAATGAATGAGAGACAAAGGGCAACTGATAATGGAAGGGTACACGCCACTTACGGCGACATCAGGTAAGGGTGAACTGCAGTTATGGGAACTTGTGGGTGTGAGTTGCATTTTAAAAAGAGCACAAATATGTTCGCATGCCAAAATCTTTGCGAAAACTTTTGAAGGCGCTGAGAAAGATAGAATAAGACAGCTGGTACTCCACCTTTCAGTCAGAGTCTTTTAAATAAACAGGAATATAATCACGTCTGGGGTCAACTGCCAGTCCATCTACATCGGCACCCATACTCTGCAAACCACTGTGATGTGCGTAGCAGAGGGTACTTCCCACTGTACCATTTATTAGGTGTCCTTCCTGTTCCATTCGCATATGGAACGCGGGAAGAATGATCGCTTCAACGCTTCTGTGTGCACTGTAATTAGTTTCACCTCGTCCACGTGATCCCTACAAGAGTGATACGTTGGGGGCTGTAGTATATTCCTAGTTTCATCACTAAAAGCAGGCTCTTAAAGTTTTGTTAAGTAGGCTTTCTGGGATAGTTTGCGTTTATCTTCAAGAGTCCGCCAGTTCAGTTCTCCGAGCATCTCCGCGACACACTCTCAAGAGCCCAACAAACCTGTGACCATTATTTGTGCCTTTCTCTGTTCATGTTCAGTATCCCCTCTTAGTCCTGTTTGATATGGATTCCACACACTTGAACAGTATTCAAGGAATGTGTCACACAATTATTTTGTAAACGAATTCCTTTGCAGATTGATTACATTTCCGTAGTATTTAAACAATGAAGTCTGCTGTCTGCTTCACCTACCACTAGAGCCTGTACGATAGCTACATATCATACCTCTACAGATTGTCACAACCAGGTGTTTGTACGAACTGATTCCAGCTGTGACTAACTAGTATTGTAGTCAAAGGATACTACGTGTTTTCGTTTTTTATGTGTAAAGTTTACATTTCTGAACATTTAAAGTAAGTTCCCAATCCTTACATCACTTTGAAATATTGTCAAGCTCAAACTGAATATTTTTTCAGACAGTACTTCGTTTGAGATAACCGCATCATTTGCGAAAAGACATCACGAATTTGACCTCGTGTTAGTCCTGCGATTTGTGTGTGGCAGCTATCAATTCTTTCAACTCAGTGTGCAATTTGTGCTTTTACCAGTGGGGGGGATGTCTTAGGGGGTTAGTATAATTACATATGTTACTTGCTTGGACCGTGGCGTTACCCATGGTTAAACAGTTATTTATAAATAGACGTTAATGCCGAAACTCACTATTCACGCGTATGCACTATCAGAAAAGCCATCCCTTGTTATATCTTTAAAAGTACATTATAGGTAAAGCTTATTTACAAAATCATCTACGTACAGGTATACGACGGGAATTAAAAAAGTAAAGGCACATTTGTGAAAAGCTGTGCTTATTCTGATGATAGAAAACTGAAATATGCGTTATTTTTCTACGTAACCTCCCTGTACTTCAATGCAGTTTCCCGACGTTTTACGAGTTTTTTTTTATTTCATCAGAAAATACGTTTTTCGGTTACATGTGTAACCAATTTTGCACCGCAGCAATGACGTCTTCATCGCTTTCAAATCTTCTTCCCTGTAGTACTTCCGTTAAGGGTCCAAATACGTGCAAATCACTTGGAGCCAAGTCTGTACTGTATGGTGGATGTTCCAGCACCTCGAATCTCAACTCCTTTATTGCGTTGGCTGTCCGTTTGGCAGAATGTGGGCGAGCGTTATCTTGCTGCAGGATGACGCCTGTTCACAGTTTTCCTCGACGTTTGGATCTGATTGCAGGTTTTAGTTTCGTACGCAACACATCACATCCACCATACAATACAGACCTGGCTCTAAAGCCTCGTTTACGCTGGGGCGACCTCTTGCAACATTGTGGCATGCTACGGAAATGTGGCGTGCGTCGTCTTGTAGCATGCTACAATAGGCAACATCTTGCGGCGTATGTTGCATGCGGCAGGTTAATTTATACCAAAGCAACAGAATTTGTGCCACACGTGTGTCGGCCTTGCAGTATAAAGGATGATAAAGTATCGCAGCGGCGGCCTTCTTGGTTCTTGCACATGCGGCTAACAACGGAAATGAAAACCAAAGGAAAACAACACGATGGTGGAAGAGAAGAGTATTTAAAGAAGGTGCATGAAATAGTATCCTAGGAACTAGAAGCAGACGATGGTGCGTTATTTAGTAATGTGTGCTTTCGTCCCAGGCGCGTTAGTTCGCGCAATACCGTTGCCAAAAGGTGGCCTAACGGTAAATGTTCGCACAGGCACCGGGCTGGTCACCACCCTGTGTCAGGGCCCGTGGTGGGACTTTCAGCCACCAGCTCACCCAACTCTGCGGTACGACTGCTGCGGTTTGACTGCCACACTACTTCCCTCGCAAGCTCGCAAGTAAACGGATGACGCACCTTAGACGAAAGCAACAATGACAACATGAGAATGATGATTTAGTTCTATTTGTTTTGAAATGCTTAACTACTACATAACACTTTTTCAAAATTAATAAGCAAACATATTAATAGTATTAATAGTAAGACTGTATTAAAAACTTCCAGCGTTCGGCTCCACAAATTTAAATTATATGTAAAGTTTTACTCCCAGTGCGTTGTAAATAAACATCCCAGGTTGGGATGCATAAACTAAACCCAGAGGAGGGGATGGTCTGATGCAGAGGGGGGGGGGATCCCCCCCCATCCCCCCCTGCAAATCGCACACTGTTTCAACTTTGTCAAGGTTTGTTAATGTGAGAAACGCAAAACTCCGAGTTGTGGCATTTTTCGGAGCTTTTTTTTGGTCAAGTAAGTGGTCCCGAGAGTCGGGATACCAGTTACTTTGGAATAAGGCTGGGCATCTCGGACATATTCTGAGTCGTGGTCACCTTTGTGCTCATACGGCAAAGACTACCAAATCCACCGGTTAGTCCCTCAGCCGTTAGGGGTAAAACCCAATTGGACTCGGGGCAAGTAAGGCTAGCAACCTGCTTCCCTGGTACTTTAAATATGATGCTGGCAACAATCAGAGCAAAATGCCTCGGGCCTTTGGAGGTGACGGAGTCCCACCTCTAACTAACAAACCAGGGACTCCTAAGATACGACTTGGCAAACAAATGGTAATGAGATGGGGAGCTATTAATATCAATGGGGGCTACTCTTGCAAGAAGGTAGAGCTGGCAGAGGCTGGAAGTAAGATGGGGCTGGACGTTTTAGCTGTTAGTGACATTCGGGTAAGGGGTGAGAAAGAAGAAGAAGTGGGAGACTACAAGGTCTACTTGTCAGGAGTCAAAGCAGGAATAGCACAATGGGGTGTAGGGCTTTACATCAGGAAAGAAATGGAACCCAGTGTAGTTGCAATAAGGTATGTTAACGAACGACTGATGTGGATAGATTTGACAGTGTCTAGCAAGAAAATTAGGATTGTGTCAGTATATTCGCATTGTGAAGGGACTGATCAAGATAAGATGGATAGTTTTTATGAGGCACTCAGTGATGTAGTTGTTAGAGTAAAGGACAAGGACAGTGTTCTGCCCATGGGTGATTTTAACGCCAGGATTGGAAATCGAACAGAAGGGTATGAAAAGGTTATGGGTAAATTTGGAGAGGATATGGAGGCCAACAGGAACGGGCAGCAACTCTTGGATTTCTGTGCCAGTATGGCCTTAGTAATCACAAACTCCTTTTTTAAACGTAAGAACATTCACCGGTATACTTGGGAAAGCAGGGGAACCAGATCTGTCATTGACTATATAATAACAGATCAGGAATTCAGGAAGGCTGTGAGGGACACACGTGTATTCAGGGGATTCTTTGATGACACTGATCATTATTTAATCTGCAGTGAAATTGGGATTGCGAGGCCGAAAGTGCAGGAGGTCAGGTCCATATGTAGGAGGATAAGAGTGGAGAAACTTCAGGATAAGGAAATCAGGCACAAGTACATAACAGCGATCTCAGAAAGGTACCAGTTAGTTGAATGTAGTCAATTACAGTCATTGGAAAAGGAATGGACAAGGTACAGGGACACAGTACTAGAAGTGGCTAAAGAATGTCTTGGAACAGTAGTGTGTAAAAGTAGGAGGAAGCAAACAGCTTGGTGGAATGACACAGTCAAGGCAACCTGTAAAAGGAAAAAGAAGGCGTATAAAAAATGGCTACATACTAGAACTCAGGTAGACAGAGAAAGTTATGTTGAAGAAAGAAACAAAGCCAAACAGATAATTGCAGCATCCAAGAAGAAATCTTGGGAAGACTTTGGAAACAGATTGGAGACATTGGGTCAAGCTGCTGGAAAACCATTCTGGAGTGTAATTAGCAGTCTTCGAAAGGGAGGTAAGAAAGAAATGACAAGTATTTTGGACAGGTCAGGAAAACTGCTGGTGAATCCTGTGGATGCCTTGGGCAGATGGAGGGAATATTTTGAAGAGTTGCTCAATGTAGGTGAAAATACGATCAGTAATGTTTCAGATTTCGAGGTAGAATGGGATAGGAATGATGATGGAAATAGGATCACGTTTGAGGAAGTGGAGAAAATGGTCAATAGATTGCAGTGCAATAAAGCGGCTGGGGTGGATGAAATTAAGTCGGAACTCATCAAATACAGTGGAATGTCAGGTCTTAAATGGCTACACAGGATAATTGAAATGGCCTGGGAGTCGGGACAGGTTCCATCAGACTGGACAAAAGCAGTAATCACACCAATCTTTAAACATGGAAACAGAAAAGATTGTAACAACTACAGAGGTATCTCTTTAATCAGCGTTGTGGGTAAAATCTTCTCAGGTATTGTTGAAAGGAAAGTGCGAGTATTAGTTGAGGAGCAATTGGATGAAAATCAGTGTGGGTTTAGGCCTGTTAGAGGTTGTCAGGACCAGATCTTTAACTTACGACAAATAATGGAGAAGTGTTATGAGTGGAACAGGGAATTGTATCTATGCTTTATAGATCTAGAAAAGGCATATGACCGGGTTCCTAAGAGGAAGTTATTGTCTGTTCTACAAGATTATGGAATAGGAGGCAAACTTTTGCAAGCAATTAAAGGTCTTTACATGGATAGTCAGGCAGCAGTTAGAGTTGACGGTAAACTGAGTTCATGGTTCAGAGTAGTTTCAGGGGTAAGACAAGGCTGCAACCTGTCTCCACTGTTGTTCATATTATTTATGGATCATATGTTGAAAACAATAGACTGGCTGGGTGAGATTAAGATATGTGAACACAAAATAAGCAGTCTTGCATATGCGGATGACTTAGTTGTGATGGCAGATTCGATTGAAAGTTTGCAGAGTAATATTTCAGAGCTAGATCAGAAATGTAAGGACTATGGTATGAAGATTAGCATCACCAAAACGAAAGTAATGTCAGTGGGAAAGAAATATAAACGGATTGAGTGCCAAATAGGAGGAACAAAGTTAGAACAGGTGGACGGTTTCAAGTACTTAGGATGCATATTCTCACAGGATGGCAACATAATGAAAGAACTGGAAGCGAGGTGTAGCAAGGCTAATGCAGTGAGCGCTCAGCTACGATCTACTCTCTTCTGCAAGAAGGAAGTCAGTACCAAGACTAAGTTATCTGTGCACCGTTCAATCTTTCGACCAACTTTGTTGTATGGGAGCGAAAGCTGGGTGGATTCAGGTTACCTTATCAACAAGGTTGAGGTTACGGATATGAAAGTAGCTAGGATGATTGCAGGTACTAGTAGATGGGAACAATGGCAGGAGGGTGTCCACAATGAGGAAATCAAAGAAAAACTGGGAATGAACTCTATAGATGTAGCAGTCAGGGCGAACAGGCTTAGATGGTGGGGTCATGTTACACGCATGGGAGAAGCAAGGTTACCCAAGAGACTCATGGGTTCAGCAGTAGAGGGTAGGAGGAGTCGGGGCAGACCAAGGAGACGGTACCTGGATTCGGTTAAGAATGATTTTGAAGTAATAGGTTTAACATCAGAAGAAGCACCAATGTTAGCACTGAATAGGGGATCATGGAGGAATTTTATAAGGGGGGCTATGCTCCAGACTGAACGCTGAAAGGCATAATCAGTCTTAAATGATGATGATGATGATGATTTTTTTTTAGTCAGTTTTCTGATTGGTTTGATGCGAACCTCCACGAATTCTTTTCCTGGGCCAATCTTTCATCCTATGTTCTCAATTATTTGTTGGGTGTATTCCAATCCCTGTCCTCTCTTACAGTTACCTGTACTGCCAGAGGTCCTACCATCCTGTCCTTTCCTTTTGTTCTGTGTTTTCTATATGTAGCTTCCCTCGCCGATTCTGCAGAGAGCCTCCTCACTCTTATCAGTCCATCTGACTTTCAACAATCTTCTGTAGCTCCACATCTCAAACACTTCGATTGTTCCTGTTTTCCCTCTGTCCCTGATTCACTGTCACACAATGCTGTGCTTCAAACTGACATTCTCAGAAATTTCCGCCTCGGAGTAAGGACTATGATTGACACAACTAGACTTCTTTTGGCCAGGAATGCCACTTTTTTCGGTGCTAGTATGCTTTTATATCATTCTTGTTCTGTCTTTCATGGGTTATTTTGCTTCCAAGGAAGCGTAAGTCCTGAACTTCGTCTACCTCGTGATTACCAATTTTCATTTTAAATTTCTCGCTATTCTCGTTTCTGCTTCTTCTCATTGTTTTTATGTTTTCCCGGTTTACTCTTAATCTGTATTCTATATTCATTAGATTGTTCATTCCGTTCGACATATCTTGTTAATTTCCTTCACTTTAACTGAGGGTAGCTACGTCATCAGGGAATCTTATCATTGATATCCCTTCATCCTGAATGTTAATCCCAGTCTTGAACCTCTCTTTTGTTTCATTTATTGCTCTTTCGATGTGTGAACTGAATGTTATGAGCGAACGACTTCTTTGTTGGACTTCTTTGTTGGTCTCCCAATCTTATTGTTCCCTCCTGGTTCGTATAGGTATTATGCATCAGTCCTGGACTGTGCGGCTGGTCCCGGCGGAGGTTCCAGTCCTCCTTCGGGCATGGGTGTGTGTGTTTGTCCTTAGGATAGTTTAGGTTAAGTAGTGTGTAAGCTTAGGGACTGATGACCTTTGCAGTTAAGTCCCACAAGATTTCACACACATTTGAAGCTTGAACGTTATACATCACCCTTGTTTCCCTATAGCTTACTTCCTGGTTGGGCAACTGAGTCAATGGTAATTGGTGTTATAAGTGCCATACGTGTAGAATACTAGTCTTACAACTCGTACTTATTTCTTCTTTTTATTCGTAATCTGATGCATCTGACACGAGTAAAGCAGACGAGAAGCTACAGATAGTAGCAGTGTGTGCCACCGTTGCATTTCCCCTCTTATTACTACTGTTACAAACAACATGTCACGAGCTGCGTCCCCAGAAAGCTTCCGGAAGAACGTATCAGCAGATTTGGGTGTCGACGAACACAGCAGGAAACCGCAGTTCCTGGAGCTGACCGTGTTATCAAACACCAATCCCAGGCTCCCATTGCATTCTAGTCTTTATCAGAGTTCCACTGTAATCTGACATCCTCCAAAACCGAGAATCCTCCGGAACCGAGAACTAAAGCAATATGATGCGCTGCAGATCCAGAACGGCTGTTCACTGCAACTGTCTGCTCTTACCGTTCTACAGACTGGGGTAACAGACCAAGCAAGATAACAATTAGACGTACAGTTACTTTGCTGTAATTGAAGTAATGAAGGTACAATGAATTCGGCTTGAATTTGACAATATATAGGTATAAAGTTAAATGCTCATCACATCTGATCACATAGACTCCAAATAAAAAGTAAGCAAGATAAACTGTGCATGTTTTACAATATTCATTTTTCATGTTAATTCGTTGTGGCTTAGGAATATTAGATTTTCTGTTTAAGAGGTAGTTTCCTCATCGCCTCACGTGGTCTTGGCGTCTGCTGGCCGATGCGACGCTTGTTTAATTACAATGGAAATGCTACAAAAAAATCCAACTTTGATTTTTATATCTCCGTTTCTAATCATAAAATGGAGATGAAATTTTAAACATGAGTTTCTGATTAAAAAAGTTTTCCCAATACCAAGAGCAGAGTAAATCAATTAATTTATCAGTTATGTAAATTTTTAACTTTGGCTAGTTTTATGGCTTGCTTAAATAGAATTGTAAGAGTTATCAATCAGTTGTTGTTGTTGTTGTGGTCTTCAGTCCTGAGACTGGTTTGATGCAGCTGTCCATGCTACTCTGTCCTGTGCAAGCTTCTTCATCTCCCGGTACTTACTGTAACCTACATCCTTCTGAATCTGCTTAGTGTATTTATCTCTTGGTCTCCCTCTACGATTTTTACCCTCCACGCTGCCCTCCATGCTAAATTTGTGATCCCTTAATGCCTCATAACGTGTCCTACCACCCTTCTTCTTGTCAAGTTGTGCCACAAACTCCTCTTCTCCCCTATTCTATTCAATACCTCCTCATTAGTTATGTGATCAACCCAACTAATCTTCAGCATTCTTCTGTAGCACCACATTTCGAAAGCTTCTATTCTCTTCTTGTCCAAACTATTTATCGTCCATGTTTCACTTCCATACATGGCTACACTGCATACAAATACTTTCAGAAACGACTTCCTGACACTTAAATCTATACTCGATGCTAACAAATTCCTCTTCCTCAGAAACGCTTTCCTTGCCATTGCCAGTCTACATTTTATATCCTCTCTACTTCGACCATCATCAGTTTTTTTCTCCCCAAATAGCAAAACTCCTTTACTACTTTAAATGTCTCATTTCCTAATCTAATTCCCTCTGCATCACCCGATTTAATTCAATCTGTATGAGCTTGAAATAAACACCACAAAGATAGAACTGTTGGTCGTAAGTAAGGAAAATATTACAGTAGTAAACTTAGTCATAAACCAAAAAACTATAGAAAGGGTAAAACAATGCACGTATCTTGGAACCATAATTAATGAAAATTGGGATAACTCGCAAGAAATGAAGATTCGCGTCGGGAAAGCAAGAATATGCTTCAGAAAATGAGTGCTGTCTTCAAAAGTCATAACCTAATCCTAAGAACAGAAAGCAGATTTTTGCGCTGCTATGTGTATTCTATGCTCCTATATGGGGTAGAGACATGAACCTTAAATGAAAACACATAGAAGAAGCTGAAGGCCTTTGAATTGTGGCTTTATAAGCTGATCCTGAGAGTACCTCGGACCCAGAGAGTGACAAATGTAGAAGTTTTGAGAAGAATGAACGTGAAACACTTAAATTAATCAAGATAGTGAAATGCCGAAGGTTGCAATATCTAGGACACACCATGCGTAATACATATAGACATGATTTGCTACAAAAAATACTTCAAGGGAAAATCAACAGCAAAAGAGGACCTGGAAGAAGACGAATATCTTGGTTTGACAACCGTAGATGCTGGTTCAGTAGGTCTTCAACAGAACCATTCCGTGTTGCTACCAACAAAAGAAAAATAGCCGTCATGATCGCCAACATCTGAACCGGATAGGCACCGAAAGAAGAAGAAAATGCTGACCATAGAAGGAAATTGCTTGTGTAGCTTTTTTTGTACATAATTTACTTCGAGATTGTTAGCTTTCAATACTAAATGTTTAACATGTATTCATTTTCACTTAATGTGGATTTTTGATAATACTACTAATATTTAGGATGAAACTTCCTGACAGATTAAAACTGTGTGTCGGACCGACACTCGAACTCGGGACCTTTGCCTCTCGCGGGCAAGGGCTCTACCAACTGAGCTACCTAAGCACGACTCACGCCCTATCCTCACAGCATTAATTCCGCCAGTACCTCGTCTCCTACCTTCCAAACTTCACAGAAGCTAGGAGACGAGGTACTGGCGGAATTGTGATTTCCCTAAATCATTCCAGGCACATGCCGGGATGGTTCCTCTGAAAGGGCACGGCCGACTTCCTTCCCCATCCTTCCCTAATCCGATGAGACCGATGACCACGCTGTCTGGTCTCCTTCCCCAAACCAACCAACCAACTGGCGGAATTAAGGCTGTGAGGACGGGGCGTGAGTCGTGCTTGGGTAGCTCAGTTGGTAGACCAATTGCTCGCGAAAGGCAAAGGTCCCGAGCTCGAGTCTCGGTTCGGCACACAGTTTCAATGTGCCAGGAAGTTTCATATCAGCGCACATTCCGCTGTACAGTGAAAATTTCATTTTAGAATATTTTTGATGTCTGTCTGGACGAATGAGAGAATAAATAGCTACCGTATATGAGTATTTAATAAAGTAATTATTATTATTGATATGTCTCAAAGCGTGAAAATGAATGTTGTGCAGTGATGCAGCAAGTACTGGAATTGATGGAAATGCTGATTGTAAAACTGGTTTTCATGCTGACAAAAGAGCAGACATTTGAACAGTAATTTTATTACTTATTCTATTAAATTTCAGGTGAATTAATTGAAACCTTTGGTTGGCTGGGCAATGGAAGAACGCCATATACTTTCGGGAGGTGCCCATACAGCCATCTCAATAGTAGAATGTCAGTTATGAGGATACCAAAGTGAACGCGATTATATGAGCAGGCTAGTTTGCCGGTAACAGCCAGTCAGAAGGAAGACGATCTCGTCTTCTGGAAGCTTGAGTACCTTCAGAAGCCATGCTTCCAGAAGGAGTTCCGAGCCCCCGAGCAGGAAAGATGTGCCGTCCAGTGCTCTGAAAACCAAAGGTGTACAGTATGTCTCCGAACTGTATGATGTTGCATAAAATGTTAGCTGTTGGTAGAACTGTGACTTAAGGGCACGGTTATGATGTTAGACTATTTTTGTAAACAGTGTGAGTTGTAGTTTTTTTCCGTGTCTAATGCAAAATCCGCGTGGCGTATTGTATCGAACTTGCTCACGAATCGCAAACAGGGGCAGTGCAGTAAAGTGGGTATAGTTACTAAGACTGAATGTCGAGTGAAGTTAGATATGGTTCAAAATGGCTCAAATGGCTCTGAGCACTATGGGACTTAACTTCTTAGGTCATCAGTCCCCTAGAACTTAGAACTACTTAAACCTAACTAACCTAAGGACATCACACACATCCATGCCCGAGGCAGGATTCGAACCTGCGACCGTAGCGGCCGCGCGGTTCCAGACTGTAGCGCCTAGAACCGCTCGGCCACCCAGGCCGGCAGTTAGATATGGTTTTGGAATGTTTGCGGTTATAATTTTCTGACTGATAGGTCATCGGTTTTAAGTGAACACAAGTTATTAGCATGCATGTAAGTTGCGAAGGTAATGCTTCTTGTCGTGTACCAAGAACAGCGTAGTTTTCAAAGAGTTTAAGGAACTGGCGAAAAGCTTTGAGATAGATCTAACGGGCTTGCTAAACACACAAACTAAAAATATTTTTGAAAGAGCTAGCTTGCCATAGAGGAAAATATTGAAACTATGCATTGAATAAATGTGTGATTCAAATCAGATTCCATGTTAAAATAACATTAGATACAAATCGAAATTTATGGCTGAGGATACCTACATGTTGTAGGTATGATGTAAATTGTAGTATTGTATAAATAGTTACTCAAAACCACAGAGAAGCTGCGCATGTAAAACTACAGAATGTTGAACAATTTGGATCATATCAAAACAAAAATCAGAACAGACGTGTAACATGGATTAGACGGTGCGGAAAGTGTTGAGAAACGAGAGGATTACGTGGAGAGCTAGAAAGTGTAACTGCTGAATTTAGGACTGGTCTACTTAAGCGTGGCTTTTGAGATGGGTGATTCTTCGTCACAAAGGCTCCCGACAGAGTCATTTCTTTACCATGCGGAGGACAAGGGGATGTCTCAGATGATCACCAACTTGATTCTCACTACATATCCACAAGCCGTGATTACGATGATCTACAGATAATCCAGCTGCTACGGTTTTGACTCACTGACCAACGCAAAACTCATTACATTCAAGATACCCGATTTCATAAACTCCACTACAATTCATCACAGACATTATTATCCCTCAATTAAATGAAAAAAGTCCTATTTGCCTTTCAAAAGGCCCCCACTGAAACTGCTTGCATGTACAGGGCTATTACAAATGATTGAAGCGATTTCATAAATTCACTGTAGCTCCATTCATTGACATATGGTCACGACACACTACAGATACGTAGAAAAACTCATAAAGTTTTTTTCGGCTGAAGCCGCACTTCGGGTTTCTGCCGCCAGAGCGCTCGAGAGCGCAGTGAGACAAAATGGCGACAGGAGCTGAGAAAGCGTATGTCGTGCTTGAAATGCACTCACATCAGTCAGTCATAACAGGACGAAGTCCAACAAAGATCCACCAACTGCTAACTCCATTCGGCGATGGTATGCGCAGTTTAAAGCTTCTGGATGCCTCTGTAAGGGGAAATCAACTGGTCGGCCTGCAGTGAGCGAAGAAACGGTTGAACGCGTGCGGGCAAGTTTCACGCGTAGCCCGCGGAAGTCGACGAATAAAGCAAGCAGGGAGCTAAACGTACCACAGCCGACGGTTTGGAAAATCTTACGGAAAAGGCTAAAGCAGAAGCCTTACCGTTTACAATTCCTACAAGCCCTGACACCCGATGACAAAGTCAAACGCTTTGAATTTTCGGCGCGGTTGCAACAGCTCATGGAAGAGGATGCGTTCAGTGCGAAACTTGTTTTCAGTGATGAAGCAACATTTTTTCTTAATGGTGAAGTGAACAGACACAATGTGCGAATCTGGGCGGTAGAGAATCCTCACTCATTCGTGCAGCAAATTCGCAATTCACCAAAAGTTAACGTATTTTGTGCAATCTCACGGTTTAAAGTTTACGGCCCCTTTTTCTTCTGCGAAAAAAACGTTACAGGACACGTGTATCTGGACATGCTGGGAAATTGGCTCATGCCACAACTGGAGACTGACAGCGCCGACTTCATCTTTCAACAGGATGGTGCTGCACTGCACTTCCGTCATGATGTTCGGCATTTCTTAAACAGGAGATTGGAAAACCGATGGATCGGTCGTGGTGGAGATCATGATCAGCAATTTATGTCATGGCCTCCACGCTCTCCCGACTTAACCCCATGCGATTTCTTTCTGTGGGGTTATGTGAAAGATTCAGTGTTTAAACCTCCTCTACCAAGATACGTGCCAGAACTGCGAGCTCGCATCAACGATGCTTTCGAACTCATTGATGGGGACATGCTGCGCCGAGTGTGGGAGGAACTTGATTATCGGCTTGATGTCTGCCGAATCACTAAAGGGGCACATATCGAACATTTGTGAATGCCTAAAAAAACTTTTTGAGTTTTTGTATGTGTGTGCAAAGCATTGTGAAAATATCTCAAATAATAAAGTTATTGTAGAGCTGTGAAATCGCTTTGTAATAACCCTGTATGTGGAAGAAATGTGAGTGTACTTATTACAAAAAGTGTGTTTGTCTCCACGTTTTTGATTCTCTTTTTTTTCGATGATGATGAAGAGACAGAAAAATCAGCATGAGAAGGTGAGATAATTTTAGATGACATGGTTCGAGATAAAGCAGCGATCTATTGTACTTTATTACTTAATGAAACAGCCAAGATTGGAAATAATCCTTTTTAAATAAATGATTATTTGCGATATCTGTTGTTTCATGAAGTGTTAAAGTGCAATAAAATTGATAGTGGGTAACATTCCTTACGTTACTGTTTGTGTCGAATGCTACTCACGATGTCTGAGAATGAACGTTCAAGCTACTAAAATTTTCTTTCTGAGTTGTGTTCAGAGTACAAGACTTGTTAGAAATGTACCTGTGTGGTCGAATGCGAAATATTGTTAATTTGCACGACAGTTGATAGTAGTATAGTAATAGCCAAGAAAAAATCGATAGGGAACTATGAGCTGTGAGGGAGAAAAAGTCGAATCATGTACCAAAACAAGAAAATAAAGAAATGCAATTTTATAATTGTATTAATGTGTAAGGTGCGCCTCTGTAGCCGAGTGATCATCACATCTGACTCTCATGCGAAGGACCTGGGTTCAGCACCCATAATGCCATAAATTTTTCCTTGTTGGAAGGACTGGAATGGGATGCACTCAGACTTGTGATGCCAGTTGAGTAGTTACTTGAGAGATGTTGCAGGTCCAAAGTCTGGAGAGCAGACAACGGCCAGGAGAGCGGTATCCTGAAGGGTCGACATCGCATAGTCTGCAGGGCATGATCGTGAAGTTTAGTTACTTTTAATTAACACACAAGGTGCGTGGGTACTGAAATTACGAGCCAGTCGTTACAGTTACACGATTCACGCAAATTGTACTTCAAAAGCTACTTCACCATCTACATGACCACCATAACGAAACTTGGCAATGGCTCTTGTAGGTCTGTGAGTACTGGTTAGGAAGCAATTCCAAAGTTGTAAGGTGGCATGGTCGCCTGACCTTCATTTCTTGCATATTCCGTCCTCACATTCGTATTCTGCACATCTAGACGCTTCATTCGAACCCAAACTCGATAAGGTAGAGTCAATTTTGCATGAATTCATGTAAGCTATATGCGAATCTAACAACTAAATCGAAATTGCGCACCGAGGTTGAAAGAGTCGAGGCTGGCGTACAAAACACGACGGCCACAGGAATTTTCTTTCTAGGGAGGCGGCCGGCCTGCTGGGAGGCCCATCCCTTCATAGGGGTGGGTCGGCACACACCTACTTCGGGTGGAATGACAGCCCAGAAAGAGGACACCTTTTGCCAGAGCGAAAAGATAACAACACCCATGTTCGACGTAAAAGCAAATGCGCTACATTGTGTGGGAGCGCCCAGAAGAAGCATTTTTTGACGGACCGACTGCGTAGTTATGGAGTTCTCACAGGTGGACAGTGTACACCTAATGGAGATGTTACATAAAAGAGCAACACTGATTGGCGGAATATTTCTGACGCAAAGAGCCAGAGGAGTGAGGGAAGATAGTGAATGGGCCGTTCTGTTGTCGCTCTTGGAGCGGGAACACGTAACGAGAGCGAGTGCACTCGTACGTGTATGCAAAGAGCGAGCTACAAAGTCTGTCCTCAGTACTTCACCTCTGTCGTTAGCGAATCGGAGTGAGACTCCATATTGAGTCGCTCACGATTAAGCATTGTTCACTGTGTTGGCTGCCACACTTATTGTGCGGTGTGAACACGGACAGAGTACTAGTTAAACGCCTGCGAGCGAATATTGAGAGGCATCGCGGTGGACTGGTTATATGACCGGTGTACCACGCCAATAGTTAACCTAGGGGTGGATAGGAGTCCTTGACTTCATCGAGGCATAGGGAGAGTTTGATTGGCGAAGGTCAATCCAGATAAAAAGAGATAGTTGTGTTAATTGTCAGCACCAAGCGACACATGCAGCAGTTGTCGCAGCTCACGGTATTGCCCGCTACAGCGTATGTGCGTCCCATCTGTCCTCCATAACAATACACTCCATTACATTTCTCACGCGACAGCCTTGACCGTACCTACAGGGTGTTTCAAAAATGACCGGTATATTTGAAACGGCAATAAAAACTAAACTAGCAGCGATAGAAATACACCGTTTGTTGCAATATGCTTGGGACAACTGTACATTTGCAGGCGGACAAACTTTCGAAATTACAGTAGTTACAATTTTCAACAACAGATGGTGCTGCAAGTGATGTGAAAGATATAGAAGGCAACGCAGTCTGTGGGTGCGCCATTCTGTACGTCGTCTTTCTGCTGTAAGCGTGTGCTGTTCACAACGTGCAAGTGTGCTGTAGACAACATGGTTTATTCCTTAGAACAGAGGATTTTTCTGGTGTTGGAATTCCACCACCTAGAACACAGTGTTGTTACAACAAGACGAAGTTTTCAACGGAGGTTTAATGTAACCAAAGGACGGAAAAGCGATACAATAAAGGATCTGTTTGAAAAATTTCAACGGACTGGGAACGTGACGGATGAACGTGCTGGAAAGGTAGGGCGACCGCGTACGGCAACCACAGAGGGCAACGCGCAGCTAGTGCAGCAGGTGTTCCAAGAGCGGCCTCTGGTTTCCGTTCGCCATGTTGCAGCTGCGGTCCAAATGATGCCAACGTCCAGGTATTGTCCCATGCGCCAGAGTTTACACCTCTATCCATACAAAATTCAAACGCGGCAATCCCTCAGCGCCACTACCATTGCTGCATGAGAGACATTCGCTAATGATATAGTGCACAGGATTGATGACGGCGATATGCATGTGGGCAGCATTTGGTTTACTGACGAAGCTTATTTTTACCTGGACGGTTTCGTCAATAAACAGAACTGGCACATATGGGGAACCGAAAAGCCCCATGTTGCAGTCCCATCGTCCCTGAATCCACAAAAAGTACTGGTCTGGGCCGCCATTTCTTCCAAAGGAATCATTGGCCCATTTTTCTGATCTGAAACGATTACTGCATCACGCTATCTGGACATTCTTCGTGAATTTGTGGCGGTACAAACTGCCTTAGACAACACTGCGAACACCTCGTGGTTTTATGCAAGATGGTGCCCGGCCACATCGAATGGCCGACGTCTTTAATTTCCTGAATGAATATTTCGATGATCGTGTGATTGCTTTGGGCTATCCGAAACATACAGGAGGTGGCGTGAATTAGCCTCCCTATTCGCCAGACATGAACCCCTGTGACTTCTTTCTGTGGGGACACTTGAAAGACCAGGTGTACCGCCAGAATCCAGAAACAATTGAACAGCTGAAGCAGTACATCTCATCTGCATGTGAAGCCATTCCGCCAGACACGTTGTCAAAGGTTTCGGGTAATTTCATTCAGAGACTACAACATATTATTGCTTCGCATGGTGGATATGTGGAAAATATCTTACTATAGAGTTTCCCAGACTGACGCGCCATCTGTTGTTGAAAATTGTAACTACTGTAAATTCGAAAGTTTGTCTGCCTGAAAATGTACTGTTGTCCCAAGCATATTGCAACAAACGGTGTATTTCTATCGCTGCTCGTTTAGTTTTTATTGCCGTTTCAAATATACCGGTCATTTTTGAAACACCCTGTATAAAAGTTATTCAAGTTGTGTAGGCACGGCTCTCAGCCATTCTGCCGAGTAAATAATATTCTTAAAGAAAAGAGAGGAAAGAACCTTTCCATACTTTGTAAATCAATAGAATTCCTAACCATAAGAAGCAATCTACTGTTCCGAAAAGAACCCGGAAATTTATTAATTTATAAGAAAAAGTTTCACTTGATTTCTCGGCAATTTTTTGCAATAAATAATGTTTATCGTTCGTTTAATGTTTTTCTTACACTAACTGGCAATACTCCAGTACCCGAGTAATCCACTAGTTATGTAAGAATATAGAATATTTTTGTGTCTTTTTCTTACAGTGGACGACTCCAGAAGATATTTGTTGCTGAATGTTTTTCAAGCAGTTCTTATAGGTACATTAGGAGCGTCTGTCTGACTTCTGTAGTAGTGTGAGGTGGAAATTATTTCTTGCAGGAGCCAAAGGGTACTTGTTGAATCAATCTATTGCACAACTTGACAAAATAAAACCCACACACTCACAAAGTTTCCAGCAAAATAGAGAAGTAGAGCATTTGTAGAATGAAGGCTTTCACGACCGGGTGACGTGGCTGTTGATATACTTTCCGGGATGTGAGGTCGTGGTCCAAGAACTTTTCTGCTCCTTACGTTTCGTCCAGGACTGCGCTGGGCTTCCTCAGAGGCGCTGCTCCGCTGAGTCTTGCCGACTGTTCTGCACAATGCTAGCTGTGGGAGGCAGCAAGAACTGCGTAGTAAGAGCATACGGCGAAACTTGCCATAAAGCTTTATAAGTTATACAGATCGAGTTCCGCAATTTCAGTAACTATACACACGTTTATAAGATATGCAGTTTCATGTGATCTACATTAATGCACAAGTAAGGAGCAGAAAAGTTCTTGGACCACGACCTCACATCCCGGAAAGTATATCAACAGCCAGTAGAGCATTTGTCAACAAATAAGTGAAGCTGACACCGCCAATTCAACGAAGTATCTCGATTTTTGTTTGGTGTGAGCTAGTGAAACCGAAGAAAACGGTTGCCTGGATGGCATCTCCTTCACAGGAGTGCTGTCTAAAACTCCCGCCCACTCGGAAATAACCTGAGTATTGCCATAAATACTTCACTGGACTGAACATTCTTTTTATATACCCTGAACTATGGAGGTCCACACTAATCATATTTGAAACATAGATTTTTGTATGAATCGTAAGTCTTTCGTAGCTCGCATAAATGATTAATGTGTTCCCTGATGGGCGAGTATCGAACGGTCCAAATCGACAGAGGAACGAGTCGAATACGAATGGCCGACGACTGCTTAGCGTGTGTCTTTCACAGGTAGAGACGCCAGCCGCTACCAGAGAGTAGATGCGCAGTTTAGCAGCAGGGAACCGACCTTGGCGCCGGACTGTTGGCTCGAAGGCGCAGTAAAAGCTGACAACTGGCGATAGCTGTTCTGCACAATGCTAGCTGTGGGAGGCAGCAAGAATTGCGCAGTAAGAGCATACGGCGAAACTTGCCATAAAGCTTTATAAGTTATACAGATCCAGTTCCGCAATTTCAGTAATTATACACACGTTTATAAGATATGCAGTTTCAGGTGATCTACATTAATGCACAAGTCACAGTATAGAGCGAGAGATTGTCATGATTACTTAATTTTGACTTTCTTTTCATCCTGTCCATAAAGATTCGCTCTTCTGTCACAAGGAGCAGTGTCACACTTTTCCAGACAGTACACATAATCATACTGGAAGAGCTGGGATACAGTTTCTGTGAGCGCGGTGCCTTGCTCAGGAAGCGCTTAGTAGAGATGGACTGTAGCGAAAACAATTTCCTTCAGAGATCAGATCAGAATCGCTCACTAACTGGAATGAATTAGTACTTTTTCATGACTCCCCACACCATTCACTTCCTAGAGTAAATCAAACTGCCTTAACTTTTTAATTCAAGTCGCTGTAACTGTTTCTTTAACCTTATTTGACCGTGTTTTGAAAGAACACGGAAAGAGAGTTAATAATTTTCCAGTACGCCGCTTGTATTTTTAAGATTTGCATAAAGTCCATCGTCAGTAAAAATTACAAATTTCGCAAAACAATTCTGAATTCTTTTATTAGGTATCCAAATTTAAAAATTGAACTCATGCTTCCTACCTTTTCATGACTTTCTTGTAAAATAAAATATAGCAAGAAAGCTAGAAATAACTGAAATTAATTTAATGCCACCTGAAATTTTCTGCTGTTGTCATTTACAATCAGTACGACAATATGGGTGTAAGAAGATGGAACTGGTCAAAATTATGAGTTATGAACATAATTACAGCAATTTTACTCGATGTGATTTGGTTTCTTTTCGCGGTGCGTATTTGTCCTGCTTTGGAAAAGATACGTTCAGGGGCCACTGACGTAGCTGGGATACATACTTTTGTTCGAAGTTTCTGGATTCCGCCAATTGAAGGGATCGGTGCCTATAGGCGAATATGGATCAGATCAGTATTCGTCTAGCTCATAAATCACTACAAGCTTCCCTGGAGCTGATTGATGGTACCATTGAATTCCCACAGGTTATGGCGATAGCTGTTCTTTTTTAAACTTTTTCATCGATTTCAACAAGTTTTCTTAAGGCAGATCGACACTTATGATCTGTTTTCTGTATTTACTTTCGTACTGTGTATTGCACAACAAGATCTAAAGAATATGCAAAGCGGTTGTGAGTCAGTTCTTTGCAGATCGCTCGATCTAGTCCCTGCTACACAGAGCATCTTCTCTCGTGGTGAAGAGAGGAGTCGGTGAACGTGTCAGCTCGAATGGGAGAACGTGCCGGCTCCATGGAAGACCTCTTTGCAAATGTAGATTGGGAAAATGAGAGAAAGCGTTTTCTGTGTCACTACACAGATGGAGAGAACGGAACTTTTTTCACTTTCTATTTTTTCATTGTTGACAAAAGCTGCTCAGAACACTAAGGTGTTTAAACAAATAGATATACAACGTCAGTAGTGTATTTTTCTGTAGATTGCAAGACGTTCTTATTATAATGATGTATGCCATAGTGAATAATTTAGCATATTGTGTGAGACGCCGTTACAGCCACCTGCCCCAGTTTTTTTTCGGTCCAATAACATTGCAACGTGTTGAAATATGCGCGTGTGCATCTAGGCCACCAAAAAAGGAAAGAAACGAATAGAAATCAATAACCGAGGTATCTGATGTCAGATTCAGGACCATTTGGTAATGAAAAGCTCACTGGTTCATTCAGTTTTTGCTATCAATTTTATTTCGTGTTCCTTTGTTTTCAATTGTGATCGAACCGATTAACTAAAATTCGAGGAGAAAGGATAATTATTTCTAAACTACTGACGAACCGGAATTTGGAAACATTTTGCCAGTTGTAATCTTGAGAAAAGTTGTTAATTTACTCAAAAAACTCTTGAAGTCTTAAGTGATACCGTGTTCTTTGTTGTGAAGGTATAGAAAGAGAGTGAGGACCACTTTTTCGACGATTCGGACTGAGCTAGAATGTGCAACTTCTGTTGGTGAAAAACTTGGTCTGTCTCCATTGTCACAGCAGGTAGGATTAGACTTCTACTCCTCCACGTAAGTTGGCAACAGCCCCATTTTTTGGGGTCAGAAGCACGCTAGAGTTTGACGCCTCAAAACCCATAAAACGTCGGACCACCTCCACTTCAGCCCCATTCAGTTTCATCTTCAATATGGACCAAAAACTGCATCTTCATCTCCATCACTTATGCGTTGCGCTATAGGCATTGCATTTAGTAACAGTTTATCTACTTATCACCCAGAACTGATTACAGCAACATCACTCAACATATACATTCCCGGTCATTCGCATGTTGGGCACGACCATTTTGCACGGAGACACGAAGGCAGCAAACTGACAATAACATTGTGTTGTTACCTACCTCTCCGTTACCTGTATTGGTAGCTTGTGGTTCAGTACTCTCTTTCCACCTTGATCGGATTCTGTCAGATACTCTTCACCTAGCACAGTCCTGGTATTTGTAAAGTGCAAATAACGTTTTATAAGGTTGAGCGATTTCAGTGCACTTTAGCTAAAGTCTCTGTACATCTATTCTGTGCCCTTTAGTATTGTACATGTATTCTGTGACCATTAGTATATCTTAACGTCGGTGAAGGCTGTCCTTGTCTGAATATTGTGTACCTGTAATTTCAGAGAATACCTATTTTGTTACCCTGGTACACAGTTCAAGCATTTGGTGCTAGTCGCACAGCAGTCGTGGCCCTACAGTGACAGAATCCGAGATGGCGCTGGCAGAAAATTAAAAAATCCGGGGTGGCAAGGACCGGAAATCTAAAACGGCAAGGCAACAAATCAAAAACTACAGGTGGCGACATTGACTCAGTTGGGCTAGTGGAAAATGAAAAAATAAATTAAAAATCCAAGATGGCGGCACTACCTCACTTGCGCCAACTGCCATGATGAAATTATGTTTAGAAGCATCAGAAAGATCTATAATTTGCGCTTTGATCGAAAGTAGATCTGATATTTTTGCTCCATGTTCAAAAGCATCCAGCCAATCTTAACTTTGTGCCATTTTCAACAGTATCCAAATGACCTGAATTATTTAGGTAAAGGATGTAACATAAAGTATTTTCACACACACACACACACACACACACACACACACACACACACACACATGCCTAAATTTGGCGGCATGATCAAAAGTATTGTCTGTAATAGTTTGTTGAGGAGAAGAGTTCTGTCTTTGTACCTGTTATGTACTGAAGTTATTCAAAAACCTAAGTTTGTCAACAGCACATCTTTGTTCAGATAAAACCGATATTAAAGTCAGCCAAACATTATAGTGATCCTCTACTAGGTTACAGTACAAAATGTTAGTAATACACACTCGTATTGGTGAGCAATTTGGGTTGTTATGCTTTACAATTACTTTTCCATGTTATATCGCCCTCACGGTAGGGTATTACTGTAGCTTGCAGTACAAAAGGATTGTCATTTTCTACAATCACAGAGAGGAAAATATATGACACTTCACCTCCTATACATCGTCATGCTATAGATCTACACGTTACTGCAGATGTAACAAATTGTCCCGTACAGTCTCATGTTACAGCAAAATTCTGACAAATTTCTCCATACGTCGCTAAGTTACAGATGTATTGTCCAAATTTTGCCCACTCATTACCAAAGTTGATGTGGTGACTGCTGTTATCATAAATGCAATGGGAGGAATGGTGGTCAGCTGACAAGGTGACTGCGATTACCCCAAATTCAATTTTGTGGGGCAGTTATGGTCTTTTTTCAAGGATGGGGCAATGATTGTCAATTTATAGTGTGGCTGTAATTACCCCAGAGGCAGCTGGTGTGGGGGGGGGGGGGGTGATTGTTAGTTGACATATTTATATTTATGAGGACTATCATTACAGCAAATACGATTTGGACAATGATGGTCAGTTGACATAGGGTAACTACCGTTATCTAAAACATAATTGTATCAATGATGGTCAGTTGCAAGGTGGCTGCCGTTATCCTGAATGCAGTTAGGTTAATGATAACCAGTATACAGTGTTTGGAAATGACGGTCTCTTTACATGGTGGGGCAGCGATTATCTGTTTACAGGGCTGCTGTATTTAGTATATCACATAATATCTAATTGTACGTTCCATTAAATTTGCATTGTAACTTTTTCGGGAAATCAGTCTGTATTTGTATTTCACTCTGGGAACAAGTAATTAGTTCACAATCACTTTAAATTTAAGCGTTTAAGGGTGAAGCTGACGATACTTCCAAAACTGCCCACTGTCAGTGCTTGATTTTTATGTCTGGTGCTTCCCTTGATTCCCATTTTGTGCGCTATAGTGGTTCTATGGTGGTCTCTTTTCTCGTTGGGACTTGAGTACTTGAAATGCTCTCCATGATTCCATAGTGATCGCCAGGACAACTATACTTTTTTATCAATGTATTTGTCAATGGAAAAAAATTGTAGATTGTTTTATAACGTTCTGGAACTTACAGATACTCTCCAACGCTAACAAATGTTTCGAAAGTTGTGGAATACTCCCGAATGTTCTAGAATACACTTGGAAACAGCATATACAGGGTGAGTCACCTAACATTACCGCTGGATATATTTCGTAAACCACATCAAATACTGACGAATCGATTCCACAGATCGAACGTGAGGAGAGGGGCTAGTGTAATTGGTTGATACAAACCATAAAAAAATTCACGGAAGTATGTTTTTAACACAAACCTACGTTTTTTTAAGTGGAACCCCGTTAGTTTTGTTAGCACATCTGAACATGTAAACAAATACGTAATCAGTGCCGTTTGTTGCATTGTAAAATGTTAATTACATCCGGAGATATTGTAACCTAAAGTTGACGCTTGAGTTCCACTCCTCCGCCCTCCATGAGGGGTGAGGTACACGTACACACGTGGTTTCCGATTTCAATTACGGAGTGGAATAGAGTGTGTCCCGACATGTCAGGCCAATAGATGTTCAATGTGGTGGCCATCATTTGCTACACTCAATTGCAATCTCTGGCGTAATGAATGTCGTACACGCAGCAGTACATCTGGTGTAATGTCGCCGCAGGCTGCCACAATACGTTGTTTCATATCCTCTGGGGTTGTAGGCACATCACGGTACACATTCTCCTTTAACGTACCCCACAGAAAGAAGTCCAGAGGTGTAAGATCAGGAGAACGGGCTGGCCAATTTATGCGTCCTCCACGTCCTATGAAACGCCCGTCGAACGTGTACCTCACCCCTCATGGTAATGTACATGTGCGTCAGTGAAAAAGACCAATAAAAAGGTGTTAGCATGTGGACGTAATGTGCTGTTCCAGTCTCTTCTGTACCTAAGGTCCATCACCGTTCCCTTTGGATCCCTACGTAATTCGGTGCTCTCCGATACACGCGATCGAACAGCGGAGGAGTGGTACTCAAGCGTCAATTTTAGGTTACAATATCTCCGGATGTACTTAACATTTTACAATGCAACAAACGGCACTGATTACGTATTTGTTTATATGTTCAGATGTGCTAACAAAACTAACGGGGTTCCATTTAAAAAAACGTAGGTTTGTGTTAAAAACATACTTCCGTGAATTTTTTTATGGTTTGTGTTAACCAATTACACTAGCCCCTCTCCTCACGTTCGATCTGTGGAATCGATTCGTCAGTATTTGATGTGGTTTACGAAATATATCCAGCGGTAACGTTAGGTGACTCACCCTGTATATTGATCCTATGAGTTGTGGAAGCTTTTACCAAAGTTTAACTAGAATCTGTATAAATAGCCCTTGTTATACAAGGAGTCATCAGGAAAGTGTCAGCTTTGGAACTGAAAAAGAAGTCAGGAAAGAAGTTTCCGTATAACCGAAAGTATTCCCACCAGCTCTAGCGTAAGTTGTTAGATGTTTAAACTTCGCAACAATAACGATACATGCTGCTGCAACATGCTTAAAACACGTCCGTGTAGATGACGACATGGTATAGTTGG
Organism: Schistocerca serialis cubense; assembly: GCF_023864345.2. Taxonomy (NCBI): domain Eukaryota; kingdom Metazoa; phylum Arthropoda; class Insecta; order Orthoptera; family Acrididae; genus Schistocerca; species Schistocerca serialis. Next base: position 634,471,176 of record NC_064642.1, read on the forward strand.
CCTCTAGTACAGATAAATCTGAACAGCGAATGCAAGAAGTTAACAGTTTGAGACAGAAGGAAACCCAAAACCAGTTTTAAAAGGAATAAACACAACGAAAATATAATAGTGCAAAATAACAACGAATTCACAGAACCGTTAGGCGAGGGCGTTTTTGATTTAGAATGGCTGTAGACTGCTGAATGGACATAAACGGTCGTAAGCTGAAAAATAAAATCGTGTAAAATAAATAGAATTTTCAAAAGTTAACTTGCAATGTTCCTGACTTAGGTTACAATGCGTCTGTATTACGAGTTTCGAGTTACAGCAATGAACATTTAACTTTAATGTGACAACCATTCAGAATCCAACAGTAGGTTATTGATCACTGCAGAGATACATGATGGTAATTACTAGAGGAATCAGGGGATGGATAGAAGCGGATCATGAAACAGACCGAAGTGGCAGGAGTTGTTCTGAATGTACTTACGGTGTTAAGCAAAAGGTAGTGGATGAATGATAAACAAAGGAATTTCTTGGTTGGGTTCTAAGAGATAAAAAAGACCGTAGGCAGTGTCGTAATGGACGCTGCGTAGCTGACTCCGCGGAATGTTTAGGAGCAAAGAAGTCTGTAGTGCATGGAAGTGGCTGGAGGTGGCGTTTATGTATTAGTGGATGCCAAGTCACTTCGAAAGACGATTGTAATTTCTCATTACCGTCTGAGATGACAACTGGCACCACAAAACATTTCCCAGAAGCATTATGTTTGAAAGAGGAAGAACAAGAAAAAGAAAAAGGAGAAGAAGCAAAGAATAAAAACAAAGAATATTTTTAAAATAAATATACCTTTTTTTCTATTGACAGTTTCGCATTTCTTCACGACTGATTCAGGCTGTAAGCAATGATCTTCATTTCTATATTTCGTTGCTTTTGTAATGCATCGATTTTGATATAAATGTAAAGAATGTAATATCGGTATGATCATAGCCAAAACAGACGAATAACACACAAAATAGTAACATAGATGGACAATACAATTATGCACATTATTATTAGTGATCGGTAGCTCCCGACATATCTAATGTCAAAAACCAATAAATTAAAATATCTTAAGTGTTAACGTTGTTAGCGCCTTAGAACCTTGAGGAGTTCTTTAACACTCTTCGAATGGCACATTATTTTGTGTCAACGAAAGCCACGCTCTTCAGATGGGAATAATGAAAAGCTTTTTATCAATCAAGAATGCACGCAGCACGCTGTTTTCCTTTTATACTAAAGTAAGTGGTTGCTCATTAATTATTCGTATTCAGTCGAATTTATTCGGTTTTTGTTATTGGTAGTAAATCAAAACGCGATGTTAATTAGGCAGTGGTAAAAAGAAAGTTGCAGTTATGACTGGAGTAGAAGAATACAATACTGAATTACTTGCTTGACGAAATAATTTCTGTTATTAGCTTCCTCGTTGTCAGCTGAAGCATTTACCCTGAAATGTGTCTCTGAACGTTCAGGTCGTAATTGAGTGAGAATAGCAAAGACTTACAAAACGATGACAGAAATGCAGGCATTAAATGTGTGATGTCTATTTAATCATGTTTCTATGGTCTTCTGTCGACCATTTCTTCCTGCATGACAAAGCCCATTCATAATAATGGTTTCTTCAAACGGAAACAGTCTTGCAAATGTTGTCATTACGTCACTAATATATTTCTCTTTTTTTACATTTGTATTAATTTGCTACTGCAATATTCTATTACTTTTCTTCGTCAATCATTTGATATTGTATCACCACAGAAGTTAAAAAATTCGACCGTAAGATTCGAGTACAATTCGAGAATGTGTTAATGACTGGTCTCTTCGTTTCAAGACAATTTTGTGGCCAGTATCTATTAAGGCTACTACAAGGGAACTATCTATTGAACGTGTTTGACAAATATATTTTCGTTTTCTTATGCAGACCCATCAATATCTAAAACATTCAGGTTGTTTAAAACAATAGCCAGACGTAAGTGTTGAAAACATATGAAGTCTCACAAGAACGTCACCTGCCTACATTTAGTGTATTTTAAGATGAACTTCACGAACTCTTTGTACGAGCTACTTCCAGGCTCAGTCGAAGTGTAATACCAATTCAGAATTCTTTTTGGTTTTTATGGGACATTCATTTTGTTTCAATGTACATCACTAACAGAAATACTCCAAAGCCTATTCTGAAATAGTACTCGCACTTGTGAGACACTTTAACGTGTTGGAAAAATGGTAGACATAAAGCATTGGCAAAGAGTGGTCACAGACTTGTTTCAATAAGGTGAGCAGCGGCAGCTCGTGCAAAATGTTAGCGATTTGCTACAATAATTTTAGAATTAATAGCTTAAAAGGGTGAGAAATGAATTAAAATTAAAAAAAAACAAATTTGGTGATTGCAGTTGAGATAGAACCTTACCCGACAAATTGACAGTAAGTGCACTTGACCATTGAGTCATGTCACCGTTACGTCTTCTGCTGATCAAAAATCCCTCCTACTCTATCCGTAAATCTTTAGAGACTGTTTTACATTTTCCTGTGGTCCACTCAGGCGAAATACTGTAGGAAACTGAAACGGCGTCTATCTGCTTCTACTTACATAGTTTGTGTCAAATTGACGAACTTCATCCTAAGACCTCCCTTCGTTAGATTTAAATGCAGTTTCAAAGAAAAATACTGACGTAGTGCTGTGAGCAACAAAGCATTCGTAGTGCCTGAAGGATGACGTCACATCAGAGAATGTGCAGTCGAAAACAGAGCCGGCCGTTGTGGCCGAGCGGTTCGAGGCGCTTCAGTCCAGAACCACGCGGCTGCTACGGTCGCAGGTTCGAATCCTGCCTTGGGCATGGATGTGTGTGATGTCCTTAGATTAGTTAGGTTTACGTAGTTCTAAATCTAGGGGACTGATGATCTCAGATGTTAAGTCCCATTGTGCTTAGAGCCATTTGAACCACTTTTCTCGAAAACAGACAGTTGTGTTCCTTCTCTGAGTCGACCGTTGTGGGGCTGACAGTGATTTCAGCACTCGACACTGGTTTCTAGTTATCACGGAGAGAGCGCTAGAAAATATGTTTCTGTGCATTTTATTTGCATACCAGCATGCACTCAAAGAGAAATGGCGTACTTTTAATGCAATTTCCGCCTCACATTGGAAGAGAAATAACGTAATTTAAGTGCGATATTTACAGTGTAGTGTAGCACATTGGCACATGATCACCAACCGCTACTGAATGTGAGCTACGTGCCTTCTATTATGTCGCTGACTTTTCTTCGTCAATCTTCCTTCTTTTCCCCCAAATTGGCTTTCTTTGGCGTGCATTTTCTACTGAAAATATGCATGAAACTAAATTATGTTAGGCACATTTATTTAAACGTTAGTAATGCAAGTGGTGTCCGAGTGTGCAAATACTGGTTCACGTGGTATAATAAACCATGGAGTATTTACAGACTCATATTTGTCACAGCAGAAACTGCTATGTAACCTTGCGTTCTTTCCGTACTCGCCACTGAAAGATAACTATGCACTTTCAATGGAGGGATTAAAACACAGCAGAATGTACACCAGATAAGAGCAACATAAAGACATTGGAACATTAGTGTCGGTGTATCTGAATGGCTGCAGTCCAGTAATAAAATCCACAATGTTCACGTTAACCTGCAACCTTGCAGCGGACTATTCCATTCGCTGTGTGCTAATTACTACATTAAACTCCTCACTTTGCCCCACATTACCTCAGTTATGACTTATGGAAAGCTGCTGGGTATAATTGTTCTTCAGCGACTTGTGGTAATGTAGGAGAGAGTGTTACACATTAGAATACTTTTCAGACATCCGTTTCCATCAGCCCTGTAATAGAAGTTTAGTATATTTTCTTATTCCGGTTCAAAATGATAGTATTCGCTTTACATGTGGTGCAGTCGTTTTCGGAAATTACAAACATTACTCGAGAAAAATAAGGTTTCCACAAATGTAAAAAAACTGTTTCGAGGTGCAGTATTGTTATGTATTTAGAAACAAATATTCTACTCAAATGTAAAATCGATTCAGTCGAGAAAATCTTGTCAGTACGGTATTTAATACTGTATGTGCTGCATTATTAATCTACTAACTACCAACAATCAGTAAATGAAATGAAGGTGTGAAGAAATATTATCAGAAACCAGATACTTATTAAAACCATCCTAAAACCGAAGCTTTTAACAATTGACACAAGTTTGCAGTTTTGAGACACGGAAAAATGTTAAGACATTATAGAAACGCATTTAATTTGCGGATATCACGTGTTCCGTTTCAAGTTGTAAGAATGTCAGCTCTGACGAAATATGGCTTAATTGATCATGCGTTGTGGAACTGGATCTAAAAATGCACAAAATTTTGCTCGCCATAAAACTCTGTAAACAAAGGATTAACAATGTCCTCAGAAAAACTTTAATTATGTTATACAACACTTAAATATTCGTAAAATTTATAAACGCTTTGCAAAACACATCCTCTTGTTGCACAACAAGAGAAACAGTATAAAATGTCGGAAACTGCTTATGGAGGCCTCTAGTTCGCGTTCCTTCATGTGATTCGAAAATCGGTCACCGTATTGTAACACCGACTACGAAACATGTGTTACTAGGTACACCATCCTCTAGGTACAACACTCTCCACTACACCTTATATTCGTTGACCTTCAGTTAAAGGTTGTACAGAAATGCAGTGTTTTACAGACAGGTGGTAGAACACGCTCATCTCCTTATTTTAAAAACATTTCTATTTAGCTTGATTGTACGAGGCTGGATGCCCACCGCTTAAGACGCGTCAATGTTAAAGTCCTTGTCCAGCTCCCTAACTAAGTGCGTTGTGCCTCGCCTTTTAATCTCCCCACATGTCATCCATGCTTGAAATAGCAAGTTAATTTAATTTACGATGTTAAAATGTAAAAAGTGCAGCTACTCACAGAGGTCCAGTGTGCGCTGTAATTATCGTATTGCAGAGAAACGTAGTAAATATGCTACTGAGGTAACTAGAAACCGATTTACGGTGAAAAAATTAGTTCCAATTTTGGCCACCTGGATCAGATGTGGCGCCGTAAATGAAAGAAAGACGTTTTGAAATGTTTCCAAATGTAACTGATTAGGAATGGGACGTGGGCAACAAAGGTCAAATGAGTGAGAAAGGCATAACGTAGATGTTACTATTAACACCACTTACATAACTTGTTCAACGTGAGAACCGGAAACGGCGATGAGATGCTGCATACTTAAATCGATGTAATCAACACTTGATAGCTGCAGTTCAAGTGGAATACAAGCAACGTTGTCCTTTACACTGGGCTTCAGGTCAGGCGCAGAGCGCACGTGCCCCTGATAAACGCGTTCTTTTAGATATTCCCAGAGCCAAAAGTGACATTGTTTCAGATCGGAACATCTTGCAGACTGTGAAATCTCTAGAGATAACACGTACGTATAAGGCTATATTAAGCAGATCTTTCACTGGGCGAGTGACATGAAGTGTTGCCCCATCTTGCATGAAGCCAATGATTTCTATACAGCTGCGCCCTTTCAAAGCAAGAATCACATGCTGTACAAACAGGTTTCGATAACGTCCAGACGTCTTGGTACACAGGGCAGGCTCTGTGGCTGTATTCTCTTCAAAGAAGAACGGATCGAGAATAAAGGTGCTTGTGAATCCACTCCACGTAGTCAAATCACATACGGCGAGTGCAACGGCTCTTCGTGACCAGCACTAACAGTACTCCAAATTCGGCAGTTCTGTACATTCACTGTCTAAAATGTGACATGTCACTGCATATAACATAGACTGGCTACATATCATCAAGTTCGATCCGAGCGTGAAATCGAAGAGCAAAATCAGAACGTTGCTGCGGATCATGAGGTTTCACTTGCTGAACCGTCTGGATGTTGTGTGGGTACCAGTGTAAATATAGACCGAAAGGCTGCTGCACTGTTGACCATGGGGTGGACAATTCTCGTGACACTCCACCAGCGTTAGCACTACTTGAGGCACGTACTGCATGGTCAGTAACAGCAACAGCAACGTCGTGAATAAATTCCACCGGGATAGGACACTAAGCTCACCCATGTTTTCGAATTTCATTACCATCTTCTTTAAACATTTTAATGACATTTAGCCTCTCCTCAGACCTTTCACTCGGCGATAATCTCTTAATGCATTGCAGCCGTTGACATAAAACAGTTTCGTTAATAGAGCGCGGTCTGTCCTCTCGATAGCCATACTGTTCACTCACGTTATGGATTGTCAAATGACAGCGTGGATGGCATACCATCATAGAAACAGTGGACACCGCCAGATACAGGGTGGCGCACGAAATGTGTTACCATTTTGTTTTTGAATATAAACTTTATTGTCAATACAATCTGAAAGGAACATATACTACAATGAAGAGCCGTCCATGGAGATTTATTCTAACTCAGCACATGCTCAATATGTCCACCATTTCGTTTTCTAACATCCTTCAACGAACACTGAAGTTAATGATTACCCTACGGCACATGTCTACCGTAATTTCACTGCAAGCTTGAAGAATATGTCTTCTGAGCTTCATTAAATCACGTGGACGTTTCGGGAATTTTTTTTCCTTTAGGTACCCCCAAAGAAAAAAGTCTCGTGGATTGAGGTCTGGACTATCGGGGGACCAATTTTGTCCGTCATTGAAGCGACGAGGAAACCTGCAGGTAACACATTTCTTCAGTGAGCTTCTGTGCACAGGTCATCTTGTATGGGAACATATGGAGGTCACTTTTAAGAATGCGTTGAACGGAGCGTCTGGATATTCCCAGTTGCACTGCTTCCTTTCTACACGATTTCCCGGGACTTCTCTGTACGGCAACTCGTACCGCTTCAATATTCTCCGGCGAACAAACAGGCTCAGGCCGAGGTCGCTTCGCTTCCAATACTGTTCTTACCTGTACAAATTTATCGTACAACCTGTGGATGGTCTTCTTGCAAGGGACCCATCGTGTGTTATACTGATGTCGACAACGCCTCTGAATCACAACAAGGCTTTTCGTTTCATGAAGAAGTAACACAATTGCCGATCGTTGCTGTGTCGTCAGTAGTCCATTGTCAGCCATTGCTGCTTACTAGTCTCCTAGTGGCAGTATCGTGAATTACACGTCATTTCGTAACTTATTTGTTTTTCCAAGCTCTGAAGGCACTGCTGTAGAGATCCCAGCGGGATATCTAATGTGCGTCCTAAATTGTGAAAGAAACAATTGGTAACACATTTCGGCGCCACCCTGTATATACCTGGTAACCAAAATAGGAACTAATTTTTGCAGAGTAAATTGGATCCGCATTAATGCATTAGCATATCTACCAAGTGTCGCTGCCATACGATGATTACAGCCCACTCTGAACCTCCACGGGTAGCTACACTTTAATTATAACTACACGGTAGGTGGAGTAGATAGAGAGAGATATAGACAGGTTGTTGTAGTTGATGTTATCTTTTCACAGGATACCAGATCTCGGTTTGCTCGTTATCTGAAGTTAAAGTATTTTGGAGTTTTCCAGACCCCACTTATTCCTGTGCGTCGTAAGCTTCATTTGCGCTGAGTAACGACTGTGTCCCCGGTATACAGTGGCTGTCCTTTACCGCGCTGCTGTGTGTTACAGGTGGGCAGGAGGGCGAGCCGGAAGTGCAGGTGGTTCGCCGCCTGGAGTGGTTGGCGCAGCCGCCCCTCCACACGCTGACTCCACTGCAGAGGCCGGTCAGCACCGTAGTCATCAGTGAGTATCCCTCCCAGACGCTTTACTCACCATCAACCAGGGTAGCAAACCTTCACGGAGAGTCACTACCAGTATATCAGAAACAAGCAGTTGACAAACATTTCTTGGCAAAAAGATTAACTGGGCTGAGGCCTGTGCATGAATACAATCAAAAAGTCAGCAAACATTACAAATTATACTCTACTGGCCATTAAAATTGCTACACCACGGAGATAACGTGCTGCAGACGCAAAATTTAACCGACAGGAAGAAAATGCTGTGATATGCAAATGATTAGCTTTTCAGAGCATTCACACACGATTGGCACCGGTGGCGACACATACAACGTGCTGACATGAGGAAAGTTTCCAACCGATTTCTCATATACAAACAGCAGTAGACCGGCGTTGCCTGGTGAAACGTTGTTGTGATGCCTCGTGTAAGAAGGAGAAATGCGTACCATCACGTTTCCGACTTTGATAAAGGTCGGATTGTAGCCTATCGCGATTGCGGTTTATCGCACTGCGACATTGCTGCTCGCGTTGGTCGAGATCCAATGACTGTTAGCAGAATATGGAATCGGTGGGTTCAGGAGGGTAATACGGAACGCCGTGCTGGATCCCAACGGCCTCGTATCACTAGCAGTAGAGATGACAGGCATCTTATCCGCATTGGTGTAACGGATCGTGCAGCCACGTCTGGATACCTGAGTCAACAGATGGGGACGTTGGCAAGACAACAGCCATCTGCACGAACAGTTCGACGACGTTTGCAGCAACATGGAGTATCAGCCCGGAGACCATGGCTGCGGTTACCCTTGACGCTGCATCACAGATAGCGCCTGCGATGGTGTACTCAACGACTAACCTAGGTGCACGAATGACAAAACGTCATTTTTTCGGATGAATCCAGGTTCTGTTTACAGCATCTTGCTGGTCGCATCCGTGTTTGGCGACATCGCGGTGAACGCACATTGGAAGCATGTATTCGTCATCGCCATACTGGCGTATCACCCGGCGTGATGGTATGGGGTGTCATTGGTTACAGGTCTCGGTCACCTCTTGTTCTCGTTGACAGCACTTTGAATAGTGGACATAACATTTTAGATGTGTTACGACCCGTGACTCTACACTTCATTCGATCCTTGCGAAACACTACATTTCAGAAGGATAATGCACGACCGCATGTTGCAGGTCCTGTACGGGCCTTTCTGGGTACAGAAAATGTTCGACTGCTGCCCTGGCCAGCACATTCTCCCGATCTCTCACCAACTGAAAACGTCTGGTCAATGGTGGCCGAGCAACTGGCTCATTACAATACGCCAGTCACTACTGTAGATGAACTGTGGTATCGTGATGAAGCTGCATGGGCAACTGTACCTGTACACGCCATCCAACCTCTGTTTGACTCAATACCCTGGCGTATCAAGGCCGTTATTACGGCCAGAGGTGGTTGTTCTGGGTACTGATTTCTCAGGATGTATGCACCCAAATTGCGTGAAAATGTAATCACATGTCAGTTCTAGTATAATATATTTGTCCTCTGAATACCCGTTTATCATCTGCATTTCTTCTTGGTGTAGCAATTTTAATGGCCAGTAGTGTATATTTACTATCGCTACTTACAGCCTTCAACAAATTATTGTTATCTTTCACTTTTTGTTAAAAGTCGTTTCATCTTGCAAACTTCAAATTGCAACAAATGCGTCTGCTTTCACCGTATCGACACATATGTTTCTAGCTTCAGGCTATAAATCATTCATGTGACTGAAGACTCTCTGTGCATGGGCTTTCTGCATGCAACCGTCATTATCCTTTTGATATTAATTTTTTATTATTAGGCATCTATTCTCCATTTAAAACGTTTTCCAGAAAAATGAGTTTGTGCACGTAGAAGCTTGACTTTGTAATTGTTCCAAACTTTAATTTAGTGTACAGGTATCTTTGTGTAAACCATCTAAATCAGTGCTAGATGTATAGAACAAAAATGTTCCGTAGGTTATTGAAACCTGGTAATTACGGAAGGCAGGATTGGGTTACGATTGTGGATGGGCCCGAATCAGTTACTATTGGTTTGCTTTGCAATTTCACTCATTTATATTTTAATAAGTAATTTTTGAAAACAAGCCAATGAGGTCGCGATCAGTCTTTTAAGGCACGTAACCACAATCACAGCTGAAGGCCTTTAACGCAAAGAATGGCTAGTATTTAAAATTTAACAAATACATAAAATACAGAAAGCCAATAATTTTGAAGATGAGCCAATGTGGTCTCAATCAGAATTTTAAGGCAAATAACCACAATCACGGCTGAAAGCCTTTAACGCCAAAATATCAATTACAAAAGATTTGTCACACGGAGAATGGCATAGCAAAAGTTAATTAAAAAAACATATTACCAAACAGGTGAGACAAATGATGGTAACTTAATAATACTATAATAAAATAAAACACAAGGGTCTGTGACAGACGGTGCTCCAGGAATCGATCTCTGAGTAGGTCAAACCCAAACACTTCCGCGAGCGAAGGGAAAGGCAGCCAAGAGTTGCACTCAGATCGCAATAGTGGCAGTCCAACGAGCGACTGATGATAAACTTGGTAAGGCTACCTGGCATCCAACAAAACAAATGCAAGATGTGAAATTTCGCCAAAGCCGGAACCGGCGGTCTGCGATCCGCCCGCAGAATACTGTGCTTAAAGCGCCCGGAACAAGAAGGAATGACTACCACTAAGGTAGAAGAACGCTACCCAACCTACAATCAAGAAGCTGTAAAACTTACACGCCTCACCAGACAGCGGCGGCAAGGCGAGGAAATTTACACTGCCGTTACATCCACTAACCCCCAGGGCAGGTAGCTGCGGCGTTAGCGGCCATAAGACAGAAAAATACCGCTGGTTGAACTTAACAATGTAAGAAGCTGAAAACAGTAGATAGTAATTAGAAGCTCAGGAAGGCTAATCAGATCCGTCTTCCCCAGGTACTCCACTCACTGCCTTTCGCCTCGCGACACTAAGAGCAGCGACACGAACCCAAGTCACTGGAGACTCGCAAGATTTCACAATGGTGGAGGCTTCTCTACGCGAATTGCAATGCACTCAACTGAAACATACAGGATCCGGCTTCGACGAGGTCGTGCACCCTCGTGACCACTGCCCTTCGATCCGGCAGTCCATACACGCCGCCAGCGTTCCTGGCGTGTTGTCGCTCTGCGCGGACCTTGCTGCTCCTCCGTCCCCAACCGAACTCCCCACTCACCATAGACAAGCCCAAAGATAGGGCAGCAGAACTACATATCGATAAGCGCCTCTGCTGCCACTAGCGGACAGGCAACGCTTACGAAACTGTGTGGCGCCAGTGAACACGAGAAGAAGACAAACAACGCAACCATGCCAACTAAAAGATACAGTGTGGCAGAAACGTACAAACGGCACCAACGCGAACCGCAGCACTGCTCAGTTATTTGGCCATTTATATATCATTACTCAGTTTACAGACAGTTCTACGCTTCCAGTTTCTTGGGGAATCTGGTGAGACACTGATTGCATGCGCAAAATTAAGTGACTGAAATGTGATAACGCCCGGTAGGTATGCAACACACCTAACGCACTTGTGACATGATTACGATCTTAACTTACCAAAGCAACTAGGAAAACTATGGCGGTCTGTGCTTGTATATGGTAGTCTACGGTAGGCTACAGTAGTTTTACAACTCTACACAACTGTCATGCTAACATGGAATCGATGGGTTCACACATTATTAGCGTCCGAGAGAGCAGGCATATTGTTCCCGCATCCATGCAGGATCGTACTGCAGGGTCAGGAAGTGGGCTTGTCTGCAGCAAAACAAGTATCCATACGGATAGTGCGTCGACGTCTGGAGGATCACAGACTGTCAACACGGCGACCATTGTCGTTGTTTCCGTTGATGCGGCAACTGAGGCTGTCCGACAGTGGCAACGCTATACAAAGGACTTTGTCTTTTGGGACGAGTTCCAGTTCTATGTAATGAATCACTATGACGTAACCACGTGCAGAGACTGCGAGAACGAACGGTGTCCGATTACCGTCCATCATTGTCATATGGGTCCAGCTCCTGGCGCGCGGTGCATCATGCCACTGGACGCACAACAGGCTCACTTCTATTTCGCACGCTAGTAATTTACACAGCTTGCATTAGATTTCTGTCGTGTTAAGGTGGGTTTTTATTCCACAATTACAATGTCTCTGTGACCTTTCAAAAAGATAATTCGTCTGTTGCCTTGCCCAGTACGTTACTCAGGTCTTCCACAAACTGAAAACATCTGTATACGAAAACAGTAACTGTTCTCGAAAGAACAGATAGCATTGATGACCGTGCAGCTACTCTAGAATAAATGATAACTGATTGAAATCTCAGCTGCCGACAGGTGTTGTTAATATATCTCGATGGGGACAGCTGAAAATGTGTGCCCTGACCGGGAATCGCATCCGGGGTCTTCTGCTTACATGGCAGACACTGTATCCATCTGAGCCACCGAGGACACACTGTCCACAATCACATACTTGACGTTCCTAATAGATATTTGCCCATCCACTCATTACTTGCGCCCACTATGGTGGCGATTCCCGTAAGAGCTCGGGCAACCTGTTCGCATGCACACAGATGAAGGTCAATGGTCCGGTAGCCATTTAACTATATATGAAGATAATAGCTGTTCTCGAAGGAACAGATACCATTGATGACCGTGCAGCTTCTCTAGAATAAATGATAATTGACTGAAACCCCCAGCTGTCGACAGGTGTTGTTGATATACCTCAATGCACGGTCATCAATGGTATCAGTTCTTTCGAGGTTAGTGGGCGAAGTAATGAGTGGATGGACAAATATCTATTAGGAACATTACGTATGCGATTGTGGACAGCTCGGAATGTGGTTCTCACGGGAGGTGTGCAAGGGATAAGTCCCTGCATTCGCGCTATTCATCTGTGCCCTCGGTGGCTCAGATGGATAGAGCGTCTGCCATGTAAGTAGGAGATCCCGGGTGCGAGTCCCGGTCGGGGCACACATTTTCAGCTGCCCTCATCGGGGTATATCAACAACACCTCTCGGCAGCTGAGGGTTTCAATCAAGTATCATAAAAACATCTGGTCATGTATTGCCGACAGACTGGCACACACCGAGTCGTCAGCCGCTACGGTTGAATTAGCATGGATTGGCGTACCTTCGTCCATCGTCTAAACACAGTCTGCCTCGATGCCCATCTGAGTGAGAGCAGTCGTTGCTGATAGAGCTGACAAGCTCCGTGTACCAAATGGATGTTTCAATCAAGAGAAAGAGCTTCACAAATTCAGCAAGTCAATAACGCTCTGGTCCACCTCATGAAAGCAGTTATTTGGCTTAGCATTGATATCATCTTGAGGGATACCGTGCTAATTTCTGTCCAATTGACGCGTTAGATCGCATAGACGCAAGATACTCCAGACATTCTCAACTGGCGAGAGATCGGTCGGCCTTGCTGGCTAAGGTATGGTTTGGCAAGCACCAACATAAGCTCTTGTCGTGAGCGGGAGTGTATTATCTTGCTTAAATGTAAGCCCAGAATGGCTTGCCATGAAGGGCAAAAAAATAGGTGATGTAATATCGTCGATGTACCGCTGGGCTGTAAGGGTGTCGCAGATGACAACCAAAGAGATCCTGCTATGAAAAGAATGGAACCCCTGACCATCACTCCTGGTTGTCCAGCCGTACGGCGGGTGACAGTCAGGTTGGTATACCATTGCTATCCAGGGCGTCTCCAGTCAAGTCTTCACCGTTCATAGAAGCAGGACTCATCACTAAACAATTCTACTCCAGTCAGTGAGGTTCCAGGCGAAGACGGGTTTCGAGAGGCCAAAGACAGAGGTGGGGTACCAACCCGACTGGCGCCCGCCATACGCACAGCAGCCAGGAGTGCCGGCCTGGGGTGCCATTCATTTTCGTAGCGGGAGTCCTTTAGTTGCCATCCGGGGCATTCTTACAGCACAGCGGTATCTCGACGATACTCTGCGCCCCGTTATGTTCCCTTTCATGGCAAGTCAGCCTGGGTTTACATTTCAGCAAGATAATGCCCGCCCACAGACGGCGAGAGTTTCTACTGCTTTTCCTCACGCTAGCCAAACCCTGCCTTTGCCGCAATTTCGTCCGGTCTCTCGCCAATTCAGAATGTTTGGAGCATTATGCTCAGGACCCTCCAATCATCTCGGGATTTTGGCGAGCCACGGCAAATGGACAGAATATGTCACCATATCCCTCAGAAGGACATCCAACAACCCTGTTAATTGATGCCAAGCCGAATAACTGCTTGATCAATTCCAGAGGTGGACCGATGCGTTTTTGACTTGCTCAGTTTGTGAAGTTCTTTCTCGTGAATAAAACATCCAATTTTTCTGAAACTTGTTTGTACAAGTATATCACTTCTGCTAATTTATGTCCCATTCGAATAACTCCTTCGTGGTGAGTGTTTTCTTTTCTTTTGATGAACGTAACTAAACTTTCGCTACTAGGTCCACTGTAGACGGAAAACTACACTCATGCTGATAAATTAAGAATAATGCTGATACATGGTGAAACAACGCTCTGGTGGGCGGTTTGCGGGTTTGAATCACCTCGGGGTATGACCATGCGGTCGTCGCACGGTGATGCTGGCAGCAGTCCACATACGCAGAGGTGTGTTGGTGCATGTCAGAGTACGGTGCATCGAGTAAGTGTGCAGACGTTTTCAGACGTGCTAATGGTGACTGTGTGTTGAAAATGGCTCAAAGCACACATATTGATGACGTTATGGGGGATAGAATACTTGGGCGACTGGATGCTGGTAAAACACAGCAGGTCGTAGCACGGGCCCGCCGTGTGCGACGAAGTGTGATCTCAAGTTTATGGCAGCGATTCCAGCAGACAGGAAACTTGTCCAGGCGCTACAGTACGGGGAGGCCACAGTATACAACACCACAAGAAGACCGATATGTCACCATCAGTGACCGTAGACGACCACGGAGTACTGCAGGTAGCCTTGCTCGGGACCTTACCGCAGCCACTGGAACAGTTGTCTCCAGACTCACAATCTACAGGCGACTGAACAGACATGGTTTATTTGCCCGCAGACCGGCAAGGTGCATTCCACCGACCGCTGGTCACAGGAGAGCCCATAAAGCCTGGTGTCAAGAACACGGTACATGATCATTGGAACAGTGGTCCCAGGTTATGTTCACGGACGAGTCCAGGTATGGTCTGAACAGTGATTCTCGCCGGGTTTTCATCTGGCGTGAACCAGGAACCAGATATCAGCCCCTTAATGTCCTTGAAAGGGACCTGTATGGAGGTCGTGGTTTGATGGTGTGGGGTGGGATTTTGATTGGTGTACGTACACCCCTGCATGTCTTTGACAGAGGAACTGTAACAGGTCAGGTGTATCGGGAGCTCATATTGCACCAGTATGTCCGCCTTTTAAGTGGTGCATCGGTTCCCACCATCCTCCTGATGGATAACAACGCACGGCCCCACCGAGCTGCCATCGTGGAGGAGTACCTTGAAACAGAAGATATCAGGCGAATGGAGTGGCCTGCCTGTTCCCCAGACCTATACCCCATCGAGCACGATTGGGATGCTCTCGGTCGACGTATCGCTGCACGTCTTCAAACCCCTGGGACACTTCAGGAGCTCCGACAGGCACTGGTGCAAGAATGGGAGGCTATACCACAGCAGCTGCCACCAATTGTGCGGCCTGTGTACGTGTGCATGGTGATCATATCCCATATTGATGTCGGGGTACATGCGGAGGAAACAGTAGCGTTTTGTAGCACACGTGTCTCGATACGGTTTTCTCAACTTATCACCAATACCGTGGACTTACAAGTCTGTATCGTATGTGTTCCCTACGTGCCTGTGCTATTAGCGCCAGTTTTGTGTAGTGCCACGTTGTGTGGCACCACATTCTGCAGTCATCCTTAATTTTTGAGCGTGAGTGTATTTACTGCATTGGTAACCAACTGTATAAGAATCATATTCAGTCTGTGCGTTGCAGGATTTGCTTGTTAGTAGTGTTCGTGTCATGGCTTGCCGTTAGGTGGCGGCACTGGTACTGCGACGTAGAGCTGTGCCTTACGGCTGCAGATGGTCAACACGGGTCTGGACAAGGTGGTTAGCTCATTACTCGTAGAGCCGTTTTATCAAAACGACGGAAACAGTGCTACTGCCCCCCACGAATATCGACGCATTAAAAGAATATGGAGATGTCCTCTTTCCGCTCTGGGGTTGAAGAACATGATTCAGGAGTTCGAATTAACTGGCGATTTGGAAATTGCTCCTGGGAGAGACCGACGGCCAATTGCGCCACAAATTGTTGAGGACGTTCCGCTGCCATGGCTGGGAATGTTAGTGTGCGACCAACAAGCGCTGCACGAGCTATGTAACGACAGCTGAACATTCCACGGTCCTCCTTTGGAAAAGTGCTGCGAACAGTTATTATTATAATAGCGATGAACGAGTCGTCGCCATAGTTAACTGGTGCCCAATGCTAAATAGAAACATATAAATCACAGCAGATTTGTCAGCACCGTCGATAAGGTGCTGGCTGCATGGTCTGGATCTGCAACGACTAAAATAATTAGAAGTCGTTGGTAAAAAATTATATACATTGCATTTAACTGGTTTTACGGGATTCTTCTTGGCTGCATACACATAATTATAAACAGATAGCAATTGAGGCCTCACTTAGGCCATGCGTTACTAACGGCCTTGTTAGAGGTTGCTTCCTATCAGCTGAAGGCTATGATACTTTACTACTTGACATACGGAGCAAGAGTGGACGAGAGCATGCTAGAAACTTGATACAAGCCGCGGAGCGGCGCTAGCGGCGGTGGTTGCGACTCGCGGGTCCTACGATACTAATACGGACCACGGTCAATTACTGCAACCCCTAACAAGTGTGGTATCGAACGTTGATACCACAGTTATGAAATGTCATACAGGCTATCGCGGATGCAGATGGCCATCACGTTGAACAACGTTTGTAACCTAGAACGTAAACAAGGTATGCAATTAACAAATGTTACCCCCTGTGGTGGAAATTAAAATGTGAGTCTTCCATGCTTTATTTATTACTTCTCTTCCACATGTCCTTATAAATGTTTCCACAAAGTTTCATTGTCTTACCATTACTAATTTTTCATTTTTCACGGGGACCCTCTCAAGCAGCGAAATGTTGTTGTTGTTGTTGTTGTTGTTGTTGTGGTCTTCAGTCCTGAGACTGGTTTAATACAGCTCTCCATGCTACTCTATCCTGTGCAAGCTTCTTCATCTCCCAGTACGTACCGCAGCCTACATCCCTCTGAATCTGCTTAGTGTATTCATCTCTTGGTCTCCCTCTACGATTTTTACCCTCCACGCTGCCCTCCAATACTAAATTTGTGATCCCTTGATGCCTCAGAACATGTCCTACCAACCGATCCCTTCTTCTAGTCAAGTTGTGCCACAAACTCCTCCCCAATTCTATTCATTACCTCCTCATTAGTCATGTGATCTACCCATCTAATCTTCAGCATTCTTCTGTACAACCACATTTCGAAAGCTTCTATTCTCTTCTTGTCTAAACTATTTATCGTCCACGCTTCACTTCCATACATGGCTACCCTCCATACAAATACTTTCAGAAACGACTTCCTGACATTTAAATCTATACTCCATGTTAACAAATTTCTCTTCTTCAGAAACGCTTTCCTTGCCATTGCCAGTCTAGATTTTATATCCTCTCTACTTCGACCATCATCAGTTATTTGGCTCCCCAAATAGCAAAACTCCTTTACCACTTTAAGTGTCTCATTTCCTAATCTAACTCCCTCAGCAACACCCGACTTAATTCGACTGCATTCCATTATCCTCGTTTTGCTTTTGTTGATGTTCATCTTATATCCTCCTTTCAAGACACTGTCCATTCCTTTCAACTGCTGTCTCTGACACAATTACAATGTCATCGGCGAACCTCAAAGTTTTTATTTCTTCTCCATGGATTTTAATACCTACTCCGAATTTTTCTTTTGTTTCCTTTACTGCTTGCCCAATATACAGTTTGAACATCATCGGGGAGAGGCTACAACCCTGTCTCACTCCCTTCCCAACCACTGCTTCCTTTTCGTGTCCCTCGACTCTGATAACTGCCATCTGGTTCCTGGTCAAATTGTAAATAGCCTTTCGCTCCCTGTATTTTATCCCTGCCACTTTCAGAATTTGAAAGAGAGTATTCCAGTCAACATTGTCAAAAGCTTTCTTTAAGTGTACAAATGCTAGAAACGTAGGTTTGCCTTTTATTAATCTAGCTTCTAAAATAAGTCGTAGGGTCAGTATTGCTTCGTGTGTCCCCATATTTCTACGGAATCCAAACTGATCTTCCCCGAGGTCGGCTTCTACCAGTTTTTCCATTCGTCTGTAAAGAATTCACGTTAGTATTTTGCAGCCGTAACTTATTAAACTGATAGTTCGGTATTTTTCACATCTGTCAACGCCTGCTTTCTTTGGGATTGGAATTATTATATTTTTCTTGAAGTCTGAGGGTATTTCGCCTGTCTCATACATTTTGCTCACCAGATGGTAGAGTTTTGTCAGCACTGGCTCTTCCGAGGCTGTCAGTAGTTCTGATGGAATGTTGTCTACTCCCGGGGCCTTGTTTCGACTTAGGTTTTTCAGTGCTCTGTCAAACTCTTCACGCAGTGTCATATCTTACATTTCATCTTCATCTACCTCCTCTTCCATTTCTATAACATTGCCCTTAAGTACATCGCCCTTGTATAGACCCTCTATATACTCCTTCCACCTTTCTGCTTTCCCTTCTTTGCTTAGAACTGGGTTCCCATCTGAGCTCTTGATATTCATACAAGTCGTTCTCTTTTCCCCAAAGGTTTCTTTAATTTTCCTGTAGGCAGTATCTATCTTACCCCTAGTGAGATAGGCCTCTACATCCTTACATTTGTCCTCTAGCCATGCCTGCTTAGCCATTTTGCACTTCCTGTCGATCTCATTTTTGAGACGTTTGTATTCCTTTTTGCCTGCTTCATTTACTGCATTTTTATATTTTCTCCTTCCATCAATTAAATTCAATATTTCTTCTGTCACCCAAGGAGTAGTAGTAGAGTAGCAGCGAAATAGCAAAAGTTTAATTATAACCATCCTGTACATGTGAAAAAGTCTGTTTCGGCTGGCTGAAATGCCAGAAGACATTTCACAAAGTTAGTAGACACTTTTCTGAGTGTCGCGCTGTTCTCATTTCTGCTACTGCTCATTACTTTCGTCGTTCTTTGATTTACTCTCAGTCTATATTCTGTACTCATTAGACTGTTCATTCCATTCAGCAGATCCTGTAATTCTTCTGCGCTTTCACTCAGGATAGCAACGTCGTCAACGAAGCGTATCACTGATATCCTTTCACCTTAAATTTTAATTCCACTGCTGAACCTTTCTTTTATTTCCAGCCGGCCGAAGTGGCCGTGCGGTTAAAGGCGCTGTAGTCTGGAACCGCAAGACCGCTACGGTCGCAGGTTCGAATCCTGCCTCGGGCATGGATGTTTGTGATGTCCTTAGGTTAATTAGGTTTAACTAGTTTAAGTTCTAGGGGACTAATGACCTCAGCAGTTGAGTCCCATAGTGCTCAGAGCCATTTGAACCATTTTTATTTCCATCATTGCTTCTTCGATCTATGGCTTGAATGGCAGTTGTGAAAGACTACATCCCTGTCTTACACCCTTTCCAATCCCAGCACTTTATTCTCGGTCGTCCACTCGTGCTATTTCCTCTCGGCTTTTGCACATATTGTATATTACCCGTCTCTCACTACACCTGACCCCAGTAATTTTTCAGCGTCAAGTGTAGGCTTTCTGCCGGCCGGAGTGGCCGAGCGGTTCTAGGCGCTGCAGACCGCTACGGTCGCAGGTTCGAATCCTGCCTCGGTCATGGACTTGTGTGATGTCCTTAGGTTAGTTAGGTCTATGTAGTTCTAAGATGATGAAGAGTAGTCTGAAGTTCAAGACATTAGTCAGGAAGAATCAATACGCAAAGAAGTGGGATACGGAAGAACTAAGGAATGACGAGATACGTTTGAAGTTCTCTAGCGCTATAGATACAGCAATAAGGAATAGCGCAGTAGGCAGTACAGTTGAAGAGGAATGGACATCTCTAAAAAGGGCCATAACATAAGTTGGGAAGGAAAACATAGGTAAAAAGAAGGTAGCTGCGAAGAAACCATGGGTAACAGAAGAAATACTTCAGTTGATTGATGAAAGGAGGAAGTACAAACTTGTTCCGGGAAAATCAGGAATACAGAAATACAAGTCGCTGAGGAATGAAATAAACAGGAAGTGCAGGGAAGCTAAGACGAAATGGCTGCAGGAAAAATGTGAAGACATCGAAAAAGATATGATTGTCGGAAGGACAGACTCAGCATACAGGAAAGTCAAAACAACCTTTGGTGACATTAAAAGCAACGGTGGTAACATTAAGAGTGCAACGGGAATTCCACTGTTAAATGCAGAGGAGAGAGCAGATAGGTGGAAAGAATACATTGAAAGCCTCTATGAGGGTGAAGATTTGTCTGATGTGATAGAAGAAGAAACAGGAGTCGATTTAGAAGAGATAAGGGATCCAGTATTAGAATCGGAATTTAAAAGAGCTTTGGAGGACTTACGGTCAAATAAGGCAGAAGGGATAGATAACATTCCATCAGAATTTCTAAAATCATTGGGGGAAGTGGCAACAAAACGACTATTCACATTGGTGTGTAGAATATATGAGTCTGGCGATATACCATCTGACTTTCCGAAAAGCATCATCCACACAATTCCCAAGACGGCAAGAGCTGACAAGTGCGAGAATTATCGCACAATCAGCTTAACAGCTCATGCATCGAAGCTGCTTACAAGAATAATATACAGAAGAATGGAAAAGAAAATTGAGAATGCGCTAGGTGACGATCAGTTTGGCTTTAAGAAAAGTAAAGGGACGAGAGAGGCAATTCTGACGTTACGGCTAATAATGGAAACAAGGCTAAAGAAAAATCAACACACTTTCATAGGATTTGTTGACCTGGAAAAAGCGTTCGACAATATAAAATGGTGCAAGCTGTTCGAGATTCTGAAAAAAGGTAGGGGTAAGCTATGGGGAGAGACGGGTCATATACAATATGTACATCAACCAAGAGGGAATAATAAGAGTGGACGATCAAGAACGAAGTGCTCGTATTAAGAAGGGTGTAAGACAAGGCTGTATCCTTTCGCCCCTACTCTTCAATCTGTACATCGAGGAAGCAATGATGGAAATAAAAGAAAGGTTCAGGAGTGGAATAAAAATACAAGGTGAAAGGATATCAATGATACGATTCGCTGATGACATTTTATCCTGGGTGAAAGTGAAGAAGAATTAAATGATCTGCTGAACGGAATGAACAGTCTAATGAGTACACAGTATGGTTTGAGAGTAAATCGGAGAAAGACGAAGGTTATGAGAAGTAGTAGAAATGAGAACAGCGAGAAACTTAACATCAGGATTGATGGTCACGAAGTCAATGAAGTTAAGGAATTCTGCTACCTAGGCAGTAAAATAACCAATGACGGACGGAGCAAGGAGGACATCAAAAGCAGACTCGCTATGGCAAAAAAGGCATTTCTGGCCAAGACAAGTCTACTAATATCAAATACCGGGCTTAATTTGAGGAAGAAATTTCTGAGGATGTACGTCTGGAGTACAGCATTGTATGGTAGTGAAACATGGACTGTGGGAAAATCGGAACAGAAGAGAATCGAAGCATTTGAGATGTGGTGCTATAGACGAATGTTGAAAATTAGGTGGACTGAGAAGGAATGAGGAGGTTCTACGCAGAATTGGAGAGGAAAGGAATATGTGGAAAACACTGATAAGGGGAAGGGACAGGATGATAGGACATCTGCTAAGACATGAGGGAATGTCTTCCATGGTACTAGAGGGAGCTGTAGAGGGCAAAAACTGTAGAGGAAGACAGAGATTGGAATACGTCAAGCAAATAATTGAGGACGTAGGTTTGCAAGTGTTACTCTGAGATAAAGATGTTAGCACAGGAAAGGAATTCGTGGCGGGCCGCATCAAACCAGTCAGTAGACTGATGACCAAAAAAAAAGTTCTAAGTTCTAGGGTACTGATGAGCTCAGAAGTTAAGTCCCATAGGGCTCAGAGCCATTTTGTAGGCATTCTTTCATATGCAGATACGTCGATGACATTTTGATCATATACAAAAGTCCTAATGATGGTATTGATAAACACTGTAATATGTTCAACGAGTTTCATGAAAATGTTTCTTTCGCTGTGAACGCGAGGATGAGTTCCGACAATTGAATTTTCCAGATTTCACTCCTACGATAGTAGATGACAAAGGTAGCTTCAATATCTTCCGCAAACAAGTCAGTTCTTATCAAATTCCATTCATGTCAGCACGCTCGCATTCTCATAAGATGGCATTTTTTCGTTCACTTATTTAGAGAGCCACCTCCACACCCCTTTCTTCTGAAAATCTCAATTCTGAAATCAATCTGATTAAAACTGTGGCTGCCAATAATGGCTATGATCCTTCAATAGTTGATAATATTTTAGTAGGAGAACCAATAAGAGAGTCACTACCCTAGGCCTTTCTAATAACGAACATAATGAAAAGAAAAAAATTTTCTCCATACCTTTTTTGGGTCCAATTTCTTACGAAATATAGCGTTTACTTCTAAATAAATATAACTGTAGAGTTGCCTTCTCCATTAATAACTTTTTAAAAAGTAATATCATACATTACTTCATACCTAAGCTTTCCCCTCTGCATAATTCTGGTCTCTATAAAGTTATTTGCGGCAGTTGTCCTGCCTGTTACATAGGCCAAACAGGCCGAGCTATTGCGACAGTATTGAAGGAACACCTCGGAAAAAAAGGCACCAATGTTCACAATTCAACTTTCGCTGACCATTTGTTAATCACAGGACATAATCCTATGGATGGAAAAGAAGTCCAGATCTTGCACTCGGAGAAAAACATCTTTAGGCTTGACATCTTAGAAGAGCTAGAGATTTGTAAATACCTATCTCTGAAGGATGGTCTCATTCTGAACGAACAGTTGCAATTACGCAGCAAAAACCTTTTTCAAGGTATAAAGCCGCTAATTAAAAGTGGTCTGAATGGCGATACTCTCCTCATTGTAGACTCTTAAGCAGCGTTATCCTTTACAGTTTCACGCTTTCTATGTGCATTTCAACTATATTTCATTTATAAAATAAGACCGTTATGGTATGTTGTAATTTTCATGCACTGATTCCTGTTGTTGCCTGTAATGTTAGATTGTCTATACAGCGCCTCATTTGCTCTTGCCTGTAATTCCATCACTTCTTGCTAGATGACGCGAATCTGTTTTGGTGTCCAACTCGTGGCTGCCTTGGCCTGTTAGTCGTCTAGTCTGACGGTAGCGGCGGTTTGGTGCAGTTGTTCTGCTCTAAGCGACCTCATGACTGCCATTGTATTTCGATGGAAAATTTTATTCCAGTTGACAACATGATATATTTTTACAAAAAATGGTTCAAATGGCTCTGAGCACTATGGGACTCAACTGCTGAGGTCATTAGTCCCCTAGAACTTAGAACTAGTTAAACCTAACTAACCTAAGGACATCACAAACATCCATGCCCGAGGCAGGATTCGAACCTGCGACCGTAGCGGTCTTGCGGTTCCAGACTGCAGCGCCTTTAACCGCACGGCCACTTCGGCCGGCTATATTTTTACAGTTCAGTTTTTAATTCTTGTGATTATTTCAATTTGACAAGAGCTTTCTTGCTCAGATGTTTTTCACCTATGGTGTGATTACATGTAAGTAGACTGCTTGTAGCCGGCCGTGTGTGGCCGTGCGGTTCTAGGCGCTTCAGTGTGGAACCGCGGTACCGCTACGGTCGCAGGTTCGAATCCTGCCTCAGGCATGGATGTGTGTGATGTCCTTAGGTTAGTTAGGTTTAAGTAGTTGTAAGTTCTAGGGGACTGATGGCCTCAGAAGTTATGTCCCATAGTGCTCAGAGCCATTTGAACCATTTTACACTGCTTGTACAATATATGGAAGTAATCCTATTAATTGTATTGTGATTCTGAGCCATGTCATTATATTTTCTAGGTAATCCTACGTAATTTTTATTCTTATTAAGACCGCATTAGCGCTGTCGAAACCATGGTCAATTTGACAACAGTTATATGCAGCCGAAGTGGCTATACGTACATTCTGCTTCTTAAATGCGGCCGGCCGTTGTGCCCGGTTCCAGGTGCTTCAGTCCGGAACCGTGCTGCTGCTACGGTCGTAGGTTCGAATACCGCCTCGGGCATGGCTGTGTGTGATGTCCTTATGTTAGTTAGGTGTACGTAGTTCTAAGTCTAGGGGACTGATGACCTCAGATGTTAAGTCCCATGGTGCTTAGAGCCATTTGAACCATTTTGAACCGAAAATGTCACAGCGCTAGTGTCTCTGTCGCATATCTTACATATGGGCCGTGAGAATTAGACAAGAGATAAGCAATCCCGACGCGCGTGAAAACGTACTCAGTCATTTATTGCTTGTCCTGTATGCGAGTGCAGTAGCGTGTATAGTCGTTACTGTGGGTAGTATATGTCTACCTTGTCTATCCAGAGTGTCACGAAACTGGATTAATAAAAAGACAGTGTGACAGAGGTTCCACTGTGTCCCCATATTTGAGTACAGGGCGCAACCAGAAACTCGCGCTTCGCATTGGCTTGAATGTCGGTTATGCCTTCAAAGCATTGACCGTTCATGGGAATTTCTGCTCTTTGTCGTTTTGCGGTAGGATCCTACTGATAGCACCAAATCTCGTCACCCGTGATAATTTCCTCCAGAAAAGAACTACTCACGTTTTGGATTTCAATCAAGTCGTGGCAGGCGCCCACGCATCGTCGTATTTGCGCGGGAGTCAATGTCT
This sequence comes from Schistocerca serialis cubense, assembly GCF_023864345.2. Taxonomy (NCBI): domain Eukaryota; kingdom Metazoa; phylum Arthropoda; class Insecta; order Orthoptera; family Acrididae; genus Schistocerca; species Schistocerca serialis. The sequence continues at coordinate 634,495,893 of NC_064642.1, forward strand.
GCGGGACAATCTCTGCACACACTTTTCTCTTCTTAGGACACTGTAGAGAATGTCTCGTGCACTTGATTTAGAGATATTGCTCCATTCGATTTGTGATGCAACAATGTTGCATACTGCGTCCCCACTATTTAACTCTGCCTGCTTTCAACTGACTTGTCGAATGCATACATGTTTGTTTACAGTAGCTACGAGGGGCACCCAATAAGTACTGCAACACATTTTTTTGTCTCGGCCAATTTCGTTTGAAAAAATACTGAATTTGTTTCGAGACATCGTGGAATATTTCAGCCTCAGCCTACATACACTACTGGCCATTAAAATTGCTACACCACGAAGATGACGTGCTACAGACGCGAAATTTAACCGACAGGAAGAAGATTCTGTGATATGCAAATGATTAGCTTTTCAGGGCATTCACACAAGGTTGGCGCCGGTGGCGACACCTACAACGTGCTGACATGAGGAAAGATTCCAACCGATTTCTCATACACAAACAGCAGTTGACCGGCGTTGCCTGGTGAAACGTTGTTGTGATGCCTCGTGTAAGGACGAGAAATGCGTACCATCACGTTACCGACTTTAATAAAGGTCGGATTGTAGACTATCGCGCTTGCGGTTTATAATATGGCGACATGGCTGCTCGCGTTGGTCGAGATCGAATGACTGTTAGCAGAATATGGAATCGGTGGGTTCAGGAGGGTAATATGGAACGTCGTGCTGGATCCCAACGGCCTCGTATCACTAGCAGTCTAGATGACAGGCATCTTATCCGCATGGCTGTAACGGATCGTGCAACCACGTCTCGATCCCTGAGTCAACAGATGGGGACGTTTGCAAGACAACAACTATCTGCACGAACAGTTCGACTATGTTTGCAGCAGCATGGACTATCAGCTCGGAGACTGTGACTGCGGTTACATTTGACGCTGCATCACAGACAGGAGCGCCTGCGATGGTGTACTCAACGACGAACCTGGGTGCACGAATGGCAAAACGTCATTTTTTCGGATGAATTCAGGTTCTGTTTACAGTATCATGATGGTCGCATCCGTGTTTGGCGACATGGTGGTGAACGCACATTGGAAGCGTGTATTCGTCATCGCCATACTGGCGTATCACCCAGCGTGATGGTATTGGGTGCCATTGGTTACACGTCTCGGTCACCTCTTGTTCGCATTGACGGGACTTTGAACAGTGGGCGTTAAATTTTAGATATGTTACGACCCGTGGCTCTACCCTTCATTCGATCCCTGCGAAACCCTACATTTCAGTAGGACAATGCACGACCGCATGTTGCAGGTCGTGTACGGGCCTTTCTGGATACAGAAAATGTTCGACTGCTGCCCTGGCCAGCACATTCTCCGGATCTGTGACCACTTGAAAACGTCTGGTCAATGGTAGCCGAGCAACTGGCTCGTCACAATACGCCAGTAACTAATCTTGATGAACTGTGGTATCGTGCTGAAGCTGCATGGGCAGCTGTACCTGTACACGCCATCCAAGCTCCGTTTGACTCAATGCCCAGGCGTATCAAGGCCGTTATTACGGCGAGAGGTGGTTGTTCTCGGTACTGATTTCTCAGGAGCTATGCACCCAAATTGCATGAAAATGTAATCAAATGTCACTTCTAGTATAATATATGTGTCCAATGAACACCCGTTTATCATATGCATTTCTTCTCGGTGTAGCAGTTTTAATGGCCAGTAGCGTAGTTATATGAAGTTTCGATAGGTGGCGACGATATACACAGTCTTGAAAATGGTATTTGTAATGGCAGTGCGTTCGAAGCATAAAGCCGTCATTGAGTTTCTTTTGGCAGAAAATCAGAATATCGTACATGTTCATAGGCGCTTACAGAATATGGGCGGAGACTTGGCAGGAAACAAAAGCACAGCGAGTCGCTGGGTGAAGCGACAAGATCGCACTAACCTGTCCGATCTGCCGTGTGCCGGTTGGCCGAACACAAGTATGATTGCTACAGTGTTGGGCTCGCAGCTCGTGGTGCAGTGGATAGCGTTTTTGGCTCTGGACCACAGGGCCCCGGGTTCGATTCCCGGCCGTGTTGGGGATTTTCTCTACCTGGAGACTGTGTGTCTGTGTTGCCCTCATCATTTCATGTTCATCATCATCATCGTCGTCATCGTTCGTGACAGTGGCTTGATTCGATTGTGTGAAAAATTGCACTGTGTAAAAATTGTGACTGTGTACGGGCGCTAATGACCGTGCAGTTGGGCGCCCCACAAACCGATCATCATCAGAGTGTTGGAATGTGCAGACACACTCACTCGAGATGATCGACGGATCACAAAGAAACGCTTCGCTACAGAAGTTAATGTCTCTGTTGGTAGTGTAGACACACTGGTCCGTCGGTTGGGGTACTCAAGGGCGTGTGCCCGCAGAGTTCCTCGGCGCCTAACAGAAGACCGTAAAAAGCAACGAAGGACTGTCTGTGCTTATTTGCTCACGCGTTAGATGCTGATAGTGACAATTTGTTGTTGAGTATCAGCGCAGGCGATGAGACGTTGGTCCACCGTTTCAAACCCGAAACGAAATGGCAATCCATGGAGTGCCGCCATACCATCTCTCCACCGAAAAAAAGGTCACAGCCGCACCCTCTGTGGTATCGATAGTTCCGATGCCACAGACTAGGTTGGCACTACGAGAGCGGAACATCTTCGCCGACCACAGCGCCCTCTAGCCGACGCTGTGCAGCTCTACTAGCGCCGCTCCACTTTCGCCCAGCTCATGAAAAGCAGACGGCCGAGATCCATCGCTTTAGCTTAGCTTGCTTTTGAGACTTTCTTATCTGGACTGTGGCTGCACACCTACGTGCTCATCTGTATGAAGATACGTATTCATTTATATATGTTCATGCACCAGTAAAAAACCTCTTTTACTTTACTTGCAGTACCGACGTGCTTTACCTCGCCTGCTCCTACTTGCTTCCTTTCGTTCGACCTCTTTGTCAGATTATAGGAGCAGACACACGCGCCGCCTTCCAGGCGGGATACCGAACACCCTCAGCCGGTAAACGCATGGAGACGATATTCTGCGACTCTGAAGGGGTTATTCTGTTTGATGTCCTCCCTGTTAGTGCAACGATGAGCTCTGAACTGTATTTTGCTACCCTCACGAATTTGAAGAAACCACTGTAACGTATCCGTCGCAACAAAAATGCAAACGATCTTCTCCGTGGCAGCGCAAGCTATCACACAAGTCGACGCAACCGAGAGAAACTCACAGACCTTCACTGGAATGTTCTTCCTCATCCACCCTGCAGCTGTGATCTCACACCTTCCGACTTGCATCTGGTTGGCCCAATAAAGGATGTACTCCTCTGGAGCCACTGTATGGATGACAGAAAGGTTATTGATGCAACGAGACGTTGGTTGTGATGTCGACCAGTAGAGTGGTATTAGACGGGCATACAGGCCCACACAATAAGGTGGCGTGAGGCCGCCGCGTTGAACGGAGATTGTGTTGAAAAATGGTTTTTTTTAGCAAAGATTGGGCAGTGATATGGTGTATTGCAAATTTGAATAAAAGCATCCTGCTTTCAGAAAAAAATGTCTTGCATACCAGCTGAACGCCTCTCGGTTCTGCGCTTATGTTGCTTATACACCAGGACAATATATCGCTCCCTTAACACTTTGCCGTCCGCACGTCTCGTACAAATTTATTCGCCGGCAGCTCTAATTCGGATTACTTGGCTAGTCGCCGGCCGTTCTTGATATTATCGGGGGGTTATAAAGTGTTACGTTTTACTAATGTCATCGTTATTTCCCAAAAGTTCTCAGCCCTGTTCCCCTACTTTCATGAAATTTCGAAGATATACATACGTAAAAAATACAAAATTTGTTTGTCTCATGTATTTGTTTATTTGCATTGTCTTTGGTACTTGATATTTCTCTTTCATATGATATGCAGCAAAACAGTCTCCAAGATATAATACAACTCCACAAGACTTGCACATTAAGTTTATTGTTCTATTTTTGTTTTTGTAACATACATAGCAGTTTCTTCGTTTTCGTTTATTGGTTTCGGAAATACGTAGGCCTATTAGTTAGTGTTGCTTTACGTGACCGGAAAGTCTGTCATCCTCCAAGTTTTGCTCCGCGCATTCATCGTAAATAATCGTATCGTCTCTTTCGTCTGCCATGATGAGAGGGCACAAGTACGTATAAGAACAAAAAACTTGTTGACGTGTGTAACTTATTGTTACCTCAACAAAACACCAACAGAATGCAAAAGATACTGAAGTGCTGTCGCCGGCCACTGCGCGAGACCACGCTCACGACACCACTGTGGTGTCGTCGGCCGTTGATCGCTATTTCGCGCACGACATCACTATGGTGTCGCCGGACGGCAGAGTGTTGAGTATTGCAAGGGAGGTACGCCCACTTGAAAGTAGAGAGAAAAGATATAAGTGTAGATTTCAATGATTGAAAGCACACATGAGAACACATAAGGCAAGTGAGAACGTTCTGTCTGCCCTAGTATCTTAGCTCCAAAGTGAAGAGGGCAGTGCCGGCCGAAGTGGCCGTGCGGTTAAAGGCGCTGCAGTCTGGAACCGCAAGACCGCTACGGTAGCAGGTTCGAATCCTGCCTCGGGAATGGGTGTTTGTGATGTCCTTAGGTTAGTTAGGTTTAACTAGTTCTAAGTTCTAGGGGACTAATGACCTCAGCAGTTGAGTCCCATAGTGCTCAGAGTCATTTGAACCATTTTTTTGAAGAGGGCAGTGACTGGGAGCACTATCATGAAGTGGCCACATTACCCTTCGTACCACAAAAAGCAACCTCACCCGCAGGAAGCGTAGATATGCTTCGCCTGTGAGGTGTTGAGGAAGGTTGTCTGGTCCCACGAGGCGATTACCAGTAATACTCGCCCACGCGTTGAGGTTGAACCAGCGCTGATGGTTCGCTGCCACCATACTACGTGGACTCTCCGTAGCTGGCAGGTGGATGTTGAAAAAGTTGACGATAACTCCACTGGTGAAGGTAGCCACATCTGTGAATAGCATGGATGACGGAAGTCCCCGCGTCGTGTTGGCTTATATGATGATTCAGCAACAAAACCGTCCTCGCGGAGGTAAGAAAGACTGCACACGTTATAGATAGTGGGACCTGCGTGGTAAATGTTCCACATGATCGTCCGGCTTACCTCATGCTGGTGGGCCGCCTGCCTGTTACTGATACTGGGGTCACTGACACACATCTTTTATCTGCACCTTAACGTCGGTGCACCTCCTGTGGAACGCATTTGCGACTGTATTGTCATATGACCCTTTTTGCACCTTATCCTCTTGGAGGCCGTTTCCAGCGTTTTGTCCCAGCGCTTAGGTCTAAAATTTTAAGTGCCGGAATGCTCCACCTCAGCTATATAACTCCCCGTCTTACCCTTCAGCCATAAAAATCACTTGTATATAACTTAAAATGGGAAATCGTTTTTTACAAAGCACCGTTGTGAAATTTAGGTTTTTAAAAGAAAGTTTCTTTAATATAAATAAAAGGCGCTAACCTGTAACCTTGTAGCACTGTACTTTGTTCCCTAATTCTGCTCTATACATACCGGCACGAGTCGGTAGCCTTCGTGACTATGACGTCATGTTTCCAACTTCTAGCAACTGCAGAGTTTAAACAGTGGCACTGTAGCTGCTCGGCGAACGTGTGTCCAGCATTTAGCAATGAATAACCATGAAAGTACTCCTGGCCCGTCAGAATCACATACAATTCCGACCTCTCGAAGAGTTAGGAAGAACAAAACACGATGTGACATGAGACACGGAATTAGATGTTTAGTAAATGCTTCAGTGTAAATGTCATTTTTCTTCTACTCATTGAATTGTACTACAGTTGGACTGATTTAAGTTCATACTCATTACGGCAAGAAAGCAACACATTTGAACACGAAACGTCGCCATCCTACTAGACCGCTGATGCACACACACACACACACACACACACACACACAAACACACACCACACACACACACACACACACCACACACACACACACACACACACACAGCCCGAGTAGTCAATACTAGACTGAGAAATGAAGAGTAACAACAAGCTTTTTATTGGGACTAAAGCCACTATACATTTCTTCAAATAAGACATTTTCATCTGTCAGTAAAAGTCTTAGCGTAAGCATATGACGATGTTTAGCAGAAATAGCATTTTTTAGATGGGTATCTGATTTACAAATATGAGAGTATGCTTTCATAAACATAAACTGAAATGAAACTTCCTGGCAGATTAAAACTGTGTGCCGGACCGAGACTCGAACTCGGGATCTTTGCCTTTCGCGGGCAAGTGCTCTACAACCTGAGCTACCCAAGAACAACTCACCCCCGTCCTCACAGCTTTACTTCCGCCAGTACCTCGTCTCCTACCTTCCAAACATTACAGAAGCTCTCCTGCGAACCTTGCAGAAGCTCTGAGAACGGGGCGTGAGTCGTGCATGGTTAGCTCGGTTGGTAGAGCACTTGCCCGCGAAAGGCAAAGGTCCCGAGTTCGAGTCTCGGTCCGGCACACAGTTTTAATCTGCCAGGAAGTTTCATATCAGCGCACACTCCGCTGTAGAGTGAAAATTTCATTCTATAAACTGAAATGTTTTTTCGTCCATTCTCAAATTTTTTTCGTAGTCCTTTACGTCCTCGCACTATAGCCAAAGAACCAAATTCTGCTGAACGCTTCGAGATTCTCTTGTCATTCTTCACAGTTTCACCCACAATCGCTTGAATTTCTCTTAATTCCCAAACAAAGTAATCGCTGTTACCTTTACAGTAGACGCTTCTCCACATTACCGAACAACTATTGTGAAAAATTTTACCAAAATATACTGACGTTAGCGAGGTACTTTTCTCAAGGAAGTGTTATGGCATCTTTGATTAAGGTCTTTTCAAATTTCTTACATTCCTGTTGTCATGCGGAAACACTTCGCGAAGCCGTCGGTGTTCGTCAGAGCTTTACGCGTGAAATCACGTCAGCAACTTCGCGGCTCATATTTCGTAAGAGCAGAAGATATGCGGCTAGCGTAGTGGAATTGGGAGAACGTAATGCAGAAACCACTTCCACCGGCCTGCCTAGAACAACTTGACGGTGAATCCTTTCCGGAGTTACGGATGCTTCAAACACGTGCTGTGCCGTTCCACGGAGTTCGTTCGTTGTTTTTCAGTTAGAGAACCACAGCCAATGGAAATATACTTACTAAAAAAATAACTTTCCGATGATCACTATGCGGCAGTGGGCTGCGGTCAAAACTGTAGGAAGATTCATGCATCTGCCGAAGTATTTTTCCATACAGGGTGTTTGACTGTTTCGTGTCCAAACCAAAGGTGCTGGGTAAAGGACAATAAAACGAGCAAATTGTCCTAACAAGCGAAACAAATGAGAAGAGACGAATATGCTCCTATTTGTTAAAAGACTCTGAAAAGTGGGGGACCAGCTGTCTCATTCTACATCTACATCTATACTCCGCAAGCCACCTGATGGTGTATGACGGAGGTTACCTTGAGTACCTCTATCGGTTCTCCCTTCTATTCCAGTCTCGTATTGTTCGTGGAAAGAAAGATTGTCGGTATACCTCTGTGTGGGCTCTAATCTCTCTGATTTTATCCTCATGGTCTCTTCGCGAGGTATACGAAGGAGGGAGCAATATAATTCTTGACTCCTCGATGAAGTTATGTTCTCGAAACTTCAACAAAAACCCGTCCCGAGCTACTGAGCGTTTCTCTTGCAGAGTCTTCCACTGGAGTCTATCTATCATCTCCGTAACGCTTTCGCGATTACTAACTGATCCTCTAACGAAGCGCGCTGCTCTCCGTTGGATCTTCTCTATCTCTTCTATTAATCCTATCTGGTACGGATCCCACACTGCTGAGCAGTATTCAAGCAGTGGGCGAACAAGCGTACTGTAACCCACTTCCTTTGTTTTCGGATTGCATTTCCTTTGGATTCTTCCAACGAATCTGTCTGGTATCTGCTTTACCGACGATTAATGTTATATGGTCATTCCATTTTAGATCACTCCTAATGCCTACTCCCAGATAATTTATGGAATTAACTGCTTCTAGTTGCTGACCTGCTATATTGTAGCGAAATGATAAAGGATCTTTCTTTCTATGTATTCGCAGCACATTACACTTCTCTACATTGAGATTCAGTTGCCATTCCCTGCTCCATGCGTCAATTCGTTGCAGATCCTCCTGTATTTCAGTACAATTTTCCATTGTTACAACCTCTCGATATACTACAGCATCATCCGCAAAAGTCTCAGTGAACTTCCGATGTTATCCACAAGGTCATTTATATATATTGTGAATAGCAAGGGTCCTACGACACTCCCTGCGGCACACCTGAAATCACTCTTACTTCGGAAGACTTCTCTCCACTGAGAATGACATGCTGCGTCCTGTTATCTAGGAACTCTTCAATCCAATCACACAATTGGTCTGATAGTCCATATGCTCTCACTTTTTTCATTAAACGATGGGATTCTGCGTTCCTCAGCACCTTTAAAACTTTTCCCAAAAATTTTGGCGTACGAAACAGTACTGCTCTTTTTAAGATGCAACTCACTTCTCTTTCCACAAACTCCCCTAACTGTAATTCGCTCTTTATATACCACAACCACTGCCTTCCAGTATTTATCACTTTTCAGTCTCTTTCCCACAGCCATTGTATCCTTCCCTCTCAGCATAAAAATGCGCGAAAACGGTCTCGAGCCAAAATTTGTGGGAAAATTTTTAAAGGTGCCAAGAAGATGGAATGATAAAGGTGGTACACCCCCCCCCCCCACTTTAGTCTGAGTCTTTTAATAAACAGGACCATATTCGCCTTATTTGTGCTCCTATAGGAGCATTTTTCCGCTGGTTCCCTATCTTATCCCTGCTGCTGTTGAGCATGTCACTCACACGAAAAGAACTTTATGAATCAGACAAATTTTTATAGTTTACTTATGTGAAATTGAAATAACGCTAAACTATATACTTTTGCACCTCAGATCCGGTTTCATGGGCACAAAAACTTTGCATGTGCTTCAGTACTACAACAAGGTGGGATTCCTAGAACACATCTGATGGTAAAGGAAACACTGTGCAGCATACTTCTCTGTGCTACGTCACTTAATGAACTACGTTTTCGCCTCACATCACTATTACAAACAGGGTAACTTTGAAGCTCTGTATCCGGAAACAGATAAAGATATCAAGAAAATTTTCAAGGTTGTTCTAGATCGGGATCTTAGGAATACATCGTAAAAAAATCAGCTATTTGCTGTGCATAGCAGTCTTGGAATCCGCCGTCTCAAAATCAATATGAGAAAATCCGCAGTCTGAGTTCCTATCAACACCAATTCAATAATTCTGGAATAAAACAGCTGCTCGTGACAGGTAGCAATGGAATTTACCGAATTGTGGTAGTAGCTTCGACGGAAAGCACATCAGGGTTAAAGCTGCTGCTGAATCTGTATCAACATTTTATAATACCGATCCATAATCTTATTGGCTGTTTTTAGATGCAAATGGATTACTTTTATCAATTGACGTTTGAAAGTATGACCACATCAGTGATGGGAGAGTGATTAAAGGAAATTGTTTCAGCAACGTATTGTTTCAAGGCGCACTGTCCTTTCCGACACCAAAAGAGGATTACCACAAGAGGATTAGACATAGATCGTTTTAGTTTATTTTTGAATAAAGTGTTTACTGTGTAATTTTTTTAAAGATGTGTAGAAACGTTGCTAACCAGATGCTAAATAGCTGTGGGATCAAGTTTTGAAAAACTCCTACGTTTCTCTTATTGCTGAGGGGTTGCATTGTGCATCTTCCTATGTAGACTAGCAAATAGCCAAATTCCAATTCAGTTATGACAGACTCTGATAACGAGTTTTTTTAACATGCAAGTAAGGGTAAGACACATGAAATAACTACAAAAAGTCGAAATGATGTAGTTTCTGAAGAATTCCCGGCGTGATTGATTGATGGCTGGATAATGAGGACATGCCTAACATACTTCTTGTTGGTTTAAAGATACATATGTAATTTTGTAATAGTGTTGTAATGGTGCAATACAAATTAAATGAATGACCAATAAGAATGAGGCATCGGTGGCAGCAAGCATTATCATCTACACTACTGGCCATTAAAATTGCTACACCAAAAAGAAATGCAGATAATAAACGGGTATTCATTGGACACATATATCATACTAGAACTGACATGTGATTACATTTTCACGCAATTTGGGTGCATAGAGCCTGAGAAATCGGTACCCAGAACAACCACCTCTGGCCGTAATAACGGCCTTGATATGCTTGGGCATTGAGTCTAACAGAACTTGGATGGCGTGTACAGGAACAGCTGCCCATGCAGCTTCAACACGATACCACAGTTCATCTACAGTACTGACTGGCGTATTGTGACGAGCCAGTTGCTCGGCCACCATTGACCAGACGTTTTCAATTGGTGAGAGATGTGGAGAATGTACTGGCCAGGGCAGCAGTCGAACATTTTCTGTATCCAGAAAGGCCCGTACACGACCTGCAACATGCGGTCGTGCATTAAACTGCTGAAATGTAGGGTTTCGCAAGGACCGCATGAAGGGTAGAGCGACGGGTCGTAACACATCTGAAATGTAACGTCCACTGTTCAAAGCGCCGTCAATGCGAACAAGAGGTGACCGAGACGTGTAACCAATGGCACCCCATACCATCACGCCGGGTGATACGACAGTATGGCGATGACGAATACACGCTTTCAATGTGCGTTCACCGCGATGTCGCCAAACACGGATGCGACCATCACGATGCTGTAAACAGAACCTGGATTCATCCGAAAAAATGACGTTTTGTCATTCGTGCACCGAGGTTCGTCGTTGAGTACACCATCGCAGGCGCTCCTGTCTGTGGTGCAGAGTTAAGGGTAATTGCAGCCATGGTCTCCGAGCTGATAGTCCATGCTGCAGCAAACGTCGTCGAACTGTTCGTGCAGATGGTTGTTGTCTTGCAAACGTCCCCATCTGTTGACTCAGGGATCGAGACGTGGCTGCACGATCCGTTACAGCCATGCGGATAAGTTGCCTGTCATCTCGACTAGGAGTGATACGAGGCTGTTGAGATCCAGCACGTCGTTCCGTATTACCCTCCTGAACCCATCGATTCCATATTCTGCTAACAGTCATTCGATCTCGACCAACGCGAGTAGCAATCTCGCCATACGATAAACCGCAATCGCGAAAGGGTACAATCCTACCATTATCAAAGTCGGAAACGTGATGGTACGCATTTCTCCTCCTTACACGAGGCATCACATCAACGTTTCACCAGGCAACGCCGGTCAACTGCTGTTTGTGTATGAAAAATCGGTTGGAAACTTTCCTCTTGTCAGCACGCTCTAGGTGTCGTCACCGGCGCCAGCCTTGTGTGAATGCTCTGAAAAGCTAATCATTTGCATATCACAGCATCTTCTTCCTGCCAGTTAAATTTCGCGTCTGTAGCACGTCATCTTCGTGTTGTAGCAATTTTAATGGCCAGTAGTGTATTACAGGGTGTGACAAAGGATACTGTTTGGAGAACAAACTGCGATAATGGCATCACTTCTGTTGCATCACATGAATGAAGCCACGTTATCTCCTTGGACAGTTAGCTTATTTGAAATAGTGGTTTTACATAAATTAACATGGAAAATTAAGCAATCCACGTCCAGTAGCGCTGCTCCAAAATGGATTGCTAGGTAGTCCGACCCTCGGGCATGGATGTGTGTGATGTCCTTAGGGTAGTTAGGTTTTAGTAGTTCTAAGTTCTAGGGAACTGATGACCACAGATGTTAAGTCCCATAGTGGTCAGAGCCATTTGAACCATTTTTTTAGGTGGTCCGAGGAAGAATCGGAGTCATTAGTAACAGATTAGTTTGCTTTATTATGTTTCCAGGGCAGTTATAGATACAGCTACAGAAAATAGGAATTAAGATGGAACAATAAAGTTAGAGAACTGTACATTTGTATGGAAACGCATGAAAGACCTTAGAACTTGCCGTCTTTTCAAGGTATTTTACGAACTCACTTACAAAATTACTAGTCACTTCATCTCTTTTTCTTATTACTGGTTTATTTCTTCTTCTTTCACCGAAGTATGTGGCAGACTCAAACCATCTTGCAATACATGTGTCTTGAAATTGGTGGCATCTAGAACACAATCTGCTTTAGTTAACATCAATTACAAAATGACGTTTCACATTCATTGCTCTCTGGAACACTCACCGTTTGTTCGATTAAAGTTGTTACTGACTGACTTGTGAATGTAACTGTTAGTGCAGACAAGGAAAATTGATATATAAGGTATACAGCTGACTCTTTCACTGGATCTGCAATTGTCTATTTCTAATTTTAAAATGAAAATAACCGCTAATGCAATGCTTACTTAAAATATGGCTGGGCTGGCTCTGAGAACTATGGGACTTAACTGCTGAGGTCATCAGTCCCCTAGAACTTAGAAACTACTTAAACCTAACTAACCTAAGGACATCACACACATCTATGCCCGAGGCTGGATTCGAACTTGCGACCGTAGCGGTCGCGCGGTTCCAGACTGTAGCGCCTAGAACCGCTCGGTCACTCCGGCCGGCTAAAATATGGCTGCTGCTGATTATTTAAATCACATATGTAAGAGGGACATGGGAAAGATCTCTGCATAGCGCACAGCTATAGTCTTCAGTGTGGCGTGTCGTAGAGCATCGCTGTCAAACGTCAAAATACATAATCTATTTACTCTGGACTGGAAAGGCTGGTCAGCCAGACTGTATGCCACTGATCGAAAAATATGGTAGTGAGAGAGAGCAACGTATGGAGAATATAGCGGGAGGGATAGGACTTGTCATTTCAACGTTTCCATGTATATTTTGATGGGTTTTGCGACATGGGGTCGAGCAATGACCTGCTGCAAAATTAGCTTTACGTGTCTATCGCTGTACTGCGGCCGTTTGTGTTTCGGTGCTGTGCTCGAACGTATCAATTGCTTACGATAATGATGTCCTGTTACTGTCTTCGTCTGTTTCAGTAGCTACGAAAACGTTCTGTGTTCCATCGCCACGCCGGTCTCCGACATCAAAATCACCGTTCTTAAGGCGTTGAAAACATTCCCAGCACGTTCTTCGACTAATGGTTCCCTCACCATCGGTCTTACCCAGCATTTTAAGACCCACAGACGCAGATTTCTTCATGTTAAAGCAGAAAATTAAAACTTTCCGCAAGTGGCGAGAAATGGGTACGTAAGTTGACGTACTTAATCGAGAATAACCTTATGATGCAATCACAAAGCTTCTTGTATTACACCTATGACCAAGCACCTGGACCCCACTTGTCGCTGCTGCCGTCTATTGCAAAATGGCGGAAGCAAAGTTGTAGACGTAATGTATTTGTGGTCGGATTTATCAAAGCCGATAATCCTGCATCACAGGAAACAATGCTGCTGAAAAAGTCTCTTGTCCAATCACGTAAATGTGATCACCTGTCCAAAAGGCCGTGGACCGCTGCGATATGCGTAGGAAGAGAGTGACTGGGATTCTTGAAGGTACCGAGAGGGATATGGAATCATTCCGACTCCAGTGCCGTGGCCACGTGCGCTAGGTTTCTCGTTTGAGGATCCATGGCGTGTAGGGCGCGATCGAGGTGGTCTTACGGATTCTCGATTGGGATTAAATCAGGGAGGTTTGGTAGCCATGGGAGTACCAAGAAGTCAACCTGGTGCTCTTCGAAGCACACACGTAGACTGCAATCTGTGTGGCGTTTTGAATTGTATTGCTGATAGAGGCCATCGTGCCGAGGAAAACAAACTGCCATGTAGGGGTGGACATAGTCCACAAGGATAGATGCGTACTTGTGTTGATTGTGTCATCCGGAATTATGAGATCACCCAGGGAACGTCACGGAAACATTCCCTAGACCATAACACTCCCTCCTGTTAGCATGGTGTTATCCGCCCCCAACAGCTGAGTGGTCGGCACGACAGAATGTCAGCCCTAAGGGCCCGGGTTCGTTTCCTGGCTGGGACGGAAATTTTCTCCACTCAGGGACTGGGTGTTGTGTTGTTCTAATCATCATCATTTCATCCCCACCGACGCGCAAGTCGCCGAAGTGGCATCAAATATAAAGACTCGCAACCGGCGAACGGCCTACCCGACGGAAGGCCGTAGTCACACGACATTTACATTTAGCATGGTGTTAGCTCTCAGATGTCTCACACCGAGATTCACCTGAAAAGGCCACCTGTCGCCACTCATTGGACGTCCAGTTGCGGTTGTTGTTGTTGTGGTCTTCAGTCCTGAGACTGGTTTGATGCAGCTCTCCACGATACTCTATCCTGTGCAAGTTTCTTCATCTCCCAGTACCTACTGCAACCTACATCCTTCTGGATCTGCTTAGTGTATCCATCTCTTGGTCTCCCTCTACGATTTTTATCCTCCACGCTGCCCTCCAATACTAAACTGGTGATACCTTGATGCCTCAGAATATGCCCTACCAAGCATTCCCTTCTTCTAGTCAAGTTGTGCCACAAATTTCTCTTCTCCCCAATTCTATTCAATACCTCCTCATTACTTATGTGATCTACCCATCTAATCTTCAGCATTCTTCTGTAGCACCACATTTCGAAAGCTTCTATTCTCTTCTTGTCCAAACTATTTATCATCCATGTTTCACTTCCATACATGGCTAAACTCCATACAAATACTTTCAGAAACGACTTCCTGACACTTAAATCTATAATCGATGTTAACAAATTTCTTTTCTTCAGAAACGCTTTCCTTGCCATTGCCAGTCTACATTTTATATCCTCTCTACTTCGACTATCATCAGTTATTTTGCTCCCCAAATAGGACAACTCATCTACTACTTTAGGTGTCTCATTTCCTAATCTAATTCCCTCAGCATCACCCGACTTAAATCGACTACATTCCATTATCCACGTTTTGCTTTTGTTGATGTTCATCTCATATCCTCCTTTCAAGACACTGTCCATTCCGTTCAACTGCTCTTCCAAGTCCTGTGCTGTCTCTGACAGAATTACAATGTCATCGGCGAACCTCAAAGTTTTTATTTCTTCTCCATGGATTTTAATACCTACTCCGAATTTTTCTTTTGTTTCCTTTAGTGCTTGCTCAGTATACAGATTGAATAACATTGGGGAGAGACTACAACCCTGTCTCACTCCCCAACCACTGCTTCCCTGTCATGTCCCTCGACTCTTATAACTGCCATCTGGTTTCTGTACAAATTGTAAATAGCCTTTCGCTCCCTGTATTTTACCCCTGCCACCATCAGAATTTGAAAGAGAGTATTCCAATCAACATTGTCAAAAGTTTTCTCTAAGTCTACAATTGCTAGAAACGTAGGTTTGCCTTTCCTTAATCTTTCTTCTAAGATAAGTCGTAGGGTCAGTATTGCCTCACGTGTTCCAACATTTTTACAGAATCCAAACTGATCTTCCCCGAGGTCGGCTTCTACCAGTTTTTCCATTCGTCTGCAAAGAATTCGCGTTAGTACTTTGCAGCTGTGACTTATTAAACTAATAGTTCGGTAATTTTCACATCTGTCAACACCTGCTTTCTTTGGGATTGGAATTATTATATTCTTCTTGAAGTCTTAGGGTATTACGCCTGTCTCATACATCTTGCTCATCAAATGGTAGAGTTTTGTCAGGACTGGCTCCTCCAAGGCCATCAGTAGTTCCAATGGAATGTTGTCTACTCCCGGGGCCTTCTTTCGACTCAGGTCTTTCAGTGCTCTGTCAAACTCTTCACGCAGTATCATATCTCCCATTTCATCTTCATCTACATCCTCTTCCATTTCCATAATATTGTCCTCAAGTACATCGCCCTTGTATAGACCCTCTATATACTCCTTCCACCTTTCTGCTTTCCCTTCTTTGGTTAGAACTGGGTTTCCATCTGAGCTCTTGATGTTCATACAAGTGGATCTCTTTTCTCCAAAGGTCTCTTTAATTTTCCTGTGGCAGTATCTACCTTACCGCTAGCGAGATAAGCCTCTACATCCTTACATTTGTCCTCTAGCCATCCCTGCTTAGCCATTTTGCACTTCCTGTCGATCTCATTTTTGAGACGTTTGTATTCCTTTTTGCCTGCTTCATTTACTGCGTTTTTATATTTTCTCCTTTCATCAATTAAATTCAATATTTCTTCTGTTACCCAAGGATTTCTACTAGCCCTCGTCTTTTTACCTACTTGATCCTGTGCTGCCTTCACTACTTCATCCCTCAGAGCTACCCATTCTTCTTCTAGTGTATTTCTTTCCCCCATTCCTGTCAATTGTTCCCTTATGCTCTCCCTGAAACTCTGTACAACCTCTGGTTTAGTCAGTTTATCCAGGTCCCATCTCCTTAAATTCCCACCTTTTTGCAGTTTCTTCAGTTTTAATCTACAGTTCATAACTAATAGATTGTGGTCAGAGTCCACATCTGCCCCTGGAAATGTCTTACATTTTAAAACCTGGTTCCTAAATCTCTGTCTTACCATTATATAATCTATCTGATACGTGTGCAAATTCCAGCCTTCGTCGCCGATGAAGAGCAGTCAGATTGGGTGAATGAGCTAGGTGACTGCTGCGGAGGCTCAAACGCAACCACTTCCGCTGAAAGGTCATTGATGAGACACTTTTGCTGGCCCCTTAGTTCATCTAGGCAGTCAGTTGCTTAAAAATTGCACTCTGTTCACTCGTACACATCTCCGCAGACGTCATTCATCCCTGTCATCCAGGGTGCATCACAGATGCTTTTTTTTTTCATTATTGTGATTTCATTTCCCTGCCTCATATGGGCAGGGGAGGGCTGCCGCTCTTCAGCCGAGTGACATGGCAGCTAATACTAGAAGAAAATTATACATATAACGGCGATAAAATGGGTGACATAAAAACAGAGTAAGGGGAGATAATGGATATAAAAAGACGTTCATGAGGGAACAATTAAAAAAGTCGACATAAGTTAAAAAATATCGTTGCCGATTCGTAGAGCGCAAAAAAGACAGTGAAGTTACACGCACAGGTTAAAAGTTGGCCATAGTATTAAAAACACTCCAGAACAAGACACTTCAAACCCTCTTGGAGAGATGAAACACACATGACGAATAATAAAACTGCCAGGAGGGACTTTCAAAGGGAGAGGCCTGAGAGGATGGAAAAGGAGGGGAGAGTAAGGTGCAGCAGGTGAGGGGGCGGGATAAAAAGAGTAGGGGCATCAGGGGGTGCACCAAGAGGCAGGAGAAAGGTGGGGCAGGAGATGAAGAGAGAAGACAAGGCAGGAGGGAGTGCAGAGACACTGAAGGGTAGGACAGGAGAGGGAGGTGGTATAGGAGGGGAAAGCCGCTCAGGAGAAGGGAGGGGAGGAGAGAAAGCCCTGAGAAGAAGGCAGGCGGAAGATGGGGTTAGAGGTGGTAGGAAGTGTAGACACCGGCCGCGGTGGACGAGGGGTTCTGGGCGCTTCAGTCCGGAACCGCGTGACTGCTACTGTCGTAGGTTCTAATCCTGCCTCGGGCTTGGATGTGTGTGATGTCCTTAGGTTCGTTAGATTTAAGTAGTTCTACGTTCTAGGTGGCCGGTGACCTCAGATGATAAGTCCCAAAATGGTTCAAATGGCTCTGAGCACTATGGGACTCAACTGCTGTGGTCATAAGTCCCCTAGAACTTAGAACTACTTAAACATAACTAACCTAAGGACATCACACACATCCATGCCCGAGGCAGGATTCGAACCTGCGACCGTAGCGTTCGTGCGGTTCCAGACTGTAGCGCCTTTAACCGCTCGGCCACTCCGGCCGGCGATAAGTCCCATAGTGCTGAGAGACATTTGAACCAAGGGTAGACATATGGGCGAAGCTCATCATCAGGGAGGGGTAGATGCTGGACGTTGTGCTGGGAAAGGAGATAGAGGATAAGGAGATGGAGAAAGGGTGGGACACAATGGTAAAGGTGCGGCAATGGGCTGGGGGTGGAGAGGAAGGGAGACACCAGGGGGTGAGGGGGATCGAGGTGACGGACGATATACAGGGGGCAGATGTGTTCAAGGAAAAAAAAAATGGTTCAAATTGCTCTGATCATTAAGGGACTTAACTACAGGTCAGCAGTTCCCTAGAACTTTACTTAAATCCAACTAACCCAAGGACATCATACACATCCATGCCCGAGGCAGGATTCGAACCTGCGACCATAGCGGTCGCGCGGTTCCAGACTGTAGCGCCTAGAACCGCTCGGCCACCCCGGCCGGCACAAGGAGAAGATGGGGAAAGGGGATGAGGTCTTAGAGGATGCGCGTGGGGGACAGAAGGCGGATGCGGATGGCAAGGCGAAATGCAAGGCGTTCGAGGATTTGGAGGGCTTTATAGAACCTGGGAGGGACAGAAAACACAGATGCCTTCCGTGCCGGATTTATATAGAGCCATTTTACCACTACGGCGTGTGAACAGTTTGCAAACATAGACGTTTGGGAAATGCTTCCACCCTTGGCCGAAAGCTAATGATTATGCCGTTTTGGACGCCAGATAAATCGCTTCGTTTCCGCATTGTGACAACGATTGCACTGCTTTTCGCATCCCTGCAAAACGTTTTAAATACCCTACGCTCCTGGTGTGGTCACCTGGCGTCTGTGAGTGTTTATTGCACGTTGACGTCGAATATAGGCGGTGGTCACATTATTCTGATTTGACCGTATAGTTTAGCCATCTATTAAGAAATGGTGGATTAAGAATTATTCTCATCTACCTTCAATCAACAGCACCAAACAGTTTTGGAGCTCTGTGGAGAAAACTCACTGAAGATGAAATCGGCCCTGGATTGTTTACTATTTTAAAATATAGCTTAGCTCTCGGACGAGATAGAACGTCATGACTTGACAAACTGTTCCTGCTGCCACTTCTCGGTGCTTATCGAAAGATACCGGGTTATTCCAAAAACAACGAAAAACAAGTATGTTAAAACCGGTTCAATCTTACCAACATTAAACGGATTTTGGCCGCCACCAGCAACAACATACGATTTCCCAATGTAGTGTATAGAGTAATGCAGTTAACACCAGCTAATAGACAGTCATTATCGTTGTTATTATCAATATCACGCGTAATTACATATTCAGTAGCAACTCCACCCATCATATTTTCATCTATACCCGAGAAAATTTTTCGCAAAATTCTGCGGGCTATTTATTATATCGGTAAAACATTTTCTTGTTTTTACACATTCTCGTAGACATTAACTAATGAAAAGGTTTTTGTTATTTTGTGCAGTAAGGGAAGATCCTTGGAAGTACAGCAACTTTCCTAAGGAAAGTACGCTTTCACAAAAATAAGAGTGACTAGAAAATTTTTGCACCTTGCCTACTCACTGAAACTAATTAAAAATTAAATCTATAAGTACAAAATATAGTACTCGTTCCTTGGTTTCTGTAGCATCAGAAACGCATTGGTCTAATGAGTACAGAATATGGATTGAGAGTAAACTGAAGTAATGAGAAGTAGCAGAAATTAGAATATGGAGCAAACTAACATCAAAATTGGTAATCACAATCTAGACGAAGTTAAGGAATTTTGCTACCTTGAAAGCAAAATAGCCCATGGAAAACGAAGCGAGGTAGACATAAAAGCAGATGAGTGCAGCAAAAGTGGGCACTCCTGGCCGAAAGAAGTCTACTGATATAAAACATCATACTTTATTGAAGGAATTTCTATGTGCTTTTGGAGCCCAGTGATATATGGTAGTGAATCATGGACTGTGATAAAACCGGAAGAGAATCGGAGTAATGAAGATGTGGTGTGACAGAAGGATGCTGGAAATTAGGTGGACACAAGAAACCAGAAGTTCCTCTTCAGAAGAGGCGAGTAGAAAAATATATGGAATAAAATAATAAATTATGGAGTAATAGGAAAAAGTGTTGATATCGGGGAATAACTCGTATGGTATTGAAGAGAGCTGTAGAGGTTTAAAACTATAGCAGAACACATAGATTGGACATACATCCAGCAAATAATTGAAGAAAAAAAAATCGTTGTACAGCAGACAAAACTCACCTTTTATGGTACTTTGCAAGAATGTATTGATCAGCACTGATTATCAAACTGTTCCACTAAAGCAGTGAGGAGGGGGCGTGAGTCGTGCTTGGGTAGCTCAGTTGGCAGAGCACTTGCCCGCGAAAGGCAAAGGTCCCGAGTTCGAGTCTCGGTCCGGCACACAGTTTTAATCTGCCAGGAAGTTTCATATCAGCGCACGCTCCGCTGCAGAGTGAAAATCTCATTCTGGATCACTGATTATAATTTACGTTTTCTGGAATAATAGAACTCTCGTCCGAGCAGTAATACTCGTGGTCAGCAAACGCGAATAATTTTATCAGACTGAACGCAGCCTTAGAATGTCTCCACTTTTAGACAAATCAAATCGAGCTGTCTACGTCCCAGGACGTTCCCCCCAAGCGAGGTAATCTGTACAGCTAACGCTGTATCATCAGAATTGCTGAATTTGCCACAAGTGGTACAAGGCAGGTCACTGATCGCACATAAGTCGAAGAGTACTGTAGCTGATATAGATCTTTGAAGGAAGCTGTCCTTCACTGTGAGTGGTTTTCTTCTGCCATGCCCAAAGCTGATCTATGGAAAGTAGCTCAGTTTTGTCCACCAAGCCGTAGGTTACAGTAGAGGGCGAATGGACCGATTAAAGTTGCTGATATTTTTAAATTCTTATAGAAGGTAAGATGTCAGTTCAACTTCCTGCCCGCAACAGCTTCACTTGTCTCAGAAACCTGTGGTTGCTTTGTTTATTACTCCATTAACTCCGTTAGGTAATTGCTCTATTCATGGTTCAAAAATGGCTCTGAGCACTATGGGACTTAACTTCTAAGGTCATCAGTCCCCTAGAAATTAGAACTAATTAAATCTAACTAACCTAAGGACATTGCACACACCCATGCCCGAGGCAGGATTCGAACCTGCGACGTAGCGGTCGCGCGGTTCCATACTGTAGCGCCTAGAACCGCTCGGCCACCCCGGCCGGCTCTATTCAGGGCTCTGATTGAAAAGAATGGCTCGATGAAGTCATAGGATCGATTCGCACATGTCCACTTACATGCCCAGCACCTAGCTCGCTGCAAATACCTGTGATCCTGCAGTGAAATATTCTATGCCTTGGCTAGAGTTGCGAATTGATAAAATAATCGGAAATATTACATAAATGGCAAATGGATAATTAATAAAAGGATATTATTCTGATATCAGATATTTAAATAGAAAGATATTTATTCGAGAAAGTAATCTCAGATCAACGGAAAATGGTCCTATGATTATCAGTTATAATGTAAACAGCAACCATATTAAAATACAATAAAGCAGCATTAAGAGCGTAGCAAGAATGGCAGCAAAACCCCCAAGCGAAATTGTTATCCAAGACGCCCGAAAAATGTAGTCCATTTCCTTAATACGATACATAAATATTCGCCAGATAGAGTAATTCAGAATTCAGCATGGCGATGTACTCGTTAACACACGAGAGATAGCGATTAGAAAGTCATACTTCGTTTAATTTGATGTCCAAACGCAAGTGGAAGTGTTAGCGTTCCCTAATGGAGCACATTCAGACCTCGTGAAAGTCCCTTCAAAAGTTAAAGTATTCTAACGGCCCTTCACCGCCCATGATCTGTCACCCACACGATTATCTCACACGTTACCTCCAGCAAGTCTGCCTTCTTCCAGATCTCGACTTGAATTGTTCCGACTCGCTGCCCTGTGTGCACCATTCAAAAAGTGTCTGTCTCCACTTTACTCCAGTAGTGTTCCACTAAAGCCTTCTTCTGCATTGGCTGAAGGCCATCCCCACCGAAAATATATCGTTCCTACGCCCTATAGACATGATTTGATTCAAGTCCACAACTTTCCATGCCAAAATAATATGTTGTAACAGCATTTAAATAACAGAAATGTTATACTCACTCTGCCACACTCACTATCTACAATAAATATAAATAACAGTTTGTTCATAAATAAAAAATCCTGATTTCTTGCACATGAGTGCTCACGTTAAATGGCAGAAAAATGTTATTAAATATTGTATGAAAACTTACTTATGTGTGGTTGATAGAAGTGTCTTTTGGCATTCTTTTCAATGGTGGTGTCAGCTAACCCATGCGATTGACCATGGTTTTTAAACCGATTGTAATCATCTTAAATGAATTTAACAACAAAAATATTAACATATACCTTAAATAAAAAAATGTTCAAATGTGTGTGAAATCTTAAGGGACGTAACTGCTAAGGTCATCAGTCCCTAAGCTTACACACTACTTAACCTAAATTATCCTAAGGAGAAACACACACACTCATGCCCGAGGGAGGACTCGAACCTCCGCCGGGACCAGCCGCACAGTTCATGACGGCAGCGCTTTATACCGCTCGGCTCCCGCGCGGCTATACCTCAAATAACTACACAGGAGTGTCAAGATGTGAGGTACTCATACTGCATTCAGTAGCTTCTTTATCGTGCAGGATACAGTTATCTGACAAACATTTCTACACCTACATATACAAATACACTCTGCAAGCCACCGTATGGTGTGTGGCGACAAGTACCCTCCATCTCCATAATGAAAAAGATATAAATGTGTAATAAATCAGTAAATAAAATAGATACAGATATTTAGCTTTCAGGGTTAAATAAATTTAACAGCAAAAATAGTAACACATATCTTAAATAACTACACAAGAGTGTCAAGATGTGAGGTATTCATGCTGCATTCAGTTACTGCATTATCGTGTATGATACAGTGTTCTGATAAACATTTCTAAACCTACGTAAACACATACACTCTGCAAGCCACCGTATGGTGAGTGGCGACGAGTACCTTCCGTCTTCATAATGAAAAAGATATAAATATGTAATAAGTCAGTAAATAAAATAGATACAGATACTTAGCTTTCAGGGTTTGTAGCGAAGTTATCATCCGAGACGTTGTATGCTGAAATCTCACGAGGTGTTTAGAAGTTGTTTATTGTGAAGATATTTAGTCACTATGAATTTTTAAGTACCTTTGGTAGTTTTTAAGATACTGAAGATATTTTTCTCGTTGGATGTGCCTCATTTTTCCGAGATCACAGATTTAAGATTTGATATATTGTATAACTGTGATTTATTGCTGAATTTCTAGGAGCTGTAAGTAGCCATGTTTCAGACTTCCTTAAATTGTACCATTTCTGCTTCGTCTCCTGTTCCATATCCATGCGAGCAACCGCAGATTCGTTACTCTGGATTTACTCAAGTCTGGCCCCCTGTCACTCGCCTGTACACCTTGGAGGGACCAATAGCGGTTGCTTCGGCCGGGGAGGCCACGCTAGCTCATGGGCCCTGGACCCACTGGCTAGAGTTCAGCTACAAACTAATACCTCTTGTCTCATACCAGTTCTAGGTGGCCGACAAGTGTGACAACAGCTGATGCCTCTTAAATTAGGTGACAAGAACGCTTTTGTTTCTGACTTAATTTTAGTTTCAAATGATAACAGAAGCTCTAGGAAAAACATTCGAATGATGGAACCACAATTCGTTACTTCTTCATAAATTATTGTGTGTAAAATAGGCTAAAAGACATTGAAGGTTGCAAAGAATATAGTCGGTGATTCGCTGTTAGACAATTACGAAATTTATCGCTGTGAAATACGTAAGGTGGCATGTGAGTATTAGACGCTTAGACGCCTTCCTCCGTCACTGGGCAGCATCATTTTGCAAAATACTGATAATATTATAATTAATGCGGAAAGCTAATGAAGCTGTTTGTCACCGGTGGTGTAACTGTTTCCTAGTGTACCGCAGCTCACAACGTAACACTAAATTTTATGGACCGTTTTGCAACGAGCAGAAATAAGTCGCTGGAACTCGAACGAGTCTGTGCGAATGCTTGCTCTCGCGGCGGTATCCATTAATAAAATATTCTCGGGTTTGAAGCTTTATCAGGTGGTTCACTGCCCACGAGCGTTCGGCAGAGATCTCATCTGCCATTGCCAACTGTTTGCTGTCCTGCCGCTCTCACTTTTATAGCCGCGCCGCCGCCAGTGACGTGAGGGGTGCTCAAATCTGTGTCATATATTGCAGGGGTGGCAATTATTCTGGCTTGGGGCCACATTGTGGAAGCAGAGGTTAGTGGAGGCTGCTACTTTTAAAATGATTGCATTTCAAGAAAAGTACAAATTGTACCATAAGAATCAATAAATATAAATAAAATAAAATAGTGGCAGCTATAATCAGTTTATTTATAATGCTAATTTCATATCATGTATGGCTGCAATTCTGTTTAATTTTATAATCGGTTTAAGGAGACAAATGTATCCTGTCACCTCTTTCTACCCTTTTTTTTAATGAACGGAGAGATTGCTTGTTGACATTCTGATTACAGGCTGCAATTTAATGTCTGTCAAAGAGCATCTAGGGACCTAAACTTGTTCTTGTTGTTCTTCAAACAAGAAAAACTTTCATCATAAATTTGTATAGACCCAAGACTGGAGAACACTTTTCTCAGAAAATTTCTTCGTACTTTGAAATTTTGCTGCAGGAAAGGGTTTGAAAAAGTCTACTAAGTACGTCTTTCACAGAGCGGTCTGACTGCAAGTCAACAAGTAAATGGATATTGTCATTATGTACCTCCCGTCAGCCACTGCGTTAAGTGTCAACTTTGTTTGTGCGATTAGTATCTACACTGCGTAGTGCGCATACGTTTTGACGTCGCCAGGCTTCGTGGAAATGCCTGGTCGCCTACTTGAAGGAAATCTTGTTCAAGGCGGATTTTTCTGGCTGTCTTGCCGAGCCACACAAATACCCTTAGGGGACCGCATGTGCCACAAGGTCCCCCGCCCATGACATATGGTAATGTTTTGACGGAACGACCGCCGTGCACACTTCAATTCCCCATTCACAGGATCCTAGACGGCAGTCAGTTGCAGTGCACCGTCTTTATTGAGACTGTTACCCGGTATTTTGATCTCTCTTGTTTCATTTACTAGGCTATCCAAGAAGCAGTTGATCTGTTTAATAGTAGAAGTCTCGTCGAATGCAATTCTGTGTCCGTTTTCCGGTGCATGTTTCGCTACAGCTGATTTTTCGCGGTACGCAAGAACACATTTCATGTCGTAGGCCGTGCTGTTGAACAGCGTGGACAGTTTCACCGAGATAAAACTGCCTACGTCCACACGGTATTTTGTACACTACTGGCCATTAAAATTGCTACACCAAGAAGAAATGCAGATGATAAACAGGTATTCATTGGACAAATATATTATACTAGAATTTTCAAGCAGTTTGGGTGCGTAGATCCTGAGAAATCAATACGCAGAACAACCACCTCTGGCTGGAATAACGGCCTTGATACGCCTGGGCATTGAGTCAAACAGAGCTTGGATGGCGTGTACAGGTACAGCTGCCCATGCAGCTTCAACACGATACCACAGTTCATCAAGAGTAGTGACTGGCGCATTGTGACGAGCCAGTTGCTCGGTCACCATTGACCAGACGTTTTCAATTGGTGAGAGATCTGGAGACTGTGCTGGCCAGGGCAGCAGTCGAACATTTTCTGTATCCGGAAAGGCCGGTACAGGATCTGCAACATGCGGTCATAATTATCCTGCTGAAATGTAGGGTTTCGCAGGGATCGAATGAAGGGTAGAGCCACGGATCGTAACAGAAGGAGGAGGAGGAGGAGATTACTGTTTAACGTCCCGTCGACAACGAGGTCATTAGAGACGGAGCACAAGCTCGGATTAGGGAAGGATGGGGAAGGAAATCGGCCGTGCCCTTTCTAAGGAACCATTCCGGCATTTGCCTGAAGCGATTTAGGGAAATCACGGAAAACCTAAATCACGATGGCCGGACCCGGGATTGAACCGTCGTCCTCCCGAATGCGACTCCAGTGTGCTAACCACTGCGCCACCTCGCTCGGTTGATCGTAACACATCTGAAATGTAACGTCCAGTATTCAGAGTGCCGTCAAAGCGAACAAGAGGTGACCGAGACGTGTAACCAATGGCACCCCATACCATCATGCCAGATGATACGTCAGTATGGCGATGACGAATACACGCTTCCAATGTGCGTTCACCGCGATGTCGCCAAACGCGGATGCGACCATCATGATACTATAAACAGATCCTGCATTCATCTGAAAAAATGACATTTTGCCATTCGTGCACCCAGATTCGTCGTTGAGTTCACCATCGCTGGCGCTCCTGTCTGTGATGCAACGTCAGGGGTAACCGCAGCCATGGTCTCCGAGCTGATAGTCCATGCTGCTGCAAACGTCAGTTCGTGCAGATGGTTGTCGTCTTGCATACGTCCCCATCTGTTGACTCAGGGATCGAAACGTGGTTGCACGATCCGTTACAGCTATGCGGATAAGATGCCTATCATCTCGACTGCTAGTGATATGAGGCCGTTGGGATCCAGTACGGCGTTCCGTGTTACCCTCCTGAACCCACCGATTCCACATTCTGCTAACAATCATTGGATCTCGACCAACGCGAGCAGCAATGTCGCGAAACGATAAACCGCAATCGCAGTAGGCCTTTATCAAAGTCGGAAACGTGATGGTACGCATTTCTCCTCCTTTCACGAGGCATCACAACAACGTTTCACCCGGCAACGCCGATCAACTGCTGTTTGTGTATGAGAAATCAGTTGGAAACTTTCCTCATGTCAGTTCGTTGTAGGTGTCGCTACCGGTGCCAACCTTGTGTGAATGCTCTGAAAAGCTAATCATTTGCGTATCACAGCATCTTCTTCCTGTTGGTTAAATTTCGCGTCTGTATCAAGTCATCTTCGTGGTGTGGCAATTTTAATGGCCAGTAGTGTACTTAAACCTAACTAACCTAAGGACATCACACACATCCATGCCCGAGGCAGGATTCGAACCTGCGACCGTAGCGGTCTCGCTGTTCCAAACTGAAGCGCCTAGAACCGCTCAGCCACATCGTCCGGCTGTCCGTTTTCCAGTGCATGTTCCGCTACAGTTGATTTTTCGCGGTAGGCAGGAACGCATTTCATATTGTAAGCCGTGCTGTTGAATAACGTGGACAGTTTGACCGACATAAAACTCCCTACGTCCACACGGTATTTTGTATATTACAGGTGATCTGAGGCCTATATCATCTTTCACAGGATTCGTTAGTTGGCGGACCTTTGCAAGGGGTCTGAAGACTTCGATTTTATGTCTCTTCGAGAGTCAGCTAATCTTCTGTTATTGAACCACAAAACGGTAAAAACGCAATCTTCTTCGTGTCTTCTCCGTCTTTCTGTAGTTGTTGTTTGCTATTGTAAACTTTTCCTTGAAAACTTTACGTAAGTGGCTCAGTTTCGTCGGCAGGATTTCGGAATCTGAGACGGTTTCAGCTGAACGTGCCATGGTCCTCAGGGAACGCTATGAACGAGACACCATTGGGTTTACGGCGGACAAGGATGTTCAGGAAGGGCACGGAACCGTCCTTCTCTACTTCCATCGTGAACTTTGTGAGGTCGTGGTTATTGTTGATGTGTTCCAGGAACTCTTCCAGCTTTTCATGTCCATAAGGCCATATCACGAAGATATCGTCGACGCAGCGATAAAAACAACTAGGCTTTGCAGGCGCCGTGTGCAAGGCGATGTCCTCGAAATGCTCCAAAAAGAGGTCAACTACAAATGGAGCTAATGGGCTCCCTATCGCGACGCCGTACATCTGGTTGAAATATTCTCCACCATGTAAAAAATACGATGTTGTCAGGGTGTTTTTCAATAAATCCACGATGGTGCTGTCAGAGAGCTGGGAGAGCAAGTTTGTGATCGGCACACAAGTGAATAAGGAAACCACATCAAAAGTAAGGCGTAGACGTTTAATACTGTCGACGAAGTCCACCGTATGCTTTATCTGATGGGCACAGTGTCCAGTTTGCGTCGAGAGGAGGCTGGACAAATGCTTTGCAATCCAGTGGTGCTCACTATAGGGCTTGAAGGTATATTCTGCATATGTACCTATGGTAGACCGTTGGACGTGGTTGGTCTGGGTGCCTGAGGGATGAGGTTGTTAATAACACATTTTTCCAGCGATGACCATTTGAGAAGCACTGAAGTGTTACTCGCTGTTCTGGATACTGGGTCACGAGTCAGTTTTTCGTACATATCTTCCTCCAGCGTCCGTCGGATTTTCGCCGTCATGGTCGGCGAGCAGCATTGCTCTTGTAATCTGACAGGAAAAACATTAGAGGATAGCTGTTGAGAGCACAGAGGCTGTTGTGTTGAGCTCTGGTCATGTTTACTGCTGGCGGTTCGGATTTTAAAAGAATGCAGCTCGTTCCTCTTCGAATTTCTTCCGCAATTTTACTGGAAACTTACAAACTGATTGTTCAAAACTACTTAATATATCAGCGAAAGGGAAACTTCATGGAGAAGTAGCAAAGTTAAGTCCCTTCTTAAGCGCTGAAATGGTAGCTGCGTCCAAAATTTCTTGCTGTCATGTTGATCACGGTAAGCTCTACAGTTATTAGTTCTGCCGCATGTTGTGGTTGTGAAAGCCGATTGACTTTCCTTTCTGCTTCTCTGCGGGTCACACCGTTGACGATGTGAGTTGTGTGCTGCGTCGATTCAGTCCCAGTCAAATGTCGAACGTGACCGCGTCAGTAGGTGGTGAAGAGCCAAAAGCTCGCGGCCGTTTGTATCCAGCTGTTTTCTGGTAAAGGGTATCCTCTGTATCTTCTCCCGGAGCAGGGTGAAACTGGCACGGTGAAATCTTCTTCTGGTTACTGCAGCGTCGATGTGATGATTAATTATGGCAAATCGCGGGATCGTCTTCTCAGCACGACACCTTAGGAAGAAGGCTAGCAATCTTATTAGCCTTCTTCACGCGCAGCAGTGTCAGAGGAGATTCCTGCCAAAAGTTCGTGAACAGTTAACCACATGGCACAGATTGAAACCCGAGAGTATTTTATTAATCGAACAGTATTGTCTCCAAAATGATGGTATTAATTGCCCCACGTACTTTGTGTGAATTTTCAGCGGTAATAATTATCCAAAGCCGTATTGGTGAGAATCTGAGGAATGGATTCTTTCCATTGCAACAACAAATTGCTGGCCGAAATAGTGAAGAGCGGGGCTCAGAAATTTTTATTATACGCACGTTTCGCATAGGAAGATCTCCGTAACAAGAATTCACTCGAGCTAAACTTTAGAGATCAAAGTTGAAATCTACAGATAGGTAACAATGATAAAATTTGCCAAAGATTCTTGGAAGTGTCAAATCTGACTGACGAATTTATCAGAGATATTGTATTGTCGAGGCTCGCTAGATTAGAAGACAAGTCTACTTACAGACACACCCTCGGAGAAATCACGTCAATGGTTTTGGTGCTTTGTACCACCAAAGATAGTAAAATCTGTAGAAAGTGTCGAGAGACTTTAAGTCATGTGGGCTCTGTTATTAGAACATGTTAGCATTTACGTATTGTAAAGTACAGGATAGAATCGTATGGTTGCAAGACAAATGTCACCCTTGCAGGAACTACGCTACTGGCCATTAAAATTGCTACACCACGAAGATGACGTGCTACAGACGCGAAATTTAACCGACAGGAAGAAGATGCTGTATTATGCAAATGATTAGCTTTTTAGAGCATTCACACGAGGTTGGCGCCGGTGGCGACACCTACAACGTGCTGACATGAGGAAACTTTCCAACCGATTTTTCATACACAAACAGCAGTTGACTGGCGTTGCCTGGTGAAACGTTGTTGTGATGCCTCGTGTAAGGAGAAGAAATGCGTACCATCACGTTGCCGACTTTGATAAAGGTCGGATTGTAGCCTATCGCTATTGCGGTTTATCGTATCGTGACATTGCTGCTCGCGTTGGTCGAGTTCCAATGACTGTTAGCAGAATATGGAATCGGTGGGTTCAGGAGGGTAATACGGAATGCCGTGATGGATTCCAACGGCCTCCAATCACTAGCAGTCGAGATGACAGGCATCTTATCCGCATGGCTGTAACGGATCGTGCAGCCACGTCTCGATCCCTGAGTCTACAGATGGGGGAGTCTGCAAGACAACAACCATCTACACGAACAGTTCGACGACGTTTGTAGCAGCATGGACATTCAGCTCGGAAACTATGGCTGCGGTTACCCTTCACGCTGCATCACAGACAGGAGCGCCTGCGATGGTGTACTCAACGACGAACCTGGGTGCACGAATGGCAAAACGTCATTTTTTCGGATGAATCCAGATTCTGTTTACAGCATCATGATGGTCGCATCCGTGTTAAGCGACATCGCGGTGAACGCACATTAAGCGTGTATTCGTCATCACCATACTGGCGTTGTCACCCGGCGTGATGGTATGGGGTGCCATTGGTTACACGTCTCGGTCACCTCTTGTTCGCATTGACGGCACTTTGAACAGTGGACGTTACATTTCAGATGTATTACGACCCGTGGCTCTACCCTTCATTCGATCCCTGCGAAACCCTACATTTCAGCAGGATAATGCACGACCGCATGTTGCATGTCCTGTACGGGCCTCTCTGGATACAGAAACTGTTCGACTGCTGCCCTGGCCAGCACATTCTCCAGATCTCTCACCAACTGAAAACGTCTGGTCAATGGTGGCCGAGCACCTGGCTCGTCACAATACGCCAGTCACTACTCTTGATGAACTGTGGTATCGTGTTGAAGCTGAATGGGCAGCTGTACCTATATACGCCATCCGAGCTCTGTTTGTCTCAATGCCCAGGCGTATGAAGGCCGTTATTACGGCCAGAGGTGGTTGTTCTGGGTACAGTTTCTCAGGATCTATGCATCCAAATTGCGTGTAAATGTAATCACAATGTAAATACATGTGAGTTATAGTATAATATATTTGTCCAATGAATACCAGTTTATCATCTGCATTTCTTCTTCGTGTAGCAATTTTAATGGCCAGTAATGTATTTGAGCGAGGCTATTTTGACCTGGGCGTTTTAACATGTTTCAGGTCACACGGCGACGGACAGTTCAACGTCGATGGGCAAGAACACGATGATCGTGCGGCGGCTTCAGACGTTCCACATCGAGGGCCGCATGTGGCCGGACATCGGCTACAACTTCATGGTGGGCATGGACGGGCAGGTGTACGAGGGACGCGGCTGGGCGTCGGCGCCAGAGGCGGTGGGCAGCGGGATGGCGCAGGGCTGCCTCAGCGTCGCCTTCGTGGGCTCCTTCTCGACGCGGCTGCCCAGCGCTGACGCTCTGGCGGCGCTCCACCGGCTGCTGCGTCTGGGCGAGCGCGAAGGCCACCTGGCCGCCGACTACCGCCTCATCGCCGAGAACCAGCTGGACCCCGACACCGAGAGTCCGGGCCGCGCGCTCGCCGGCCTCATGCAGGGTTGGCCGCGCTGGGCGCCGCAACTGTGACGTCGTCTGGAGAGGTCGCCTAGTGTCTGATCGCCCGAGAACCAGCTGGACTTGGAACACTGAAAGTGGGAGTCATGAGCTCGCCGGCCTCATATTGGGTTGACTGTGCTGGGTGCCACAGCTCTGACATTGTATCAGGTCAAACACTATGTCACACGTGGGGGCTGCTTCTTGTGTGATCGTGGTGAGCCAGCTGGACCTGGAGACTGGGCCGTGTGGCCTTTGGACTCATGTCTGGATGGACGCTCTGTGTGCTATAGCTGTGGCGTCATACGATGTGGAACACCATGTGACATCCAGCTGTGGACTGCCATGTGCTCACCGAGCTGGACCTGGGTACTAAACAGCCCTGGCATGTACATGATAGCCTCATTCACAGCTGGAAGTGCCTGGCTCCAAACGTGAGGTGGTGTCACACTCTGCAGGACACCCACTGGTGGGCAACCTTGTGATTGATGACATTCTCGGACAGTGAGAGCCCTGCCAGTGCATTCATTGGCCTCATATACAGCTGGGTGTCACGGCTGGAGTGTCTCATTAAGCCACATGCTCAGAAACCTGAAGCTTTGAGTCGCTGTAAATTGATCTCTGACAGCTACAGCGGGCTGGACGTGGCCGCTTCGCATGCCTCAACCAATAGCGTAATGCGATTGTGTGAACGTCTCTGTTGCATCAGCTCAGTGTCGTCATAGCTCTGTAGACGGCCACTGTTTTCGCCTGCAACCATTAGCACTTCACAACTGAAAGCTGGCAACAGTACTGAGAGCAGTCAGGGATCTTCTTTCGCTGTCTCGACTGTAGCTATGTGTGAAATTAGAATTATATTAATAACGTCAGCTGCTCACGGTCGTTGATATATATCAATGGGGACAGGTGAAAATGTGTGCCCCGACCGGGACTCGAACGCGGGATCTCGTGCTTACATGGCAGACCCTGTATCCATCTGAGTCACCGAGGGCACAGAGGATAGTGCGACTGCAAGAACTATCTCGCGCACTCCTCCCTCTCACCTTGTACATCCACACACTACGTTCGTAGTGTCGCACCCCAACACACTCATTACTCGTGGAAGACGTTCTTTCCAAGTCCCTTAAAAGTTTGGGGAATATGAGTGCATCCGCACAGAAGAGGAAGGTCATAGCCGGTATTGCCAGAACTATATATTTATATGGATATGGTTTTTGTTCTTTCGGACATGTCCGAAAGAACAGACGCCATATCCATATAAATATTTATGTAGCTACGTGTGGTGCCACGTGTGCTAACATGCCAGAACTATATATTTATATGGATATGGTGTCTGTTCTTTCGGACATGTCCGAAACAACAGACGCCATATCCATATAAATATTTATGTAGCTACGTGTGGTGCCACGTGTGCTAACATGTGACGTCACACACTGTATGACACCTTACAGCCTGCTAACAGTCTGCTTGTTGATGACATAGAAAACAAGAGCAACAGGTTCATGTTGGAGTAGCTGTCTGGGTTCGCAGTCATGATATAACGCACCATATTGTGTGTCGTGGCTGTGAACTGCTTTTAAATGCTTTCGAATAGGCTCCCTGAGCCAAGATGATCAACAACTGACTGAAGACAATCGGTTAATGTGCACATCCTGGTAACTGATTCTTAATGCATGACGTGAACTGTAGAAGGTCAAAAACGTGAGATACTGTATTCACAGATGCTCTGATTGCATTTCGTGAAGTTCGTTTCCCACAGCTCGTAGGTAACAAAAAGTTTCGATCATCTGATAGTCATCAGATCAAATAAAGTGAAAATCATCCTGCGAAACTGCCACATTAGCAATATGCAGTATATAATCAACAGTAAAATGCATTGCTGTAGTTAATTAATCTTTGAACGCTGTCATACCTAGATTCCCTCCCTTTGTATGGAGTGCAGTCTGCGGGGTTGAGAATGAACATGTTACGTGAGTTGTACACTGGGCACAATTTCCGTGTGAGCTTTGAAGGTGTTCCAAAGGGCTGCAAGACAAAGAATGAAAGAAAGTTCTGAGTTTATTGATTTATCGAGATTAGTGCCACTAAACAATTTAACTGAATAAAAGTAGGGAAGGAAATTGGAGACGACTTAACTGAAGGGATAATCTCAGAATCTACTTGGAAGAATTTAGGGAAACCCAGAAAACCTAAGTGTAGTAGGACGGGGATTTGAAACTCTCTGCTCCATGGAAGTCAGTCCGCTCTGTTAACGGCTGTGTCGCCACGCCTGGTACTGACAGGTGAGTTCCGTCCCACAAACCACCTCAGGCAACTTTTCTGAGAGACACGAAATCTCATCTGGAGTACGAAAAATGTACTTTCGGGTGTAGCACTAACCTAACACAGTTCAAAGTAAGTTTCATTTTTTGTTTTGGTTTTATCGTGTCTACAAAGACGTAATTATAAATAGAACACTGCTTTAGGAGGATAGTGAAAGCCATCAGCGAGCATTGTTGGAGAGGCACAAAGAAGGGGGCTCGACTATAGTCTTGCTCATCTATGCGTTTCTTCAAAGAATAAGCAGAATCGTGAAAATCTTCGTGTTGTGGAATAAGAGCAGTATATCAGCCAAATCTCTCACGAAAGGTAGTGTGGTTTCTTACTCTGAGTTTACCATTGTCGTAAGAGAGATTGTATCGAGGAAGTACATAGTACTTTGGGACGGGAAATGACAGCAAATTTCGAAATTACATAATTTTTAAAATAAAGCCATATGATGTTGTCAAAGCCATAGGGTTTTGTTATACAAACATTTTGTTTAGAGGTAGGTCTCTCACCAGCTATGCAGAGGGATATTCAATTTAATGTGGACAGTGAACCATGGCACAATTATCTTTTTTCACACTAAAAAAAAAAAAAAAAAAAAGGAATTGGACTACCTACAAATGGAATATTTGTACTTGAAGTATAGGCCTAATCGAATGCAATCACGTGCCATTTAAAATATCTAACCACTTCTATAACTTGATCAAAACTTAGTACATGTGTCGCACTTATGTAAACGGAAATCTTCCTCGTTTTGCCGTTTCATCTGCTCCGTTAGCTCAAAAACGTTTTGGGAAATGAGCAGCAAAAGCCCTCTACTTTTTGCATGCACTTAACACGGAAAATGAAAATGGGTTACGCTTTATTTTAAAGTATATGAAACGTTTACATTTTCCTAAAATATAGTCAAATGAATTTTAGAAACAGTACTGTTGAATCTGTATGGCGCTCATATTCTCATTGTTTCGCTATTACATTGATGGTGGCAAGTCCATGAGTTGGTGCACACGAATGTGATGAGGCACTGAGGAGCTGGAAACTGCGTATACTCTCAAATGAAAGTAACAGAACTTGTGCTGTGTTATGTACACGCATGCTGTCCTTGAAAGCTGTAATCTCTTATGTCATGTCTTGTTTCGATATTAAATATTGATAATTCAAAGATAAATAAAGTATTTTATAAATAAATGCTGTTCCACAAAGATCAGTTTTAAGCAGCAACTGTTCGCCTAGTGTAAGAAGTATTAGTATTTCTTATCTGTATAACAGTCCAATACACTCTGTTTTTCACCAGTTTTCCATTTTATACACCACACGAATTGAACTGTTAATTTTTATTCTGTTCGCAATTTGTATTCACATTCTGGCATGGCCATTCAACCAAAAGAACTTTAGTGAAAGCTTACAATTCGTATATTTTACCTATATTTGTGTCTAATAACTGGGCACCTAAGACCAAAATAATTTATGTGTCGATGTCTAATGATGCTCTGACTGAAATTTTGCATGAGTAAACTGATAATATTTCGCTGCTCTTCCAGTAGACAAGATGTCAAGAAAATTGAACTTTTTATCTGAAATGGAATTTTCTCAGGTGAATAGTTACCAAAAAAAAGGGGGATCCAGTGATCGTCTAAGTTATCGGCTTCATGTTTCATTCAGGAAAATAATAGGATTTATAATTATTCAAAGAAATGTAGGTACTTACAGCAGTGAGGCACTGTCCTGTTGTTGAACGGGCTTACTGCTGCATGACTCATACAAATGACTTGTTACCAACGTGAGAACGTCTGTAGCGTTCAGTTGGACGTATTTAGCTACTGTTTAGCTCTTCTTGGGTACACTAAATATTTGGAATTCACGGAGGAAAGTAAGCTATCTACAGCCTCTCTATGGTTATACTTTCTCCGTAGTAGAAATGTACTGTGAGTCGTACTCACTGTGGAATGTGGAAATCTGCGGTAATCGTTCTCATTTGCATCGCACGAAACCTAACGACCCCGGAACAGTACATCATGTCGACCACCTCTGCATATCTGGTGCAAATGGAAAATTTCAGCAACCCCTCTTGTCTGGTGAAGGCCTCGATCTTGTTTAGGGGAAAAATAACCCTGATATTACCGCCGGAAGGTTTCTTAATGACTGTCGGTTCACAATCGTGAAAGTTATTTCCACCGAAATGAAAATACTACACTGGCGTAAATAAATGGGAGATCAAGCGTGATATTACGTGCAATGTACCGAAAAATAGGCTCTTTATTGACTCAGACATCATCTGTAATGGAATACATGTTCAGATACAGTATCATCGTCATCATTAGCAGCAGCAGGAGCATAATGAAGATCATTATCATCTTTTTTGTATTATTTGGCCTCCTGAGTTTGTGTTCTATTTACTCATCGAAGACAAATGTTTGCATTATTCGTAATAGCGTATTTAACGGAAATGAAAGCAATTTTTTTCACACAAAGTATTTTTAGTAAATGGTGTAGAAAGTAAACTAGACATTTTATGTTACCAATTCACAATCTTCGTTAGCTTTCATATTAAATGAGACAGATCATTTAAAATATGAGTGTAGAACTGTATTAGAACCGTGTTCGAGTTGTGATTATACTGTATCTGAACTCCACTTGAATTGTGTTTGACATGTAGTGACTTACGCTACAAACCACGTGCAGTGAATGAAAACAGGTTAAACGTTCAGTTGGTATTAAGACATAATATACTGTGTCAAAACAATGTTCACATGCGCGGTCCATGGATTATGTGAATGCCGACTTTATGACAATTTCACAACGCAGAAGGTACAGCAGCAGAGCTACGAGAAGTAATCAACCCCAGATACAAGATTCAGTGACTAGGAGCAACGAACGAGGCATATTAGCTGTGACAGTGAACAGCATGTTCCATCAGTTCTGTAAGCAGTATGTCACGCAGGCTTCAGAGCAGCCGGTAGGGGAGCCAGAACTTCTCGGTGGCAGCACACGGATTAAAACGCAGATTACAGTAAATGTTATGCCTGCATAGTCTAGTTCAAAATCCATACGGCTAGTAGAAGGAATTGAATAGCCCGAAATTGGTTAAAGTGTATTGTATTGTAATTGCTGTATTGAGGAACATTTGTAAAAACAAAGAGTAATTTTTAAAAAATTGTAGTATGGTTAGGAAAGGGGAGAGAAGGTATCTTCTTGGAAGCAGCGAAGTTTACTGTGGTAGCGAAACTTTTCAGATCAGCTACAAGTGATGCAGACTGATGATGGTTTCGATTATACTTCAGACCATATCCAAATAACAAGTAGGTAACATACATATAATGAATGTGAAAAGGTAGATTTCGTTTTAAATGACTACACTACGAATGAAGGTTTTGTCATGCATGACAACAATGATGTGTTAGATTTGAATGAAGATGCCAGAGACACAGAATCTGACGTCGACATTTCAAATGAATGGACGTAAGACTTACACAGGTGAAGCCATGGCTCTGTATCAGCCGGCACTTTGCCAAATGAGTGTAGCAGTTAAGAGAATACTGTTGGGCATCAGAATCAGATTCAAGGTCAACGTCAGTGATGGAATCAGTGATGCCAATGACTTACGTATTTTCAAGGCAAGACTAGGAGAAAGTAAATATGAAATTATATAGGTTAATGCATGGAAAAGTTTCATAACTTTACATTAAAACTGATAAAATGATCAAAGAAATATTTGCAGAAACAAAGGTATTGATTAAAATTCTGAATGAGGGTCAGGATAAAATAGAAAGTAAGTTCACGAACAAATTAGGGATCTTAAGGAGTAGCTAGGAGAATATTTAGCTGAAATTAATAAAATAAGTCAGAAAATTGCTGAAATAGATATCATTCAAACTCGCGTTATTAAGGCATGTAAGTACAGACATCAACTGCAGTGTACGAAATTAGAAATTGTTACAAATGAGCGAAATAAACTTACCAGGAAAATTTCGAATGTAGGCTCAAAATGTAAAGACAACACAAAGGTGTTTCACGTTAAATTCAGAGAATTGGAGGAAAAGGTAGAAAATCTTCCCGAAATAGAAGCTGTGACTAATTATGTCACTAAAACAGAAGCAGGCAGAAACACAAGAGTTCAGAGAAAATGTAGCTGAATGTAGGACAGAGTAAGGGATAGTTTAAAGGACCACATTAATGATTACTATGAAATGAATCGGTAACCGATGAACAACGTGAAATTAACACTAGCGCAGCTAAGGTAAAATTTGTTTGTAAAGATGAAACGTGTGATTCAAACTGATATCGTACCATTTTGTTTCAAGGTTAGTCAAACAATTCATATGTAAAGTTAGGTCCGTGAATTCTATGTTACGAATAATCAAAGACAGTACTCTAGCATTGTGTCAGTGTCTGGCTACGCTATGAAACTATTACTGTAGGATCAGTGGCTAAAGACGAAATGAATCTGAATGAAACTGGTATTGAAGCGTTAGACATCGAGGAAGTTGTAACGTTAGACACAAATGAAGATGTCAAAACAAATGATGAGGTTAGTGAACTTGGTAGCAAAGATTATTCGTTGCGAGACCCACAGATTGATTCAATGTCTAAAGAAATATAGAAACTTAGTAGCAAGATTTCCAATGTAGAATCCGTTTGTAAAGATAAGGGAAATGTGATCAAGTTAACTTGAAAGATATCGCAGAAAAAGGAAAGTAATTTACCGAAGTAGTGAAAGAAACTGTCATCATTAATGTCACTAAACTTACGGGGAATGTTAAATTCTAAATGCAGTCACGAAGTGATCCATAAAAGAGAGAGGAAGGAGAGTCAATATAAATGCCAAACCGCGTTGAGTCACTCCGCCTAGTGTTTTCGCTGAAAGAAACGTGCAGGCACTGACGTTCATGCGTCATTTAGAGATCATTATTCCGTTCCAGTGGGCACAACAAAAAGAATTCTAGTGGGCTGCTTACGAGTTTAAAGTCGCTGAGAGGAGAACAATGGTTACCCAAACTACGCAAAATATTGTCGATTTGCAATATGAGAACAGTAGTGGGAAAAGTATCCATGATGTTGAGTTGCAAGACGAAGAATAAACAGCTCAGGAGGCAATTACTCATTGCTATCCAGGTAACAGACGATGCCAGGTGCCCAAGTTAACTGATAATTCTATTTCATTTTCGTTTCGTATTGTCAGTTCTTCCACTTCTAACGCTCCGAGCTACACCTACCATCTTTATTATCCTACACTATCAAAGCTGAGTTTCAGAAATGCGATCAAGGTAAGTTAAGAGTGTTGAGAAATGTTTGTTACCTAAATGGGAATAGATGTTGACACGAAATCGTATGCGTGCGTAAACATTATGTAAGCGTAACATGAGAGTATCGAGATGTGACAGCGTTGTACCAGATATGTGACAAATCAATGAACAAATAGAACAAACACATTTCTGTAACAGTCTGCATGTCTAGAGTTGATACAACTGAAAAACAACAAGTAAAAGCATGTCATGAATTAGAGATCTCATTTAATTTTTGCCTTAGCAGAAGGCACACTCACAGTTTACTGAAACTTTTACGGCGTAAACCACAGAGTGGAGCAACTTTTTCGTAAAATACACGCTGACTATAATTGCAGTAGACCTGTTAATGAGCACAATTACTCCTTAAACATAAAACAAAGCGATAAAGAGTTTAATATACAACAATACTTTGCAAAGGCTATTAAGAAACAAATAATACTGAAGTCAAATTGTACTGCATAGTAGTGTATAATTTCGCTGCAGCGGAAGAGTGGTTAAACAAAACGAGGTAAGTGGTCAGGACGTAAGAATGATTGTATGAACTAAATGTAATTTACGTAGGTGATGTCACAAGATGGTACAACCAGTATACTGTCTCATGGTCATAACATTGTGAAGCCTGTGTTAAGTATGAACAATGTTATGCTGTAATGGTGGGAGTTTCCTATGCGACATATATTTCCAACAATATGAATGTTGTTGAAATTTATTGGGAAGGGATGAGCTTGCCGGTGAGATTTATGTTGTATTAGATAGATTTATAAGGCGACAGGTACGTGGGACAAAGGAGTTGTGTTTGTGGAGATTATTTCAGGGAACGTGAAAGTCGGCTAATTACTTGCTGGAGGTGGACATTTTAAGACATTTAAGGCAATGTGGTCTCCACCAATGATTAACAAAGTATTAAGTAGAAGACATATACAACTGCTAAGTGCAAGGTTCAGGTTAGCAATGTGAATGCAACAAATTGAGTACATAAAAAATTTAGACTCTAAGGCTACAATACAACAAACAAACTGGAGTGTCATGCACTCACAAGAGTCTCGTTTACGTATTACAAATGACTAACTCGGCCACAAAATATCTACTTAGCCTCATGGTATGTGTCACACATCATAGGAAGTTATTTATTGCAAATGAGACAATGACTTAGCTCGGAGGAATATTTTAAGACGTGTATCTATGGGTAAGCATAAATATGAATGTTTCAAAAGCAATCTTCCATGATTTTTGAAATCAAGTTTTTGTAACAAATACGTCATAGATTCGTGACGAGATTATAAGTCACAGGCAACACTACAGCAACAGGAATGAACCTCTGACTGTCGAGTTAAAGCAAGAACATATTATACTGGCTACTGACTTTTCATTTTTATCGGCGTATGAAAGCATATAGCCACAAATTTTTGACATGCAAACCAAAGTGTTTTCACAAAACAGCTATGAATCATATTTGTACGTCTACATAATTAATAAGACATCCTGGCATTGTCAAAGCAGAATTTGTACTGCCTATGTGTAAGAAATTTTACAAAACAGAATGATAACCAAAATGTTACATTTTATAAGTATTTATGATAAAGTTTACGTAACCAGGAACCAATACTGACATTGTACTTTCACGTGTGAGATGGCTGGAGCAGCGAAGTGACGCTGCGTAATGTAAGGCAAGTCATAGAGTGGCAGACCATAAGAGGAATTTAAAGCATACATGATGTGAAGACCAACCAGTGAACCCGGATGACTCATAACAGGAATCTGTATACTGACATTGTGACACACTCGGATGAAGCTACGTGCTCTGGTCACACGAGCAGTGTAAACAGTTAAACACTACGAATTCAGATTGTATCTCTGAACTAAATGGCTCACAGACATATGATGATTTTATGGCATATTGATGGAGACGCTGACGAGCAATGAGTGTTTTTACGATGCATAGTGATATGTTTGGCTTGGATTATCCAAATTAAGTAACTAATTGATGCCATTTTTGTGCCTTCGTTGGAAATGTGTACGAGTCCTGTATGCTGATACTGGAGTCGACAGAAGGTGGACATTAACTATTCTGGCTCCACCATGGAGCAATCTGACGTCACGGAGTGTGAGGTCACGCTACAAATGACGGAGTCACGTCCAGACGTCGCTGTTTCTGGCACATCGATGCCAGTAGAAGTGTAAGATAAAGGGAAAGGGGTACGTCAAAGAAACGTGTAAGAAGTTTAAGTAGAGCTTTCTTTTTTAAAGCGAACGTCTATGTGACAACATAAGCCTGTAATAGAGTGGAGGAACCACACTGCACTGATGGAAAAGCTGTTCGTAACAAATACATGTATCAGCATTAACTATTCTGGCTCCACCATGGAGCAATCTGACGTCACGGAGTGTGAGGTCACGCTACAAATGACGGAGTCACGTCCAGACGTCGCTGTTTCTGGCACATCGATGCCAGTAGAAGTGTAAGATAAAGGGAAAGGGGTACGTCAAAGAAACGTGTAAGAAGTTTAAGTAGAGCTTTCTTTTTTAAAGCGAACGTCTATGTGACAACATAAACCTGTAATAGAGTGGAGGAACCACACTGCACTGATGGAAAAGCTGTTCGTAACAAATACATGTATCAGCATTAAATTTTTCGTTGTGATCATACAACTGCTCATGCACAATTCCAGTAGAAAATTTTAAATAAAATCTTAGTGTTAGGATTTTGCAGTGTAAATGAATTGATTGATGAAGTACTACAGCCTTTAAAGTTATTAACCTCCTTAAAACTAGAGTTGGTTACAGATAAAATGATTACATAATGATTTCCATAAGTTGCGATAAAATGCTTAGAAAGCTAGTTTCTCCAAATACTGCCTTAGGTAGCAAAACATTTATGATTTATGAACTACTTAAAATGAGAATTTTCTTTTTATTTATGTATGATAATTTTAACTATTTTCATTAATAGAATGACACAAATAAATTTTGGGGTCACGTAGAGGCCGAATATCAGTGTGGTAAAACATATTGAGGGGCTCTGGTTGTTTCAATTTTCTTCGTAGTGATCTAAGCACAACTTATTTCAAAATTGTCTACTGTCTCCGGTAACATTCCAGAAATCTCAAAAAGGCGACGATGCCTTGTATTTCGGGTTGTAGAAGCCATAATATCCTATCACTTCTTTCATAGTTTGGATGGGATTGCATTAGCTGAGGTGTGACGTAAGAAGTGGAGTTAGAGGCAGGCGACAGTTGGTACAATGGGTACCAGTTCCGTGAGAAGTAGTCGGATAAACTGATGGGCTGCCACGACACGAGTCAGAGCGCCAAATCTAATTTTCATTTATTATTGATTTATAAAGTATAGCTCAGATCGAATTGTGCCAACAAATCTCTCAATTGCAAGCTGTCATCCACTTACTTCACAACCTACATTATAAGAGAGTTCATTGACATTAGAATAATGATATTCAGAAGAAACACTTCATCATCGGCTCCCGCAAAAAATGCGAGCCGAGCAAAGTGAGTCGTGTTGACTGCTTCAGTCGGATAGCTTGGTCTGTGAGGGACAGTTCGATTTGAGGGCTGCACAATTAAGATCTGAGAAACCCGCTGCATAGAATAATCTTAATCGCGACTCTGTGTGCAATGCAGAGAAGACGAGAGTAGACCATTAGTAATTTAAATTATGAACATAATTTCTACAGTGTACTGAATGTACCAGAACAGTAAATGTTTCAAAAATGAACTGCGATATATGAGACTTTGTGGCCGTGAGTTCGTAGTGTCTTTTGTTAGCAGTTGTAACTTTGTCTCGTACTTGATCCGCGTGGTACTTAAAGAGGAACTTCCGGCATCGCTGTCTGAAATTTGACTGCTGATATGATAGCCTTAGCCTCCTCACTAGATAGATTATTAAAACTTCCACCTCAAGAATAATAGACGCGCGACGTCTCCACAGGGGCAAAGCCATCAGAAGGGTGGACAATTACAAAATCTCAGTGTTCTGCCTTCATGTGGCATGCAAGAACTGAGTGAAGTAATACTGAATACTTGCATAGCTAATTTAGCTACACATACATCTGCTGTACTGTGGAAGGATTTCATGAAGACAAGTACTTGAAATTGTATAGATTTTGTTACTTTGCTTAACGCTTTGCGGTCAACATTCCGTAATTAATGGTTCAAATGGCTCTGAGCACTATGGGACTTAATATCTAAAGTCATGGGTCCCCCAGAACTTAGAACTAACTAAACCTAACTAATCTAAGGACATCACACACATCCATGCCTAGGCAGAATTCGAACCTGCGACCGTAGCGGCCTAGAACCGCTCCGTCACACCGGCCGGCATTCCGTAATTAATCCATCTTTTTATTGCCATATCCGTGCTTGCTGCTGGGTCAGCTGCTCTCATTTGCAATAGTGAGGAATTATAAGAAGCTGCTTTCTTATTCTGATCGCTTTATCCTTTGCTCTTCAATTTCCATGATTCGTCTGCCCTGGTGGTCCCTCGCAAAATTGGGAATTGTTACGTGTTATCTGTGGTAGAAAAGAGAGAATGAAGGAATGGCTGAATGAATGCGCAGAGCGCATGTTGCAATGGTCACTAATTGCAATCGCCACATTCGGTTGCTACAAGTATTAGGTTCGTTCAACAATAGTCAGTTCATTCATTTTATCGACGTACTACATTGAAGTATCATAATGATATTCATTTGTTAGAAAAATAAGCTGTGCTGCAGAAAAAGCACTGCAGTAAGAGTCGACTGCATCAGGGTGTTATGAATAATAAACTCATATGCTTATTTTTTGCTAGCCTACAATAAACAATAATGAACTTTTATTCTAACAAGCACAGTAGATAAATAACTGTGAGCAAGGCAACTGTGAAAAAGAAAACAGAAAGTAAATTTTAACAATTTTTTTGTCTCAAATCATATTTCTTAGAGCAAGTATTAGAAAATTGTGCTTCTACCTTCACTACGAAGTTGAAATCGTCGAAGAAATAATTCGAGCAATCTATCCACACTGTAAACGCCATTTAACAAATACCACACTGTGGGATCTATTGAAATATACTTGTCTTCGATACGATAAATATCACAAGACATTATAATGTGTTCAGAAGGGTATACACATTTTAATGTACATGGATCTCTAACTAAATAATTAGGCTGCTTTTGAAGCATTCGAATTTTAAGTGCAGTTTAGTTAAATGCTTGAAATTTGTCTCAAGGGCCAAGAGACACTGTTACGTGTTTTGCAGGCAGGGTGTTCTTATACACCCAATTAACAGTTGGCTGAAAGAGACTTTTCTCAGTTGCAAATAGAATATGAGGGCGGGCTAAAATATTTTATGCGAAAAAGCTTGAAGCATTTTGAATAAAACAAACGTTATTAAAATTCTACATTTTTATGCCTCATGTCTGCACGTTATTTCTGAAGGCATTTCTCCCAAGGAGGGATAAGTTTGTTGACATCGTCACTGTCGAATGTTTGACTGTGTTGACTCAAGCTCACATCTACTTGCACCGCTTCATCACTATCGAAGTGAATCTCTCGAAAGTGTTCGTTAAGTTGGCAAACAGATGAAAATCGTGTGGTTCCAAGACGGAAGTGTATGGAGGATGATTGATGACAGTGAACAAAAGGCGTCGGATTGTTCCAGATAGTGCTCATGTTATTTATGAGGCGGAACTATGGACATCAAGGAAAAAGAGTGATCCGGTCGAGTCACGCAATTTGACTCTTAGTCTGATCACGAGGTGTGGCCATTAATTGCACGCGTTGATCACGTAGGTTGACGAGAGGATCAATGAACTATACTTGACGGGATGTATCTGGAACATCTTAGGTGAATAGAAAGTTAGTAGACAGGAATACAATTAAATACT
This sequence comes from Schistocerca serialis cubense, assembly GCF_023864345.2. Classification (NCBI taxonomy): domain Eukaryota; kingdom Metazoa; phylum Arthropoda; class Insecta; order Orthoptera; family Acrididae; genus Schistocerca; species Schistocerca serialis. Next base: position 634,540,757 of record NC_064642.1, read on the forward strand.
TAGCTTTAATTCAGCATCAACGGTGAACGTCGATCTTGACTTTGTACAATAGCATTTACAAGTGCAATTACAGACTGAACTGCGAGTACTTCTTTACAATTCTGATTGCTTCACACACATATAGATCAATTGTCAAGGCATAAACTGTATGTGGCCTCTGCCTATGTCGTAGCTGCTGACTTAGCTGAAGGCTATGCTAACTAGCGTCTCTGAAAATGAGATCTCTGAAGCTATAACAAGTGAACCATTCCTATTAAAGTCGGCTGTAGAACTGGGCAGTGCGCTAGCTTGTCTCGTAAGACCAGCCGAGTGGTGGCGCTCGGTCTGCTAGCGTCGACAGTGGCGACTCGCGGGTCCGATGTGTACTGACGGACCGCGGCCGATTTGGAGCCTACAACCTAGCAAGTGTGGTGTCTTGCGGTGACACCACAGCTCATGTGTGGTTTGGCATTGTCATGCTGAAGAAGAGGGTGCTCCATTAGTGGACGAAATCTTCGAATGTGACACTCGATTTTAACATACTATTTCTCACGCACGGACACAGCTGCGTTACACGTGTTACACGCTACACTTATGTGACCTCTAGCGGCAGAGGGCTACAATTATGTAGACATAAAGAGTAGGGAAGTGTATTGTAAATAACGTTTGTTTTATTTACACTACTGGCCATTAAAATTGCTACACCAAGAGAAGAAATGCAGATGATAAACGAGTATTCATTGCACAAATATATTATACTAGAACTGAAATGTGATTACATTTCCAAGCAATTTGGGTGCATACATCCTGAGAAATCAGTACCCAGAACAACCACCTCTGGCCGTAATAACGGCCTTGATACGCGTGGGCATTGAGAAAAACAGAGCTCGGATGGCGTATATAGATACAGCTGCCCATTCAGCTTCAACACGATACCACAGTTCATCAAGAGTAGTGACTGGCGTATTGTGACGAGCCAGTTGCTCGGCCACCATTGGCCAGACGTTTTCAATTGGTGAGAGATCTGGAGAATATGCTGGCCAGGGCAGCAGTCGAACAGTTTCTGTATCCAGAGAGGCCCGTACAGGACATGCAACATGCGGTCGTGCATTACCCTGCTGAAATGTAGGGTTTCACAGGGATCGAATGAAGGGTAGAGCCACGGGTCGTAACACATCCGAAATGTAACGTGCACTGTTCAAAGTGCCGTCAGTGCGAACAAGAGGTACCGAGACGTGTAACCAATGGCACCCCATACCATCACGCCGGGTGATATGCCAGTATGGCGATGACGAATACACGCTTCCAATGTGCGTTCACCGCGATGTCCCTTAACACGGATGCGACCATCATGATGCTGCAAACAGAACCGGGACTCACCCGAAAAAAATGACGTTTTGCCATTTCTGCACCCAGGTTCGTCGTTGATTACACCATCGTAGGCGCTCCTGCCTGTGATGCAGCGTCAAGGGTAACCGCAGCCATGGTCTCCGAGCTGATAGTCCAAGCTGTTGCAAACGTTTTCCAACTGTTCTTGCAGTAGGTTGTTGTCTTGCAAACGTCCCCATCTCTTGACTCAGGGATAGAGACGTGGCTGCACGATCCGCTACAGCCATGCGGATAAGACGCCTGTCATCTCGACTGCTAGTGATACGAGGCCGTTGGAATCCAGCACGGCGTTCCGTAATACCCTCCTGAACCCACCGCTTCCATATTCTGCCAACAGTCATTGGACCTCGACCAACGCGAGCAGCAATGTCGTTATACAATAAACCGCAATAGCGATAGGCTACAATCCGACCTTTATTAAAGTCGGCAACGCGATGATACGCATTTCTCCTCCTTACACGAGGCATCACAACAACGTTTCACCAGGCAAAGCCGGTCAACTGCTGTTTGAGAAATCGGTTGGAAACTTTCCTCATGTCAGCACGTTGTAGTGTCGCCAGCGGCGCCAACCTTGTGAGAATGCTTTGAAAAGCTAATCATTTGCATATCACAGCATCTTCTACCTGTTGGTTAAATTTCGCGTCTGTAGCACGTCGTCTTCGTGGTGTAACACTTTTAATGGCCAGTAGTATAAAAAGCCTTAAGAGTTTTCCCATAAAAATTGGAGCCATTACTTTTCAGTACGCCCTGGTAGATTCAATAGTTTTTTTCTGAGACAACTGGGTGGCATTAAGTGCAACGAAACGTTTGTAAGCACAGAGCACCTACGCATTCTTAGAACTAACAAGATTTATGTTCTCTTTTGTTGTTTTCAGTCTTACAGGTGAGTGACACTTCCCGACTTAGACTGGCAATAATGCACCGCCAACGACTGTGTAAAATGGTGCAAGGAAAACAGCGCTCAAACTGGGAACGGTTATAACGTTTTCCTTACAGGGAAACGTATTTCAGGCGGTCTAGTCAACTGTTACCGGAACAGCTAATTCTTAGTGGCTTGTAAAGGTCTTTTCGCCGAAGGAGTAAAACAGCTGTGGGTTTAAACTCCGCCCACTTCCTGAAACTAGTTTATCGTGTTAGCTCTGCCAACACCTCCGACCGAAAGTTCGCACGTCTGTCTGAAACAGGTTTTCCTTATATACCGAGAGCGGACTTTTATCACCATAATTGTGTGTGTGGTGCACGCTGTTTAATGCGAAACGCTACTGTTAACGTTTGAATTAATTTTTCGCGAAAGTAGATTGTGTCTCTCAGATTAGTGTGTCTGTTTGGCTGCTACTGCAGTGCTCGCAGAAAAAGTAAAGACGTAAATAGATTGAACAAAGGAGTACATACAGATTAAATTTGCACGAATTAGTATGTTAGACTTTTCTATAGCAGCATTGTAAAACTACTCGGGGCGAGAGGATTATACATTAATTTAAACAGAAAACAGAACTTGCTGAAGCAGTGGTCCGAGATGAAATTCCGTTCAGGTATTTCATTTATTTTACCCTGCATGTCATCATAATCACGCCGCCATAAGGCTTTTAAGGCAATGCCTAGTTGCGCATGACACTCAAAGAGGTGTGAAATATCATCTTGTGACAGCATGTTCCACGTTTCGTGCACCTGCTGTGCCAGTTAGCCAAGGAACCTGTCGGCAACAGAGACTGGACCAAATCCCACCACATTGTGGCCCTAAGGTACTTGACAGATTGTAAGTTCCGCTGTCGTGCTGATTGCGGGAGCTGACAGGGGATCAAGATGGACATAGCGCCAACTGGGACCTGGTCTATCCCACAGCTAGATCGCAGAGTATTTGGCGAAGATTCCATGGCTCTATGTAGATCATAACGACAAGTTGAAAGTTTTCAGAATGAAGGTGTATTATTTTAAGCTGAAAATTGCTCTCTTGTGGAATATACAGGCACGTCTAATATAACACGCACACTAGCATGTTTTTGTAACATGTATTATTTAAGTGCAACGGAATTAATTTACCATTATTTAAGCAAAAGCGCACGTTGGATAACGTTTCTGTCTGTGAAAAGACTACCCGTAATATCTGTCCCATTATTCTGTACCTAATGACATCTAAAACTTCGTAGCAGCTTTGTGAATTTCGCAGACAAATTGGATGTCTTATAGGGAAACAGTGAGCTGAAAAGAAAGCGATGCTGTACTATGCTTTGTAACAAGTGATGGTGCAATAGCCTAGTTTGGTCCTGACTACTTGCTTTCAAAAACATAGCATCTGTTAACGTAACTCTTCTCTTACCTATTCCCCAGCTGAGATAGAGGATCAGTCTTCAGTCAGTTTTAATAAAAGGAATCGAAGCTAAAGCTATAGGCGGCCTAGGGATGCAGAGATGTAAGATGTATCCAACACATATTAATAAGATGTAAGAAAAGAAAAATACGAATGCATTATGCACACTCTCCAGGTTTAGACCTAAATTAAGAAGAACTAAACCTGCAAACTATCGTACACCACGTATATAGTGTGCTCCAAGGAAAAACCATCCACTAACAAAGAAATATCACTCTATAGACAGACTCATGAAACCTACTTTTTATGCGTACATTCAAAAGTGGTATGAACAGCAGAAGTTACATGTTATGTAGTACACAGGTAATACTATAAGACGAGCCTCCTGACACTCTTGTTCTACACTCACGCAAGCTACGAATGCTTCGTTTTCCCACACGAACATAAAAATACCTCGCTATTGACTCAAATAACTATAAATTTCTGCGCGGTATGACAGAACATTCCTATTTCATAAAAGTCGCAAGGATTCTGGGCCAAATAACCAGAATGTGGTAAAATAAATTAGGTGGTTATCAGAAGACACCATGTGACATTTTACAAAAATAAATTACCCTCAAAAATGTCCTGAGCCTATCACATACTTCACCGTAACAAGTTACTAAACATTAACGAAATACGTGACTGAGCAACAACCACACTAATGACATTTGCAGTCAAACGAAGGAACATGGTAGCAAGCTCCAGCCAACGCTAATTCAAGGAATATTGCACGTATTATAATAAAGCATTTCAAGGCAAAGGATTAAGTAATTGGTGATGCAATAACTAGTTATCTGAGAGCCACGTGCACTTCGAGGACTATAATTATTAATTTCATGAACTAATTTTCGGAATGAGTTAATCTGAGAGAGGATCTGTAACGACAAAGGTTGATTAATTCTCTCTCCCGCACGTTCGCAACCTTGCAACTACGGAGTGTTATTGAAACTACTGTCTCTTTACTTATTTTTATCATTTCAACACTTACCTATGGAATTTTACCTGACTAAGACAACTCAAACTTAACGTATTCATTTATTAACTACAATATACAAACCCACCGCAATCTGACTTATATCCCATGACAACATGGCTTCAAATAATTAACATAAAAGAATGGCCCTGAATTGCAAGAAATCCTAACAATAACCCACACTTTTTCGTAAGTCACTTACCTCACAGAAAATCTTCATAACACGAATTACATCAATTACAGCAAGTAGCTACTACAGCCAGCACCTCACAGAAAATCTTCATAACACGAACTACAGCAATTACAGCAAGTAGCAACTACAGCCAGCTAAATAAAAAGATTCTAACTACTATAACTAACTACTAGGAGGCATATGGTTAGTAAAAGAAAGATTTTGTTGAAGAGCAAACAATGTATTTAGAAGATTTTACCTTATTCATGTGACATCCAGTTCCATAAGTTATACAGTTGTCAATACTTCCACTACCCAACACTCCCAACTACATCCATCTTCATGTTACAATGCATGTCCTACCAACACTGAGTCTCCACTAAGACCTCAAGTCCAAACCTTTGTCTGTTTGCTCGCTGAGTGCTAGTCCGTCCAGCCACAGAATCTCTTGTCGAGCACGCAGAGCGCTATCAGCGATATCTAAACTGTGTATAGGGCTGCCAGATACAAACAGGCTACTTACAATCGTAGCATCTTATGACCTAGTTACATCAGCAGCGGCGAGGCCCCTTGCAAACAGCATCTTCAACACAAGTGTGCAATCCAGTGGCTCTTTGTTCCCAGTTTTCCTCAGTCTTTCTCCTGAGCAGCCAAGAGAAATTAGTTCTCTTTTGTTGCAGATTCTGCTCAGTTCGACAGTCTCTTGCCTTACTGAACGACATCTGACGCGACATCTTTGAACAACACTATAACCAGAGTATGCACATTTAAGGGAAGTTTTAATTTTCTGCTTTAACATGAAGAAATCAGCGGCTGTGGCTCTTAAAATGCTGGGTAAGACCAATGGTGGGGGGAACTATTAGTGGAAGAACGTGCAGAGAATGTTTTCAACGCCTTAAGAACGGTGATTTTGATGTCGGAGACCGGCGTGGCGATGGAACACAGAACGTTTTCGTAGCTACTGAAACAGACGAAGACAGTAACAGGACATCATTATCGTAAGCAATTAATACGTTCGAGCACAGCACCGAAACACAAACGGCCGCAGTACAGCGATAGACACGTAAAGCTAATTTTGCAGCAGGTCATTGCTCGACCCCATGTCGCAAAACCCGTCAAAATATACATGGAAACGTTGGAATGAGAAGTCCTATCCCTCCCGCCGTATTCTTCATACGTTGCTCTCTCTAACTGCCATCTTTTTCCATCAGTGGCATACAGTCTGGCTGACCAGCACTTCCTATCATATGACAAGTGCAAAATTGAATCGATTCAGGGACTCCCACAAAAGACGCCCAGTTCTTCCACCACGAGATTCGTATACTATCCGAAAAATGGGAGAATGTAGTGACCAGCGATGCATAATACTATGGATCATAATGCTTTTGTAAATTTTTCGCAATAAATCCCCGAACTTCGAGAAAAACGACGGAAGCAAAGTTGTAGACCTACTACAACACAAAAATAACATCACAATAGAGACACATCCATTACACTCACCTACATTTTGAAAATTCTTATAAGAGACAACTCTAAGATATCCGCAAGGAAAGGGGCCACTGTGTGCAGCGGAAGAAATCCCCTTCGGACTGGGCGGCAAAACGTACCCCTCTGGCCCTTCCAGTCATCAATGCCATACGATTACATTTTACTTTATCAGTATATAAAGTTGTCAGAGAAGGCTGTACTCGGCTAAATATGATGTTTTGTTTAATTCTTATTCCACATTACATCACCATTTTTGGTACTCTTTGTTAATTTTTTTTTATTAGAGTCGCGATATCCTCCCATCTCTCAAAGTATGCAACAAATCAGGGACCCCTGGCAAGTAGAAAGGCTGCCGACGATTTACACGGACGAAGCAATTTAAAATCCTGGCGACCTGTTAACATATTCCACACCTTCAAAGTGGGGCATAGACCTTTCACTTTCGCCAACTGGCACAGCAAGAGCCGTGGGAGGGAACGAGGTGAGGTGGCCAGTACATACATATCACATCTACATAGCCTTCGTCCACTAATGGTGGTCTTCACCTCGTTTCACGAACTTGGTCTGTCGCTGGACGATAAGCACTGAATGAATCAAAAAGAAAAGCAGAGCCTTTTCTCAAGCTTATAATCTCGTTTCTTCATCTTTATACTAATTACTGATCACAGCACCGTCGTTCTTACATAAACTAACTACCACTCACAACTTCAAAAATGGTTCAAATGGCTCTGAGCACTATGGGACTTAACATTTGAGGTCATCAGTCCCCTAGAACTAACAACTACTTAAACCTAACTAACCTAAGGACATCACACACATCCATGCCCGAAGCAGGATTCGAACCTGCGACCGTAGCGGTCGCGCGGTTTCAGACTGAAGCGCCTAGAACCGCTCGACCACACCGGCCGGCTGCCACTCACAAGTCTCTGTACCTATTTTAAATCTAATTTTTTCAGTCGCCTGTACAGTTCTTGCCAGATAGCATTATCAAATGAGTTTTCCGTATCTAAAAGGACAACTGAGTTGGCTTATTTTTCGACCGTTGTTATCGATAAGATATCTTAGTGTCAGAATGATCTCCCGTGTTCACAACTGCTTATGAATCCAAGGTGATCTTAACAAATCCTGCACCAAACTTTCAACTCAGAATCTTTGACGCTTGCAGAATGAGACGTAAAGGTCACTGTTGCTTACATTTGGTAGCTGCCACCTTCTTTGGTATAGAAACCACTCTACATTTCTGTAAGTCTCTTGGTGTCTCTCTTGTCTTATTGTTTGTATGCTGTCAACAGCAATCTTGACCATTTTTGCAGAAGTATCGTCCATACTTCTACAGATCTTTTAGAAATTGCTCAGTTCCTCTTACTTCTTTCTTTGTTATCTTCGTTTACTATGTTCACTCCTACTTTCGTACGTGTTTGCTCTTATTTATTTTATGTGGTAAAATATTCGAAGAATGGGTTACGGCGAATCCAATGTACAACATAATTCCAAATTCGAATTCAGAACTATAAAATAAATTTCTTCTTATGGTACATGGTTTCATGACTGGCCCATTCAGTGTTCCGTACTTCTCTGTTGCATACGCTTTTGTTGCAATGACAGTTACTCGGTAAAGTCCCCTGTCAAAAACAGAGGAAATATTAGAGTTTCATTGTTGGGCAAGCACGTCGTGGAAGCGTGATTTCATGTTGATGCACACAGTAAGGGACCGTGATAAGGCCATGTTCATGATAAATCTTTCATCTAAAAGCGACAAACTGCGCATAATCGTCTCTTCCTTCTTCCTAATATACTTCACTGAGATATCTGACTAGACAAAACATTAGTCGCTCTTAGAAAAACACATTGCGCTGTGGAATGCGTCAAACTGGTACCAGCTATCTAGTTTTGACATGAAAATGGTTTGTTTATTAGTGTGGGATTTCGATAGTATCTATGAGGAATGATGTACTACTGCTGTCGTGTAACACAGAGTAAGGAGAGAGGTCTAAAAGCGATCCTAACCGATAGCAACACGAGTGTTACACCATTTCATTGAAAATTGGTTTTAAAACAGGCTCTCTAATCATATGGACCAATGGTGTAGACAAAATATGGTATCAATAGCCATGAATAAGGTATTGTATGAAGGGTGATACAGCTGCATCTAGCTATGAGTTTTATGCAACCTGCAATGCCTTCAAATACCATATGCAAGATTTTCATATTCTCTCACTTACTACATGCAAACTATTAGTCCAACAGCAAAAAATGAACAGGTCCTTTTGTATGAGATTTAATGTAACTAAATTTTGTACTTGGGTAAGTTTTCGCTAGAGGCCGTAGTTTTCGAATTATTCAAGAAAGTCGTTCAAAAGTGATCTTCAAAAGCGCTTTCCTTCGATAACTCGAAAGCCGTGGCCTCCAGCGATAACAAAATTTAACTCCATTGAATTTCCTACAAAAATATTCCAATCATTTTTTTCTGTAGGACTAATAGTTTGCACATAGAGAGCGAGAGTGTATGACAATATCACCCATGGTATTTGAAGGCATTGTTGGTTGCATAAAGCCTATTGTTAGGGGCACTGAGTCATCCTATATACAGGGTGTCCCAGGAGGAATGGTTAATTGTCAGGGGCATGGCAGGAACGATCATTTAGATCAAAAAATGCAGTAAACATGGGTTCCAAGACGATAACTTAAGAGCTATGATCAGATCTTCATTTTCGATACTGTGAAACAATTTCTTTTCTATTGAAAGCTCTTTGCTACCCATATTCTGGCAAGTGGTAGTGTGGACCGAAACAAGAACAAAGGTCCAGTAAACATGTGTTCTAAAGTGCGTGTTTTAAGAGCTGTGAGTACTTGTTCATCTTCGCTACTGTGAAACCCGTCTCCTCTACTGAACAAGGGCTCATTGCTGTTAAAGTATGCATTTTTTTTTTTTTTTTTTGCTCAATGCTACCTCCTCCAACAATATGGAAAGTAAAGAGCTTTCATAGTATGGAAACTGAAGAAGTGCTCATAGCTATAATGCATTTTAAAGCTCATGTTTATTAGACTTTTTCCTTCGAACAGTTGTTCCTGATTGCTGACCATTCCTCCTGGGAGGCAACGTATTACTCAAAGTCACCAATGAAATCTTGTCGGGTTATCAGCCTAGTCGTTGCGTTGTGTTTCGGTACGTTTCGACGAGTTTCCTATTGGTCATCTTCAGGCGAAGACGAGGAAGATGACGGGCAGGAAACTAAAACTTTCTGTCAACACGATGTCGTGGCTCGACTGATAATCCGATAAGATTTCATCAGTGAAATTCTCCGCGAAATCCTGCCTGCCCACATACTAAAAGACAGTTTAAAAAGGGAGCTAAACAATGTTACTAAGCCAAGGAGACAAATAACGTATCTAGGAATAAATGTTGACCAGAAATTACCTTTTAACGGAAATATCAGACAAATAGAAAAAGCAAGAAAACTAGTCCCACAACGTGTTCAGAACTGACACTGAAAAATACAAACAACCGTAACACATTCTACTACAAACGTATCAATGTAATCTCTTCCAGTGCATAGAATATTTTATGACCAGTACATGGACATATTGCCTCCCTCTCATGACTGATGTCGCAACTGTTTGGAGGACACCGAGGGGCGTGCTATTGTAACCATCAAGGACCTTCGGGACCGCACCAGCAGAAGCACTATGCACTATGGTCGGAATATACTTGACAGACACGAACTGCAGTACACTGGTGGAAGATAAGTAAACAAAATGTGCCATTACTGAGGCTGTCGTCAAAGCCCTGCAACAACTGAAACCCTGGGAAATATATGTACGGGACAGGGAGAGGCACGTCTTGTGCGTAACTTCTTCTCCAACATCTGGGAGTGACTGGGATTGAGACATGTCAGCCCAGCCAGGGCATGGTCCTTTTACTGACAGACCATGGCGCTTGTCCAATGCATCTCTACCTCGTGAACCTCGGTAAGGATGCCCTTGGGGTCTCCAGACTACACACTCTGCCACTGTCACATCCTAGACCACACAAGACAGCTGCATTTGACACACGAAGACATTCTGCACTCACTATCACACACTGAAATGGGTCAAATGAATCCGTTTCAGGAATGTTAAACACCGTAATACGCTGGCAGTATTTAGTCCATTTGAGATTCCACTATGTCGTAGCTACACATGGCTTCGGGAAAAGGGAGAAGCTGTTATGTTTGTTTTTTCACCTCTGCACAGCCAGGTTTATGCCTACCCATGTAAAAGAGGGCTATGTGAGGAATCGTATGTAAGACCGTGTTCTTAAGATACCTCCATTATGGCCAGAGTTCATTGAGGTACTGGTTTCGGTTACCAGCCTAGCGTGGAAGGTGGGTAGCATAGAAACCAGAGAGTGTTTCGATCGCTGACACGAAGAGTCACCACCACTGTTCGGCCGCAGCTAACGCTAACATCCGCCACCACCGGTCGCCGGTGGATTGTACAACCAGGGCTGCTTCCTCCAACTTCATCCACTAGGATCTGTAAGTAGTGAACGCTTATAATGCGAACCACTCGTAGATGGTCAATTCAAGCCATTTTAAACGATGGTTAAAATCATTTTTCTATCGTCATTTTTACCTGTTTTCCGTCTTTTCCTTTAGTTTCTCTAAATTCGTGAAGATATGTACCGTCTATGCAACTAAATGAAGGCAGTTTGTTGCCGTACGCGTTTCGCTTCATTTATTTGGGAAGCATCGTCAGTGGCCTGAAATACATGATTCTTTTTATACATATGATAAAAATATTGTGTGATAGATATAATATGATGAGATATTCCATTTTGTTGTATTTTTCTCTTGCTTTTTAGGTTAGAAGCAACTTCTGCAGCACAAGTTCCATGTTATGAATGTATCGTTCTGTGTTACTTACGATTTCCAGAGCTGATAACACATATATGTGTTCCTGGAGATGTATTTGTTGGTCTTCATACTTCAGCTAGCCGAATTTGGCGTTGTTTATACACATTTATCACATCACATGTTTCACTTTCATTTCCATTTGGTGATCAACATATGCGTGTTTTCGGTGTGTAGTGTTGCCAACTGTTGTTTTGTGTTTGTATGTCTTTTGTTTCTGTTGTGTTTGATGTTTTTCATTTGTTGTCTGTGTGTTTGTGTGTGGGGGGGGGGCGGGAGGGAGGGGGAGAGGGGAAGGAGATTCATTAATTATTTATCCTGGTTGCATTTCACTTTGTTATTGTTTGGTGATTAGCATAATCAGGGAGTTATTGTTTATATGGATTTGGTCATTGAGTACCTTCTTTTCCACTGCAATGGCACTTTGTATCTGGAGGTTTTCATGCAATGTCAGGAGCCTTTTGTTGTGATTATTCACTCTGATAACTGTCATGTCACATTCCATGTTGGATGGTTCATGTCCCTGTTTTATCAGGTGTTCGGCAAAGATAGAATATTCTCATATTGCCAACTTCTTATATGTTCTTTATATCTAGTTTTAAAGTTCCTGCTTGTCATCCCCAGATATACTGTTTTACAGTCTTGGTACTCTAGCTGGTATATACCCGCTCCTTGGTATTTATCTGGTTTTTCTGTTGTCTGTAAATGTGATTGGAGTGTGTTTCTTGTTCTGTAAGATATTTGTAATCCCTGTTTCCTTAGTATATTTGCTATCTTGTGTGTTGCTTTGTGTTTGTATGTAAGAGTGTATAACTTTTTTCTGTTATTCATATCACGGGTGTTATTGTTTTGTGTTTCTGTGTGTACTGTAGTGTCTGTGGGGTTCTGTGCTCTCTGCTTGATTTGATTTTCCCTTTGTTGTGTTTTAATTTTTTGATTGAGTTTTTGTACTACATGGGTGCTGTAATCATTGTTAGTGACTATGAGTTGTATTGTTCGGACCTCTTTTTCATAATTTTCTGTAGTGAGTGGGACGTTATTTAGCCTGTGTAACGTGTGTCGTAGGGCTGCTAATTTTTGATTTTGTGGGTTGTTGGATGAAGCATGTATGATTGTCTCTGGCTGTTGGCTTTCTGAAGATGTCGCCGGTCGGAGTGGCCGAGCGGTTCTAGGCGCTACAGTCTGGAACCGCGCGACCACTACGGTCGCAGGTTCGAATCCTGCCTCGGGCATGGATGTGTGTGATGTCCTTAGGTTAGTTAGGTTTAAATAGTTCTACGTTCTAGGGGACTGATGACTTCAGAAGTTAAGTCCCATAGTGCTCAGAGTTTTTTTTTTTTTAAGATGTCAAATGTGTGTTTATTGTTCTCTCTATCTTTATTGTTATATTCAAGAAATGTATTTGCTTTTGTGTTTCTTTTTCCATGGTAAATTGAATATTTTTATGTATGTTGTTTGTATCTGTCCGAAGTTTATCAATTTTCTCTGTTGGTTCATCTACCATCCAGATTACGTAGCCCACGTATCTGTACCAGTAAACAATATTGTATCCTTTCTTTGTGATGACTGTATCAAAGATTGTGTTTTCTATGTGGTTCATGAATATGTTTGCCAGTGTTCCTGAAATTGAGGATCCCATTGGGAGCCCGGCTTCTTGTAAGTAAAATTCCTTTTCAAATTGGAAGTAATTTTGGGATGTGGTTGCTTTGAGGTTTTTTGTAATTTCATTAATATTGTCTGCAGGCAGTTAGTTGTGTGTCAGTAAGTTTTCTTCTATTAGTTTTATTGTGTCTGCAGTGGGTGCTGAGGTGTACGTGTTTTCTACGTCAAAAGAGGTGAGTGATGCTGTTTGTGGGATGTGTAAGTCTTTTGTTTTTTTTATGATTTCATTTGTGGTTTTCACTGTTCTACTGTTTTCTATTTCATAAATTTGCATTACGATTTTGTTCATATGTTTTGACACATGGTATGATGGTGCATTCATGAAATTAATAACAGGCCTCAGTGGAATATGGGGTTTGTGAAACTTGGGTTGGCTTCTGCGAGTTGGTGATTTTGAGTTCTTCTGTGTGATGTGTTGTTTTTGTTTACCTGCGAGTATATGTCTGATCTCTTTGAGGTTGTTTTTTATGTATGCATGGAAGCGTGCTGTTGGATCAGATTTTAGTTTTGTGATATTGTTAGAAGAGACGAAATCTTTAATTTTTTCTATGTATTGTTCTTCATTGATCAGTACTGTGTTGTTCCCTTTATCAACTCTTGTGACTATGATGTTGTTAGCTTGCAGTTTTTCTTTTGATTTCTTAGTGGTGTTTCTTTCCGTTTGAAGTTTACTGTTTTGCTCTTTCTTTGACATAGTGATTATGTTATTTATTTCTTCACTGCTTCTCGTGTTGGTCCAATATTTATAGTGTTATTTTCTTTTCTCTCTTCCCCTCCCAGGATGTTTTCTGTTTGGCTCTAAGCACTATGGGACAACATCTGAGGTCAGCAGTCCCCTAGACTTAGAACTACTTAAACCCAACTAACATAAGGACATCACACACATCCATGCCCAAGGCAGGATTCGAACCTGTTACTGTAGCAGCAGCACAGTTCCGGACTGAAGCGCCTAGAACCGCTCGGCCACAGCGACCGGCTCTGTTTCACAATCAAGGTCTCTAAGTGGCGCTTATCAATTTTTGTACTGGTGTTGTGCTTGAGCCCTTTCTCTGATAGCTGTGTTTCTCTCTACATTAATTCTGGATCTGTGAGATTTATTAATTTTGGGTGAAATTTGTGCTGATGTGTGTGTTGCACTTTGTCACGCTCTTATTTATGGTTGTTTTTGTTAGTGAGTGCTCTGACTTTTCGTTTGTGTTTGCTTTGTGTATATTACAGTGTTCTTGCTGTGATGTGTTCAGGTTTTCAGAATGTTTGCATTTCTAGCATTAATTTTCGGTCAATGGCCTATTAAAAACCTCTGTTCGGTTGGAGATGCGCAGATTCATCTACTTGCATTTCAGACCAATAGAAGAGCGAATATACAAATACTTCAACTAAATTTGAATCGCCGGTTAATTAATGCCAGAACTCCAAATTCTACCCACATGATGATTTACACATGCAGTGGAATGAAAATGTATACGGTCTAGCATATGACATGTGAATCAGTCGTTTTAGAAACAGCATAACTCCATAAATGCATATTTTTCAGGAAGCATAAAAAACTTTTTAAAAGAAAGTTCAACACTCAACAAAATTTGCTTCATTTTGTCAAAAGAGAATAGTTGTATGAGTAATTTAACAACCAGTATAATCTCCATCTCATAGTGAAACCAGCCAAAACAGTGATCAAAATGATTGGAGTTATGTTTTTTTATAAAATTAACTCAAATGCTTGAGAAAATGTATCACTGAAACAAGCTATTGTAATCAACTTAGTAATGCTTTTACTTTCAAAAGTTATGAAACATATAAAAACTCATTTAGGCATCAAACTTGCACACATGTATGACATTAGTAATATATTGCCTTTAACATTTATTTGAGGCATCTAATATTTTTTTTAAATTATGCAACAAAAATAATCTTATAATGTTTTGACTTGGCAATTAAAATGCAAGACTGAAAACAGTTACTTGAAATTAAATGTCCTAAACTTCAAGGTAAACTTGCTGATACTCTTCAGAAACATACTGGAAGATCTTCAGGTCAGCATGTTTAGCTTCAGTGATTGACAGCTGTCTGTTGGATGCCCTCGTTTGTGGTAAACATACATTTCGTTTCCCTCTACCCCACAGGATGAATGTTTGTTCCACTGCTGTGCTGAATGATGATCCAACTACTGCCCGTAGATGCCGAGTTGAGTACTCGAAGTGCCTTAATGTTGATATCTGGAACGCAGTACGCTTGTCTCTTGCAAGCTGTACGTTTTCCAATTACTGTCTTATTATAAAGAAGAAGCCACAAGTCCTCGAAGTTAATTACATCTTCAACGCCTGCCACAGTAACCATGAACTTCCCAGGGAGTCTTGGCTTACCATTACCTCACCTGTTTCTTTTGGAAGATAAATTCGATGATGTTTTGACAAAAGTCTCTTCACAACACCAGACTCACGGTAATTGGGGAGAGAATATTGTCCTCGCAGGGGAAACAAGGGCTGTATTTTATCAAAACATTGTTTCTGAAAGAGCCATGGTGTGATCTCTATTTTGACCACCACAGCTATCAAAAAAGCAGTGCAGTTCCTTCACGTCATTTGGAATACAATTATGTAGATAGTGCAGAAGAAAGGAAACTATCAAATTTTGTCCTTTGTATCCCTGGGGTTCATCATAGATGTAAAAAGGAATTTGATGATTTTGAATTATACATTTCAAAAACGTTGAGGGTTAACTGACTAGATACAACAATCGCAAAATTTGTACAAAGTTCCACGTTCAGAGACCGTGAATAGTTACAACTGAACGAAAACACCCCTCGGTCAATAATTTTTAACGAATCAACCGGGTTTCAACACTGCTAGGAAAGAAATACAGTAGAAGAAGAATGGGTAGCTTTGAGAGATGAAGTAGTGAAGGCAGCAGAGAACCTAGTAGGTAAAAAGACGAGGGCTAGTAGAAGTCCTTGGGTAACAGAAGAAATATTGAATTTAATTAATGAAAGGAGAAAATATAAAAATGCAGTAAATGAAGCAGGCAAAAAGAAATACAAACGTCTCAAAAATGAGATCGACAGGAAGTGCAAAATGGCTAAGCAGGGATGGCTACAGGACAAATGTAAGGCTGTAGAGGCTTATCTGACTAGGGGTAAGATAGATACTGCCTACAGGAAAATTAAAGAGACCTTTGGAGAAAAGAGAACCACTTGTATGAATATCAAGAGCTCAAATGGAAACCCAGTTCTAAGCAAAGAAGGGAAGGCAGAAAGGTGGAAGGAATACATAGAGGGTCTATACAAGGGCGACGTACTTGAGGATAATATTCTGGAAATGGAAGAGAATGTAGATGAAGACGAAATGGGAGATACAATACTCCGTGAAGAGTTTGAAGAGCGCTGAAAGACCTGAGTCGAAACAAGGCCCCGGGAGTAGACAACATTCAATTAGAACTACTGACGGCCTCGGGAGAGCCAGTCCTGACAAAACACCACCATCTGGTGAGCAAGATGTATGAGACAGGCGTATTATCCTCAGACTTCAAGAAGAATATAATAATTCCAATCCCAAAGAAAGCAGGTGTTGACAGATGTGAAAATTACCAAACTATCAGTTTAATAAGTCACGGATGCAAAATACTAACGCGGATTCTCTACAGACGAATGGAAAAACTGGTAGAAGCCGACCTCGGCGAAGATCAGTTTGGATTCCGTAGAAATATTGGAACACGTGAGGCAATACTGACCCTAGGACGTATCTTAGAAGCTAGATTAAGGAAAGGCAAACCTACGTTCCTAGCATTTGTGGACTTAGAGAAAGCTTTTGACAATGTTGACTGGAATACTCTCTTTCAAATTCTGAAGGTGGCAGGGGTAAAATACAGGGAGCGAAAAGCTATTTACAATTTTTACAGAAACCAGATGGCAGTTATAAGAGTCGTGGGACATCAAAGGGAAGCAGTGGTTGGGAAGGGAGTGAAACAGGGTTGTAGCCTATCCCAGATGTTATTCAATCTGTATATTGAGCAAGCAGTAAAGGAAACAAAAGAAAAATTCGGAGTAGGTATTAAAATCCATGGAGAAGAAATAAAAACTTTGAGGTTAGCCGATGACATTGTAATTCTGTCAGAGACAGCAAAGGACTTGGAAGAGCAGTTGAATGGAATGGACAGTGTCGTGAAAGGAGGGTGTAAGATGAACATCAACAAAAGCAAAACGAGGATAATGGAATGTGGTCGAATTAAGTCGGGTGATGCTGAGGGAATTAGATTAGGAAATGAGACACTTAAAGTAGTAAAGGAGTTTTGCTATTTGGGGAGCAAAATAACTGATGATGGTCGAAGTAGAGAAGATATAAAATGTAGACTGGCAATGGGAAATAAAGCGTTTCTGAAGAAGAGAAATTTGTTAACATCGAGTATAGATTTAAGTGTCAGGAAGTCGTTTCTGAAAGTATTTGTATGGAGCGTAGCCATCTATGGAAATGAAACGTGGACGATAACTAGTTTGGACAAGAAGAGAATAGAAGCTTTCGAAATGTGGTGCTACAGAAGAATGCTGAAGATTATATGGGTAGATCACGTAACTAATGAGGAGGTATTCAAAAATGGTTCAAATGGCTCTGAGCACTATGGGACTTAACATCTATGGTCATCAGTCCCCTAGAACTTAGAACTACTTAAACCTAACTAATCTAAGGACAACACACAACACCCAGTCTTCACGAGGCAGAGAAAATCCCTGACCCCACCGGGAATCGAACCCGGGAACCCGGGCGCGGGAAGCGAGAACGCTACCACACGACCACGAGCTGCGGACGAGGAGGTATTGAATAGGATTGGGGAGAAGAGAAGTTTGTGGCACTACTTGACTAGAAGAAGGGATCGGTTGATAGGACATGTTCTGAGGCATCAAGGGATCACCAATTTCGTATTGGAGGGCAGCGTGGAGGGTAAAAATCGCAGAGGGAGACCGAGAGATGAATACACTGAACAGATTCAGAAGGATGTAAGTTGCAGTAGGTACTGGGAGATGAAGAAGCTTGCACGGGATAGAGTAGCATGGAGAGCTGCATCAAACCAGTCTCTGGACTGAAGACCACAACAACAACAACAGGAGTGTCTTCCTCAGAATTTAAATCAAAGTATGGTCTATAACATGGTCACAGAATTATGACTAAAAACGTATGATACAGAGTATAAGTACGGAATCATCGTGAAAGACTGGCAGTAATTATATGCCATTTATAAAATGATGAATATGCCAAAAGGGCATCAGTCACAAAAATATATAAGATAAAAAAAACTGTGATGGCGAGCCACTAAGGGCTGCTCGTTACTTGCGTGATGCAGGTTGCAAACGGACTGAGGTGCCCGCGTTAACGAATGCGGCCAGGTGAACATGGCACTGCAACAAGCGCGCCATCTAGTTGCCGTTTTTCTTTCTAGAATTGTTTTCCTGCATGGTTTATGTACACACTTAGTTGAACACACGCTCTTTTAATTACCTCACTCTTGCATTCTTTCCTCACACTCCTCTTTCGTTTTGTGTAGTTTTCCATTAACGCAGAACTTTAAAATAAAATTGCTATCAACCTGCACCATGTAATCACATAAGATAACCAAGATGAAGAACTGTTCTATCTAAATGACAACCAGCTCTTCAAAAATGACAAATCTTATTATTAGAATAAACAGAACACGCAGCTCTGCCAACAGAATCAACAGTGTTGCTACGTTAAGATTAGAAACACCAGAACGCCAAGAGTTGCGTTGTTTCTGAAACTAACTAGACTCAAAAGACACACACGGTTAGATGGAAATCACATTTTATGCACAACGCTGCAGTTACACTTAACGAAGGCATGCACGTAAATAGCTCATTTTTCATAAAATGTTTAGCTATGTCTTTTCTAAAAGGATCAAGCCTCGTATGAGAGGTTCCGTGTTTCTTACTATGAAGAAGAAGGATGTCTACAAATCCCACTGATACTCAAGGAGTTGATGCCAATCGTCGTAATAGATCACTCAGAACGATATAGTTAAATCTGGACCTATAGGTGTAATGGAAATTGGAGATATGTGGTAAGGTCTAATGGGACCAAACTGCTGCGGTCATCGGTCCCTAAGCTTACGCACTACACAATCTAGCTTAAACTAACTTACACTAAGGACAGCACACACACCCATGCCCAAGGGAGGACTTGAACCTCCGACGGGGAGCGCCGTGACAAGGCGCCCAAGACCACGCGGCTACCCCGCGCGGCCCTATATGTGTACGAACTGAATCTGAATCTGCGGGAAATTTCCCAGAACGCACTGCGGTGTATGCTCTAGTTCTATGTGACCATGTGATTGCCTGCTGACTGGTGTTGTGAAATCAGTTGTATAAACAGACATGTGCTGCGCCATATCAAGAGAATTTCACAATGGCATCACAAGGTGGGAAAATTACTGCAGAAACTCAGGGTTTCTATGATGATGATCGTAGATAGTTCATATATGTTATTGTTGTTGTTGTCTTCAGTCCTGAGACTGGTTTGATGCAGCTCTCCATGCTACTCTATCCTGCGCAAGCTTCCTCATCTCCCAGTACCTACTACAACCCACATCCTTCTGAATCTGCTTAGTGTATTCATCTCTTGGTCTCCCTCTACGATTTTTACCCTCTACGCTGCCCTCCAATGCTAAATTTGTGATCCCTTGATGCCTCAGAACATGTCCTACCAACCGGTCCCTTCTTCTAGTCAAGTTGTGCCACAAACTCCTCTTCTCCCCAATTCTATTCAATACCTCATCATTAGCTATGTGATCTACCCATCTAATCTTCAGCATTCTTCTGTACCACCACATTTCGAAAGCTTCTATTCTCTTCTTGTCCAAACTATTTATCGTCCATGTTTCACTTCCATACATGGCTACACTGCATACAAATACTTTCAGAAGCGACTTCCTGACACTTAAATCTATACTCGATGTTAACAAATTTCTTTTCTTCAGAAACGCTTTCCTTGCCATTGTCAGTCTACATTTTATATCCTCTCTACTTCCACCATCATCAGTTATTTTGCTCCCCAAATAGCAAAACTCCTTTACTACTTTAAGTGTCTCATTTCCTAATCTAATTCCCTCAGCATCCCCGACTTAATTCGACTACATTCCATTATCCTCGTTTTGCTTTTGTTGATGTTCATCTTATATCCTCCTTTCAAAACACTGTCCATTCCGTTCAACTGCTCTTCCAAGTCCTTTGCTGTCTCTGACAGAATTACAATGTCATCGGCGAACCTCAACGTTTTCATTTCTTCCCCATGGATTTTAATATCTACTTAAAATTTTTCTTTTGTTTCCTTTACCGCTTGCTCAATATACAGATTGAATAACATTTTACCCCTGCCACCTTCAGAATTTGAAAGAGAGTATTCCAGTCAACATTGTCAATAGCTTTCTCTAAGTCCACAAATGCTAGGAACGTAGGTTTGCCTTTCCTTAATCTAGCTTCTAAGATACGTCGTAGGGTCAGTATTGCCTCACGTGTTCCAACATTTCTGCGGAATCCAAATTGATCTTCGCCGAGGTCGGCTTCTACCAATTTTTCCATTCGTCTGTAAAGAATTCGCGTTAGTATTTTGCAGCTGTGACTTATTAAACTGATAGTTCGGTAATTTTCACATCTGTCGACACCTGCTTTCTTTGGGATTGGAATTATTATATTCTTCTTGAAGTCTGAGGGTATTTCTCCCGTCTCATACATCTTGTTCACCAGATGGTAGAGTTTTGTCAGGACTGGCTCTCCCAAGCCCGTCAGTAGTTCCAATGGAATGTTGTCTACTCCCGGGCCTTGTTTCGACTCAGGTCTTTCAGTGCTGTGTCAAACTCTTCACGCAGTATCATATCTCCCATTTCATCTTCATCTACATCCTCTTCCATTTCCATAATATTGTCCTCAAGTACATCGCCCTTGTATAGACCCATTATATATTCCTTCCACCTTTCTGCTTTCCCTTCTTTGCTTAGAACTGGGTTTCCATTTGAGCTCTTGATGTTCATACAAGTGGCTCTCTTTTCTCCATAGGTCTCTTTAATTTTCTTGTAGGCAGTATCTATCTTACCCCTAGTGAGATAAGCCTCTACATCCTTACATTTGTCCTGTAGCCATCCCTGCTTAGCCATTTTGCACTTCCTGTTGATCTCATTTTTGAGACGTTTGTATTTCCTTTTGCCTGCTTCATTTACTGCGTTTTTATATTTTCTCCTTTCATCAATTAAGTTCAATATTTCTTCTGTTACGCAAGGATTTCTACTAGCCTTCGTCTTTTTACCTACTTGATCCTCTGCTGCCTTCACTTCTTCATCTCTCAGAGCTATCCATTCTTCTTCTACTGTATTTCTTTCCCCCATTCCTGTCAATTGTTCCATTATGCTCTGCCTGAAACTCTGTACAACCTTTGGTTTAGTCAGTTTATCCAGGTCCCATCTCTTCAAATTTCCATCTTTTTGCAGTTTCTTCAGTTTTTCTTTACAGTTCATAACCCGTGGTCTAGAGGGTAGCGTCTTTGATTCATAATCAAAACGTCTTCGGTCCCGGGTTCGATCCCCGCCACTGCCTAAGTTTTGATAAATAATCAGCACGGGCGGCCGAAGACTTCCGGCATAAGAAGTCAGCCTCATTCTGCCAACGGCCTTGTCAAAGAGGGCGGAGGAGCGGATAGAGGTTCAGGGCACTCTCTTGTCCTAGGGGTGGGATATTGCCCCTGAAGGCGGAAGAATCAGCAATGATCAACGACATGAGGATGCAGAAGGCAATGGGAACCACTGCATTAAAGACACGTAACGTGTATCCACAGGACATGTGGCCTGTAATTGAAGAAGTGTCATGATGATCTCTCCATTGGCAAAAGATTCCGGAATAGTCCCCCATTCGGATCTCCGGGAGGGGACTGCCAAGGGGGAGGTTACCATGAGAAAAAGATTGAATAATCAACGAAAGGATAATGTTCTATGACTCGGGGCGTGGAATGTCAGAAGCTTGAACGTGTTATGGAAACTAGAAAATCTGAAAACGGAAATGCAAAGGCTCAAGCTAGAGATAGTAGGGGTCAGTGAAGTGTAGTGGAAGGAAGACAAGGATTTCTGGTCAGATGAGTATCGGATAATATCAACAGCAGCAGAAAATGGTATAACAGGTGTAGGATTCGTTATGAATAGGAAGGTAGGGCAGAGGGTGTGTTACTGTGAACAGTTCAGTGACTGGGTTGTTCTAATCCGAATCGACAGCAGACCAACACCGACAACGATAGTTCAGGTATACATGCCGACGTCGCAAGCTGAAGATGAACAGATAGAGAAAGTGTATGAGGATATTGAAAGGGTAATGCAGTATGTAAAGGGGGACGAAAATCTAATAGTCATGGGCGACTGGAATGCAGTTGTAGGGGAAGGAGTAGAAGAAAACGTTACAGGAGAATATGGGCTTGGGACAAGGAATGAAAGAGGAGAAAGACTAATTGAGTTCTGTAACAAGTTTCAGCTAGTAATAGCGAATACCCTGTTCAAGAATCACAAGAGGAGGAGGTATACTTGGAAAAGGCCGGGAGATACGGAAAGATTTCAATTAGATTACATCATGGTCAGACAGAGATTCCGAAATCAGATACTGGATTGTAAGGCGTACCAAGGAGCAGATATAGACTCAGATCACAATATAGTAGTGATGAAGAGTAGGCTGAAGTTCAAGACATTAGTCAGGAAGAATCAATACGCAAAGAAGTGGGATACGGAAGTACTAAGGAATGACGAGATATGTTTGAAGTTCTCTAACGCTATAGATACAGCAATAAGGAATAGCGCAGTAGGCAGTACAGTTGAAGAGGAATGGACATCTCTAAAAAGGGCCATCACAGAAGTTGGGAAGGAAAACATAGGTAAGAAGGTAGCTGCGAAGAAACCATGGGTAACAGAAGAAATACTTCAGTTGATTGATGAAAGGAGGAAGTACAAACATGTTCCGGGAAAATCAGGAATACAGAAATACAAGTCGCTGAGGAATGAAATAAATAGGAAGTTCAGGGAAGCTAAGACGAAATGGCTGCAGGAAAAATGTGAAGCCATCGAAAAAGATATGATTGTCGGAAGGACAGACTCAGCATACAGGAAAGTCAAAACAACCTTTGGTGACATTAAAAGCAACGGTGGTAATATTAAGAGTGCAACGGGAATTCCACTGTTAAATGCAGAGGAGAGAGCAGATAGGTGGAAAGAATACATTGAAAGCCTCTATGAGGATGAATATTTGTCTGATGTGATAGAAGAAGAAACAGGAGTCGATTTAGAAGAGGTAGGGGATCCAGTATTAGAATCGGAATTTAAAAGAGCTTTGGAGGACTTACGGTCAAATAAGGCAGAAGGGATAGATAAAATTCCATCAGAATTTCTAAAATCATTGGGGGAAGTGGCAACAAAACGACTATTAACGTTGGTGTGTAGAATATATGAGGCTGGCGATATACCATCCGACTTTCGGAAAAGCATCATCCACACAATTCCGAAGACGGCAAGAGCTGACAAGTGCGAGAATTATCGCACAATCGGCTTAACAGCTCATGCATCGAAGCTGCTTACAAAAATAATATACAGAAGAATGGAAAAGAAAATTCAGAATGCGCTAGGTGGCGATCAGTTTGGCTTTAGGAAAAGTAAAGGGACGAGAGAGGCAATTCTGACGTTACGGCTAATAATGGAAGCAAGAGTAAACAAAAATCAAGACACTTTCATAGGATTTGTCGACCTGGAAAAAGCGTTCGACAATATAAAATGGTGCAAGCTGTTCGAGATTCTGAAAAAAGTAGGGGTAAGCTATAGGGAGAGACGGGTCATATACAATATGTACAACAACCAAGAGGGAATAATAAGAGTGGACGATCAAGAACGAAGTGCTCGTATTAAGAAGGGTGTAAGACAAGGCTGTAGCCTTTCGCCCCTACTCTTCAATCTGTGCATCGAGGAAGCAATGATGGAAATAAAAGAAAGGTTCAGGAGTCGAATTAAAATACAAGGTGAAAGGATATCAATGATACGATTCGCTGATGACATTGCTGTCCTGAGTGAAAGTGATGAAGAATTAAATGATCTGCTGAACAGAATGAACAGTCTAATGAGTACACAGTATTGTTTGAGAGTAAATCGGAGAAAGACGAAGGTAATGAGAAGTAGTAGAAATGAATACAGCGAGAAACTTAACATCAGGATTGATGGTCACGAAGTCAATGAAGTTAAGGACTGCTACCTAGGCAGTAAAATAACCAATGGCGGACGGAGCAAGGAGGACATCAAGGAGGACATCAAAAGCAGACTCGCTATGACAAAAAAGGCATTTCTGGCCAAGAGAAGTCTACTAATATCAAATACCGGCCTTAATTTGAGGAAGAAATTTCTGAGGATGTACGTCTGGAGTACAGCATTGCATGGTAGTGAAACATGGACTGTGGTAAAACCGGAACAGAAGAGAATCGAAGCATTTGAGATCTGGTGCTATAGACGAATGTTGAAAATTAGGTGGACTGATAAGGTAAGGAATGAGGAGGAGGTTCTACACAGAATCGGAGAGGAAAGGAATATGTGGAAAACACTGATAAGGAGAAGGGACAGGATGATAGGACATCTGATAAGACATGAGGGAATGACTTCCATGGTACTAGAGGGAGCTGTAGAGGGCAAAGACTGTAGAGGAAGACAGAGATTGGAATACGTCAAGCACATAATTGAGGACGTAAGTTGCAAGTGCTACTCTGAGATGAAGAGGTTAGCACAGGAAAGACAGATGGCAAAAAAAAAAAGAAAAAAAAAGTTGTAGATTGTGGTCAGAGTCCACATCTGTCCCTGGAAATGTCTTACAATTTAAAACCTGGTTCCTATATCTCTGTCTTACCATTATACACTCCTGGAAATTGAAATAAGAACACCGTGAATTCATTGTCCCAGGAAGGGGAAACTTTATTGACACATTCCTGGGGTCAGATACATCACATGATCACACTGACAGAACCACAGGCACATAGACACAGGCAACAGAGCAGGCACAATGTCGGCACTAGTACAGTGTATATCCACCTTTCGCAGCAATGCAGGCTGCTATTCTCCCATGGAGACGATCGTAGAGATGCTGGATGTAGTCCTGTGGAACGGCTTGCCATGCCATTTCCACCTGGCGCCTCAGTTGGACCAGCGTTCGTGCTGGACGTGCAGACCGCGTGAGACGACGCTTCATCCAGTCCCAAACATGCTCAATGGGGGACAGATCCGGAGATCTTGCTGGCCAGGGTAGTTGACTTACACCTTCTAGAGCACGTTGGGTGGCACGGGATACATGCGGACGTGCATTGTCCTGTTGGAACAGCAAGTTCCCTTGCCGGTCTAGGAATGGTAGAACGATGGGTTCGATGACGGTTTGGATGTACCGTGCACTATTCAGTGTCCCCTCGACGATCACCAGTGGTGTACGGCCAGTGTAGGAGATCGCTCCCCACACCATGATGCCGGGTGTTGGCCCTGTGTGCCTCGGTCGTATGCAGTCCTGATTGTGGCGCTCACCTGCACGGCGCCAAACACGCATACGACCATCATTGGCACCAAGGCAGAAGCGACTCTCATCGCTGAAGACGACACGTCTCCATTCGTCCCTCCATTCACGCCTGTCGCGACACCACTGGAGGCGGGCTGCACGATGTTGGGGCGTGAGCGGAAGACGGCCTAACGGTGTGCGGGACCGTAGCCCAGCTTCATGGAGACGGTTGCGAATGGTCCTCGCCGATACCCAGGAGCAACAGTGTCCCTAATTTGCTGGGAAGTGGCGGTGCGGTCCCCTACGGCACTGCGTAGGATCCTACGGTCTTGGCGTGCATCCGTGCGTCGCTGCGGTCCGGTCCCAGGTCGACGGGCACGTGCACCTTCCGCCGACCACTGGCGACAACATCGATGTACTGTGGAGACCTCACGCCCCACGTGTTGAGCAATTCGGCGGTACGTCCACCCGGCCTCCCGCATGCCCACTATACGCCCTCGCTCAAAGTCCGTCAACTGCACATACGGTTCACGTCCACGCTGTCGCGGCATGCTACCAGTGTTAAAGACTGCGATGGAGCTCCGTATGCCACGGCAAACTGGCTGACACTGACGGCGGCGGTGCACAAATGCTGCGCAGCTAGCGCCATTCGACGGCCAACACCGCGGTTCCTGGTGTGTCCGCTGTGCCGTGCGTGTGATCACTGCTTGTACAGCCCTCTCGCAGTGTCCGGAGCAAGTATGGTGGGTCTGACACACCGGTGTCAATGTGTTCTTTTTTCCATTTCCAGGAGTGTATAATCTATCTGATACCTTCTAGTATCTCCAGGATTCTTCCGTGTATACAATCTTCTTTTATGATTCTTGAACTAAGTGTTAGCTATGATTAAGTTATGCTCTGTGCAAAATTCTACCAGGCGGTTTCCTCTTTCATTTCTCTCCCCAAATCCATATTCACCCACTATGTTTCCTTCTCTCCCTTTTCCTACTCTCGAATTCCAGTCACCCATGACTATTAAATTTTCGTCTCCCTTCACTACCTGAATAATTTCTTTTATCTCATCATACATTTCATCAATTTATTCAACATCTGCAGAGCTAGTTGCCATATAAACTTGTACTACTGTAGTAGGCATGGGCTTCGTGTCTATCTTGGCCACAATAATGCGTTCACTATGCTGTTGGCAGTAACTTACCCGCACTCCTATTTTTTTATTCATTATTAAACCTACTCCTGTACTACTCCTATTTGATTTTGTATTTATAACCCTGTATTCACCTGACCAAAAGTCTTGTTCCTCCTGCCACCGAACTTCACTAATTCCCACTATATCTAACTTCAACCTATTCATTTCCCTTTTTAAATTTTCTAACCTACCTGCCCGATTAAGGGATCTGACATTCCACGCTCCGATCCGTAGAACGCCAGTTTTGTTTCTCCTGATTACGACGTCCTCTTGAGTAGTCCCCGCCCGGAGATCCGAATGGGGGACTATTTTACCTCCAGAATATTTTACCCAAGAGGACGTCATCATCATTTAACCATACAGTAAAGCTGCATGCCCTCGGGAAAAATTTCGGCTGTAGTTTCCCCTTGCTTTTAGCCGTTCGCAGTACCAGCACAGCAAGGCCGTTTTGGTTAGTGTTGCAAGGCCAGATCAGTCAATCATCCAGACTGTTGCCTCTGCAACTACCGAAAAGGCTGCTGCCCCTCTTCAGGAACCACACGTTTGTCTGGCCTCTCAACAGATAGCCCTACTTTGTGGTTGCACCTACGGTACGGCCATCTGTATCGCTGAGACACGCAAGCCTCCCCACCAAGGGCAAGGTCCATGACCTCTGCAAAAACTGCGTCACCGAGGTCTTCAAGGTTTTGAAGGGTGCTAAGAGACAGAGGAGTGCAATGTGGTTACGACGTTTCAAGCAAGGCATTCACTGGGATGATCCTGGTGTAGCGTATAAAGATATGGCGACGTCGCTTGGATTATTGGACCACAGAGATACCATCATGTACGTCAAAGGCGAGGAGAAGATTACAGGGATGCGACGAAGCTTCTAGTTTGCTGTTATTCAAGACCTGGAATTCTACGTGTGTCCTGCTCTTCATCGACAAGAAGAAGAAGATGTGTGAAAATATTGTTGTGTATGCTTACGGAAACCTTAAATTCCGTTTCATTTGGAGGAAAAATACATGAATTTTCACATTTTCCTATTAGTATGTAACTTTACCCAGAAATCACGTCATTACGTTTATTTTGTTCCTCTCCATCTTAGAACTTCATCTCCTTAGTGGCACTCATGTTTCAAACGAATGTAATTTGCGTCTTGCAAATCTTTTATATACACAACTGGGATGGGTTTTCCTGTAAGTAACAATAAGAAAGACGTACGGTAACGAATTTTTCGTTTATTCAATTCTGACAGATACAGTTTAGTTCTTCAGGTATTCTTGAGATACAATTTGGTTCTAATATTTCAATGCAGACATACTTATAACTATGACTGAATACGGTTTTGGATTTTCAGTGTAGAAAGTCGTTAAACTCACACAGTATTACTAACAACTATGACTTTAAAAAACCTTACAGTCCACCCAACAGTAGCCCTGGTTGACAATATTTACAATTTTCAGTAGCACTGATTGAAAATATTTTTTTACAATTTTCCAGGGCACAGTAGCACTGGTTGGGAATACTTTCTTGATGAACTGGGATCTATTTACAATAACAACTTATCAGACTGGATGGTTGTCAGAAATTCTACAGTCAATAGCGCGTTAATACCCAAATCATGCGACACTGGTTGTAGGGGTCTTGAACATACCGAATATAGACTGGGATGTCTAAGGATTCATTGCGGCGGTACAGAGAGAGTCATGCGAAATACTTTTGAACACGTTTTCTGAAAATGGTTTTGAGCAGCTAGCTCGGCATCCCATACCCCTTGGAAATATCTTAGACCTTGATGCTACAAATAGACTGGATCTTATCGACAATGTCAGTGTAGAGACTGGGACTAGCTATCATGATGTCATTATGGCAACTATACGAAAGTTAATAAATGTAGGACAGAATGTTAGGACAGTGTTTCTGATAGATAGAGCCGATAAGCAGTTGTTAGCATTTCACTTAGACAACGAACTGACATCACTTAGTTCCAGTAAGATGGCTGCAGAGATTTATGGGTAAAGCTGATTAAGCGGGTCGTAAATCGTGGTGTCGAGTGTTATGCGCCTAGTAACTGGATAAAGGATGGAGAAGATCCACCGTGGTTTAACAAAAAGAGAAGGCACAAATGATGACAAGCGAAGGTTAGTAGAGATTCGTGCATCTGTCAGAATATCTCAGCGCGAGGTATACAACTACCACCGTCACACGTTTGCAAAACATCTGACAGAGAACCCGAGAAAATTCTGGTAACTCACAAAGTCCAATCATCAACGCACCCCACAATAAAAAGAGGATTGCGCTGATTATCGTTCGGGGGGGGGGGGGGGGGGGCGGATGTAACGCCGCTTCCTTCTTTGGACCCAAAGATGAAAATACAAAAATAGTACCCAAAACCCAATACAAGCCCCCAACCCAAGATCAAAATTTCATTAAAAAAGAAAATGAAGTCCCACTGTGATAGCATCATTTGAAGAAAAGCAAGTATACTGAAGGGAAACAATGTAAAAAGAAATAGAAAAGAAATCCAGTATAAAGTAAGTTAGTATTTTTGCAAAAGAAAGTAAAATAGAATCCATTTTGTATCAAATTAAAATTAAAAGTAGATCGCAAAAGTAGTGTGCTTATAGATAACGGAGTAGAACAAGTGACCTCAAAGAATACTCCTTGTGAGTACTCTTTGAGGACACCGTGGAATACAGAAAATAAAGTTATACATTGTTAGTGTGCTACTAGCGCTTGCTTGATCGTGTCGTAACGTAACGTGTGTCCTTGTACGTAGGGGAAAAGAGATTGTTTTTACATTTTCGAGAATTGCGATCAGCTAGAAATCATTAATCTTGAAATAGGTTGATCAGCAACTTTGACAATATCATTACGTAAAGTCAAGATAGGAAAAGAACCGAAATTTGTTCAAAAAATGGTTCAAATGGCTCTGAGCACTATGGGACTTAAGATCTGAGGTCATCAGTCCCCTAGAACTTAGAACCACATAAATCTAACTAACCTAAGGACATCACACACATCCAAGCCCGAGGCAAGATTCGAACCTGCGACCGTAGCACGCGCGGTTCCGGACTGAAGCGTCTAGAACCGCTCGGCCTCCACGGCTGCCGAAATTAGTCTTAAATCAATTATTATCAATGGAAGACTGAACCTTGTCCTAAATAATAGCCTGTAATTTAACGAAAAAGGAAGTGAATATTAGTATCGAATTATGGGAAAATACTTAGATTTCGCTAAAGCAACTGGTGAAAACTGGAGCTTATTGCAAACTCTTTGACTGAAATTTACGTAAATAATTCCACCCAGCTTAGGGAAAGGTTACTTCTTTAAGACAATGATAGAATGTGCTTAGACTATAATAAACCAGCATACCGTGAATTTACCGTGTTTGACATTTATTTCAAACCAACTATTATTATGTGCTTACGAAACATTTTATCAGTGCAACAATACAGATTAATAACAGAGCGCTGCATATATATATATATATATATAGTGGAGAAATTATTGTTGTATATAGACTGTAATCATGATTAGTGCAATTATATCATTTTGTATGCATCTACCTGTAGCTGTGCTCGTACACGTCCGTGAGTATATGATTATTTGAGCTGGCCGGTACAATTAATACGCACTTGGCCTGAATATAGTGCAGCAGGACAGATTTCTTTTGTAATGTTCATTATCAGACAGTATAGAGACATTCAACCCTAGCTAGTCGGAGCACGAAGTTCATCAACTAACATTTTCAATAGGAGCAGTTACATGCCTGAGGCCTGAGGGAGGACCCGAACCTCCGGCGGGAGGGGCCACGCAGTCCGTGACATGGCGCCTCAAACCGCGCAGACTCCATGCAGACCATATGGATACAGGAAAATGTTTAAGGTAAAAGTTGTAGGTAGCAGAGAGCTATTGGGCATGAGCTTGAACGTGATTTTCAATGTGATTTGGAAGTTTGACTGATTTTTAAAAAATGGGAGCCATAATATTTTATTTAAGATTCGAAAAGATTTTCTGTTACGTATAAAATGATAAACTATTCAAGATAATGTCACGATCCAGTGAAGGCATTAAGGCGAAATAGAGGAGGGATACAGCAAAATACGATGTTAGATATAAATCGGAAGAAGTATCCCGAGGAATGTGATATGAGGGGACTCATTCAGCGACTGTTAAATCAATGACATGCGATATATTTATGTTTTTTCTGTCTTGCAAATGTCAAAATAACATTTATACATTGGGATGTATTTATTTTCCAAATTCGATGTCACAAATAGGGATTTGCGTGAAACAAATTCAACCTTCGACAGACCTTAGAGAACTACCTTTAAGTTCATGCTTATAGGTAACGATACGTGACCCCTTATGGCCTTCCAAATTCGTATCTAACATTGTATTTTGCTTTGTACCTCCCCTATTCCCAGTTAATCTCTACTAGAACTAAAAACATGTTTTTTTATTCGACCTTCATTGAACCGAGCCATGACCCTGAATAATATATCATTTTATACGTAAAGTTCTCCGCTCATGTCAAATCTTAAATATTACTGTTCAAATTAAAAAAAAACCACTTTAACCTCCAAATCAAATTGAAAATCACGTTCAAGGTCATGGACGTCACTAGCAGAGAGTGACCCTCTTTGCCTCCTACAACTTTTATTTAAAACATTTTACTGTATCCCGTCTCCATCCTGAGCTATCTCCCATCATGGATTAAAATGGTCCACCCTGTATGTGGATACCATATGCAAACGTGTTGCGAAAGGGGTTAGTAGTAAAGAAGTAACCAATTAATACGTCATGCCTGATTCTGAAATTTTAATGAATGAACAGCGAAAACGTAGTTAGCAGAAAACATTTTTCCTTTTGTTACTTTGTGTTCAGATTATATATGAAGTTTGTTGGAAGCAGTTAAATGCTCTCATTCTCTAACACTGGATGAATGTAATGGGGGTAATTTGCGCGCCATGGGTTACACTGCGTCAAGATATATACACACAGTTTCTTATTTTCATACTTGATTTCTAGTATTAAATCATTAACGTGTGATATACCTCGTAATGAATAAATTATGTCAACATTTTAAATTTTCAATTTCGATCGTAATAATTATGTGAAATGATGACTATCAAAATTTTGTTAACCCGTAACTGGGATCGGGTACTCATATTAGCCGTATAGTAATAAAAATTGTACTACATTTTCTCCTAGTTAAAGAGGTAAAATGAATTTTTTAAAGAATGGTGTTGTTTCGTTACGCGCCGACAGCAACCAGTTATAAAAGCAACAGCACAGGTCTAACCCCACATTAGGGATCCAGTTTCATAAAAGCTAAACTCCGTCCGAACAGGCCACGGTTGGCCCAATGGTACCGACCGACCTCGCGATTGGCGTCACTGAATGCGGGTATGAAGGGGCATGTGATCAACACACGACTTTCCCGGCCATTGTCAGTTTTTGTGACTGGAGCCACTATTTCTCAATCGAGTAGCTCTTCAGTTGGCCTCACAGGGGCTGAGTGCACCCCACTTGTCATCATCGCTCGACATATCCGAGCGGTGACACACACAAGTGCTAGCCAGACCTGCCACTGCTTAATTTCGCAATATTTTTTATATTCACTTCGGGAAAATTAATTATGTTATGATGAATTTATTACGTGGTAGTTTGAAAACTAATGTACATTATCATATTTTGTAAATAAGTAACAGGTACAATATTCAAACTACCGAAAATGGCCGTCGTAATAATAAACAAAAATAGCTTGTAAATTATAGATTGCAGCGATCAGTCTCTTTTTTAAATGTTGTTGTGCAGATCTAGATTTCGGCTAGAAACTAGCCATTCTCAGTGCTAAGAATACAAGAAGTACATAGTAGGGTGATGTAAAAAGTTGCTAATAATGGGTAAAATGGCTCTAAGCACTATGGGACTCAACATCTGAGGTCATCAGTCCCCTAGACTTAGAACTAGTTAAACCTAATTAAGCTAAGGACATCACATACATCCATGCCCGAGGCAGGATTCGAACCTGTGACCGCAGCGGCAGCGCGGTTCCGGACTGAAGCGCCTAGAACCGCTCGGCCACAGCAGCGGGCTAAAAGGTTACAAGTAATGGCTTAACTCATATGGTTTGTGTATTACATACCACTATTATTTTCGCTCAATGCATGTAATGCCTGTTGGTCGGGATTCATCCACAGTTCATTGAATTCTACTGTTTGCGGAAGGCAGGCTGTATGGAGAACACGTCGGTTGGTTACATGGCCTTCCGTAGACAGAAGTAATCAATGAACTGTGGCAGAAGCCCGACCAACAGGCATTACATGCATTGAGCGAAAATTATAGTTGTATGTAATACACAAACCATATGAGTTAAGCCATTACTTGTAACTTTTTACGACATCATTTAACTATGTGCGTCTTGTATTCTTAGCATTGAGAATGGCTAGCCTCTAACCGAAATCTATATCTGCACAATAAAATTTAAATAGGACTACTGATCGCTGCAATCTATAATTTACAAGTCAATTTGACAGTAGCTGAGTGCAACAGCTTTCTGAATGGAAGGTAACCTGATGAATAAAATTAGCAGTCGAAAGAATTGTAAAGACTTATTTACACACCATGTGAGAACATCTACCAATTTATTATGCACATCAAGAAGAAAATCAAGTAACAGTAATCACGATCACGGAAAAAGAGCCTGAATAAAGTTACGTTTGCCAAGAGCAAGCAAACAAAGAATACTAAATGACATTTTCTACGAGGGAGTAAAATTGTACCAGTAATGGTCCAGAAGAGTAAAGAGATTACTAAAATACAAATTTTAAATGTCAGTGACAGTTTATCTCTTACATAATTCATACTAGAACGCTAAGTATTATTTAGATAATACAGTGTAGAGCCTGGTAAAAAATTGACTTTATTTAATAAAAACACATGTCATAGGTACGAATCTTACTGTAAATGCGACATTCAAGTGCCTGTGTTGTTATATATCGCCGACCGGGGTGGCCGAGCGGTTCTAGGCGCTGCAGTCTGGAACCGCGCGGACGCTACGGTCGCAGGTTCGAATCCTGCCTCGGGCATGGATGTGTGTGACGTCCTTAGGTTAGTTAGGTTTAAGTAGTTCTAAGTTCTAGGGGACTGATGACCTCAGAAGTTAAGTCCCATAGTGCTCAGATCCATTTGAACCATTTTTTTTGGTTAAATATCCTTCGGATATGCATGCACGTCCGAAGGAACAGGCACTGCAGCAACTACAGCCGTTACGAAATAAATGAAACGTATTCCCAGTTGCAAATATGAGTAACCATCAGCTGTATAATGGGATGAAAATCTGTGCCGGAACAGGACTCGAACGAGCCCCTCTCAGGCAGCGACTGTCGATTAAAATGTCCTCCTCCATACAGGAATTACATAAAGTGCGTACGAATACAGGTAAATGTAAATGTCGTGTGACCAGGGCCTCCGTATGGGTAGACCGTTTGCCGGGTGTAAGTCTTTGGATTTGACGCCACTTCGGCTACTTGCTCGTCAATAGGGATGTAATGATGATGATTAGGACAACACAAGACCCGGTCCCTGAGCGGAGAAAATCTCCGACCCAATTGAATTCTTCCATTCGTGAATGACTGAGGAATTATGTACATCTTTAGAACTGTAAGACCATGCTCCAATACTACCTTTATCTTCCTTCATCAGGATTATGTCTGTGTCGTCTGGAGCAAGAGCGATAAGTAACACAAGAAGATCTGCATCTTGACCCACTATTATCACTTACTGGTAAAATTTTGAGGCATTTATTGCTTATGCATTGTCATTCGCAATCCTAGTTTCAATACCAAGACTGTCTAGTTTTTGCACAAACTGTGTGATAAACATTTCCTTACTGCAGAGGTTTCTCGCCATTAAAGAAAATTTCTTGTGAGGTCCGCTTCATGGTTCGCCTTTGGCGTTCATTAGCTTTAGTGTCCAGAGAAATTTCTGAATACCTGTTACATACAACAGCAACATCATCTTTATAATGTCTCTGAATGTAAGCTATTAAGGTTTTGTAAATGTCGCCAAAAGTTCCATTCTCGGGACATACGACATGGTGGATAAGAAACCCTCAATCTATAACAAAGAACTTTGATTCATTATTGTCAATATTGCTTTCAGGTACTTGATTGAAAGACTGTACAGCGACGACTTTTTGGTTTCCTCATCTATCCACTGCTGTCAGACAGAGACATTGGTACACTCGATAATTTGTACGTGAAGCAATCCTTGAAATCGCTCAAATGGTTCAAATGGCTCTGAGCACTATGGGACTTAACTTCTGAGGTCATCAGTCCTATAGAACTTAGAACTACTTAAACCTAACTAACCTAAGGACATCACACACATCCATGCCCGAGGCAGGATTCGAACCTGCGACCGTAGCGGTCTCGCGGTTCCAGACTGAAGCGCCTAGAAGCGCTCGGTCACACCGGCCGGCCTTTAAATCGTCAGGTGGATGAAACGTGCACAGTAATCTCTGAAATAACTGCATTGTATCTACTTCAGTTACTTTTTTTCAATCCTAACAGTTAACATGCACATTGTCCTAACCATGCTGGATCGCTGAAGCTTCAGAGAACCAAATTTTGGCGAGACAGTAGCTATTGTTCGAAGAGCTTCTTCACCAACAGTCACAGCTTTGTAGCAGTTTACTTTCTGAGAAGCTACTGATCCAGATCCTAATGGATACAGTTGCTTTTTATAAACAAATGGAGTGTGCTGTTGCAACCATAGATGAAATGAAGGGCTTATTTCAATAGTGGTACAAGTCCATTACCTCCACTTTTCTGTCTATAACGCTTCAGAAATTAATGAGCCAAACAAACAGAAGGAAAGGTTCATCTCTGGAAAGAAGCCATATGCTTGAATATTTCTGGTATCTCAACTGCAGATTTTTCAGCGCTCATTTAACTTTAGGGCTCTGTATCTCAATATGAACAAAAATGGACTTGTACCAATATTGAAAAAAGTCCTTCAAATGTTCTACGAATTTTCTCGTCAATTTTGTCCTCCCACTCCTCATTTCATGTTGATCACTCGAAACCGAATGTAAACTGCAGAACTGTTCCATAGCTTCACATATGTGATGGGCTACTGGTATACCGCAAATCCATCTGTTCAACACACAGTGGGTGAAACCTCTTCCATCTGAAACACCTCCAACACTCTTCAGGTTCTTCATAAGCGATCGTTCTATCGTCATGTCGGTCCATACTCCACACCATACTTTTCAGAGTGTCGAACCGTGAAGAAGCTGCCCTTCATGAATCTATCGAACTCCGCGGGTTTCGTGGTTTCTTTCAGTTTTTCCATATCCTGGAGGTACAAATGACGCGTCTTAGCATAAGGAAAGAGTCCAGTTGCACGGAATATTGAGAGCATAGCTCTCACGCGTTCTATATGGAGCTCCCAATTCCCCATACGCTCTGCCTGGATGAAATTGTACCCATAACTGGGAAGTTTTGCCTCTTTGCTTAATATCATCCGCAGTGTTGACAAATTCATTTTTCAGCTTTTCAATCACTTGATCTTTTTCCAAATCGCCGAAAGATGCACCGTTTCCAATCAAATCAGAAATACAATCTTCAATAAGTTGCTTCTCCTCCTCCGTGACTGCCATTTCCTCCAGTATTATGATGGAAAGAGCACACATGACTGCAGAGTGTACCTGAATTGCCCTCATGTATGCACGACCAGAAAGTATATGGGGGACAGAAGCTGCAGCATATACAGTCTCCAAAAGTAGAGAGAGTCCACAGTTATCATTAAGAATCCTATTGCTCCTAGAAAAGTCATTATCAAGTGAAAGCCTCCTAATCTAACAACTACATTAGTGTATACCTTACTCCATCCATTAGCCTCCACTGAAACTATCAATATCTTTAGTTTTCATGTAGGGTGGTTGATCAAACGTCACGATACATGTTTGCCGTATGGTCTTCTTACTCTCCGCGATGGGATAAGTTAAAGCGGGTAAAATAGTACTGTAATCTGTGGGCGGGTTATTGATGAATGAAAGTGCTAATACATTTGATTACGTATAAGGTTCTCCAGTTATGATTTTGTCCATAAAACCTTGCCATTATACAAACTTTTTGGCCACTTGCTGTTTCAGCAAGAGCTCGCCATGTCAGAGAGTTCCGTTGCTCTCTGATGTTCTAAAGCTTTCTCAAGAGTCACACACCTGATTCCGCCCATAGTATGGGATGTACATTTGTCCTTTTTTTTTTTTTTTTTTTTTTTTTTAATGGACTTGTAGTCCGGGGTGAGTTGCGCTATTGAAGTCAGCATTATCGAAAACGAACTGCGAGAACGAATCATTTCATATATTTGGTTTCCAGAACTTGAACGGCAGAAGCCTGTAATAAAGCCATAGTACTATATGAATAGCAGAAACCCATATTCGAGACAATTTCAACAATTCTTTTCATCGCACTTTACGAAACAAGTACACTGCAAGACCAAGTTGCAGTGGGGAGATAAATGACCGAGGATTGGTAGCTGACACAGTCGCATGGGATATTGCTGTACATTCTTTTAAAGGGCCTGTTCACTGCCTTTCTCTTTTGGCGAAACCACACCCTCCAAAAATCGTGTAAAGCATCAGGAACCAAACCTCAGCATTCTCTGTCAGGTCATTGATATCTGGCAAAACTGTATGGAGTCATTCTTATATCTTCACGGACGATAGCTGCTGCTGCTTTTGCTATTCTCTTTCCCTGATCTTTTTTCATTAATAGCTCGTTCACTGTACCACTGATTCAAAAGTTTATGACCACTGCCATGAAAATATACAACTGGGGGATTTTTTTGGCATTGTGGCAAACAAGACCCCATCACAGAGGTGTTCAGTCAGTTTGTCTTTCAGAGTTTTTGTAGTCACTGGCTCTCCTTCTGAGAGGTATTCATTAACTTCCTGCAACAAAACGAGCAGTGAAAATTGACATTCCTCTGAACTATCTATAAATTTGAATAATTCTTGAAAAGCGGCATCAAAGTTGGTATCTTGAGGGCGGCCTCTTTTTCGAACAGAGGAGGGGTTCCACACTAGTTTAGCATAGCAATCTTCGTGATAACGGACTTCTGCAGCTACTAAACACAAAACACTATTGATGTGTTCAGCAACCTTTCTACCGAAATCATCATCGCGCTTCTGTGCTGTCTCAAGCAGCGTAAGTTTCACAGTTAAAGAGTGAACTTCAAACAGTCCACCGCGTCTGGGGAGAGTTTTTTTTTGTTTGTTTGTTTTGTTTTGTTTCCGCCTTTATGTCACACTTTTCAGCACATATGAAACAGCCTCTTTCGAAATTCAATGGATAAGAGGAAGAGGATCTCAAACTTTTATCATCTGTTTGTGCAACATTCTGATTAATTAGTTTCCTAATATTACGTCCTTAGTACATTCACGTCGACATACCTTAAGCACTTCCATTAGTCCAGTGTTCTGTAGAAGATTATGAGTCCCATACTTTCGTTCCTTGCTGACGCATGTGAGAGTTTCCAACCCCTTCGTCACTATTGATATCTCTCCTTCCGAATCACAGTCCAGATAAAAGAAATGAGACTAAGAGGAAGCACTTCATAACACCACAAACTGATATATACTGTCA
Source organism: Schistocerca serialis cubense (assembly GCF_023864345.2). Classification (NCBI taxonomy): domain Eukaryota; kingdom Metazoa; phylum Arthropoda; class Insecta; order Orthoptera; family Acrididae; genus Schistocerca; species Schistocerca serialis. Next base: position 634,579,028 of record NC_064642.1, read on the forward strand.
CAAAAACATAACTCTCTAGCACTACTTTGACAGTTCACAACATTAACTCAACTGAACTGGACGTTGGGTAGAAAGAAACGGCAGCGACGATAGAGGTAACGGAGCGCTGAGTGAGTGGGAAGGGTAACTTCACGTTTTCATTGTTGGCACGTACTCCTAATTTCAACAATACTGATCGCAAAAGAAATACAGGGTGATTCAAAAAGAATACCACAACTTTAGGAATTTAAAACTCTGCAACGACAAAAGGCAGAGCTAAGCACTATCTGTCGGCGAATTAAGGGAGCTATAAAGTTTCATTTAGTTGTACATTTGTTCGCCATTTCAGCCAATAAAGTTTTTGGTCCCTTTTTCTTCGAAGGTGCTACTGTAACTGGACTACAGTATCTGGAGATGTTAGAGAATTGGCTGTTCCCTCAGCTCGAACAAAAAGCACAACAATTCATATTTCAGGAGGATGGAGCGCCACCACATTGGCACTTATCTGTCCGTAACTACCTGAACGTCAACTACCTGAGGCGATGGATCGGCCGCCAGGCAGCCCGTGACAGAGCACGTCATCACTGGCCTCCAAGAAGCCCTGATCTTACCCCCTGCGATTTTTTCTTATGGGGGTATGTTAAGGATATGGTGTTTCGGCCACCTCTCCCAGCCACCATTGATGATTTGAAACGAGAAATAACAGCAGCTATCCAAACTGTTACGCCTGATATGCTACAGAGAGTGTGGAACGAGTTGGAGTATCGGGTTGATATTGCTCGTGTGTCTGGAGGGGGCCATATTGAACATCTCTGAACTTGTTTTTGAGTGAAAAAAACCTATTTAAACACTCTTTGTAATGATGTATAACAGAAGGTTATATTATGTTTCTTTCATTAAATACACATTTTTAAAGTTGTGGTATTCTTTTTGAATCACCCTGTATAATCAAGTAGAATATATAGGCTACGAAATATTTCCATATACGTAATTACGCTTTTCATTTAAATACTTTGCTAGGTAACAAAAACAGCAAACTATTACGTTAACAGAATTCTATTCCAATTCTTATACCTCAAATACCATTCGCATAAATAAAGAAATGCACAAGATATTTTTCGTGTACTATTTTGAGAGGAATATATTTACTAATAAGAGCTCTGTTCGAAAAATGAGCTTTTTTGAGTATAAATTTAAAATATGGAACAAATTGACTTTGAGAGGGGTAAAAGGGGGACGCGCCCATCACTACGAACTTTTCTGTTTCTTATTAATACACCCCATATGAGTATTTTCCCGAAGTTTCAAAACTTTACACATTTCCCCCCCCATTTACTGAGTTTCTTACTAATTTGCCTGGGGTATTTGTTCAGAAGGGGAGGCCGAAAAGCGATTGTCACCTTTCGGCCGGTCGGCGATTACAGAATCGACGCTCACGCCATGAAATCTTTCTCAAACGATTTTACAAAATCTATTCGGTACAAAAATTTCATTTTTGCTTTACTTGTAGCTTTATATGTCAGGTTCATTACGATTTTCCCATCATTGTAATACTTACGTGGAAGTAAGACAACGCGTGGAATTCGAAGAAGTTTGCAAATGAAATATAGGAGTCGTTAAGATTTTTCGTCTCGTGCATATTACATAATACGTTGATGCGTATGAAATGGGATCAATATATTCAATGTCTCTTTAGACTTGGTTGGAGGTCTCTATTTGTCACCAATCTAGAGAAAATTAATCTGACGTAGCGCAATCATTTGCGATCGCGCCGCGTCAGCAATAAAGCCAAAGTGATTTGTTTGTTTGTTTTGTTTTGTTTTAGGGCAAAAAAAAAAAAATACTGAGGTCATACGCGCCCAAGTCAAAACTATAGAACGCAAACAGCGAGACAAGGGCAAACGATTATATGTCAGTCCCAACGGAAAGGAGACATCTAAACAAGGCTCATGGAAAAAGCACTAAAAAAAATGGAGATTCAAAACTAAAATTTAAATGGTCTTCACCGTATTGCTTCGGGGGATAAAAAGTAAAACTCAGGAGACAGCCCGCGCGTCATTTGCTAAAACAGCTGATAAATCAGATGGCAAACCCAAGATGGAACGTAAATTAGTAAAAACAGGGCATTGCAGCAGGTAGTGGAGGACAAAGCCAGAGTGAAATATACACAACATTCCTCATATTTCAGAACCGGTTTGAGATCTCGAAATGAGGTATTAGCAAATGGTAGAACACAAAGTGGAGAGTATTTTCCCGTATGGTTATTATACAAACCTTCGTTATCTACAGTGTTATTCAACTAACTACAGACTTTTCTGATGCTGAATGTAATTTTCAAGAGCAATCGGTAGCTGGTGAAATGAGAAATGCTATGGGTTTTAGTACAACGTAAGTGAAGTCATTACACTTTTATTTCGTACCGAGGGTGTGCTTTATCGTATGTTGCTGACCTTACTTTTCCCCAGTTCCTCACTTAATAAACTTGATAAACCACCATTTCAGAAATCTCTCGCAATTGCGTCTGCACAACATGTTAGTGAGGTGTAAACTCGGCTGAGTTTTGGCAAAAGGAGCAAATTTTAACGTGGCAACAAGACAAACGTGTAGGTTTTACTCAAAATTGCCCACTCGTTATTTTTCTCTGAAAGCTATAAATGATTAACAAACCAGGCGACAATAAATCGCTGCATTCTCGGCGGAATTCTTTTTAAATACTAGCCAGAGAAGAAGCGACAGATCTCTTTGAATGGTCTCTACCCACGTGTGGGCATGGAGGGGCCCCGTTTAATATTTACAAAAAACGTGAGCGTCGGCTTCAGTTTAGAAAGGCGCTTCCCTTCCAGCGCTCGGCATTTACTCATCCCATACAACTGTCTGAGTGCCCCCCCCCCCCTGACCGCTGACGCTCTTCCCACGCTTCCCCAGCCGACTGTGCATCTAGCGGCCACGGAATTTTGCACGCCCTATAACCAGATTGCAGGCGGTGAGAGCCGCTCCTTGCCCACTAAACTCGCAGCGGTCACTGCTGCAGGAAAACGTGGGCCCCCCCATAGCCCAACGGTTAACGCTGTTAACTCGCTGCAATTGGCAGGACGCCGAGTTTGTCAGTCACACCCGTCACTACTTTGCACATCTATTACTGGAGCTTCCTCATAGTTGACGACATCTCTGGCGTATGAAAATTAATAGAGTAACTGCGAAGCACGTTAAAATGATTACTTGCCAGCACTGAAAGCCGATAAGTTATTGAGGAGAGGGGATTCTGATTCACAAGTCAGCGACAAATGTATCTTATTCCTAAAATAAAAGGAAAAACTTCTCAATATGTATATATACAGGGTGGTCCATTGATAGTGACCGGGCCAAATATCTCACGAAATAAGCGTCAAACGTCCCGGCGGAGGTTCGAATCCACCCTCGGGCATGTGTGTGTGTGTGTTTGCCCTTAGGATAATTTACGTTAAGTAGTGTGTAAGCTTAGGGACTGATGACCTTAGCAGTCCCATAAAATATCACACACATTTGAAAATTTTTTTAAGCGTCAAACGAAAAAACTACAAAGAACGAAACTTGTCTAGCTTGAAGAGGAAAACAGGATGGCGCTATGGTTGGCCCGCTAGATGGCGCTACCATAGGTCAAACGAATACCAACTCCGTTTTTTTAAACAGGAACCTCCATTTTTATTACATATTCCTTTAGGACGTAAAGAAAGATAAACGATTTAGTTGGACCTTTATTTTCGCTTTGTGATAGATGGCGCTATAATAGTCACAAACATATGGCTCACAATTTTAGACTAACAGTTGGTAACAAGTAAGTATTTTAAATTAAAATACAGAACTTAGGTACGTTTGAACATTTTATTTCGGTTGCTCCAATGTGATCATTTCTGAGAACGCATGCTGTTACAACGTGATTACCTGTAAATACCACATTAATGCAATAAATGCTCAAAATGATGTCCGTCAACCTCAATGCATTTGTCAATAGGTGTAACGACATTCCTCTCAACAGCGAGTAGTTCGCCTTCCCTAATGTTCGCACATGCATTGACAATGTGCTGACGCATGTTGTCAGGCGTTGTCAGTGGATCACGATACCAAATATCCTTCAACTTTCCCCACAGAAAGAAATCCGGGGACGTCAGATCCAGTGAACGTGCGGGCCATGGCATGGTGCTTCGACGACCAATCCACCCGTCATGAAATATGCTATTCAATACCGCTTCAACCGCACGCGAGCTATGTGCCGGACATCCATCACGTTGGAAGTACATCGCCATTCTGTCATGCAGTGAAACATCTTGTAGTAACATCGGTAGAACATTGCGTAGAAAATCAGCATATATTGCACCATTTAGATTCCATCGATAAAATGGGAGCCAATTATCCTTCCTCCCATAATGCCGCACAATACATTAACCCGCTAAGGTTGCTGATGTTCCACTTGTCGCAGCCAGCGTGGATTTTCCGTTGCCCAGTAGTCCATATTATGCCGGTTTACGTTACCGCTTCGTCGCTAAATAGAAAGCGTGCAAAAAATTTGTCATCGTCCCGTAATTTCTCTTGTGTCCAGTGGCAGAACTGTACACGACGTTCAAAGTCGTCGCCATGCAATTCTTGGTGCATAGAAATATGGTATGGGTGCAGTCGATGTTGATGCAGCATTCTCAACACCGATGTTTTTGAGATTCCCGAATCTCGCGCAATTTGTTTGCTACTGATGCGCGGATTACCCGCGACAGCAGCTAAAACGCCTACTTGGGCCTCATCATTTGTTTCAGGTCGTGGTTGACGTTTACCATGTGGCTGAACACTTGCTGTTCCCTTAAACAACGTAACTATCCTGCGAGCGGTCCGGACACTTGGATGATGTCGTCCAGGATACTGAGCAGCATACATAGCACACGGCTCTCGGGCATTTTGATCACAATAGCCATACATCAACACGACATCGACCTTTTCCACAATTGGTAAACGGTCCATTTTAACACGGGTAATGTATCAGGAAGCAAATAATGTCCGCACTGGCGGAATGTTATGTGATACCACGTACTTATACGTTTGTGATTATTACAGCACCATCTGTCACAAAGCGAAAAAAATGTTCTAAGTAAAACATTCACATTTCTTTACGTACTACACGAATATGTAATAAAAAATGGGGGTTCCTATTTAAAAAAACGCAGTTGATATCCGTTTCACCTATTGCAGTGCCATCTAGCGGACCAATCATAGCGCCATCTGATTTCCCCCTTCAAGCTAGACGAGTTTCGTTCTTTGTAGTTTTTTCGCTTGATATTTGGCCCGGTCACCACCATGTTTATGTGCGTGTGTGTGTGTGTGTGTGTGTGTGTATATACGGTGTCACGGGGGAGGGGGGGGGGGGAGAAAAATGGCTCTGAGCACTATGGGACTTAACATCTATGGTCATCAGTCCCCTAGAACTTAGAACTACTTAAACCTAACTAACCTAAGGACGTCACACAACACCCAGCCATCACGAGGCAGAGAAAATCCCTGACCCCGCCGGGAATCGAACCCGGGAACCCGGACGTGGGAAGCGAGAACGCTACCGCACGACCACGAGATGCTGGCGAGGGGGGGGGGGGGGGAGGAGTAGTGCACACATATTATTGGTGTGACCAGTGTGTTGAAATACTAAAATGCCAACATGAACCACGAAGACAAATTTTTACCGTAAAGAAAATCGTATGAGGTAGATCAATAAAGTAAGTAATGGCGACACAGAACTTTTAACAAGATAATAATAAGTTGTCGTCTCTTTCTCTATGAATAGATGATGAATGCAGCTAGCCGCTAACTTTGTGTAATGTCTTGTCTGTATAGACGTGTATCTGTTGCCTTTAAGACCTTCACACATAAATCTATACAGTAATGTAAGGGCCTCCCGTGTCTTGGCTGATCCGTGATAAGACAGGCGAAAGGTTAGACTAATGGAGGATTATTAGTATTATCTCTATTTTCATTCGCTCTCTCTCTTTCTCTCCTTTATCTATGTACAGTTTTTAATATAATATTTCATTACGTGAAATCAGCCAAATAGGATCTTTGGTGGAGTCCTTCGTCTTGGTAATCAGCGGCTGGCTTGCTGTAAGAGATCTTTACATTTATTATTACTGTTAAACACTGTATTCAGTCGGGAGAATCAATCGTGTGGACAATTTGTTCCTTTTACGAAAGATTGCGAATTCCAGATGTGTACGAAGCCTTTTTGGACGATTTAACACAGACTCAGCGATTGCAGGCTCTCTTCGACACAGCTGAAGCTTCCCCACTAATTACAGGGCCAACGTGATCATCAAATGGTTCAGAAAAAACTCATTCGTTCATTCACTCCGGAACAAAGAGTCAAAAACCTTATTTATGAAGGAAATTGTGTATTAAATCCATCTCCGTTACATGTCCAGATCTCCGGTGATTCCACGTCTTAATTATTTTCCGTTTACACTCTCTTTCTATTCAAACAAAACGCTAGTGGCACAAAAGTTAATTCGATCGATTTAGCGAGAAGAAAATCAGAATATGTAATTCTCAGAAATACGTCAATCCCTCAATCCCTACTCCAGAAGCTGTCCTAGTTGCCACTCTAACAACCATGGAGAATGCATATATGCAACTCTGTTATTTCAAAGAATAAACGCGCTAGAAAACTCTTTGGCGTCGTCTAGCTGTCGCCGCATATGTTACGAGAAAATCAGATCAGATACTTTTCCAAAGTGAATGAATGTGGATGGTTTGATTGACAATGATTAATTAGTGCGTGGTAGAGGGTATTTTCTGTGGGGACGTTACAATCTGTTTATCATCTTCTCGATTGCAACACAGTCAACTGTTACATAATGTGGAATGAACATGAGGGAAATGAGAAATTAGACGTTCAAATGTGTGTGAGCTCTTAAGGGACCAAACTGCAGAGGTCATCGGTCCGTAGACTTACTCACTACTTAAACTAACCTATGCTAAGAACAACACACACCTGTGTCCGAGGGAGGACTCGAACCTCCGACGAGTCGGTGACATGGCACCTCTAACCACGCGGCCACTCCGCTTGGCAACTAGCGTCAGGACATTTGAAACATGCACAGCTTCACCTCTAAGAAAAACGCAGTGTAATATACGGAGCGACACGGGTAAGCCGGCCGTAGTGGCCGTGTGGTTCTAGGCGCTGCAGTCTGAAAAGCGCGAGACCGCTACGGTCGCTGGTTCGAATCCTGCCTCGGGCATGGATGTGTGTGTTGTCTTTAGGTTAGTTAGGTTTAACTAGTTCTAAGTTCTAGGGGACTAATGACCTCATAAGTTGAGTCCCATAGTGCTCAGAGCCGTTTGAACCATTTAATTTTTTTGACACTGGTAAACGGTGGAGGAAAAGAGGTACAAACATCGTGTACCGGAAGAATCGAGTCTGTGTAGTTCTAAATATCTGCCACAGATGACGACAGTTCGTCGTTGTGCACCGTTCACCACCAAGCGAAATAATGTCTAGATTTCTTGGATATGTTCAGAATGTGAGATGATCCACTGGCTGCATGAAAAAAAAAATTGCTTGTATGATAGTCACAAAACTAAATGCACTGATTACTGAAAATATTATGCCCACATTTGTAACTTATTATAGCAGCGATTTTGAGTAGCGAGGATTCAGCGATTTTAAGTGGCAAGGATTCAGCAAGTTCTGGCTAGTTTTCCGAAGGTAAGTGTCACCAGATAACTGCGCACGAAATGGTGGCTCGCAAGGTCAAAAAGTGGTGCCCGATAGCATGCTACTTGCGTCCTATCGCCTTGAGAGTTCACTATCATGCTCCTCGAACCAGTTACGATTCTCGTCTTGGACAATTACCCTGCAGGAAGACACTATCGCTGTCAGGGAAGACATCAAGCAGGAAGAGATGCTGGTGGTCCTAAGCCGTCACGGTGCCTCCGATTATTACCACAGTTCGCATAAAAGCCCAATGAATCTGTCCCAAAGCATAATACTGTGTCCATCGGCCTGGGTCCATTGCGTGGTGCATATTGCGGGAAGCAGTTTGCCTGGATGATAAAGTGTTCTGGAGACGACTGTCAACCTAGTGTAACAAAAAACCTGATTCATCACACGAGGTGATCCGTTTCCGTGGATCCACGGTCAGACCGCCCGTGTCCACTGCAGTCGTAACTGACGATGTCGTCAAATCGACGGAACTCATAGGCGCCTTCTGGTGCAGATCATCGTGTTTAACAATGTGTGGCTAACAGTATGCTCCGAAACACTTGTTCCTGCACAAACGCTCTACCCTGTCGTCACATCTGCCACAAATCGCCGTCCATCCTGCTTTACAATGTGGGGAAGGCTCCAAAGTACACATTCTGTGATGAAGTGTGGACGCCCAACATCTCGTCGTTTCACAGTCCTTCAACAACCATTTTCCGTAGGTCTTTCAACATCCACATAGTCGCTCACAAGTTTAGCACGCGAACAACTGAACACCTTCGCAGTTTCAGAGACGCTCCTTCCTACGCCCCAGGCCACAGTATTCTTCGCTTTGTGAAAGTCGCATATGTCGTGGATTTACCTATTAGCCATCCGTATCGTCGCTAAAATCATTCCTTGCTACGCGTATGTGTAAGGGACACTTAAATTAAAACGAGACAGACGGAAGAAAGTAAATGAACTGTTTATTATTTCAAAAGTAATAGCCATAACTGGCACTATATTTATCTTATTGTGAGACGAGACGGCCAGTGCCTTCATGGGAAAATATTTGCGGTTGTCTACGGACTCCGATTGTATCAAGACTTTCACTCTCCTCCGAAGCGAATCGACGACCACGAGTATCTTTCTTCAGGGAATCACAAATATGAGACTCGCATGGAGAGCGATCGGGACTGTATAGAGAATGTGCAAGGACTTCCCTGCGAAACTCCTGCGACATAGTCGAAATAATTTTCGCAACATTTGGGTGGGCGTTTTACTGCAACAGAATGATACCGTCCGTCAACATTCCTGGGCCTTTGGACTTGATGTCCACGTAAACACTTTGCAAAAATTGAAGCACGCCGTCAAGTCCAAATGCCCAGGAACGTTGACGGACGTCATCATTCCGTTGCAGGAAAACGCTCTCTCATATGTTGCCAAGGTTGTTTCGACTGCGCTGCAGAAATTTCGTTGATAAGTTCTTAGACATCCCCTATATAGTCCTGATTTCTCCTAATGCGATTACCAAAATTTTGGTGTCCTCCGTCTGTTTCGGATGAAGAGGTGCATGCCTAGATATCATCATCGTTTCCTAGGCAACCACAAACATTTTTCATGAAGGAGTGGATACATGTATTAACACTTATGGAGATTACTTTTGATTGATAAACAATTTACTTACTGTTTTCAATCTGTCTCATTTTCATTTACTGCCCTTTTGCTACATTTAGCCTGCCACACGCCCACAACACCATCAAGTTTCTCGGTGAGCAGTGATCCTAATGCTTTTGGCCTATCAGTATAACATATAAATATTATTTTCTTTCTCATTAAAGTCATTTGTCCATGTAATGAAAATACGTCATGTTATTCCTTTTTAGTTTTGTAACAATTTTCACATATAATTCTAACCATCCGCCTAACATGCGTAATGATAAAGCTTTAATACCACCTCCTATTTTCAAATACATACACAAAAGCGCCAGAGAAACTGGTATAGGCATGCGTATTCAAATGCAGAGATGTATAAACAGGCAAAAAAAACGGCTCTGCGGTTGGCAACGCCTATATCAGTCAACAAGTGTTTGGCGCACTTGTTAGATAAGTTACTGCTGCTACAATGGCACGTTATCAAGATTTAAGTGAGTTTGAATGTGGTGTTATAGTCGGCGCACGAGAGGTAGGACACAGTATCTCCAAAGTTGCGATGAAATTGGATTTTCCCGTACGACCATTCCGCGAGTGTACCGTGAATATCGGGAATAGTGTAAAACATCAGATCTCCGACATCGCTGCGGTCGGAAAAAAAATCCTGCAAGAACGGGAGCAACGACGACTGGAGAGAATCGTTTAACGTGACAGAAGTGCAACCCTTCCGCATATTTCTGCAGATTTCAATGCTGGACCATCAACAAGTGTCAGCATACGAACCATTCAGCGAAACATCATCGACATGCCCTTTCGGAGCCGAAAGCCCACTCGTGTATCCTTGATGACTGCATGACACAAACCTTTACGCCTCCCTGGGCCCGTCAACACCGACATTGAACTGTTGATGAATGGAAACGTGTTGTCTGGTCGTACGAGTCTCGTTTCAAATTGCATAGAGCGGACGGACATGTACGGATATGGAGACAACCTCATGAATCAATGGACCATGCATATCAGCAGGGGACTGTTCAAGTTGGTGGAGGCTCTGTAATGGTGTGGGGCGTATGCAGTTGGAGTGATATGGGAACCCTGATACGTCCAGATACGACTCTGATAGGTGACAGGTACGTAAGTATCCTGTCTGATCACCTGCATCCATTCATGTCCATTGAGCGTTCCGACGGACTTGCGCAATTCCTGCAGGACAATGCGACACTCCACACGTCCACTACAGAGTGGCTATAGAAACACTCTTCTGAGTTTAAACGCTTCCGCTGTCCACCAGACTCTCCAGGCGTGAGCATTATTAAGCATATCTGGGATGCCTTGCAACGTGCTGTTCAGAAGAGATCTCAAACCCCTCGTTCTCTTAGGGATTTATGGACAGCCCTGCAGAATTCGTTGTATCAAATCCCTCCAGCACTACCTCAGACATCAGCCGAGTCCAAGGCACGTCGTGTCGCGGCACTTCTGCTTGCTCGCTGGGGCCCTGCACGATTTTAGCCAGGTGTACCAGTTTCTTTGACTCTTCAGTGTAAAACAAAAAAAGGAAGTGAATACTTAGTTCACTTTTTACCATTTCTTCGACTTTTTACGTAATGCAGTGCAGACATACTTTGTCCTCGCTGTGTTTCGATGTTATTCATTTAACATATGAGATGTGCCTTCATCCCTTAATGCTCGTAAACCTTGGTCTACGGAATTGTAACCCATGTTCGGTAGGTCAGAATAACAATAGATGCCACACTTGGCGGATTTCAGCTGTATCCATATTCAGAGCTTGCTGCTGGACTATTTCTCGTAGTGTGACGAGCACAACGCCACATGTAGCCGACTTCTCATCCCATGACTTGCTCTGCTTTATCTTTTCTCCTCATATCTCGCTGTTTCTGACCCTCCCCGCGCCCTTCTCCCATCGCCCCCACCCTATCACCATCATTACCCACACCCGCGTTAATGAAGCTCATCGCGCAAAGTGTCGTGTGAATTGTCTTGAGTACTGGGCTAATACCGCACGAGTGCATTTCGTAGAAGTTCCAAATACGTCGTGAACCTCGGAACAATCACCTGGGAGCAAGCAGTGATGGAAAGCATCGACGTGAAAGGAAACAGAGAATCCATGTTATACCGAAAACAGGCCATAAGCTGACTCACGTACGGAAATGGAAGAAAACAGGATACAACAAGTCTGAATCTTAGTCACTCTTATCTTATTGAAATGACTCATATGTGACTTGTACGACGGAAGCAGCACATTACTGCCCAGTCTTCCTGCGGATCGGTTCTCGAAAATTTCCGAAAAAGGTTTGACGCGAAACCAGTCACTTTCCTTCAGACTATTCCCAATGAAGTTGCTCATTCGCCATTGCTACTCTTTAGTGTCGCCTACGCTGATCTGTAGAAACTTTGTGCTTGTCTGAGAATCCTTTCGGAATCTGCTCTCAGATTTATTTGAAAAGAACTTGATTTCAAATGTTGGCTTCACTTCATTAGGCCTCGTAATGTTAAAACTACGTACATATAGATCTACAAACATACTCGGCAAGCCACAGTGCAGTGCGTGGCGGAGGGTACCCTGTACTACTACTACTAGTCATTTCCTTTCAGCCTAGCGGGGTAGCCGCGCGGTCTAGGGCACCTTGTCACGGTCCGCGCGGCTCTCCCTGTCGGGGGTTCGAGTCCTCCCTCGGGCATGGATGTGTGTGTGTGTTGTCCTTAGTATAAGTTAGATTAAGTAGTGTGTAAGCTTAGGGACCGATGACCTCAGCAGTTTGGTCCCGTAAGATCTTACCACAAATTTCCTGTTTCTATTTCCTTTCATGTTACGCTCGCAAAAAGAGCGAGGGAGAAACGACTGTTATATCCCCCCTTATCAGCAATAATTTCTCGTATCTTATCTTCGTGGTCCTTAGGTGAGATGTATGTTGGCGGCAGCAGAATCATTCTGCAGTCAGCTTCAAATGTCGGTTCTCTAACTTTTTCCAACAGCGGTCCTGGAAAAGAAATTCGCCTTTCCTCCAGGAATTCCCATTTGAGTTCCCGAACCATTTCGTGTTGTTCGAAACTATCAGCAACAAGTCTAGCAGTCCGCCTCTGAACTGTTACGACGTCTTCTTTAATCTGACTTGATACGGAGCCCCAATGCTCGAGCGGTACTCAAGAATGGGTCGCACTGGCGCCCTACATGCGAATATCTACAACTAAAGGCTTTCAAGCTCTGCAATACCCTCCTTAAATGTACTGCTTGGTTATAATCGACTATTATCAGCATCTTTGCCTTTTTCCCGGCAATTACAAGCATAATAGCTGCTGCGCCGTACAGCACGTGGAAATATGTTCTGCGTTTCTTTACAATAATCCGACGCTAATATTTTGCTGCAGACAACGGTAATATTAATGAACTATATGAAAATGCTGCTGAGCATACCTGATAAATAGTTTGCATCAACCGAAACCACTGACTAGTACAGCAACGCGCAACTGTGCGATGGTAGTCAGTTCGGAGATAGCCGATTTTGGACGACTTTGTGTCATGTTGGTACAATTCCACACCTCTCCACAGTGTCTCATGAAAAATGGTCATCTATCCGTCGGATGCGGGCATGAAGCTTCTCATACGGAGAACGAGAAGCGTTCCAGATTAATCAACTGAATCTCCCAGCCAATAATGTCACACCTCGAAGAAAACGGTCTATTGACACACAGTCAACATGGGTTTAGAAAACATCGTTCCTGTGAAACACAACTAGCTCTTTATTTACATGAAGTGTTGAGTGCTATTGACAAGGGATTTCAGATCGATTCCGTATTTCTGGACTTCCGGAAGGCTTTTGAAACTGTACCAAAGAGGCGGCTCGAAGTGAAATTGCGTGCTTATGGAATATCGTCTCAGTTATGTGACTGGATTTGTGATTTCCTATCAGAGAGATCGCAGTTCGTAGTAATTGACGGAAAGTCATCGAGTAAACAGAAGTGATTTCTGGCGTTCCCCAAGGTAGTATTGCTGTTCCTTATCTATATAAACGATTTTGGAGACAATATGAGCAGCCGTCTTCGTTTGTTTGCAGATGACGCTGTCGTTTATAGACTAATAAAGTCATCAGAGGATCAAAACAAAATGTAAAACGATTTAGAAAAGATATCTGAATGGTGCGAAAAGTGGAAGTTGACCCTAAATAACGAAGAGTGTTAGGTCATCAACATGAATGCTAAAAAGAGCTCGTTAAACTTCGGCTACACGATAAATCAGTCTACTCTAAAAGCCGTAAATTCAACGAAATACCTAGGTATTACAATTACGAACAACTTAAATTGGAAGGAACTCATAGAAAATGTTGTGGGAAAGACTAAACACTGCGTTTTATTAGCAGGACACTTAGAATATATAACAGCTCTACTAAGGAGACTGCCTACACTACGCTTGTCCGTCCTCTTTTAGAATAGTGCTGCGCGGTGTGGGATCCTTACCAGATAGGACTGACGGAGTACATCACAAAAGTTCAAAGAAAGGCAGCACGTTTTGTATTATCACGAAATATGGGAGAGAGTGTCACTGAAATGATACAGGATTTGGGCTGCAAATCATTAAAAGAAAGGCATTTTTCGTTGCGACGTAATCTTTTCACAAAATTCCAATCACCAACTTTCTCCTCCGAATGCGAAAATATTTTGTTGACACAGACCTACGTATGGAGGAACGATCTCCACGATAAAATACGGGAAATCAGAGCTCGTACGGAAAGATATAGGTGTTCATTCTTTCTGCGCGCTATACGAGATTGGAATAATAGAGATTTTTAAAGGTGGTTCGATGAACCCTCTGCCAGACACTTGAATGTGATTTACAGAGTATCCATGTAGATGTAGATTTAGACAACTCTTTGTTTACTAAGCTCGTCCAGTAAAATATTAGTCACCCTCTCAAAAGACCATACTGTTCGCTTTGGTGTGATATATGTGGTGTAGAACTGACACCAAGCTGTTATACAAAACCATCAGCACAGACGTTATTGAAGGTGAAATGTGCCAGTGTGCTGTCAACATAGGAAGATGGTTCTACGTGGTAACGTGATAGAAAAGCAGAAATGAGATAATTGTGTTTGTCCGATTTGTTGCTGTATCTAACGTGTATACGAACAAGAATTAATACTTACCTCCTTGATTCGGTCAAAGAATGCCGAAGGAGATCGGACTAATTGTGACTAAGCTGTTGGCTGATGTTTTCGGGTGACCACTGACGACGGCGTTTGTCGACCTTTGACAGTGCCACTATGACCACAATCTTAAAGGACTCAAATGTTTGCAACGTTCTCGTCAGGTCACCGAAGTTAAGCGTTGTCGTGCTTGGATGGGTGAACATCCGGGTCTGCCGAGCGCTGTTGGCAAGTGGGGAGCACTCAGCCTTTGTGAGGACACTTGAGGAGCTACCTGACTGAGAAGTAGCGGTTCCGGTCAAGACTTCGAAGGAAGCATTTGAGAATTCTTGATATCCAGAAACAAATGGCGCCAAAATCGATAATTTTTGTGAGGTGCACATGGAACTTGAAGATGAGCTACCGAAACTGGTATCAAAAATTAAATAACTTCTCAATTTGCTCTGCTGTTTGGTCAATTTCTTTTTTAAAAACTGACAATGACCGGAAGCACGGAGTGCTGACCACATGTCTCTCCATATCCACATCCAGTTACGCCTATCGGCTGAGGACGAGATGGCGGTCGGTCGGTACCGTTGCGCCTTCCGAGGCCTGTTCGGGCTGAGGAGGAGGGGAGATGCTTACAACTAACGTGACTAGGCCCAGTGTAATAACAGTTAATAAAATGTGAAAGGTATATACACAGGGTAAATTAATTCAAGTTTTGTAAGAAAATATTGTATTGAACCAGAGATGGTCAAATGTAGTATCGATTGTGTAGTAGCGTCGCTGCTCAACAGCGATCGCTGATTCAGTGTGTTATGAGTCATGTGTTAGGGTAACTTTAGATCGAGAGACGTATGGAGGACTCTCAAATGTAAAGACGTGTTGCATCTGATGCGTGCTGGATATATACTCACTCTCTACGGACAGTAGGGCGTTTTTTATTTGCAAGATAATATGATTTTTGCAAAGGACCTGGAAGAGCAGCTGAACGGAATGGACAGTGTCTTGAAAGGAGGGTATAAGATGAACATCAACAAAAGCAAAACGAGGATAATGTAGTCGAATTAAATCGGGTGATGCTGCGGGAATTAGATTAGGGTATGAGACGCTTAAAGTAGTAAATGAGTTTTGCTACTTGGGGAGCAAAATAACTGATGATGGTCGAAGTAGAGAGGATATAGAATGTAGACTGGCAATGGCAAGGAAAGCGTTTCTGAAGAAGAGAAATTTGTTAACATCGAGTATAGATTTAAGTGTCAGGAAGTCGTTTCTGAAAGTATTTGTATGGAGTGTAGCCATGTATGGAAGTGATACGTGGACGATAAATAGTTTAGACAAGAAGAGAACAGAAGCTTACGAGATGTGGTGCTACAGAAAAATTCTGAAGATTAGATGGGTAGGTCATATAACTAATGAGGAGGTACTGAATAGAATTGGAGAGAAGAGAAATTTGTGGAAGAACTTGACCAGAAGAAGGGATCAGATGGTAGGGCATATTATGAGGCATCATGGGATTACCAATTTAGTATTGGAGGGCAGCGTGGTGGTTAAAAATTGTAGAGAGAGACCAAGAGATGAATACACTAAACAGATTCAGAAGGATGTAGGTTGCAGTAGGTACCCGGAGATGAAGAAGCTTGCGCAGGATAGAGTAGCATGGAGAGCTCCATCAAACCAGTCTCTGGACTGAGGACCACAACAACAACAACACGATTTTTGCAAACTGTGAAGGGAATCTTAACACAAGTAGAAAATAATTAAGGTAAAGAAAGTTATTTTGTTACTAATGCAACGCGCGTATTCATAAGTAATGACAGAGACTATGTATAGCACTCACATCCAATGATTTTGTAAACCTAATTGTTAATGTATAATCACTTTATTGGGAGTGTTAATTGTGAGCATTATTAATTTTGTAAGAATGAAAAAACAGGTTTTAAAGTTACTGCCATATTGTTGCTAATCCCAAGTCAATACTAGTTTTCAGGTCCATGTCATTTTTGACTAACTACACTACTGGCGATTAAAATTGCTACACCACGAAGATGACGTGTTACAGACGCGAAATTTAACCGATAGGAAGAAGATGCTATCATATGCAAATGATTAGCTTTTCAGAGCATTCACACAAGGTTGGCGCCGGTGGCGACACCTACAACGTGCTGTCATGAGGAAAGTTTCCAACCGATTTCTCATACACAAACAGTAGTTGACCGGCGTGGCCTGGAGAAACGTCGTTGTGATGCCTCGTGTAAGGAGGAGAAATGCGTACCATCACGTTTCCGACTTTGATAAAGGTCGGATTGTAGCCTATCGCCATTGCGGTTTATCGTAGCGCACATTGCTGCTCGCGTTGGTCGAGATCCAATGACTGTTAGCAGAATATGGAATCGGTGGGTTCAGGTGGGTAATACGGAACGCCGTGCTGGATCCCAACGGCCTCGTATCACTAGCAGTCGAGATGACAGGCATCTTATCCGCATGACTGTAACGGATTGTGCAGCCACGTCTCGATCCCTGAGTCAACAGATGGGGACGTTTGCAAGACAACAACCATCTGTACGAACAGTTCGACGACGTTTGCAGCAGCATGGACTATCAGCTCGGAGACCATGGCTGCGGTTAGCCTTGAGGCTGCGTCACAGAGAGGATCGCCTGCGACGGTGTACTCAACGACGAACCTAGTTGCAGGAATGGCAAAACGTAATTTTTTAGGTTGAATCCAGGTTCTGTCTACAGCATCATGATGGTCGCATCAGTGTTTGGCGACATCGCAGTGAACGCACATTGCAAGCGTGCATTCGTCATCGTCATACTGGCATATCACACGGCATGATGGCATGGGGTGCCATTGGTTACACGTCTCGGTCACCTCTTGTTCGCAATGCCGGCACTTTGAACAGTGCACATTTCAGATGTGTTACGACCTGTGACTCTGCACTTCATTCAATACCTGCGAAACCCTACATTTCAGCAGGATAATGCACGACTGCATGTTGGAGGTCCTGTACGGGCCTTTCTGGATTCCGGAAATGTTCGGCTGCTGCCCTGGCCAGCACATTCTCCAGATCTCTCACCAACTGAAAATGTCTGGTCAATGGTGGTCGAGCAACTGGTTCGTCACAATACGTCAGTCACTACTCTTGATGAACTGTGGTATCGTGTTGAAGCTGCATGGACAGCTGTACCTGTCCACACCATCCAAGTTCTGTTTGACTCAATGCCCAGGCGTATCAAGGCCGTTATTACGGCCAGAGGTGGTTGTTCTGGGTACTGATTTCTCAGGATCTATGCACACAAGCTGCGTGAAAATGTAAGCACATGTCAGTTCTAGTATAATATATTTGTCGAATGAATACCCGTTTATCATCTGCATTTCTTATTGGTGTAGCAATTTTAATGGCCAGTAGTGTATATTTCTCAAGAGATAATTGTCTCAGTCATATTCGATTTAATTAAGATGTATGCCAAGCAACAGCCTTGCAGAACAGCTATTTGCTAACTATACAATTTAAAGTACTAACAGAGCAGTGAGAAGAGCGTTACCATCGCGCAAGTAATGATAAGAAATTTTATTATTTCAGGGACAGGATTGATTGAACGCAGGGACCATTATTTTCAAATTGATCAAGTTTTTCTTTATTAACAGGGCCCATTTCAAATCAATAGTTTTGATTCAGATTCAGTTTTTGTGTTACGTAAATTCATACAGTTTTGGTTTGGTATAAAGTTATTGACAGTTTTCATTCTCGCAGCTAAATTAAATTTTTATTCCCTCAGAAAAGTTCAGTACAGCGCAGATCGCATTACCGATTAGATCAAATTCACTTTTACGTGCCATTCCCATTCTAACAGTTGTATTTCAGACTACTCTCACGAGGGGACCTCATGGAAGGGGCATCGAGTTATGAACTCCCATTTCGCCTGCTTATAGTGTGGGTAGGCACCGATCACACACTAAAACTGTAGGTGCCAATGAGGCCTCGTTTTTGAAATATTGCCTGTTAAAGTTTGGGCAATACTTTATATACAGAAAAGTTTCACTATTGTGGCAAGTGAGCGAGTAGCCGAGTGACAAGGGAGCGAGACTCCCGTCCACGCGACCCTGGTTCGAGACCCGTATACACTACTATTTGTTAACTTTTTTATCAAATGCCTCTTTTAACTTATAATTAATCATCAAAATTACGCAAGTAATAGATTTAAAAAATTACAAGCCTCTATAAATCAAAATTACACATTGAATGTCAAATTTTGTCAAAATTTGTTAACTCCTGCTGCTCTTCATTGTTAGGTGGAGCCCACAAAATACCTCCTTGGTCTTCCACCAAATGTTCAATATTGTCGAAATTGCGCTAACTGACAACTCGTGAACAACTTGCACTTTTCTCCATTTTAAAGGATACACGTCTGCACACTTCATAGCCAAGCTTTCAACTGACGAGGAACGTTTATTCGGCAGTTATAACTGTCGCAACTCATGTACACACAGTAGAGCCCCTTTATTCGTGGAACGGCAGGTACAAATAGGGGAACGCCAACGGTCACCGACCATAAACAGGATTTAGGCGCGACGACGCGTCAATGATGTGACAGGTATAAAATTTTCTAGGACCCTGTCGCAACATTTGTATGACGGGTTTATGACTATTTTCGAAGAAATATTTTAACAACTTCTCTCAATTTTAAGGTAAATAGGCAAATTTATGTATGCCAACGTTTTAATTGCGGTTAATTTCCTGTTAAAATAAAAATAAACGCAAAAGATTGGAACAAAATGTGACATTCAATTTTTAATTTTGATTTATAGAGGCTTGTAATTATTTTTAATCAATTTCTTCCAGAATTTTCATGATTGATTATAAATTAAAAGAAGCAGTTGAAAAAACAAAAAGAAAACAAAAGTAGCACAGACGGGTCTCGAGCCAGGGTCGCCAGGACGGGGGTCTCGCTCGCTCGCCATTCTGTTTTTTTTTTAATAATCTCATTTTGTTCGCTATTGTTCGTTTCATCTGCTCGGGGCGGACGTCGTAAGACATCCGTTTAAGTTCGTCGTTGATCGATTAACTCAGTTTTTTTTTATTAAAGAGGGCAGCTAACGCTCTGACCGAACACGCTG
Source organism: Schistocerca serialis cubense (assembly GCF_023864345.2). Classification (NCBI taxonomy): domain Eukaryota; kingdom Metazoa; phylum Arthropoda; class Insecta; order Orthoptera; family Acrididae; genus Schistocerca; species Schistocerca serialis. Next base: position 634,598,610 of record NC_064642.1, read on the forward strand.
AGCTACCGTGCCGGCGCCAATCGGCTACTCGCTCACTTGCCAAAATAGTGAAACTTTCCTGTATATAAAGAGCTACCCAAACTGTAACAGGAAATATTTCTAAAACGAGGCCGCATTGTCACCTACAATTTTAGGGTGTGATAGGTGCCTACGCACACTATAAGTAGGCGAAGTGGGAGCTCATAACTCGATGCACATCCCAGAAGGCCCCCTCGTCTGTTACGTAATTGCAATCACATTTCAAAAGTACATGTTTCAAATGATTGAAAAAGAGAGACAAGTGACGTTGGGTTAGAAATGCCACCGCTGCTCTCATGCGCGTCGTGTATGAGTGACAGGGCACACAGAGCTTTGGGGAAGAGGCGGAGGAAGAAGTGGGAGCAGTGAAGGACGCGGAGGGGCGGCCTCGTCGCTTATCGCCAGAGCTGCGAGCAGCGCGCCGCGTAGCCGCGAGACGGTGACTCAGTGCTGCGTCGCACACAGACCAGCGCGGTTGCCATGGCGACCGACGAGGTGCCGCGACTGGTGGACGAGCTGCCCGCACCCTGCAAGGCCGTGACGGGTGACGTCACCCTGGGCGACCAGTGCCTCGTGCTGCGCCACCCCGACCAGCAGGGGCTGCTGGCCGACCTGCGGAATCTCGCGGAATCGGCGGCCGGCGAACGCAGGCCCTCTGAGGGCTACGACAGTTCTTCCGGGATCTGCGAGTTCGATCTGGAGCCGGTCCCCAGGAAGGACTCCCTGGACAGCTGCTTCTCGTCCTACAACTCCGGTGACCTGGCCGACGTTTCTAGGAAGCTCGCGTTCGGATTCGACACGGCTGGCGTGACGTGTACTGTCGAATGCGAGGAGAGCCTGGAACAGCGGTACGAGGCAGTCGAGAGCTGCAGTGTCGCGGAATATTCCGAGTCCGAGAGTGACAGCAGTAGCGAAGATGGCGAAGAAAATCTCGAGTGGCCGCTGGCTGGAGACAGATATGACGGACACGTCACTGACGGTGAGGAGCAGCCGGCAGACGAAGTGATACAATCGTTGTCCTCCCTGCTGCACAGAGAGACTACCCAGAAGTTCGAGAGTCTCACCGTGACCGACTCGGAGGCCGTGCACGTGGGCAACGTGACGTACATCTTGGGCGAGGTCAACGTGAAGCAGGTGGTGCAGGAGACTTCTCTCAAGCAGCAGGTGTTCGTGTCGCAGGGGAGGGGAGGTAAGGCTGCATGACCTTTTTTTTTCCACGCCTGCTTATGCAAGTGCCAGGTTGCTCCCAGTCTACATCTCACAGAGAACGACACATAAACAACTATAATACAGTAACCTATAGAACAGACTTGAAAGTCTCTTCGGGTTTGCTGTCGGATGCTAAAATCACGTTGACTCGATATTTCGGCGATTCAAATGTTCGCCATCTTCAGGAAAATGCTCAGCGGGACTCATCAGCAGAAGCAGCATTTTCCTGAAGATGGCGAACCGTTGGATCGCCGAAATGTCGAGTCAACATGATTTTAGCATCCGGCAGCAAACCCGAAGAGACTTTCAAGATTTATTACGCCGGGAAAGCCTGCGTAAACACATATAGAACAGACGTCTTCCCCCCTCAGGTTACCTGACGACTGTGCCGAAGGTAAGGGCAGCCTGCCACAAAGTTAAAATACAGTAAAATAGCGATATCATCAATAACAGCGGACCGCATACGGCCGAATAAATGCCATGTAAGAGAAAGAGAGAGAGAGAGAGGAGAGTTCGTTTGAGTCAGCATATCAGCCATTGTCTTCCAAATAAATATTGGAATCAGTTTACCTCTGAGAACTGTCTAAGTACGAAAGAAACATTAAAGGCGTATACAGAGCAAGACATGTAAACCTTTCCCTGCCGAAACAGTTACAATTATAAAAACCAGCGGAAAAATGTTCCTATAGGAGCACAGAAAAACGAATATGCTCCTGCTAATTAAAAAGAATGGCTGAAAAGTGGTGTACCAGCTGCCTCATTATAACTCCTTCGCCACCTTTGAAACTGTTTTCAAAAATTTTGGCTTGCGAACATACACGCACTCTTTTTAGCATGCAACTCACCTCTCGTTCCCACAAGCTACCCTAACGGTAACTTGCTCACACCCTCCAGTCCATCGCTGTTAGTCGCTAACACTCATCAACTCCCACTTGCTCTTTCTCACTCACTCATTCGGTCTAACTCATCGTCATTTTGTGTCTGTCCCTGTCCCCTGTCTCACAGCCACAGTCTTCTTCGTTCTATCCTACCTAACACTGTCTGCTCTCAGTTTCACTACCTCCCACTTATTTTCTCTTACTGTTGCTATCTGATTCATTCATTCCTTCCCACTGCTGCTCTCTCTTCTCACTGTCACTATCTCTGTCTTCCTAAATTGCCCTATCCTAACAGGCACTGGCATTGTCAAATAGACTCTATCTCTCATTATGACTGGCGTTGACCCATTTCCACATTCTCCTTCTCCTTGTTCCTCGCCCACTTGTGCGGTCTCCTTCAGTTTTATTTCTAGCACTGTTTTGTCGCTCTCAACTATGTTCTACTGCCTCTGTGTACTTATCTTTTTTCTCACACTACCATTGTCTTCTACGCTTTTTTAATACCATAACCACTGTCTACTGTCTTCCAGAATTTATTACTTTTCCCTCTCTTTCCCATAGCCCACTGTCTCCTTCCCTCTCTACACGAAGAAGCGCGAATATGTTCTCATGCCGATGTTTTCGGGAAAATTTTTAAAGGTGCTGAGGGAGGTAGACTTTTCAGCCAGAGTCTTTTTGTGCTGCAATGCGAGAATTTTTCCTCTGGTTCCCTTCTTTTCCCCGCTACAGCAGGGCAATTCACTCATATGAAAAAAACTTTACGGGTCAATAAGATTTTGATATTTACCTTACGTGACACTGAACACAAAACTATGTAATTTCACGCCTCAGACCGGATTTTATGTGCCCAAAAATATTGCAACTGTTTCAGCACTACAACAACACGGTGTTCTCATAACCTTTCTTTACATCGTATTTCTCCTGCCACATCACTTTATAGACAACGATTTCGCCACACAACGGATTTTACGTGCGTTCTTTATGTGTACAAGGAGGGTAACTTTGAATCTCTGTGTCTCGGAAATGGATAAAGACACCACGAAAATTTTCAGGTTTGTTCGAGAACGGGATCTTAACAATATATCGTAATAATTTACCCATTTGCCGTTCACAGCCGTCTTGAAATCCGCGCCTGGGTTTTGGTTCCCAAAAACCAGCTTTCCGGGTTTTCTCAGGAACCGCCCATGTACTAAACGGCGCCGCAATAAACCCCTTAAGGCGCACAGTACACTACATCTAATGCAAAAAGCACCAAACGATTTGCTCCATTTGCTTACGACGGAAGAAGTATGTAATGTCCAGACTTTGACCCTCTACTGTACGATAGTTACAGTAAGACGACCATTCTATTGGATATACGAATGGTCCCTAACGAAGAGCTATCCAATACTCTTGACGCTACATTTCTATCGCGAATAGAATCCGAGGTCCAAGGTCTAAGGCCCGAGAAAATCCCAATTTATGCGTGGCGTTTTGGGACATTTTGGGCAGCGCATGCTGTCGCATGCGTACTGACTTAAAGTTTGCAGCTCTGTTTCCCAGTTTAATTCTTGTGACAGTGGCAAAAGACGCAGGAAAACTGTAATACGTTCAAAAACAAACCGAGGCTCACCCCTCTACGAGTCCAAAGGTATCTTTTTTGTACCATTCCGAAGATTTATTTTATTTTATTTTAATGTTTTGCAAAGAATAGATTGAGTCCGTCCAAAATTATCTGACTTGGTGCTTACGGTGAAATATCAAACGTCAAATTGTAAGAGCGGCATTGTACCATCATGGCATAATATTAATTTGAAAGGTATTTGTTGGTGAAGAATAATCGCTATTCCAGCAGCCAGTGAACATGACTGATATGAAGACAGTGCAGTCGGTATAGCCTAATCTTCTTGTTATGTTGTCATGTAACCCGTGGTCTTTTAGTTGGTTGTTGACTCTTGATTCAGGGGCCCCGAGTTCGAGTCCCTGCTGGGTCGGGGACTTTTTCCACTCGGGACTGGGTGTGTTTTGACCTCAATGATCGATGCGCAGATCGCCGAAGTGGCGTCAAATCAGAAGACTGACATCTGGAGACCAGACCCCCCCCCCCCCCCCCCCCCAGAAAGGGATTGTCGATCAAAAATACCTTAAGCCCCTTGTGGTATTACTATTAGCAAATAATTTTCCATTTAGTTCGCTCCCCGTCAGCAATTCACATAAAAATACACCACAAACAACACGTTTTACGGTAATGATGAATGAAAACGAAGTTCTCTATTTATACTGGACATTGCATGGAAAACCTGAGCAGAGACCTCTGTTTGACCTGCCGACTACTACAGTTTGTGGAAACTAACAATAGAAGCATGTTGTGGAACACCAAAATAAAAGTCTCTCACTATTGTTAGGAAAGATATCCAGTACGTACCATTTTTTAAGCGAATAAAATGCTGTCAATGGCTAGAAATAGGGTCCCTCCTTTTGAAATGCGCAGTTTGCTTAGAAATACGCTTGAAACACTTTTAATCCTTTCATAATAACAACAGGATATGTAACAGAGGTCATTTTTAACTGGACATCAAACGTCTTCAGAAAATTATGACGTTACAGAATTTTTTGTCACGAATAGTCTCTAAGTCTGCGATGCGGAGGACGTGGGTTCAGTTCATATATTTCCAGGAAGTTTTCATTGATGGAGTGAACTCAATCACGTGAAGTTTCACTGTAACAATGAACAGTGAGTCTATTATCGAAGAGATACGTTCTAAGATTCCAGATTTTCATTCTAATGAAAGTTCTTCAGGCAAATATGAGTTTCCTGTCCTCGTCTGTAGTATTTACCAGGAAGCAAAATATAAGAACCTTTAACGCTCACAAATATGAAGAGGAGGAATGTTGTTTCATACTGGTCTTGTAAGGTTGTAAAGTGGCGGTCTTCACCCACCACATTCCCATAGATAGAAAATCTCGTTGACAGCTGAAGCGAATCGTATTACACAAAGCGAATATGTATTTTCATATACGTTACTCGAGGACGTTGACGTAATGTATGTTACTGTGCGTGTCTCAACCAGGTGCATGATGTAAAGGAGTCTTATTAACACCAGATAATCCGTTTCCATTGTTCCATGATGAAGTGAAAACGTTCTCGTGCTCGTTGTGCTCGAAAAATAACGACATACCTCGTTGATAGATACATCATGTTCATGATCGACCAGACTTTCTTCAGTCAGTATAGACTGCTGTACTGTTAGACACTCGGATATTGCCAGTCACTGTATCTGCGCCCATTTGCATTAAAAAGCCAGTAAACATTCTAAATCCACTTTCATGGGAATTCGAACTTACAAGATGTTTTAAGACCATTCGTCCACTTTCGATAACCACTGATCAAAGCAGTATATAGACGTCCGACGAACGGTTCCAATTTCGCGACACTCATTCTGAGGCGTAGCGCCACTGCAGTCTGGCTTATGTGAGTCCCATAGAGCGGATATTACTCATATTTTCTACAATCAGAATCGAGATAAATAATTTTCTCTATTTACGGCACCAGATATGAGGGATACGTCCCTTATCAAATGGTTCAAATGGCTCTGAGCACTATGGGACTCAACTGCTGAGGTCATTAGTCCCCTAGAACTTACAACTAGTTAAACCTAACTAACCTAAGGACATCACAAACATCCATGACCAAGGCAGGATTCGAACCTGCGACCGTAGCGGTCTTGCGGTTCCAGACTGCAGCGCCTTTAACCGCACGGCCACTTCGGCCGGCCGTCCCTTATCACACGACCTCAAATCTTCCTTTCTGCACTACATCTAGCCTCCACTTCCACTAAAATTCTGAACGTAGAATGAAATTTTCACTCTTCAGCGGAGTGAGCGCTGATATGAAACTTCCTGGAGGATTAAAACTGTGGGACGGTTCGATACTCTAACTCGGGATGTCTACTATCACGAGTAAATGCTCTTTGAACTGACCTACCCAGCCACTACTCGGTACGCACCCTCACAGCACTGCATGCTCGGTAAAGTACTTGCCCGCGAAATGGAAAGGGCCAGAATTCGAGTCCCGGTCCGGCACGGAGTTTTAAACTGCTAAGAAGATTCAGCTCCTGAACATACACTCCTGGAAATGGAAAAAAGAACACATTGACGCCGGTGTGTCAGACCCACCATACTTGCTCCGGACACTGCGAGAGGGCTGTACAAGCAATGATCACACGCACGGCACAGTGGACACACCAGGAACCGCGGTGTTGGCCGTCGAATGGCGCTAGCTGAGCAGCATTTGTGCACCGCCGCCGTCAGTGTCAGCCAGTTTGCCGTGGCATACGGAGCTCCATCGCAGTCTTTAACACTGGTAGCATGCCGCGACAGCGTGGACGTGAACCGTATGTGCAGTTGACGGACTTTGAGCGAGGGCGTATAGTGGGCATGCGGGAGGCCGGGTGGACGTACCGCCGAATTGCTCAACACGTGGGGCGTGAGGTCTCCACAGTACATCGATGTTGTCGCCAGTGGTCGGCGGAAGGTGCACGTGCCCGTCGACCTGGGACCGGACCGCAGCGACGCACGGATGCACGCCAAGACCGTAGGATCCAACGCAGTGCCGTAGGGGACCGCACCGCCACTTCCCAGCAAATTAGGGACACTGTTGCTCCTGGGGTATCGGCGAGGACCATTCGCAACCGTCTCCATGAAGCTGGGCTAGGTCCCGCACACCGTTAGGCCGTCTTCCGCTCACGCCCCAACATCGTGCAGCCCGCCTCCAGTGGTGTCGCGACAGGCGTGAATGGAGGGACGAATGGAGACGTGTCGTCTTCAGCGATGAGAGTCGCTTCTGCCTTGGTGCCAATGATGGTCGTATGCGTGTTTGGCGCCGTGCAGGTGAGCGCCACAATCAGGACTGCATACGACCGAGGCACACAGGGCCAACACCCGGCATCATGGTGTGGGGAGCGATCTCCTACACTGGCCGTACACCACTGGTGATCGTCGAGGGGACACTGAATAGTGCACGGTACATCCAAACCGTCATCGAACCCATCGTTCTACCATTCCTAGACCGGCAAGGGAACTTGCTGTTCCAACAGGACAATGCACGTCCGCATGTATCCCGTGCCACCCAACGTGCTCTGGAAGGTGTAAGTCAACTACCCTGGCCAGCAAGATCTCCGGATCTGTCCCCCATTGAGCATGTTTGGGACTGGATGAAGCGTCGTCTCACGCGGTCTGCACGTCCAGCACGAACGTTGGTCCAACTGAGGCGCCAGGTGGAAATGGCATGGCTAGCCGTTCCACAGGACTACATCCAGCATCTCTACGATCGTCTCCATGGGAGAATAGCAGCCTGCATTGCTGCGAAAGGTGGATATACACTGTACTAGTGCCGACATTGTGCATGCTCTGTTGCCTGTGTCTATGTGCCTGTGGTTCTGTCAGTGTGATCATGTGATGTACCTGACCCCAGGAATGTGTCAATAAAGTTTCCCCTTCCTGGGACAATGAATTCACGGTGTTCTTATTTCAATTTCCAGGAGTGTAGTTCAACGCTCCACCGCTTACTGTCGTTACATACTACATCTTTCTCTACTTTCATTACTATCTTTTGGGTTTTTGAAGATATTGTAGACAGCTGGTCAGTATCTCTGCTCCGTTCTTATTGTCAACATTCTGAACATCTTATTTCATCTTACATTGTCAGAGTCATTCTCCGGATCTGTCATACATGTTGTAAGGCACTAGCACGGAGAAAAAGAAAGGAGATAGTAATAATCAAGAATTGAGAAGTAACATTACGGCTTCAGGGCCTTTGATAAGGATAAACCCACTATTGTACTCATTTTTGGGTTCCGTAACTCAATCAGTAAAAACAGAACCCTTATGGGGTAACTTTGTTGTCCGTCTGCCTGTCTGTCCGTGTTTGTCCGAATTTTATGAACTCTTTTTTTTTCAGGAACGGTTAGTCGTATCAGGTTCGTTGTCGGTATAAAAACTTTGAGCTTCCAAGTCAACGCAGTCAAGATACACAGCCAGTTACGTTACATATTTTGATACTCGCAGAATCAAATGGTTCACATGGCTCAGAGCACTATGGGACTTAACTTCTGAGGTCATCAGTCCCCTAGAACTTACAACTACTTAAACCTAATTAACCTAAGGACATCACACACATCCATGCCCGAGGCAGGATTCGAACCTGCGACCGTAGCGGTGCGCGGTTCCAGACTGAAGCGCCTAGAGCCGCTCGGCCACCCCGGCCAGCAGCAGAATCACTTATCAAAACCTATGCGGTACTTCCCGTTGACCTAGAATCATGAAATTCGGCAGGTAGCAACGTACGTAAAGAAATATGAATGTTTTAGTTGGACATCTTATTTCGCTTTGTGATAAATGATACTGTAATAGTCAGAAACGTATAAGTACGTGGTATCAAGTAACATTCCGCCAGTGCGGACGGTATTTGCTTCGTGATACATTACCCTTGTTAAAAGAGACCGTTTACCAATTGCGGAAAAGGGCGATATCGTGTTGATGTATGGCTATTGTGATCAAAATGCCCAACGGGCGTGTGCTATTTATGCTGCTCGGTATCCTGGACGACATCATCCAAGTGTCCGGACCGTTCGCCGGATATTTACGTTAGTTAAGGAAACAGGAAGTGTTCAGCCACATGTGAAACGTCAACCACGACCTGAAACAAATGATGAGGCCAAAGTAAGTGTTTTAGCTGCTGTCGCGGCTAATGCGCACATCAGTAGCAGACAAATTGCGCGAGAATCGGGAATCTCAAAAACGTCGGTGTTGAGAATGCTACTTCAACATCGATTGCACTCGTACCATATTTCTATGCACCAGGAATCGCATGGCGACGACTTTGAACGTCGTGTACAGTTCTGCCACTGGGCACAAGAGAAATTACGGGACGATGACAGATTTTTTGCACGCGTTCTATTTAGTGACGAAGCGTCATTCTCCAATAGCGGTAACCTAAACCGGCATACTATGCACTATTGGGCAACGGAAAATCCACGATGGCTGCGACAAGTAGAACACCAGCGACCTTGGCGGGTTAATGTATGGTGCGGCATTATTGGAGGAAGGATAATTGGCCCCCATTTTATCGATGGCAATCTAAATGGTGCAATGTATGCTGATTTCCTACGTAATGTTCTACCGATGTTATTACAAGATGTTTCACTGCATGACAGAATGGCGATGTACTTCCAACATGATGGATGTTCGGCACATAACTCGCGTGCGGTTGAAGCGGTATTGAATAGCGTATTTCATGACAGGTGGATTGGGCGTCGAAGCACCATACCATGGCCCGCACGTTCATCGGATCTGACGTCCGCGGATTTCTTTCTGTGGGGAAAGTTGAAGGATATTTGCTGTCGTGATTCACCTACAACGCCTGACAACGTGCGTCAGCGCATGTGCGAACATTACGGAAGGCGAACTACTCCCTATTGAGAGGAATGTCGTTACACGTATTGCCAAATGCACTGAGGTTGACGGACATCATTTTGAGCATTTAATGCATGAATGTGGTTTTTACAGGTAATCACGCTGTAACAGCATGCGTTCTCAGAAATGATAAGTTCACAAAGGTACATGTATCGCATTGGAACAACCGAAATATATTGATCAAACGTACCTACGTTCTGTATTTTAATTTAAAAAACCTACCTGTTAACAACTGTTTTCGTCTAAAATTGTGAGCCATACTTTTACAGCGCCATCTATCACAAAGCGAAAAAGTCGATATCGTGTTGATGTATGGCTATTGTGATCAAAATTACGTACTACACGAATATATAATAAAAAATGGTTCCTATTTTTAAATAACGCAGTTGATATCCGTTTGACCTAGGGCAGCGCCATCTAGCGGGCCACCATAGCGCCATCTGGTTTCCCCCTTCAAGCTAGACAAGTTTCGAACTTTGTAGTTTTTTCGTTTGACGCTTATTTCGTGAGATATTTGGCTGGGTCACGATCAATGGACCACCGTAACTTCGTACAGAACCCTAAGTGTGTTAGTTCTACTCGCACTAATGCGGATTTATTTTAATATAATTATATTTAAAGCTTCTTTAATTTTCAGGTGCAAGAGAAGAGAGACATCCTAATTATTCCTGAAGTAGGCCTACTGAGGAACTGAAATCTGGAAACGGATGTTGGCTGCAGTAACTTTACGACAAGGTATTGTTTTACTCAGAATGGCGGAACACGCTAAAAAGTCTTCTTGCTGTAATCGATTCTTTCTTGCTCCACGTGGAGACCTAGGAACGAGGAACTCAGTGAGGACCGCTTTTCTGGCGGCTGGGACAGAAGGGAGCGTGGACCATCTGTCGGAGACGACGTGGTGAGTTCCCTGTAGCACAACACGTAGCCTTCGATCCCTTGCCATCCATGTAATCTGGCAACAGTCCCATTTTTTTTTGGGGGGGGGGGGGGGACCAGAAGCTCACTAGATCGGGCCCCTATGGTCATAGAAGGTCAGACCACCACCGCCCCCACACATTCAGATTCAGCTTCGATGCTGACCCACAGATGCAACTCCATCTGCGTCACAGACGCTGTTTGCTGTAGGCACTTGCCAGTTTACATTTATTAAGATTTCAAGTTGAACAGATCTCTGGAGCGATGTTCACGGATGCACGCCACTTCATTCGCCCAGAATCTCACACTACAGCCAGAAGCTGACAGCCTTATTCATATTTTAAGTAAGTTGTGTATATTTTATGTAAACGTGCCTCGAGTTGTGTAGTTTCTTCGCACTTTGCTTTGCGGGAAACCCGTGAAGACTATTTACAACATATCCGCCGGGAAAGCCTGAAGAATCACAGTATTGCTTAATTTTTGCGAAGGCTCCCCTCTGATGATTAATGTGAACCTATAACTTCTGAATGCATAAATATGCTATTAGTTGTTCTTTTTGTGTTGTGACCTGCTTCCCCTCCACCCCCTCCACCCCCCCCCCCCCCCCCCCGTCTCTAATCTTCTTCAGTCTCCATACAATTCAAGGACGCCCGGATGCTAGGAACGTTTCCGACACCTTACACCAGGGTCGGACACGGCTTGCAAAACCATACGCAAGCGTTATGTGCTGCCCGCGTGCAGTCCGAGGCTCGGCCTGTTGCGGTACTGTTCGGTTCATCTCGGGAGTACTCGGTACTAACAATTCCACCACTTGCAAAGTAGGTTATAAATCAGATTAATAATGTTGCTCACGCAGCATGTGTTAGCTTTATCGGGCAACAACAATGTTATTGACTGTGGATGGTATCGTCAGAATGGAAATAATGAAGTCACTGTAAAAAAGTCATTAATTTTGGCACTTATCTTGATTCCCACGTAGATTTCGTCGAAGTTGTTCTGGCTCATCTTGTTGATTCTAGGGTGATTCCACTTTGACTGCTAGAAGGTCCAGATCTGTATTTAGACCTCACAAATGCGTTTTTCAGGAAATTCTTAATGATCAAACAATCCCAGATCAGAACAATGGTATGGTAGAAATAATTTTTGACTTGGTGTTCACGATCCACATTTTTATTAAACTCCCTGTAAATTCACATATACTTCTTCTTAATTGTCACATCATCAAGAAACCAAATGTGAATATTGTCACAAAAATATGTCTGTTACTTCGCAGAAAAGTAGTACGATATTACTGGTATCGAAAACTGGGGTTGAAGTGTCGTAATGGTCACGTAAATAAAGAACCATTACAAGCGCAATATGTCGTTTAGCAGTGCGGTGGGGTATTTTTCGATCGCCACGACATTCATCAGCACAGCAGAATCATGGTGCCATTGTTGTTTACCCTTCGCTATTTGTTTGTGGTATGAATTAAGTTCACAGCGTGGTTTCGCCCAAATAACTAAGTGCCAGGTAGTCGCTGCAAGCGACGCCGGCGTAGCCACGCCCAGAAACTTTCCGCAAAGCCGCGACAACCACTCCGCTACCTGCGTCCGCCCACAGTACCACTCATCTCAGTCCGTGGTGGTCAACTACGATGACAGCATCCTCTTCTAGTATGCCAGCTATATGATTAGTGTATTAGGCAGAACCCAACATGAAAGTTATCATTAAATTTATTCTGATTGAGAGACTTCTATTTTGTCTGTGTCAGGTGCTACATCAATGATCAGAGACAGCTGTAAATACCCATTCCTGTGGAAATGGGTTGTTGGTTCGTTGATTGGGAGGAGGGGACCAAACAGCAAGGTAATCGGCCCCATCGGATTAGCGAAGGGCGGGGAAGGAAGTCAGCCGTGCCCTTTCACAGGAACCATCCCAGCATTTACCTGAAGCGATTTACGGAAATCATGGAAAACCCAAATCAGTGTTGGGAGGACGTGGGTTTGAACCGTCGTCCTCCTGAATGCGAGTCCAGTGTTCTAATCACTGCGGCACCTCACTCGGTAGATGGTTTGTACAAAGTCAAGTAATACTTCTTATCTGTATTATAAAGTAATGACCTGCTGCGCGGTGTAGCCGCGCGGTTAGAGGCGTCATGTCACTGATTGCGCGGCCCCTCTCGCCGGAGGTTCCAGTCCTCCCTCGAGCATGGGTGTGTGTGTTGTTCATAGCATAAGTTAGTTTAAGTAGTGTGTAAGCCTAGGGACCGATGACCTCAGCAGTTTGGTCCCTTAGGAATTCACACACATTTGAACATTTTGTAATGAATTAGTATTGTTTGTGTTACAGTATCCTCTCCGTGACCTCCCAGAGCAAAGTAAAGAACCCACCACTGTACCGACGAATGTATTTTCGTCCGATACAACATGACAATGCGGTGGCTGTTTGCACAAAATGAAAGAATCAAGTGATCTATCTCCACAGGCATTTAAAATGAATGGGCATGACAGGGGAGAAGTATGAGTTATAAGAAGATAGTAACTGTTCTCGAAAGAACAGATACCATGATATCTGTTCTTTCGAGAACAGTTACTATCTTCATATATAATTAAATGGCTAGCCGGCCATTGACCTTCGTCTGTGCGAGTGCGCTCAGTTTGCCTGAACTCTTACGGGAATCGTCACCTTAGTGGGCACCAGTAATGAGTGAATGGGCAAATATCTATTAGGAACATTACGTATGTGGATTGTGGACAATTGAGAATGTGGGTCTCACGGGAGGCGTGCAAGGGATCAAGGGATAAGTCCCTGCAGTCGCGCTATTCATCTGTGTCCTCGTGGTTCAGGTGGATGCCGGCACGGTAGCTCAGCGTGTTCGTTCAGTGGGCTGCTCGCCCTCTGTAATAATAATAAAAAAAACTGAGTAAAGGAATCAACGATCACCTTGAACGGATGTCTTGTGACGTCCGCCCAGACCAAACGCAACGAACAATACCGAAAAAAAAATGGATAGAGCGTCTGCCATGTAAGCAGGAGGTCACGGGTTCGAGTCCCGGTCGGGCACACATTTTCAGCTGTCCCCATAGAGGTATATCAACAACACCTGTCGGCAGCTGAGGGTTTCGATTAATTATTATTCAGAAGGATGAGAATTCTCACGATTTATTATGCGGTTACATATCGACTGATATCGTAATTTTGCTGTGGAACGACATTGCAATACCATGCAGAAAGAATTTAAGGTTTGATCGATGACGAGAGAGCAGAAAACGGCACTATCGACAGACCGTTTGTACAGAATTCTTTGTTCTGTGCACCAAGAAGCACTTCGTGCTAAATTTGCAACCATGGAGCACATTATGGAATTGCTGGTACGAAGAGTAAATCCTCCGAAGTCGCACACGTTATTTCACTGTCAGTTGCAACTGTTTTCGTTGGAACTGATCGAAGAGTATGGAGACTTTATATATTACTGCAGAGTCAATTCGCTGAAGTAGCACGCGTTATTGCCAACAGCTTTGCTGCTGTGGTAACACCGGTTCTCGTCAGATCACCGACGTTAAGCGCTGTCGGGCTGGGCTAGCACCTGAATAGGTGACCATCCAGTCTGCCCAGCGCTGTTGGCAAGCGGGGTGCACTCAGCCCTTGTGAAGCAAACTGAAGAGCTACTTGGTTGAGAAGTAGCGGTTCTGGTCCAGCAAACTGATATATGGCCGGAAGAGCGGTGTGTTGACCACTTGCCGCTCCATATCCGCACCCAGTGACGTCTGTGGACTGAGGATGACACGGCGGCCGGTCGATACTGTTGAGTCTTCATGGCCTATACGGGCGGAGTTTACGTTTTTAGCAAGCGTTATTACACTACTAAGGTACGATATCTCCTGCAAGCGGTCGCTCGCTTCGAGATCCCACACATGAGCGATTTGCCAAGCAATTGCATTCAGTGTTATGAACGCCACTGTGTCGAGAATTTTTGCTATGAGTATTGAAATGCAGTATTTAGCACCAGTTGTTGTTGATTCACGTATCCTCACGAATATTCGCAAAACTTAAATTGAAGCAGACGTGAATTGTAAGTTATCAAACTTGTTTTGAAACGCTTTTCTTGAGAAATGTGGGTTACTTTACAGAACATATTACATTTTCCACTGATACCAAATGGGTTGTGTACATCTTTCCAGTGTGCCAATACAATTCGTTCACGTTCAGTAGTCCCCAATTCCTTTTTTGTTGATTAGTCTTATTGTTTTATTGCCTGTATTTAGGGCAACACAATAATTGTTAATTATTAACTCGGCTTGTCTATAGAGATGTCAATAGCAGTACTACTGATTACAGTAATTCCAGTTATAAATTATAAGGAAGAGAATTTATTTATATAAAATGACAAGAGACTTTAGTATAACTGTATATTAGATTTACCATGAACATTTAAATTAAAATGTCCTCTTAACTTTACAGTAGGTAGGCTACTTGTATCATTCTGATTAGAAGTTAAAAACTTTAATAACGAGTTTAATTATTTCATAAGTAACTCAAAATCATAAGACGCAGTCCATTCTATTGCCACTATTACTGCGAATTTCCCATCAGTTCCATTTCTGTAGCACAAACTTCTAAAAACTAATCTCTGAAAAATCGGAGACTGTATTTTGTATTACTTCTTAACATAAATGGCGACACTGTGTTCCACTTCACTTCTCAGACTATTTCCTGGATCACTATAAATTCTACCGCAGTATCGTTATTCAACATGGGAAAACCGAGAGGAAACAAAATTGCGCAACCAGGCTTGATGCATATACAGAAACGAGACGCAGCCGTATTGCCACACTATGCTACTAACCAGCCAGGCAGCTACATTGCGAACTCGAATCGCGTGCAATCCATCAGATCGCCTGGAATTTCCATGCGACCAGAGGTCAACAAGCGATCGCTGCGATTTTCCCACACACGTGCGATCCACGAAGTGATAGATCTCTCCTATGTGGCACCCTTTAGTTGCAAACACTCTACTTTGGAAGTGATCGAACACCATGGAGACTTTATATATTATTACAGGGAACGTTTGTTAAGTCAAGAGGCATGCTGTTTTCGATTTAAAATACTTTATAGTTGAATTAATGAAGGAAAAAAAAGAAAACTGCAACAAAAATTAGAACTTCAGAAATGAATTGCAGACTTCGAATTTTAAGCAGACTGGACTGCACACCGCCTACAATAGGACGTTGCAAGGTTAATCATCCTCATTTGAGGAAATTATCTGTTTTAAATTTGTTTTTTGAACTGTTTTCGACACCGTTTGCTGTGACAGTTAAAAGAACCTCTCTGGATGTGTATAGAGGAACTGATCGATTTGTATTGTAATTCCCGTTTAATAAACAAATTCGTTTACGTTAAAACTGTTTAGGAGTTATACGTTGTTTTCCTCGGAAGAGTTTCCACGTCTCCATAATGAGATTGCAAACGTGATACAATATTTATATCAACATTTGTGCGTGAAACGCTTTTTTTCTGTTATGAAACAAAATAAGTCATGATTAGGTGTCAAACTGTCTGACGAACATCTGCTGTATTGCCCGCATTGGGCCGTGTGTCGATACCCGCCAGGGTAGGAATGGTGGTGGGCTACGTCTATAACGAATCGGAAAAGGACAAAATGGATTTTTGGCATTTTCTCCTGGATGGACACACGAAGCTGCAACAGCATAAGAAATATAGGCAAGACTTCGCTAATTACTTGCGACTTACATTTACCGACCCGCCGGCCAGATGGGGTGTGACGGGTGAGAGATGAGATAGACGAAGAAGCCGAGATAGACATCGGTCACACTTACGGACCCTTGGTTAATTTCGAGAAGATGACCCAGTCTTACACCATCGTCTGGAGAACGAGTCGATAGATGGCTCTCTTGCTCTATCGAACGTCTGGTCGTGAGCAGGTGCCGCCCCCCCACACGAATTTCATTTCATTGCTACAGGAGCATGTTTCTTTTGTATTTGTACTATCCGCAATGTCTTCATGTCTTTCATTTGGACATTTTCAGTTTTATTCATTTCCTTAATTAATTAATTTTCTAATTAGCCACTATTTGTCAACATTTGGACATTGTAGACACTATTTATGCAGTAGTACAACAAAATGTATGTCAGTAAAGGTTGTAAGTCTGACATTGGGAAAAAATAAAATAAAACAATATATATATAAATCAATAAGTAAAAAGAAAAAAGATGGTAGAGCACTTCCCCGCGAAAGGCAAAGGTCCCGAAAAAAAAGCAAAAAAAAAAAGCGCACTAACGCGCTGCTTCCTGGACTCGGGTAGGTGTGCTGGCCCGGAATAAATATGCCTGGCGTATTAACGACGAAGGGCCGGTGCGCTGGCCAGCCTGGATGTGGTTTTTAGGCAGTTTTCCACATCCCACTGGTTTTTAGGCAGTTTTCCACATCCCACTAGGTGAATAACGGGGTGGTCCCCACGTTTCGCCTCAGTTACACGCGTCGCAGGCATTTGAAACACGTCCGCACTATTTCACGATTTACACTACACGCAGACAGTTGGGGTACACTGATTCCGTCCTGGGGGGGGGGGGGAGGGTACAGGGTGGTGGCAGGAAGGGCATCTGGCCATCCCTAACAGTAACACTGCCAAATCCGTTGTAACCACGCCCACCCTGCGATCGCTGCGGGACTAGGCGTAAGTGAAAGAAAGAAGGAAAAGGTCCGTATGCCGACAGTCTATACCAGATAACAACTTTATTATGCCTCCAGCATTATCAAAATAATTAGGCCAAATAATATTGAAAACTCGTTTTCTTTGTGATCTATGTCGTTGCGAAATGACACGTGAAACAAAGCAACATACAATGTTCCTTGCGTGACTGCACTGCCATTTAAATGCAGCGCGTTCGCAGTTAACCCCTCTCCCCAATAATACCACTTAAACATGAGGCTGCCTTAGCAAAGTATCCGTCAGCAGCGGAGAAAATCGCTCTACACGATTTTAGTTGCTTGACAAACTACGCAGAGGCTTCTTCCGAGCCAGCGGTCAACGACTTCCATAAGTGACCTCGTGTGCCTTCACAGCGCGATTCGGCCTTCGGCGGCTGTCATCAGTGGACATAATTATGGTGTTTACGTCTCCGTTGCTAACGACTGAGCATTGTCGTGTTTAATTCGCGCTCTTGTAACGCCACAGTAACATGTAACTGTGTGTAAATTGTATGGACTCTGAAGATATCTCAACCAACCGGAAAGATACACTGAAATCTGTATTTGATTCAAAACATGACCTAAGTAGGTTGAAGAAGTTGTGAAACTCTCACTGGATGAGGTTACTCGAATTCATTAACAGATAATTAACAGTAATGTGCACATTATGATGAAATCTACTGAAAGTTGTGGACAAATTACTGAGTCGTGTAGCGGTACTCTCAGTTTCAAGCGCTGCGATGGGGACGTTGGAGACGTACAAGTTTCATATGCAGACCTTGGTATTCGCACCGTTCGAATTTTCAAATTACCTTGCAAAATACCGGCAGAGAGGATCAATGCTACGATGAAAAATAACGGAAAGATTAGTAATATGACACAAAAACGCTCAAATTGTCGTAAAGAATCTAGCCATGATTTGCAGAACAGCATGACAGCATAATATAATACTAACATCTAGTCTACTATCAGATCAGGAAAACATACTGTGAGTACGTAGCTTAATCTAACTCTTTTATAAATAAACCGGCACTAGCCTGACCAAAACTAAAAAACACACGCATTCTGCGGTGCCCTTCGTAATTATCAACGCTCTAGCCTAGTTTACTACTGAAAGACTAAGAACCCTTCTCGCTGTATGACTTTTCTGTGCGAGCACAGGATAGCCACTGAGGACAGCGGACAACCCGACAACCGAAATGCATCCTTTGTCCCTTAGACGAAACGCAAGAGAACAATTCAATCAAGTACGCGCCCTTGCGTACAGTAAATAAAACTAACCGGAGCATCAAAGGTAATACATGCAGCAAGGACGTCGTTCCTTTGAATCACTCAACACACAGAACCAAAATACAAGTTACACTGCTCAACACAGGGCGATGGCCTAAATACTCAACTGCGTGTCCCAGGCACAGTTAATGCCAACACGACGAAACTCTGAAGGCAAATACAGACCATTGCAAGGCGACAACGTAACCAAGTGCGCGCACCTTCATCGAATAAACAGCCAATCAACAAGATTAAAACAATATTTGATACAACACAGCTAGTGAAATTGATTCTCTCTCCGATAAAACTCTCGCCAACGAAATGTGAGATACCAAACCATGTGACACTTGGAGGGAATAATTCAAGAACAGTTCCGCTTCCAGAAGCATCCTGCATTGTATGTACCTCGTACAGATGTCGTGGCATGTCACTAAACTTGGTACGCGAATGATGCAATTACTGCTACAGCCAAGACTGCCCAAACCGAAAAGTCCTCGATGTACGGCTGACAGTACAAACCATCGAAAAATAAGTATCGAGGCCCAATCCTCCAGATCTCACTATCCCGTTGGGGACAGCAAAGCGAGCCAAACTATTTTCCCTAGGCGTCAGCATGCAGGTACCTACGACAAGAAACAACTTACTGCTGGTGGTAGATTATAACAATCCAGCCGATGATACATTAGTTTGTCAGTTACTAAACAAACGATCGAGCGATTGACGAAAGTTCTCTCAGCACCTCCGTTACAGGCATCTACATCTGCATCTTCATGATTACTGTGTATTTAACAACTTAGTGCCTGACAGAGAACATCAAACCACCTTCAAGCTATTTCTCTACCGTTCCACTCTCGACCAGAGCGCGGGGAAAACGAACACTTAAATCTTTCTCTGCGAGCTCTGATTTGTCTTATTTTATAAGGATGATCATTCCTCCCTATGTAGGTGGTCGCCAACAAAATATTTTCACCTTCTGAAGAGAAAGTGGGGGATTGAAATTTCATGAGAAGATCCTGCTGCAACAAAAATTATTAATTACAGCCACCCCAATTCATGTATCATATCCCTGGCGCTCTCTCCCCTATTTTGCGATAGTAAAAAATGACCTGCCCTTGTTCGAACTTTTTCGATTTCCACTCTGTTGCTGATCCCACACCGCCCAGCTATACTCCAGAAGAGGACATACAAGCGTAGTGTAGTCAATCTGTTTAGTAGACCTGTTGCATGTTCTGCCAATAAATCGTAGTCTTTGATTTACTCTAACCACAATGTTATCTATGTGATGGTGCCATCTTGAGTTATTCGTAATTGTAATCACTGTTTGGGTGAACTTACGGCCTTTACAGGATAATGGAATGCACTCGAATTAAATCAGGTGATGCTGAGGGAATTAGATTAGGAAATGAGACACTTAAAGTAGTAGATGAGTTTTGCTATATGGGGAACAAAATTACTGATGATGGTCGAAGTAGAGAGGATATAAAATGTAGACTGGCAATGGCAAAGAAAGCGTTTCTGAAGAAGAGAAATTTGTTAACATCGATTATAGATTTAAGTGTCAGGAATTCTTTTATGAAAGCATTTGTATGGTGTATAGCCATGAATGAAAGTGAAACATGGTCGATAAATAGTTTAGACGATAAGAGAATAGAAGCTTTCGAAATGTGGCGCTACAGAGGAATGATGAAGATTAGATGGGTAGATCACGTAACTGTTGAGGAGGTACTGAACAGAACTGGGGAGAAGAGGAATTTGTGGTACAAGTTGACTAGAACTAGGGATCCGTTGGTAGGACACGTTCTGAGGCATCAAGTGATCATCAATTTAGTATTGCGGAGGGTAAAAATCGTAGAGAAGACCAAGGCATGAATACACTAAACAGATTCAGAAGGATGTAGGTTGCAGTAGTTACTCGGAGATGAAGAAGCTTGCTCAGGACAGAGTAGCATGGAGAGCTGCATCAAATCAGTCTTTGGGCTGAAGACCATAACAACAACATTTCTGTGATTTATCGTTGACCGAAATTTAGCGGATTTCATTTAGTGCCCATATGGACGATTTCGCACTTTTCATTATTTAGAGGCAGTTGCCATTTTTCGCACTACACAGATATCTTGTCTAAATCGTTCTGCGATTTGTTTTGACTTCTGATGACCTTATAAGACAGTAAATGGCAGCACCTCCTGCAGACAGTCTAAGACTGCTACTCAGGTTGTCTCCTAAATCGTTTACGTAGATCAAGAACAGCAGATGGCCTATAACACTTCCTTGGGGAACTCAAGACATTTCTTCTGGTATACGCGATGACTTTCCATCAGTTAGTACGAATTGTGACCTTTCTAACAGAAATCAGGTATCCAGTCGCACAACTGAAGCGATAGTCCGTAGCGACGAAATTTGATTAGAAGTAGCTTGTGAGGTACTGTATAAAAAGCCTCCTGGAAATGTAAACGTATGGAATCAATTTGACGTTCCCTGTCAATGGTACCCATTACTTCGTGAGAATAAAGAGCTTGTTGTGTTTCACAGGAGCGATATTTTCTGAATCCGTGTTGACTGTTTGGCAGTAACTCGATTTCTTCGAGGTATAACATTATAATACAGCATATGTTCCAGTACACTACCGCAAATCGACGTTAGCGATATGGATCTTTAGTTTAGTGTATTACTCCTATTTTCTCTCTTGGGTATTCGTGTGACTTATGCAACTTTCCAGTCTTTAGGTAGAGATCTTTCAACAAGTGATCGGTTGTGTATGATCACTAAATGTGGAGCTATTATATTAGCGTACTCTGAGAGGAACATCACTGGTATACCATCACAACCGGAGTCCTCGTTTTTATTAAGTGATTTAAGCTGCTTTACTACACCGAAGATATCTACCACCACGTTGCTCATATTGTCAGTTGTTCTTGGTTCGAATTCTGGGATATTTATCTCGTCTTTTTTGGTGAAGGAATTTCGGAAAACCGTATTTAGTAATCTGCTTTAGTGGCACTGTCATCTGTAACATCAACATTGCTGTCGCGCAGTGAAGATACTGATTGGGTCTTTCCGCTGGTGTGCTTCACATACGACCAGAATCTCTTTGGATTTTCTTCTACATTTCGAGTGGAAGGAATGGAGACTGTCACTTAGGAAGGCCTCAAGTCAATTTTTATCTGTTTTTTTGTTTATTTATTTAATACGTGGCTAAATCAATTATTATCCGCAAAATAGTTATAAAACTTTATTGTAATCAAATAGGAAACTTACAAGAACATCATTTTTCGACATAATCTCCTTGCGTTTCAACGCACTTGGTCCATCGTTGTACAAGCTTCCTGATGCTCTCATAAAAGAAGGTTCTCGGTTGAGCTGCGAGCCAGGAATGCACCGCTTCTTTCACTGCATCGTCGGAGGCAAATCTACAGCACCTTAATGCCTGTTTGAGTGGACCAAACAAGTGATAGTCAGAAGGGGCAAGATGGGGACTATATGTAGGATGATCC
This sequence comes from Schistocerca serialis cubense, assembly GCF_023864345.2. Taxonomy (NCBI): domain Eukaryota; kingdom Metazoa; phylum Arthropoda; class Insecta; order Orthoptera; family Acrididae; genus Schistocerca; species Schistocerca serialis. The sequence goes on from NC_064642.1 coordinate 634,620,533, forward strand.
AGTACTTCAAATTTTAGTTTCTGGAGCGTTTCAGCAGTGTGGGCAGCAGTATGCGGACGGGCATTGTCGTGCAACAACACAACACCTTTTGACAGCAATCCTCGGCGTTTGCTTCGAATTGCAGGCTTTAGCCTGGCAGTAAACGTCTCACTATAACGTACACTTTTTATTGTTGTGCCCCTTTCCCCATAATGTTCAGTACTGGACCTTGTGCGTCCCAAAAAACCGTAAGGATCAGTTTTCCTGCAGACGGTTGGGTCTTGAACGTATTCTTGCACGGAAAATTTTGATGTTTCCATTGCATACTCTGCCGTTTACTATCCGGCTCGTAATGATGGATCCATGCTTCGTCACCAGTAATGACCCTCTCTAAGAAGTTGTCCCCTTCGTTACCATAGCGATCCAAATGTTTTTTTGCAGATGTCCAAGCGCGTTTGTTTATGCAACTGTGTGGGTTGTTTTGGGACCCATCTTGCACAAACTTTATGAAACCCAAGTCTGTTGTGGATGATTTCGTAGGCAGAACCGTGACTAATTTGCAGACGATGTGTCACTTCGTCAATAGTTAACCGTCTGTCTAAGATTATCATTACACGTGACCGCTCAATGGTTTCTTCATTTGTGGTGGTAAACGGACGTCCGACTCCTTCATCGTGCGTAACACTTGTGCGACCATTTCGGAATTTTTCAATCCATTCGTAGACTCCATTGTGGCAAAACACTGTTCGCGTACTGTACGGAAAGTCTTCGATGAATTTCGGCCCCTGATACGCCTCCCGACCACAAAAAACGGATCACTGAACGTTGCTCTTCTTTGGTGCAAATAGAGGAGCAGCCATGATTAACAACAAGGCAGCGATAACGAAACTAACCTAGCAGCTTGAAAATTACGAAGATATAACAAAAAATAAGCAAAGCATGCGTTATCAACGTAAAACGACAGTACTACCAAAATAAGCAAAAATACAACTAAATTGCGGATAGGAATTGACTTACCCTCGTATATGTACTTGGAGTTTATTTTTAGTGGCTTTGGGAGCTACAGTATTCAGTCTCCTTACAACAACTTTGTGGTCACTATTTCCTGCATCCATCCACATGTCCCCATTTGTGCAGTGTAATTTGTTGCTAGGAGGTCAAATATGTGTTCTCAACCATTCACACTTCGAGTGGGCTCCTGAACTAATTGCTAAAGTTAATTTTCTGAGAACGCATTCACAACGATTTCGGACGACCTTTAAGCGTACCTCCACCTTTAAACATGCATTTTCGCCAATATACACAACCTAGATTGAAGAAACTGCCAACTATAACTACACTCCTGGAAATGGAAAAAAGAACACATTGACACCGGTGTGTCAGACCCACCATACTTGCTCCGGACACTGCGAGAGGGCTGTACAAGCAATGATCACACGCACGGCACAGCGGACACACCAGGAACCGTGGTGTTGGCCGTCGAATGGCGCTAGCTGCGCAGCATTTGTGCACCGCCGCCGTCAGTGTCAGCCAGTTTGCCGTGGCATACGGAGCTCCATCGCAGTCTTTAACACTGGTAGCATGCCGCGACAGCGTGGACGTGAACCGTATGTGCAGTTGACGGACTTTGAGCGAGGGCGTATAGTGGGCATGCGGGAGGCCGGGTGGACGTACCGCCGAATTGCTCAACACGTGGGGCGTCAGGTCTCCACAGTACATCGATGTTGTCGCCAGTGGTCGGCGGAAGGTGCACGTGCCCGTCGACCTGGGACCGGACCGCAGCGACGCACGGATGCACGCCAAGACCGTAGGATCCTACGCAGTGCCGTAGGGGACCGCATCGCCACTTCCCAGCAAATTAGGGACACTGTTGCTCCTGGGGTATCGGCGAGGACCATTCGCAACCGTTTCCATGAAGCCGTTAGGCCGTCTTCCGCTCACGCCCCAACATCGTGCAGCCCGCCTCCAGTGGTGTCGCGACAGGCGTGAATGGAGGGACGAATGGAGACGTGTCGTCTTCAGCGATGAGAGTCGCTTCTGCCTTGGTGCCAATGATGGTCGTATGCGTGTTTGGCGCCGTGCAGGTGAGCGCCACAATCAGGACTGCATATGACCGAGGCACACAGGGCCAACACCCGGCATCATGGTGTGGGGAGCGATCTCCTACACTGGCCGTACACCACTGGTGATTGTCGAGGGGACACTGAATAGTGCACGGTACATCCAAACCGTCATCGAACCCATCGTTCTACCATTCCTAGACCGGCAAGGGAACTTGCTGTTCCAACAGGACAATGCACATCCGCATGTATTCCGTGCCACCCAACGTGCTCTAGAAGGTGTAAGTCAACTACCCTGGCCAGCAAGATCTCCGGATCTGTCCCCCATCGAGCATGTTTGGGACTGGATGAAGCGTCGTCTCACGCGGTCTGCACGTCCAGCACGAACGCTGGTCCAACTGAGGCGCCAGGTGGAAATAGCATGGCAAGCCGTTCCACAGGACTACATCCAGCATCTCTACGATCGTCTCCATGGGAGAATAGCAGCCTGCATTGCTGCGAAAGGTGGATATACACTGTACTAGTGCCGACATTGTGCATGCTCTGTTGCCCATGTCTATGTGCCTGTGGTTCTGTCAGTGTGATCATGTGATGTATCTGACCCCAGGAATGTGTCAATAAAGTTTCTCCTTCCTGGGACAATGAATTCGCGGTGTTCTTATTTCAATTTCCAGGAGTGTATATTGGAGTGGGACCTATTCGAAATGAGACTCAAGTTTTCTGTGAACTGTTCAGCGCCTGTATCATCTGGGACGGCGGCCAGTAAAAGGAACCAATTATCAATTTATTTCGGTTGTCAAGTATAACCTCTATGCTTACTAACTCACAGGAACTATCTGCTTCGATTTCACTACAAGGGAAACTGCTTCCAACAGCCATAAAGACTCCACCACCAACTGTATTTAGTGAGTCCTTTCTGAACAATGGTTAGGTCCACTGTAAAAATTTCGGCTGACATTACTTCCGGCTTTAACCAGCTTTCTATAGCTATAACGATTTGATCTTCAGTACTTTCTATTAGCGTCTGGAACTCTGGTTCTTTTCCAACACAACTCTGACAGTACACAACTACAATATTGATTGTTCACATGTCTACATTCTTCCTGTGTTCGTCCTCCACCCTTTGAAACAGACGCTCTTTCTGCACTTTCTCGAGACCCTCTAACCTAAAGAACCACCTAGTCCTCTCGGCACAGCTCTACTACCCGTATACCCGCTTCCTGTGTGTAGTGGACCTATTAAGTGTATCCCAGAAACCGACCAACCATTGCGCAAGTCGAGGAATCTGCAGCCTACACAGTCACAAAACCCTTTGAGCTTCTGGCAGTCTTTACTACTTCAGCTAGCCGCCTGAAACCAGAGGGAATCTCTTCCAGTCCAAAGTGACACATATCGTTATTTTCCGACATGGTCCATCGCCTGCAATTGGGTGCACACTGTGCTCTTCACGACATCCAGAAACACTCTTTCAACGTCTGGAAAGACTCTGCGCGGTAAGCGCATAGAGTGCACACTGGATTCCTTCCCCTCCTTGGTAGCCACATCCCTAAGGAGGCCCTTTGCGTGTCTAATGTTGAAGCTTCTAGCTATTGGAGAACGCACCCTCTGTGAAGATCCAGACTTCCTCTGGAAGCAGGCAAGCTACTACATGTCGCTCAAGGACTTCGTCAGTCACAGATAGTGCCTGAAGAATGTTGGTCCGATGAACTGGGTGACCCTCCGATCCACACCCTAAAAACCCTTTCGCTTCCTGCCTCTCCTTGGAACAACCTCCCACTCGACCATGGGTCAACTTCAGGCCAGGTAGTATCTAGGGCAGCAAGAGTAGTGGATCGATTGGGGGATGTGTGGGATATGCTGGGCCCCTGGAGTTCCACTTCCGGCCTCCCATAGTAACGCCCTTCGAAAACAGTCTTAAGCTGTGTAACCGAAGCCGACACTGCCTGAAGGTGTGCGCAAAGAGTCTCCAACTTAGCTTGCATCTGAACACAGCAACCACAGTCCCCATCCACACCAACGCTAGACTGTGCCTGGTAAGCACACAGACATGCAAGAAATTAAACTAGTATATGTCCAGATAACTGAAAATAAGTCGCTCCTGCTTGAAGGTCGTAAATATAATTCGCAAATAAACGTTGTAGTTATCTTATCTGCAGCAGCAACGGAAAGTGGACTCTCTGGATGACAGTCCAGCCAACAGTGAACCGATGTAAGCAAAACAAACAAAGCCTGTATTGTAAGGGGGTCGATACAATTTCCGATACAGTCTCGGATACTTTACACTGCACTGCTATTAAAACGAAAGACTGTGCCTAGTAAGCACTCAAACATGCAAAAAACAAGGAGAATAATAAACAAAACGCAACTGCACTCGCCTGTCACCATAATCTCTACACGAGGTACACGAGAGAGATAGGACGTGGAGCGTACGTCACGGCTTGTCACACTGCAGGACTTACGAGTGCCAGCAACCATCTCCGACAGAGAGCAAGTAACTATTTCAGACGAGTTTAATAATTCTTGGCTACACTTTTAAATGCAAGCAAGCTCTCGATAGCACACGACAAGTTAAGACTCTTAGCGGGTACCTTTTCAACTGCGTTATTATTTCCCGTGCGCCCTGCTAGGAGCCAAGCTTTCGCGAAGTGTGGTGGACAACCCGACTAGTGTGACGTCACAAATTCGTTGTGGGTCCGTATTTCTCGAGGGCCCCGCCTCCGCATTTATGACGTATATGACTGCAGACCTCAGCAATAACACAAGGGAAAACAATAACATAATAGCTACAGGCGGCCCCAAACTGCTGGCTAATTCCGCACTGCTCGCTGTCACAAGCCAGAAGGCCCTGTCTCTGGACGCTGCACGCCTCAGGTCGAAACAACAGTCACAAGAGAGTGCCGTACGCGGCAGGTGGCGAGATTTCAAAATCATGGCAGGTCAGGATCACTCGGCACAGAGATGAAACAGAATGTTTCAAGGAGTCCATTACTTGGTCTCAGATGACAGGTGCATTTGTAAGCGATAACGGTGAGCTTGGTGCACAATACGGCGATGCTCCCTCTGGTGGTCGACCGACCCTTGACGATGAATGTGCCTGCGCTCACGTTCTCATGCAGTCCAACATGCCTCTCAAATTTGGATGTTGGACGATCTGACCAGCCTGCGAAATGAAAACCCACAACTCTGTCAGTTGCTGAAAACGCTGTCTCACAACAATACGCGGTATCTCCGTGTCCTTCACAGAGATAATTCATCTGACGCTTTTTCTACCCGCTACACAGAATTCTAACTAATCATTTAGATTCCCGCTGATGATGTGTACGTGTACGAAGTTACACTGGTATCCGATTACGTTTTCCTGATTGATTGGTTTAAGAGGAGGGGGAAGGGGACCAAACTGCGTGGTCATCGGTCCTGGATGCTTGAGTTTTTTGTTGGGCAGTAGACACATAACATACAAAATCCTGTCAATGATCATTCCCGAAAAACTTAAACCTTACGCAGAAAACAATATTCAAGATTACCAGGCTGGGTTTTGAACAAACCGTTCCATAGCTGATAATTTGTTTACTGTACGACAGATCTTTGAGAAATACTGGGAATTTAACAAAACAACCACAGTCTCTTCATTGACGTCCAGACAGCCTATGATAGCATCCACAGAAGTAGCCTCTACAACACATTACGAGAATTTAGTATACCCAGTAAGATCATTAGGATGATACAACTGTGCAGGGATAGCTCCCAGGCAGCAGTGAAGTTCAGAAGATCCATATCGCCCACCTTTCTAATTAAAACAGGCTTAGAAGGAGACGCCCTTTCATGTGTCCTCTTCAACTTTGCATTAGAGAAAGTGGTTCGGGAGAGTAATTTAATCTATGCAATGACCTCCGATGCGAACACAGGGAACTAAAACTCCTGACTTATGCAGATGATATAGTGTTGCTAAGTGAAACTGAAGAAGAACTGAAAGAATGTACAGATCTCTCAGGCACAGTGCCAGCAAAATGGAGCTTTTGATTAACCAAGAGAAAACAATATATGGAAATAGGTCGAATCATAAACCCAAATCCTTAGTATGAAATTGACCAACATTATAAATTCAGAAAAGTTCTTCAGTTTAAGTACGTTGGATCACGCTTCAACAGTAAAAATATCATAACAATGGATATAAACGGAAGAATAGCTTCAGGGTCAAGATGTCTGTACTCACTAAAAAGTAAATCCTTGTCAGTCACCACAAAGATGAAGATATACAACACTATCATCTGCCCCATAGTAGTGTACAGTTCAGAAAGCTGGACGCTTACAGAGAATGAAAAAGAAAATCTGAATGTTTTCGAAAGAAAAGTAATGAGAAAAATCTGGGGACCTGTGCTGGAGAATGGCGTGTGGAGAATTCGAAAGAACAATGAAATTTATCAGTTAATGAAGCAACCCACTATTATCTAGAAATTAAAATGTAGAAGACTGCAATGGGCTGGACATGTGGCCAGAATGGAAAACAACAGAATCACCAAGAAAGCATTTGAAGGAGCTCGCTAGGCAACAAGACCATTGGGCCGACCTAGTACAAGGTTGAAAGATGACATAGAGAAGGACATGGCATCATTAGGAATTTCTGCAGAGCGGAGAGAGTCTGCGAGAGATAGAAGGCGGTGGAAGCAGATCGCTGATGCAGCGCGTGGTCTACAGGGCCTGTGATCGCTGAGAAGACGAAGAAGAAGAAGAAGTGTACTTTTGTGAGTCACTATGTGACTTGGCTTCTATGATACTGACCATATCTGGAATGAGCTCACGAAGGATTTCACTTGATTGTGGGCTACTGTTCATTGGACATGAACAACTCTCACTTCCCAAGCACTCTGCCGCCCGCAAATGAAAGCTGCGCATTGCGAGGATAGTTCTTGAACACAGCCAGTCAGTGTAAACTTTTCAACAAGTAGCAACCAGTGAATTCTTAAGAAGCAGCGATTTTGCTAGAATACGATAAGTGCAACATGATAAACCGTAATCGTTGCCATCTCACAAGAACGCTGATACGTTTGAAGTGGCTTGCCTTGGATCTTTCCGTATTATCTTTCTCAGAGTATTAGCTAATCGTAAGACCTTGCACGTATTTCAGTTAATCAGAGAGATATCGTACGCCTACACCAAGTAACAATACGCACGTCTCATCGCTCGATATAGTGCAAGAATGATCGTAGAAAAGAAACTAGCGCTCCAAGAAACATGTTAACGTAAGAGATATGTCAAGGAAACAAAATGTATTTGGCCTCTTCTGACTTGATAGGCTTTTCATTATATTACTAAAAAAACTGGTGTTACTGTTTGACGGTGCATTTAAATTGATGTTGTTAGTGACAAGAATATGCTGGTGCCTAGTAAGTTGTGAAAGGAAATTATGACCTTTATGGTTGTGAAGATATTGAGAGAAAGCCCTTTAAGGTGATGGTGGAAATGGGATAGTAAATATGGATAAAAATGGTATGAAGCTGGACATTGTAATAGTTCCACCTTGGCTGTAGTTCAAGCACGTATCTACTTTATTCAGTTTCGCACAATTGGCCAATTTAGGCGTTACAGATCATTCTCAAGTGCTAAAGATGTCGGCATGTCGTATTGTATCCTACTACTTAGCGGCGAGTAGTCGGATTTTTAATGACATGTTGGCATCTAAAGCACTTGAGAATGGCCTGTAAGGTCCAGACGGAACAGTCGTGAGAAACTAAGTAAAGTAAATACGTTTTAAACAACAGCCTGCAAGAACCCCACGCTTGTACTTAACCTCCAGAAATTTCTCAGTTTAGCGAGTGAGTCCATAGAGGATAGCGTTAGAGGCGTACAATATGACTGGCCGTGTTTTTCCATCCAAGTTTTGTGACGATTAAGACAATTCGTCCTGGGACTATCTTAGTGAGTCGTCCTACGACTCTTTCTACCTGTCTTTGCTGAGAAACTCTCGAAGTTTGTGTCCCTCACAGAAGTAGTATCAGCACCGTCGGGTTCTCTGTAAAGTGCAATTCTACTTCCTGTGATTCTATGTGATGCCGCGGAAAGCTATATTATTCCAATGGCGGCGCTGTATCGTCCACACGCTCCTTCAGCCAGCATGGGAATTGAATGTGTGTATTCTGCAGCACCGCTTCACTCACTCAGTGCCACAAGATATCTGCAGACGCGATACAAAATTGAACAGAGGGTTGAACCCTTACAAGCCGAAGTGGAACCATTACAATGTCTTTCAACAAATTTACGGCAGTGGTAGCCGACAAGAAGAAAATGTTGGTATGTATTGATTCGATTTGAACACAACTGAGTGTAGATAGCCGTTGATATTCCCAGGATGTAGAAGAACAGGTACTGACGGAAGTAGAGCTGTGAGGGTGGATGGATGGTGACTTGTATTTGGATGACTCAGTCGCTGACCACTTGCCTGTGACAGGCAAAGGTCCCTGGTCTGAATCCTGGTCCAACACATAATTTCAATCTGCAAGGGAGTTTGAAACTATTGGTGTGTTCTTAGTAGGTCGATGAACTTCTGATCAAGGTTGACAGAGAAGACGGCGAGAATAGACAGCGATGCTTTTAGGGTATCAGCCTGTCAATGATGGTGGTGATGGTTAGGCTATTGTGAAGGCGGCAGATCATGAGTTGGCGGCAGTGACACGGATGTGTCACAGATCGATGGCAGAGGAATGGAAAAGCACATGTGATGAGGGTAACAGCTAAATAGAGCACATACAATGTTGATCTTAGTGACCGCCAATCATGATAGAGGCACACAGTTGACTGTGAAGATAATGACAAACCTGGAGCTCCACTGCCGATAATACTAATGCACGACAAAAAATTCAAATGGCTCCAAGCACTATGGGACTTAATACCAGAGGTCATCAGTCCCCTAGACTTAGAACTAGTTAAACCTAACTAACTTAAGGACATCACACACATCCATGTCCGAGGCAGGATTCGAACCTACGACCGTAGCAGCAGCACGGTTCCGGACTGAAGCTCCTAGAACCGCTCGGCCACAGCGGCCGGCTAATGAACTACATATAAGGAAGTTTCTCACAGACTCAGGGAGTGGCTGTGAGAATGGCTTATATCTCTCACTCCATGCGGTTACTGAAGGATTGAAACCTTCAGTCGCGTGATGCAAGCGCCACTGTTCCATTCTGGATTGGTCTTAAGAGTGCTCCATTGCAGCGAATTGAGTGTAAGCTTGTCCAGCGGTGACCTGAAGACAAGATCGACATCAACACCTTAAATTTTCCACATTAAGTCGGAACAGTTAAACACGTTCGGGATATTACAGAAGAGAGAAGTGATCACAGAAGGTGACCCATTGGACATTACTCTGCAACTCAATGACTGAAAGCGATACTGAAAAAGTTGCCTCCATCACAACATGTAACTGTGCATTAAAGACACTCGACTTTCATGATTCACAGTAATATGAGCCAAAGCGTGATGCTGAAGAGCAACTTACACGTGCGGCGACCTACTGCATTCGTAACGGCAGTATCATAATGTACCAATAGATTACTAACCTGAGGGGCACTATAATGGCGTAGCGGCTACTGGGCCGGGGGCGCCCAACACATACAATGACCACAGACATGGCGAAATGAATCCTTGAATCCAGTCTGGCCGACGCCCGCAAATAACAGCCCAGATCGCACCGTTTGGAGTGTACCCAACCAGCTTCTCACAAAGTTGGTTGCAATGGATGTAATAGCGAGCAGTGTTGCTGCCCAGGCAGGACTTCAGACAAGCGCTTGAGCTGCACTGAGATGGACATTTAAATGCCTAAGAATAGTGTCAATACCGTCACTAGTGATGCCCTGTCAAACATCCTGTACATATTCAGCTTCAACGTAATACCAGCAACTTCACCTCGATATTTGATTGAGGATGCAATGAAAGTGTGACAATAAGTGCTCACAAAAATGCTGTGTCTGTGCTATTACGGCTGAGGAACAAGGAGAGCCTGGTCTGACAGAGCGGACTGCCAACTACCGAGCTCACGCTGCGCACCTCATAGAGAAATATCGCGCTTAGCCCACGACATTTACATACAGTCCCGAGATCAGGAACTGTGCGCCACCACTTATTCCAGGCTTGTCTTCCAAATTCTGGTCGGTAAAATATCATCCAACTCCGAATTACATAAGCACAGTGTGTTAGTGACCACAACTACACACATCAAAAAAAGTTTTACAGCACCTCGGTTCCAAGAGTTCCGGAACCTGTACAGAAAATTGGAACAGAGATCAATATAAACAATCATTTACGCCCTTTTTATTGCTCGTGAAAACCACACATTGCATGTTGTACCACCATACAGCGAGACCTTCAGAGGTGGTGGCCCAAACTGCTGTACACACCGGTACCTCTAATACCCAGAAGAACGTCCTCTTGCACTGATGCGTGCCTGTATTCGTCGTGGCATACTACCCACAAGTCCATCAAGGCACTGTTGGTCCAAATTTTCCCACTCCTCAACGGCGATTCGGGGTAGATCTCTCAGAGTGGTTGGTTGGTTCACGTCGTCCATAAACAGCCCTTTTCAATCTATCCAAGTTATGTTCCATAGAGTTCATGTCTGGAGAACATGCTGGCCACTCTAGTCCAGCGATGTCGTTATCCTGAAGGAAGTTATTCACAAGATGTGCACGATGGGAGCGCGAATTGTCGTCCATGAAGACGAATGCCTGGCCAATATGCTGCGGTCGGAGGATGGCATTCGCGACGTGCAGCCGCTACGGCGCCTTCCATGACCACTAGCGGTCTACGTCGGCCCCACACAATGCCATCCCAAAACAACAGGGAACCTCCACCTTGCTGCACACGTTGGACAGTGTCTCTAAGGCGTTCAGATTGACCAGGTTGCCTCCAAACACGTCTGCGACGATTGTCTGGTTGGAGGCATATGTGACACCCATCGGTGAAAGGAACGTGATGCCAACCCTGAGCGGTTCATTCGGCATGTTGTTGGTCCCATCTGTATCGCCCTGCATGGTGTCGTGGTAGCAAAGATGGACCTCGCCATGGGCGTCGGAAGTGAAGTTGCGCTTCATGTAGCCTATCGCGTACAGTTTGAGTCCTGTGTCTGCACGAAAAGCATTAATCAACATGGTGGCGTTGCTGTCAGGGGTCCTCCGAACCATAATCCCTAGGTAGCGGTTATCCATTGCAGTAGTAGCCCTTGGGTGGTCTGAGCGAGACATGTCATGGGCAGTCCCTGTCTCTCTGTATCTCCTCCATGTCCAAACAACATCGCTTTGTTTCACTCCGAGATGCCTGGACATTTCCATTGTTGGGAGCCATTCCTGGCACAAAGTAATAATGTGGACGCGATTGAACAGCGGTATTGACCGTCTAGGCATGGTTGAACTACAGACAACACGAGCCGTGTACCTCCTTCTTGGTGCAATGACTGGAACTGATCGGCTGTCGGACCCCCTCCGTCTAATATGCGCTGCTCTTTGGGCGAGTTTAGTGACCACTGTGAACGGTCCAAGGGACTATGGATTTCATACAATATCCACACTCAAAGTCTATCTTCAGGAGTTCTGGGAACCGCGGTGATGCATAACTTTTTTTGATGTATGCATGTTCACAGACTCGGCGACGTACGAGTATGTCCTTGTTTCTCGACAGAAATTAGAGACGTTTAAAAATGCACGTATGTAATCCGGAACAAATTAAAAGGAATTTATAGTGAGACTGTTGGGATATTTGTAACTGTTTTTTATGTTGAATTTGCTGTTGTTTACGTATACTATTGCTTATCTATTCTTAAACTTTCGTTTATGTCTGTTTTGTAAGGTGAACTTGAACAGCGCGAGTGTTGGGTTTACGTAAACGCTATTTGATAAAAAGAGTGTTCAAATCTATATGAAACTGTGTAACTGTACTGCAATTAACTTTAACGAAAACTAATCAGAAAACGAAAAAAATTATTCCAAAGAAGCTGTCTCGCGGAAATCTATATTGTACATTGCAGTAAGTAGTGCTATAATCGTGACGTCACAGAACTTGTCCTGCAATTCCAAAAAGTTTGAACGAATATCTATCCAAAACGTCCTGTAAAAATTGCCCCCAAATTTAAGTGCCAAAACTGACTAAACAAAATTCCGAACTGTAAATGGCACACTTCAGGACACATAACCACATAACACTGCACTGTAAGAATAAGAATGACTGACAAAGATGTGAGATCTGAAATGAACTTTGAAATGAAAAGCCTGGCTGTGAATGATTTTGCTGTGTCCTGACTGTGGCGTTGAACTCCCGTAACAAACTCTTGTGACTTACCTTGAGCCAACGGAAACTCGTTACTGCTGGAAAGTGATGAATGTTAACAAACATTAACAAGGTTTCGTGGAACTCCTGATTCCTTGGCAATTACAACAAGCTTTACAAAATTCATTTCTCATAAAAATATACAATTATGCCTTATAAATAGTTACTGAAATGGTAAAGGAGCGGTGAATACAAACCTCTAAGTGCAAACAACATGAGCATATAATTATGCTTATTCTCGTCTAGACAGTCAAACTAATTGAACTGAACTAAAAAAGAAAAATCATGCTAAAAACTCGCCTCTGTCAACGCTCTTCATAAATTACACGTGAGCAAGCAATGCAGCGACATTACATGAATATCTTCACACTTCTCAAATCAATTGTTACAAAAACATATTTCCAAAAGGCGTCATCCTCTGAATTTGCATCTCTGTGTTTTGGTAGTCACTTCCAGACCGACTGAGCGATGTGGCGCAGTGGTTCGCACAATGGATTGCATTCAGGAGGACGACGGTTCAAACCCGCAACCAGTCATCCCGATTTAGATTTTCTTTGACTTCCCTAAATCACTTCAGGAAAATGCTACGATGGATATCTTGAAAAGGCCCAGCCGACTTCCTTCCCCAACCTTCCCTAATCGATGGGACCGATGACATCACTGTTTGGTCCCCTTCTCCCAGATCAATCAACCAACCAACCAACCAACTTCCAGATGCTCAGCAGGATGACCAACAGCCGACTCTCTCACTTACTTCTCAATGAATGCTCCACTGGCTACGACAATGATACTGACAACCAAAGATCACACTGCTTGTATTCAGAACCTCTGCGGTTGACGTATCGGCTATTCAATACTTTTGTTTGAAATGTATCCAGTGTACAGATATCAAGTGTGATACATCGAACAAAAAGAATGCCCACATAACTTCCACTGAACACAAAAAAAGCTAGAAACTAAGCATGTTGAAGAAGGAAGAGTATAATGACGTCTTGTACAAAATCTAGAAGCTAATGCAGTGTATGCATTTGGCTGAGAAATATTGATGAAGGAAAAACGATGGGATTTTTTTCGCGGTTACCGCGCTGGTACATTTTCCCCGGTTCCGCTCGCCATCTTTCCCGTGGACGCGTATTTTCGGGATTCCACGTTGCGCCACCAGAGACAGTTTCTTCCTTGTGTACGACGTGCGGTTGATCCGTCTCTCAGCAGGTCTGACGTAAGGGAATCTTCCAGAAGTACACTTCGTCGAACCCTGAGTTCACGTGCTTTTCCTGTCTACGTTTAGGCGGACATTATGAAGTGTACAGTGTAAAATTGTTTCCTCGACTGTTCTTTCTGCAGCAGAGAGACCGAGAGGGCTGGTGCATCAGAGTTCCACCGCCTAGTGGGAAGAAAAATTAGGTTTCTCAAGTGCAGAGCGTGAAGTGCCTGTATGTGATACAATTCACGTGACTATTGGCTTCCCCTACTTTTTTAAACTGCTTTGCTGGTTTTCAGTGCTCTACCCGCTACATTTAATTTGTAATCCTCAGTATTTAATCCTTAAGATACCTCAACAACTATAGTGACTGAACTGACATCTTAGAATAAACATGAAAAAATCCGTTTTTGCTTGAAAACTAAGCCATATTCAACTGCGGAACTTACGCTAATATCCTGTTTATTTTCTCAAGGTTATTGTTGAAACAAACTGCAGAAAATTCCAACTGTCGTCTAAGCTGCTGTCGGTGAGACATCCCGTTATTTAGCTCTGTTTCAAATAATTTTCAACATAGCTCAGAAGTGGATAACAATGCAATTTTAACTCGTTTTCTTGTCTGGTGTGTGGCGGAGAGTACTTTGTTTACCACTATCAATTCTTGATGAGTTAGAAACCTGAAACTTTAAAAATAGCTCAGAACTCGATTATACTGCAATATTAACCAGCTTTGGTGTCTTGCGTCTGGTGGAGGGTACTTTGCGTATCACTGTTATTCCCTCCTTTTCCTGCTCCACTCGCGAATGTTTCGTGGTAAGAATGGTTGCTCATTTTTATCTTCGAGGTCTTTTCACGAGACTATCGTTGGATGAAGCAATGTATTGGTTGACTCAGGTGAAGAGAAACTGAAATTTACGACATGCACTGCTGTAATGTTGTCAAACTGTGTGAAATCGATTGAAAAATGTGTCACACGCAAGACTAAAAAGCAGAAAAATAACAATTCAAAAAAGAAACTTTATTAAAATAACACGTTTTTAAAACGAACTAAGAAAATTAAATAATTTCTCCTACCTTCGTACAGATTCCTAACGCTATACGGATAGTCCTGTGCTTGTGAATTATTAATAGCTATGAAAATACTTGTGGAATTTAAAACGAAAAACGTGGGGCACGTGCAATGCATAACTGATGCAAAAGTAGTTCACCACCTTAATCTCATCTACTGCATGCGCTCCACATTTTTCGTAATATATTCCATAAGTATTTTCAAATCTATTAAAAATTCACAAGTACAAATTTTCGTGTCTCTCTGTATGGGGTTAGGAATCAATATGGGGCAAGAATACATTATTTTACACCTTTCAGTACTTTCTAAAAACGTTTTGTATTAATAACCTTTTTGTTTCAATAACTCGTTATTTCAATTATGTTACAACTTTGATACAGTCAGTAGATTTAGACTTTGCGAAGTCAACACTGTGGTAAGCCGAGTTACCACGCTTGATGGATCACTCCAAGACTTCACTCTATATTTCAGAGGCAGCAGTAGGGTAATCGCAGTATATTGTGTAACGAGCTTTTGCAACTGTCAGCACAGTGTTATAGGTCTTTAAAGGCAATATGCTTTCAATTTATGGCAAGCATGGGGAAAGGAATCGGCCTTGTTCTTGAAGAATCCCAGCATTTGTCCTAAGTGATAATTGTGATACAAAGCGGAACCTAACTTTGCATTCTGCATGGGGACGTTATATTTTATTATTATTGAACTGTACGTCTGTACCAACGGCACGAGCTCATAAGTTAGGTCATAAATTAACAGAATTTTTTGAAAGTACGCAAAAATAGAACAAGGGCAATCAAAACGTAACGTGACAGAAAGCAACAGCAACAACAACAACAGTAACAGCAGCAACAACAACAACAACAGCAACAATAATACTGCTACTACTAATAACAATAATAATAACAACCCCGAAAGCAGCCAACAACGGAATGGGATAAATGTGAGACGGAAAGCAAAAAGGAACCTCTTGTCCGAGATGCAAAACTGTCAGTGAAAGCAAAAACGTTCTGTAATGTCCAAAATGACCATTTTCTTTTTTGTGTTATGATAAATTACTTCATTTTGTACATGCGCGTATCGATTTGAAAGTTGTTTGAATCCAACAGGAGTCAGTAAGAGCGTTAAAAGCAACCGATGTCAGTCTTCTGAAAATGGACGCCTTGTTGTTATGGGGCAATAGCACTGACTTGAAAAGAGGTCCTTTCTCTAAATCTCTCTGTGCAAGAAATGCTCCAGAAAACAGTATTTCCTAAATTTTAGAGTATTTAACGAGCTCAGAGTAGATTTACACAAAAGAAGGACATTTTGTGATTACAATAAAGTAAGAGAAGACAAGCGGCCCTTTTCTATATTAGACCTATAAATTTCTACAAATGTGGCCAATTCACAGTTGGCCGCAAAATAGAATAAAAGTATCAATACTTTGCCAAAAGAAAACAGCAGAGAATTCACTAATTTCTCTCAGTTTGGGGACAATTTCGTTGGTTTAAAATTTAAATACACTGCAGTGGGCTATAGGTCTGAGGGGTTAGCAACATAACACGTAGACTGAAAAAAAAATCTCTGTGCCGTATGGCAAACAACATTTTAAGGGTAATAATATACAAATTTGTTTCTTAAATACGAGTATGTCCAACTAAACAATGATAAAAGGTGAAACTTTAAAATACATTAGCCCAATATACTTATTCTCAATCACAAACATTCAACCTGTCATAAATCATTCAAATTTACAGGTAATAGTCCGTATTCTTTCGTTCTTCAGAATTTAATGCTGAACATAAAAGTTACTGTAGTACAAAATCCAAACTTTTTAACGAGACTTTAGTTTTCGCTTTCCGTCTGACATGCAGTGTTTCCACGATGATGTACGAACTCTGATGGATGACGGTGAAGGGAAAATAAATAAAACTGAGACATGGAAGTCTGTTCCCAAAACGACGGAGTTGAGAGTTACAAGCGAAAAAGACAACATTTCATATTTGCTACTCGTCTGTTGACAATCACGAGAACAAAGAAATTTGATATTTGTGTTATAAACTCAGATCACAATGTAGTAGTGATGAAGAGTAGGGTGAAGTTCAAGAGATTAGTCAGGAGGAATCAATACGCAAAGTAGTGGGAGACAGAAGTACTAAAGAATGACGCTTGAAGTTATCTAAGGCTGTACACACAGCAGTAAGGAATAGCTCATTAGACAGTACAATTTAAGAGGAATGGACATATCTAAGAAAGGCAATCACGAAAGTTGGAACGAAAAACGTAGGTATGGTACAAAGAGGTAACTGCGAAGAAACCACGGGTAACAGAAGAAATACTTCAGTTGATCGATGGAATACGGATATACAAAAACGTTCAGGGAAATTCAGGAATACGGAGACACAAGTCGCTAAGGAATGAAGTAAATACGAAGTGCAGGGAAACTAAGGCGAATTGGCCGCATGAAATACGTGAAGAAATCGAATAAGATTTGATTATTGGAAGGACTCACTCTGCATGCAGGAAAGACAAAACAGCCTTCGGTGACATTAAAAGCAAGGGTGGGAACATTAAGAGTGCAATGGGAATTCCACTGTTAAATGCAGAGGAGAGAGCGGATAGGTGGAAAAAGTACATTGAAGGACTCTATATAAGAGTGAATATTTGTCTGGTGTGAGAGAAGAAGAAACAGGAGCCGATTTAGAAGAGATAGGATATCCAGTATTAGAATCAGGATTTACGAAAGCTTTGGAGGACTTAAGATCAAATAAGGCAGAAGCGATAGATAACATTCCATCAGAATTTTTAAAATCACTGGGGAAATGGCAACAAAACGACTGTTCACGTTGGCATGCAGAATGTATGAGTCTGGCGACATACCCTCTGACGTTCGGAAAAATATCATCCACACAATTCCGAAGGCTGCAAGATCTGACAAGTATCGCACAATAGATGTTTAACAGCTAGCATCCAAGTTGCTGACAAGAATAATCTACAGAAGGGTGGAAAAGAAAATTGAGGATGTGTTAGATAAGGATCACTTTGACCTTTGACCTTTGAAAGTTAAAGGCACCAGAGAGGCAATTCTGACGCTGCGGTTGTTAACGGAAGCAAGGCTAAAGAAAAACATACACTTTCATAGGATTTGTCGACCTGGAAAAAGTGTTCGACAATGTAAAATGATGAAAGGTGTTCGAAATTCTATGGAAAATAGGGGTCAGCTATATGAAGAGACGGGTAATATACAATATGTACAAGATCCAAGAGGGAATAATAGGAGCAAGCGATCAAGAACGAAGTACACGTGTTAAAAAGGGTGTAAGACAGGAGTGTAGTCCTTCCCCCCTAATGTTCAGTCTGTACATCGAAGAATCAATGATGGAAATAAAAGAAAGTTTCAGGAGTGGAATTAAAACTAAAGAGGAAAGGATACCAATGATTCGATTCACCGTTGACGCTGCTATCCTGAGCGTCAGTGAAGAAGAATTACATGATATGCTGAATGAAATGAGCAATCTAATTAGTACAGAATATGGAGTGCGAGTAACTCGAAAGAAGACGAAAGTAATGAGAAGTAGCCGAAAGGAGAACAGCGAAAAAGTTAACATCAGGACTGATGGTCACGAAGTAGATGAAGTTAAGGAATTCTGCTACCTAGGCAGCAAAGTAACCAATGATGGACGGAGCTAGGAGGACATCCGAAGCAGACTATCACTAGCAAAAAGTGCATTCCTGGCCAAGAGAAGTCTACTAATATCAAACATAGGCCTTAATTTGAGGAAGAAATTTCTGAGAATGTACTATTGGAGCACAACATTGTATGGTAGTGAAACATGGACTGTGGGGAAACCGAAACAGAAGATCATCGAATCATGTGAGTGTGGTGCTATAGACGACTGTTGATAATTACGTGGATTTATAAGGTGAGGGATGAGGAGGTTCTGAGCGGAATCGGTGAGGAAAGGAATATGTGGAAAACACTGACAAGCAGAAGTGACAGGATGATTGGACATCTATTAAGACATAAGGGAATGACTTCCATGGTACCAGAGGGAGTTGTAGAGGGCAAAATGTGTAGAGGAAGACAGAGACTGGAATACATCCAGCAAATAATTAAGGACCTTGGTTGCAAGTGCTATTCTGAGATCAAGACGTTGGCACAGGAGAGGAATTTGTGGCGGGGCGTATCAAGCCAGTCAGAGGACTAATGACCCAAAAAAAATGTTTGCAGAACTTACAGAAGGTGCTCTATTCATGACGTGTTAAGTGGCAGGTACGGTACATTTTTCGTACAGGGCGATGTCGCCGCACGCACCAAGTCACGTTGATCCCATTCCCACAGACCTGGTGTTCTGCGAAAGAACGACAGGCAGCAACATTTCTCGCCAGGAGCTCTGCTACAGTATCGACAAGTGTTTCGTGCACGAGATTTTTCAAGTAACTTCACAGCATGAACTAAAGTAGTAGCAGATTACGTGAAACAGCTGTCTCCATATTGCAAGGTGTACGACTTCATGTTATTCTAGTTTGTCTGTCCTAGATCGTTATTAACTTTCAGTATTTGTTTTCCTTGGGTCATCAGTGTTCTAAATGATTCAATACAGCCCACCACGAAGTCCACTCCTGTGAAAAGTCTTTATTTCTGAGTTGCACTTGTACTCAACGTTCTCAGCTATTTGTTGGATATATCCCGGTCTTCATCTACGGTTTTACCTTCTACAGCCATAGAAATTACACCGTCACGTCTTTGCACACTCCGAATCATCCTGTCCCGGCTTTTTGCCAGCGTTTTTCGTATGTTCCTGCATACTCTAGTTTGCTGAGAACTTCCGCATTCCTTATCTTATCATTTCCACAATTTCCAACATCCTTCTGCAACAATACATCTCCAACGGTTGGAATCTCATCTTTCAGTATTTTCACAGTCCATGATCCACCATTTTACAATGCTGTGCTCCAAACGTACATTATGAGAAATTTATTCCCCAAATTAAGAGCTATTGAAACTCCCACGACTGAATCGTCTCAACAAACACCGGCTGCTCCAGCAAAACAGCTGTCTTCTGTTCCTACTGATAATGTGATCTCACCAGAAAGAGCTATCATCATCGACAATGTTCCGAATGCCGTAATAGAAGACTATGTAATTTCTGGCATCAATATTAGGCGTTGCTCTCTCGTATCTGGTGGCAATATTTGTATTTCTACAAGAACTGTTAAAAGTGTAGATCGATTAGTGCAAGACGATAATTTGTTTGTTAAAGTGACAAAGATGCCAGTAAGACGCTTTAAAAGTGCCAGTACACGAGTTGTTTTTTTCTAAAGTATTTACTTTTATTAATAATGCTGTAATAGCTAATAAAATGTCTAAATTGGGACGTATACTAAGGTTTATCACAGATATTCCAACTTGCTCCATACGTATGCCACGATTTAAGCAATGTACCATCCACGATATAGGTCCTCTATGAAGAAAATTATTTCTGTATGTATATATGATTTGGACCCATGATCTAGGGATAGCACATTTGATTAGTAAATAAAACGTCCTCGATCCCGGGTTCAAAAGCCGCTACCGCTTAAACTTTGCTTAATAAACAGCATTGGCGGCAGAAGACCTCCGGCGTAAGAAGTCACCCTCATTCTGCCAACGGCCATGTCAAAGAGAGCGCAGGGCACGCTCTCGTCCTTGGGGTAGGAAACTGCCGCTAAAGGTGGAAGAATCAGCAATGATCAACGGTACGAGGATGCAGAAGGCAATGTAAACCACTGCATTAAAGATACATAACGTGTATCCACAGGACATGTGGCCTTTAATTGAAAAAGTGTCATAATGATCTCTCCACTGGCAAAATATTCCGGAATAGTCACCCATTCGCATCTTCGGTGGGAGACTGGCATGGCTGAGGTGACCATTAGAAAAAACTGAATAACCAACGAATGGATAACATCCTACAGGTCTGAGCTTAGAATGTCAGAAGCCTGAACGTGGTAGGGAAGCTAGAAAATCTGAAAATGGAAAGGCAAAGGCTCAATCCACATATAATAGGGGTTAGTGAAGTGAAATGGAAGGAAGACAAGGATTTCTGGTCAGATGAGCACAGGGTAATATCAACAGCAGCAGAAAATGGTATAAAGGGAGTAGGATACGTTATGACTGGAAAGGTAGAGCAGGTTTGTTCTTATCAAAATCGACAGTAAACAAGCACTGACAACGATAGTTCAGGTATACATGCCGATGTCGCAATCTGAAGATGATGAGATAGAGAAAGTACGGGTAAGTCATTGTGTAAAAACAGAAGAAAAACTAATAGTCTTGGGGGGGCTGGAATGCAGTAGTAGGAGCAGAAGTAGAAGAGACCGTTACAAGAGAATATGGGATGAGAGAGAAAAATCTCCCACCCGCCAGGGAATCGAACCTGGGCCCAGTGCATGGGAGACGAGCACGTTACCATCCAACTAAGCAGGCGGACATAAGTCGTAGTGACCATGTCCTGTGCTCGCACACCTTTTCATGTGATACCCGTGTACTGAGGGACATTGGTATTCTTGTCGTATTTGCCTTGCTGGGCATATAGTACGGGTTTGCAATGTTTGTACATTGCTTTGTCTACGTAGTCCTATACATTTCCCTGAAATAGTATCACAAAGACACTGCAAACGTTAAGGACATTTTATTTTGGGTCCGCCAACCTGCGGCAACATTTTTCTTTTTCTTTTTTTTCTGGAGGATTACCGCCTTGCACCAACGAATTTCAAGAATTGTGTTTATTGATGTGGTGAGCCGTGGGTTTAACTACGGTTTTTACTAGTCGTCAGTACTCTCGCTGTTAAACTGTTCACTAACAGTAAAGCGTTCGATAGTATTTTGATAAAAAACTACTGTTGAAGTATATAAAGTTTTGTTAATCCAGCACCTTAGTATTCCCCAACCTGCTCCCTATGGCCCTAGCTGAGATTTGTGGCTCCGTGCTTCGAGGGTAGTCTCGATCTTGGCTTCGGCTAGCAACTCGCCTCATCTTTTGCAAGGATGTGGTCTTCGACTGTGCCGTCTCTGTTCTTGTCTCACACTGATATCGAATGGAAAATGAGAAACAAAATTCATGGAAACACATTGTTTAATATCCCGAGGCCCAAGAGAAAGACGGGTCGTGCCGTGTACGTCACAGCTCGTGACACTTGTAGTGTACCATCAGCCGTCTCCGATGGGGAGCGAGGAACTACTTCAGACGAGTTTAGTAATTCTTGACTGCTTGTTAGAAAGCATGCAAGCTCTCGATCGCACACGACAAAGTTAATGTTTTTAGAGGTCACCTTTTAATTACATACTGATTTCCCGCGAAGTGTGGAGAACAAACCGAGTCACAAGTTCGTTGCAGGGCTCGTATATCTCGTGGTCCTCGGTAATATCCCGAGGCCCACGAGAAGGACAGGCCCTGCAACGAACTTGTGACGTCACACTAGTCGGTTTGTCCGCGACACTTCGCGAACGCTTGGCTCCGTGCAAGGTCCGCGGGAAACCAAAACGTAACTGAAAACGTACCTACTAAAAGTCTTAACTTTGTCGTGTAGTATCGACAACGTGCATGTATTGAAACGAGCAGTCAAGAATTGTTAAATTCGCCTCAAACAGTTACTCGTCCCTTGCCGGAGACGGCTCTTGGTACTCGTAACGCCTTTAGTGCCACGTGGTGTGACGTACGCGCCACGACCCGTCTCGTGGGCCACGCTAATATCCAGAGTGACGTCAGCTACTAATTGTGTTCCTAGCCACTTTTCTGCGTGCGCGTCGGTGCCCGTTTGGTTTTTTGCTATATGCGAGAGTGTATAATGTTGTTGGTTAAAGCAAACACAGCCGGTACGCCGCAGTGACGCCGTTCAACGCGCCGATTCGCCTTATCGGCGACACAGCGCAGCCGACAACCCGACATGCGGGAAGTTCCAATCTGGGACAAGGCGTCACCCGGTATTCCCTTCTGGGCGCGAGAGGCTACCGGCTTGCGCGCCACAGCAGCCCCCGGTCTGCGACATGCTGCCCAACCAACGAAGACAAGGACTGAAACTTCCTGGCAGATTAAAACTGTGTGCCGGACCGAGACTCGAACTTGAGACCGTTGCCTATCGCGGGCAAGTACTCTACCGGCTGAGCTACACAAGCACGAATCGCAATCCGACCTCGCAGCTTCAATTCCACCAGTACCTTATCTCCTGCCTTGCAGACTACACAAAGCTGTCCTGTGAACTTTGCAGAACTAGCACTCGGAGATGAAAGGATATTGCGGAGACATGGCTTAAACACAGCCCGGGGGATGTTTCCAGAACGAAATTTTCACTCTGCACTCTGCGTTCGAGTCTCGGTGCAGCACACACTTTTAATCTGCCAGAAAATTTCGTATCAGCACACGCTCGGCTGCAGAATGAAAATTTCATTCTGAAAACTATGACTGTTGATTCGAACGACAAAAATGAGTCGCCAGGTCGTGATGAAATCCCATTTCGGTTCTACAAAGAGTACTCTACGACATTGTCCCTTTACTTAACTTTATGGCGAATCTCTCATCCAGACAGAGTTCCAGTTGACTGCAAAAAAGGACAGATGACTCCTGTATGTAAGAAGGTTAAAAGAACGGACCTGCAAAATTACACACCAACACGCTTAACCTGTTTCCTCCAGATTTCTAGAACGTATTCTGAGTTCGAATACAATAAAATTCCTACAGACCAATAACCATATGTCCACGAACTAGCAAGGTTTTAAAAAGCATCACTGTTCTGAAACTCGGCTTGCCGTTTTCTCACCTGAACAATGGACGAAGGGTAGCAGGCAGATTCCTTATTTCTAGATTTCCAAACAGCTCAAAATGGTTCAAATGGCTCTAAGCACTATGGGACTTAACATCTGTGGTCATCAGTCTCCTAGACTTAGAAATACTTAAACCTAACTAACCTAAATACATCACACAATCCGTGCCCGAGGCAGGATTGGAACCTGCGAACGTAGCAGCAGCAAGATTCCGGACAGAAGCGCCCAGAACCGCTCGGCCACAGCGGCCGACTTCCGAAAACCATTTCTCGAAGTAATAGAACAATTTATTTTGCCCTCGACGGCAAGTGTTCACCAGAGACAAGACTAAGTGCTACAGGCAAGCTTGATGGGGCCACTATTAACACACACAAAAAAAAGTTTTGCATCACTTCGGTTCCGAGAGTTCCGGAACCTGTCCAGAAAATTGGAATAGGGATCAACATAAACATCATTTCCGCCATTTTATTGCTCATGAAAACCACACATTACATTGTACCACCATACAGAGAGACCTTCAGAGGTGGCGGTCCAAAATACTGTACACACTGGTACCTCTAATACCCAGTATCTCGTCCTCTTGCATTGATGCATGCCTGCATTCGTAGTGGCATACTATCCACAAGTTCATCAAGGCACTGTAGGTCCAGATTGTCCCACTCCTCAACGGCGACTCGGTTAGATCCCTCAGAGTGGTTGGTTGGGTCATGTCGTCCATAAACAGCCCTTTTCAAACTATCCAAGGCATGTTCCATATGGTTCATGTCTGGAGAACATGCTGGCCGCTCTAGTCGAGCGATGTCGTTATCCTGAAGGAAGTCATTCACAGGTTGCGCATGATGGGAGCGCGAATTGTCGTCCATGAAGACGAATGCCTCTCCTATATGCTGCCGATATGGTTGCGCAAGCGGTCGGAGGATGGCATTCACGACGTACAGTCGGTACGGCGCCTTCCATGACCACCAGCGGCATACGTCGGCCCTACACAATGCCACCCCAAAACATCAGGGAACCTCCACCTTGCTGCGCTCGTTGGACAGGGTGTCTAAGGCGTTCAGCTTGACCAAGTTGCCTCCAAACACGTATGCGACGATTGTCTGGTTGAAGGCATATGTGACACCCATCGGTGAAGAGAACGTGATGCCAATCCTGAGCAGTCCATTCGGCATGTTGTTGGGCCCATCTTTACCGCACTGCGTGGTGTCGTGGTTGCAAAGTTGGACCACGCCAAGGACGTCGGTAGTGAGGTTGCACACAGATTGAGTCGTAACACGACGTCCTGTTGCTGCACGAAAAGCATTATTCAACATGGTGGCGTTGCTGTCACGGTTCCTGCGAGTCATAATCCGTAGGTAGCGGTCATCCACTACAGTAAGAGACCTTGGGCAGCCTGAGCGAGGCATGTCATCGACAGTTCCTGTCTCTCTGTATCTCCTCCATGCCCGAACAACATGGCTTTGGTTCACTCCGAGATGCCTGGGCACTTCCCTTGTTGAGAGCCTTTCCTGTCACAAAGTAACACTGCGGACGCAATCGAATTGCGGTATTGACCGTCTAGGCATGGTTGAACTACAGACAACGCGAGCCTTGTGCCTCCTTCCTGGTGGAATGATTACAACTGATCGGCTGTGTGACCCTCTCCGTATAATAGGTGCTGGTCATGCATGGTTGTTTACATTTTGCGCGGGTTTAGTGACATCTCCGAATAGTCAAAGGGATTGTGTCTGTGATACAATATCCACAATCAACGCCTGTCTTCAGGGGTGATGCAAAACTTTTTTTGATGTGTGTGTTTTCTAAGTATGCAAGTGTTCTGACCCCTGCTCCATGATCGACGTCTCTAACGCACGCAGATGCCATGGCGTTCGACCCCGAGGTAAGCAGGTCCCAATTCTGGTGGTGGAAAAATTTTTCTCTCTATTTGTGGGCAAAGGGGGAGAGATGGTGGAGGACAGTTCCTGACCACCAGAAATTGGACAATATCCCGGTTTAAATACGAGACATCACCACAGTGGGTCATGAAGTGAGAGCACGAGACATTGTTGAAGGCGAATTATCCGTCGGATGGGGACGTGTAGCTTGGCGACCTCCTTGGTGCTACTTCGGTGCTGGCAACGGCCTTGCCTCAGTGGATACATCGGTTCCCGTCAGATCACCGAAGTTAAGCGCTGTCCTGCGTGGCCAGCACTTGGGTGTGTGACCATCCGGGTCGCCATGCGCTGTTGCCAGAATTCGGGGTGCACTCAGCCTCGTGATGAGAATTGAGGATCTACTCGATCTAATAGTAGTGGTTTCGTTGAAGGAAAACCATCATAACGTTCGGGAGACCACATGCCCCTCCTATCTGCCTCCTCAGCTGAGGATAACACGGCGGTCGGATGGTCTTGATGGGCCAGTTGTGGCCTGAAGATGTGCTTTTTTTTTTGCCTACTTGGTGTTATTCGAAAGGAGAGGGCTATGTGCAGTGAGCGGGTTTCACCCTCTCCCTTCTCATCACAAACATTACACTACACTCCACGCATGCACACACACACACACACACACACACACACACACACACACACTACATAAATGAAATGTTACAAATAATGTAACAGAACATGTCGTAAAAGAATAGATAAAAAAATGTTCTAGCAGACAGGGTGGTTAGCAATCTTCGGTTATTTGCTGATGATGTGCTGTAGATGACTGATTACATGACGATACTTTGACTTATACAAGATTTGTAATTCTCGTGACGAATGGAAGCTGTCTCTAAATGTACAAAAATGTAAGTTAATGCAAATGAGTAGGAAAAAAACCGTAATCTCTGGATGTAGCATTATTAGTGTCCCGCTTGGCACAGTAACGTCGTTTAAATATCTGGGCATAACGCTGCAAGGTGATATGAAATGGAAAAAGCATATTAGAACTGGTAGGGAAGGCGAATGGTCGACTTCGGTTATTGGGAGAATTCTAGGAAAGTGTTGTTCATCCGTAAAGGAAAGCGCATATAGGAAGCTAGTGCGACCTATTCTTGAGTACTCCTTGAGTGTTTGAGATTCGCACCATGCCAGAGTTATCTAAATTTCCGAATTGTGTTCCAAGAAAAGAACGTCGCCTTCCTTCTACGGATTTCTATTTGAGTTCCCGAAGCATCTCCTCAACTCTTGCGTGTTGTTCGAACCTACCGTCAAGAAATTTAGCAGCTCACCTCGGAATTCCTTTGATATCTTCCTGTGACAACTTGCTTCTGCCAAATTTCATGATTCTTGTTCAACTGAAGTATCCTATCGGTTTTGATGAGTGAGTTTGCAAGTATCAAAAGATGTGACATAATTAGCCGTATCTTCTGTTTGCATTGACCTATAAGCTTAAATTTTTTAACACCGTTAAAGAACCGTAGACCTTAGTTTTTGAAATAAATGTCAACTTGGTACCTCTATCACTTTCTGAGAAGAAGGTGACGAAACAGTCAGAGAGACGGACAACAAAGTGATCTTATTAGTGTTCCGTTTTTATCGATTGAAGTTCGAAAGCTTAAAAATGGCTTAAAAGTAATACAGTAAAACAGTGAATCGATCAGATGTGAAGTTTCGATATCAGGCAATGTCATAGAAGGCTTCAAAGTTGAATAAAATTTGTATCCTGCTATTCCATGCCGAATACTATTATTTAGTGGCATTTTTTCATTATTATCTTTGTTGATATTCGTCAGAGTTTTCTAAATGTAATTTTTTTCTATTTCAGAGGCTTGATGTACAGGGTCAACCTGATGTCATTGACGCTTAATGCGAACAAAAGTATCTTTAGTGTATATTTTCTAGCTTTATTTCCCAACTTCCTGTGTGCACTCAATTTAATAATATAAGGTGCCATATCAGATCGTTGAACCAAAAAGGTAGTATTTGTAACAGTATAAAAATATCTACTATGCTTATGCTAATGCTATGTGCTTACCTTTTACGTGTCAAAGAAATCTACCTTCCAAAAAACATATTGACTGGAACTGAGTATAGAATGAAGTGAAAGAAATACAATAGTATATTTTGTGGTATCGTCAAACAAAGTAGAGAATGGCAATTAATGTAGTAGTGTGCACCACAAGAAATTGAAAGAGGGTTAATTGAAATCAGACATGAGAAAATACTCAGCAACGAGGATGTTTAATATAGTGACAAGTGATGAAGTTCCAAATGGAATAGAATTATGAGAAATTTTCCTGTAAGCAGATATATAAGCCTACGACCTGTATCTGATAAGAATAACGTTTTGTGAAGACAGTAAAGTAACAACACGTAAGCACAGTATGGAGGAATTACTCCCTGTTGTCTTTAGACGAATCTCAGAATAGAGTTTGCGTTGTCAATTAATATAATTAATATAAACCGAACAAATTAATCACATCCCTAATATTTGAATAAGTAGCGATAAAATACGGTACATATCACTAAGGTATCGCTTGAGATACAGTAATAAGAGAGCGTGCTGAAAAGTGATGCCTCCGAACTTTTTATGTGAAAATTCTTGAAGTTCTTTAAATAAAGCAAACATTATTAAGTTTCTATAGCTTTATTCTCCGTGACAACATATTTGCAACCCTCTGCCGGAACAGGGTTCCGAATTGTAGCGTGTAACATGCGATGTGTAACGTAACTATGTTGGTCCCTGAGAAACAGCTTGCTGTAATCGAGTTTCGGTTCAAATGACTCTGAGCACTATGGGACTTAACTGCTGAGGTCATCAGTCCCCTATCACTTAGAACCACTTAAACCTAACTAACCTAAGGACATCACACACATCCATGCCTGAGGCAGGATTCGAACCTGCGACTGTGGCGGTCGCGCGGTGCCAGACTGTAGCGCCTAGAACCGCTTGGCGACTCCGGCCGGCCAATCGAGTTTCGGATTGAGTCAACAAGCAGTGCAAGCAGAGATGAGGCTGTGGTTCGTTCCTTGTTACTACTGTATTTATTAGAAAACTGTGACTCTAGTTTCAACAGACTATTTTATCGAGGTCAGTCACACAACAGAGATACGAACTTGTGTGCTCAGTCTAAGGAAAGTTTGGGTGCATTATTTTCACACCCCCAAGAGCAATCGTGGAAATGTTTCGTTTCGAACTAATGAGCGGACAAGACCTGCGAATTGTGTTCTAAGGTGTAGACAAGTTCGCTGGTTGCTGAGCTGCTGGCAGTTGACCTCGTCCTCGCCAGATGCGCCGGCTCAGCTTGTTACTTGTATTAGCGAAGCTGAAGCGATTGCGTCAGCCCCACAAATAGGAGCGCCATTACTTGAGCCCTATGCGACATTTCCTTGTTCCCAATTGGTTATTCGCGTATGCACTTCCCTGTGAGCTTTTGTGGCTAGTATCATCCCCCTACAGCTTTCAAGAGTCTCTTAATTTTCAGTGCTTAATATTAGCAAAATTTACATTCACAAACAAGCATTCATGTCCTTAGATTAGGCTACAATAAGGCCATTTTCCTTTCTAGGTATACTTTACAGCTACTGCTGGCATCCTTTGTGGGCATTGACGCCGCCTACACCTTTCAAGTGGCTCCTGTTTTCGCTCGCGTGACAGATTTGGCAAGATTCAACAAACTGCTCAATAATCCTTACAGTGTACCGTAATCTGAACTGCTGCCCATTAAAGTAATCTGACCTGCTGTGCACTAAAATTACAACCCGAGGGCGGCATACAACAAACCTCAAGTTCACATAAATTGTGCTACATGACTTGATATACAAATGATTAACATTTCGTTGGAACCGCACAAAATAGATAAGATTAACGGCATCTACAGTCTGTATAGAAGGTAACATTACATACCGACTATCACATTCAGAAAACGCGCTTGAATATTGGTTGTTTGCGAGAAAACCGTGTTATGGCTCATGAAAGAAGCAGGAATGTCTACCAGACAGAAATCTAGTAACGTTCGTTTTCCTACAGGTCCATACTCAATGCAGGCTCTCGATGGAGGCACGGAACCCGAGAGGAAAGACATATTATTGAAACTTTCAGGCAGATTAAAACTGCTAGCCGAAGCGGGGCTTGAACCCAGAACCTTCGCCTTTCGCAGACAAGTCCTCAAACGACCAAGCTGCTCAACCACGACTCAGAGCCCACCGTCGCAATCTTTTTCCAGCCACTACCTCATCTCCTGCCTCTCCCACGAACGGAGAAGTTCCCAGTTTCGAGTCCCCGTTCGGCACATAGCTTTAATCTGTTCCGAAGTTTCAGATCAGCGCATGCTCAGCTGCAGAGCGAGGAAGTCATTCTGGAGACTTACTGTTCCTCCGTTGTGTAGGATCGTAAAAATCAAATCACTTAAGTGCAGCTTATTTGCACCAATTCAAGGATTCATACGAACAGGCGGCGACAGTCTGTGGCGTCACCAGCTCTCAGTATGGCGATCAGTGTTGCGTTTCCCTTGACATGGCAGCAGAGAGAAGTGCGCCCACAAAAAATGGTTGAAATGGCTCTGAGCACTATGGGACTTAACATCTGAGGTCATCATTCCCATAGAACTTAGAACTACTTAAACCTAACTAACCTAAGGACATCACACACATCCATGTCCGAGGCAGGATTCGAACCTGCGACCGTAGCGGTCGCGCGGTTCCAGACTGAAGCGCCTAGAACCGCTCGGCCACCCCGGCCGGCTCGCATCATTCCCGGTATTGCGTGCAGCACCAGTGCGGGACTTTTGTTTTTCGCTAGAGAAGTAGGAGATAAAGTACTGAGGGAAGCAGAGTTGTCAGAGCCAGCCGTGAGTCGTTCTTGGATAGCTCAGTCGGTTGAACAGTTGCCTGCGAAAGCTAAAGTTCCCAAATTCGAGTTCCAGTCCGATAAGAGGTTTTAAGCTGCCAGGAAGTTTCAATAATATGTCGGTCCCCTCGGACACTATTCACGTGACCTGTTGAGAGCCTGCGTGTAGTACGAGCCTCTAGGAGAACGAACGTTACCAGATTTCCGTCACAAAACTCATGCATGCCTAACAGCTAGAGTGATGGTATGAGATGTTTTTGGGAACACAACACGGACATGTCTGGTTCGCATAGCCAGTAATTTGGTCATTAGCTGTCATATTTATCCTGCGGAAAGGCCGGTGGCAGTGCCCTATTTTTGAAAAAATGGCTCTGAGCACTATGGGACTCAACTGCTGAGGTCATTAGTCCCCTAGAACTTAGAACTAGTTAAACCTAATGTGGTGTCACCGCCAGACACCACACTTGCTAGGTGGTAGCTTAAATCGGCCGCGGTCCATTAGTACATGTAGGACCCGCGTGTCGCCAGTGTGTGATCGCAGACCGAGCGCCACCACAAGGCAGGTCTCGAGATACGGAATAGCACTCGTCCCAGTTGTACGGACGACTTTGCTAGCGACTACACGGACGAAGCATCGCTCATTAGCCGAGCAGATAGTTAGAATAGCCTTCAGCTAAGTCAATGGCCATTAGCCTTACATAGTTTGATAGTTATCGTATGAAATGTCTCATCAAGAACGTTGTAACCCAATGAGGAATTAAAAGTTAAGTATTCGAGGAGCTGCATACTTTTCTTATTAGCATTCACTACTTATCCTGTTCCAGAATTCACGCCCGTCTGCGTTAGATAGCGTGCATTTCGGCCTCCTCTATCTACAAGGTGTTGGCACATTTCCCAACACATCACCTAACTAACCTAAGGACATCACAAACATCCATGCCCGGGGCAGGATTCGAACCTGCGACCGTAGCGGTCTTGCGGTTCTAGACTGCAGCGCCTTTAACCGCACGGCCACTTCGGCCGGCCCTATTTTTGACATCTCCTTGACGTTATGTATCAAAAAGTTAACGCAAGACCACGTATTGTGCTGTTCCGATCCACCTCAATACAGAGGGTGTTTGGCTGTTGTCCTCGCCAGCACGTTCTCCAAATCTCTCAAGTATTGAGAATATCTGGTCAAAGTCTGCCGAGAGATTAGCACGCTACCACTCAGCAGCCGTTACGACTGACTAGCTCTAGCATAGGAATAAAGCTGTACCTATCATTCAAACTCAGTCGTAATCGATGTACAGCCGGGCTAGGGCCCTTATTACTGCTGTGGCCTGATTTTTGCACTCTGTATATAATCCCAAATGATCTTCGCTTAAAGAGTCCTCTTCTCCATTTCAGTGGACACACTCCGAGCCCTCTCCTGAGACCTGTACAGTTTGGGTGTCCCGAAAACCGCTCGGCTTAACCGCTACACACTGATCTACTCATGAGGCACTGAAATGCTTTTGATGAGACGTTGTCCCATGGGATGCCAGAAAGTGAAATTCGTTATTACGACGTATCTACTCAGCACAATTTAAAACAATCAGAGTGAGCGTTGACCATTTTCCAGCATGTGAAAGCATCTGAAGTCCAGGTGCTTTACTACTAGTGATCTATATTCTTAGAGTCCATTACTTGTATTGCAGCCACTTACCTGCGGTGCAGCAGTTGATGTACAATAGAATTATATGGAAAATTGTTTCTTCTTCTTCTTTCAGTCCTTCGTCCTCCACTAATTTTGGCGGTCAGCAGCATTATATGTTGCTTTTCCATGGGAATTTCTCAACATCGATTCTGGGCTCAGTCCAAACCACGGGCTGAAGTTCTTTAGTCAGGATAATCTCTTACGTCCTGGACCATGTTTGCCATCAATTTTTGCTTGAAGTATTAGTTGCAACAGATTGTATTTATTGTTGCGCATTATAATGCGCCAGAGTATTCGAGTTATCTTCTCTTGATAGTGTTGAGAGTTTCCAAATCTTTCTTCATGCGCCGCAGTACCGCCAAATTTCTGGCTTTATCTGTCCACGGTATTCTTAACAGACTTCAATACGCCGACCTTTCAAATGCCTCGAAGTTCTTACATAGTACTACGGGGAGTGTCCATGATTCATTCACAGAGTAACATACCGAACACGTAGCATCGAAGTAATCGGGTGCGAAATGTAATACTTGTGCCAAGGCTAGCTAGAGCTTTCTTCATTTTCTGATCAATTCTGGAGCGAGTTTCTTTAGAGAGGTCCCAGTTTCCGTTCACCTTTTTCGCTATTGTCATTACGGAATGCAAGACTGCCCTGAACTTCGTCTCGTTTTGTCCTGACAGCCAGCCGTTGTGTCTTCTTGACATTTAAACGTAACCCCATGTCATTTCTCTCGTAATTAACAGCGTTTAGTTGTTCCTGCAGATCTCACAGCCTGTTCGCAAGTACGACAATGACATCAACATATCTCAGTTGTCGACCGAGAAGGACCGTAGTAAAATTGTCCCAGTACAGATTTCCACTAAATTGAGGAACACAACTATCCAGCACAGCTCATCTACGATATCATCAAATTCTTCTCCTGAACAGTGTCAAAAGCTTTTTCATAATCGATGAAACAAGCATGAACATAGACGTACAAGTTACGACGTCGTCGAATCAATATCTGAACAGTAACTCCTCCCAAGTCGCGAAACCACTTCTGAATCCACACTGAGAGTCTTCAGTTTTCTTCTTACAATTATTCTCAAATTCAATATTCCAAGAAATAACTTCAGGGCCTGGCTCATTAAATGGATCATTCTGTAGTCATTACAGCGCTTTTCACTTGACTTTTTGGGAACAGGTATTACAATTTATTTGAGCCAGTCATGCGTTGATTTCGCTTTGACAGAAACTGTTGAACAAACCAACCAATAAGGAAAGAGATCATTCATACTTGAACAGCTTTAGAACTTAAGGCACTTATCGTCAGGACCTGGAGCCTTCCCACTTATTGGAACTGTTATATTTTTTTTATTTATTTATTTACACATCAAGTTCCGTACGACCAAATTGAGGAGCAAATCTCCATGGTCATGGAAAGTGTCAGTACATGAAATTACAACATAAAAGTAATAACAGATAAAAATAAATATATATGAACCCGTAAAAGTCAGTCCATAAGTTCAAGTAAACGCAATCTGTAATACAACATATAATCAGCTTTTTTTTTTTTTTTTTTCGAGGAACTTCTCGACAGAATAGAAGGAGTGACACATGAAACTCTTCAGTTTCGATTTGAAAGCCGTGGATTAATGCTAAGATTTTTGAATTCAAGTGGTAGCTTATTGAAAATGGATGCAGCAGTATACTGCACAACTCTCTGCACATGAGTTAAGGAAGTCCGATCCAAATGAAGGTTTGATTTTTGCCGAATATTAACCGAGTGAAAGCTGCTTATTCTTCGGAATAAGCTAATATTGTTAATAAGAAATGACAGTAAGGAATATACGTATTGAGAGGCCAATGACAGAATACCCAGACTCGTGAACAGCGGTCGACAAGAGGCTCGTGAACTTGCACCACTTATTGCCCGAACCGCCTGTTTCTGAGCCAAAAATGTCGTTTTAGAATGGGGAGAGTTACCCAAAAATATACTACCATACGACATAAGCGAAGTAGACTAATTTTCGTGTCGATCACTCACTTATACAGTCCGAATAGTAAAAATGGCAGCATTAAGTGTTTGAACAAGATCATGAACCTGGGCTTTCCACGACACCTAAATATCTATCTGAACACCTAGAAATTTTAGCTGTTCAGTTTCACTAATCATATGCCCGTTCTGTGAAATTAAAACGTCAGGTGTAGTTGAATTGTTTGTTAGAAACTGTAAAATCTGTGTCTTACTGTGATTTAGCGTTACTTTATTTTCTACAAGCCATAAACTTAGGTCGTCTACTGCACTATTTGGAACCGAGACAATATTGCACACAACATCCTTTACTACCAAGACAGTGTCATCAGCAAACAGAAAGATTTTAGAGTTACCCATTATACTAGAGGGCACATCATTTATATAAATAAGGAACAGGAGTGGCCCCAACACTGATCCCTGGGGCATCGCTCTTCCAGACAGACATCACGGTCAATACTTCTGGTGTCTCTGAAATAATTTTCAGTGTATTCGTTCCACTGACCAAGTTTCGCTTCAGGACTAGGAAGAATATTGCCTTCCTTGTTTTAGAGGAACTGATTTCCTTTGCTGCCGTAAGTTATCTTATTTTCTTTTACAAGTTGAACGAGTTACTCTTTCCATTACTCTTGCCGTTCAATTCTCTTTCGCTGCTGTATGCTTTTGAATTTTTTTTTTCCAATACGTATTTCTTTCTGCAGTACTTTCTGCAATTCTATGTACATTACCGGGTATTTAGTTTTGTAGGATCTTCTGCGATCGAAGAGTTGTAGAATTTCAGTTGTCATGCAAGGCTCGTGTTTCTTAGTCTCTGAGTCGTTTCGTTTTTCTTTACTCACTTCACTGTAGATTTAGAGATTAGTTGTATTTGTGTTTTACAGGATCTAATCTACGACTAGTTTTGTGCCATTTTAACCTCATTCCTTAGTGCTGAATATGGGAGTTTGTGGATCGCCATTTGGTAGGTTCGTTGCACTGCGTAAAATTTGTTCATTTTGATACTCATTGTCGCTAGCAATAGGTTGTGATCATAGTTAATATCGGCGCTAGGTATGTCTTTACACCTCTCATGAAAATTCTGAATTGCTTTTTGATGAGGATGTAGTTTGATTCCTGACATTTTGTTCAAGTTTGAGGTTCATGTATAAAAACGACATGGAGGCAATTGAAAACGAGTGTTTGCTATTATGACATATGGATCAGCCGACCACCTCCGTCATTGCCATTCCCTGAACGCCGACCGTGGCCTACTTTGGCACTGAAATCGCCCGTCACTATGGTAACAGTAGAGTGTTTTATGAGTGTAAAAAGTTTCGATATCATCATCCGATGCATCACAAGTAGTCGCCACAGCTAGATAACATTAATCAGAATGGGTTTTTGATTGAACTGTAAGAAAATGACAGTACAGGCATAAATTACTTCACAGTGGCGTTGATAACTGGATGTACTATGAACCGAACTCCATTGAAATTACAGTTCCCTGCATAATATTCTTGAATCAATTAATGATATATTGTCTCAAATTAGAGCAACTTACCTCAGTTATACCAAGCATGTCAATTTTGAGTCTTCCCACCGCTCTGATAGCATCGCGAGTCTTTGCCCTGTGTATTTCGAAGTCGCTGTCCTTCTCCTGACTGCTTCGTAGATTCTCATCACCTCCTGCCCACTGAAGGCTGCTGGCCTCGGCTTTAAGTTTTCCAGATGTGGTACAGATTTTCCTGGGCATAATCATGAGGTGGTTTCGCTTTACCTTTGTCGCGCAATTTCGGGACCGCTTGTGGCACTATGGCTACTCTCTCACATGTGTGTCACACAGCCGTATCAGCCGATATCTACACAGGCCATGATGTGCATTGACAACGACGCTGCTGTCCTCCGGCATTACGGATTCCATTGGCTTATCCTCCACCGACGGACCATACCGCTGTCTCAGGCGCCTTGCTACGGTTCATGCGGCTCCCCCGTCGGATGTCTGAGTCCTCCCTCGGGCATGGGTGTGTGTGTGTTGTCCTTAGCGTAAGTTAGTTTAAGATTAAGTAATTATGTAAGCCTAGGGACCGATGACCTCAGCAGTTT
Organism: Schistocerca serialis cubense; assembly: GCF_023864345.2. Lineage (NCBI taxonomy): Eukaryota > Metazoa > Arthropoda > Insecta > Orthoptera > Acrididae > Schistocerca > Schistocerca serialis. Next base: position 634,656,457 of record NC_064642.1, read on the forward strand.
GGTCCCATATGAACTTACCACCATTTCCACCACCATGCTGCTGAAGGTAGGACTAGACAATGAAAGTGGAGATCACCACCTGGCCTCGAAACTTAATACCGTCGGGGTCGAAAAAGGAAGAGTTGGGCAAGAAAAGCCGACAGGAAAGAAGAGAGAGCAAGTTGCACTTTTGAAATATCTCATGCACCTTCACATTGCACTTCGGAGGAGATACGATTCATATCCAAATGCCAGGAACAGGATTCAAAACAAAGTCCTTGAAATACAGCTACACTACACTGAGGTGACAAAACTCATAGGTTAATGATAAGCACATACACAGATGACGACTTTTGCGTACAGTTGTCAGTGCTAACAGACACACAACACTGTATGAAATAACTGAAGAAATCAATGCGGGGCGTACGACTAACGTATACATTAGGACAGGGCGGCGAAAATTGGCGTTAATGAGCTACGGCAGGAGACGTCCGAACCGAATGCCTTTGCTAATTGCACGACATCGACTCCAGCGCTTCTTCTGGACTTGTGACGATGTCGGTTGGACCCTAGAGGGCCGGAAACAATGCTTCGAAACAACCATAGAATTTTCATGGATAGCAATGTGCCGTGCTACCGGGCTGCAGTTCTTCGCTGTTAGTTGAAGAACATTCTAGACATTTCGAGGGAATGATTTGGCCACCTAGATCGGCCGACATGAATTCTATCGAAAATTTACGGGACATAATTGGGAGGTCAGTTCGTACACAAAATCCTGCACCGGCAACACTTTCGCAGTTATGGACGCATACGGAGGCAGCATATTCCTGCTGGAAACTTTCAACAACTTGTTGAATCCGTGCTATGTCGAATTGCTGCACTACGCAAAGTAAAAGGGGATTCGACAGGATACTAACAGGCATCCTTCAGTGTACGACAGACAAACCTTTCCTCTTTGATGTTGAAGTGTAAAGTTTTTCTTGTCAACCCCGTATTAGACATCAACCATGAATTTTTAATATACTTGAATCTGCGTTGAAAGTTAGATAAGAGCAGATTTATTGCATTATTCAGCTTTAGAACTTAGCTTACATTAATTACATTAACTACAAAAATCTGCACTTTAATGTAACATTTGCAATCAGTAAGCCATCAGTTAAAAGGATTAGATACACCTGGTTTGGGAATGTAATCAAAATACACTCCTGGAAATGGAAAAAAGAACACATTGATACCGGTGTGTCAGACCCACCATACTTGCTCCCGACACTGCGAGAGGGCTGTACAAGCAATGATCACACGCACGGCACAGCGGACACACCAGGAACCGCGGTGTTGGCCGTCGAATGGCGCTAGCTGCGCAGCATTTGTGCACCGCCGCCGTCAGTGTCAGCCAGTTTGCCGTGGCATACGGAGCTCCATCGCAGTCTTTAACACTGGTAGCATGCCGCGACAGCGTGGACGTGAACCGTATGTGCAGTTGACGGACTTTGAGCGAGGGCGTATAGTGGGCATGCGGGAGGCCGGGTGGACGTACCGCCGAATTGCTCAACACGTGGGGCGTGAGGTCTCCACAGTACATCGATGTTGTCGCCAGTGGTCGGCGGAAGGTGCACATGCCCGTCGACCTGGGACCGGACCGCAGCGACGCACGGATGCACGCCAAGACCGTAGGATCCTACGCAGTGCCGTAGGGGACCGCACCGCCACTTCCCAGCAAATTAGGGACACTGTTGCTCCTGGCGTATCGGCGAGGACCATTCGCAACCGTCTCCATGAAGCTGGGCTACGGTCCCGCACACCGTTAGGCCGTCTTCCGCTCACGCCCCAACATCGTGCAGCCCGCCTCCAGTGGTGTCGCGACAGGCGTGAATGGAGGGACGAATGGAGACGTGTCGTCTTCAGCGATGAGAGTCGCTTCTGCCTTGGTGCCAATGATGGTCGTATGCGTGTTTGGCGCCGTGCAGGTGAGCGCCACAATCAGGACTGCATACGACCGAGGCACACAGGGCCAACACCCGGCATCATGGTGTGGGGAGCGATCTCCTACACTGGCCGTACACCACTGGTGATCGTCGAGGGGACACTGAATAGTGCACGGTACATCCAAACCGTCATCGAACCCATCGTTCTACCATTCCTAGACCGGCAAGGGAACTTGCTGTTCCAACAGGACAATGCACGTCCGCATGTATCCCATGCCACCCAACGTGCTCTAGAAGGTGTACGTCAACTACCCTGGCCAGCAAGATCTCCGGATCTGTCCCCCATTGAGCATGTTTGGGACTGGATGAAGCGTCGTCTCACGCGGTCTGCACGTCCAGCACGAACGCTGGTCCAACTGAGGCGCCAGGTGGAAATAGCATGGCAAGCCGTTCCACAGGACTACATCCAGCATCTCTACGATCGTCTCCATGGGAGAATAGCAGCCTGCATTGCTGCGAAAGGTGGATATACACTGTACTAGTGCCGACATTGTGCATGCTCTGTTGCCTGTGTCTATGTGCCTGTGGTTCTGTCAGTGTGATCATGTGATGTATCTGACCCCAGGAATGTGTCAATAAAGTTTCCCCTTCCTGGGACAATGAATGCACGGTGTTCTTATTTCAATTTCCAGGAGTGTAGATTACAGTTGTTTTTATTTCTACAAAACATTTCACAATGAACGAGAGATATCCACGCTTATTGAAGAAGCCAGTTTCATAGGCAAACTGGACTCCGGAGGACTATTCCACCTTCACAGATATCTGAACTAACTGGGTTTCTGTTAGTGGTCACGGGATAGCCTTTACAGCTACGTCTTACTGTGTCATCATGCTTCATCTATTTGAAGGATATACGCACAATGAAATCACCGCAACATCCTCTCGATATCCCCACATCCTGGAAACACAGTTCGCCCCGAAGATGAAAAAAGGCGCACATCTTTACACTGAAACAGTGTTGTTTCAAGACCAAACTACGTGCCACATTGTCCAACAACCAATGAAAGTAACTCGTGGGCTGTCTGAAAGGTGCATCGTTGCAAATAAGGTTGCATTAAATGGCTTCAGAGACACAATTACCTGGTGACAGCGATTTGTTTTTAAAGCCCTCAAATAATTTAAATTCAAAATGTTCCTCGGATATTCTTCCAACAACGCACCCAGGTTCTGAGCTATCGATGGGAAGGACAGGTGAAGGAGGGGTAAGGGGGAAGGGGGAAAGCATGTGCTGTTCGTTTTGCGCTCAGTGAGATAATACCTGTAGTTTTGATGTTCCACGACAAATGGTTCTGAGTACCCTTACTACTAATCAATATCCATTACATTTTCTAGTTTCCTCCGAATACTACTGAATGGTGTGCCGTTTGTCACGTCTTTGCCTATCGATAGGGTTGTGGCGGTCGGTAGGTTGCGCGTCGTGCATCGCTGGGAGAACGGCGGCGGCAGCCAGGGCAGTTGTTTCATGGGGTAAAGGGGTGAGGGGGTGGTGAGGTGGTGCTGGCGGGCGGAGCGACAACAAGCAATTGTGGGTAGTTCGTGGGGCAGTACGTAACGGAACGTGTGGGCTACGGCAGTGGATGCTCTGTGATTGACGTTGAAGCTTGTAGTGATTATTGTGCTTAAGTCTGTGGAGACATTGAGTCACTGCCTTCACAGAGGAACGAAGCCCATATAGCATGGACATGATGGCAGGTTTCTTTTCACATAGCGTGGTAGATTGTGACGTGTTGTACGGGTGAGCCGATTCAAGGGATTGCTGTGGGGCAGGCCACCTGAGTAATTCTGAATGGAAGGAGTCAACGGATTGTTACGGGCTAAGTCTACTGAGTAATTTTGCGTGGGAAAGAACTCTGAACTGACATTATTCATTGCCTGTTGTCACTGTGTTTTACCGCAAACTCATGGATATAATAGTTGGTGTTTGCATTGTGGCCCTCTCAGCAATAGAGAACTCACATAAAGAGACTTTATTGGTGGTTGTTTTCCTGTCGGGTTAGTGCGTATGCTATGGTGCGAATATATGCTGTATGCTGATGTGGGGACTGGAATATAGCGCATTTTTGTTGTCAAAATATTTTCATCAAACCGTGGGGTGCTCACTTTATCATCGGACCTCATGTGGATTTTTCCGTAGCTTGCTGAGCAGCAAGAATTGTATCTTGTAGTATCTCCATTTCAGATGGCCCTTAGGTATGGTAATTATCTGTTATCTGTGCGGACAGTAAGCAGTTAGGGCTGAACAAGTAACGGCGGTGAGATGAGTGTAAATGTACCACGCTGCTGACAGAAGATGCAACTGCCATTTCGACGATGTTTGCAAGTTACGTAAATGTTTGTTTTGTATCTTGATGATCCTTATGTGATGATCCATATGTCCTATATTCATTTGTTTTGAAATTTATTAATGAATGAATTAGACTGTAGTTTTGGATTTTAGTAATGCTATTGTGGATTTCAGATTTTAGTTATACTGTTACTGGTATTAAGTGAAAACTTTCAAATAGGATTGCAGGGGATCCTCCATAGAAAATTATAGAGATGTGTGGATACAGAACGACTGGGAGTATGTGAAAGATTAACACTAAAATCTATGAATAATTCCGAGCTGCGCTCGTTTTGGAGCCGTATATGCCCTGTTAGTATTACAGGGATTTAATGCCTGTGAAATGTGGAACAACTTATATTTCTCGAAATAAGTGATGGAGAACTCATGTGGCGTTGCTTCCAAATTTAAGTGGAATTTCATGAACTTTGTCTTCTGTAACGGCTTATTCTTAGAATGATGATTTGGAAATGTTTAATGCAGTCTCGAGTAGGGTTTCCTAGATGGTTACAAATTCAGCAAACACACGAACTACTCCAGCTGGCTTTCTCACTTGCTGTGGATTTATAGCCTTACTTATTTCTTCTTTAGTAAATGGTTAAGATGAAATAGAATTTTCAGTGAATGTGGCATCTGTTATCTTCAGTTCTTCCATGACAGTTGTACATATTTAATTTCTTTCATTTATGTGATGAAGCTCTTAGTTTTGGCATCACAGGACGGGATGTACTCATTTTGGAACCCACGAAGTATGATGCGTGTTACTGCTACGGTTACTATGCCCAGAAGAGGGTTATTTTTATTTATTTTAGTTTTATTTTTTGCACATATGCACACACACAACACACACTCGAACACTCTCTCTCTCACACACACACACGCAACGTTTAATTCAGCGGAAGTGTGAGTCGACCTGCATAGAATAGGTTGGTTGGTTGGGGGGGAGACCATCAGTGAAGCCATTGGTCCCATCGGATTATAGCAGGATGGGGAATGAAGTCGGCGGTGCCCTTTCAAAGGAACCATCCCGGCATTCGTCTGAGGCGATTTGGGGAAACCACGGAAAACTTAAATCAGGCTGGCTGGACGCGTGTTTGATACTTCGTTCTGCCGAATGCGAGTCCAGTGTGCTAACCACTGCGCCACCTCGTATGGGGTAGGCCAGCTGGTCTGCCTTTCTGAAGTTCCACAGTGGATCCCAGATCGTTTTGATTCCTGGCAGGTGAATCCAAATGATTGCCATGGACAGTCGGTGTTCTCTGCAGGGAAAGTTTGGGAGCACGTTCCTGGAATGAGATACTGGGATCCGAGTTGCTTCAGAGGTGACTATGCAGAGATCAAGATTTGAATTATTTCGCCAGAGAGCAGAGTGGAAGCTTGTCCTATCCCCAGCATCGAGAACGAGATGAAGGTTAAAGTGTTCCACCCAACTCATCACTGGCTCACTATTATCGTCTTTAGCAAAATATCGTCAGCTGACACGGTCAATTAAAATCTCCCATTGCGATTGAAAGCGGGAAAGGATTGGCTAGGCCAAGAAAAATCATATAGCTCATAGACTGCAGGTATTGTATTCCTAGAGATTTCGACAGCTATTTATTGTCTTCCCTGCTATCTGTAACTGACTTCATAGTTGGCAATACTATTTCTGATATACGTACAAAGGGCAGTCAAATGATGACGAGACACAGGGAAAAAAGTACGTAAACTGTAAATTCTTTCAAAAGTAATCGTCATAACTAAGAGAAAAAGTGGGCAGTGGCTTCATGGAGAAATGTTATCTACAGAACAATGATTGTATCCAGCCGTGCACCTCTTCAAAAAAGTGGTTCAAATGACTCTGAGCACTACGGGACTTAACATCTGAGGTCATCAGTCCCCTAGATCTTACAACTACTTAAACCTAACTAACCCAAGGACATCACACACATCCATTCGCGAGGCAGGATTCGAACATGCGACCGTAGCAGTCGCGCGGTTCCGGACTGAGGTGCCTAGAATCGCTTGGCCACAACGGCCGGCTGCACCTCTTCGTTCGAAGCAAATCGACGTACCCTTCTGGAGCGTAGTCGGAACAACCTTGGCAGATTGTGGATGGGCATTATCCTGCAATGGAATCATGCCGTCCATCAAGAATTCTGGGCATTTGGAGCTGATGGCTTGCTTCAGTTCTTTTGTAAAGTGTCCACGTACAGATGTGGGATAATTGTGGCGCCAAGATCAAAAACGCCAACGAGCAGCGGGCCCCTGTAGTCAAAGAAAAAAGGTCATCATGATTTACCTTGAACTAGCGTGCCTGTTGTTTCTGCTACGCTGCAGATGTACATTCTCTATACAGTCCCGATAGTTGTCCGTGCGAATTTCGTATTTTTGCAACCCTGAAGAAAGACATTCGTAGCCCTCGATTTGCTTCGGACGAAGAGGTGCATGCCTGGGTACGATTATATTTGTGTTGTATTTCAACTGTCAGATGAATTTTCAGAAGATATTGTACCCTCATGCGGTTCGACTGAGATTTATAAAATAAAAAATCGGCTTCAGTTGCCAGTAATTTTCTTCATTTATTCGACGACCGGTTACGAAGCTTCACCTTCAGATGCCACCACAGAGTTATGGGAATATAAATGCATGGCAGTAGGGCCAGTCAGTCATGGAGGATCACACCGAAGTCAAACAGACGCATGAGAACGTAGGACCAGCAGCCACAGCGCGCACTGGACACCACGTCACACAACGGCTGACCGCTTCCGCCGCCGCGGTTAGCCGGCTTCTGGACCTTCTGCTCCAGTCACTTCCGTGTCGTGCTGTCCAAGCGGGCGCTGTGGTTGCTGGGACTGCTCTCCCATGCGTTTGCTTGACGTCGGTGTGAGGCCCCGAGACTGACTGGCCCAACTGTCACAAATTTATGTTCCCATAATTATTTGGTAACACCTGAAGATGAATCTTTAAGATTCGAAACCGGTCGTGGAGTTAAATTACTGGCAACTGAAGCGGACTTTTTATTCTTTAAATAAATTCCTCAGTTGCGGATGTTCATAAGATCAAAACTTTTGTATCGACTGAGATGTTCGAATTTATCGCGAGAAATGCCAACTGCAGCTGCAGAATGCGGGTGATGGGAGCAGTATTTCTTCTGGGGTGGTCCTGACAAGTGCTGCTTCATTATGGTTTGCTCTCTTATAGGTCTTCATGATCTTGAGGGGCCTCAGGACGAGAGCTGTCGCATTATGAGTAAACTTTTCGCTGGTGTCTCGTAACCGGTTGACTCTGACTATTATTAGCACGCAATCTGACTGCATAAAATAAAAATAAAGAATGACAAGGAATTTCCATTAACAGAATTGATTAATTAAGTCTCCTGCAACTATAAAAGCTACGAAACAACAAAGCACAAGTGTAACTGTTCTGTGTGTGGTAGTGTGATTCAACGTAAATGTATCTGGCTCGGTTCTTTCTCAATACGAAAAAGTATTTTAAACATCATTTACAATGAACTAATTGAAAAACCAGAAAAACAATAATTGCACATAGAAATCAGAATTACAAGTCTAATAAATGAACACTAGCCAGATGCTTTGTTGACTGTACCTGTGAGCAAGAGCGATTGTTATTAAAGAAAACTGTGATACCTTTTTACCTCATTATATATTGACGAAAATATTCCATTACACCAGCATCATAAATCAAAAGCCCATCTCCTCTCTCAAATATATTCTGACAATTGCATTTTCTTCCATCTATACATTACACCAACCGAACAGTACAACATTTCAGTCAACACTCAGATCGTCTACTCTCTCCCCCAACAGAACAACGAGTGGAGGCGGCGGAATCTCTGGCGCTGTGACTCAGTGTAGACACCTTTCAATCTTTGTTAAGAGTTTGATGTATAAAACGTATATGTCCGAGGAAATATAAGACATGTTATTTGTTCTTAAGTGTGCCAAACTGCAGTTGCACGCCTCTTCACATAGCATTGTTCTATGGCACGTCACTGTATCTCGCTCTGAGGAATTCAAACGTGTATGTTTTGTAATGGCATCCACCAACCTGTATTCAGGACACTGGAAATTAAAATATCCTGTGGTGCCTCTCCTGCTCCCTGTCGGCCAGTCCGACATACTACGACTCACAATTAATACTCGATGGGACAATTTGTGACTGGAAGAATAAGAACTCTTCAGAAATTTGCACTCTTTATTACCTATTAGCTAATAATTTTCTCTTTTGTCTGGCATAAAATTAAATATAGGTAATATAAAACCAATAAAGACAAGAGACAAGCAAGACAGTACACGTTTCTTCAATCCTTAGATTTTGGCATCTTTTCTCTCTAATCTATTTATTACATCAACTTTCGTCAAACGTTTCGCAACATGAAAAATCAAAATATCATTGTCTAACACCGAAAAAGCTGTTGAAACGAATAGTACCAAAGAGTGGCGTGGTTTCTCCATTTGATTACGTCTGTTTTACACTGGCTGCTAGATAACACGAAACAGGACTTTCTAATGCTGCAGCAATTGTAATACACGCCAAATAAGCGAGAATGTATTGGCACAAATGGTCATTTTTATCTTCCTCATTTACATAAATAACACGAGAGAATATAATTCACGAAGCACCAATATCAAATGCCTATTAGGCCAACTACAAGCAGAAAGTTGTATGTTATGAAATAGCTTCAAATTTCATTCATGTGCTCCAGTTTCTCAAACGTAAGATCGACAAGTAGTAGTACGGAATTTTTATACAAATTTGGAAACGTCATATTCTTTCATATAATTTGTGTAATATCTCAGTTTCTTCTCCATCCTCGCCGGCCGGAGTGGCCGAGCGGTTCTAGGCGCTACAGTCTGGAACCGCGCGACCGCTACGGTTGCTAGTTCTAGGGGACTGATGACCTCAGAAACTAAGTCCCATAGTGCTCAGAGCCATTTTTTCTCCTTCCTCGTTCTAACAAACAATCTTGTCATCACTAATTCTGTAACTATTCCTGCGGCTGTCAAAACTTATTCTCTGGTTAGCTTCACTAACTCTGCCAGAATCACGGGTTAGGTATCACGCGTTTATTCTACGGGTAGGCGTTATAACGGTTTCGTAGAACGCGTTTTGCGCGGTATTCCGAGAATAGAACTTAAACGGCTGCTAACCAGAGACTGTACAACTGCCCATTAGTAATGTAGCGATATGGCAAAAATTTTGTGTCAAAATTTCATTTTCTTGACTACAACGAGAAGGTAATATGTAATCTTTCTAACCTACTATTCCTGTTTGTCGTTTATTGCCACTCTGGTAGTCTGAATCCATGAATTTCGCTAATAATTATAATAATACTTATCATTTGCACACCCTATCTACCATATAAACAAACAGTGATTGGTGTTCATCCGCTCAGGTTTATTCGCCTCAGCTCGTATAGCCCCGTTCCCTTTTGTCTACAGGAAAGTTTTTTTTTTTTTTCGTATGTGACGGGGATTCCCCTGACAGGTACTATGAAGGCATTCAAAAAGCAACTTGTTATTTGTTCAGAAATAAGCTTAGAATGTGGTCAAAAAAGTTAAAAAACCAACAGGGATGCGTTTTAAAATCATACGAATAATCGATAGACAAACGTGCCCTGGATGCTAGGCGCTTTCTGAAACAAGGCTTTTTTCTTCAAGAATATGAATATGGCGCCCCCTGAAATTGCCGCCTTGTGCAGGTACCCCGGTTTGTTCCTTTGGTTCTTGTACATATTATATATTACTCGTCCTTCATTATAGCTCATTCCTATTTTTTGTTAGAATGTCGAACATCTTGCAACATTTTACGTTGCCCAAAGCTCTTTCGAGGTCGATAAATCCCACCAACGTATCTTGATTTTTCATCAACCTTGTTTCCACTATCGACTGCAACGTCAGAACTGCCTCTCTGGTACCTTTACCTTTCCTAAGGCCAAACTGATCGTCATCTAACACATCCTCAGTTTAGGGGCTCTTACATATACATGTCATTTGTCATAGTTTGCTTTCTTTGTAATCAGCCCAGCAGCTTAGCAGAAAACTATCTTTTATTACATATTTATCCTGTGCCTGGGGAAGGAATTCGCAGTGAAAAATTTGTTTTATTTATGTCTCATACCAGAAAGCTCTTTTCTTATCTTAATACATGCCACGAATAATCTCCGCAGGGTGTGGATATGTAGAGGTGATATGTAGCAGTAGAAATCAGAGTAGTTTCTTTCTTTTCTGTGTAAAGTAGTGGCAGTTTTCCTTGAGTCCTGCCAGAACACGTTCTATAACCCGCAGTCGTGTACACTACAGTCCCCTTGCTCTTCTTATCGTTTTGCGAGTGGTAGCACTCCCGAACAGGTAAAAGTAAAGCTAATACCAGTGTTAACGGCTGGCAGTTAGCAAGTTTACTGGTCACTCTTCCTTAGGACACTGTCGTCAGTATTTGTGCTCCTTGGAATACACTTAAGGTTGTTTAGATTTAGTTGAAGGTTTGTTTAGAATGTAGATATCTATAGAGTTTACTGGTCTGATGTTGAACACTTGCATTCAGCGCGTCCGTTGGTTAGGTTCAGAACTTGTTGTCATGTTTATTAATTAACTGATGCACACTTGAGTTGTGCTGAGTGAATGTTGAGTAAATTTTCCTCGCCTTTGCGAAGTCCAGCCTTTACTACTGCGTGAAGTTCTCAATTCCTTCAGTTAATTAATAACTTTTAGCGAATTACCAGTAACCTCTTTCTTCAGTTTTAACGATACTAATCGTGATTCAGATTGTCATGTTACTATTCAGGTTGAACTTGTATTTCTGTGTGATACTGGACACCAAATGAGTATAAGTTTCCCACTAGGAGACTAGTTCTCAGTTCGCTGAGTAGAACGAATTTGTGGATATCGGACTCTACTGATTTTACTGCATTTTTCGACTTGGCCCTGAATCTACTGTCCATTCACTGTGGATCCTTCTAACTGTTACAAGCCAACTTCGTGAGTAGAACTAATACTTGTAAGGCTGGGAATGTTCCGATAGATAAGGATTTATTATAATCATTGACCTTTGTCACCTATACTGGACTTTGATTTCTGTCGTGTGGAACCTGCCCTTGTCATAGTAGTACATGCTGATATCAGTACTTTGTGTAATTTCTCCGGCGGTTATCTGTCTCGCAAATGATTGTGTTTTGCGAGACTCAGAGTTATTATTTTAGAGGGTATCCACATCCCCCCTCTCCCCTTTTTCTCCTCCCATGAGATTCAAGTACTGATCTTAATGCTATAGACTGTCGGATTAATTTCAAATACTTGATAAGGAACAATGTCAATTGTTTTTCTAGATACACGATATGTGCTGTGAGAGTGAAGGGCTTTCTCTGTAATAAATGTCCATTTTATAGAATATGTATCAATTTCCCTCTCAGCCCCAGTCATGGTCCGTCGTCTCTCTGCATTCTTATAACATCAGTAACAGAAGAACAATTCCATTAGAAAATACTTGACGAAAATGCTAGGAAACGTCATCCTTGTATAGTCGTGTCGAAGTCTTTACATTAATTCCGTTGCTCATTTAATTAATTCTAAGAGTCATAAATCTCTTCAAAAGTCCATGGTATTTGGCGGAAGAGGTGTATCAGAGAATAATTGCTTAAAAGAAGTTGAATTAGAATACAGATAAGACAGCAACGGAAGGTAGGGGGACCCCTATTAACGACTGTTTGGTCCGGTATCACGGTATTTCGATTTGCTAAGATTTTATGAATTCCTTCACCTCAAAATCAATATCAGCAAATACTAAGATGGGAATCTATAATACCGAGATATTCCCAGCAATTATGTCGTTTCAGGAACCTGGAGAGTGACAAAACGCGAAAAAGGAAAACTATTAACATTTTAAAGAAGAGTAAAGGGGAAGATATGGGGACCAACCTGAGATAAAGGAGAATGGAAAAGGAGGAGAATGAGGAAATCTATTTCTTGATGCAACAACTAACAATACCACAACAGCTGAAGAGCAAAATAATCCAGTGGGCAGGCCACGTAGTCCATACGGCAGAAGAAAGGCAGGCGAAGAAAGCATTTGAGGGGAAACAAAACACCATACGCCACATGAGGCGAACAAGGCAGCGCTGGATGGGCGACCTGGAGAAGGACTTGGCAGCCTTATAGACTGAAGATACCTGGAGGAATCGAGCGCGAAACAGAAGGGAATGGAGGCAGTTTCTAGAAGCACTGTGTGATCTGTTCGGCGGCGGCTGTAGCATACAAGAACCTCTACATGTGACTGCCACCTTTTACTGTGAAGGGCCTTCTGACAAGTGGCTCGTCTCTGATTGTTTGATGGTGGTGTCATTCATAAAATTGTGTTCGATATAATTCATTATCTAGAACCACTTGCTTCAGAAGTTCAAACATTTTCGTAAATTTTTCACCTACCTTCGTGCAAGGACCTCATTGCGTCGATGCTCAAGTAAATCAGACACAGCAATAAGAAACTGAAAAAATTCCGGTCAGATTTTTTGCAAAATGATTTGTCTAAAAGTAAGTAAAGACATTTAACATGACTTGTATTGTGGTCGAAATCTAACTCAGCAAATGAGATATGTCAAGTATTTCTCTAATCAGTTTTGTTTCTTACTTTCAGACAGCCGGCTGGGGTGGCCGAGCGGTTCTAGCCGCTACAGTCTGGAACCGCGCGACCGCTGCGGTCGCAGGTTCGAATCCTGCCTCGGGCATGGATGTGTGTGCTGTCCTTACGTTTAAGTAGTTCTAAGTTCTAGGGAACTGATGACCTCAGAAATTAAGCCCCATAGTGCTCAGAGAATAGTTCAGAGGTACGATCTTACGTTAAATCTTCAACATAAGACAACTGCAGAGTACTTATAAATTAGTTACACAAAAGAAACCTTTGATTGTGAAAAGGGTAAATAACTTACATAAATGTTTGATATAGCACTGAATACAATATGTCTTCAGGTTTAATTCCCGCGTAAGACTGTTAGTTCGCAACGTTCCCGCTAGGTGGCATGTGCGGATGAGTTATTCAACAGCCATCATGGAGATGTATAACGAACAGAGCGTGCAGTGTTGTTTATGTTTTGGCTCTGAGCACTATGGGACTTAACTTCTGAGGTCATCAGTCCCCTAGAACTTACAACTACTTAAACCTAACCAACCTGAGAACATCACACACATCCATGCGCGAGGCGGGATTCGAACCTGCAACCGTAGCGGTCGCTAGGTTCCAGACTGTAGCGTCTATAACCGCTCGGCCACTCCGGCCGGCGTTTCTGTTTTCATGAATTCAAATGCGCTACAATAGTTCAGGGACAAAACAAGATTAAAGATCACAAGCCACCATCTCGAAGACAAACTTTTATTAACAGGACAAACTGTTACTAACTGGTACAATCGTTTCACCGAATCTGGCTGTGGATGCCGGTTAGGGTTGTCTAGCAGTCTCTGGCGCAACACAATTGAACGTGTTTGGAGCCTTAAATTCGTAGTCTGGTGAATCAACGTGACGTGTCAGCTTAGAATTGAATGAGCCTAATGTCACATGATTGGAGGGTATTACGGTAACGCCTGTCATTCAACCACTAGAAAATGGAACTGTTGCAAGCTTTGATAGAAAGTGACAGGGAAAAATGAGCTGAGTTTTGTGCACAAATGTTTAACAAAATGCAGACTGAAGGTGATTTTGTTAATAAAATTGTGTTCAGTGACGAAGCCATCTTCCATACCTGCGGTAAAGTTAAAGGGCATTATGTTTGGATATGGGGTGAACACAAACCACGCCACGTAGTCAAACTTGTACGGAACTCGCCTAAGATTAATGTTTCTTGCCCTATAAGTTACGACAAGATTTACGTTCCCTTGCCGACTCAACTGTAGCTTCCATACCTTACCTGAACATTGTTGGACATTATGTAATACCTCAGTTACAGCACGGGCTGATCCCGGAGGAGGTTCGAGTCCTCCCTCGGGCGTGGGTGTGTGTGTTTGTCCTTAGGATAATTTACGTTAAGTAGTGTGTAAGCTTAGGGACTGATGACCTTAGCAGTTAATTCCCATAAGATTTCACACACATTTGAACATTTTTTCAGTTACAGCACGATATGGGCACAGAATGTATGTTCCAGCAAGATGGTGCGCCATCACATTATCATCGTGAAGTCGTATCGCATCTCCGACGAAATGTGCCGTCTTGGATTGGAGCTGCTAGAACAATACCTTGGTCGCCACGATCACCCGATTTAACCCCAGTTTGCTTCCGTGTACGAGGCTACATTAAAGGCAAAGTATTTGTTCCTCCGCTTCTGGGAAACCCTAACGCGCTGCGAAAACGGATAACACAAGCCTTGGCCACCATACATCATGACTTACTTCGTAGGATTTGATGGTGAACTGGTTACAGTTGGGACATTTGTCGCGTTACAAAAGGTTGTTACACTGAACATTTGTGAATACAATTTGATGATAAACTGCATCCAGTACTGTATCGAACATTTCACGATTTTAGGTTACATTTGTATAACTAATTTATAGACACTTCGTATTACAGTTAGCAACTGTGTGTATGTCTTCACGCGGCGTAAATCGCCTCTTGCAAATACCAAGACTATAGTCATCCAGTGTTTGAGAATGAGAGAACGCAGTGCTCTGCAACGAACTTTACACATAATTTCATACCTTTACGAAACTTTTTCGCATGATGTTGTTGTTGTTGTGGTCTTCAGTCCAGAGACTGGTTTGATGCAGCTCTCATGCTACTCTATCCTGTGCAAGCTTCTTCATCTCCCAGTACCTACTGCAACCTAAATCCTTCTGAATCTGTTTAGTGTATTCATCTCTTGGTCTCCTTCTACGATTTTTATCCTCCACGCTGCCCTCCAATACTAAATTGGTGATCCCTTGATGCCTCAGAACATGTCCTACCAACCGATCCCTTCTTCTAGTCAAGTTATGCCACAAACTTCTCTTCTCCCCAATTCTGTTCAATACCTCCTCATTAGTTATGTGATCCTCCCATCTAATCTTCAGTATTCTCTGTGCCAACACATTTCGAAAGCTTCTATTCTCTTCTTGTCTGAACTATTTATCGTTCATGTTTCACTTCCATACAAGGCTACACTCCATACAATTACTTTCACAAACGACTTCCTGATATTTAAATCAATACTCGATGTTAACAAATTTCTCTTCTTCGGAAACGCTTTCCTTGCCATTGCCAGTCTACATTTTATATCCTATCAACTTCGACCATCAGCAGTTATTTTTCTCCCCAAATAGCAAAACTCATTTACTACTTTAAACGTCTCACTTCCCAATCTAATTCCCGCAGCATCACCCGATTTAATTATCCTCGTTTTGATTTTGTTGATGTTCATCATATATCCTCCTGTCAAGACACTGTCCATTCCGTTCAGCTGCTCTTCCAAGTCCTTTGCCGTCTCTGACAGAATTACTAAGTCATCGGCGAACCTCAATGTTTTTATTTCTTCCCCATGCATTTTAATTCCTACTCCGAATTTTTTTTTGTTTTTTGTTTGCTTTAGTGCTTGCTGAGTATACAGACTGAATAACATCGGGGATAGGCTACAACCCTGTCTCACTCCCTTCGCAACCACTGCTTCCGTTTCATGCCCCTCGACTCATATAACTGCCATCTCGTTTCTGTACAAATTGTAAATAACCTTTCGCTCCCTGTATTTTACCCCTGCCACCTTCAGAATTTGAAAGAGAGTATTCCAGTCAACATTGTCAATAGCTTTCTCTAAGTCTACAGATGCTAGAAACGTAGTTTTGCCTTTTCTTAATCTATTTTCTGAGATACGTCGTAGGGTCAGTATTGCCTCACGTGTTCCAACATATCTACGGAATCCAAATTGATCTTTCCCGAGGTCGGATTCTACCAGTTTTTCCATTCGTCTGTAAAGAATTCGTGTTACTATTTTGTAGCCGTGGATTATTGAACTGATAGTTCGGTAATTTTCAAATCTGTCAACACCTGCTTTCTTTGGGATTGGAATTATTATATTCTTCTTGAAGTGTGAGGGTATTTCGCCTGTCTTATACATCTTGCTCACTAGGTGGTAGAGTTTTGTTAGGCCTGGCTCTCTCAAGGAATGTTGTGTACTCCCGGGGCCTTGTTTCGACTCAGATCTTTCATTGTTCTGTAATACTCTTCACGCAGTATCATATCTCTTGTTTGATCCTCATCTGCATTCTCTTCCATTTCTATAATATTGTCCTCAAGATCATCGCCCTTGTATAGACCCTCTATATACTCCTTTCCCTTCTTTGCTTAGAACTGGGTTTCCATCTGAGCTCTTGATATCCATGCATGATATCCACAGCAAAGTTATGAAGGAAAAAAAGTTTATCTCTTATTGCAATTTAATTCATGCGGCAAAACTGCCGCATCAGACATGAATTTTTAATTCATTGTCTCTTTACTACATATTGTACTTACTCCTTATTGTACTCGCAACGCACTTAGCAGATAGTACCCAGATATACCAGTGAATGTATCTGCAAAATTGTATCACTGTATGACACATTGCTTAGGAGATACTGCGCAACAAAAATTATTATGCATGATAAACTACCTTTTACAGTTAGTGTCTTTGTGTTTGTCTTGAGGCAAATACCTCTACTATATTCATCCAGTATTTGAGAATGAGAGCACGCAGCGACTTGCAACGAACTTTACACATAATTTCAAACCATTAAGAAGCTCTTTCTCGCTGACACTAACACAAAGTGGTGAAAGGAAAAAGCGTTTAGCTTATTATACTCCTCGATGATCTTGCAGTAAAACAGCATAGGACACTTTCTTTACTACTGGAGTTACCGGCAACACATTTTGCAGGTGGCATCCCCATATACCACTGAATGAACCTGCAAAAATGTATCATGGTACGACACGTGGGTCAGGTGATATGATGTAGCCACAGAGACGCGTGAAAAATTAGCGTTTGCTTTAAAAGGACCAGAAATTATATACACTATATTCATCCAGCGGCCGGACGGAGTGGCCGAGCGGTTCTAGGCGCTACAGTCTGGAATCGCGCGACCGCTACGGTCGCAGGTTCGAATTCTGCCTCGGGTATGGATGTGTGTAATGTCCTTAGGTTAGTTAGGTTTAAGTAGTTCTAAGTTCTACGGGACTGATGACCTCAGAAGTTAAGTCCCAAAGTGCTCAGAGCCATTTGAACCATTTTTTTCATCCAGCGCTGTATAATTACTTAGCGACGTACAGCAAACTTAAAAGCATAATTTCCAAACTTTTCTAAACTTTTTGTCGCTTAGATGCTTAATGCCAAATGCTGAAGACACTAACTCGTTCGTGAGGTGGTCAGAAGTTTGAAGCTATTTAACACGTGGGAGTCAGCTCCTTTTTAGAATCGGTAGTTTATTGATATAGGTGTGTAGTCTGCAAATCCCTATGAAATGCAAGTCAGATGATAATCTGTTTGTAGAAACATTAGAGATACTTTTATACCCAGTATCAGACGAGGTACGGGGGCCAAGAGAAGTTCTGAAGTGTAAGACATTGGATTGCTATCCGGGACGTCAGAGGTTTCTGCTGCGCCTTCATGCAAGGTAAATAAGCCTGGGACCATTCATGTAGCTTCTCTTCGTATTCTCTAGACATTACACGGATTTCCCAAATATTGGGCAGTTTCCACTGTGGGCAGTATGTTTCGTATGCAATTTCTTTCGTGGACAAAACGCGTTATTAATGAACTGAAACGCTTGAGTTACTACACCTCGTTTAAAGAATCGATTAAGTGCATATCACAGGAATTGTTTGCTTGCGGTATTTGAGGCAGAAATGACTCCCGTAGTTATCCAGTGCTCCTGTAGTAAGAGGCTATCTTATGCCTCGTGAGCTGCACAGATTCATCTGATTTACCAGCTAATTACCAATCATTGCAAAAGAATATTCTGTTCCTGCTCGGCTGGAAACTGCTACAGTTTTTATCAGGTAGCACTGCGTCATACGAGGAGATTACCGCGTCGTATGTCGAAAGGTTTGATATCGCTACTAGTACTATGATCTAAATGATTAATTAACACGAAGTAGAACGACACTGTCACGCTTTCATGCGGCACACTTGACGCTATTCTATGTCTGTTTGTGATCCTCCATCCACAATAACAAAACTCTGTAGGAAATCCTTTCTTGTCTGAAACTTTCTATACCTACGTTGAGAGACATCATGGAGAAACACACTTCAGAATAAGAGAAGAAAACACGATGTATCGCTTTTTAGAAGCTACGTAGTTGACTCCCACTCCAAAGCACGCTTAAAATTGGCGCAAAGGCGCCTACAACATTCGTCTGTAATGATGCAAAGCGTGACGCTGTGCGATGTCAACCTCCGGTTCGGCGACTCTTCAAACAGCAAGGTGTCAACACGTGTGGGAACAAGGCCACAGCTCTGAAGTTCATGTGAGACATAAGCTGGATTAATGTCTCATAGGCACCAAGTTTCACTACAATTCTTCCAGAGGCCATCGTGAATGTGCCATCGATGGGAAGGTCGTCACAGCCCCGTCTTACACACATCGCACTCCTTCTATTGACGCCTCTGGCATGCGGGTCAGAACCACGACATCCAGCACTGAAATCACGCTTCTTCTGGGCGACTGAGGAATACACTTCACCACACACCGCCGCCCAGCCTCCACACCAAAAACCCCTAGGAACATGAGACCTGGTGGTCAACGAAGGCAGGATTCGGTTACGATTGTTGACGGGGCCGTAATCTGTTACTATTGGTTCACTTTTCTTTTAATCACACACAATTTATTTAAAATCAACAATAAATTAAAATAATGGCAATAATTTAAGATTTGTTTCACGGCTGAAGGCCTTAATGGCAATATATTAAGAATTGATTAAACTTGCTGCAACTTATAATTACAGTTATTAAAAATATAAAAGACAAGTGACCAAGGTCTTAAAGCTCGCTGCAAAAATACAATTGCCAAATTAAAATTTTCAGGCAATTAACGACAATCACGGCTGAAGGCCTTAGCGGCAATAAATTAAGAATTGTTTCACGGCTGAAGGCCTTAATGGCAATAAATTCAGAATTTTTTAACTTGTTGCAACTTACAAACTACAGTTATTAAAATATTGAAAACAAATCACTAAGGTCTTAAAGGTTGACTGCTAAACTACAAGGCCTTTAATGCCAAGAATGGCTATTATTAAAAAAATTTAACAAACATAGTGTCAAACAGCAAGGCAATAGCAAAAGTTAATTTACAAGATAGGCAACTGATCACCAAACAGGTGAGACAAAATGATAGTAAACGTGGTAGCACAACCATTTAAACTTGCTGTAACGCCAATAATGACAATTATCAGGTTGCCCTCCATGTGGTGGGTGCACGCAACGACTGTGGTTATATTGGGTTAGATAGAGCAGTAATCAGTCGTAGAATTAAGTTGCAACTTAATTCTACGACTGATTGCTGCTCTATCTAACCCAATGGCAGTTATATTAAAAAAATTAGAAACATACAATAAAACAGCAAAATAATAACAAGGTTAGTTCAAAAGGACAAACAGGTGAGACAAATGATGGTAACTTGGTAATACCATAATAAAATAATAACTCAACAATAAAACACAGGAGCTGGTCACAGACGGTGCTCCAAGAATCGACCTCTGAGCAGATCAGGCCAAAAACACCTTCGCGACCGATGAGAAAGGCAGCCAAGATGGTAAATCAGACTAGTGGCAGTCTAACGAACGACTAATGATAATCTGCTGAAGCTACCTAACGTCCGATAACCAATGCAACGATGGAATACCACACCAAAGCCGGAACCGGCGGTCAGCACTACGTCCTCAGAATGCTGTGTTTAGAGCGTCCGAAAGGAAAAAGGAACCACTACTACCAGAGTAGAAGTAACACCAACCGACCTACAAATCAAGGAAACTGTCAAAACTACACGCCTTACCGGACAGCAGCGGCAAGGCGAGGAATCGTGCACTACCGTTACATATACTAACCTCCAGAGCAGATCACTGGGGCGTTAGCGGCCACCAAGCAGGAAAAATACCTCTGGTTGAGCTTAACAAATAGTAATGCAGCAGTTAGTAACAAGAAGTCGAGGAAAGCTAATTAGATCCACCTTCCCCCAGCACTCCACTCGCTGCTCTTCGTCTCGGCGACATTGCGAGCAGCAACATGAACCCAAGTCACTGGGGAATCGCGAGATCTCACAGTGGTGGAGGTTTCACTGCTAGGATTAAAATCCACTCAAAGCTTTATGGATCCGGTTGACGACTAGGTCATGTACCCTCGCGACCACAGCACTTACATCCGGCAGTGCATGTGTGCCGCCAGCGGTCCCCGCATATTGTAGCACTGCCCTGTTGGCTCGTCTGGAGTCCCCAACCGAACAGCGACGTCCACCAACAGCGCCACAGTTACTACATATCGATAACGCCGCTGCTGCCACTAGCGGACAGGCAAAGCTTGTGAAACCAAGTGGCGCCAATCAACACAAGAAGAATACAAACAACCGCAACCATGTCAACTAAACGATACAGTCTGGCTTCCAACAGAGGGCGGAAACCTACAACAGCACCAACGCGAGCCGCAGCACGGCTCCGACAAGGCATAATGAGCGTCTCAGCGGATGTCAGTAAAACCACCCCTTCACCTGTGGCGTTGATTCCCACACATTTCGCGGCCGAAAACGGCAAATCGCAGTGCGATAAGAACAGGACGACATTGTCGATTATCTTCGACACTGATGACACCCCACGGACAATTCAGTCCTTCTTCAAAATGGCTCTGAGCACTATGGGACTTAACCGCTGAGGTCATCAGTACCCTAGAACTTAGAACTATTTAAACCTAACCTAAGGACATCACACACATCCATGCCCAAGACAGGATTCGAACCTGCGACCGTAGCGGTCGCGCAGTTCCAAACCGTAGCGCCTAGAACCGCTCGGCCACTCCGGCCGGCATTCAGTCCGTCTCTAAGGACATTGTGGGCCAGCAACCACACTGAACGTGCTAACACCTCTTTGGAATGCAGCGCGACCGAATTTTTTCCATGCATATAGCGTGGAACCACTAGAGACCATGCAAAACCATTCGACGACATTTGAATGAGAACGAAAAAGGAAAGAGTGTTAATGCTTTTGAGTCCTCCAGTTCCGCGCCGTCCTAAGGCGTCATCACATAGACATGTGCGTGAATAAAACGGCGACAGGTCGCTGTAAGAACCCCCAGTTCGGCAACACCCTCGACGCCTCCCGCGCACCTCCTTTGAGCACGTTAAAAATGTCAGAGACGTGGATACACGTTTAGCTGAGCTGCTCCAGCGCGTGAGGCCAGGCAGCCTCACCTAAGTGGTGTCGAAAATAACAGATTGAAATTATCTGTCCTGTCACTCGTTCACTACACTGGTACAGAACTGACTGAAACATAATATTCAGGGTCGTGTTGGTGAACCCACTTCACGACTGAAGTTTGTACCAAAGTGCCTTCGGCACATTACACTGTGTCAATAATGGCAGATATACAGATAAGTTATCACGTTCACTAAAATTAATTAAAGTTGCTTAATACAGACAGATTCTTCGAACGTTATGACGTCTTTGGTATCGACAAAATTAATTACCCAACAGATCTTGCCTCTCTGCTGTAATCCCATTGTCTAATGGTTCTCAATCAACCAATCGTCGCCCACTTGAATGAAAACGACACGCCTTATCAGGTACCGCACAACAGGTGCACTGAACTAAATGACAACAGAACTGTAGATATAACTGTAGTAATGAGGTACAAAAAGGAGGAACGCAATAAATTCCCACGAGATAGAACAGCTTCTGTTAACAGATCAGCACGGGTTTAGAAAGCATTACTCGTGCGAAACTCATCTTGCCCTTTTCTCATATGATATCCTGCAAAATATAGATATAGAGCAAAAGGCAGCTTCCATATTCCTAGATTTTCGGAAAGTGTTCGACACGGTGCCCCGCTGAAGACTGTTAACGAAAGTACGAGTATACGGAAGAGGTTCCGAGATATGTGAGAGGCTCGAAGACTTCTTAAGTGATAGAATCCAGTACGTTGTCCTCGACGACGAGCGTTCATCAGAGACAAAGGTATCGCCAGCATTGTCCCAGGCAAGTGTAATACGAACACTATTATTAATTACATACATAAATGATCTGATTGACAGGGTGAGCTGCAATGGTTCAAAAGTAACCTAAGGGCAGCACACACATCCATGCCCGAGACAGGATTCGAACCGTAGTGGTCGCGCGGTTCCAGACTGAAGCGCCTAGAACCACTCGACCACATCGGCCGGCTGAGCTTCAATCTGAGACTGTTTGCTGATGATGTTTTGTACGGAAAGGTGTCAACGTTAAGTGACTATAGGAGGATAGAAGGTGACAGACAAAATTGCTATTTGCTGTGATGAACAGGAGCTGGCCTAAGCGTAGAAGAATGTAAACGAATTCAGATGAGAAGGAAAAACACATAATGTTCAAATTTCGCATTAGTCGTGTACTGCTTGACACAGGCACGTCGATTAAATATACAGGAGAAATGTGAAATGGAATGAGTACGTAAGGACTAAAGTATGGAAGGTGAATGGTCGACTTCAGTTTATTGGGAGAATTTTAGGAAATAGTAATTTATTCGTAAAGGAGACCACGCTTAGAACTGTAGTGTGACCCATTCTGGAGTACTGGCCAAGTGTTTGAGACCCCAGCAGGTCGGATTGAAGGGGAGATATCGAAGCAATTCAGACGTAACCTGCTAGACTTGTTACTGGTAGGTTCGATCAACGCGTGAATACTACGGAGGTGCTTAGTGAACTAAAGTGGGTATCCCTGGAGGGAAGACGACATTCTTTTCGTGGAGCAGAATTCAGAAAATTTACAGAACCGATATTTGAAGCTGGCTGCAGAACGATTCTGCTGCGACCAACGTACATATCGTGTAAAGACCACGAAGAGCCGGCCGGTGTGGACGAGCGGTTCTAGGCGCTTCAGTTTGGAACCGCGCGACCGCTACGGTCGCAGGTTCGAATCCTGCCTCGGGCATGGATGTGTGTGAGGTCCGTACGTTAGTTAGGTTTAAGTAGTAAGTCTAGGGGACTGATGACCTCAGATGTTAAGTCCCATAGTGCTCAAGGCCATTTGAACCATTTGAACCACGAAGATAAAATAACAAAAATTAAGGCTCGCCTTCAGTCGTTGTTGGTCCCGTTCTTGCAGGATCTTTTACCGTCCACAGAAATGTCGGACATAATAATTTATCATACGATTCCTGATATTCACGGTGCAATCGCGAAATGATCGTTCTGGAAAATCCCCACTTCATCTCTACCTCTCAGATGCGGTGTCCAATGGTTCGTGCGCCGACTATCACACCACGTCCAAAATCACTTAAATCTTGATAACCTGCCACTGTAGCAGCAGTAAACGATATAACGACTGTACCAGATACTCATTGTCTTCTAAAGGCGTTGTCGACCGCAGCGCCGTATTCTGCCAGTTTACACATCTCTGTTTTGAATACGCATGCCTACACCAGTATCTTTGGCACTGCAGTGTATAAACGAGTATGAAATTTAAGCTACACAAACTTAACAGAATCGAATTTATATACCACATGAAATATAAGTGGGATGGAACTTTAATAGTGGCAACTATTTATTTACAGCTGGTACAAAACAGAGATGTGTTTCAAAGTTTTAATGACCTACAGAGTAGTCACCAGCATTGTGTATAACCCGTTGCCAGCGATGTGGAAGTCGTAGGATACTCTTAGCAGAGCCAGTTGTGTTGACAGTTCGAGCTGCGCGGTCTATTGTCCGACGATTTTGTAGCAGTTCTGAATCGAATGCCGTGGTTTCCTTTAGTTTAGAAATCGAGTTGAACTCACGAGTGCTCAAGTCAGGAGAGTGCAGTAGGTGGAACAGCACTTACCAGCCCCACTCTCTAGGTCGTAGGCTGTGTTCCAAAAATGAACAGCATAGAGACAGAAGTGATGACACTTTCTTCAGGATCTGACCATCATTTTGCAGGATAATGCTCAAGCATGTACAGCGCAGGCTGTTACTGATTTGTTTGACTCATGGGGCTGCGAAGTGCTATACTACCTACTGCACTCCCGTGTCTTAAGCCCTCGTAAGTTCAACTCGATTTGTAAACTGAAGGAAACCACGGCATTTGATTCAGAACTGCTACAAATTCGTCGGGCAATAAACGGCGCCGCTCGAACTGTCAACATAACTGGCACTGCTAAGAGTATCCTACGACCTCCACATCACTGGCAACGGGTTATACACAATCCTGGTGACGACTTTGAAGGTAAGTAAAACTTTTAAACACGTATCTATTTTGTACGAGCTGTAAATAAATAGTTGCCACTACTAAAGTTCCAACTCTTGTATATTCCAACGCTGTAGTCAGCTACTCAAACAAAGATCTCAAATAATGATGTTGTTACGATGTATATTCTTTGTACTTCGAGATAATGTTCTTTGCACCTAGCAGTTTCCAGACACCAGAGTGGTTTTTTTTTTCACAAAATATGACATGGCAACTTCCTGGCAGATTAAAACTGTGTGCCCGACCGAGACATGAACTCGGGACCTTTGCCTTTCGCGGGAAGGTAGGAGACGAGGTACTGTCAGAAGTAAAGCTGTGAGTACCGGCCGTGAGTCGTGCTTCGGTAGCTCAGTTGGTAGAGCACTTGCCCGCGAAAGGCAAAGGTCCCGAGTTCGAGTCTCGGTCGGGCACACAGTTTTAATCTGCCAGGAAGTTTCATATCAGCGCACACTCCGCTGCAGAGTGAAAATCTCATTCTGGAAACATTCCCCAGGCTGTGGCTAAGCCATGTCTCCGCAATATCCTTTCTTTCAGGAGTGCTAGTTCTGCAAGGTTCGCAGGAGAGCTCCTGTAAAGTTTGGAAGGTAGGAGACGAGGTACTGGCAGAAGTACAGCTGTGAGTACTGGGCGTGAGTCGTGCTTCGGTAGCTCAGTTGGTAGAGCACTTGCCCGCGAAAGGCAAAGGTCCCGAGTTCGAGTCTCGGTCGGGCACACAGTTTTAATCTGCCAGGAAGTTTCATATCAGCTCACACTCCGCTGCAGAGTGAAAATCTCATTCTGATATGACATGGCAGTTTGCATGTGGTATGTTACAACAGAGACAGGAGCGTATGACCATTGGAGGTACTGTATTTTACTTTTACCCCAACATCGTAACACAACACACACGTATGTCATACTGACACATGTAAATCCACCTGATGATGAAGGTTTAAACTTTCAAGGTGCGTTGTGCATATAAATAGACAGTGAGTGTTAACAGTAAACTTGTTGTTTCATTCGAACACTAAAGATATTTTAGTTGAATTAAAAAAGTAAGTTCTTAAAAATACGATTATTGTTGTTGAACCAGAAGATGTTCCTTTTCTTTTTGTAGCCACTGTCCAATATTCATTTAGACCAGTCATTTTTATAACTATTCTCTTCATAAGCGTTGAACATAATGCTGTTGTTACTGTAGTATACTTTGATTAACTTTTCTCTCCAGATGTTTTGTAACTTATAAATTTCAACAATTTCGATAATGTTAACATTACAAAACTACCAGATATTTTTCTGGAAAAACTAAAGTTTATTAGTAAACGATTGTTGTTTTTTATTATTCATTGGCTGCTGCGTTCTTTGAACATTAATGCTGTAATTAGTATATTATACTGATATTTAGTTCATCCTTTTATTTAAGCTCAAGAGTTATTAGCACTGCTGTTACCTATTTTCAGGGAATAACTCTGATCCTGTGACATAACTTGCAAACAAATTACCAATCAGAGTCTTTCTTAAGTGAAGTAAAATCTAAATACTGATTACCTTACGGAAAATGTAAATACTGATTACCTTACGGTTTTCATTTGGTTCTGTGGTTGGTGTAGTGTTATGCAGCATGCAGTGTGTACGACACGTTATTCGGCTGATGGTCATCGTCAAGTTCATTTATTTACTCATTTACTTCATTTAGTTTCATTTTAAAAAATGTAGCAGAAAAATTCATCCGTTCCGAAGTTGCAGGCCCTATTATACTTCACCATGAGCCGACAACGACACTACATCACTTCCAATACACTGTACTGAAAATGCAGAAATGATTAATTCAGGATATACTTTCATCTAGTAATTAGTAAGTAGAAATTTTCTTTGTTTTCACCAGAAGATATATTTACACTTCATTAATATCTTGACAATGTAGTACAGGGTTTAGGACACAAAATGGCCGTGTTCGGAAAGATTAACAAATACGTATTTCCTCAAAGACAGACAATAGCTTAAAGATTGCGTATTGATCTGCAAGAAGCTATCGAATAAACGAACAGCAACAGCGATAATAATATGCCCAGATACGCTCTTACCTGAGATTACTTATCAAGTATTTACTTTGACTCGCACACGGCGAAAAATGTATTAAGATATGTAAGTCATTAGATATACTGGGTGGCCCAAAAAGGATGGTCGGATTTGAACTGCGTAGTACCATTGAAAGGTGAGGAGGGGGGACCACTGCCGGCCGTCTGCAAGTCGGCCATTACACCCAGTTTGCCATGAGATGGCGCAGTGGACGGTCGAGCATCGTGTTTTTGCTGTGGAACAGTTTTTCAGAAATGATGAATCGTTTATTACTGTGCAACGATTGTTTCGACAACGTTTTGGTGTAGCGCGTGATGGACCCATTCCAGATCGCAGATCCATATCACGTTGGGTGACTGCATTCCGGACAACAGGGTCTGTCAAAAGTGGTAAATCTACAGGGCGTACACGTACGGTAGTTACTCCACAGAACATTGATGATGTTAGAGCGTCAGTGCTGCAAAGCCCGCGTCGTTCCACTAGGCGTCGTGCTCAAACTTTAGGCCCAGCCGTAGTTCGTTGCAGCGTATTTTAAGCCGTGAGTTACAGTTTCACCCATACAAAATTATGATCACGCAAAAGCTGTATGATCGTGATTTTGAGCAGCGAAGACGATTTTGTGAATCAATGCTTGACATTTTGTACTCTAATAATGATGTTGTGCTTCTTATGTCAGATGAAACCCATTTCCATTTAGACGGCTATGTCAATAAACAAAACTGCAGGTATTGGGCAGCAGATAATCCCAGAGAATTGCACCAAAAGCCTCTTCATAGTGCTAAGGTAACAGTCTGGTGTGGAATTTCAAGATTGGGGATTGTTGGTCCTTATTTTTTTGAGGAGAACAACGCTACAGTCACAGTGAACTCGAAACGTTACGTTAACATGCTACGTAGCTTTTTGTTGCCGAAACTGCGAGAGTTACATGTAAATCGAGATCGAATTTGGTTTCAACAGGACGGGGCCACGGCCCACACAGCCAATGACTCCATGTGTGTTTTAAGGCGGATGTTCCCCCACCACATCATCTCGCGTTTTGGAGATGTCCACTGGCCCGCAAGATCACCTGACCTCTCAGCCTGTGATTTTTTTCTTTGGGGATACCTAAAGTCAAAAGTCTACGTAAAGAAGCCCCGAAACTTAATTGATCTGATGGAGGCAATCAGTGCGGAAATTATGGCAATTCAAGAAGAAACAGTAGTGAAAGTGATGGAAAATTTCGAGGAAAGACTTGTGGAATGCATCACCGAGGAAGGACACCATCTTCCGGAAGTCATTTTCCGTACATGATTTTTTGTGGTTAGTTCTTGTAATTGGGTGCCTGGGAGCATTTAGTTACGTAATTGAATAAAATTAATTTGTAAAACTGATGGAGTTATAGTTATTTAAAATGTGACCATCCTTTTTGGGCCTTTATAAAATTTTCAATTTCTATATTTATCCAAATAAGAAAGCTCGACTGTCAGAAGTAATTTGTTAATTCGTTGATTGCTTTGGTAGTACCTTTTATGACTGTTACAATATCTTTTAATGAACACTACCGAAAAGTTTGTAGTGACTTTTCAGGGACTGTGACTAGGAATATTAGTTGAAGGAATAATTCTATATTTCTTATCAATTTCTTCACTTTTATGCGGAATTTATTCAATTTTTCAGACAGTATTTATTTCACCATCTTTGTAAGCCAACGAAAAGTGTTATCAACTGTAATGAACATATGTCACACAACTTAATGAAAGAAGACTTGGGTACAGTGTTTCTGAGACCAGAATGAAGATCACAGATGAACTAAGTGGGCGCATTCGTCTGACGTATTTCCCGCACCTAAGAAAGGAAGAAACATAACACTGCTCTAAATTTTAAAATTAATTATCTTATAGCACAGTGTCTCATATGTTTGAAATGAACACAGTTTATTTTCGCCTCTCTTATATTCTATCAGTAACTTCATTCATACACATATGAGACATCGGACAGCTGTGAGATTAGCTGTTCTTAGTTTCTTAATACAACTTCGGTTTATAAAAAATACGTTTATAAGATCAACCTTCTCTATGAACCGGTGCCTGCAGAAACTACTTAAGTCTGAAACTTTCCATAACATATTTTATGCCTTTAATACAACCTGTGTAAGATCTACACACGGTGGACATCAATGTTTCGCTGGTTCAGCGCCTCGTCTCGAAGAGACAGACACGTGGAAAACTTGTGTGGTTTCTGTTGCTCTCGGTAGACAGTATCACAAGCCTGAAGATTTTTTTCCCTTTTTTATGTCACAGGGGAGTAGCAAAGAAAGCAGCCAAATGAGTTTGTAGCTTGTTGATAACATACATAGATGAATGCTTACCCCCTACAGTAAAAATCCTTTAAATTTTTTTTCTTGACTGATTGACTTCATGACGCCTGCATCGGTTAACTGTTACTGCTATTCTCAAGTACTTGTGTATATTTGTCTACCCGCTAACCAAAAATTTTACAACTGCTGGAAAATGAATTAAAAATTGAGAGTACATACATCGTGGAATCATCCAAAAAACTCATAGCAATCTAGACCCAGGGTGAAAGAAATACCTTTTTTCTCTCATGGTTATCCTCGAGCAAACAGAAACGACCCAATGATCATATTTTATCTTGTTCTGGCTGTGACCATCACTATTAGCTTATTAAGAGCCACTTCTTTTTACTGCCGGCCGAAGTGGCCGTGCGGTTAAAGGCGCTGCAGTCTGGAACCGTAAGACCGCTACGGTCGCAGGTTCGAATCCTGCCTCGGGCATGGATGTTTGTGATGTCTTTAGGTTAGTTAGGTTTAAGTAGTTCTAAGTTCTAGGGAACTAATGACCTCAGCAGTTGAGTCCCATAGTGCTCGGAGCCATTTGATTTGAACTTCTTTTTACTAGTTATTGAGAATAGAGAAAATCGTAAAAAGATACGATCTTGTGCGTGTATCTTTTAACGTATTGACTTAGATGCTTAAATTTGTTACACCACCTCGGAATCGTACACCTTAGTACTTGACATAAGTTTCAACTTGATAAGTTTACCGTTCCCAGACAGACAGACGTAGCGATCCTATAAGTGTTCTGTTTTAGGACGTAATTTGTTCTCACTGTGGAAAAGCTTCACAGTTTTTGTGCCCTCCTGTAAGTAAGAGGCATTATGTTGTTTCCCCAACAACCATTTCATTTGGAAACTTGTCTTCTGTTACTATTTAAGAACTCGGTCTGTAATTGGCTGCGATCGACAGACGCTAGCTGGTGATGGCCCGTGAAACCAACGACCAGTTTCTGAAGGCACAACACCAAGAGAGTTCATTTGTTTTACTTTATAATTGTTTGTCGGGAGCCTGCTATTTAGCTTGTGGGTGCATCACAAAATATAATATTACAGTCATCTCAAACTACGAACTAATATACAGGCTACGAATGTAGGCTACTGATGCCTCCGACATCACTAAAAACTCTGTTGTATCGACAGGGAAAGCTCTGAGAGGACATTCTTGAATTACATGGCGAACAGTCTGCTTTGCAGCGACGCAGCCACAACTTGGAGAAGTTATTTTCTTCCACTTGTCCAAAGAGTCGGCACACATTCCAGTGTTGGTTCTTATTCGGTTACGAGCCGACCACACCTTGTATAGTAGTTCAAAGTCAGGTGGCTTGGTCGTTAAGCAAAGCATTTTACGACGTTCCTTCGTTACGTTGACCTGTTATGTGTTGTTCCAGCAGTCATCAGTATTTTAAGCCGTTTCAGTGAACATTCTTTTGGTTTCCAGAGATGGGTAACGAGAGTGAAGCCTACTTTTTCTGATGTTTGGAATGTCTCCTTGGACAGGGAGGTTAGTTTCTAAAGTTTAGTGCACTACCGTTAAAGTGCACTTTCCCGCAGTGGAGATGGAGGTGGTATGTGGCTAAGTGTGGGTGTCCAGAAAGTAGGTGTGGATCTGATGGTAGCAGTTACAAGACGCATGGCCTGGTGAAGCCGTGTATCAACAAGAGTTGTGTGACTACTAATCTTCCAGCATGTTGACCAATATTCTGCAATAGCGTAAACATCTCAGAGCTGAAGTACTGAGAGCTGATGCAGTCGATCGGCATGATGTACCACAAAGTTTCCAGAGGACGTTATTTCGAGTTTTCATTTTGACAGCTGTTCTTAATAGCCTTTAGTTACCCTGCAAGTGTTCTCTGAGTGGCGCTAAACGGGAAACAAAATACGGGCAACCAGACAACCCTCGAGATCTCACGGTACACAGGGTGGTCCATTGATCGTGACCGGGCCAAATATCTCACGAGATAAACGTCAAACGAAAAAGCTACAAAGAACGAAACTTGTCTAGCTTGAAGGGGGAAACCAGATGGCGCTATGGTTGGCCCGCTAGATGGCGCTGCCATAGGTCAAACGGATATCAGCTGCGTCTTTTTAAACAGGAACCCCCATTTTTTACTACGTATTCGTGTAGTACGTAAAGAAATATGAATGTTTTAGTTGGACCACTTTATTCGCTTTGTGATAGATGGCGCTGTAATAGTCACAAACATATAGCTCACAATTTTAGACGAACAGTTGGTAACAGGTAGGTTTTTTAAATTAAAATACAGAACGTAGGTACGTGTGAACATTTTACTGCGGTTCTTCCAATGTGATACATGTACCTTTGTGAACTTATCGTATCTGAGAACGCATGCTGTTACAGCGTGATTACCTGTAAATACCACATTAATGCAATTAATGCTCAAAATGATGTCCGTCAACCCCAATGCATTTGGCAATACGTGTAACGACATTCCTCTCAACAGCGAGTAGTTCGCCTTCCGTAATGCTCGCACATGCATTGACAATGCGCTGACGCATGTTATCAGGCGTTGTCGGTGGATCACTATACCAAATATCCTTCAACTTTCCCCACAGAAAGAAATCCGGTAACGTCAGATCCGGTGAAAGTGCGGGCCATGGTATGGTGCTTCGACGACCAATCCACCTGTCATGAAATATGCTATTCAATAACGCTTCAAAAATGGCTCTGAGCACTATGCGACTTAACTTCTGAGGTCATCAGTCGCCTAGAACTTAGAATTAAGTAAACCTAAATAACCTAAGGACATCACACACATCCATGCCCGAGGCAGGATTCGAACCTGCGGCCGTAGCGGTCGCTCTGTTCAGACTGTAGCAATTAGAACCGCACGGCCACACCGGCCGGCAATACCACTTCACCGCATGCGAGCTATGTGCCGAACATCCATCATGTTGGAAGCACATCGCCGTTCAGTCATGCAGTGAAACATCTTGTAGTAACATCGGTAGAACATTACGTAGGAAATCAGCATACATTGCACCATTTAGACTGCCATCGATAAAATGGTGACCAATTATCCTTCCTCCCATAATACCGCACCATACATTAACCCGCCAAGGTCACTGATGTTCCACTTGTCGCAGCCATCGTGGATTTTCCGTTGCCCAATAGTGCATATTATGCCGGTTTACGTTACCGCTGTTGGTGAATGACACTTCGTCGCTAAATAGAACGCGTGCAAAAAGATATGTCATCGTCCCGTAATTTCTCCTGTGCCCGGTGGCAGAACTGCACACGGCGTACAAAGTCGTCGCCATGCAATTCCTGGTGCATAGAAATATGGTACGGGTGCAATCGATATTGATGTAGCATTCTCAACACCGACGTTTTTGAGAATCCCCATTCTCGTGCAATTTGTTTGCTACTGATGTGCGGATTAGCCGCGACAGCAGCTAAAACACCTACTTGGGCATCATCATTTGTTGTAGGTCGTGGTTGACGTTTCCCATGTGGCTGAACACTTCCTGTTTCCTTAAATAACGTAAGTAACCGGCGAACGGTCCTGACACTTGGATGATGTCGTCCAGGATACCGAGCAGCATACATGGCGCACGCCCGTTGAGCATTTTGATCACAATAGCCATACATCAACACGATATCGACCTTTTCCGCAATTGGTAATCGGTCCATTTTAGCACGGGTAATGTATCACGAAGCAAATACCGTTCGCACTGGCGGAAGGTTACGTGATACCACGTACTTATACATTTATGACTATTACAGCGCCATCTGTCACAAAGCGATAAAAGTGGTCCAACTAAAACATTCATATTTCTTTATTTGCTACACGAATATGTAATAAAAAATTGGGGTTCCTATTTAAAAAAACGCAGTTGATATCCGTTTGACCTAAGGCAGCGCCATGTAGCGGGCCAACCATAGCGCCATCTGGTTTCCCCCTTCAAGCTAGACGAGTTTCGTTCTTTGTAGTTTTTTCGATTGATGCTTATTTCGTGAGATATTTTGCCCGGTCACTATCAGTGGACCACCCTGTATATTACATCAGACACCAGAACGAGAATGAGTCCTATCAGCCTTTAAAGTATACCTCACGCAATGCCTGGCTCTGTGGTGACGGTGCCCGCCAGAGTGGCCGAGCGGTTCTAGGCGCTACCGTCTGGAACCGCGCGACCGCTACGGTTGCAGGTTGGAATCGTGCCTCGGGCATGGATGTGTGTGATGTTCTTGGGTTGGTTAGGTTTAAGTAGTTCTAAGTTCTAGGGACTGATGAACTCAGAAGTTAAGTCCCAAAGTGCTCAGAGCCATTTGAACCTTTTTTTTTTTTTGTGGTGACGGTCACTTGCTGTTGCAGGGAAGGGCCCTTCGCTGCCGCCCAGTGCACTGCGGATCATCAGCAGGAAGGAGTGGCTGGCGCAGCCGCCCTTGCAGCCTGCCGTACCGGTCACGCCGCCTCTCAACCTCGTCGTCATCAGTGAGTACAGTGGACCACCCTATGAATAATACCACCTAAGGCACACAGTCCTGGAATTTCTCAACTTATAACACGTACATAACACAGAAATGCAGCTTTAGGGGAATACAAAATGTGAAGTGGGCATAAAATTTAAATTTTTATTCTTTTTTACTTCAGTTTTCTCTTTAATTTACATGCTTGTAACCTCCACCAACATTCACACAACAGTCATATATGTACCATGCAGTTTTTTTATGATTTCTGTTACAAGCCATGAGTGACGACAGGAAACAGTACTGGTCTCTTCTTTGGACATTAATAATGGCCTTTTTAAAAGTTATATCGTTTGGGAGGCAGATATGTGAGAACCCTCCAGTTACTGGATCATATATATGTACAAAATTATATGGAGACCTAACAAACAAACTGAGGAAATAAATATAACAGATTAAATAAATGAAATAATTTAAAAAGGCACTAATAACAATTCCAAATTTGGTAATAAGGAAATTTTTAAAAACATAAACATTCTGAGCAGATACACGCTCTCCTTTAAGCTGAAGACAGTAACATGAATTCGTTACACACATTGAAATTAAGATAAAAATTGGCAACCCCAACGACAGAAAATCACAGCTCTGAAATCGTATCTGTAAGATGCAACAAATACATTTGCTACATAAGATTACCGGATATCCAGAGTAGAAGGTCACCACAACAATTTTAGCCACAACGGTTCATCTTCTAATGTTTTCATGGGTCAAGACTGATTTGAAGAGAAAAATAATACAATTGACGTAAACAGACAAATCAGACAGTTAGTCAAGCTTTCAGATTTAATGAAACTTAATTTGTATGTATAAGTCATTGTATGTATAAGCATTAGGCTTCGATTACAGAATGAGGACCCCTTGCCACCGTTACACACACCGGCTGACATTTCAAATGTGCGGGTTGTCTGTCGAAATATAAAGGCGCCGGTGTACCCGACGAATCACTCCACGTGGCAGTCGTGGTTGCTCAGTCGGCTACAAGATCCACCCAGGCCAAACACTCGGCCGAGTAAACTTACCAAGTCCTTTGAATAAGAGATATGCCAGGCGCACCTGAAGCACAGACAGACGTATTGCTTTAAGGATAAATATCACGTGCCTATCTGGCGTACACAAAGGCCAATGTGCAAGTTCTGACTACGGATAATTGTTCCAGTACGCAGCAAGGAGCGAAAATACAGATTTCGCAGCTATTGTCTGTCTGTAGTGACGCTCAAACATTTTGTGCATAATGCTTACGGCCAAGCCAACAAGGATCCAAAAGCCAACCGGCCTAAGTACAAGTGTGGCTTCAATTTAGGGACTTTAGAAACGTGTGTCAACTAACCAACACAAAACAACAACACCTGTTGAAAATTTTTCACCTGAAGGGCACAGCAAAGCACGAATGACAATTCCAAGTAAGTAAATTTCTTACTAAGAATTAAAATCAGCTTCATAAAACTTTAAAAGTACAAACAGCTCAGAGCCCTGAGGGGGCTCAGAAAAGTTTAAAAACCCGTAGGAGTAGCATGCACTGACCAGCCAGAACATTACGACCACCTACCTAATAGCGGCTGTGTCCACTTTTAGCACGGATAACAGTGGCGACGCGTCGTGGCAGGGAAACAATCTGGCCTTGGTAGCTTACTAGACGGAATTGGCCCTACATCCGCACACATCCCTGTAAATTCCGGGAAGAGGGCCGATGAGCTCTGACCACACGTTCAATTGCCTCCCACATGAGTTCGATCGAGTTTAGATCTGGCGAGTTGGTGGGGCCAGCACATCAATTGGAGCTCATCATTGTGTTCCTCGAAACACTCCATCACAGCCTCCTGTTGAAAAACTCCATTGCCACCTGGAAACACGATCGTCATGAAGGGCTGTAGGTGATCCGCAGCCATTGTGCGATACTCCTTGGCTGTCATGGGGCCTTCCACGAGCTCCACTGAACCCGTGGATGCCCACGTGAACGTTCCCCAGAGCATAATGGAGCCGTTGCCAACCTGTCTCCGTCCCGCAATACAGGTTCCAAGGAGTTGTCCCCCTAGAAGACGACGGAATCGCGCTCTGCCATAGGCATGATGAAAAAGGTAGGAATTCATCAGACCATTAAACGCTCTGCCGGTGCGTCAACATTGCCAGTATCGTGAAGTTAAAATTGGCATATGCATGGTTCGTCGGCTGCGGAGGCCCATTGTTTGGAGTGTTCGGTGTCCTCTGTGTTCGGACACACTTGTACTCCACCCAGCATTAAAGTCTGATGTTACTTCCGCCATAGTTCGCCGCCTGTCCTGTTTTACTAGATTGCGAAGTCTAAGAAATTCGACATCTGTAATGAGGGGCGGTCGCCCAACCCCACGACGTCTGGCCGTGGTTTCATCTTGGTTTCGCCATCTGTGGAAGACACTCACCATAGCATTACTCGAGCACCCGACAATTCGAGCAATTTCCATAATGCATGCGCCGAGTTTCCGGGCCATCACGATCTGCCGTCCGTCAGACCCAGATAGCTCGTGGGCCTTCCCCATTCTACACACGTACAGCATGGTCAGTGATACTACATGATCTGTGCATGTGTCTGAGTAGTATTCATTCCTCGCAAGCTGACGCTACTATCGTCTGGGCGTGTTTATATCGATAGTAGGTCGGAGGTTATTATGTTCTTGCTGATCAATGTACGTGCTTATAGCTTACAGTTCCTCCTCTTCTACTATTACATAGGCTAAATAACACGTCCAGAACATCAACGGTGACGCAGCACACACCCAGTCTTATCGCAGCTCCGTAGGCAACACTAAAACACACTAAAATGCAACAGTAGGCGAGCAAGAGCATGGAATTTACAATCAATATGACAAGTAGCTGTTCCTTATGTAAAACGGAAGTCCTTTGAGAATTAACTCAAGCTGCACACATACGACACTTAATTGGCAATAATTTACAAATCATACATTTATAAATATATCAATCTGCAAACCCCTCACCGTAACACAGAGGTCACTTTCTTTCTCAAACAACTGTCAAGTCACCACTCAGACAGATGCGACCACAAAGTATGGAGTAAGAGCACACCAACGTATAATACACAGGTTTTCAAATAGAAAAGAAGCTAAGACACTTGGCTTAAGGCAACGTGCGACGTAGCCACGGCAGAAAGATAAAATACCGCGGCCATACTAGTCTACTGCTAGCCTCTCAGCCAAACACGGCTGCAGTCGCCGCACTGCACGGCCAATCACGCGCCTTCCCGATCTGTCTAGTGTGTGCTTGTCTCCACTCCATCGACCGCCGACCAACTTTCTATCTGCGACCCACTTCACCTCACCTCTCTTCGGCCGAGCACCACCGAGCTTCCTCGTTCGGCAGCCGATCAAAGATTATACTCTACCCGGAAATCGACTCGGAGCGAGCCGTCAAGACTTAATCTAATTGACGATGTCATTGGGTCAACAGCGGAACACGTACTAGTCCTCTACAGTGGAGTGTCGAGTCCCACGTTTCAAAAGGGTGCCGTGAACGGTGTGCCTCGAAACAGTTTTGTGTGTACCAGCACAGTCGTGAGACGTGCCACAGATAGCCGGGCCTTCCTGTTTTACAGATGGAGCAATCCTCATACCTCCACCTTCTGCATAGACGTCCACATCTGAAGTGTGGCTTACCGCGTCGGCGGAGTTTTCGCTCCGCGCAGCTGTTGAAATTCGTTATAATTGGTCGTAGCTGCTCAGGTGAGAGTGTAGCCACTGAGAATCGCCCGATTTTTAATTTTGGTTTACCGATTACGCAAGTATTTGGCGTTTTTTTCCGAATGTGACACTATTTCAGAGGTGGTTGCTGGGCAGGAACCTAGAAGCACAGATTAAATTACTATGAGTGAAGTGAGCAGAGTGAAATATGTAGTCGCACGTATGTTGCTCTATATAGCGAATTGTCACGATCTCCGAGGGTGTCGTGAGGCAAGTAACTAAGAGCACTGCTTAACTTTCTACTTGCAAAGCAAAATACGAGGGGCAGTCAATAAGTAGTGCAACACATTTTGTCTCTCGGCCAATTTCGGTTGAAAAAATGCTGGATTTGTTATGGGACATTGTGGAATATTCCAACTTCAGCTCCTAGAGTTTCATGAAGTTTCGACAGGTAGCCTCAAAATGGCGTCTGTAACGGAGGTGCGTTCAAACAGAGTATCAAACATTGAGTATCTTTCGGCGGAAAGTCAGAGCATCACAGATATTCACAGGCGCTTCCGTAATGTCTGCGGAGACCTGGCAGTGAACAAAAGCACGGTGAGTCATTCGGTGTGGCGTCTCTCATCATAGAAAGATGGTCGAGCAAACCTGTCTGATCTCCCACATGCCGGCCGACCGCACACAACTGTAACTCCTGGAATGTTGGAACGTGCGGACACTCTCATTCGAAGAGCTCGACAGATCACAGTCGAACAGCTCGCTGCTCACCTGGACGTCTCTGTTGGTAGTGCCGATACAGTCGTCCACCAGTTGGAGTACTCTAAGGTGTGTGGTCGCCGGGTTCCTCACCGCCTAACAGAAGACCATATAATGAGCAACAAAGGACCAGCGGAACTGCTTGCATATACGAGCTGATCGCGACAGTTTTTTGTCGAACATCGTCACCTGCGATGAAATATGGATTCATAACTCCGAACCGGAAACAAAACGACAGTCCATCGAGTGGCGCTACACCACCTCTTCTCCAAAGAAAAAGTCCAAAGGCACTCCGTCAGCCGGTAAAGTCAAGGCGACTGTCTTCTGGGTCTCTGAAGCGGTTGTACTGTTTGATCAACTCTGAAGTGTATTGTGCTACCCTCAGGAAATTGAAGAAACGACTTCAGCGTGTTTGTCTATGACAAAGTAAGGCCTCACACGAGTCTGCGCATCCGAGAGGAGCTCGTAAATATTCAGTGGACTGTTCTTTCTCAAAAGGTCATTGGACTGTTCTTTCTCATCAAAATGGTTCAAATGGCTCTGAGCACTATGGGACTTGACTATGGGACATCAGTCGCCTAGACTTAGAACTACTTAAATCTAACTAACCTAAGGACATCACACACATCCATGCCCGAGGCAGGATTCGAACCTGCGACTGTAGCAGTCGCACGGTGCCGGACTGAAGCGCCTAGAACCGCTCGGCCACAACGTGTTTCTCATCCATCTTACAGCCCGGGTGTCGCACCTTCCTACCTATATCTGTTTGGCCCAATGAAGGATGCACTCGGCGAGAAGCAGTACGTTGATCGTGGAGGATAGACGTCGGCTTCTACCAGAATAATGGCACCATGGGGGCATACAGATAATCCTAGTTAGGTGATGTAAGGTCGTCGCTTTGAACTGACACTGTGTTGAAAAATAAGGTTTTTCAGTCAAGAGAGTGTGAAATAATATCGTGTATTGAAATCCTGAATAAAACCAACCTGACTACAGAAAAAAATGTGTTGAATTATCTGTTGAACAGCCCTGGTATCATCAAACTTAATTTACGAAGAATCTCATTAGTTATCCACGTTGGTCAAAGCTGACGGCCGGTATCGTAGGCCCTTATTTATCCAACATCACTGTAACAAACAAACTAAAGGAAAATTTATTTATAAATTCTTCCAAACACTGTTTTCGCTCCTTACTAGGACAACCAAAGATTAAATATTCACGACTGGCCATTAAAATTGCTACACCACGAAGATGACGTGTTACAGACGCGAAATATAACCTACAGGAAGAAGATGCTGTGATATGCAAATGATTAGCTTTTCAGAGCAGTCACACAAGGGTAGCGCCGGTGGCGACACCTACAACGTGCTGACATGACGAAAGTTTCCAACCTATTTCTCATAAACAAACAGCAGTTGACCGGCGTTGCCTGGTGAAACGTTGTTGTGATGCCTCCTGTAAGGAGGAGAAATGCGTACCATCACGTTTCCGACTTTGATAAAGGTCGGATTGTAGCCTATCGCGTTTGCGGTTTATCGTATCGCGACATTGCCGCTCGCGTTGGTCGACATCCAATGACTGTTAGCAGAATGTGGAATCGGTGGGTTCAGTAGGGTAATGCGCAATGCCGTGCTGGATCCCAACGGCCTCGTATCACTAGCAGTGAGATGACAGGCATCTTATCCGCATGGCTGTAACGGATCATGCAGCCACGTCTAGATCCCTGAGTCAACAGATGGGGACGTTTGCAAGACAACAATGCTTACCCTTGACCCTGCATCACAGACAGGAGCGCCTTCGATGGTGTACTCAACGACGAACCTGGGTGTACGAATGGCAAAACGTCATTTTTTCGGTTGAATTCAGGTTCTGTTTACAGCATCATGATGGTCTCATCCGTGTTTGGCGACATCGCGGTGAGCGCACATTGGAAGGGTGTATTCGTCATCGCCATACTGGCGTATCACCCAGCGTGATGGTATGGGGTGCCATTGGTTACAAGTCTCGGTCACCTCTTGTTCGCACTGAGGGCACTTTGAACAGCGGACGTTACATTTCAGATGTGTTACGACCAGTGGCTCTACCCTTCATTCGATCCCTGCGAAACCCTACATTTCAGCAGGATAATGCACGACCGCATGTTGCAGGTCCTGTACGGGCCTTTCTGGATACAGAAAATGTTCGAATGCTGTCCTGGTCAGCACATTCTCCAGATCTCTCACCAATTGAAAACGTCTGGTCAATGGTGGCCGAGCAACTGGTTCGTCACAATACGCCAGTCACTACCGTTGTTGAACTGTGGTATCGTGTTGAAGCTGCATGGACAGCTGTACCTGTACACGCCATCCAAGCTCTGTTTGACTCAATGCCCAGGCGTATCAAGGCCGTTATTACGGCCAGAGGTGGTTGTTCTGGGTACTAATTTCTCAGGATCTTTGCACCCAAATTGCGTCAAAATGTAATCACATGTCAGTTCTAGTATAATATATTTGTCCAATTAATACCCGTTTATCATCTGTATTTCTTCTTGGTGTAGTAATTTTAATGGCCAGTAGTGTAACTTTGATTAGGAGTGTAAACTCGTTAACTATGACGTCACCTACCATAGCACTATTTCAGGGCTCAAAGCCGACCCGTGGTATCGAATACATGAAATGAATTCACAGTTACTAATATAGAGACTAAATTAGCTGTATAATGGAATGACAACAATGAAAATTAGTGGCGCACTGGTACTCGATCCCAGATCTCCAAATTGTCGCCAGCGGTCGCTTTACCATTAGCCTCTCTGGGCACCACCCGCGCCGAGACCCAGATTTCAATATGTTGTCAATCGTGTGTCAACAACCTGCCCTCTTACACTCATGTACGTTCGAAGGAACATTGCTCCGTACTTCTGAACAACACAGGCACTGCAGTATCGAATCTCAGTATCAAAGGTTCAAGTTGACGCTGAATGGTCACCGCAAGAGCTGGTGTCGCGGCGTAAGCGAGCCTTATCTTCTGCCGATAAGGTTCCTCTGCACTTAAGCTTCTTTGTTCTGTAAGAGAGAAAAAAGAAAAAAAAAAAAAAAAAACAGCGCTGACTTGACTCAGCGGCCCGCTCACAAGTCTGGCAGCCGGAACTGAAACACTGAAAAGATACCGGTCATTTGCTTGTCTGGACTCACTTTGTCTCTTCTCTTCACGTGTTAGGCTGTTTATTACCAGTCACTGTTCCAAAACGTTCCTTACTCCCTCGGTATAATTTTCCCTTTTTGTTTGTTGTTATTTTTACCGGTAGTCAGTTCTAGTGGTCTAATAGATGGGTCC
Organism: Schistocerca serialis cubense; assembly: GCF_023864345.2. NCBI lineage: Eukaryota > Metazoa > Arthropoda > Insecta > Orthoptera > Acrididae > Schistocerca > Schistocerca serialis. Next base: position 634,697,740 of record NC_064642.1, read on the forward strand.
TCAACATAAACCCTTCCACAACTCGAGCAATAATTATACGATGAACTAGCCGCACTTTTCGCCATTGTGACTTCTATATCACCATTTATGTGTGGGACTAACACTCGACCGGTGACTAACACGAGAGTCCTGTCCGCTAAGTGTCAAACAGAAAGCTCACAATAGACGAGAACTTCTAACTAGTCAAAATCCACTATTCTCGACACATACGAAACCTAGATCGAACTTATCCACTCCTGTGCAAATGCTGCGTGGATATCTGCTCCAACTAATTTCTATCAGTCCCTCCTCATATTTGAACGTCATGCACTCGCCTCGTTTCGCGTATTCGTTTATCTTTCCCCACATGGATCCTTTGCCATCTCATCAGATTCTCATTCTCCTCATTCCCGTTGAGCATATAAAAATCTGACTGTACTCCTATAATCCTACTGTCTCCTCTCTCAATACCAACTCTGGCACATGATCACGCTTATATCGATACGTTCCATTAACCTTACACATACACACATTCCACATCGCAACGAAATTTCACCAATGTCCGTCTCTCACAAAGTGAAATCTGCCACGATATTTACTCATACAATCAACTATAGTTTCACCCCACACATCGCACCTCGCAAGGACTGTCCATTTTCGTCTCCCGTCACCAACTTTCAGTAACCCTTTTTCCGTTCTTCCCCATCTTTCCCTATTTCTTTTCCCCTTCTCGCATCCCAAACTGCTACTTTTCCCTCTCTTGCCAACTTCCACTCCAACACCTTCTGCATCGATATTACCCATACCTACACCCACACCATCCTATCCTTCCACATATCTTTGGCACGGCCGATTTCCTTCCCAATCCTTCCCAATCCTTCCCAATCCTTCCCTAACCCGAGCTTGCGCTCCGTCTCTAATGACCTCGTTGTCGACGGGACGTTAAACACTAACCACCACCACCACATATCTTTCTCCCCTCCAAAAACAGACATTTTTCCCAGTGCAGGCCCATCTTTTATCGAAAGGGCAGCGCTGCTTTTGGAAAATCAGTTTCTATAATAAATGTCCTCCTCTTCAATTTTGTTTTTCTAACTTACTTTTAAAAAATCTAGAAAATCAATTTTGTTTTACGCAAAGAAACCTTTATTAAATTCATTCTTTTACATGTAATAAATATTTCACCATTTAATTTTTTGTTCTCGTCTTGTAGGGCGAAGTGTTGTACCTTGTAACACTTTAGAAACTTTCGCCTCTAGCCAGCCATCCCCGTAACAGAAGTTTGTTATTTTGTCTCTTTAAACTGGAATAAAAAGTGATAGCATTCATTTTTTGCGTGCTGCAGTCTTTTTCTGAAATTGTAAAACTTACAGCGAAGTAACTAACGTCATGGGATAGCGACATGCGTACATACAGATGGCGGGAGTGTCGCGCATGAAGGTATAAAAGGGGAGTGCAATGGCGGAGCTGTCATTTGCACTCACGTGATTCATGTGAAAAGGTTTCCGGAGCTACTATGGCCGCACGATGGTAATTAACAGACTTTGAACGCGGAATGATAGTTGGAGTTAGACGCATGGCACATTCCACTTCGAAAATCATTAGAGAATTCAATAATTTGAGATCCACAGTGTCAAAAGTGTGCCGAGAGTGCCAAATTGCAGGCTTTATCTCTTAGCACGGATTATGCAGTAGCCGACGGCTGTTGTATAGAGCTGTCATTGGTAATATACAAGAAACATTATGAGAAATAACCACAGAAATCAATGTGGGACGTACGACGAAAGTACTCTTTGTATTGTATGGATCTGGGGACCTAAAAACGACGGAGAGGTTTCGTCCCCGCCGCAGCCGCAGTGGTCCACAACCCCACGACGACTACCGCAGTCCATTTCACCCCTCCGCCGCCCCACACCGAACCCAGGGTTATTGTACGGTTCGGCCCCCAGTGGACTCCCCCGGGAACGTCTCACACCAGTCGAGTGCAATCCCAATGTTTGCATGGTAGGGTAATTATGGTGTACGCGTACGTGGAGAAAGTGTTCGCGCAGCAATCGCCGACATAGAGCAACAGAGGCGGAATAAGCAGAACCAGCCCGCATTCGCCGAGGCAGATGGAAAACCGCCTCATAAGCATCCACAGACTGACCTGCACACCGGGCCTCGACGCTAATCCGCCGGGCGGATTCGTACCGGGGACCAGCACGCCTTCTCGCCCGGAAAGCAGTGCATTAGACCGCACAGCTAACCAGGTGGGCAACGTACCCTTTAGGAAAACGCGGCGAAATTTGGCGTTAATGGACTATGGCAGCAGACGACTCTCGCGGGTGCCTTTGCTAACAGCATGACATTGCCGTTGGACCCTAGACGATTGGAAAACCGTGGCTGGTCAGATGAATCCCGATTTCAGTTGGTAAGAGCTGATAGTAGGGTTAGAGTATGGTGCAAACGCCACGAAGCCATGGATCCAAGCTCTCAACAAGGCACTGTGCGAGCTGATAGCGGCTCCATAGTAGTATGGGCAGTGTTTACATGGAAAGGACTGAGTCATTCACTGAATATGATTATGTTCGGCTACTTGGAGACCATTTGCAGTCATTCATGGGCTACATGTTCCGAAACAACTATGAAATTTTTATGGACGACTATGTGCCTTGTCACATGGCCACAATTATTCGCGATTGGTTTGAAGAACATTCTGGACTAATGATTTGGCCACCCAGATCACCCGATATGAATTCAATCGAACATTTGTGATAAATAATAGAGAGGTCATTTCGTGTACAAAATCCTGCACCGACAGTAGCTTTGCCGGCCACTGTGGCCGAGCGGTTCTAGGCGCTTCAGTCTGGAACCGCTCGACCGCTACGGTCGCAGCTCCGAATCCTGCCTAGGGCATGGATGTGTGTGATGTCCTTAGGTTAGTTAGGTTTAAGTAGTTCTAAGTTCTAGGGGACTGATGACCTCAGATGTTGTCCAATAGTGCTCAGAGCCATTTTTGAACCGACAGTAGTTTCGCAATTACAGGCGGCTAGAGAGACAGCTTGGTTCAATATTTCAGCAGGTGACTTCCATCGAATTGTTGAGTCCATGCCACGTCGCCTTGCTGCACTACGCCCAGCAAACGAAGGTCCGACATAATATCAGGAGATATCCCATGACTTTTGTCACTTCAATGTACTCCGGAAAGGTAGTAAGGTTCTGCCAAATGTGAAAACATATTCCTAGGTACAGTGTGGTCCTGAGTCTAGGAAGAAATATTCTATTGAGTTTTAAAAGCGTTGTAATCGAGCAAATCTTGTCAGAACTGTATTAAGTCGTCTATCTACTACATTATTATTGTATTACACACCAATAACCAGAAAGGAAATTTAATTAAGAAGATGTATTATTAAAAACCAGTTACAAATTTTTAAAAAATGTTGAAATTGAAGTTATTGGTAACTAAAACAAATTTCCATTTTCGTGACAGATAGGATTGTTAATACTTTAAGGAAAATCACTTATTTTGCTAATACCTCGTATTCTATGGTACAGAACCTTTTTCCGTTTCAAGGTTGGTTGGTTGGTTGGTTTATTTGGGGTGGGGGGGGGGGGGTAGGGACCAAACAACGAGGTCATCGGCACTTGCCTGAAGTGATTTAGGAAAATCACGGAAAACCTAAATCAGGATGGGGCGGACGCGGATTTGAACCGTCATCCTCCAGAATGCGAGTCCAATGTGCTAATCATGGCACCACCCGCTTGGTTGTTTCAAGGTAAAAGGTGGTGCACGGCTGACGAAAGGAGGCTTAACTGTGAAATTTAATATTTTTTTGTTCGAAGAGATTTCAAGATAGCAACTGGTCGTCATAAAACTTCACGATATTTCGATTGGACACCTTGTAACCTCCTCCTCACTTATCGACCTTAACGGCAGTGAAAAATTAAACCGCGTGTACCTAATGGAAATTTGGGAAAAGCAATCGTCACCGAAGTTAATCTGTCGGTAAAGAGGGAGGAAAGGGTTACATCTAAATGAAAAGAAAAATGCAAATGAAACTGGTGGAAATTAATTTTGAAAAGGAGTAAAGTTAATAAAGAAAGTAAATGTGCGGCCGTTACGTTAACAATTAACTAGCGGTAATTAGATATTTGAGATTTGAGGGAAAATACGGTCGCCAGTCCTATGGACAATTAGTATAGTAACTGAAAAAGAAAGGTTATTACACACATAATTAGCACTAGAAGCGTGGCAACTGAAGGTTGACACGTGTAGCGTGAAAACAGAAAGTTTGTCAGAAGTAATAAATTTCGCTACATTCTGACTTAATTTAGCAAAAGAATTAATAAAACCGGAAAATTGAAAGTTAATTTAGTGACTGAAATTAATAGTGAGCTTTGTTTCTGAAGCACATCGAAATTCAGTAAAATACGGTTAGTCTTGGGCTACCTCAACAATCATTTCAAAAGCTACTTGAATCTACTCAATTTAGAAATAAGATTGAATTAAATGATTCTGAACAATTAACAATAGTAAAATTTAGTACGTACCAAGCTGAGCTGCAGTCACAGGTAAGCTAAAATACGGTAACAAAACTCGCACTCTTACTTTATGCTTGTGTAATCTAAATATTGTAGCCAGCTATGAATACCTTAACTGAACTTTGAAATTAAAGCAGTGAAATCGAATGATATTACTTTAATGCTAGCGTTTGAATTTCAACGACACTCGGGTTCATTCCCGAAGAGGAAGGGACCCTGCTTGGTAATGCAATTGGGACAATGAGCAACAAAGGTTCATGCTACGTTGCTGTAATTTAGTGAGAAAATTTAACAGTTTGAAAAGCTGAGGTCTGCATACAGTTCTAAAACTTTACGTGCTACCAGTCTTCCTTGGTTGATTGAAGGTTTGATGTCGTCGATCGAGGAGGTGGCGACAGTCACTCATTGTCGGCTGTCACTGTTGCAGAAGCTGTATGTTGGCGCACCTTCTTCTCGACACAGTCTCCAGCCGAAACGGGCTCTTGATGCGTGCCAGCTAACGCTTCCCGTCCGCGACACCATGTCAGAAACTAACATATCAAGTCGAGCGCAATTACATGCTGCCAAACCCCGAAAGCGCGGCAACTCGCGGGAGCGTCACACAACACACCTGCTCCACTGCCCTCCTCCAGCCAGACTCTGCTCTGCCCGCGCTCCACGCGGCTGAGTTAACACTACCAAAGATCCTAAACACTTTGGTTCTCCACACGACCTATCGATGTATTCGTTCGATAGCATAGTTTTCCCTAGGCAAGACCCAGCGTAAAAATACAAATATTATTTACAAAACAAACCAATTATACATCGACATAAATGCATGTATATACAAATAGTAAAACAATCACAATATACAAAGACACAGAAACGTCATATCTTCAGGTAACAAAATAAGGAAAAAAATTTATAGTACAATAGATGGAAATAGGAGGATATGCATTACCGGCGTTACAACCTGCCAGTCTTCTTAATGTAAGCCATCGAAGACTTAATTGTCCACACTTTACTTAACTGTTTTCAAAAATAAACAGAATTTGAATCACCATAAAAATCTAACTGAAGAGTTAATAATATCCTCGAAATAAATATAATGTATTGTATAGTATATAAACATGTAGAATATTTATAAACGCAGCACAAAACACAACCTCGTGTCTCACAACAACAAAAATAGTTGAAAATGCCGAAAAATGCTTATGGCGGTTTGCAGTGCGCATTTTTTCATGTGATTCCAAAACCTGTCTCTAGAGTGGGCGTTTGTAATCTTGCGTTCAAATGTCACCACGAACATCTTCAGTAGTAACGCAGCGTTTCTCCCTTCATCTCATATATTCGTGAGACTTGTCTGGTTATTCCAATAACTGAGGACGGAATGGACAGTGGTCGTCACGTACTTTTGGAGAGAGTATAGCTCGTTCACATGCCTTCGGCGTCTTTCTAATAGCAAAAACCGCAATTCAGCACTCCGATAACAGAGACGTCGCAGTATCCATCCCACCCTGGCTTAAAACCTAACCTCTTCATAAATAGAATAGATTCTAACCTAACCTAACCCAAAACCTAACCTAACCCAACCTAACCTCCATGACCCCGCGAAAAACTGACGAAGTGGATCGGACGTACTGCCACCAAGCATACATCTGACGTCATCGGGCGATCTCTGGCGACGGCGTCCGGCAACTGTTGTTGTGTGACTGTGGACGTAACCTTGAATTTCGATATCGAGTTTCTCGGGACTAGGGACCATCAATGAACAGTCGCTAGCCAAGTTCTTTCCCTATTCCACACACACACACACACACACACACACACACACACTCACACACTCACACATATCTGCCACAGTTAGAAATTTTCTTATGAAAGTGTCCAGTGCCATGTACAGAGTGAAGTGCTTAACTGTTTCACATCAAATTACTTGTATCCCCCTCCCCCCACTTCGTTTTTCCCCTCCTTCCCCCCTTTTCTTTCCCATCATCTGTCCAGGTTCCCCCCGTCTGCCCTCGGCTTTGGTGTGTCGTATTTGCGCCAACTTTTTAGTGCAGTGTTCAAGTAAGTGTTCAGTGCTATACGTCTTTCCGAAGTGTTGCGAACAGAAATCATGCTGTCGCTGGGCGTGATTTTTATATCTTTGCGAACAGAAACCAGACTGTCGCCGTGCTTTTTACTTGTCTGTCGTTTAGTTTTCCTGTCTCCTTCCTGTGTATTTTATTAGCATCACCAACCCTTTGTTTTATATTTTAAGTTCCACAATTTTCCACCATTTTACCATTTCAGTCACCTATTTTGTCGCGTGCTTTTATTATGTATTATCTTAATATTTTTAAAAGAAATTCTGTAGGCTGAAGAGCGGCGTACTAAGCTGCTGCCAGCCCGCCCCCTTCAGGGGGAATCGAAACTCAATAAAGGAAAAAAAAGAATTACTTCGTTGAAGGCATATATAATCTGTTTTCACGTACAAGAACAGTGACCAGGGGCTCATGAAACAAATAGCGATAAGTCTCGCAACTTCATTAACAACTTTGTCTTTCGAAATGGAACAATTTTTTGGCGACAGAATAGCAGATCTCGATGAGACGGTGGTCCTCCACACAGTCCCAACTTGGCCCCATACTATTTTCATCTGTTTCCAAAACTTTAAGAACACCTTCGAGGAATCCACTTTGTTAGTGATGAAGCGGTGCAACCAGTCGTAAGATTGTAGCACCGTCAATAAGGACAAACATTCTACAGTGACGGCCACAGCAAACTTGTCTCTCATTGGGACAAATATGTTCGTCACCCGAAATAAATCTGCAGACATGAAGAGTAAGGATGTAGAACGTTAATAAATTTTGTTGTATTTAAAAAGTTTTAATGGTTTTCACATAAATCATCCGGGAGCATTACTTTTCAGCACACCCTCTTCATTCTCACGTAGATAGAGATTTTTGTTGTGAGGTTGCATCCGCTGAAAAGCTCGGCATCCGGAAGTTTACGTCACTCCCCTACGAAACTTGCCCTGCGGATACAACAGCTATGTGATGCTTACGTTTCTCTCGACAGATATCTCTTTCGTGGAGACAAGACAAACTGCGTCACATCAAAGACGGCTGAGTGACTTTCCAGCGAAAGAGCATTTTCTTTGGCACAAAAAATGCTTAAACCTTAGTAAAATCTGACGCGAAAGCGTGACATTGCGTCTTAACGCAAGAAACTAAGATCCCAGTATCCAGTGTACTTTTACTCAATGATTATTTGTTACAACTACGAGAAAGTTATGTCATTTGTCTCATCGACTTCTACTATTCTTCCGGCAAAAAATAGCAGAGTGATGTTTAAAACAATGAAGCTGATGCTCGTTTCTCGCTTATTAATGAAGTTGCGAGAACGCACTTCCGTTTGTTCCATGTGTTCTTCGTACTGTTCTTCTAGATGAAAACAGTAAGAAGTAATTTATAGTGAAAAAGTTAGCCGGCTCACCTTATATGATGGGCGATCCTGCTAAAACAGTTTACCCTAATTATATCCATAACCAATAAATGTATCGAGATGCGCCTTTGTGTAAGCTGCAGCGGAGAATGTGGTGAATTTTCTGACGAACGCAAGCAACTTTTAACGTTTATAGCTGCCGAATTACGGAACTGGCTTTTTTGATGGAACTACATACTTTTTATTGTGGGACTGGAAGGGCTTCCAAAGAGGACGAGATAATAGTGGGCCTTGACAAATTAATAAGATAACAGTGCCGTTAAACTCTAGCATTCTAAGACTAAGAGGTTTTGTTCAAAAAATGTTCAAATGTGTGTGAATTCTTAAGGGACCAAACTGCTGAGGTCATCGGTCCCTAAGCCTACACACTACTTAACCTAACTTAAATTACCTTACGCTAAGGACAACACACACACCCATGCCCGAGGGAGGACTCGAACCTCCGACGGGGGCAGCCGCCCCGACCTTGGCAAGACGCCTCAGACCGCGCGGCTACCCCGCGCGGCAGAGGTTTTGTCTAACGTCCTGGAGGCGACAACATTTTTAAAGGCTGAGCACGAGTTCGAAAGAGGAGCGGGTAATGATAAGGAAGGAATTAAGTCGTACTCTTTTCGAAGACCCAATATCGGCAGTATTTAGAGAACCCCTTGGAATTTGGTAGCTCTACGGGATTTAATCTTCAATGAATGGATTCCGTTGCGTACTGAGTGCCTGAAGATACTTCTGGACGGTATTCCTCACCAAATCGAGACAAGAGGCGCTGTTACACGGTATTAATGTGGTACCTCCTGGGCTTAATTTTTTGACCCATGTGTTTATGTCTGTGAGCGAAACATTCAGTGACATGTGATGACAAAACACAAACGTCACACATCTACCCGTTGCGATCCTCCTATTGAATCCAAATTGCTTTAATATTAGCGCTTTTACTCCTGGTGATGCTGTCATTACTTCGTGAATGAGATACAATATATTGAAAATGTCTGCCTTAGAAAACTGTGAGTGAATTTACTATACCACGAAGATTTACTACACCACGAAGATGACGTGCTACAGACGCGAAATTTAACCGACAGGAAGAAGATGCCGTGATGTGCAAATGATTAGTTTTTCAGAGCATTCACACAAGGTTGGCGCCGGTGGCGACGCCTACAACGTGGTGACATGAGAAAAGTTTCCAACCGATTTCTCATACACAAACAGCAGTTGACCGGCGTTGCCTGGTGAAACATTGTTGTGATGCGTCGTGTCAGGAGGAGAAATGCGTACCATCACGTTTGCGACGTTGATAAAGGTCGGATTGTAGCCTATCGCCATTGCAGTTTATAGTATCGCGACATTGCTGCTCACGTTGGTGAGATCCAATGACTGTTAGCAGAATATGGAATCAGTGGGTTGAGGAGGGTAATACGGAACGCCGTGCTGGATCCCAACAGCCTCGTCTCACTAGCAGTCGAGATGACAGGCATCTTATCCGCATGGCTGTAACGGATCCTGCAGCCACATCTCGATCCCTGAGTCAACAGATGGGGACGTTTGAAAGACAATAATCATCTGCACGAACAGTTCGACGACGTTTGCAGCAGCATGGACTATCAGCTCGGAGACCATGGCTGCGGTTACCACTGGCGCTGCATCACAGACAGGAGCGTCTGCGATGGTGTACTCAACGACGAACCTGGGTGCACGAATGGCAAAACGTCATTTTTCGGATGAATCCAGGTTCTGTTTACAGCATCATGATGGTCGCATCCGTGTTCGGCGACATCACGGTGATCGCACATTGGAAGCGTGTATTCGTCATCGCCGGCGTGATGGTATGGGGTACCACTGGTTACACGTCTCGGTCAGCTCTTGTTCGCATTGACGGCAATTTGAACAGTGGACGTTACATTTCAGATGCTTTACGACCCGTGGCTCTACCCTTCATTCGATCCCTGCGAAACCCTGCATTTCAGCAGGATAATGCACGACCGCATGTTGCACGTCCTGTACGGACCTTTCTGGATACAGAAAATGTTCGACTGCTGCCCTGGCCAGCACATTCTCCAGATGTATCACCAATTGAAAGCTTCTGGTCAGTGGTGGCCGAGCAACTGGCTCGTCGCAATATGCCAGTCACTACTCTTGATGAAGTGTGGTATCGTGTTGAAGCTGCAACGGCAGCGGCAGCTGCACCTGTACACGCCATCCAAGCTCTGTTTGACTCGATGCCCAGGCGTATCAAGGCCGTTATTACAGCCAGAGGTGGTTGTTCTGGGTACTGATTTCTCAGGATCTATGCACCAAAATTGCGTGAAAATGTAAGCACATGGGAGTTCTAGTATAATATATTTTTCCAATGAATACTCGTTTATCATCTGCATTTGCTCTTGGTGTAGCAATTTTAATGGCCAGTAGTGTACAATCAAAGATAGAGAAGTTCTCGGCAGACACACTGTGCTAATCAGACTTTGCACTGTATCTCACTGAGTGACTGCGTTTGTTGTTCACTTTCAGATCACACGGCCACGGAGGCATCCACGAAGATGATGACGAACATGATGCTATGCCGACGCATCCAGCTGATGCACGTGGAGGGTAACGAGTGGTGGGACATCGGCTACAACTACCTGGTGGGCATGGACGGCTACATATACGAGGGCCGTGGCTGGGGACTGGTGGGCGCGCACACGTACGGCTACAACTCGCGCAGCCTGGGCGTCGCCTTCATCGGCTGCTTCATGCAGCACGTGCCCACGCCGGAGGCCGTCGCCGCCTTCCACCAGCTGGTGGAGCTGGGCGTGCGAGAGGGGCACCTCACCCCAGACTGCCGCGTCATGGGCAACTGCCAGTGCACACCCAACGAGAGCCCGGGCAGGGCCTTCTACGAGCTCATGAAGACGTGGCCGCGCTGGGCCGAAACGCCCCCGCCGCCCCCGTGGGACTCTGCCACGTAAGTGTCGACAATCTAGCTGCCCACTCCTGTCTCCTAAAAGGTCAAGTTTATTGTCTTGTACATGAAGGAAAAAAGCTCGTTAGATGGGAATTTTTACACTGACGTTTTGCTGTTTGGACATTTCTGTAGCGCTCCTAATATACAGAGTATCTGAGAAATCCTCATTACTCCAATAATGATCGAAACAGACGAAATTAATGAAAGTTTGCGCTGCCGCTGGGACTCGAACCTGTGTCTTCTTGCTTGTGAGGCAGAAACACGAACCAGTACGCCACCGCAGTACGATGATCAGCTTTGCTGCACAAACTACCTAGGCTGAGTGCCCTCCCCAATACAAACTTCAATATCTAAGGGAAAAATGAAGTTTGTTTTGGGGAGAGCACTCAGCTTAGGTAGTTGGTGCAGCAGTGCTGACCATTCTACTGCTGTGGTGTAATGGTTAGCATTTCTGCCTAATGCCGGCACGGTAGCTCAGCATGTTCGGTCAGAGGGCTGCGTGCTCTCTGTATTAATAATAAAAAAACTAAGTCAAGGAATCAGTGATCAGCTTGAACGGATGTCTTGTGATGTCCGCCCAGACCAAACGCAACGAACTATATCGAACAAAATGAAAAAAAAGCAAGCTAGAAGACCCGGGTTCGAGTCCCGACCGCGCCACAAATTTTAATTCATTTCGTCTGTTTCGATCATTATCGGAGATAATAAAAAGAGACTTAAATGTCTCAGGGAAACATTTAATTATAAGACCTCATCACTCCGTTGCATATTGGTCTACTTACATATACAAACTATGTTATCTAGAGGTTCTGTATGTGCATAATCGTGTCTGACACGAGATCTACGCGTCTCCATGTCCTTCTTGTCATCTTTCGGGGAATCCCAGGGATACCCTTTGAAAACCTTAGTCAACAATTTTTCGTAAATCTTGATTAGTCTGGTACTGACGTTGGGCACATGGGACGCGATTGTTCTCCATAATGAGTTGTCTGACGTAGGGAGATTCGGTCTTTGAAGTGGCCTTTACAATCGAACTGAAGATGTTGCTGATCCACATTCAATCCAGCAGTCTCCAAATTATAAACGGGGTATTGCCTTTTCTCGACGTGGAAGTTTACCGTAAGCCAGAGTGGAAGCTTGGACACAGAGTTTTTAGGAAGCCCACCAACACGGACAGGTATCTGCATGCATCCTCCCACCACCATCCTCTGGAAAAGAATTCGGCCCTGCAAACGTTAACTAAGAGAGCGTACAGGATCATCGATGAACACAACCTGCGAACTGAACTACAGAACCTCAGGTACATTTTTGGAGCTAATGGCTACGACATGAGGATGATACACAGAACCATGGCGCCGAAGGAGGAGGGCAACAGGGAAATGCAGAAAGAAGCACAAAACACCGTCGTGCTACGATATGTACAAGGGCTTACAGAACGTCTGGGCAAAATTATCCGTCGGGCAGGCATTAAGCCGATTCTTCGCAGCTACTACAAAATAAAAGACATTCTGGGCTAGACGAAAGTTACAATTCACATTGAAGTGGACTGACAAGGCAGCCAGTCCACAGTGACGGGTAGCCGAAAGAAAGGCACGCGTACACACGCCGACGGGCGTCAAATACTGGAACAGGCTACGTAATTAATGCTATGAAGAAAAGTACGTAGCTGGATTAATACTTATCTTTAATCAATCATTGTGGTACATCGCTCTTGACTATACACAGGAGACTTTAATTACAATCACTGTAAGGCTAATGGCGCCTTGCTAGTTCGTAGCCATTAACTTAGCTGAAGGCTATTCTGTCTCTCGGCTAATGAGAGTGAAAGGCTTCGTACATCTAGTCGCTAGGTAGGTCGTCCGTCCAACTGGGGCGAGTGCTTGTTCGTATCACGAGACCTGCCTTGTGGTGGCGCTAGGTCTGCGATTACACAGTGGCGACACGCGGGTCCGACATGTACTAAATGGACCGCGGCCGATTTAATCTACCACCTAGCAAGTGTGGTGTCTGGCGGTGACACCACACACATGTTTCATGCCGCCGGAGTTTATGAAATCGGGTGCGAATGTGGACTGGTGTATGTTGGTGAGACTGGGCGTCCAATAAGCACAAGGTTAACTGAACACGAGAGATATATCCGCCTCAAACAGTACAACAAATCAGTGGTGCTAGAACACCAGGGACAGTTCAGGATGAAGATCGAATTTCGAGAGGCCCTCGTACTGGCGAAGCAGCCGTTAAGTTTGAGGAGGAAGATTAGAGAGGCTATAGAAATAGCCAAGCGACCCGACAACATGAATAGAGAAAACGGGTACGGACTTCCAGCGTCTTGGCTGCCAGCAGTGACAGCTTTGCGGAAGGACAGCTCTCGAAAAGCAACAGGTGCTCGTTAGGCCACAGCGGTGGAGGGTACACAGAGCGCTGACGCGGCCTAGTCGACACTAGGCAGTTAGTAAACAACGCTACGCTGTAGTCGCCGCTTAATCTCCTATTCGCCGATTTCCACCAATGGCAAGAAGTAAAGGAAACTCCAATGAAAAACGCTCATTTCCTCCAATGACAACACGCAATGCAAAGACGAATAAAATGAACTCCTAGTACCCTTCCTCCTCACCCTCACATCCAGTGGCCGCACTCCTCCATAGTACATAAGTATCCTAACTAGTACTCATTCAGCAGTTAGCAATACACCCTGAGGAAGTCGGAATTTTACAGATGACAATGCGGCCTAAAACACAGAAGAATTCTATTGACAGTCTCCAAATTGTTATAATTAATTTAGCATACAGCCACTAATGTTTGGAATGTATTCCTCATTGGCGCGTTTGTAGAGTCAAACTCCCAACATCTGGCTGAGTTAACATTCACTTAAAAAGCACACAAAGTCATAGGGTTAACACAGGCACCCAGATGATGGGATCTTGACTCCCGAAACGTCGTTCTAAGATTACGCTCCCAGCGTAGGCGTTATATGCTAAATTAATTATAACGAGTGTCTTTCCAGTTGCTACGTCCGTTTCTTAAGATGGATATTATTAGAAGGCTTCCACATTTTTGGTCGACAGACTCATGCAACTGAACAGCAATGTGTGCTAGACTGTGCTAGAGCTCTGCCTACTGTAGCCAGAGACGGTTTATGATATCTCGTACTTCGAGATCAGTTATTAAACGCAACATGTCCAAAACGAATTTCCTTTCACACGCCTTCATGAAAATCTGGTCCGAATGGGCATCGCGATGACATACTACCCCATATCATGAGGCGGGTTCCTTTCCAACTTTGCGCACAATGGGGATTATACATAGACCATAGAACCGCATGCCTCCTGTGTGTGACTGGGTTTCGTGTGATGTCCTTAGGTTAGTTAGGTTTAAGTAGTTCTAAGTTCTAGGGGACTGATGACCATAGATGTTAAGTTCCATAGTGCTCAGAGCCATTTTTTTGAACCTCCTGTGTGAATTGCGATATATCGCATATTCGTCAGAATGTAACACTTTTGAGCGAGGCAGCATATTTGGAATAGTATCAGCAAAGCACGGCAAGCTGGAACCCACGCACAACTATCGGTCAACATCCTTTCATTTTCTAATCTTTCTAATGTGGTTATGCATTTTTGACTGCGGTGCTGAAGGTTTAGAGCTGGTCTTTGCCGTATGTATTTCACTGGAGGTGGCGGTGGCGCAAATTTATGTTCCAATTTTCTTACTTCCTCCGGGCTGTCTCTCTTTGACAGTGCCTGAAACAAAAGCACATTTTCCCCAGGGCCTCATCAAAGCCTCTTCTAAGCGCACATTATCCCTGTCACTACCCTGCCTGTGGACGTTCGTGCATCTAGACACACGCCAGTAACAGTTCCTCAACAGTGTAACCGTGTCCGCCTTACTTTACCCTTGGCTTAACAGCAGAAACAATGGAATACTGAAACATGGCTGTACAGTACTGACACCAATTCCTTTCGTCAGCTTCGAAGATGGTATACCAATAAGACAACTCCTGTATTTATTTCCACACTTGAACAAATTCAAGAGGAGTATAGGGACATCCTGGGTACACGGTGGCTGAGGAATCAGTAAATGATTTTAAAGTGAACATGGGACACGTACCCGTGGTATAAGAGTAGCGTCTTTGTCTAGTAAGAAAAACGTTCACATACCGAGATCGAACCTAGCCACTGCCTAAATTTTAGATAAAAATCATCAGCAATGGCGGACAAAGACTTCTGGCATAAAAAGTCACCCTCGTCCTGCCAAAGGGCGTCTATATAGGGCGGATGAGCTGACACAGGTCCAGGACATTCTCTTGTCCCTCGAGTTGCAAGCTGTTCTTTAAACGCGGACGAATCAGCAACGATCAGCGGCATGAGGATGCAGGAGACAATTGAAACCACTGCATTAAAGACTCATAAGATGTATTCACGCGGCATGTGACCTGTCATTGAAAAAGTGTCACGATGATCTCTCCACAAGCTAAAGATTACGGATTAATTCCGCATTCGGATCTCCGTGAGGGACTACCATAGGGGAGGTGAACACGAGAAAAAGATGGAAAGACAAATGAAAGGGTAACATCCTACGAGACGGATAGTACAATGACAGAAGTTTGAACGTAGTAGGAAAGCTAGAAAACCCGAAAAGTCAAATGCTAAGGGAGAGAAGGGGGGGAGGGGGGTTGAGTTGCTTGGGGAAGAGACCAAACAGTGGGGTCATCGGTCTCATTGGATAAGGGAAGGATGAGGAAGCAAGTCGGCCAAGCCCTTTCAAAGAGACGATCCCTGCATTTGCCTGGAAAATCACGGAAAACCTAAATCAGGACAGCCGCACGCGTGATTGAACCGTCGCCCTCCCGAATGCGAGTCCAGTGTGCTAACCACTGCTCCACCTCGGTCGGTAAATGCTAAGGCTTAATATAGATATAGTGGGTTCAGTGAAGCGAAACAGCAAGATGATTGGGATTTCTGGTCAGACGAATATAGGGTAATACCAATAGCAGCAGAAACGGGTATAACCGAAGTAGGATTCATTATGAATGGGAATGAGTTACTGGGAACTGTCCAGTGATAGGATTATTCTCATAAGAATCGACAGCATTAGTTCTGGTATACATGCCGGCGCCGCAAACAGAAGATGCAGAGTCAATGTAGTTATATGAGGATATTGAATAGATAATTCAGTATTTAGAGGGAGATAAAAACATAATACTCATGGGGGTTGGCATACCGTTGCACGGGAAGGAACAGAAGAAAGGGTTTCGGGAGAATTTGGGCTTGGTAGTAGAAATGTGAGGGGAGAAAGACTAATTGAGTTCTGAAACAAATTTCGGCTAGCGATACCGAATAGTCTGTTCAAAAATCGTAAGAGGAAGAGATATACTTGGCAAAGATCTAGAGACACAGTAAGATTCCGTCTGGATGACATCGGAGGCAAACTTTTGAGCAGTTTCCAGACGACGGCTATATGTGTTTGGAACATACGCCTCGCCATCTACTGCATCGAGTCCGAAATCACATGCTGGATTGTAAGGCGTGCCCAGGAGCAGATATAAAACAGGTTCACAATTTAGAAATGATGAGCAGTAGACTGTAGTTTAAAAGAATGGTACGTAAGAATCAGTGTGGAATGAAGTGGGATACTGAAGTCCTGAGGAAGAATGAGACGTGTTTGAATATCGCTAAATTTGTGGATATCGCGATAAGGAATACAACAAATGGCTCTGAGCACTGTGGGACTTAACATCTGAGGTCATGAGTCCCCTAGAACTTAGAACTACTTAAACCTAACTAACCTAAGGACAGCACGCACATCCATGCCCGAGGCAGGATTCGAACCTGCGACCGTGCAGTCACGCGGTTCCAGACTGAAGCGCCTAGAACCGCTCGGCCACACCGGCCGGCAAGGAATACAACAGTAGGCAGTTCAGATGAAGAGGAGTGACGTGTCTAGAGCAAAACTACAGATATTGGAAAACAAACATTGGTACTACGTAAGTAACTGCGAAGAAACCATGGGTAGCAGAGTTTCAAACGATCAAAGAAGAAAGGAAATACAAAACTGCTTAGGGAAGGACAGGAATATAGCAACATAAATCATTTAGAAATGAAATAAACAGGAAGTGCAACGATGCAAAGGCCATATCGTTGCAGGAAAAACATGAAGAATCGAAAAAGTAATGAATGTCTGATGGATTGACTCAGCATATAGAAAAGTTAGAACCACATTCGGTAAAATTCAAAGCAACGGTGGTAACATTAAAAGTGTAATATTCCACTGCTAAAAGCAGAGGAGAGAGAGCGGATAGGTGCAGAGAGTACAATAAGGCCTCCGTGAGGTGGAGGAATTGTCTGAATTGTCTGATATGTTTGATAAGGAAGAGATAGGTGATCCAGTATTAGAGTAAGAATTTTAAAAATCGTTAGAAGACTTGATATCAAATGAGACAAAATGAATAAGTAACACTGATTCGGAACTTCTAAAATCATTGCGTTCCTGTGGCAACCAAACAACTATTCAAGTCTCTGTGTAGATTCTGTGACACTGGCGACATACCAACAGACTTTCGGGGAAATTTCATCCATTGAATTATGAAGATAGAAACGGCAGGTAAGTGCAATAACTATCACACAAGCATTTTAACAGGTCATTCATCGAAGATGCTGGCAAGAATAATATTGAGAAGAATGGAAGAGAAAACAGTTGTTCAGTTAGATGGTGATCAGCTCGGCTTCAGGAAAACTATAGGCACCAGACAGGCAGTCCTGTCGTTGCTCTTGGTAATGGAAAGATGAATGAAGGAAAATCAAGACTCGTTTGTAGTATTTGTCGACCAGAAAAAGGGTTCGATAATGTAAAGCGATGCAAGGTGTTTGAAATTCTGAGAAAAATAGGAATAAACTTTGAGGAAAGTTATACAAAGTGTACAAGAACCTATGGGGAACACTAAGTTTGGAAAACCAAGAATGAATTGCTCAGATTAAAAGGGAAGTAAGCCAGTGACGCAGTCTTTACTCCCTGCTGTTCAATCTGTGCATCGAAGAAACGATGAAGGAAATACACTGTCCAGATACATTAACGTGATCACCTGTCAGCAGGAAGATGCCATCGTGTCGAGGAAAAACAAACTTCACGTAGGGATGGATATGGTCCCCAACGATATAAGCATACCTTTGTAGATCCACTGTGCCTTCCAGAATGACGAGGTCACTCAGGGAATGGCACATTTCCCAGACCATAACGCTCCCTCCTGGTTGCAGGGTATGTGAAATCTGGTTTCGCAGGATAAAGCGGATCAGGTTATGGTTGTGGAGGGGGCCGTAATCAGTTACTGTCAGTTGCACAAAACACACAAACTTTTATTGTCCTAAAAAGAACTTAATTACACATTGCCTTAAAATGATCAAAATAAAACAATACGGCTGAAGGCCTAGTTAGGAAAACTTGAGATACTTCTTCCTGAGCTGAAGGCCCAAAACCACATCAAAAACAAGAACGGCTGAAGGCCTGAACACAAGTTATAAAAAAAATTGCTTTAAAGAATACACGCAGCTGAAGGCCTTACTTAAAAAAATATTTCTCGTAAATACTCGGCTGAAGGCCACACACAAGACATTGAACAACTCAGAGCTTAGCGCCTACTTAACAAGAATTTCAGATAGAGCAAATTTTTAAAAACATTTGTTTTAAACAAATGAATCATCAAATTTTAATTTAAGATGGCTGAAGACCGTATCTTAAAAAAAAAATTACGTAAAAGTGGGGCTGAAGGCCACACATTGGACATTGAACAACTCAGGGCCTAAGGACTTAATAACAAGAATTTCTGAAGGAACAAAATTTCAAAATTTAGTTTTAAACAACTCAGTCCTCATAATTTTAATTTTAATCGGCTGAAGGCCTTATATTAAAAATATTTCACGTAAAATCTCGGCTGAAGGCCACACACTGGACATCAGGCTAAAATGAAAATCACAATCTAAAACCAACAGAACAGTGGTGCTCAGAAGTGTTCCAAGGACGGCCTGAGGAGGTAGCTCTCACGTAAGGTGTAGTGAGACAGGCAGCCAAGAGTAAAGTTAAATAATCGGATGGCAACCCGACCAAGGGACGGCTGAAGGACACACCAGCAACCTAATCAGTTCCCTTCCGCCAGACCAACAGTATGACAGCAGAAAGTATCAGCTGAGGACAAAGATACCAGCAGCACTACATCTTCAAAATTGGCGTCTAAAAACAGCCAGGGCACAATAACCACTGTAAGAAAAAAATATGAACAAACAAGTAAAAGGCTGTCGAACTACACGCCGTGTTTGACAGCATCAACATGGCGAGGAAAAACACACTGCCAGAAATCTACACTAACGAGCAGGGCGGGTAACTGGGGCGTTAATGGCCACAAGGCAGAAAATATCGCTGGTGCACTCCACTGATAAGTAACAGCCAATTTAATAGTTAAAGACCATACAGGATGACGGCAGCAAAATTTCTCCAACTCCAACACACCATACATTGCTGCTAGCTGGAATGGCCCAGGAAGAAACAAACGGCAATGAACAAAGAGATGTCACAGTAGTTGAGGTTTCATAACAGGTTAACTGACCACTCAACTTCAGTGTCCAGGTTCGGTGGACAACGAGCTTCGTAGCTCCCGCAGTTAACGCCTCACAATTCCAAACCGTGCATGCCAGCGGTCCCGGCCTGACCTCACGCCACGGAGACTTCCTCACTGCTCTGTCCCAACTGACCGACTGCCTACAGCACACAGACAGCATTAAAATAGCTGCTCAGTCAAAACCAAACAAGCTACACATGGTTCCATGAAACACTTCCACAAACAACTCGAACAATATAAAACCAGTGACTGTGGAACAACAAGGACGAATCACAAGTCAACACACATGGAGAATCCAGAAGCGGTCGTCCCACAACACGACAGACTGAACGACCAACCAAGGTCGGGTGAGTCATGGCCTTACTGCTGCTCCATCCTGACTCAACTCCCAACACATGATGACCCAGAAATACTAGCGGTCGCTCCAAAGATAATACGACAGTGCTCTTATCGATAAGTGTTGTTGCTGCCACTCACGGGCAGGCAAGACAGCAATTTAGTGACGCCAGTAAATCGAATAAGAAAGAGGCAGCAGTATGGTAAAGACAAGATGACAAGGAATAAACAGCATGAACACAAGCTGTGCACGGCTCAGTATGTTCGCTTCCAGACGTTTCATGCCGTACACGCCAACAGCCATCTGCGCGATGGAGCACACAGCGCGATTCTAAAAAGGCCAGCTATTGTCACCTGGTGGATGTCCAGCTGCAGTATTGGTGTGCAAATTCCAGCCATTGTCGCCGGTGAACAGCAGTCAGCATCGTTTCAAGAATGAAGCCCCTGCTGTGAAGGCCCAAATGCAGCAACGTTTGCTAAATGGTCGTTGAGGAGACACTTTAGGTAGTTCCTTGGCTCATCTGGGTGGTCAGTTGCTCAACAGTTACATGACTTTTCGTCCATACACATCTCAGCAGCCGCTGTTCACCCCTGTGGCCAATGGTGCAACACCGTTGCCTCGTTGGCAGTTTTGAATAGCCACGCAAGATATACTTCAACCACGACGGCATGAAAATACACACATCAAAAAAAGTTTTGCATCATCCTGGTTCCCGAACTCCTGTGGATATTGTATCAAAATGGTTCAAATGGCTCTGAGCACTATGGGACTCAACTGCTGAGGTCATTAGTCCCCTAGAACTTAGAACTAGTTAAACCTAACTAACCTAAGGACATCACACACATCCATGCCCGGGGCAGGATTCGAACCAGCGACCGTAGCGGTCTCGCGGTTCCAGACTGCAGTGCCAGAACCGCGCGGCCACTTCGGCCGGCCGGATATTGTATCACAGACACAGTCCTTTGACTGTTCAGAGATGTCACTAAACCCACCCAAAGATGTAAACAACCATGCATGAGCAGCGCTTATCAGATGGAGGGGGTCGGACAGCCAATCAGTTCCAGTCATTCCACCAGGAAGGAGGTACAAGGCTCTTGCAACCATGCCTAGACGGTCAACACGGCGTTTCGATCCCGTCCGCATTGTTACTTTGTGACAGGAAGGGCTCTCAACAAGGGAAGTGTGCAGGCGTCTCAGAGTGAACCAAAGTGATTTTGTTCGGACGTGGAGGAGATACAGAGCGACAGGAACTGTCTCACTCAGGCTGCCCAAGGGCTACTACTGCAGTGGATGACCGCTACCTACGGGTTATGGATCGGAGGAAGCCTGACAGCTACATCACCATGTTGACTAATGCTTTTCGTGCTGCCATAGGACGTCGTGTTACGACTCAAACTGTGAGCAATGGGCTTCATGATACGCAACTTCGCTTCCGCCGTCCATGGCGAGGTCCATCTTTGCAAACACGACACCATGCAGCGCTGTACAGATGGGCCCAACAACATTCTAAATAGAATGTTCAGGCTCGCATCACGTTCTCTTCATCGATAACTATCGTATATGCCTTCCATCAGACAATCGTCGAAGACGTGTTTGGAGGAAACCCAGTCAGGCTGAACGCCTGAGACACACTTTCCAGCTGTGGGGCGGCGGGTGGAATTATTGTTTTATATAATGTTTTGTGATGTAGAAAAGAAGCATTTCCCGGCCGAAGCACCATATGTGGGGCGGCGGTTGGAATTATTGTTATTAATAATGTTTGAATGTTGAAACACTTCACGGCCGATTAACCATATGTGGGTCGGCGGTTAGAATTAATTGTTATATAAGTGTTCCTATTATTTATGCTGTTGTTTGCCGTTCCTAACACTGGCTCTCTAACTACAATATTGGCAACCAGAAAGTGATTAGCAAAACGTGAAGCCTGTAATTAGAATTCCTAGTGCCCACTTCATCTCAGACACACACTTATAGTTGCAGCTTATAGCTCTGAAAAATTAAGAGATTGTCTGGGATTCATAATCAAAAACGATTTTCTAAAAATTCTCTGTATTCTGAAAGTCACAGATGAAAGAAAAAGAAAAATCCACACAATCTGAGTAACAGAGCAGTTCAGAGTCTAATGTGCTGATGCAACTATAACTGTCCAAATTAAATGTTTAAATGAATGCTCGCCATAATTTAATGATTAGGTTCATCAAACGCCACGCTAAATAATGGTAGAATGTTTGTCCCGCGACGGGACAGGAAAATACGACATACGCAAACTGAAGATAGATAATTGAAGTCAACCCAGAATTAACACTTCACTCGAAAATGATTTCATGGTTACGCGTATCCCAAGTAACTTAATACGGCATCCGAGGCTGTTTATAGCAATGATACCGACGCGGCGTAACTCCCGACACAGATGGTGTGCTATTCAGCATCTGGAGAGAACTGGGGCCTTGCTTCCTCGCGCAGCGTTATTATATATAAAGCCGCGGTGCGGACGGCTAAGGGAACGCCTGATCAAATCGGCTCTCCCGACTAGCCGCTGGACTAGTAATGCACCACATTAAGTTATTGAATAAATGATAGCTTCTTTTGCTGATGGCCGATGAAGCTCTCAATTTAAATGTGCATTCAGCACACAGGTAAGTAATCATAATAAAAGTCTGACTTGGCTAAGTAAAATATTTTGGGCGAGAGAATTAATTTAATTACACTACACACAGTAGACGAGCTCTGAATTTGCCCTTTGGAGATACGCTATCGCTATAGTTTTATAGTTATTCAATTGAAATTTCTCACATCTTTGTGGTTATAGCGGATCTCCATTCTACTTAAACTTAAACATCCTAGCCTTATTTATTAGCCTACTTAATCTATCTTGTTTCCTTAAGTTTTAAGACAAAAACCAGAAAATTAAGAATTTCAACTAAAATCTTAATTGTGAGATCCAGAAGACTGTTTCTATTAAATAATTATGAAAAAGGAATCTAAATATAAATTTTTGAATCTCTAGCTCTTTTCTGTTGCGCCAATGATTCTTACAGAAAAACGTCCAAATTTCGAAAATGGTTAAAGTTATCGAACTGATATTCAACGCATATTAATTTAGCATTACTCCTGACATGCTAGAAACATTTTAGGTTCTTTACTTGATTTTTAAAGTATTGCGCAACATTTATGACGTCAGAGCTAGTTACAGCGGACTGGCTGGCACACAATGGAAAGACTGCTGTGAATTTACTACGGCGTGAGCAGGCTGCTTCCCTACATCACCCTCTACTTAAATTTTTGTTTCTGAATGTTAATGAACGAAAAAAAATTTAATTACAAAAAGGGAAGCAAGAGTACAGCTTAACTTCCTATGAAAATTTGAAATTGAAATGTAAACATATAGAAATATTAAAAGAAACTGATTAGCTACTTTGATTATTTAAATTGTTGGCATGTTCACTGCCTCTTAAGCAACATTATCCCTCAAAATCTAAGGAAAATCAATGAAACACTTTGGCATACATATTGCCTTAGACAAACAAACATATAAAAATATGTAAAATTATGAGAAACTTAAATCCATTAAATACATTTTTCATACACAAATTCAAAGAAAATAACAGTTATTCAAGATACATAAACAGATGATTATGTCTTAGCAGTCTTTTCTAAACCTGAAAGAAAATTTCACAAATAATTTTTACACACATGGTTGTAGCCGCTTTGGCTGGCGTTCTACACTTCCATTCACAGGGTAGAGGAGGGGAAGTTGCTATTGTGTGCGTCCTTCACGTTCACTCTAAATTACATGGGGAAAGGGGAGGGGTCACTGTGAGTTGTGTCCAAGTCACTCCACGTTTTCACGCAGCTACCAGGTTGCCATTATCTGGTTTGTCCTGTAGAACAAACAAAAAGAGTGCCTCAGACTCTGTTCACTTAATATCTAAGGGTGGGTCACAATGAAATGGGGATATATACATTTTATCTTTCAATATTTTGCTGGAACAAAGTTAACAGAACTTTTTCAATTTTACTCTCACGGTTACTTGACTGTCATAAAATCGGTAAACAAATGGCTCAAAACGCCGTTAGTCACTTACTAGAGAAAATTTATGCTAAAGGCATACAATCATGAATCCTATTTAATTTCAATTTATTATTTCTGGGCCGGAACACTGAACCAATGCTCGGTACATTCCTGATACATTTGTATTTTATTCACTTAGCTGACTCATCTTTGATTACCTTATACTTAGAGATAGTATGAGTATATTTGATTAGTAGTTGTATTCTCAGCTTCTTTGTACATGTGAGTAACTTGTGGTAATAGTACAATTCTGAGTGCTCAAAACACACTACGTTTAGTTGACTACTAAATCCACTTATTGGTCCTCTGCTGCTGTGTCAGTTCCACATCTGCAATTATGTACTTACTTCATCGAAGTTTATTTATGCTGAGCTATAAATAATGTTTCACGTCTGCCATTAGGTTACTCAATTATGTTGCTAGTGTATGTACTTATTTAACACTCACTCTATTAACATTTAGAGCATAGGATAGCACATTTATTTCATATCTATAGTGTATTGCAGCTGATTAGTTTGCTCACGTGGCAATCCATTTCCACTCGATTGGACGCTGAAACCACAGGTAGTCTCTCTCGACCTACCACTAAAGTGCATTAAGTAATTATGGACGAGCGTAATGCTAAATTCCTTAAACCTATAGGACACCATGAGCTGCTCTGTCTCATCTAACATAAGGGTACCTATGGTCGCATTCACGCCTCCAACTCATAACCTCAATACATGTAGGTGTGTCCTGTCACACACTACACCAAAATAATGGCCAGTTCCAACTTTATAAATACTTCAGGGACATGTCCTTCACGTCTCAACCACAAACACTGTTCAATTCTATTACACAGCCATTCCTTGTTACACAAGGTGAGTTTATTCTTACAACTTGTCTGCATATTTTTCATAACACTAAGCACTCCCTCTTACTATTTATTAGTTAGCTCTAATGCGTACACTAGGTCTCATTGCCACTTCAGATCCTGATTGAACTCGAATTTGTACATCATTTTAAAATATTATTGTGGGACCATTTCCAATAAAACAACACTTTGTACTCACAATATTACCAGGGTTCTATACATACTTGTTACTCAAATACATTTGTATCTTAATTACGTCATACTTCTCTGTTGTTTATGTCACAGTTAGGTTTGTCACAGTAGGTACATATATTTTTTTTCACTAATCGGTGGATAGAATGGTTACAGAACTCATGGCTTGATAACCATGACGGAAAATTTTTGTATTGCAAAGAAGGAGTCGAAACTATGGTAGATAGGAAAGATGAAGAATGAGTGAGACCTGAAGAGGAAAGAAGATCTCACACAACTGGGACTGCACAGCTGCCACACTGTGTAGAGGTTACAGAACAACCTCCTCCCTAAAGAATTCATTAGTTTGTTATTGGCTTGCTACCCATAACGGAAAATTTAATGTGTTGGAAAGGAGAGGTCGAAATTTTATGTGGATAGGAAAGATGAAGAATGAGTGAGACCTGAAATGGAAAGAAGATCTCACACAGCTGGGACTGCACAGCTGCCACACTGTGTAGAGGTTACAGAACAACCTCCTCCTACAGCGTTCTTTAGTTTATTATTGGCTTGATAACCATAACGGAAGATTTTAATGTGTTGTAAAGAAGAGGTCGAAATTTTATGTGGATAGGAAAGATGAAGAATGAGTGAGACCTGAAATGGAAAGAAGATCTCACACAGCTGGGGCTGCACAGCTGCCACACTGTGTAGAGGTTACAGAACAACCTCTTCCCTACAGCATTCATTCACTACCTACTCACTCTTTAGGTCGATCACGTTCCTGAGACCTAATAGCTTTTTACTTTTAGGGTACTCTAGCCTATATGCATTGGCATGAGGTTTTCCTATGATCCTAAAAAGTCCTTGGTATTTACTAAGATTAACACCTTCGTCCCAATACCTCCTATTTTTCAGAACTCGTATAGGCAGCTCCCAAGTTTCATCATTAGTTACTACATGTTTATCACTAAAAGGTATTGTAATTACTCCAGTTATCGGCAAGACCATTTTTAACTGGCTTCTTTCAAAATCAACAACACTCTGATATTTCGACAAGAAATCTATGCCAATTAAAACCTCAATACTGAGATTGTTTACAATTAAACATGGATGATCAATTAAATTACCATTAATGTTAAAGGGCAGCAAAGCTTCTTGCTTTACCGTTTTTGACACCTTACCAGTAGCACCAATTATTCTTAGTCCTGATACCCTCATTACTGTAAGCTTGTCTTTACCAGGTAATGCATCAAAGAAGGACTGAGATATCGCACTCACCTCACTTCCGCTGTCTAAGAGACAACGTACATTGATACCCAACATATTCACTATTATTATAGGGTGGCTTATTCTAGTTTGTACAGGTGGTTCCTCAAACTCATCCAATAGTTCCTTTTTGATTTGTCTCCAACTAAAGTGATCGACATCTGTCTTCATTACATTTAGGTCAAAGTGTGTAGGGGTTTCCTGAATTACATTTTCAGCTGCCTTTTCCAGTCGGTCTATTAATTTCAAATCGAAACACCGCACGACTTCATTACATTTAGTTTGCTGAACATGACCCAAATTACTGTAGTCTGAGCGATTCTGCGCCTCCAGACTGGGCATAACACTAGTTACAGCTAAACCACTTTCATTATTATCGTCGGGTTCCTTCTCAAGTGACAACTGGTCACAGCTACTGGGTTCATCGACCCCCAACAGGCTACCCTCTACATTCTCACTTACCTCCTGCCCTAAATCTATTAGTACAGTATCAACATCCTGTACAGGCACTTTAGATAAGAGCACATCATCCTCATTGTAAATATAAGCATGAATTTCTTCTGCTTCTTCACCTGACAATTCAGTATTTTGTAGCTCCTCCCTATCGTTACACTGCTGCGCCTTCTCTTTCTCTTCCCACTTAGAAAGCGTCTCTAACACGGTATCTATCAAATACTGTAAGTGATCTAATATTTCTGCTGTATTCTTAGATGCTACCGACCCTTCATCCACATGTTCAGTCTGAGTATTCTGATCTGTCTTACCAATTCCCGCAACTACTGGCTTAGGAAAAGTAACCGCCTGGTGAGCGCCAGTGTCCTCATAGACGGGAACGAGTTTTCCTGCCTCGGCCTACTACTATTTCCTTTATTTCCATTATAGTTAACTGGCACAGTATTGCTTTCCGCACTGTTGCTTGCCTGCTTAATTTTGTCCAGAACAAAATTACTGTCATTTGAATGCCATTGTTGGTTCTGATAATTATTTCTCCAATTCCTACCTCTCTTAGGATGGCGAACACCTACTGTTCTGATGTTTACATTGCCATTCTGCTCGTTCTTAGAATTACTACTATTGTTATTAGTATTTCTGTTATTACGTGCTTGCTCCTCATTGGCAGCCACACGCTCTACACGTTCCAAATATTCAATGAAACGATCCAGATTTTCTCTAGGGGCAGATATAATTCTAGTTTGCCAGTACCATGGCAGTTTGGCTTCAAGAACTAGTATAATCATTTCAGGTTTCAGCTTTTCGGCCAAATGTGACAAACGTGAAATCCATGACCTAGCAAACTCTTTAATAGATTCCTTGCCTGCATTGAAGCGTTTTCCACTCCAAAATTCTCTCAGCACTTCATTTTGCTTATTGCTAGACCAATACTCATTAATTAAAGCTGTTTTAAACTCCGCTAATGTTTTACACTTCAACATAACATCAGCTGACCAACGCATGGCGTCACCTGCTAAATGGCTTCTAATAAATGAGATTTTCTCTCGTTCAGACCAAGTTGGTGGAATCACATCTTCAAAATCGTTCCAGAAATCTAGCGGGTGGATATTTTTATCTGGATTGAACCGCAAGAACTGCCGACACCCGATAAAAGCTTCGTTTGCAGCTACAATTTGTTGCATACTACTATTACCAGAAGTTACTGAAGCTACTTTACTCTCAATGTTAGCAATGTTAGTACTAATATTTTCTACTCTCATTTCAACATTATCTACTCTTTGCACAATATGAGTAGTATCAGTTTTGATTGCGTCTACTTCTGCTTGACATATGTTTACTTTTATATGAACATCTTTAAACCTATCTGAGCACAGTTCAGATTCCGCCTCGATCTTTTCTGTCATGTTCAGCATTTCCAGCTTCGCATCTTCCATTTGGTAGTCTCTGCGAACTTCAGCAACTTCGGATTTTACTGTTTTATACATTTCAGAAAGCTGTTGAGCAACCTTTTTCTTAATATCCTCATGATTGTAATCAATTTTATAATTCAAACTGTCCAGATCCTCTTTCAACTTATTGCAACCAGCCTTGAAGAAAGTTTCTAATTCAGCTTTATTGGATTCTAATTTATTGTCCATTACCTCAAACCGTTTATTAAAATTGGTCTGGCTGGCCACAATCCTGTTATTTACCTCAATTACATCCTATTTTAATTCAGCTGTCATTTTAGCATTACTAGCAGCTATTGCTTGTAATATAACATTTAAATCCATAGCCCCAGTATCTTTGGGTTGCTCACTAGTTGGTTTCTTACCACACTCAGGTGACGAAAAACTAGCTCCAATACCAGAATCATCAAAACTAAATGAAGCTTCTGATTGATCAGTCATATCTAACTTCTCCTTCTTAAACTCTACCATTTCTGATGATTGTTTCATTTTTAATTCATCAGAGAAACTATCATCCAATAAATTAACAATTTCTGATTTCTGCTTTACTACAGGGGTCTCTATTATTGAGTCATTGCCCATTTTTACACTACTGTCAGGAGACAATACTTCAAATTTCACTTTAATATTACTATTTTCATGCATATTTACACTCGAATCGTTGTCTGGATTTACAGTTCCCTCAACAGACATAGGTTCTGATTTAAGTTTAACCTCAGTTTCTTCTGGCAGTTCCATTTCCGACAGTCCTTTAGTGAAGGTTAGTAAAATTTTTAACAGCTTTTCACTTAACTTAGTTCCTTCTGCACGACGTATGGCGTTGCCGGCGCGGCGTACCAGGATTACTGATGCGACACAGCACGCTGAACTGCAGACGCACTCCGATGGCTGTTGTTTGTTTGCGTGGCCCGCAACTGCAGGCGCGGCTCCGGCTGTTCCGGCGGACGACTGCGATGAGGCGAAACTGGCTTCTCGCGATGCCGGCAGCGCCGCTAGACTCAGTGCCAGCTCCGTCAATCCAGATGCGTTGTTAATCCAATTGCGTCGTCCACATGCACACGTAACACTTTCACTGTTCTATTACTCGGTTGCGTGTCGCATTTCACTCGCGAATCCGAATATTTAAAAATCACTTTCACTTTTACTCAGTTTATCTCCCGGCCGATGCACCATATGTGGGGCGGCGGGTGGAATTATTGTTTTATATAATGTTTTGTGATGTAGAAAAGAAGCATTTCCTGGCCGATGCATCATATGTGGGGCGGTGGTTGGAATTATTGTTATTAATAATGTTTGAATGTTGAAACACTTCCCGGCCGATGCACCATATGTGGGGCGGTGGTTAGAAAATTTTCTGTTGCATAAATGTTTGAATGTTGAAACACTTCCCGGCCGATTAACCATATGTGGGGCGGTGGGTGGAATTAACTGTTATTTAAATGTTCGTATTATTTATGCTGTTGTTTGCCGTTCTCAACACTGGCTCTCTAACTACAATATTGGCAACCAGAAAGTGATTAGCAAAACGTGAAGCCTGTAATTAGAATTCCTAGTGCCCACTTCATCTGAGAAATACACTTATAGCTACAGCTTATAGCTCTGAGGAATTAGGAGATTGTCTGGGATTTATAATCAAAAACGATCGTGAAAAAAAAACTTTCTCTATATTCTGAAAGTCACAGATGAAAAAAAAAAGAATCCACACAATCTAACTAACAGAGCAGTTCAGAGTCTAATGCGCTGATGCCACTATAACTGTCCAAATTTAATATTTAAATGAATCCTCGCCATAATTTGATGATTAGGTTCATCAAACACCACGCTAAATAATGGTAGAATGTCTGTCCCGCGACGGCACGTGAAAATACGACATACGCAAACTGAAGATAGATAATTAAAGTCAACCCAGAATTAACACTTCACTCGAAAATGATTTCATGGTTACGCGTATCCCAAGTAACTTAATACGGCATCCGAGGCTGTTTATAGCAATGATACCGACGCGACGCGACTCCCGACACAGATGGCGTGCTATTCAGCGTCTGGAGAGAACTGGGACCTTCCTCTCTCGCGCAGCGTTCTTATATATAAAGCCGTGGTGCGGACGGCTAAGGGAACGCCTGATCAAATCGGCTCTCCCGACTAGCCGCTGGACTAGTAATGCACCACATTAAGTTATTGAATAGGTCATAGCTTCTTTTGCTGATGGCAGATGAAGCTCTCAATTTAAATGCGCATTCAGCACACAGGTAAGTAATCATAATAAAAGTTTGGGCGAGAGAATTAATTTAATTACACTGCACACAGTAGACGAGCTCTGAACTTGCCCTTTGGAGATACGTTATCGCTATAGTTTTATAGTTATTCAAATGAAATTTCTCACATCTTTGTGGTTATAGCGGATCTCCATTCTACTTAAGTATAAACATCCTAGCCTTATTTATTAGCCTACTTAATCTATCTTGCTTCCTTAATTTTTAAGACAAAAACCAGAAAATTATGAATTTCAACTAAAATCTTAATTTATGAGATCCAAAGTACTGTTTCTATTAAATTATTATGGAAAAGGAATCTAAATATAAATTTTTAAGTCTCTAGCTCTTTTCTGTTGTGCCAATGATTTTTACAGAAAAACGTACAAATTTCGAAAATGGTTAAAGTTATTGAACTGATATTCAACATATATTAATTTAGTATTACTCCTGACATGCTAGAACCGTTTCAGGTTATTTACTTAATTTTTAAAGTATTGTGCAATATTTATGACGTCAGAGCTAGTTACAGCGGACTGGCTAGCACACAATGGAAAGACTGCTGTGAATTTACTATGGCGTGAGTAGGCTGCTTCCCTACACAGCGACTGCAGCATGGTGGAGGTTCCCGGCTGTTTTGGGGTGGCATTATGTGGGGACGACGTATGCCGCTGGTGATCATGAAATGCGCCGTGACGGCTGTACGATACTTGAATGCCACCGTTCGACCGATAGTGCAACCATATCGGCAGCATATTGGCGAGGGATTCGTCTTCATGGACGACGATTCGCGCCTCCATCGTGCACATCTTGTGAATAACTTCCTTCAGGATAACGACATCGCTCGACTAGAGTAGTCAGCATGTTCTCCAGACATGAACCCTATCGAACATGCCTGGGATAGATTGAAAAGGGCTCTTTATGGACGACGTGACCCACCAACCCACTCTATGGGATCTATACTGAATAGCCGTTGAGGAGTGGGACAATCTGGATCAATAGTGCCGTGATGGACTTGTGAATAGTATGCCACAATGAATACAGGCATGCGTCAGTGCAAGAGGACGTGCTACTGGGCATTAGAGGTACTGGTGTGTACAGCAATCTGGATCACCACCTCAAGGTCTCGCTGTATGGTGGCAGAACATGCAATGTGTGGTTTTCATGAGCAACAGAAAGGGCGAAAATGATGTTTATATTGATCTCTATTCCAAATTTTTGTGCTGGTTCCGGAACTCTCGGAACAGAGGTGGTGCAAAACTTTTTTGATGTGTGTAAATGATTCGATTCTGTTGGTTATGACTCGAAATTGTTTTCAAAAGATCATTACTATTGTCTCAATTTGGTAAGATTATAATATAGATTATATAAGTTATCAATAATTACTTTTCCTCAATTAGTAGCATTAATGTGGTGGAGGTTACAGGTTCCTCACATAGTCCACCCACTACACTCATACATGTGTTGTGCACTGTCCTGAACATCGCTGATGATAAAAGTGAGACATAAACGTAACAACTGCTAATGTCTCAAGAAAAGTCTTGTAAAAGTTGTAGACAGTACCTGCAGTAATCCAGAAATTGCTTCATTACTCGATTCGAAAAAGATAAATGAATTAATTGACAGCAAGAGACAGTAGTACCTACATAAGGGCTTCTACAGGGCTGTACGCAGTATTATTATTACTATTATAATCAGTGGCTGTGATCAGACACAAAGCATTAACAGCCTGAAGCCATCCAATTTTTGCCAATTTAGAAGTAAGGAGGGCAGCAATCAAGTGATTTACGAACATATAGTGCATACATTTTAACTTTTTTGTTTTTAAATGGGATTTGAGTGTGCAGGTCAAGCAAGTGCCGCAATGGAGAGGAATGACGCAGGGGAAGTATGTTTTGTAACAAATGTCTACTCTCACTGTGGATAGCTTTCTTATCTGAGGAGAAGCTGTGGGTAAAACTTGCGATGTACCACGAATTCCTGTGTTATTCATTCTGACACGCACACACACACACACACACACACACACACACACACACACACACACACACAAACACACACACTCACACTCACACACAAACTAATTGTCATTCATCTTTAATCATTCTGAAAGTAGAAGTGATCCAAGACAAGTGTTTCATTCAACAGTTTAGTTGGGTGCTAATGTTGGTGATAATGTGGGGGAGATGGGGGCGGGCAACAGATGGCAGGATCGTGAGGGTACCAGGTAATGTCTTATTGCAGTCAGGTGTAACGGTGTAAGGAAGATTGGGAACCACTGCACTAGACCAACGCGAGCATCTCCAGAAATTACGTTGTCGTGGGCTGTAACGTATGGCCCCCGGATGTGTAATTTCTGAAGTTGCTCATGTTGGTCTAGTGGATCGGTCATGGAGGCGTGCTCAGATAGCCGAAGTGATCAAGGCGACAGCTCGCGATAAGTGGGAAATTCGGGTTCGAGTCCCGGTACGGCGCACATTTTCATGTGTCCGAAGCAGCTGACGTCAATGCATAATAGCAGATGTGAATGTATTCCGTAACTAGTGACACATTGAAACGTCCCCTTAGAAAAATTTATAAATGAGAGTGCTGGAAAACCGCTGCGTGATTTGTTTTCCAAACAGCTGAGCAAAACTGAACGTACTCAGACATTTCTCTCTTTACTTATTCTGATCAACACTAAACTGACACATAATATTTTTTTAGCGCAACGCAATGTGACTTTCAGTAATCCCTACAAAAGAATGGCCCTGACTAACAATAACCTATACCTTTCATGAATCACTTACCTCACAAAAATCTTCGTTACTCGAACTACTGCAATACAGCGAGCGCCAATACTGCCAGCTAAATAAAAGATTCTAACTACTGAAGGCACTAACTACTGATAGGCATAGTTAGCAAATGAAAGATTTTGTTAGAGAACAAACAACGTATTTACCTTAATAGTGTTCAAAAGACATAATACATATATCAGTTCATGACATCCAGTCTTACAAATTTCCTTTTTCTGACGGACACACGTCCAGATCGTCCGCTCTCAAAACTCCGCCATCTCTCTCCCCACATCCACCACTGCCGGCGGCTCACCTCCAACTGCGCAACGCTGCGCGCTGTTCACAGCCAACTGCCCAACACTACAATAGCAAATATTCAAAAAAAAATGTTCAAATGTGTGTGAAATCTTATGGGACTTAACTGATAACGTCATCAGTCCCTAAGCTTACACACTACTTAACCTAAATTATCCTAAGGACAAACGCACACACACCCAAGCCCGAGGGAGGACTCGAACCTCCGCCGGGACCAGCCGCACAGTCCGTGACTGCAGCGGCCTAGACCGCTCGGCTAATCCCGCGCGGCAGTGAATATTCCAACAATGCCAGCCAGCCACAGACTGCACACAGCACAGTCAGTGATTTTCATACAGAGTTCTACGTGGCGTTACCAACATAAAAACCTAAACAGCCTACTTACATAGCCCCCATGCTCCCCACAAAAAACTTTACAAATTGTTTTGGGCAGCGCCCAATAATTATTTGCAAATTTTTTAAATTAACTATAACAAATATATCAAATGCACGCAGTTATTGATACAATGTTCGTCCAAATCAAAAATTGTTCTCATAAAGACAGTCCTGATTATTCATCACAGTAGTAATTACATTGCACAAAGTCTGATCAGTAAAAGAAAATTCACACGGAAGTAGTGCATTTCCATGCAGTCTTGAAGAAGTAGTGTTGTCCTTCCAACGGAAAGCCAGTGCTGACTCTTGACATGCAGACAGGTAATGAGCCACAACGGAAGAATATTGGTAGGTAGGTCATCACAGAGCAGACCCACTTTAGTCCTGGTAGAGATTATGGTATTGGTGGCCCACCAAAGATGCAGACTCACTGCAAAACTGCCTACTTACAACATGTCTAAATAGTGAAAAATGTACATGCGACTTCTGGCAGCCGTGCAATTTTAATCTTTAAGGGACGCTGTTCCCATGTGTTCAGTACCTGCACGTACAACGAAGTGATTAATTTGTCCTTTTAATTTCAGGAAACAATCTGACCGTGTAGGTACGGCTTCTGAAAGAACGAATGACAGTTCACACGTGGAAAGGGAGTGCTCTGCAGAGAAACCGAATGCCTCCATGGATTCACATGTAGGAAATAATGGAGCGTTCAGTCCACTGACACCTCATTACGAATTCCACCTACCGAAGACTGTCAACAAGCCTGAAGGCAGCGGGGATTGCTCTGGTGGACAGAGAGCCGTGCTACGCGCAGAAGCCGTCGCCAGCAGTCTTCAGGTGGCGACTAGCCCGACGGTGAGCGGACAGTGTGTGGCGGTCGCGATGCGACAGGGAGGCAGCCATGTTGCGGAATTCAGCGGAGACCACGGAGAAACACTGACGGAGCGGTCCAGCGAAAGTCACGAGGTGGTGAGCGTGTCCAACTCCAGAAACGTTCACCTGGGCGGTGTCAACTACGTGCTGGGCCCGCTCAGCGTCAACCACGTGCTGCAGCGCTCCAGCGTCGAGAGGAGCATCAGCGTCACCAAGCCGGACCAAGGTAAGGGATGGGCAACCGTTAAACATTTTCTGGGGATCACCAGTCTACTGACTGGTTTGATGTGCCAGAATGAGATTTTTTCACTCTGCAGCGGGGTGTACGCTGACATGAATCTTCGTGGCAGATTAAAGCTGTGTGCCGGACCGATGCTCGAACTCGGGACCTTTGCCTTTAGCGGGCAAGTGCTCTACCATCTGAGCTATCCAAGCACGACTCACGCCCCGTCCTCACAGCTTTACATCTGGCAGTACCTCGTCTCCTACCTTCCAAACTTCACAGAAGCTCTCCTGCGAACCTTGCAGAACTAGCACTCCTGAAAGAAAGGATATTGCGGAGACATGGCTTAGCCACAGCCTGGGGAATGTTTCCAGAATGAGATTTTCACTCTGCAGCGGAGAGTGCACTGATATGAAACTTCCTGGCAGATTAAAACTGTGTGCCGGGTCGAGACTCGAACTCGGGACCTTTGCCATTCGCGGGCAAGTGCTCTACCATCTGAGCTGACTCACGCCCCGTCCTCACAGCTTCACTTCTGCCAGTACCTCGCCTTCTACCTTCCAAACTTGATGTGGTCCACCAGGTCTTCTACTCCTGTAACATGAAAGTGATTTAAAAAATGTTGGTAAGTCGCGAAAGTAATGCAGACCCAGATGGTATTGAATCCTTTGTTGTGTTCATATAGATGTTTCTGGTGTGAAAGGATCAGCTCATGAACTGGCCAGTCTGGAAGTCCTTGAATAGGCAGAGGTCAGGAGTGGGCAGATCGTGGGTTAACCTGGAAAAAAGGGGATACACTAAAGAAAACAAAACCCAATGTGACTGTCGGGAAGAACAGACTGTTAAACATACTCTTCAGTATCGACTGTGTCCAGCCACCTGCACAGAAAATGACGTGCGAGTCCCTTACACGTTTTACTGACTGTTTCTGACCACCTTGTATAACTAACCAAACCCAATAACTGCACTAAACATGAACAACACTAATACTCTCTAATGGCCGTTGTAACTCTTGCAGGGAATTACAACTCTAATCATTTACATATCTGCCGATGCTGTGTACATGAACGAAGTTACATTGAGACTTGGCTGTGTCTTCCCGGTGCTTCATTTTTTGTCAGGCTGTGTACAATAATAATCTTGCCAATACTGCCTAACATACAACATTTTTAGTCATTATTTCATATCGACATTGTGTGTGTGTGTGTGTGTGTGTGTGTGTGTGTGTGTGTGTGTGTGTGTGTGTGCGTGTATGCGTGCGTGCGTGTGTGTGTGAGAGAGAGAGAGAGAGAGAAAAAAAGAGAGAGAGAGATCTTTTTTACTAATGTAGGATACTACAGAAACTGAGATGATATTGCTGTAAATGTCGTAATTTTTGTTATTTGGAATGAATCCATATGGTTTTCATTGGTGTTTGCATATTTGAAGCGTTTCAAAGTTGTCTAGTTTCTTTCCTGTAGGTTGGCTATGTAAAATGCCGATACTTGTGTTAATATCACAAATAGTATCATTCTCCATATACTACGTTATATATACTCTTTGCATTTAATACAGTTTTCCGGAGGCTGCTAATATAATTTCAAGAGGTGTGTTGTAACAATGGTACTTCGTCAGATCGCAAAAGTTTTAGAAACTTATTTTTAACACTAGGGTTGCTCTAAAAGAACAGAATGTGGGAAAACAGACGTCATTGAAAACAAGGGAAAACAAGGTCTACGGTGATTACAAGCTAAAGGCACGCATTAGATGTATCACAAACTAGCTTTATGGTGTCCAGACATCTCGCTGTTTTTTGGAATGCGTTCTGGGTGACCAAACGATACAGTTCTGAGGATGGCTTCCTTAGCGATTAAATCAACTTCTTCACTGGAAGAATGCTGGTAAGAGCCTTAATCCAAAGAAATCATATTTGATCTCGGATTTTACACTGTCTGCATTGTCAAGTTATAGCTAACATTACTTGTCTTGGAACTCCACTTCTTACGCTTTATAAGATTCAAAAATAACATCATACCTTATAAAATCAAGACCACGAGAACCTTGAAAATATCCTCCTCTTACATGTTTCAATGCACCTACAGTTTCAGCAGCAAAAAAGGAAATTTCTTTCATTAATTGGAACATTTTGAAGCAAATGTTTGAGGAAAGAGAATGGCAAACCAAAACTGTCTTCCTATGTCGTTCTAAAAAGCTCAACGTAATATGTAAAATGTCTGATCGTTTTTCATATCTTATATCAATATAGTGAGTGTTTTCAAATGTTTTTGACAAATTAATGTGCAGGAGAGCAGCGACCCATGTCAGTACACATAATTAGTTGTCACACTTGACATCTGGCATTGCGAAAGAAGAATCCACAGAAAATGTAATTTATTCTTTTGTGTAAGAGGCACTGACAAGGCTAAACGGTAGGTTGAGGACCACAGATATTTTCTTGATTTAACTATAGCATATAATTGCGTATACCCTGCAATAATCTTGCACAAGTTGTAACATTTTGTGACTAAGCAACAAGCGAAACAATGGTTCACTTTGTATCTGGAAAGTAGGGAGCGGTAGTCCAGTTTCAACAAATAGGGAAGAGGTTTAAATCTGACTGGGGTTACATAATGCCGGTGTCACCACGGGATTCGGTTCAGGGTCCTTTGCTATTCTTCATACAAATCAAACATTTTCCAGTAAACATGACAGATGACCCGAAACAACATATAAGATGCTGTTAATGATGGGCATGTTTGCTCGATACTAGTCCCTCATTAAATAAATAGAAGTAATATTCGTTGGTCAGCTTACGTCAGTCTCTTGTAGCTGCCTAAACGGTGGATATTTGTCAGAGGACAAATAAGGTAAAATCAAATAAAGCAAAAGGTACATGTAACGTAGTTGGTTACACACGTTGCTAATAGTGCACGGGAATGTATTATAGTGTACTGCTTCTCACGACGTTAACAGGATTCTCTGTTTATTCTTTCCATTATATAAATTTACCACATGGTATCCCTATATCGATATCCCTGCTATACAATGCTTTTGCATCGTCTTTATGACACAGAAATGAGAAAGAAATATTCTTAGTTACAAATGAAATGTGGTTCAAGTATTAAATTATATTTTAGTGAGAAGCCTGAAAGCTCCTGACAAACGTTTGCAACATATTGAGACATGGACAGCTAAGCTTGCCTGCTGTGGGCATTTCTCTTACCGACTTCAGTATCTCCGTATGAAGCAGAACCTGATTTCACATCTTTCCATCTACCAGTGCCCCACTGATACATTCCAAATTATTCAAACGCTCTAAAGCATGTCGTGCCAGACTAGCACTCACTGGAAAAGGCGCACTGGGGAGGAACGGCTTCGCCACAGCTTATGGATTGTTTTCAGAATGACCGTTTTGCAGAAGAGTGTGTGCTGTTTCCAAAGTTTCTGACATTTTATATTATGATCCTGGCCGAGACTCGAACTCGGAACCTTGCCTTTCGAGAAACAACCTCTACTCCGTGTCTAACAAAGCTTTTGCAATATCCTTCTTCCAGGAGTGCTAGTGTGTGGAGGGAAACTTGTGAACTTGGGAAAGTAGAAGGGTGATGTGGTCGGGACCAATACTTCCCAAGGCAAGAGACAACGTTTCAGTTTCGTTTCCGATCCAGCACATACAAAATTTCCAAATAGCTTGCACCCCACTGCTGGATGTAACACTCATGCTTGGATACTAATACCTTCATCATACGTTACGATGTAGCATGGCCGGCCGAGGTGGCCGAGCGGTTCTAGGCGCTACAGCCTGGAACCGCGCGACCGCTACGGTCGCAGGTTCGAATCCTGCCTCGGGCATGGATGTGTGTGATGTCCTTAGGTTAGTTAGGTTTAAGTAGTTCTAAGTTCTAGGGGACTGATGACCTCAGAAGTTAAGTCCCATAGTGCTCAGAGCCATTTGAACCATTTGATGTAGCATGATAAGAGTGCAAAAGAAGCCACTTACAATCTTTCACATAATTCTGTGGCAAGAACATTTTTTATTACTTCAGTATTAATAAAATAACTCTTTATTGTGTGCCATAAGAGAAAAATGATCGCCACGAATGCAACGTTTCGTCTTTGGGCTCATCCTCAGAAACGCTATCTGTTACAGACAGCGAGCTGTGTCTGGTGCAACGCGAGGAGTGGGGAGCGCACCCGACAAAGGAAGAACACACGCCTCTGCCCGAGCTCATCTCCAGAGTGATTATCTGTGAGTATCCTCCTCCATAGTGGATCCGTCTATCTCAAGAATCACTTGTTTTCCCTCGTGGGGGTGGAAACTCTTTCGGAGATTCGCAGGAAAGCCATATAACTTACGTCACTCACCGCTGTCATAATATGAATCTAGTACGAACATAACATTTCCAGAGCGTGTTTCTTGACTTATTTGTAAACTGAGTCGCGTTTTACCTGTATTGTAACTTACATTTCCTTTTCGTTATGTTTGGTACTTCTTGTACTGCAAAATATTAGTAAGCGAATTTATACGCCAGTATGTCTGCAATCTTTGATATGTGGCGTTGTTAACTGTCATTATATAGATCTTTCGGAACTTTAGAGGAGAGCCTTCTCTTTTGTCTATGTTTATTTCATATTTGTTACATATGATATCACACTCCTATAACTGAAAATATACTGCTTACTAAGTGCTTAATTATCTTATTATTTATACGCATAGAAGATTATTTCAAATACCAGATACTAAAGATTTTCTAACAAGCCTTTAGTACAACTATTTTTAGAGTTGTACTTTAAAAGATTAAATTCTCCTGGGCTCTGTTCCATTCACCCGTTATGCATTGCAATTACAAACAATATGTGTAGAACATCTATAATATTGTGCCCACATCTCACATTTCAATATCAGCACAGTCATAATTCAAGGAGAATCTCCCAGTTACATTGCTATTAAACTGAATGATTAATCATGATCACAAAACGGCAAATGGAGAGTGGAATAAACTGACTTTTTATAGCCCCTCCCGTGTTGATCACAAAATCCTTATATGAAATACGCAATGAGTTTGATAGATTTATGGAACAGACTACGTAGAATACCGGCTCTCTAAATTAATTGAAGACGATTTCTTCCAGTGATTTTCATTTAGTCTCCATGAACACTTCTGCTATTTTTTCATTTGAGCTGTTCCGACCTGTTACAATACCGGCAGTGTTTTATGAATTCTTTCAACTTATTCCTTCAATCATTAGTGTCCTACCAGTAATCTCTAAACTAGATGCCGAGAACTCCAGCCGTCTAAGCAAGCCGGATAAAGATTCTAATACTTCGTATCTTTCCCAATTTCAATATGGTGACCACGAAGTAAAACCTTTTTAAAGCCAAGATCGCGTAAATATTTCTTCATTTACAAACAACCTGTTTCGACAGACTTCGTTGTCATTTTCACGTCTGTAACATAGTGCATAAAA
Source organism: Schistocerca serialis cubense (assembly GCF_023864345.2). Lineage (NCBI taxonomy): Eukaryota > Metazoa > Arthropoda > Insecta > Orthoptera > Acrididae > Schistocerca > Schistocerca serialis. The sequence goes on from NC_064642.1 coordinate 634,738,114, forward strand.
ATGGAATATATCGCATGTCATGAGTTATAATTTTTGAGATAAAAATTTTAGTTTGGCATAACAAGAAACAGAAATGGAACTGTACTTTTACATATCTTCAAACATTTTTTTGTTATAAAGTGTGTTCATTTTGATTTACATCTCACTTCAAGTTGTCATGTAGGTAAAATTTATGCACTGTGTTAGAGACTTGAAGGTGACACCACGAAGTGTTACTAGAATGCACTTCAAGTTGTCATGCAGGTAAAATTTATGCATTGTGTTAGAGACCTGAAGGTGACACCACGAAGTGTTACTAGAATGCAAAAGAAAATAATTTTCGAGTCTGCGTTAACATTACCTTATTATACAGCATGTTACACTTATGTGGGATAGAACAGGATGTAATGTTTTAAGATAAATACAAAAAGAACTCACACATATGACGTACCGGTACTCCTGATAATGGCAAACTAATATATCTTCTGCATTATTTCGCTTACGCTTTTTTCATATATTCTGCTGTCTGGCACCAGACGACTTGAACCAATAAATTAGCTACTACATCAGATATACATTCAAACATGTGTAATTCGTAAACTTAAGATTTGTAAACAATACAGAAGCTTATGGAATAAAGGTGACATCGTTTGATTGGATTGGCCACTAATGATTAATATTACGCATGAACAGAGCAAGCAATCATTATTAGTTACTGTTGTTGTTGTTGTTGTTACTGTTGTTTTTGCCGTGGTCTTCAGACCGAAGATTGGCATGGTGCAGCTCTTCACGCTAGTCTGTCCTGTGCAAGTCTCTTCATCTCTGAATAACTGTTGCAACCTGCATCCATTTGAACCTGCTTACTGTATTCAGGCGTTAGCTGGGATAGATACCGGGGAAAACATCAGACAACGCCAGAAGGCCAATACCTTGGATACTTCGAGTTGGGGAGTACGGGCAGCCACCGTTTCTCTAATAAAAGGTTTTTTTTACCTTTATTCATTCTACAACGTCATTAACTTGATTTTAAAATAATAAGTAAACATTTGTTATCATGAACAGCAAGAGCCTCAATACAGTTTCTCAATGAAAGTTCCTGAAGCATTATTTAACCAACGGTCTCTTGAATAATAGTAGGTCAAATAACAGCTCTCAAAATCAATTTACAACGCTTAAAACTCAAAATCCCTTTTGAAGCAAAGGAAAAAAATACAAATTGCATAATGCAAGGTTAAATAAAAGATTCTAACGCTACATGGCAATCACCTGTGATCTCTAAAGGCAATAAAATATTGATCACAAAATTTTAATTAAGACAACAACTTAAATGCAATAAAACCCCGTAGCCTCTACGATGCGCACAGTATCACAAAATATTTTCCTTCTTTTTAAACATTTTACACCATAAACCTCCCTACATGTGATGCATACTACACCCAACGAATTATGACAAATAATTAAGCATAGACGTTATCTTTAATCTGGTATGCAAATCTTTTCCTTTCAGAATAAATAAAAAATACACAAATCAACTTAGCTCATTGGTTACAACCGTTAAAAAAATAAAATACAATACATATCTTTTGATTTCGGCGTGGTCGTGCGCTGTTGTGAATCGTGCTGTCCTTCAGGATCACAAGCGGCAAGGAAAAGATTTTCCACGATGTACAAAACGTTAATACGGCGCAACCAACTTGCATTCTGGGATTATATGTCGATACGGACGCGGCTCGCAAATCTTAAAACGGCCGAGGGGGTAGATGCGGTACTACTGAACACTTCGACTTACCGCACCGCACCAAACAGCAGTATGGTGGGTAGACAAGAGGCAAATCAACAATTGTTGCAAGGAAACTTCAGCAAAGGCAGTAAGAAAATATGTGGGGCTTTAAACTCTTGGGAGGGCCACACCAAACCACAGAATTACACCCGAAGCTAAAGTATGAAAATACTATCGGTGATTTCGCCAGGAGAAGTAGAACCGTAAAATACCAAAAGAAGTGAAATGCGATTAACTCGATTCATAAGCGTCCGACTGAATAGCTCCACACTCGTCTTTCCATTACTATAAACACTTAACGGTACCTCCAAAGTTCAGTCGTGGACGCTACCAGAGTGTCAAATTACTCGTTATAACTGTAGATAACAGAGTTTAACACGCTGGGGGCCGACTTAGGTTTCTTAATAAGACAAGGAATCATTCGGCCCCTCACTTGGATCCACCTTCGACCCAAAACATTTACTTTGAAGCAGCTAAATAGATGACAATGCCGATATCAGCGCTCTCCTCCCAAGCAGCGCTCTTGCTGGAGACTGCAATACCGAAGCGGAGCTTACACCACTCACAAGTCTGATACACGCGCCAGCAACGTGCACCTTTTTTCGAATTCTCATGTTCACCTCATACACCAAACTTGCCATAATTCTTCGTCGGAATCGAAGGGCAGAACCAATAAATCACTTCTCAGCCCTTGAATAACCACACGATGACCGCCATCGGGACAACACCGGCCCTCTACACTACGATCTTCGAGCCCACGGCGTCCCCTGCCAAACGACTGCTTGCACGGGGCCCCACCGACCAAACGCCCTTGCCCTCCGTCACAGACTTCGCTCCTCACCCCCAGTCCAGAGTAACTCACAGCAACCCCTTTCTTCTTCGCTCTGTCGCGTCGCGGTGCAGGTGAAGCCAACTCGCCAAAGATATGCGGCGACCGGAGACTCCAATCCGATCTTGATATTTACAGTGCGGCGAGTACTGAGAAAGAGGATGATTTCAAAAACAAAACAAAAAATTTAAAAAGCGAGCCGTAAAGGCTCAATTCCTTGGTGGGTGTGTAATTCAGAGGTTACTTCTGTTTCCTTTCTTGGGGATTTGTGCAATTTTCCAGTCTTTAGGTACAGATCTTTCTATGAGCGAGCGATTGTGTATCATTATTAGATAATGAGCTATTGCATCACCATACTCCGAAAGGAACCTGAGTGGTATGCAATCTGGACCGGAAGCCTTACCTTTATTAAGTGATTTAAGCTTCTTCACTACACCAAGGATACTATTTCCAAGTTACTCGTGTTGGCAGTTCTCCTAGATTCGAATTCTCAAATATTTACTTCGTCCTCTTTGTTGAACGAATTTCGGAAAACCTTGTTTATTAACTATGCTTTAGTGGCACTGCCATCAGTTACATAACCATTGTTATCGAGCAGTGAAGGTACTGGTTGCTTCTTGCAGCTTGTGTACTTTACATATGACCAGAATTTTTGGATTTTCTGCCCGACTTCGAGATAGAGTTTCGTTGTGAAGTTCGCGCTAAATTTAGAGTTCCTATAAAATTTCGCCAATCTTTTGGATTATGCGTTCTTTTAAATTTGGAGTGTTCTTTTAGTTGCTTCTGCAAGAGTGTTCTGACATGTTCAGTTTACCAGGAGGGGTCAGTACTATCGCTTATTAATACGTGTGGTATGTATCTCTCAATTGCGGTCGATGCAGTTTCTTTGAACTGAAACCACAACTGGTCTACTCTTACATAGTCAGATCGGAGTGAGTGGAGACAGGAGTCTCGCGAATTTTTATCGGCTTTTTAAATAGATGTACTTTGCGTTTATTTTTGATGGGTTTGGATGTGACGGTATTCAGTCTCGCCTTGTGGTTACTAATCACCGAATCCGTCATGATGCTCGCTATTTGTTCAGAATTATTTGTTGCTAATAGGTCAAGTATATTTTAGCAACCATTAACACTTCGAGTGGGCTTTTGAACTGACTGTTCGAAATAATTTTTGGAGAAAGTACTCAGTACAATTTCGGTCAACGTTTTATTCCTACCGCCGGATTTTAACACGTATTTTTACCAACATATCGAGGTCAGATTTAAGTCACCACCAACCAAAATTGTATGAGTAGGGTATCTATTTGAAATGAGGCTCAAGTTTTCTTTGAACTGTTCAGCAACTGCGTCATCTGAGTCAGGGTGTCGGTCACACGAACCAACTACTAATTTATTCCGATTGCCAAGCATAACCTCTGCCCGTATTAACCCCACAGGAACTACCTATTTCAATTTCAGTATAAGATAAACTTCTTCTGACAGCAATTAACACTCCAACACCGACTGTATTTAATCTGTCCTTTCTCAACACGTTTACGTCCTTTGAAAAAAACTTCAGCTAAAATTATTTCCAGCTGTATTTCTGTACCTATAGCGATATGAGCTACAGTGCTTTCTATTAGTGGTTGGAGCTCCGGTTCTTTCCCAACACAGCTACGACAATTTAGAACTACAATATTAATTTTTTCTATCTCTACCTTCCTGCGTTTTCCCTGCGACGCTGTGGACTGATATCCTTTCTGTAGTTTCCCGAGACCCTCTAACCTAAAAGACGACCCAGTCCCTTCCACACAGCCCGCACTTCCCGTGTAGTCGCTTCCTTTGTGTAGTGAGCTCCTGATGTATTAATCGGAACCCGGAAACCCACCACCCGATGGCGCAGGTCGAGGAATCTGCAGCCTACACGATCGGAGAACCGCCTGAGCCTCTGATTCAGACGCTCCTCTTGGCTCTATACCCAAGGACCATAGCCGGCACTGTCGATGATGCTGCAGATAGTGAGCTCTGCCTTCATCTCGCATGCAAGACTGGCAATCCTTACCACTTAAGCTACCCGGCTGAAACCAGAGAGAATCCCTTCTGATCCTAAGTGACAGACATCGTTCATACCATGAGCCACCTCCCACAGTTGGCTGCACTCTGTGCTCTTCATGGCATTCGGAGGCTCACTTTCCACACCTGCAACGACTTCACATGGTATGCACAAGGAGTGCACACTGGACTCCGTCCACTCCTTTCAGTCATATCCCTAAGGGCAACCATTACGCAGGTAATGTTGGAGCTCCCAACTACTAACAAACTCACCCCCTGTGAAAGCCCAGACCTTGCGGCTCGAGAGGCTTCCTCTGGAACAGGGTGAGCATCTGCATCTGTCTCTGGGAAATCATCAGCCGCAGCTATCACCTGAAGCCTTACCGTCTGAAGAATCGAAACGGCCTTCCGAACGGCCTCCCAGAAAGTCTTTCGATGCCTGTCAGACTGTAGAACGACTTCCCACTCGAACACTGGTGAGGGGTGAACGTTAGTACAAGCAGTAACCAGGGGACACGTGGCACGTACTCCACATCCTTCGGATTTGCACATCCAGCCCCCACAATGATGCCCACTGGCAGCAGGTTCAAGCTGTCTGATGAAGCCAACACAGCCTGGAGCTGTGAGCGAACGGTCACCAACTCAGCTCGCATGCATACTCAGCAATCACAGTCCCCATCAATACTAAAAATGGCTTAAGATATACACTAGACAGTTAACAAAGGCAGAACTGTGTTTGATAAATAAACTTGCACGAAATTAACGACTTTAAACTAAAGATTACTCAAACACACAAGATATTACAATATATATATATATATATATATATATATATATATATATATATATATATATATATATAAACTTGTAACTACACAGATAATTGAAAATATATCGGTTATGTTTGAAGCTCGTAAAAATATGTAAGAAACGGTGCACTCGCAGGAATGCGAGGCACTGTCTCACTGACGGTCTAACCGACACTGAGATATGCAAACCACAATCAAAACACCTAGGATACTAGGGACGATGTAAACGTCCATAACAACGGCGGTACTTTACGCTACATCGTCATCATCAACATCATCATCATCATCATCATCGTCATCATCATCATTTAAGACTGATTACGCCTTTCAGCGTTCAGTCTGGATCATAGCCCCCTTATAAAATTCCTCCATGATCCCCTATTCAGTGCTAACATTGGTGCATCTTCTGATGTTAAGCCTATTACTTCAAAATCATTCTTAACCGAATCCAAGTGCCTTCTCCTTGCTCTACCCCGACTCCTCCTACCCTCTACTGCTGAACCCACGAGTCTCTTGGGTAACCTTGCTTCTCCCATGCGTGTAACATGACCCCACCATCTAAGACTGTTCGCCCTGACTGCTACATCTATAGAGTTCATTCCCAGTTTTTCTTTGATTTCCTCATTGTGGACACCCTCCTGCCATGGTTCCCATCTATTAGTACCTGCCATCATCCTAGCTACTTTCATATCCGTAACCTCAACCTTATTGATGAGGTAACCTGAATCCACCCAGCTTTCGCTCCCATACAACAAAGTTGGTCGAAAGATTGAACGGTGCACAGATAGCCTAGTCTTGGTACTGACTTCCTTCTTGCAGAAGAGAGTAAATCGTAGCTGAGCGGTCACTACATTAGCTTTGCTACACCTTGCTTCCAGTTCTTTCACTATGTTGCCATCTTGTGAGAATATGCATCCTAAGTATGAAACCATCCACCTGTTCTAACTTTGTTCCTCCCATTTGGCACTCAATCCGTTTATATCTCTTTCCCACTGACATTACTTTCGTTTTGGAGATGCTTATCTTCATACCATAGTCCTTACATTTCTGATCTAGCTCTGAAATATTACTTTGCAAACTTTCAATCGAATCTACTATCACAACTAAGTCATCTGCATATGCGAGACTGCTTATTTGGTGTTCACATATCTTAATCTCCCCCAGCCAGTCTATTGTTTTCAACATATGATCCATAAATAATATGAACAACAGTGGAGACAGGTTGCAGCCTTGTCTTACCCCTGAAACTACTCTGAACCATGAACTCAATTTACTGTCAACTCTAACTGTTGTCTGACTATCTATGTAAAGACCTTTAATTGCTTGCAAACGTTTGCCTCCTATTCCATAATCGCGTAGAACAGACAATAACTTCTTCCTAGGAACCAGGTCATATGCCTGTTCTAGATGTATAAAGCATAGATACAATTCCCTGTTCCACTAGTAACACTTCTCCATTACTTGCCGTAAGCTAAAGATCTGGTTCTGACAACCTCTAAGAGGCCTAAACCCACACTGATTTTCATCCAATTTGTCCTCAACTAATACTCGCACTTTCCCTTCAACAATACCTGAGAAGATTTTACCCACAACACTGATTAAAGAGATACCTCTGTAGTTGTTACAATCTTTTCTGTTTCCATGTTTAAAGATTGGTGTGATTACTGCTTTCGTCCAATCTGCTGGAACCTGTCCCGACTCCCACGCCATTTCAATTATCCTGTGTAGCCATTTAAGACCTGACAGTCCACTGTATTTGATGAGTTCCGACTTAATTTCATCCACCCCAGCCGCTTTATTGCACTGCAATCTATTAACCATTTTCTCCACTTCCTCAAATGTGATCCTATTTCCATCATCATTCCTGTCCCATTGTACATCGAAATCTGAAACATTACTGATCGTATTTTCTCCTACATTGAGCAACTCTTCAAAATATTCCCTCCATCTGGCCAAGGCATCAACAGGATTCACCAGCAGTTTTCCTGACCTATCCAAAATACTTATCATTTCCTTCTTACCTCCCTTTCGAAGACTGCTAATTACACTCCAGAATTGTTTTCCAGCAGCTTGATCCAAAGTCTCCAACCTGTTTTCAAAGTCTTCCCAAGATTTCTTCTTGGATGCTGCAATTATCTGTTTGGCTTTGTTTCTTCTTCAACATAACTTTCTCTGTCTACCTGAGTTCTAGTATGTAGCCATTTTTGATGCGCCTTCTTTTTCCTTTTACAGGATTCCTTGACTGTCATTCCACAAAGCTGTTTGCTTCATCCTACCTTTACACACTACTGTTCCAAGACATTCTTTAGCCACTTCTAGTACTGTGTCCCTGCACCTTGTCCATTCCTTTTCCAATGACTGTAATCGACTACATTCAACTAACTGGTACCTTTCTGAGATCAGTGTTATGTACTTGTGCCTGATTTCCTTATCTTGAAGTTTCTCCACTCTTATCCTCCTACATATGGATCTGACCTCCTGCACTTTAGGCCTCACAATACCAATTTCACTGCAGATTAAATAGTGATCAGTGGCCTCAAAGAATCCCCTGAATACACGTGTGTCCCTCACAGCCTTCCTGAATTCCTGATCTGTTATTATACAGTCAATGACAGATCTGGTTCCCCTGCCTTCCCAAGTATACTTTACGCTACACTGTTACTAAAATGAAAGGCTGTGCCTAGTAAGTGCTCAAACACGAAATTAGAAGAATAAACTAGTAATTACACAGACAGCGGAAAACAAGTCGTCATTTTTGAAGCTCCTACAAATATGCAACCAACAAACGGTATAATCGCCTTATTAGCAGCGGGATCGCGAGGTACTGTCCTACGGAAGGTCTAACCGACACCCCCTTCCGACGAAGAGCCAACAAAAAGTGTAAAACAAGTTAATGGTAGGATGCATCGTTTCACACTGAAAAAGCTGCTGGATTCGTATGTCTAAAGTAAATGTTCCATGACATTTTACTACAAAAATACAGCGACTGGGCCGGCCGGTATGGCCGAGCGGTTCTAGGCGCTTCAGTCTGGAACCGCGCGATCACTACGGTCGCAGGCTTGAATCCTGCCTCGGGTATGGATGTGTGTGATGTCCTTAGGTTAGTTAGGTTTAAGTAGTTCTAAGTTCTAGGGGACTGATGACCTCAGATGTTTAGTCCCATAGCGCTCAGAGCCATTTGAACCATTTTTACAGCGACTGGTCGCTGTATTTTTATAGTAAAATATCATTATCCACGGTAACGGAGCTCAACAGTCCACATAAAATAGACAAATTGTTATGGTAACTGTTCTATGACGCCACGATCACGGTGTGCTTTTTGACCAGGTCACACGGAGACCAGCTGCGGCGCGTCGCTGGAGCAGGAAGTCAGCCACGTGCAGCAGCTGCAGGTGCACGCGCTACACAGCGACTTGCTGCAGGACATCCGCTACAACTTCCTTGTGGGCGCCAGTGGCTACGTCTTCGAGGGTCGCGGCTGGCAGGTCAGGCCGGCCGTAGCGCGCGGCTACGACGACACCAGTCTGGGGGTCGCCTTCATCGGAAACTTCAAGACGCAGCCCCCGACCCCGGAGGCCGTGGAGGCCTTCCACCAGCTGATGGCTCTGGGGGAGCGCGAGGGCCACCTGAGCGCGGACTGGCGCGCGATGGCTCAGTGCCAGGTGGTCACCACGGACAGCCCGGGCCGCGCGCTCTACCAGCTGCTCAAGGCCTGGCCGCGCTGGGCCGGGCCCTCGCCGTCGGAAACAGCAGGTCGGTCCCGCCAGCTGCATGAAATTCCGAGAAGTTACAATGGAAGTTCACCTTAAAGTATTTATTACCAATGAGATGTACGCAGGCTCGTTCTAAACCCCTGCATCGATTTCAGTCAAACTTGTTACAGATATTACTTACTACCTGAAAAGAAATACTGTGAGGTTAAGAACAAGCAAGCCGTGCAGAGACAAGGCACTGGAAGAGGTGGATAGACGGAAGGAAGGAGGACATGGACAGAGATGGGGGGGGGGGGGGGGAGAGGAGATGTGCAGTGAGAGGGAGGGGCAAAATTGACAGGAAAGACGAGGGGATGGAGAGAGAGGGGAGAGGAAGAGATCGGTAGAGAGAGAGGAAGGAATAGATGAACAGACAGGGGCGGAGGAGAAGGGGATGTCAGAAATTTGGGGAGGAGGAAATGGACATAGAAATGGGAGGAGATGTATGGATAGTGGGGAACGGAGGCGATATACAGTGAAAGGAAAGAGGAGGGTATAGAGAGAGAGAGAGAGAGAGAGAGAGGGAAGGAGGAGTGGTTGGGCAGGAGAGGGAGGGGAAGGTAGAGGGGGTGAGGTGGAAACAGAGCGGTGAGAAGGACATCTAATTTGAGAGTGGAGGAGGAGATTGACAGAGGACGAAGGAGTAGATGGATAGAGGGGGGAGCTGATAAACAGAGAAAGGAAAGAAGACGAGATGGGCTGTTATGCTGAGGAAAAGGAAAAAGAAAGGGAAGAAGAGGGTTGGGAGAGAGAGGGGAGGGAAGGAGATGGACAGAGAGCCTGGTGGAGGGAAGAGATTAACTAATAAAAAATTGGAATAAATACATACCTGTGTGACATCAGTTACTCAGCTTGTTCTTATGACAGTAAATTGCACTGTAGGGTGTGCTGTCTTCAGATTTCATTGTTAATCGTCTGTTCTGCTCTGCAGTATTTATGTGTTTAGTCAGATCGCGCCTTAAACAGGAAACCCAGTGAACAGTTGTGTAAAGGGGGGGGGGGGGTTGCTGTCTCACCTTCCTGGACAATTCGTGTCTATGCATTGCACACCCGTATTCACATTTGCCACTGCCACAAACGGTGTCCATATTGAGCACCTGAATGTAAGTTGAAAACATGAAGAGATGCTCTATCCACTATTGTGTGTTTATTTTCTATGCGCCTTGTAGGTTTTGTGCAATTGTCATCTAAAACCCCTAATTTACGTATGAATAACCTTATATGTCACTCCACTCCTGCCGGCCGGAGTGGCCGTGCGGTTCTAGGCGCTACAGTCTGGAACCAAGCGACCGCTACGGTCGCAGGTTCGAATCCTTCCTCGGGCATGGATGTGTGTGATGTCCTTAGGTTAGTTAGGTTTAATTAGTTCTAAGTTCTATGGGACTAATGACCTCAGAAGTTAAGTCCCATAGTGCTCAGAACCATTTGAACTAGCGGTCTCGCGGTTCCAGACTGCAGCGTCTTTAACCGCACGGCCACTTCGGCCGGCAATTTAACCTCAGTGTATTGCAATTACTACTCTTAAACATATACATAATCAAGAAAGTAATAATTACACCTTAAAGTGAGCAATAAGTGACAAAGTGGGGGAAACTACCAGTTATGAAAATTGTATCATACTTAAATCGGATTCAGACTGGTTTGGCAAAGTCTGCAAGTAACAAGTGGGACGGGTGTGAGCATCTCACTACGTCATTCTCGAAAATACTTAGCAGTGGATGGGTGTACAGTAATTAGCCCTATAGTGCAACAAAGACGTGTGAAAATTGCATTCTAATGAGAAAGTCTACTCGGTCATGGAAGGGCCTTCGAATCCTTTGTCAGGTTTTAAGTCTTGAAACTTAATCAACACTAGAAACTGCGGACTTAAAAACGTCTGTTGCCTTGCGCTGCAAGATATCTCACCATAGTTGATGAGTTGGAGCGCCGAGTGCTACTTACACCGGAGTCTCTTCCTAGCAGCTGGTCATCAGCCACCCTGACGGCTGATCCTCAGAAGTATGAGGGCCACTCCAAAAGAAATGCACACTATTTTTGTAAAAATATATTTTTCATTCTGCATTTGTGAAAGTTTTACTGTGTGTAGATACATCCTTCCCGCTTGTTTTGAAACTTAGTTCAACCTGTTTCCGTGAGTGGCACCGTCACAGCATGTCTTCAAGATGGCTGCTACACTTGACATTCGTCAGAAGCAACGTGCTGTCATAGAATTCCTGTGCTGTGAAAACGAGACAATGGGAAACATCCACAAGAGGTTGAAAAAGGTGTATGGAGATGCTGCTGTCGATCGCAGTACAGTTAGTCGGTGGGCAAGCTGGTTACGTGATGAAAGCGGGCACGGCAATATTGAGAGTTGTCCTCGCAGCGCAGGCCTCGTACTGCACACACTCCAGACAATGTGCAGAGAGTTAACGAATTGGTGATTGCTGACAGACGCATCACAATGAACGAATTGTCACGCTACGTTGGGGTAGGGGAAGGAAGTGTTTGCAGAATACTGATAGTGTTGGCCTTAAAAAAGGTTTGTGCCAGGTGGGTTCCCAGGATGTTGACAGTGGCTCACAAAGAAACAAGAAAAACGGTATGCAGCGAACTTTTGGAATAGTACGAGAATGGTGAAGATGAATTTCTTGGAAGAATTGTGACAGGTGATGAAACATGGCTCCATCATTTTTCAACGGAGACGAAGAGGCAATCAATGGAGTGGCATCAAGCAAATTCATCCAAGAAAGAAAAAAAAAATTGAAAACCACACCTTCTGCTGGAAAAGTTATGGCTACAGTGTTTTTCGATTCCGAAGGGCTCTTGCTTGTGGACATCATGCCAAGGGGAACCACCATAAATTCTTATGCATATGTGACGACACTGAAGAAACTTCAAGCTCCACTGAGTCGTGTTCGACCACATCGGCAAAAGCGGGATGTTTTGCTGTTGCACGACAATGCACGGCCATACGTCAGTCAAAAAACCATGGAAGCGATCACAAATCTCGGATGAACAACACTGAAACACCCGCCTTACAGTCCTTATCTGGCTCCATGTGACTATAATCTCTTTGGGAAACTGAAAGTGTTGTGACTTGGCAAGACAGCCAAGCCACTATGAGATAGCCGAAAGGCACGCGTTTAAGCTCACGCGGGCTGGCGTGAGGTCTGGAACAGTTAAAGGAGTTGAGTCTAGTAAAAAAAGTACGTAGCTTCTGGAATACTTAACTTTAATCCATAATTGGTGAACATCGGTCTGACGGTACTTGCATCACAAGATAAATAGCAAATGATAATGGCGCCTTGCTAGGTCGTAGCAAATGACGTAGCTGAAGGCTATGCTAACTATCGTCTCGGCAAATGAGAACGTAATTTGTCAGTGAACCATCGCTAGCAAAGTCGGCTGTACAACTGGGGCGAGTGCTAGGAAGTCTCTCTCTAGACCTGCCGTGTGGCGGCGCTCGGTCTGCAATCACTGATAGTGGCGACACGCGGGTCCGACGTATACTACCGGACCGCGGCAGATTTAAAGGCTACCACCTAGCAAGTGTGGTGTCTGGCGGTGACACCACATTCCTCCCCCGCAAATCGGCGTACGGTTGTGTTATAAGGCTTCCGCCCGCCGTGGGGAGGACCCCATGTTGACTATGCGACGAGGTGGGGAGCCTAACAACAGGCGAGGCTGTGCCACCCGCACCCTGCCATTCGGCCCGAGGGGAGCTAGGAAACGCCTGAAAACCTACTCCAGGGTGCACGGCAACATGCGGTGTATGCGCCCGTAGAGAGACAGGAGGGGCCGAAGGATCGACCCCCATCGGGTCGGGGCACCCGACGGACGAAGACGCCATGTGGTCCGGAGCGGGCAAGAGTTCCATGTCGGAGGACAACTGGTCACGGGAAGCGATCGGCGGCGCGTGACCCAGGGAGGCGCCCGGCGGTTGCAGGGACGCATCCACTGCGGGCGTCGCCGGCGGGAGAACAGGCGGCGGCGCGTCGCCATGGGGCAAAATGGAAGGCAGCGTCGGTAACACCTGGGGATGAGGCGAGCCAGTAGATGGGTCCCCAGGGCGCTGACCGGATGGCACCGTCGCTGAAAGCAGACGGGGAGCGGCAGATCCCGTGCGACGACAGAGGCGCAGCTGATTGAGATGCCGACGCACCTCACCAGAGGCCCCCAAAGCCAGATACATAGCGCCGCCGAGGCAGCGAAGAATGCGCCCTGCGAGCCAACGCCGTGAACCTCGATAGTTGCGATAGTATACAACGTCGCCTGGGGCAAAAGCAGGTGTCTGCCGCTGCACAGGAACCTGATGCGGCGGATGTAGCAAAGACATCAAGGTGCGATGAGGGCGACCGTGAAGCAACTCAGCCGGCGAGCGACCATCTCGGGGCTGAGAGCGATACGTGGACAAAAAGAGCAATAACGCGTCCTCCCGAAAATGAGACTCTTTCAACATCAACATCTGTGACTTGAAAGTCGTGACCAAACGTTCAGCGGCACCGTTTGACTGCAGCGAAAACGGCGCCGACGTCAGATGTTGAATACCATTGGCCTTGCAGAATGACTGAAATTCTGCGGACATGAATTGTGGGCCATTGTCGGAAACAATAGTCTGTGGAAGACCTTCAATACAATAGATAGCGGATAACGCTTGGATGGTGGCAGATGACGTCGTGGAAGACATCCGGACAACAAAAGGAAAATTACTGAATGAATCTACCAGAACCAACCATCGAGCATTCCAGAATGGACCAGCAAAATCGATGTGTAAGCGTTGCCAAGGGGTAGTGGCTTTCGGCCATGCAAAGAATTTCCGCGGTGGTTCGGATTGTTGTTCGGCACACGCCATGCAAGAAGAGCACATATTCATAATCGCAGCATCAGTTCCGAACCAAGTACAGTGTTGACGAGCAAGTTGTTTTGTTCTCACTACACCCCAATGTCCGTGGTGGAGAAGCCGTAAGACAGAGGACTGTAACTAACGTGGGACCACGACCCTGGACTGATCATTATCAGAACGCAACAGCAAAACACCACGTCGTACAAAAAGTCTCTCCTTGTGAGCAAAAAATTGGCGAACCAACGGATCCCCGATCCGTGACTTTGACAAGGGCCATTGCGTAGCAACAAAACGCAGAACGGTAGCAAGGAGAGGAAGTCTCTCTCTAGACGTGCCGTGTGGCGGCGCTCGGTCTGCAATCACTGATAGTGGCGACACGCGGGTCCGACGTATACTACCGAACCGCGGCCGATTTAAAGGCTACCACCTAGCAAGTGTGGTGTCTGGCGGTGACACCACAGAAAGACTCTCTTCGTGGAACAAGGTTTGAAGATGATGACTCCCTTGTGCACGCTGCCAAACAGTGGCTCCAACAGGTTGGTCCACAATTTTACCGTGCGGGTATGCAGGCGCTGGTCCAAGATGCCGTAGGCAGTTGAGAGGGATGGAAATTATGTGGAGAAATGAAAATATTGTTCCTAAAGGATGTATCTACACACTGTAAAACTTTCAAACATGTAGAATAAAAGATGGATTTAAAAAAAAATAATGTGCATTTCTTTTGGAGTGACCCTCGTACAAGCGAGACTTCTGTCATGCCTCCAGAGTGAGAACTTCTGCTTCTCTACGTCTTCAAGTCCCGTGCATCCACTTTGGCATCTTCATCCAGAGTGCTCTGCACGAAATCCACGCAAAAGAATACTCCAACAATAAGAAGGCTCTGCTAAACATTGTCCAAAGTTAACTTTCTTTTAAACAATCCATCGCTCCACCTAGCAAATGTTTTATAAGTCAACCAATGGGCTGTCTTCTAGCGCATTCAATTCTGAGAAAGCTGTTTTCCTGTGTCCGAACTTTCTAGAATGTGGAACCCTTAACTCCAAATTACAGATATATTTTTAGAACATGCAATAGGCTTCCTTCCTATCTCATACCAAGTGAGGTACCGGTAGGCAAATCCACTCCCCCCCCCCCCCCCCTCCCGCTCCGCCCCGCACCACGAAAATGGATGGAGAAAAATGTTTCAGCAATAAACAGAAGTAGAGATCCGCACAATAAAGCAGGCATGAATATCTCCCGACCAGCCTGGCAGAACTTCCGTAGGAAAAGCGTTGCCAGTGGAAAAATAACATTCCAAACAAGTGTTCTTTGAGCAGAGAAACCGATTTGTAACAATAATTTATACTGCACTAGCCAGATGCGCGGTACAGTTCATTACACTGGCCTTATTTAGACCGACTCTGAGGCCCCACAACGCACGGCAGCGGCCAGTGCAATCTCGATTGCTTTCGTCACACCGGCGCCGAGACGGAAAGTAGCGTTCCGCATCCGCCTACCTTACATCCAGTGTCTAGCTCACTCTCGCTCCTTGGTTTTTAGAAGCTATGTATTCTCCTTGGGGACCTCTAGAAAGTACCTGCCAGTGGCTCCTGTCCTGTCCTTCCGCGACGACTCATCCAAGACCCCATCACCTCAATACAGCACGACAACTACACAACATGCTACTGATGCTACGGTCGCAGGTTCGAATCCTGCCTCGGGCATAGATGTGTGTGATGTTCTTAGGTTAGTTAGGTTTAAGTAGTTCTAAATTCTAGGGGACTGATGACTACAGATGTTAAGTCCCATAGTGCTCAGAGCCATTTGATCCATGCTACTGACTATGACGACAGAGGGAAATTAAGACACCTGTTAGCGGCTCCATCTGTGCCATCACTTTGTTGTTGTTGTGGCCTTCAGTCCAGAGACTGGTTTGATGCATCTCTCCATACTACTCTATCCTGTGCAAGCTTCTTCATCTCCCAGTACCTACTGTAGCCTACATCCTTCTGAATCTGTTTGTTGTATTCATCTCTTGGTCTCCCTCTACGATTTTTACCCTCCACGCTGCCCTCCAGTACTAAATTGGTGATCCCTTGATGCCTCAGAATATGTCCTCCAAGCGATCTCTTCTTCTGGTCAAGTTGTGCCACAAATTTCTCTTCTCCCCAATTCTATTCAATACCTCCTCACTAGTTACGTGATCTACCCACCTATCTTCAGCATTCTTCTGTAGCACCACATTTCGAAAGCTTCTATTCTCTTCTTGTCTAAACTATTTATCGTCCACGTTTCACTTCCATACATGGCTACACTCCATACAAATAGTTTCAGAAACGACCTCCTGACACTTAAATCTATACTCGATGTTAACAAATTTCTCTTCCTCAGAAACACTTTCCTTGCCACCACCAATATCACCCATATTATCAGCACCAGTACAAACTGGATACGAATTTTGATAAAATGATATACGAGACGTGTGACTCCTTTACTTGATTGATGTGTTTGAACCTCACCTAGCGACAGCGACACACATATACAAACACTGTGCAGAATATATCGACCTTTTAGTTTTGAAGGCTGAGAAGAACTCCTGCCACCTTCTTTGTAGCGGTTCCTCTAGAGCTAGTGTGGTTATCTCAAGACATCATTCTGACAGCAGTACTGTATACAACCTGGCTATATTTTGAAGGACAGTTCGGTAACATAGTATGCTAATGTAATTTATGTGGAGCCTACATGGGAACTATCAGAAGCTAGTTCATTTAATAATTCGTGTGCCTTAGGGAAAGAAACAATCATATTCTAATAGCAATAACAGTAATTATCTTTCCAGGAGTTTCGATTTCCAGGAGACGACGGTAGTATGGAAAGTTCTGCATCCACATGTTAGGGTTTCTTCCTCATTCAGGCTCATGTGAAAGTTGGTAAAGATCACTGCTTAAATGCCTTTCTGGGTGTTGCAGTTAGCCTAGTTTTGTCTTCCTGGTGCCTTATGGAAGCTTCACTTACGGGGTGGAGTAAAATCTCTAGTTGATGCACTTAATACTGGTCCTTATTTGTAAGTAGGCTTTCGTTGGATAGATGGTTTCTATCTATAAGAGCCTACCAACCTAGATTTTACAATATTTCCGTGAAGCTCTCCAGTGGGTTAAACAATCCTGTGACCATTTATGACGCCCTTCTTTGGGTACATTCAGTATCATTTGCTACACCTGTTAGCTATGGTTCCCACACGCTCGAGTAATGTTTTAATTTGGGACGCTTGAGTGATTTGAAAGTATTCACATTTGCAGACTGACTGCACTTCCCCAGTCTCCTACCAATGAGCCAATGTCTGCCACCTTACCTGCTACTGAGCCTATGTAGTCATTCCATTTCACATGCCTAAGAACGGTGAGACTCAGAAATTTGTGTGAACCGATCGATTCTAATTGTGAATACCTGATATTGTAGTGTATATGTGCAGACTGAAGAGACGCATGAAAATTTATACAAGGAATTTGAATCGCGGAGGGATGTGTGCTAGGATGGTCCGTGCAGTTATGCAAAACCACTGTGCCACTGTGGCGCAGTGGTTAGCGCATCTGCCAAGTGAGCACGAGACCTGGGTTTGAATCCCGGCCTTGGCACAAATCTTCATTCGCCACCTTCTATCTGCATATACACAAGATAGATGTTTGAGATTTGAAAAGGTCTCTTGAATCATATACTTTAATTTGATATTTTAGTAACAAGGCACTAGCTTTTTTTTCGTTTTATGAAGTTCATAAATTTATTTTTCTGTACTTCCAAGGGAAGCTGTCAATCTTTGTACCACTTAAAATCTTATCAAGATCTCACTGAAGTGGTGTGCAAATGTTATTAGGCAAAAATTCATTACAGATAAGTGTATCATCCGAGGCTGCAATAAATGTTGTCTCCCAGATCATTAATACACATCGTGGACAACAAACATCCCACCATACTTCTCTTGAGTTCTCTTAAGTTACTTTCAGCTCTTTCGACGACTCTCCAATCAGTACAACATGCTGCGTCTTGTGCTGCGTCTTGCCTACCAAGTAATTGTCTTAGTTACAAATTTTGATTGATGTCCCATATAATAGCACTTCTGTTAACAGAAGATGATGTAACGCGTCGTATACTTTTCGGAAGATTATAAATACTGCATCTACCTGATTTCACTGATCTACGACTTTTAGGATGTAATGTGAGAAAAGAATAAGTTGCGTTTCTCCCCAGCGATGTTTTCGGAATCGATGCTGGTTCATTCTGTTCAGAAACATGTTTTGGAATTCTAAATACGTGAACGAAAGTGTGGTTGGACGGTAGTATTGCGAACAGTTTTGTTTGCTTGTAGACAGGTGTGACCCATGCTTCTCTCCAATCAGTTGGCAAAGTTTTTATTAGAAGAACCTGCGGTATGTTATGGTTAAAATGAGAGCGAACTAGGAGGAACGTTCTGTATAGAAACTCTCACGGATCGTATGGTACCTTGGTATCTTCCTTAATTTTAGCAATTTTAACTGCTTCTCAACGCCACTGACATGTCTATATCATTCACCCTTGTAGTGATCCAAGAAGTACATCTACATTTTCCTTAGTAAAGGATTGTTAGAAAACGTCGTCCAGTGCTTCTGCTTTGCTTTGCTTATCTCAGTTACAATTCCTGTGTCATCCATGAGAGTCTGCCAAGTTTTATGGTACTGACTGCCTTTTCGCATAACCATAATTTCTTTGGGTTCTGTGAGAGTTCTTTCGACTAGATTCTGCTGCAAAGGTCATTGAGTGCTTCACTAATGGTACTCTTCACAGTCCATTCATTCAGAATCTTTCTATCTTTGGCCCTGTGTTCTGTTTTAACCTATTATGAAGAAATCGGTATTTTTTTAGTTCTCTATAGTGGTTGTATACTCTGAGGTTCAATATCAATACGACAGTGGCCTATCCTTACTTCCGTTTTCAAGCTCCGTCACAGTAATAATCAGGAAATGTAGCCCTCAGTAAACTTGTCGACAGATCACTTAATTCACATCTCTAAAGGCAGTTTATTTGGGAAGTTAGCTTTTCTCTTTTCACATCGTTCTTGTAGCCTAAGCATACAATTTTTTTATATGAAATCCTCTTTAATCCTATCAGTTCAAGGAGTACTGATCACTACGTTATAGATTGGTTCAAATGGCTCTGAGCACTATGGGACTTAACATCTGTGGTCATCAGTCCCCTAGAACTTAGAACTACTTAAACCTAACTAACCTAAGGACATCACACACGTCCATGCCCGAGGCAGGATTCGAACCTGCGACCGTAGCAGTCGCGCGGTTCCTGACTGCGCGCCTAGACTACGTTATAGACTGATCAAATTTCTCTGTGTACTAGATGTCATTGTATAACCACTCCCGCCCAAACTACTCTCCTACGTTGGTCTCACTGTATAGCTGATGTCAATGACGCTTCAAGCACTCCAACCTTTTGGTAACGTAGGTTCATCGGGGCCAGATGTACGAACGCTTCCAAATTTTCCTCTTAGCAGTCATTCGTAGTTTTTGAACAATGGTGCAAAAATTCTCTTGTTGGAATACAGTTCTAGTAATTTAAGCGTTCTTTACTACTGGATAACAAAAAACCTTGGTTCTCAGTACATCGCCACAGTCACCTTCACTTGAAATAGCTGTCAACTCAAACAGAGCACCATGTTGCATTTGTCAAAAGTCCGGACGTTCTAGAGCATTCCCTTCGCTCTGTATCTTGCGTCCGTCCGTCTGGAAAACATTTGTGATCATTTCTGGGCAGACAGTTTGTAAGTAAAAATTAGGGTCGCGCCTCGCGCCCAGTGATGCAATTAGTTACTAACTGTGATCGGACAAGGTCGTGAAGAACACGCGACATCAGAACTTAAAGAGCCAAAGAGGGATTTGAAACTGGATGTCCGTGAATGACAGCTCAATGTTATACCCACTTTGCCGCATATTTCGGCCAGGTAAACTGGTCACTTGTTTCTGTATGGCTAGTAGCGGATGCACAGCAGTTTGCCGACTCCATTATTTCTGGGCTTCTTCTGGCACACTCCTCAACATCCTTACATATTTTGCCTCCAAGTGTTGTATCCTTGAGTTAATGCCTTCTGTAAGCCTGTCCCTGACTGTTCACGTGTTCTTCGTGACGTTGTGTTACATAATGAGAGTATTTCGTTATTTGCTCAAGGCTCTTGTATTCTGTTGTTGTCTTTGAAGTCCGCCGTAGTCGCTGCTCTGAACGAAACTAAGAATTTTACAAGGTTGACTCTTAAGTTTCTGTTTGAGTCACATTGCTTTAGACCTCACTAAAATTAACTTTTGAATGACACGCAAACGTATTACCTCATTGCTTTTTCACTATATTGTACATTAATTACTATCTTAAGAGTTGCGTTAATATTTCCACATAATATTTGTGTAGTATCATTGTATGATATTGGCTGTGTTTTTAAGTTCCTCGGTTGTTTAAGCAGGTTTCCGGTGTATTTTTTTGTTTGCTTTAATTCAGTCACATTGACTGTTACTATGGATAATTAATGTGGAGATAAAAATGTACATGATAAAAGACAAAACCCCAAGTATTCGTAATGATATCCAAATTTCATCTATGTATTCGTTTTACGTGACGGTTTCTCTTTCAGTTATTATATTATTAAATCTATTCAAAGAACCGACAGATACGACGGTTTTACATATTTGTTATTAGTATAGAAGAGTATATATGTATAATATTTGCAAGAGCTAATCGGTGTTTTTCCATACCACTATTCCTAGCTGACACGCACACAGACACACACACACACATACACACACGTGCCGCGCGGTCTGCGGTCCGCGTGGCGCGTGGCTCTCCCCGTCGGAGGTCGCAGGTTCGAGTCCTCCCTCGGGCATGGATGTGTGTATCGTCCTTACCGTAAGTTAGCTTAAGTTAGATTAAGTAGTGTGTAAGCTTATGGACCGATGACTTCAGCATATTGGTCCCATAAGACCTTACCACAAATTTACAAAATCATTACGCAGTTGAACGAGAGTGCCTGAGAGTCCATTCCGTGTTCTCATTTCACAAATGCTGCACAATGCCCTGGGACTGTGACTAAGTACTGAAATGAACTGGTGCAATGCTATTGCTGTAGTCGAACTATTAAAGACGTTCCGTCTTATTACATACGTTACTCACGCTTTCCGGTAGTTTCAAAATGGTTCAAATGGCTCTGAGCACTATGGGACTTAACTACTGAGGTCATCAGTCCCCTAGAACTTAGAACTACTTAAACCTAACTAACCTAAGGACATCACACACATCCATGCCCGAGGCAGGATTCGAACCTGCGACCGTAGCGGTCACGCGGTTCCAAACTGACGCTCTTAGAACCGCACGGCCACACCGGCCGGCTCCGTTAGTTTAGAGACAGTTTTCACAAGATGCTGTTTAGCATCCTCCTTGAACATCTTTGGAGAGCTGAAAATATTTTACAACACTGTAATTTCACTGTAAACAGATATTGAAATTAAACATGTCACTATTACTCCTAATTTTTTTTTCATAATGCGGGGCCACCGTCGTAATATATTCCTTTAAAGTCAGTACCGCCATTAGAATGTTGTTTATTTACAGAGTTACATTTACACTTACACAATCATGATTTCGGCTTCAAATTGCCATTATCAAGTGTTTTAAGTATTATACAGTGCCTAAGATGGCATACTGTCGTATTAAAATACACTATCAGACGCATTGTCAATGTGTCTAATAGTGTATTTTAATACAACAGTATGCCATCTTAGGCGCTGTATAACACTTAAAACACTTTATAATGGCACTTTGAAGCCGAAATCATGATTGTGTAAGTGTAAATGTAACACTGTAAATAAACAACAGTCTAATGGCGGCGCCGGCCGGAGTGGCCGTGCGGTTCTGGGCGCTACAGTCTGGAACTGAGCGCTCACTACGGTCGCAGGTTCGAATCCTGCCTCGGGCATGGATGTGTGTGATGTCCTTAGGTTAGTTAGGTTTAATTAGTTCTAAATTCTAGGCGACTGATGACCTCAGAAGTTAAGTCGCATAGTGCTCAGAGCCATTTGAACCATTTTTCTAATGGCGGTACTGACTTTAAAAAAACTATTACTCCTATTCCTCTGACGAATCTTAGTAAAAAGATACACATCGAATTGTATCAAATAATAAGTAGACGATTCACTGTTCTCTTTTCTTTATAAACTGGATAACGCACTGAGATATTCTAGCTTAAGAATTTATGTAGAGCTCATTATTTGTCATTCCTCTCAGTTTTATTTGTACAGCGTATTTCAAATATCTGTTTAGTCGCACTTCAAATTCCAAATTTGAGGGAAAGAAAATGGAAAGAGATTTCGAATCGACGAATATTCTAAGAGCCGAACTTACCTTGCCATAACAGTCTCGACTGATACTAACCAAAACAGCCAATGTAATGTTAACTATAACAATAAAACCATTTGTAACTGAAAACCTACTCTAAGAAACCGCATGCAGGTGATGGTCATCTCCGTGCTAATTCTGGAATATCATCAGATTGTGGGATACGTTTTGTACGTGTCTATACAGTGATTGGATGCAGTGACAATGTGACTGTACTTGTTTCAGGTCTGCAAGACTTGTATGTGGTGTCGAGAGATCAGTGGCTGGCAAGTCCCCCGGCAGAGGCAATCCCGAAGCTGGAGTATCCTGTCCGGGTGGTTGTCATCTGTAAGTATAGCACATTTGCTAGGTTCATAATATGACCGGACGTAGTCCTCTTTCGATGACTGATAATATCAGTGATATGTCTACCTAAAAGCAGATTGCATTTTGCTTCTTTCCAAATTTCTTATTCTAGAATAACGATACAGAAAGCATATTAGCCAGAGCCCTATGAACAGCATTCGACAGGCGGTTCAACTAAGACTGAAGCACGACGGTCGAGCTTATTATTTCTGAGGTCTGCTAATTTGGCAGGCTCCATAGCCGACTTTTGCCTGTCGCATGCTTTTACGTACAGATGCGCTCTAACAGGTGGCAAACAATTCCAACTGTGATTGTGAAAGAAATTCTTACCACAACTATTTCGCGTCCAGGGAAGGAAACGTGACTTCCGATCACCAGAATTTACGTCAATGTTCTGGACTTAATTTCAGTAGTTTCATCTTCACATAGTCTGCCCTGGTAGCTGAGTGGTCAGCGCTACAGATGTCAGTCCTATGGACCCGGGTTCGATTTTCGACTGGGTCGGAGATTTTCTCCGCTCAGGGACTGGGTGTTGTGTTGTCCTAAGATCATCATTTCATCCCCATCGACGCGCAGTTCGCCGTAGTGGCGTCAAACCGAAAGACTTGCACCCGGCGAACGGTCTACCCGACGGGAGGCCCTAGTCACATGACATTTACATTTATTTATCATCACATACATCTACATACATACTCCGCAAGCAATCAAACGGTGTACAACAGCATTGCCTTTTCTGTTTCACTCGCTTATAGAGCGAGGGCAAAACGACTGTCTATATGCTTCCGTACGGGCAGTGAATACTCCTATCTTGTCTTCGCGGTTCTGACGCGAGGTGTATGTTGGTGACAGCAAGATTGTTCTCCAGTGCGACGTAAATGCCGGATGTCTGAACTTTCACAACAGTGTTTCGTGATAAGAATGTCTACATCCCCCCAGGGATTTCCATTGGCGTTAAATTTGATTTCCGTAATGGTCGCGTGTTGATCGAAGCTACTGCTAACACATATAGCAGCACGCCTCTGAATTGCTTCAACGTTTGTCTTTAACACTCGAGTGGTGTTCAAAAATAGGTTGCGCTAGTCTACTATGCACGATCGCGTTAGCACATGAGCTACTCATATACTCTCCTTAAATTCTCCCAGTAAACCGACGTCGACCAATCACCTTCCCTACAGCCGACCATGCTCGGTGTATTTCCTGACACTCTGTAACGTTACTGCCAGATATTTAATAGATGTGATTGTGTCAAACAGCACAACAATAATACTGTATTCGAGCACTACTGCGCCGTGGCCGGCTCGCGTTCATGCCGTTTGTTCTTTGGCATTTTGTTGTAATCGAGTGGCATCTTATTTCTTCCTGAGTTACTACCATAACGAGTGGCAGCAGCAGCGCTTATCGAGACTGGTAGTGCTGTACCATCTTTGGTCTGACTGCTGTGTGTGCTGAGTGCTGTGTGTGGAATCGGTAGGTTGGGACAGAGCAGTGAGGTCAGGCCGGGACCGCTGGAAGCATGCATGCACGTCCGGATTGTGAGGTACTAGCTGCGAGAGCTACAAAGTTCGTTGCTCACTCAACCTGGACACTGAAGTTGAGTGATCAGTTAACCTGTTATGAAACCTCAACTGCTGTGACATCTCTTCGTTCATTGCCAGTTGTTGCTTCCTGGGCCATTCCGGCTAGCAGGAATGTATGGTGTGTTGGAGTCGGCGAAATTTTGCAGCTGTCTTTAACTATTAAATTGGTTGTTACTTATCCGCAAAGTGCACCAGTGGTATTTTCTGCCTTGTGGCCATCAACGCCCCAGTTACCTGCCTTGGTCGTTAGCGTAGTTTTCTGGCAGTGTGTTTTCCTCACCCTGTTGATGCTGTACAGCACGGCGTGTAGTTCGACAGCCTTTTAGTTGTTTGTTCATATTTTTTTCTTAAGAGTGGTTATTGTGCCTTGGCTGTTTTTAGATGCCAATTTTGAACATGTAGTGCGGCTAGTATCTTCGTCCTCGGCTGATATTTTCCATTATCGTACCTTTGGTTGGGCGGAAGGGAACTGATTAGGTTGTTGGTTGGTCCTTCAGCCGTTCCTGGGTCGGGTTGCGATCCTATTATTTAACCTTACTCTTGGCTACCTGTCACACACCTTAAATTAGAGCTACATCTTCAGGCCAATCTTTGGAACACTTCTGAGCACCACTGTTCTGTTGGTTTTACATTGTGATTATCATTTTAGTCTGATGTACTATGCGAGTTCGTCAGCCGTCTATTAACTTAGTTTGTTTTAATTTTAAAATAAGGCCTTCAGCCAACTTAAACTAAAATTTGAAGATTGATTTGTTTAAAAAATAAATTTTGAAAGTTTGTTCTACCTGACATTCTTGTTATCCAGGCCTTAAGCTCTGCCTTGTTCAGTGCCTAGTGTGTGGCCATAAGCCGAGCTTTCACGTGAAATTGTTTTAAGATAAGGTCTTCAGTCGCCTTAAATTTAAATTTTTAAAATTGATTTGTTTGAAACTAATTGTTTTAAAAATTTGCTTTATCTGAAATTCTTGCTATCCATGCCCTAAGCCCTAAGTTGTTCAATGTCTTGTGTGTGGCCTTCAACCAAGTATTTACGTGAAAGTTTCTTCTTTTTTTTTTTTTTTAAGTAAGGCCTTCAGCCGCATGTATTCTTTAAAGTAATTTTTATAACTTGTGTTCAGGCCTTCAGCTGTTCTTGTTTTTGGTGTGGTTTTGGGCCTTCAGCCCAGGAGGTATTGCAAGTTTTCTTAACCAGGCCTTCAGCTGTATTGTTTTAATTTCATCCTTTTAAGGCAGTGTGTAATTAAGTGGTTCTTAAGAAAATTAAGTTTGTGTGTTTTGTGCAACTAACAGTTACTGATTACGGCCCCCTCCACAACCACAACCTGATCCGCTCTATCCTGCGAAACCAGATTTCAACTACAGGATTATTTTCCCTACTCATCATTATTAATTTACGTTCTCCCACATTTAGACCAAGCTGCCATTTATCACACCAAATAGGAAGTCTACCCAATTCGTCTTGTACCCTCCTGTAGCCACTCAAGACAACACCTTCTTAAGCGCTGCAGCACCAAAAGTAAACCGTTTCATATTTCTGGTCATCCTATTCGCCACACTATTGATCTATGAGGGCGTGCTGAAGAGAAATTCCTCCGAATTTTTTAGGTGAAAACTGCTAAAGCTTTTTAAATGAAACGAACTTTCTATACGTTCTACATCTTTATTCTTAATGTCTACATATTTATTGCTTAACATAGTCACCCGGGTGACAAACAGATTTCTCTGAACTGATGACCCCCCCCCCACCCCCCCACCCCCCAAAAAAGATAAAAAGATCATATGTCTCCTTCTTGGTGTTGTGATTTTCATGAACAATAGTGTACGTGGCGCTGTCCGTTGTGAGGGGCGAGTGAACAGTCTCACTATTTGACTCACTGTCTGTAAGACATCACACCCAAACCTATCATTCAAAAAGAATTAACCGATGTTGTTTGTGTTGTCACAGGCCACACGGGGACGAAGGAGCCTTCGAGCGTGGAGGGTGAACGTCGTCAGGTGCGCAGCCTACAGGATTTTGAGGTGCAGTGTCGTGGTCTGGCGGACCTGCCGTTCCATTTCGTGGTGGCACCGTCTGGCACCGTGTACGAGGGACGCGGTTGGGAGCTGGCGGCAGACCTCAGCCTGGGGCTCGGTGGAGATCTGGAGCCAGACCTGGAACTGGACGCTCCAGACGATGGCAGTGGCCGCCGCTGCCTGGCCGTGGCGCTGCTGGGCACCTTCTGCAGACGCCTGCCGGCGCCGCCAGCGCTGGACGCACTGCCCTATCTGCTGGCCGAGGCGGAACGCAGAGGGGTGTTGACGCGGGACTACCGCGTCGTGGGCCACTGCCAGCTCGCGCCCACCAACAGTCCGGGCGGCGCGCTCTTCTCGCTCCTCAAGACGTGGCCGCGCTGGACCGATCGGCCGTTTGACGACGGGGATCACGGCGCTGATGAAAGCGACAGTCCTCCGGTACGCTGACTGGCAGAATTGAGACCCAGTCCGCTGAGTGTCAGAATTGTGATCCAAGGGCGGCACTCTCATTCTTCGAGAAGGGGAAGTTACGCACCTCTGTAAAGAGCTGCACTCTTGCCAGGAAAATTGTGATATTTTACTGGTAGAGCCCCATTCGAGAACAGGAGTGTTTCACATCACAGACTGCTCTGTCAACAGTAGTACGAAAGATAGTCCAGTTGGTGGACTAAGCTTTTAGAAGTAAATTATTACAGTCAGAGTCTGGAGCACAACAGAACTGCAGTTCACAAATCGGTAATCTTCGTACACCTAATCACTGGCCACAGCCTTTTGTGTATGTTCTCATGAACTAGAATCTCTTCTACGCTCATCAGCAGAAAACCACCGAGTCCAGAAGATGGAACATTCATTCACAACTGATTGGTGCATCTCTATTGCTGTTAGTGCCCTAAACAATCTAAGAGCATTATAAAAAACTACGAATCCTCAAATCCAAGAAAAACGATTAATCAGAAATATACGAATCCTATTCTATGAAAATAAAAAAAAAAACTTGAATAAATTTCTGACTTCTTTATTCCTGTATGTTTTTGGAGCTTACAGGCGCTCAGCAGTGAGGTTATCAGCGTCGCTATTTATTCCTGAAGGTCTAGACAATTCCTTCTATAATGCATCATGAAGTGTCCCACACGATACAATATTTGTAGGTCATGAATCGTCTTTGTAAGATTGCTTTCAAAACCGGCTGTAGAATGGAGGTATTGTTCTTGAACATAGTTCTAGAATCAATTTTGGAAACTTGTTTGCTCATTGAGTCGAAGTAGTGATGTTTCAAAGACAGCTAATCGACTTGTTGTTCTATTGAGAATTGTGTAAGTAGGCTGTTTAGGTTTTTTTATTGGTAACGCCACCTCTGTATGAAAATCACTGGCTGTGCTGTGTGCAGTCTGTGGCTAGTTTGCATTGTTGTCTGCCATTGTAGTGTTAGGCAGCTGGCTGTGAACAGCGCGTAGCGTTGCGCAGTTGGAGGTGAGCCGCCAGCAGTGGTGGATGTGGGGAGAGATATGGCGGAGTTTTGAAATTTGTCATGAACTGCTATATTTATATATGATGATATCAAGGTAAATACATTGTTTGTTTTCTATTAATATCTTTCATTTGCTAACTATCCCTATCAGTAGTTAGTGCCTTCCATAGTTTGAATCTTTTATTTAGCTGGCAGTAGTGGCGCTCGCTGTATTGCAGTAGCTTGAGCAGCGAAGATTTTTGTGAGGTAAGTGATTTGTGAAAGGTATAGTTTAATGTTAGTCAGGGCCATTCTTTTGTAGGGAATTTTGAAAGTCAGATTGCGTTGCGCTAACAAAATATTGTGTGTCAGTTTAAGCACAGTCTTGTATAAATTGTTCAAAGGGGAAGTTTCAATTGTTATCGTTTTAACATTGCAGAAATAATGGGTTTCACCTTCTTTATAACAGTTATATGCAATGTACAAAAATTGTACACATTCATCCTATACGTTATTACAGTATGCAGTATAAAATATCAAGAAACTTTTGTATGTAAATATAAGAAAATAAATGACAAGACGTAAGCGTAGGCTTCCGCGGCCGTTGTCTTCTTCAATAAAATTCTTCAGGGTATCAGACCGCATCGTCATAATTTAAAATGCGCCAACGTTTCGGCCAGCGTTGCAGCTAGCCTTCATAAGGGCCTTACGTTAACTGCTAAATGAACACACTTGATTCCTTAAATAGCTGCACGAGAAAACCGTGTCGTTACTTGATTGGCTGTAAAAGGAGGAGGAGGAGGGGTGAAAGGTGTGCTTTATTGGTGTTTCCTTTATTATCTGTCATTGGCTGAAATAGCTGTTTTCTATTGGTCTTTATATTAATCCACCCCATTGAAGGAGACGGACGAATAGCGAACAGGTGATGGCTGTGACGTCACACTGTTTCCATGCTGTCCAGAAGCCGGCTGCGGCGTGCCATTGCTTTGTGTGCTCGCGACCACTACTGCGGCTCTCCGCGTGTCTGCATGGGCCGCCACGGCTCTGCCGCTGCTCCGTAGCCCTGCTATTGCAGGCAGCCAAGACCTCGGAAGCTTGTACCCGTCCTCTCTATTCATGTTGGCGGGTCTTTTGGCTATTTCTATCGCCTCTCTAATCTTTCTTTTGAAAGTGAGAGGCTGTTTCGCCAGGACGCGGGCTTCTTGAAAAAATATTGGTTTCCCGCACTCGTCTCGGTGTTCCGCCACTGCTGACTTAGTGTGTTGTTACAGGCGGATATATCTTTCATGTTCCGAGAGCCTTGTGCTAATCGGACGTCCCGTCTCACCTATGTAGACTAATCCACACGCACAACCAATTTCATACACGCCAGCTGTGTGTAGTTTGTCAACTGCATCCTTGGTAGAACCGAGCATGTCTGATATTTTGTTTCTCCTTTGGAAAATTGGTTTGATGTCGGCTTTTCGTAGAATTTTGCCAATACGTTCGGTAACCCCTTGTACATATGGCAACACAGCAACGCTCTGTGCCTCCTTATCCTCTTCCCTATTAGTCTTCTCCCTTGTCGACATGGTGCTGTCTATCATCAGCTTCCCATAGCCATTGGTTCCGAAGATGGACCTGAGGCGTTCAAGTTCTGTCTTCAGATGTTCTTCGTCGCTTATCCTGTACGCTCTCTTCGTTAGCGTGTGCAGGGCGGACTTCTTCTGCGTGGGGTGATGGTGGGAGGAGGCGTGAAGGTACCTGTCCGTATTGGTTGGTTTCCTGTACACTTTGTGGCTAAGTTTACCATCAGGTTTTCGATAAACTTCCACGTCGAGAAAAGGCAGCACCCCATTCTTCTCTGTTTCCCCATTCTTCCCCACGGAGAAGAGGAGTTACAGAACTTCCACAAGCACCTTAACCAACAGCATAGGAAAATTCAGTTTACAATGGAAACAGAGAAGAAAGGGGTCCGGTTCCAGGTCGACGGGCACGTGCACCTTCCGCGGACCACTGGCGACAACATCGATGTACTGTGGAGACCTCACGCCCCACGTGTTGAGCAATTCGGCGGTACGTCCACCCGGCCTCCCGCATGCCCACTATACGCCCTCGCTCAAAGTCCGTCAACTGCACATACGGTTCACGTCCACGCTGTCACGGCATGCTACCAGTGTTAAAGACTGCGATGGAGCTCCGTATGCCACGGCAAACTAGCTGACACTGACGGCGGCGGTGCACAAATGCTGCGCAGCTAGCGCCATTCGACGGCCAACACCGCGGTTCCTGGTGTGTCCGCTGTGCCGTGCGTGTGATCATTGCTTGTACAGCCCTCTCGCAGTGTCCGGAGCAAGTATGGTGGGTCTGACACACCGGTGTCAATGTGTTCTTTTTTCCATTTCCAGGAGTGTATTTATGTTGCTGACTGAGGACGGTGTACTCATTACGTCAGTATTTATACTATTCGCAGACTAATAATTATAGCTGTTGCAAGTCGTATAATAGCTCCAAATATATGTGGCAAGAATAAGCCTTAAATCTTATTTTCTCCTGAGCAGCATGTCAGGTGTTCAACTGTGGGTTCGTCTGCTCTGATAGGCGTAGTCCAGTTAATGGCGCAGTAACTATTGTGCAGGAAACATCAGATAATAAGTTTTGTGACGTGTTTATGGAAGGCTGTAAGAGGCAGAGAAAAAAAACCACAATGTACCACACATAAAAATATTTGTACTTATAGCCATTACACCTTGTATTTAGTATTTCTTGATCTTTCTTTTAATCCATCGATGTTCATCAGTTCTAACTCTTTCCCATCTGCAAGACTAATTTAATTAATGTGATATTCTTACTATTTCATGTATTGTGCTTCAACAATCATGAAAAATATGTACATTAGACAGCGCGCTAAAATAGTCAAATATTCAGCGAAAAGACACGTAAACAAGGATTTATAAGCAAGAAAAATGGAATGTCACATCAGTTGCAGAACACTGAGAACTGCATGCAGATGGAAAAGGCAGTAAGATAATCACTTTGCTTCTTTGTTTGTTGTCCAAAATTCTACATTTCTTCTCAGTTATTTAGGTTAGGGCAATAGATCTATTCTGACAGGAATGGTGATATTAATCAATGATATTCTTGGTAAAAAATTATATCCCGGTATTCCTCAAGAAAATTACAAGGATCCCAACTTAAACCAGAATCGGAGTGGCTATATTTGGATTTGAACCACCTTTTTTATCATAGCTCCCATTTTTAATTACTGTATCACTGTTATCAATATTTGATTTTATTTTAGTTCAACAAGAAGATAAAAACAACAGTAGTCTAGCTCACTATTACCTGCAGCGAAGGTATTAATTGTGCCGTTTCACTCCCTGTGACACTACTAAAGCCAACCAGTACTTTTAACGAGTACCAGGAGGTCAATTACTGGCTCTTTAGTAGACAAAATTATTCAGGACTCGATGAACCAAATATTCTGCGTCTTTTCATCTCCAGCGCTTCGCTTTGGAACATTAGATATGGAGCAGTTTCATCACCCTCGCCACACAGCCTGCGCTAATGGCTTCTTTTTCTATACCCATCGTGTATAGACGTTTCTTGACGTTCCCGTAGCCTAACTTCTCTTAAAACGTGGCTTTATCATCTTTTTTCTTCGCATGTTTTTGTTTTTGGATCCCATCCAGTATTCTGTCTGTTGCTTTCCGAGCCAGCTAGTGTAGTTATTTATTTTACCGTGATCTTGCTGACGGTAAGGGCAGGTTCCGTCCAATAAATGGAGTCATCGCACCTGTCTTCGCGAGCCTATTAGCCTGTTCATTGTCACTGTTTCCTGAGTGACCAGGAACACACAGCAGGTTTACCCTGATCCTTTCCCCTAGCCTCCAAGAGGGATTTCTAGCATTATGCAACGATCTTTGATCTCATTGCAAGGACTGAAAATGTTATCAGAGCTGCTTGGCTGTCGGAATAAATACAGGTGCTACGATCTTTGTAAAGCCTACGCAAATTCGCCTCCACGCTCGCTCTGATAGCGGATATTTCCGATTGGTATACCGTGGTCAGCTTCCCTAGAGAGATTGCTAGGCTCTGCCCCCTATATCCTGGTCTCAGCATTTTGGTCTGTTTCTTGACTCGTCAGTAAATCAGATTATGAAACTTCATGGCAGATTAAAACTGTGTGCCGGACCGATACTCGAACTCGGGACCTTTGCCTTTCGCGGGCAATTGCTCTACCATCTGAGCTACCCAAACACGACTCACGCCCCGTCCTCACAGCTTTACTTCTCCTAGTACCTCGTCTCCTACCTTCCAAACTTTACTGAAGCTCTCCTGCCAACCTTGCAGAACTGGCACTCCTGAAAGAAAGGATATTGCGGAGACATGGCTTAGCCACAGCCTGGGGGATGTTCCCAGAATGAGATTTTCACTCTGCAGTGGAGTGTGCACTGATATGAAACTTCCTGGCAGATTAAAACTGTGTGCCGGACCTTTGCCTTTCGCGAGCAATTGCTCTACCATCTGTAGTTCTGCAAGGTTCGCAGGAGAGCTTCTGTAAAGTTTGGAAGGTAGGAGACGAGGTACTGGCAGAAGTAAAGCTGTGAGGGCGGGGCGTGAGTCGTGCTTGGGTTGCTCAGATGGTAGAGCACTTGCCCGCGAATGGCAAAGGTCCCGAGTTCGAGGCTCGTCCGCCACACAGTTTTAATCTGCCAGGAAGTTTCATATCAGCGTACACTTGGCTGCGGAGTGAAAATCTCATTCTGGAAATCAGATTATGTCTCCAGCACGTTGTTGTTGCTCGTTTTTCCACTTCTCTCTATTGAAAGATTTATTGAAGTAGTGGGAAGTTATTGTGTAGTCAGCTGGCATCTCTCTGACCATTCCTAATTTACCACGTTCGCTATATTGGTGTGGGATTCAGGATATCCTCAAGGTACCCAGCTTTTTTTCCGGTTTTCAGCCTGTAGACCCCGGACACTGACTCCATTTTAACCCACAGCTGTAATGAGGCATTTCCAGCATTGTCTCCATCGCAGCAGTTGATGTGCTGATCATCCCGCCTTTTACGGCTAAGCAGGCCACACTCTGCGTCTTGACAGTCTCCTTAGCCGCCATCTTCTGTTCTACTTTGCTCCACCACACTGTAGCCCCGTAATTATCATAGGTCTCATTAATAGATGTATATCCACCAGATACTTTTGGAGTTTAGATACGAGTCATTTCCACAGGCTTTTCTCGTGCCTATAATGGTACATTTCGCCTTCCTTCGTGTATTCCTTTAGTGAGAGATCCATGATAATATCGCAACCAAGGTTCCGCAAAATACTTCGCTACTTCTCTAAAGGTAGAGTTTCATCGAGAAGCTTAATATTCGAGCACATGTGCTACGTCTGCTTTCTTGTAAATGGTATTAAAACAGTTTTCTTGGGGCTATCCCTTAGATTCTGTTTCTTGCAACAGTTTGGCACAATGTTCAATGCACATTGTACCATCATTCTAACAGTACTAGCAAATTTGTCAAGTATGACGATGACTGTTACTGCGTATCTTGGGCAAAAGTAGCCTTTAGTACTTAGCTCTTCAATGAGTTTATTTGCCACTAGGCTCCACAGTAGCGGGGACAAAACCGCTTCTTGCTGGCTCCCTCTGCTGGTGTTGATCAATACCTGGCGGCTTCTAGTCTTCTTCTGCTCACATAGTATTAAACGACCTACATATCGTTGTCTTAATGCCATGTTCTTCTGCAGCTCCTACCAGAGTTTTGAAGGCTGTAGTGTTAGAAGTACTCTCTGCTTCCAGGAAGGTGTAGAGAAGAATTACCTGGAAGTGTAGTACTTTTTCCACTTTACCAACAAGTTGGTAATTTGCTGTTTCAGATGATTTGCCTGGTTGATATGTCGGGAAGCCTTAGCTAGCTTCCTTTTTCTAACATGCACGTTAAGGAGTTTTTGTAATGTCTTTGAAAGAAAGGAGGACAGACTGATCGATTTCATATTTTCGGCCTTGGTATGACCAGTCCCCCTTGATTCGGAATAGAAACAACCCTCGCTGTCCTTCAAGCATTAGAAATAATTCCTGCTGCTAGAGCAACACATAAGTTTAAATGAACTTTGTCTTGCTTGTCGCAGAAGAGCTGGAAATATTCAATCTGAGCCACAACACATTCTATGATAGATTCCCAGATCTCCGTTGGATTACGTATAAACTATTGCCTCTCAGGGTATGAATTTTGCTCTATGTTGTCTGACAGACGGCGCTGAGAAAAGTGAATGTCGAGCAGCACTTCCAGCATAATCTTATTTGCTGTTCTTGTATTTTCACCATCCTCCTTACTTAGGACACCTCTCGCATAAGTCGTCATTCTGGTGGGGCTATTGTGAAGTCTGGTGAAAGTAGCTGTACCTTCCACTTCCTCCAAGAATACCTTCCATTTCGCACAATGGCATGATCGTATTTGGCAAGGTATAACACTGCTACAACGTTTGTTATATCATTATGCAGTTTACCTAGTGACGCTAAGATTTTAGTCCTGTCACGGTAGCCAAATATAATACTATACTGCATCTTTGGTTATATCATTATGCAGTGTGTATTACCAAATGTGGTATTACGATGCAGTAAATGTTACCCTCTGGGAGGATTTAAATAAAATTGACCGTGAGTTACCTAATGGGTCTGGCTTATCTAATCTGAATTCAGTGCTACAGAAGAAACCAGAAAGCTAAAGATTAAAATTTGGAAAATGTTTTAAGTAACCAAGTTCACTGAAATGAAATAAGATACGATCGCCAGCCTAATTAGCCATAGTAATGTGGAACATTGCTTTCATATAAACCGTATAGAGTTATGATAAAGGAAAGCTACTATTATTTCTTACCCAAAGAAGTGCATTCAACTGTATCATAATCAGATAAGTGATACAGTGAATACCAGCAGCTATAAATTGTACGTGCAAACTCTCACAGGAACAATTGACACTTTATCTCTTCTCGACAGTAATACTTTGTCATATCTCATATCTCATCAGCAAATGTTGTGAAAGGCTCTACTAAACCAAAACTTTACATGGACATAGTCCTGTTTCAATACTTGCAATAGGATTTTTACACTCATTAAGAAGTAATAATGTTTCCATTTTTATGGATAAGGGCAATTACAATAACTTTATCTTCAATAAACAAAATTGTTGGTGGGGACTCACAAATTGGCTTTCCAATTTTTATCACACATAGTACACAAAATTCAAAATTAACTTCAATTGCAATCAATATATTCATTATTCAAGCAGGTTTATTCATCTTAGGCAACTCAAAAATGGGGACCCTTAAACTGTCCAATACCTTAAAGCAAACTAAACGCACTTTTCTGAGACATTTTGTAAGACGCAAATTTAGATATTACTCTTTCACTAATTTCACTCACCTTGCAGGACTTTTAAAACAGTTAATGCCAGGTTCTCAAGCATGACTTTAAATCCATTGTGTGGTGTCACAGCCAGACACCACACTTGCTAGGTGGTAGCTTAAATCGGCCGCGGTCCTTTTAGTACATGTCGGACCCGCGTGTCGCCACTGTGTGATGGCAGACCGAGCGCCACCACAAGGCAGGTCTCGAGATACGGACTAGCACTCGCCCCAGTTGTACGGACGACATTGCTAGCGACTATACGGACGAAGCCTTTCCTCTCATTTGCCGAGAGACAGTAGAATAGCCTTCTGCTAAGTCCATAGCTACGACCTAGCAAGGCGCCATTAGCCTTACATAGTTTGATAGTTATCATATAAATGTCTCAAGAAGAACGTTGTAAACCAACAAAGAATAAAGTTAAGTATTCGAGGAGCTGCATACTTTTCTTATTAGCATTCAATAGTTATCCTGTTCCAGACTTCACGCCAGTCGGCGTGTGTGTACGCGTGCCTTTCTTTCGGCTACCCGTCACTGTGGACTGGCTGCATTGTCAGTCCACAACACATTGTACTCTAACCAGCCTCAAAATAACGTGATTCCTTTTGTCATTAGCACAACTAGTAATTTTCACCGACAGAATTAAATACAGTTAATCTTTGAAGCACAAATACTTTGAATTAAAACAAATTAAACATTATGGAGGTTTTCATAAATGCAATACTTCCCTTGATTTCAATGAAACCCACAGTATTTCTATACATCTTGTTGCATTCAGAGTTAAGCAACACCAACAATGACTTATTTTTAATCGTTTTTCACATACAGGATACTCAGATGTTAGTAATTACATGGAATGGATCCTAAGATGTATGATGGTAGGAACCAATTCAAGGATCGGACACACAGTTTAAAATAATTTGCCTTATTATTGCAAATTAAACAACACTTAAATGTACTGGTCCATACTTTGACATAAATCTGACCTATTAGATTTGCTGAAGTGATGGCGCAATATTGGACGCGAGTACATAGTGGCTACCTGGTCTTTCCTCTGGATGTAATTTGCTGTATTTTCTTCTTCTTAGCGACGAAATTACCAACCTCAGAGCCTTTTTCCAATAATAGAGCACCATTTCAGATTCGTACACACATCCGAGGACTTTCCATATTAATCCAGGTACTGAATACTTCACTCAGCACTTGTGCTGTTCACTCACTTTCTGCTCAGACCAGACTTCCCAGTAGATAGCTGCCGACTGACTGTTCTCTCGCTTGGCGCCCAGACTGAGCGCCACATCCATCTTTTAGCCCACGCCAACCGTATTTTGGTGCGCGCCAACTCACTTCCGTTACAAATGGGAAGTACTGTTGCTTTTCATTTTATACAATGCAAGTCCCTAGGTATGAACCAGCTTGTACATAGTTGTAAACAAACATCTTTTAAAAAATCTTAATATTTAAATACATTAACATGGCAACACAAAAGCCACATAATTATATAACATTTTCCTTCAGTTAATACAACAATTTAAATAATTAAGAGAAAAAAATTTAACACAACTTTCCGCTTCATTAAAATAGGTCAAAGACATTACACAGTAAAAAAATACATACTTGACATCAAACAGAATTAATCAGTACAAAATATTTACAGTATTAATTATGGCGTTACACAGTGCCTTCCGATACTTTGATAACTGTCCTTTCTTTCTTGTAAGGCTGAGTAGTCTTCTTACATGCTTCCTTTGCATCCGAGATTATTGTTCCATCAAGGTTCATTCCTGTTTGTGTACGGCTTGGTGATTGGGGGGTTTTATAAACAAGAAGTCATAATAGCAGAAGTCACAGCTTCGAAATCTTCTGGATTCCACATCGAAGTTCAGGTCATTGCCGGTTTAACACTCATTTCAATCTCAAACTTTATGTAGATTTGGTCAGATGAGGATCGCTCCAATGCCACTTTCAATTATTTAGCACAGCTACCCACGAGGATGGACCCAAAATTTATGTCAATTACTTCTTTCATAGCCGTGCGGATTAGCCGAGCGGTCTCAGGCGCTGCAGTCATGGACGGTGCGGCTGGTCCCGGCGGAAGTTCGAGTCCTCCCTCGGGCATGGGTGTGTATATTTGTCCTCAGGATAATTTAGGTTAAGAAATGTGTAAGCTTAGGGACTGATGACCTTAGCAGTTAAGTCCCATAACATTTCATACACATTTGAACATTTTTTAACTTCTTCCATTCTTATGTTAATGAACGTAGGTTCCCTGGCCCTATTCAGGACCTCCTGGTTGCTTTCAAGTCAAAATTCAAAAAGATACTCTTCTGTTCTTATCGCTGCTTCCCCACACCAGGTTGTGAGCGCTAGTATCACAAATAACCAGCAGTTTCATTCTGCTGTGAGGAGCTATCTACCATTCTCCTCATTTCCTGGGAAGTTGGAGAGCTGCTCTCGTAAAGGGGGTAAACTGAGGCCTATGCAATTTAGGCCGTGCTTCCTTTCTCACGCTGGCTCATTTTGATGGTCACATAGTCCCTGGGAGAATGTTCACACATCGACTTGAATTAAATTCCACTTTTCACATAAATGTATGTTCTGCAGCTCCTTAGATTTCTTGCATAAATCAACTTGCCTCCAGTTTTTCTGAGGCCTGAAGGGTTCCCTTTATACAGATGGGGTTCCTGGATTATAAACACATCCACCTCCTGTTTTCCCAGAAGACCACCCAGGGTGGCAGATGTACCGGCAACGCTTGGAGTTTCCGCCTTGCCGCCA
Organism: Schistocerca serialis cubense; assembly: GCF_023864345.2. Taxonomy (NCBI): domain Eukaryota; kingdom Metazoa; phylum Arthropoda; class Insecta; order Orthoptera; family Acrididae; genus Schistocerca; species Schistocerca serialis. Next base: position 634,776,064 of record NC_064642.1, read on the forward strand.
CAGTCACTTCTGATATCTTTTTGATTCCATTGTCACTGTAACGTCTTTTTTATGATTACTAAGACTTTAGGGCTTCTCAGTTACGAGCGTTTTCTTTAAATATGATTATATGCATATCGTTACTTGTTTTGGGGGCTAATGCTAATGCGTAAGGTACGACCAGCGCTTGATATCCTCAATCTAATTTCCCACAGTGGTCATCTGTTACCCCAGCCACCGCTGCCTACCGCTACAACTGCAGCGTTGGCTTGTCCTGTGCGCGATTTTTAATGACTCGCTTGCTTGCGATGAAAGCGACTTGACCCAGTGCAATAACTTTTAATACAAACCATTAGAGGGAAAGTGTCATTATTGATGGAAACGTCAGAATGAGGTAACACAAATGTCAACGCCCTCCTCGTGTGCTTCATGCATAGCCGAGAGTGCTCGTAGAGATTCGTAGTAGGGGCAGAGGAAGAAGTGGGAGTACCGAAGGACGCGGAGTGGTAGCTTATCACCTGAGCTGCGAGCAACGTTTCACGCAACCGCGAGCTGATGACTCAGTGTTGTGGCGTATCGTGGCTAGCACGGTTCCCATGGCGACAGAAGAAGTGCCGTGCCAGGTGGACCAGCCGCCCGTGACTGGTGACGTCACCGTGAACGACCAGTGTCTCGCGCCGCATCACGCCAACCAGCAGGGTCTACTGGCGGACCTGCGGAGGGACACTGACCGGCGAGCGTCCGGCGAGCGCAGGGGCTCCGAAGGCTATGACAGCGCTTCCGGGATCTGCGACTGCGACCTGGAGCCGGTCGCCAGAAGGGACTCGTTTGACAGTTGCTTCTCGTCCTACAATTCCGGCGACCTGGCCAGCTTGGCCAGAGAGCTCGCTCTCGGCTTCGGCGCGTCTGACGCCAATTGTAACGTCGAATACGAGGACAGCTTTGAGCAGCGCCACGCAGCAGTCCAGAGCTGCGCTGTCGAGGAACGTTCCAAATCCGAGAGCGACAGCAAAAGTGAAGAGCGTAGCGAGAAGCCGCTGGCAGAAGACAGAGAGGAAGGTGGGCACGCCGCTGGCGATGGAGAGCAATCGACAGACGAAGTGATACGAGCGTTGTCCTCGCTGTTACATCGTGAGGCGAACCAGAAATTCGAGAGTCTCTCCGTGACTGAATCGAAGGCCGTTCACGTGGGAAACGTGACGTACGTCTTTGGCGAGGTCAACGTGAAACAGGAGGTGCAGGAGACGTCACTCAAGCAGCAGCTGTTCTTGTCGCGAGAGAAAGGAGGTAAGACCACAATAAGCTGTGCTTCTGTCTCAGAGATTAACGACTCGCAGCAGTCTTTGTAGTCAAAAGATTATCTCAGGTTTGAAAAGAAAACGAAACCAAAATAACTGTGGCCGCGCTGTCGTGGTCTTGGTCCAGTTCAGGGCAATGAGAGGAAACAGGCCGGGGCTTCTTTTGATTAACGCGCAGTGCGCTAGCTTGCAACAAATGTGGATCAGCCAGGCCAGTATCGAATCCGTGCAGCGTATTAAACGACCGTTGGTCTGTTACACTCGTCAGTTTGGCTGATTTTTGGATGGTTTTCAAGCTTGTTTGTGCAAATGCTAGGCTGGTGCCCGTTCTCCGCCTCAGAAAATACAATCAGTTAAAGGTTTTTTAGCTCATAGAACGAAATTATAACACGGTTCACAGACAGAATACACACACACGACCTCCTCACCGCCGTTTTAGATCAACTGACGACTGTGGCAACGGCAAGGGCCTCTGCATAGTTAAAATATATCCGCCAAATCATGAAAAACAGCGAATCCCCTACGGTGGGATGAACGACAGGAAGCAGGGAGCCGGCCGGAGTGGCCGAGCGGTTCTAGGCGCAACAGTCTGGAACCGCGTGACCGTTACGATCGTAGTTTCCAATCCTGCCTCGAGCATGGATGTGTGTGATGTCCTTAGGTTAGTTAGGTTTAAATAGTTCTAAGTTCTAGGCGACTGATGACCATAGAAGTTAAGTCCCACAGTGCTCAGAGCCATTTGAACCATCGAAGCAGGGAGAGAGGAAACACGTCGGAATGCTATAGCAAAAGTATCAGCCATTTTTCTCCAAACAAATATTAAACTTAGTTAATTTATGAAAATGGCGTCGATAATAAAAAACATTAAGGAATTACAGACAGTAGATAAGGAAAATCTATCGAAATACTGGAGTAACATTTCTCCAGCATTGTTAGAATATAAATCCAATACGCTTCTACTGTAGATGTAGTCTGTGTGATCGCTATAGTTTTTCTTAACACTCGAACACTATAATCAAAAAACTTAAGCCACTAATGTCTTTGTATCTGTCAGACAAATGACATAAATTATAAAATGCAGGGTGAATCACATAAAACTTGCAACGCAAATATTGCTGGAAATGGAAAGTATCAGTGATGAGCGGTTCTCACAGAATGATTCGTAGCGAGGAGCTCGTATTGTTAGCAAGGCCACAGATTGTAATAAGGTATTTTTTGAAAACATACTCTTATTTTAAACGTAACAATGCCTATTTACACTAACAGACTAAAAGTAGGGTACATTAGAATGTCAGTGGTGTGTGTAGCAGGATTCTAGTGCGAATCGTCTACGAGATATCGTATTTTGAAAATTTCCCACTCCTACACTTGCACAATGCCTGAGGTAGAACACACTAAAGAACCACACGAGTGCATACAATAGTTACGTGTATTCTGACAAGTAAAGGGACGATTGACCATGACGGGTTATGTTCAAATTGACCACCCGCGGCGGCAATACACACTTCCAGTGTCATATGGAGCGACGGCTGCACACATGCTAGCGTTTCAGCGGAGATGTCCGAGCAGGCTACAGAAATAAGTCGTTGCATATCATGGACAGTAGTTGGGGTGTCTATATAGACAACGATTTTCAGCTTTCCCCACAGAAAAAATTTCTACGGGCGTCAAATCCGGGGAATGAGACGGCCAAGGTACAGGTCCTTTGCGTCCAGCCCAATTATTTGGAAACAGTTCGTGAATATATGCTACAGTAATTCGTGCACTTTGCACTGGACAGCCATCATGTTGGTACCACAGGTTCCCCCCACTCTGTCTTCTAGTATCCGTGGAAGATGGTCTGTTAGGAGGTTCCGATACTTGAGCGCGTACAGTATTCCGTCTGTGAAATCTGTTGGTTCACTATCCCACACCACACTTTTACAGTCCAATGACGCTGACGTTCCACCTGGCGAAGCCAACGGGAATTGTCAACAGACTGATAGTGCATCTTTCGGCAGTTTACCTGTCGATGATTGGTAAATGTGGTTTCATCTTTAAACAAGATACACGATGCATCTGGAGTATCTTTTCTTAATGTCCTTGCACAGAAGTTAACATGATTCTCATAATCGTTTCCATGCAGTTCTTTATAGAGAGAGATGTGATAGGGAGCCGGCCGCTGTGGCCGAGTGGTTCTAGGCGCTTCAGCCCGGAACCGCTGCTGCTGCTACGGTCGCAGGTTCGAATCCTGCCTCGGACATGGATGTGTATGATGTCGTTAGGTTAGTTAGCTTTAAGTAGTTTTAAGTCTAGGGGACTGATGACCTCAGATGTTAAGTCCGATAGCGCTCAGAGCCATTTGAACCATTTTGTGATAGGGATTTAACCTATGTCGATGGAGAAATGCGTAGGACACTTGCCTGACTCACGCCACTTCTTCGTGCAACTCCTAAGGAGCTGACGTGCGGATCAAGTTCAACAGCAGCAAGAACATTAATTTTACCCTCTTCTGTCGTCACTCTTTTCCTTCTGTTACATTGCCCAGTTGTTACACTACCACTTTCACGTAACTCGTTGAAGAGATAGATAAATTATAAATAATAAATATAGAAATAAATTATAAATAGTTTTTGAGATGGTTGACATCTACTTGGATATCTTGCCGCATATACCGAACAAGAACGAACTGTATTCATTCTACATCCTCCATACGACATGAGCATGTCGGCTTTTTTTGCATTGATAAATCCCATCGTCCACTTATGACCTACTGCTTATACTGTCAAACACTAACTGACAAGCAAGTCGCAATGGACTCAAGGAACACACAAGCACATTGTAAGCAAAAATAACAACATCGCAACTAGAAACCACCCAAGCTGAAGGGCACAAACAAGTGTCTGTGTGGAAACTTTTCAAAATTCGATATCTCATAAATGAGTCATAACAGAATCCCGCAACAAACACCAATGACATTCTAATTTACCCTACTTTTAATCTGTTAATGTCATTAGGCATTGTTCCAGTTAAGAAAGTGGATCGATGTACAAAAAAACACTTTCTAAGTGTTATTACAATCTGTTGATTGGCTAACAACATGAGCCCCTGACTACCAGTCCATTCTGTGAAAACCGCACATCAATAGCACTTTCCAATTCCACAATATTTGCGGTGCAAGTTTTAGGTGTTGCACACTGTACATCCACTTTCTGCGTTATTAGTTTAGGGGGATGTAGTAAGTAAGTACAGGTGCACACCCCTTTTCCCTCTTAATAGATACAAACGTACAAAACAGCTAGTAAAATCTTGTAAAAGGAAGAAAATATAAGTAGGTGTATTTACGGTTTAGGAAGCGTACTGTAATAACGAGCATAATAAAGTTTAAGTACAAGAATATTGAAGAATAATATAAAGTCTTAAGAACAAAATTGGTCACCGTCCTCTTCATTATGTTCATTTCCTGTATCACACTGCCGGCCGCAGTGGCCGAGCGGTACTAGGCGCTTCAGTCTGGAACCGCGCGACCGCTATGGTCATAGGTTCAAAATCCTGCCTTGGGCATGGATGTGTGTGATGTCCTTAGGTTAGTTAGGTTTAAGTAGTTCTAGGTTCTAGGGGACTAATGACCTCAGACGTTAAGTCCCATAGTGCTCAGAGCCATTTGAACCATTTCCTGTGTCATACTCATCAGTATAAACACAAGCACAGTGTTGCAGGCATAAATACTGCCAAAATTTTTTGCAGGTATATTTCGTAAGTCTTCTTGTTTTCGTGACTCAGCAGCGCTGTCAACGCTTCGTATTTGCACTATCAGAGGTCACACGACTGGCTTGGGTAATGACGGGTGTCGATTTTCAGATGAAATTTCCCTAAGTCTCGTACAAATTGATCGAGGTAAACGAGGCATAAGTTATCGCCTTACCAAGTGATTACCAATAATATCTCTTCCGATTCTTCGAAGAAGGAGCCGACGTTTGAGGTTCGTTTCCGTTTCCCTCACAGATAACTTGAGAACTGATTGCAGCAAATTTAGACGAGAAAACAGCCATTGGCCACTTGCTAGTACCCCTCACGATAATGTAAGCGGAGCACATTTTGTCAACTATATCTACTCCAATCTTACGTTCATTGTACTAAATTACCATTTCCGGCTTTTTCTTGCCACCAATATCTTTACTATTTGAATCATACTTGTGCAAACTTGAGATGAGCAGTATATTTTTCTTTGTACTTTTATTCTGAGGGATGTATTAAACTAGCATTTCTTCTTTACGGAATGTAAAAATGCTGGAAAAGTTTTCACTCTTTTTTCATCTCTTTAGCGATGTGCTGTTTGCTCTTCTTTAGCATCCCCACATAAAACAAGCAATGTTTTTCTGATAAGCTTTGAAGAAGAGTGATACCGCTAAACCAGTTTCAGCCGTCACACTACTTCCGGTGTTATTTAAGGAAGTAACCAACCTTTGTACTGTGCCTATGCATTTGTTACTACATTGGTTGTTTACCAGATTAAATTTCTAGATTTATGGTATAAAACATTTTAGAATCTACGACTTCAAATATTTGGGCCCCACATTTTGATGGTTTTCATGTGATATACTGAGGGAATGGGCATCTACCCCTGAAGGCCTCCAGCTTTTCGTCAACTGTGGTGTTAGCTCACACCAGCAGCAAACACTGCAATTGTTCACAAATTTTCAAAGAGATCACGAATAGCTGCTAAACCGTCTTCTGCTCTGCTTTCTAGGCTACTTTCCTTATCATCAAATCCCACAGCTTGCAATAAGGACCGGCGCCTAAAGAGGGACATTTCTATGCCATATCCATTTACGCCCACAGATTGATTCTTCCACCTCTGTAATGTCCTGCCATGTTTGAAAGGCCTATGAAGGCACGTATTTCGGTCCAATTAGTATGGTGTGCAAACTGAGGCTATGAATAATGTGGACGTATGCTGCCAATGTACTGGTCTGAATATCTAACAATCGTATGTGCCATCTCATCGTGACTGAGACACTTCCACGTATCCAAAATTTTATCAACATTTCCGGCTGTTCCAAGTACACGTGAACGCCACTTCATTAGATTGTGCTTTGCGGTTTTCCTCTGTTGACTGTAAGATTTTTTTTTTTTTCAAGTAAGTGTTTCTGCTGCCTTTTTCCGCTGCTTCCGGTGACGAACATAGAAATTCCACTTTACCACTTCTTCTTCTCCTCCTTCTTCTTCTTCTTCTTCACGTGATCTCACATCTGTGCCTTTCTGCTCAGTTTTCGAGTCTTCCTACCGATCTTTAACTTTCTCCGATGCATCGGTGTCACAGTCCTCCACTTCTCAGTCGTATGGAGATGCGCCAGGCTGCACTTCATTCTCATCGATACTATCTAACAATATTCTCACTCACTCACTCATTCATCCATTGTCATTAACTCTTTGTGTCTCTCAATGTCTTCTTTCTCACAGCCGCTGTCTCCTTCATTCTGTTCTACTACTAATGCCTCCTCTCATTGTCACTCTCTCCGTGTTTGCACTCTCTTGCTGCCACTGTCTCATTCATTCTCACTGCTGTTCTCTCTTCTCACTGTCAATGTCTCTCTCTTCCTCGTTGTCATTGTTATAGACTCTGTCTCTCATCATCACTTCCACTTTCTCCTTCTCATTATTCTTCTCCCACTGACACAGTCACCTTCAGTATTTTCCTAGCACCGTTCTGTTACTGTCAACTATGTTTCACTGCCTCTGCGTTCCTCCATTTCTCTAGCGCTGCCGTTGTCCCCTTCGTTCTTTCTGTACCATAACGAATATCTTCTATCTTCCAGTGTATACACTATTGGCCGTTAAAATTGGCACACTAAGAAGAAATGCAGATGATAAACGGGTATTCATTGAACAAATATATTATACTAGAACTGACATGTGATCACATTTTAACGCAACTTGGGTGCATGGATCCTGAGAAATCAGTAACCAGGACAACCGCCTCTGGCTGTAATAACGGCCTTGATACTCCTGGGCATTGAGTCAAACAGAGCTTGGATGGCGTGTACAGGTACAGCTGCCCATGCAGCTTTAACCCGATACCACAGTTCATCAAGAATAGTGACTGGCGTATTGTGACGAGCCAGTTGCTCGGCCACCATTGACCAGACGTTTTCAATTGGTGAGAGATCTGGAGAATGTGCTGGCCAGGACAGCAGACGAACATTTTCTGTACCCAGAAAGGCCCGTACAGGACCTGCAACATGCGGTCGTGCATTATCCTGCTCAAATATAGCGTTTCGCACGGATCGAATGAAGGGTAGAGCCATGGGTCGTAACACATCTGAAATGTAACGTCCACTGTTAAAAGTGCCGTCAGTGCGAACAAGAGGTGACCGAGACGTGTAACCAATGGCACCCCATACCATCACGCCGGATGATATGTCATTACGGCGAAGAAGAATACACGCTTCCAATGTGCGTTCATTGCGATGTCGCCAAACACGGATGCGACCATCATGATGCTGTAAAGAGGACCTGAATTCATCCGAAAAAATGACGTTTTGCCATTCGTGCACCTAGGTTCGTCGTTGAGTATACCATCGCAGGCGTTCCTGTTTGTGATGCAGCGTCAAGCGTAGCCGCAGCCATGGTCTCCGAGCTGATAGTCCATGCTCCTGCATACGTGTCGAACTGTGCTTGCAGATGGTTGTTGTCTTGCACACGTCCCCATCTGTTGACTCAGGGATCGAGACGTGGCTGCACGATCCGTTACAGCCATGCGAATAAGATGCCTATCAGTTCGACTGCCAGTGATACGAGGCCGTTGGGATCCAGCACGGCGATCCGTATTACCCTACTGAACCCACCGATTCCATATTCTACTAACAGTCATTGGATCTCGACCAACGCTGGGAGCAATGTCGCGATACGATAAACCGCAATCGCGATAGGCTACATTCCGACATTTATCAAAGTCGGAAACGTAATGGTACGCATTTCTCCTCCTTACACGAGGCATCACAACAACGTTTCACCAGGCAACGCCGGTCAACTGCTGTTTGTGTATGAGAAATCGGTTGGAAACTTTCCTCATGTCAGCACGTTGTAGGTGTCGCCACCGGCGCCAACCTTGTGTGAATGCTCTGAAAAGCTAATCATTTGCATATCACAGCATCATCTTTCTGTCGGTTAAATTTCGCATCTGTAGCACGTCATCTTCGTGGTGTAGCAATTTTAATGGCCAGTAGTGTATTACTTTTATGTCTCTTTTCCATTTCCACTTTCTCTCTCAGCAGAAAAAAGCCCGAATATGTTCGCGTGCTAAAATTTTTGTGTAAAATTTTAAAGGGGCTAAGGAAGGTAGAACGACGCAGCTTATGACAAACAGAAACATCTTCGCTTTTTCTTTGTGCTCAGATAGGAGCATTTTTCCGTTGGTTCCCTTCTTTTACCCGTTACAGCAGTGCATCTTACGCACATGATAAGAACTTCGTGGGTCAGTGAAATTTTGATAGTCTACTTATGTGAAATGGAAATAACGCGGAATTATATAATTCCACATCTCAGACCGGATTTTATGTGTAAACAATTTGGCAGGTGCTTGAGTACAACTACAACAGGGGATTACCAGAACCGTCATGATGGTAATGGCGATACTTCACAGCAAATTGTTACCGTGCTACGTCACTTTATAAACTGTGTTTTCGCTTCACACCGGATTTTAAGTGTGTATTGTACGTTTACAATTAGGGTAACTCTGAACCTCTGAATCTCGGAAACCGATAAAGGTATAGAGAAAGTTTTCGAGATTGTTAGAGATCGTTACCCTAGTAACGTATCGTGAAAATTTTAGCCATTTGCTGTGCATAGCCGTATTGGAATCCACGGTTCAGTTTTGGTATCCAAAAACCATTTTTTTGGGTGGGGGGGGGGGGAGGAGGATTGTCAGAACCACCCATGAACGAACGTGCCTTCACAGGGACCTTAAAGCGCAACGTAGATCACATTTAACGCAAACAGAATCAAGCGATCTGCGGCATTTGCTTAAAAATGTTCAAATGTGTGTGAAATCGTATGGGACTTAACTGCTAAAATCATCAATCCCTAAGCTTACACACTACTTAACCTAAATTATCCCAAGGACAAACACACACACACACACCCATGCCCGAGGAAGGACTCGAACCTCCGCCGGGACCAGCCGCACAGTCCATGACTGCAACGCCTTAGACTGACATTTGCTTAAGCTGGAGGAAGTGTCTAATATTCGAATTTTGAGCCTGTAATGCAGGATACCTGCAGTAAGGCGGTGCTGCTGTTGAGTATTAAAATAGTTCCTAGCCCAAGGGCTATCCAAAATAGTTGTCCCCACTTTTCTATCACCAAGAGAACTCGATGAATGAACCTCGTAAAATTCCTGTTTTTATGTGCGGCATGTTGGAATATATCTGGTAGAGCATGATATCCCAAGCGTACCGATAGTGCGTTTATTGACAGCGAAAGGAGAGAGGGAAACGAAAATTCATCAGCGAATGGCATAAGTGCACGAAGGACACTGCTTCTCCGTTGGAAAGCGTAAAACAAGCGATTCAAGACAGCATGGATCTCACTGGCCGATGGCAGACGATCTGGAATGCCTGATTTCATCACGTTGCCGCAGCATGTAGATGCCCTCACTATTGAAGACTGCTGAGTTCCCGTGGCAGCCATTACCCATAGATCGAATTCAGCGTCGAAAATGTAAGAGAAGCGCAGTGTTTTCCGCACCATTGTGCCAGTCTTCGACGAAGTATCCTTTTCTCTGTTTCCCGCACTCCCGAGTGCATCGGACGGTCGAAGTGTACACGTGATCGCTCTGTCGTCATATGTGTGTGCGCCCAAATCGCCCTACTGGCGTAGGCAGTGCCATTGAGATTATCTTCAGCGGTTTTTGTTGGACAACCTCCATCTCTTCTCTTTTTGAATGCCCCTTATACATTTTAAACAGTTGTAAATCTTCGTGAATAACATCAACAAACAGGAAGGGTATGTAAATGAGATCACATTCAGCTGGACACAAATGACTTCAGAAAATCATGAAACTACAGAATTTTTGGTCACCCAATGTTCGGTAGAATGGCCACCTCCATAACTGAACAGTCTCCGAGTTATCACAGTATAGATGTATATGTGTTTGAGTGCGCTTAATCACGGAGTAATTATATATTTTTATTTTTATAATTATATTTTATGATTTCGGTTGGGGTGGCTTTAAATATTGTGCACTAGCATGAGACTTTTAATTAACTTATACCGCGATAGCTCTCGTACGGACATCGGCTGCTCCGAACTACGTACGATATAATATTTTTTAAACACAACGCGGGACTCACCGCCTTCTAATAAATAGTTTGCGTGAGCGCTGCTATTTAGAAAAGAAAATATGCGTATTCTTACGCAAGCTGTGATTATTAATATGGGTCTCAGGGGCTACTGGTTATTTATGTACCAAACTACATAAAGATTAACTGAGATATTGCGGAGCTTATTCAGTGAAAATATTTTCAATCTTTCTTGTTCATTATTTACAAGGCAAAACTGGAGAGAATAAAGCTGTAATTATTAATATGGGTCTCCGGGGCTATTGGTTACTTATGTACCAAACTACATAAAGATTAACTGAGATATTGCGGAGCTTATTCAGTGAAAATATTTTCAATCTTTCATGATCATTATTTGCAAGGCAAAACTGGAGAGAATCTCATCAGCCGTTAGGCGGCCAAACTCGAAACATACTGAACTCATTCAGTATTCTAAATATTAATAAACGAAATCTATTTTCTCTGTCTTTTTAACATTGAAATTAACGAAAGATCAAAACCGAAGAGTCTCTCTCATTTACATTTAATAACATGAATTGTCAGCGTATTGACCGATTAAATCTTGCTAGGGAAGATGAGCTCTCTGCACTACGAAGTTCTGTAAAAATCTTGTTAATCATAATTAATGGTTGCGCTCATGAGAGGTGACAACTAAGTCAATAATACACACTTTGTAATAACAATTACAAGTATATTTTTCTAAATTACAACCAAACTTACATTAAATATTATCCAGCGCTACAATTGCGGCCTACCGGTAGACGGAACAAAAACAGGAGCTGGTTCAATCAAAGCATTGTCTCTGATTTCATGGCTTATGTTACACAGAGATTATACAAAAAACTGCGTTTTGTTAATTACATCGATATTTGTGTTTTTATAATAATAATTTACAATCTTCACTATTTGTTATACATCGCGCAGACGTACGTACTTAGTCTTGAAATAATATTTACGTCACACGTCTCATAACAAAAACTTCCTTTCCCTTTCTCCAAATGTCCATTTATGTGACGTACCGTCACAGAGTCTAACTGCCATGTGGAGGTCATAGCTCCAGATATCACTACTGCCAGAAATTTTTCCTTGGTGGGAGAAAAGAAATGGGGTGCGCTCGGCTTCTTCAGGCCGCATTGGGAAGCTTCTTGAATGAGAAGTATCGGCTGTTAGGTATGGAGAGATGATACCGGCTGAGATGGCCAAATGACGCCATACAGCAGTAGGATGACACGGCGGTCGATCGAGATCGCAAGCTCTTATGGGACTCAAGTTCAACAGGACATCAGATATTTATATACTTATGCACTGTCTTGCTGTAGCTATGACCTGTTAATCTATGTACACTACTAGCCATTAAAATTGCTACACCACGAAGATGACGTGCTACAGACCGACAGGAAGAAGATGCGTTGATATGCAAATGATTAGCTTTTCAGAGCATTCACACAAGGTTGGCGCCGGTGGCGACACCTACAACGTGCTGACATGAGAAACGTTTCCAACCGATTTCTCATGCACAAACAGCAGTTAACCGGCGTTGCCTGGTGAAACGTTGTTGTGATGCCTCTTGTAAGGAGGAGAAATGCCTGCCATCACGTTTCCGACTTTGATAAAGGTCGGATTGTAGCCTATCGCGATTGCGGTCTATCGTATCGCGACATTGATGTTCGGGTGGGTCGTGATCCAATTACTGTTAGCAGAACTTGGAATCGGTGGGTTCAGGAGAGTAATACGGAACGCCGTGCTGGATCCCAACGGCCTCGTATCAGTAGCAGTCGAGATGACAAACATCTTATCCGCATGGCTGTAACGGATCGTGCAGCCACGTCTCGATACCTGAGTCATCAGATGGGGACGTTTGCAAGACAACAACCATCTGCACGAACAGTTCGACGACATTTGCAGCAGCATGGACTATCAGCTCGGAGACCATGGCTGCGGTTACCCTTGACGCTGCATCTCAGACATGAGCGCCTGCGATGGTGTACTCAACGACGAACCTCGTTGTGTGAATGGCTAAACGTCATTTTTTCGGATGAATCCAGGTGCTGTTTACAGTATCATGATGGTCGCATCCGTGTTTGGCGACATCGCGATGAAGGCACATTGGAAGCGTGTATTCGTCATCGCCATACTGGCGTATTACCCGGCGTGATGGTATGGGGTGCTATTGGTTACACGTCACGGTCACCCTTGTTCGCACGACGGCACTTTGAACAGTGGACGTTACATTTAAGATGTGTTACGTCCCGTGGCTCTACCCTTCATTCGATCCCTGCGAAACCCTACATTTCAGCACGATAATGCACGACCGCATGTTGAACGTCCTGTGCGGGACTTTCTGGATACAGAAAATGTTCGATTGCTGCCCTGGCCAGCACATTCTCCAGATCTCTCACCAATTGTAAACGTCTGGTCAATGGTGGCCGAGCAACCGGCTCGTCACAATACGCCAGTCGCTACTCCTAATGAACTGTGATATCGTGTTGAAGCTGCATGGGTAGCTGTACCTGTACACGGCATCCAAGCTCTGTCTGACTCAATGGTGTATCGAGGCCGTTACTACGGTCAGAGGTGGTTGTTCTGGGTACTGATTTCTCAGGATCTATGCACCCAAATTGCGTGAAAATGTAATCAAATGTCAGTTCTAGGATAATATATTTGTCCAATGAATACCCGTTTATCATCTGCATTTCTTCTTGGTGTAGCAATTTTAATGGCCAGTAGTGTATTTGAAATATACTTTCGCATAATGTGTCACTGCCAAGGAATATAGCTCTATGCAACTTCGACCACACATAGAACTGATACAATACGGTACAGTAGAGAAGGTAAATGAAAGAAACTCGCAATGGGAAGAATAGAAATGACACTTTTATTCAAAGACAATAATTACTAGGATGAGTCAAATGAAAACCTTAAATCTGTAATAAAAAATCGAAATTTCGCGCCGTTATCCTGTAAGTTGGTAAGCTTGCTACAAACAGCGTGCAGAATGGCCTGCAGGTGGCAGCATCGTGCAAATGCACACATACTGTCGCAGTATCAGTATAAAGATGGGCACACCACTTGCGACTTGCACAAGGGAAGAACAGCGTTCTGTTATTCGGTTTGTGCATAGTGAAGTGCGAAACCTATTGAAATATATCGACGAATGAAGGTTCAGTGCGGTGGTGCATGTTTGTCACAGCAGCAAGTCTACGAACGGAGTAGGAAGTTCGCAAATGGTGGTGACTTCAGTGGAAGATGCTCCTCATCCTGGTCAGGCACAATGAGTTGTGACTCCACAGAACATTGCAGCAGTTGAACCCATAGCGAAGGAAAACCGTCGAGTGATACTGAATGACATTGCAGCATGTTTACAGATTAGTCATGCGTCAGCACACCACGTTGCGCATGAGTGCTCGAAATGGTTCAAATGGCTCTGAGCACTATGGGACTTAACATCTGTGGTCATCAGTCCCCTAGAACTTAGAACTACCTAAACCTAACTAACCTAAGGACATCACACATCAATGCCCGAGGCAGGATTCGAACCTGCGACCGTAGCGGTCACGCGGTTCCAGACTGAAGCGCCTAGAACCGCACGGCCACACCGGCCGGCCTGCATGAGTGCTCCAGTTTCACAAAGTGTCTGCAAGATGGGTGCCACGGCAGCTGGCTCCTGAAATGAGAGAACGACGTGTTGATGCTTGTGAAGAACTTCTTCGGCGCTTTGAACGAGAAGGTGATAGCTTCCTTGCAAGCATCGTTACTGGGGACGAAATCACAGACCTGGATTTTGAATGTCTTCCTCATGCACCATACTCACCAGACCTTGCCCCAAGTGATTTCCATATGTTTGGACCACTCAAAGACGCAATGGGAGGAAAGAAGTTCCTTTCTGATTAAGAGGTACGCCACGCGGTGTATGAGTGGTTGCGCGGACTACCAAAAGAATTTTTTTCTAAAGGAATTTATGCACTTTGTAAGTGCTGTAGGACTTGCATTGAGAGTGGGGAAGATTGAAAAGTGATACAGCTTTCTACCATTTCCGCACAATAAACAATATTTAAAAAAATATTTAAGGTTTGCATTTGACTCACCCTCGAACACTGAAGTCACCCGCGACTTATGATGGTCCCTTGGACGTTAAAAAAGACGGTACATGTTTTTTAATAGTGGGTATGTGATCTCCACGGACGGCAGTACACTCTCTGCGACATGTTCCCGTGCTGCCCACGAGGTTGGTAAAGGGTTCTTGTGATAGGGCATTCTATTCCTCCTTCAGCGCGGCTGAAGACTGCTGGATGCAATATGTCTCCTCAGCATATCTCGCACGTGCTCGATGGGATTTATGTCTGGGGAAGGGGCAGGCCGGTCCATTCAGCGAATATCCTCCCTTTCCGGGAAGTCCTCTAGCTGCGCTGTTTGATAGGGCCGCACACTGTGATCCATAAAAATGAAATCAAGACCGAAAGAACCGCTGAAAAGACGCCCATTGGGAAGGGGTTGAGAGTCACAATAACGCTGGGCTATCAATGTACCGTATTCAAAGACTAGGAGGTCAGTACACCTATGCAACATTATCACCCCTCCACACCAAAATACGTGGCCCACAAAAACGAGTTTGTTCATCAGTGTTCCTGCGTGCATTACGTGTTCGCACCTCTCGCCGTATAAGCATACGTCTAAAATCGCTGCTAACACTGAATCTGCTCTCATCCGAGGAGACAACGCAACCTCTGATCTCACTGGTCCAGCCCACGCTCTTGGCACCAGCACAAACAGTACCGCCAGTGTTCCAGTGTCAACGGAACACAACGTACTGGTTGTTGGGCAAAGAGACAACCTCCATGCAGTCGCCGTGCCACTGTAGAGCGTGAGATTGCATGCCTTGTAACGTCGTTAATCGTAGTTGCAATTGCACTCGCTGTTTGAGTGGGTCCCTTCTCTTGCCTGGTACACAATGTGGCGGTCATCGGCTGCTGAGTTGACTGTGGTCGACCACCTCTTCTCCTTAGGGCAGCAGTGTCTGCAGTTCGGAACGCTTTCTACGCAAGTGAAACAATTCTGTGACCAATACCAAACTCTTGGGCTACACTCGTCACATTTCGTCCTTCTTCCAGTTTCTGGATGACTCTTCCCCACATCCAGATGCTGTCTCCGGCCCATGGTGTAATAAAGAATACCATCACAGTGCACCGTAACTGCTCACTGATTGACACCCACACAGCCTTCTCCCGTTCCTTAAAAAAAAGTTCAAATAGCTCTGAGCAGTATGGGACTTAACTTATGAGGTCGTCAGTCCCCTAGAACTTAAAACTACTTAAACCTAACTAACCTAAGGACATCACACACATCCATGCCCGAGGCAGGAATCGAACCTGTGACCATAGCGATCGCGCAGTTCTAGACTGTAGCGCCTAGAACCGCTCTGCCACCCTGGCCGGCCTCTCCCGTTCCTTCAACTGCCTCATGTTGCAGGGTAAACCCCGTTTGACGCTCTACTCACGCTGACCTCACACCATTTGAGGACCAACTTTCTGTGCACGACTGTGTGCAGAGTAGTTAATATGCTAGGTTTCTTTATCTAGCTGGTCCTTAAGTTTTGAAGAGCAGTGTAGTTTTGAGGTTACAGATATATTCTGAGCCACCAAACTTTCCATTTTATCGAAAGTTCTTCAGGTAAACATGCGTTTCATTTTTACGTTTTTCTTATGTACCAGCAACTATAGTATTTGAGCACTGAAAGGTCAACAAAATAAAGGAAAGGAATGCTGTTTCAGACTGGTATGTTAAGCATTTAAAGGGTGGTCTTCGACCATCATATTTCCATTGACTGGAAATCTCATTGTTAGCTGAAGCGAAGCGTATTGTACCAAGCGAGCATAAAAGAGGGCTACGTGTTTCTTCAATACTGGCCTCCGCTGTTGACACTGTGTGTGCATCGATCAGATGCGTGATAACATGGAGAGATCTTGAAATGACTAGGCAGTTCGTTCACATTATTCCTTGATGCAGTTATGATGTCCTCGGGTGCCTTGTCCTCTTAATTAAAGATAGGCGTCAGTGATCAGCCGTGTACGTACATGATTACAGACGAACAGCTAAATTTTCTGCCATCAGCCATTAAGACACTAGTAAATTTCCAATCACTGTATTACGCTGCCATTTTCTTTAACAAGTGGGCGGGCAAACATTCTGAATCCACGTTCATAAAAGATTAATTCACGTGCAACTTCTTGGAACTTATCGTTTAGATATACATTCATTAAAGCGTACATAATCGTGTGACGAGCGGTTCCTGTTTCAAGACAAACACTCTCATCCGCAGTACCACTACGGTCAGACTTTATCAGGGTCACATAAAACAGATACTACCACCATTTTCCGCAATCGGAATTGCGAGAATTATTTTTTTCTGTTTCTGGCAACTGATATGAGGAATCAGTTTTTTAACAACGTATCATTTATTGCCGTTACTTACTGGACCATTCTCAACACAAACTGCTAGTCTGTATCTCTACACTTTTCTTATTCTTGTCAACTGTTGCCAGTGACAATGCCCTGGGTGGAGCTCAGTTTTGGAGAAATGTTATCTGAATATAGATTTTGTCACTTCTTTTGTCTTGTTATTTACGTACATATGTAAATGTTTATGTTACGTAATCGTGTATACAGGGTGGTCAGAAACAGTCTGAGAAGCTGTTAAGAGTGTTACAGGGTAGACTGTGCTGAGAAATAATTGTTAGGCAAAAAAGCTCGATATGTTGTGCCGTTTCCAAGTCAATTAGCATTAAAGTTATCCAGTCAGACCGTGCGCATACAAATTAAGTGCCCCGCCAGGTACTATTAGTGGCAGTTGTCCTTATAGCGTAGTTGATAGCGCACGAGACTGCTCAGCCTTTGGTTCGGTTTCATTCCTTACTACTGTTCCATGTCCTATTTTTGTATCGTTCTCTTGTTTGGTTTTAAGAAACCAAACGAAGACGCCGTCTCTGGCGGGTCACTTGATTTGCGAGTGCATCAGCTTAATTGACTATCTTTAATCCTGATTGATTCGACAACGGGGCAACGTATCGAATTTTTTTATTAACATTTATTTCTCAGCACAGCTCACCCTTGAACAACCTGAAAAACATTCCAGACTGTTTCTAACCAGTCCGAATATTTAATTTATTCTTGTAGGATGCTTCTTACAAGAATAAATAAGAATAAAATTGTCGTCAATCTTTCGAACATCTTATTTACTTTTACGTTGTCCATGTCCTTCTCTATGTCGGCTATACAGGTATAATGACTTTTCTTTATCCTTCTTTTAATTTCTTAGTGCAAGGTGAGAATTGCTTCTCTCGTGTTTTTAACCTCTCTTAAACTAAACTGAACTTCATATTAGCTTTTCTGAAACTAATCTTCATGTTACTTCTCTTAAACGTTTTGCCGTTTTTGTGGCATAAAGTAAACGGTGGTTTTCGGAGTCTGTAGGTATGTAGAGGTAGATGTGGTGACACTGGACTTGCATTTAAGAGGACGGCACTTCAAATATCAATCTGGCCATTTAGATTTAGTTTCTCCATGGTTTGCCTAATCCACTGAAAGCAAATATCGGGATGGTTTCTTTGAAACAGATGCGACGATTCCCACAGATATACGGCAGACCAGAATCATGAAAACCTGCCCAGAATTGCTAAATAGGCTCCACTATGCCAAAAGTGGCTGTATTGGGGTTTGTTACTGTTATGGCAAAACTGAAAGATTCAAAGTGGCGAATTCAATATGGCGAAAAGAATGTGCCAAAAATTAATGAAGTGGACAAGAAATGTTTTCCGTGAACATTTATAATTTCAACGGTAATTTTTATAACGAAACTGGCTCTCTTACTGTCTTTATTACGGAAGATATAGGTTAGTAATAAAAATTGAAAGCTTTATAAGTCTTTTTAATCTTCTCTTTCTAGTACCTCTTGTTCTTCATCGTTATTTCTTTCTATAGTTTCTTCCTTACCGACGTTTCTATCCTCTTCATGATCCTGAGCATCTGATTCCTCGTAATCCTGGGAACAGGTACAAAGAGGGCAACAGTTTTCGATTACAAAGTTTACGTTTTCCACGGAAATAGTTTCCACAAAGAACAAATATTTTAACAAAATTAAATTTACTAAAGAAAAGTTTATGGATATGAAATAACATAATTAGCTTATAAACAGCACTTTTTATATATTTCAAAAGTTTTTTATATTTAATAATTATATTTTTATTTTGTAACAGATTATTAGAAATAACAACTGTCTGGTTATGTGTGCACATGTGGTTTTTTCTTATTTTATTAAAATGTTGAATTCTATTTTCTCAGTTAAATAACGAAATTTTGAACATATCGCTTAAACTTGTGGCTAGTAGGTGAATTTTAAGTCTGATTCGCGAAGATAGTAGTACATACTTAAGGACGGAATGAAAAAGAAAATGGAATGTCGTGGAATCTAAAACTCACCTTTCTTTCGCTCCCATTTTACAATTTTTCTCCTTTTTGCTTGAATTCCGGTAAGAAGTTAATTAACAAAAACAATTATTAATTACTGATTAAATAAAGAAATAAATGTTCGTAATTAAGAACTTGCATTCTGGAATAGCCAAAATTTAAAAATAATTTCCGACTAATTTCGCTAAGCAAAACTATTTCATCCGAACGAAATTCAACCATTGGAGGAAACAGGTGACTGCTTTTAAGAGCTGGCTTCAATAGCCCCAGCATTACTCTAGCCTACCTATTAAACGAAACTTCTTAGCTCCGAACTGTAGTTTGGTTTCTGGCCACGTTCTCGGAATCCTGACCTACTGTGTGCCATCCTTCCCTAACCCTCCTTACATTTCGTCTAACAAACTCGTTCCTGAGAGGACTGTATTTTTCCTGTTTTCTGTACTGTCTGTCACGTGAGGTACTCCCACCAATTTCCGTGTGTGGTGGGCGACTGTTATGAATTAGCAAGTATCCCCAACGACTCTACACCACAGACAGCCTCTGCTGCCCGTAAAAGTATGCTACACACAGTGAGATACTTCTGTAATACAGCTGTTTGTCAGAACAAAGTTTTCAACGAGTCCCAACCAGTGAAGTTTTGAGACTCAGCGATTTTGCTAGAACTTGATAAGTACAATACGATAAATTACAATTGTTCCGCAACCTCTTGGAAATCCTGACACGTTTTAAGTGGCATTATCTTTCCAGAGTATTACCTAATCGTCCGCCCTTAAAGATATTTCACTTGATCGATGAGATGACGCACACGCGATCCAAGTAACAAAGCGTACGTCCCAGCATTCGACGTAATTAGGAGAAGGGGTTTGCAAGATTGATTGTAGACACAAAATAATGCTCTTCCAAGGGGGCCGACAGATCTGTTAATCACGAATTTTGATGACTCTTGGGTATGTTGTAGGTGGACCTCTTCCGAGTACCAAGCCAGCGGCTTTTCATGCAACGGCCCTAGTTTCCGAGAAAATCGGTGTTGAAGTTTTATGCGTACCTTCTCTACCCGCAATGTTCGCAATGTTCTAGCTAAGCGAGCGTAGCGCAGCGGCTAAGCCTGACGACTACAACGCTGCAAGTACAGATTCACCAAACCTGTGATATTTACTTTTAAGGGCACGTTAAATTTTTCAAGAAGAAAATTCAAAATGCTCCAGACTTCATAAAGACTAATATAGAAACCGTTTCGAGGGAAGATTCCATTAAAAAAACACTCTAAGACAAAGAAGGACCACCGCGAAGGAATTATAAGAATGGGACGGAAAAAAGTACGTATGAAGTACATCTAAGGACATACGAACACAATTTCATATGGATGATTTATTCAAGAGAAAGACCTACTCAAATTGACCAAGTCAAGAGAAAAGCGGCTCCAAACATGTTTTCGTTGGTCATCGGGGCTCACTTCGAAGCGGGACTCGTCACTGAAGACAATTCTATTTCTGTCAATGAGATTCCAGGCCAAAAAAATGTTTAGAGACAGCGACGGTGTACCAACATGACTGTGTCCGGCATAAGGCCCGACAACCAGAAGCGACGGTCTTGGGTGTCATTGCTTTTCGTAGCGGGACCCCTTTGTTTATCATTCACGACACCCTTACAGCACAGAAGTATGTCGACGATATTCTACGCCTCGTTTTATTGACATTCATGGCAAACCATCCTGGGCTTACATTTCAGCAAGATAATTCCCGCCCGCACACTGAGTTTCCACTGCTTGTTTTCCTGCTACCCAAACCTCACCTTGACCAGCAAGGTCGCCGGATCTCTTTCCAATTGAGAACGTTGGAGTATTATGTGCGGGGACCTCCAAATCTCAGTATTTTCATGATCTAATGGGCTAATGGGACAAAATTTGGCACGATACCTCTCACGAGAACATCCAACAACTCTATCAATCAATGCCAGTGCTTGCATTAGGACCAGAGGTGGACCAACGCGTTATCAACTTACTCAATTCGTGAAGTTCTTCCTCGTGACTAAATCATCCAGTTTTTCTGAAATTGTAATCATTTGTGTGTCTATATACGAGTATATGCATCACATTTACCGATTTTCGTTCCTTTTGGATAATTCCTTCGTGGTGTGTCGTTTTTTTTCTCTTTGTCTTCGAGTGAAGATCCTTTAATTCTGCATCATATTAGCGCATCTGCTTTTAAAGGGTTGATCAAATACTTGTGGTTCGCATCGGAGTTGATCGAAGGAAAGCAGTCTTTTCGAATCCAAACGAACTGTGTTTTCCGGTATCGCAACTGAAAGATCCATGCCTGCCAGTGTGGCCGTGCGGTTCTAGGCGCTTCAGTCTGGAACCGCGCGACCGCTACGGCCGCAGGTTCGAATCCTGCCTCGGGCATGGATGTGTGTGCTGCCCATAGGTTAGTTAGGTTTAAGTAGTTTTAAATTATAGGGGACTGATGACCTCAGATGTTAAGTCACATAGTGCTCAGAGCCATTTTTTTGAAAGATCCGTGAGCCCCCAAGGTAGTTGCTTTCTTTACATGAGCGTGATATTTTACGAATTTTGTGTTCCAGTTGCTTCTGCGATAAACACCATCTGGAATTCTGTCCTAGCACCGGCAATCACAAGTAAGACATGTATGTAATGTATTCTACAACAAGCATAATATACTTTTGAAGACATTTTGCTGTAATTATCGACTTATTAATTAAGTTACTACTGCGAAAATGACTATTTTTGAATAATTTTGTATGTCAGATACTATTAAATGATGTTCTATAGGATGAAATGGAAAAAAAATGTACACAGGCAAGATCTGAACCCTTACCGCAAGGGCTCTCTTACTCGAAACATAATGAACATTAAGGGTGTAGGAGGTACATATAAAATTTCAGCAGCGATTTTCTCGGAACCTAGGGGCCGTCACATAAAATGCCGCTAGCGAGGTATTTAGGGCAGTTTCCTCCCAACATACATAAGACTCACGGAAATCCGTGATTAACAGGACTGGTGGGCACCTTGTTGAGGCACTTGATATCACAAGAGCTGTAGTTCAAGACAAGAAATGTATGTGGAATATTTTGATTGATTCTGCTTGATGTACTGAAAGAATGGTTCGGGAACTGCATTCTGACTAGGGAGCAGCCTGAGGCCACTGTCATGGGCCTCGATTGGCTGCCATATTCTCCGGATCTGAACACATGCGACTCCTTTTTGTGAGGCTATATTAAAGACAAGGTGTATAGCAATAACCCAAAAACCATTTCTGAGCTTAAAACGAGGAGGTCCTCGAAAGCATCGATGTTCCGTCACTTCAGCGGGCCATGGAGAACTTCGCTATTCGTCTGCACCACATCATCGGCAATGGTGGGAGGCATAACGAACCCATCATAACCGACATCCGAATATCTTTAGTGACGTTTACATGTTGTGTGGACGCCTTAGTTTGTAACTAATTTACGTTTTTATTTTTTTCATATAGTTCAGTAATTTGTAAATAATAGATTTCAGCTGTCAGTCGTCCTTTTGAAATTGAGTATTCAATGAACTGTGGATGAAGCCCGACCGACAGGCATTACATGCATTGATAAAAAATGACAGTGCATTGAGAATGGCTAGTTTATAGCTGAGATCTAGATCTGCCAATAAAATTCAAAAAGGACGACTGATAGCTTAAATTTATTATTTACAAGTCAATATAACAGTCACTGCGTGCAACAGCCTTCTGAATGGAAGGTAACCTGATGATTCAGTAATTGTCACCCTGTATGTTGTCTCGTGGTGGAGATGGAATAAACAAGAATACAAACAATTTGTTAGCAATGGACGAAATTTTTAGGATCTTCCTTTTGAAGCGTGGACTATAGTGTGAAACTCATTCCAGGTATCACTCCTCCTCTAATGAAACACATTCGCAGTTTTGTATTTTGCATAAACTAATTTTCGTCCTACACCATCCACAGTCTTGCAAAATACAGCTTTGTTAAAAGTCGTCTGATCCCGCCAATCGGTTGTTTTCGCTTTGTCAGTGGAACTTTACAGCAGCAAGATCGTCTATTCATTTTCCATACTAACAATAAATGAAGACTAGCCTTACACTCTATGCCGTTCAGTAAGAGTGAACGAATAATCTAGTATGAAACGATTGCAGCGTCGTAGTTCTCATACTCTTCGTACTAACGGAAGTACTGCGGGAACAAAGGAAGGCCGTTAGCACTGATGTTACAGCGCCGCCTCGATTTGTGAAGCGTGCAACCAGAACGCTAGACCCATATTTGTTCCATATCTGGTCCCCATAACACCCTTTCTTATTACAGGAACAGAGCATACGCGATGCGCTCAAATAGGTCAAGACCGCACAATATTCAGCACTAACTCTAGTTAACCAGGAGAGCGGAATCTTACGACAGAATGCAGAAATTTCCCAAAATTTCCCTACCAGGCACTCGATGGCTGTAAACCAGATGCTCACATTGTTTCTGGATTTCAAGAAGGGACTCTAACCCACGACTCGCCGCAGACTAAGCAGGAAGCAAACAGCCATTTCCAACACACTTCCAACAAAACGTGGCCGCCCCGGTAACGGTCAACACGTCCGCCTCGAAACTCCAGGCGGACCAAACTGCCGAAGCCAGACCCACGGCCGTTACATGGAGCTGCCAGTAAAATGTCGCCCACCAGTAGCAGTACTGCAGTTTACCAACCTCCTTGCCATGGCTCATGCGCAACCTCTCGAAGCACTACGTCGCTAACCCAATCGGAACGCTCGAGCCTTCGTTAGCAGGCAATGGGCCGAAGACGTTACACTAGAGAGCTCACCCATCGCCGACGAAGATCGTACCACAGTCCCTCTAGCATGCTGCGTTGCGTCAATAATGGCAGTTAAAGTCGCTTTGTCAAGACAGAGAACTCACAAGGTTATGACGTCTTTACTATCGGCAATATCGATAACACAACGGAAATGGCCTCTCTACTGTAATAAAAGCTCTCAGCTGGCGAATTGTCCCACTTGACTAAAAATAACAAGACATATCAGTTTTCAAATACCGCCACAGAACAGGTGCGGCCACAGCATCGCAGCATCGCAGTTATTACTCCACACCTGAGGAATAAGATGAGGGGATATTAAGATCTGGAGGTCATTAGAGACGACGCATTAGCTCTAAGTATGATCGGGGAAGGAACCAACAGCACCTTTTTTCGAGGAATCATGTCAGCATTCACCTATAGTGAGTATATAAAATATAAATACCTGTTCCATGACTTTATGAACTGCCTCATGCTTGTATTCTCGGGGTAAATATATCATTCTTTCACGGTAAGGAACAGAAAAATTTCTCCTCTTCCATTCAAATGAAATTACGAAACGGATCTCAATAATGAAATGAGCAAACTGACATAAGATTTTTTCCTTTGTTGTTATTTCAACCCCGTCCTTCGATATGAGCGGAGGTTAGTCTGACTGCGGTACAACATCCCGTTCTCTAGTCTAGAGAATTTACAAAAGTTAATGAAGAAATGACAAATCGTGTATATGGATGCAAAAAATTAAAAGATTTTAAAATACGGTGTAGAGGAGATTGTAAATGTGCAGAGGGGTTTTCTTCGCTTAAAGTTTAAAAACGAAAATAAAAATCGCTGATACATAAAGATGAAGGAGGAATTTTTGAGAGGAGGTTAGAGTGAAATCTGCATGAACCCCAGCTTCAGTGAGGGAGGCTTCTCGTCGTATCATTTGTTGGATGTGGAGTCCCTTTAGATGTTTTTGATTATCGAGAGTGAGTGATTTGAGTTTGAGGATTTTTGGATCCAGGTTTGAGAGGATAAAGATGCGAATTACAGGGGAATATGTTGGAGGGGGAGGAGTTGTGACCATGTATGGTGTGTCGTCAGGTTGAGTTTGCGGGTTTTAGTTGTGGGAGAGAGGTTTGCTGACAACCAGCAGTACCGTATGTAACAAGTGAAGAACAACGCCCAACGTCATGGAGAAGCGATACAGTTTTACATACAGAATGTTTTGGTGTTTGCCACATCCTGAATCCAAATATGACAAAGTTGACGAAATCTCGCACTTGATGAGACCAGTCACAGAAGGGATGTACCAGTCTCATCTGGAAAAGGATGTCACAGTAACGAAAGAATTAGCCAGTGGCGCCAGTACCTCGAGGAAATGCAGCAGAAAAAGTATCGGACGAAAGAAGTATGACCAGCATCCGAATGTGGTCCACTGTTGGAGTTATGGAAGACCACCACAACCTAGCCTCTCTCCTTCGCCAGGTAGTAAGAGAAGACATAAAACAGTTTATAGCAGCGAGAACTGTCGGACGAAGTAAGCAAGGAATAACTACCATTAATGTCGACTACATACGTCAGCAGGTAATAGGGCTTTTAGAAGCGCCCTGAGTAATGGATTCGGCCCACTCGGACTTAAGCTGCAGTTGTCAAACGATAATGTCATCCATATAGCAAAGTAACGTCGTTCACTTCAGTTGTCGAAGCAGGTTGTCCATCAAACGTTCAAAGTCTAAACGGCATAACTTGAAACTCACAAAGGCCGTCAGGCGTTATTAAGACAGTCTTTTTCCGATTGGCTTCTTTAGGCTCGATTTGTCAGGAGCCTACAGCATGCACTGTTAACAAATACTTTGCTCCTTTCATGTAGTCTAGGAGGTCATAATTCTGTAGGAATTTGTTCAGTAGTCGGTATTCGACGCAGAAATGCCTTGCGTCTGCCTTCATGAGGAACGCAGGAGAATGCCAAGGTCACTCTGAAGGAACAAAGATATCATCTTGCCGTATCTGCTCCCATTCATCATTCATCACTTCATAAGAGCGCTGACTGTTAGTGGCCGATACCCAGTGCTGATACGGTGTTTTACCATAGGCCTCTTGGAGTGCCACTTCTCATGGAACTCGACGATCCGAATGCGAGCCAGCTGTGTGCTTCCTCAGTCCTGGTTATGAGATGTTTCAAGTGGTCATCCTGAGTATCGTTGTTGTTGTGGTCTTCAGTCCTGAGACTGGTTTGATGCAGCTCTCCATGCTACTCTATCCTGTGCAAGCTTCTTCATCTCCCAGGACCTACTGCAACCTACATCCTTCTGAATCTGTTTAGTGTATTCTTCTCTTGGTCTCCTTCTATGATTTTTACCCTCCACGCTGCCCTCCAATACTAAATTCGTGATCCCTTGATGCCTCAGAACACGTCCTACCAACCGATCCCTTCTTCTAGTTAAGTTGTGCCACAAACTTCTCTTCTCCCCAATCCTATTCAATACCTCCTCATTAGTTACATGATCTACCCATCTAATCTTCAGCATTCTTCTGTAGCGCCACATTTCGAAAGCTTCTATTCTCTTCTTGTCCAAACTAGTTATCATCCATGTTTCACTTCCATACATGGCTACGCTCCATACAAATACTTTCAGAAACGACTTCCTGACACTTAATTCAATACTCGATGTTAACAAATTTCTCTTCTTCAGAAACGCTTTCTTTCCCATCGCTAGTCTACATTTGATATCCTCTCTACTTCGCCCATCATCAGTTATTTTGCTCCCCAAATAGCAAAACTCCTTTACTACCTTAAGTGTGTCATTTCCTAATATAATTCCCTCAGCATCACCCGACTTAATTAGACTACATTCCATTATCCTCGTTTTGCTTTTGTTGATGTTCATCTTATACCCTCCTTCCATGACACTGTCCATTGCGTTCAACTGCTCTTCCAAGTCCTTTGCTGTCTCTGACAGAATTACAATGTCATCGGCGAACCTCAAAGTTTTTATTTCGTCTCCATGGATTTTAATACCTACTCCGAATTTTTCTTTTGTTTCCTTCACTGCTTGTTCAATATACAGATTGAATAACATCGGGGGTAGGCTACAACCCTGTCTCACTCCCTTCCCAACCACCAACCACTGCTTCCCTTTCGTGCCCGTTGACTCTCATAACTGCCATCTGGTTTCTGTACAAATTGTAAATAGCCTTTCGCTCCCTGTATTTTACCCCTACCACCTTCAGAATTTGAAAGAGAGGATTCCAGTCAATATTGTCAAAAGCTTTCTCGAAGTCTACAAATGCTAGAGACGTAGGTTTGCCTTTCCTTAATCTAGCTTCTAAGATAAGTCGTAAGGTCAGTATTGCCTCACGTGTTCCAATATTTCTACGGAATCCAAACTGATCTTCCCCGAGGTCAGCTTCTACAAGTTTTTCCATTCGTCTGTAGAGAACACGCGTTAGTATTTTGCATCCGTTACTTATTAAACTGATTGTTCGGTAATTTTCACATCTGTCAGCACCTGCTTTCTTTGGGATTGGAATTATTATGTTCTTCTTGAAGTCTGAGGGTATTTCGCCTATACATCTTGCTCACCAAATGGCAGAGTTTTGTTAGGCCTGGCTGTCTCAAGGCTCTCAGTAGTTCTAATGGAATGTTGTCTACTCCCGGGGCCTTGTTTCGACTCAGGTCTTTCAGTGCTCTGTCAAACTCTTCACGCAGTATCGTATCTCCCATTTCATCTTCAGCTACATCCTCTTCCATTTCCATAATATTGTCCTCAAGTAGATTGCCCTTGTATAGGTTCTCTATACACTCGCTCCACCTTTCTGCTTTCCCTTCTTTGCTTAGAACTGGGTTTCCATCTGAGCTCTTGATATTCATACAAGTGGTTCTCTTTTCTCCATAGGTCTCTTTAATTTTCCTGTAGGCGGTATCTATCTTACACCTAGTGAGATAAGCCTCTACATCCTTACATTTGTCCTCTAGCCATCCCTACTTAGCCATTTTGCACTTCCTGTCGATCTCATTTTTGAGACGTTTGTATTCCTTTTTGCCTGCTTCACTTACTGCATTTTTATATCTCCTCCTTTCATCAATTAAGTTCAATATTTCTTCTGTTACCCAAGGATTTCTATTAGCCCTCGTCTTTTTACCTACTTGATCCCCTGCTGCCTTCACTACTTCATCCCTCAGAGTTACCCATTCTTCTTCTACTGTATTTCTTTCCCCCATTCCTGTCAATTGTTCCCTTATGCTCTCCCTGAAACTCTGTACAACCTCTGGTTCTTTCAGTTTATCCAGGTCCCATCTCCTTAAATTCCCACCTTTTTGCGGTTTCTTCAGTTTTAATCTACAGTTCATAACCAATAGATTGTGATCAGAGTCCACATCTGCCCCTGGAAATGCCTTACAATTTAAAACCTGGTTCCTATATCTCTGTCTTACCATTATGTAATCTATCTGAAACCTGTCAGTATCTCCAGGCTTCTTCCATGTATACATCTTTCTTTTATGATTCTTGAACCAAGTGTTAGCTATGATTAAGTTGTGCTCTGTGCAGAATTTTATCATGCGGCTTCCTCTTTCATTTCTTAGCCCCAATCCATACTCGCCTACTACGTTTCCTTCTCTCCCTTTTCCTACTACCGAATTCCAGTCACCCATGATTATTAAATTTTCGTCTCCCTTCACTATCTGAATAATTTCTTTTATTTCATCATACATTTTTTTCAATTTCCTCGTCATCTGCCGAGCTAGTTGGCATATAAACTTGTACTACTGTAGTAGGCGTGGGCTTCGTGTCTATCTTGGCCACAATAATGCGTTGACTATGCTGTTTGTAGTAGCTTACCCGCACTCCTATTTTTTAGTCATTATTAAACCGACTCCTGCATTACCCCTATTTGATTTTGTATTTATAACCCTGTATTCACCTGACCAGAAGTCTTGTTCCTGCCACCGAACTTCACTAATTCCCACTATATCTAACTTTAACCTATCCATTTCCCTTTTTAAATTTTCTAACCTACCTGCCCGATTAAGGGATCTGACATTCCACGTTCCGATCCGTAGAACGCCAGTTTTCTTTCTCCTGATAACGACGTCCTCTTGAGTCCTCTGAGTATCATCCAGTACAAATGGGAACAGTGTATCCTTTGTCGTTAACTGGAGACCCTCTGGAAGATCATGAAGCTTTGACTGGAGGGTCTGCCTTCGATGTTCATGATAATGAAGAGGATGTGATAAAACGACCAGAACACTAGGGCTGCCGGTGCTGACATGCGTAAGACCATTGACAAGATCTCGATCCAGGTTAATGTAGTCGGCTATAATGAGAACTTCTGAAACAGCAAATAGTTGTTTTTTCAGGAGAGTGTGCGACACTATCAGCTGTGCGGGTTGCCTTCTGGAGTAGCCGTTAACGTCGGCGACTGGCGTGCTACAGATTGCCAGTTAAATTTGTCTTCCAGCAATTATTTGTTTCTGGAAACTTCTTGAGTTTGTAATATCGGTATATTCTAGAATATTCGATGTCTGTGTAGGTAGTATCACTCTCTGTCCAGACGTTCAGTTCTCTTCTGATTGTACGGTACTGTTTTTCATAAATGTGGTTTCAGTTATAAGAATTGTACTTCACTCAAGACCCTACTTTCGGATTTAGGGTAGATTCCCCTGAAACGTCCAGCTCTACTGCTCCTCGAGCAGAAGTTCATAAAAGCATTCGGTGACCTTGTCTGATCCATCTTTAACGTTTATCTTCACCCATATATTTCCGCATTCGGGTTCAAAATGACTCTGAGCACTATGCGACTCAACTTCTGAGGTCATCAGTCGCCTAGAACTTATAACTACTTAAACCTATCTAACATAAGGACATCACACACATCCATGCCCGAGGCAGGATTCGAACCTGCGACCGTAGCGGTCGCTCGGTTCCAGACTGTAGCGCCTAGAACCTCACGGCCACTCCGGTCGGCTCCGCATTCGGAATCTGTACAAACCACACTATGTACTATCGTATTTTTACAGGTATAAACACACTTCCCTCATCAACCCTAAACCTAACTGTACTATATGCGGTACACTCCCTTCGAAATTTAGAATTTCATTTGTATTATCATTTGTCTAGTACTTTGCAGCCATTGTTACCGATTATAAGTGAGGGTAGTTCCGGGATCTTTCCGCAGATCCTCCTGCCGTTAAGTAATACTATATTGTCAAGATCTCTCTCCAACCGTTCAATACGAATGCGACCCTCTTTAATTAATGAGGATAGTATTCTCCCTTGTCTGAAATCAGATCGTATCCTGTCAGAACTATGGAAGCAGGATAGAGATATCCGACAACATCCACAAATGTATGCAACCTGAACTCTGATGCCCTCGTAGCCACTTCCTGCGCGTAGTGCACGCCTGGCCTATTACGGTACTCTTATAATTAATTGTCCACGCGATGGTGGAGGTCGAGAAACCAACATCCCAGATCGTCACAGAATCGACTGCGCATTTGGTTTTTGCCTCCACCCGGATGCAAAGCAGAGCACCACTATCAGCCCTGATATGCAAAATGGTAACCTTGATTTCACCGTGTGAGCGTGGCTGGCTGTCTTCACCAAAGTAGCAGTTATCTGTAAGAACCGAGTATGCGTTCAAAATTCACACGGTAGGCGTCTTTCGTGCCTACATGAACTACGATTTGTAGTCAGTGCACCCAGTGCGCCAAATTGCTCCCAGTAGGGCCTCCTTTGAAGTATCACCCCTCCCCCATCTCCCAACCCTGCTGGCAAGCAAACGAAGTGGACACTGGCCTTCCTTCCCGAGCTGCCATTTCCCTAAGGATCTCCACCTGCCTAACGTCGTAGCTGCAAAAGACAAGCAGTCTCACCTTCTGCGCTTGTCCGGGCCTATCAGAAAGATCAGCCCCAGTCCCAACAGACGAGGCGTACCACGCTGTCTCAGATCTTCATCCAGCAGTGAAAATTACTTCAAACGAGTACCCAATTTCGCCTTCTGCCTACTGATTCACAATCCCACCAATGTTCGCCGTTTACTGTCAGCTAGGTGTCGACTGAGGAGGACGAGCGAATGGGAAGGCACTGCGACATTTGAGTTCCCAACAGAAGCGATAGACACCAAAGGTGCCAAAATATTCGTCACAACTGCCACAACACCACCACAGTTCAGAACATCTGCTTTAAACCTGTCGACCGTACCCAGTACAACTTCCAGGAGTTAATGGACAGTGGCCAATTGGTTCTGTATCTGTGCACAACAGGAGCAGAGTAGACAGTGTCCGCGTAGTTTTCCGTCTATACTCAAGTACTATAGCACTAACCCAAGCAGTCGTAGGGTGCACTGCTGTTACGCTACTCCGAAGTCCGCTCACACAGCGTAAAAACAATAAAAATTACGCGAAAGGTTAGAAAAATAAGTGTACACTGGCCAACACAGTAAAATACACAGAAACGATTTACTTCTTTGCAAAAGCACGTTGGTACAGAAACTAAATTCTGCGTACGAGGTGTGTGAGTAAAGTAATGTGACTGACAACACTGGGAGCGGTCTGGCAACGCTGTTTTGTTCTACTTGTGTAGACCGGTGTGTTCATCCCTTCCAGGTGCTGAGTCTGAGTTTCAGCTCCGCACAGTCATCACGCGATTTTTGAGAGTGTCATCAGTGAAGTTATGTTTTTGTTGTGTGATAAGAAAATGAAATAATGTAATTTAAAGCAGCCCCATGCCATCAAGTTTCGTCTTAAATTTTGGGAATCCGTTGACTGCGACCTTTGAAAAGTCGACACAGGCCTATGGGGAACATTTATTTTTAAGAGCGCAAGTTTTTCACTGACAGAAATCATTCTTGGAAGACCGAGAGCAAGTTAAATATGAACTTCGCTCAGAGAGATCTTCAACTTCAAAAACCGACTAAAACGACGAAGGTGTGCGTGCTCTTGTGAGACCAGTCCGGCTTTTAACAATAAGGACTAGTTAAACACTTTCCTCATACGTCAAATTTTAACCGAAGTGTGGCACGTGCTATAGATTTGTGCCAAAATGATGGTGGAAAAGCTCACAATTGAGGGGAAGGACACTCGGAGAAGTGGATACGTTGATCTTCCTGAGAGGACTGCCAATGACCTCGAATGATTCAGTCGTGTTATCACATGTGATGAATCCTGGATTTTAGAGTACGATCCGGAGACAAAGTGGCAAAGTGAGGAGTGGCACACTGAGACATCTCCTCGACAGAGAAAAGTTCGAATGATCAAATCAAAGATCAAGACAATGCTGATTTGATTTTTTGACAGCAGAGGTACGTGCATAACGAATTGGTTCCTCAGGACTAGCTGTTAACCAAGTATTTTACAAAGATAACCTTGAAAGGCTGAGAAAAAGCCTGACTTGAGTAACACCATGGACTGTAGGGAAATGGACGCTGCCTCATGACTCCCTAAGTCAGACGGCCACTTCCTGTTGTTCCACAGCCGTCCCCCCCCCCCCCCCTCCCCGCCATTCCCAACCCACTGTTCACCTGATCTGGGTGCTTGTGACTTTCTCTTTCATCGAAATTGAAGAATATTCGAAGCACCAACATATTAAAGGCCCTACCACTTGAAGTCCTTCAGCGCTGCTACCAAGACTGTGAACAATGACTCCGCTAGTGTATATCTGCAGAAGAGAAATGCTATGAAGGGGACAATTTTGTTGTTTGAACAAAATAAAACCTTAGGTAGATCAAAAAATCAGTCTTATTACGAGGGTCACTCCAAAAGAAATGCACAATATTTATTTTAAATTCCATCTTTTATTCTACATGTTTGAAAGCTTTACAGTGTGTAGATACATCCTTTGGGAACAATATTTTCATTTCTCCACAAAATTTCCATCCCTCTCAACTGCCTCACGCCATCTTGGAACCAGCACCTGTACATCCGCACAGTGAAATTCTGGACCAACCTGTTGGAGCCACTATTTGGCAGCGTGCACAAGGTAGTCATTGTGCAAACACTTCCTTCCCCTATCCCAACGTAGCGTGACAATTCGTTCACTGTGATGCGTCTGTCAGCAGTCACCAATTCGTTAACTCTCTGCACATTGTCTGGAGTGTGTGCAGTACGAGGCCTGCCGCTGCGAGGACAATATTTCTGTGCCCGCTTTCATCACGTAACCTGCTTGCCCACCGACTAACTGTACTGCGATCGACAGCAGCATCTCCATACACCTTTTTCAACCTCTTGTGGCTGTTTCCCACTGCCCCGTTTTCACAGCACAGGAATTCTATGACGGCACGTTGCTTCTGACGAACGTCAAGTGTAGCAGCCATCTCGAAGACATACTGTGACGGCGCCACTCACGGGAACAGGTTGAACAAAGTTTGGAAACAAGCCGGAAGGATGTATCTACGCACTGTAAAACTTTCACACATGCAGAATGAAAACTGTATTTAAAAAAAATAGTGTGCATTTCTTTTGGAGTGATCCTCCTACTTTTCTCACACACCCTGTATAAACAGAAACTGCTGTTGCTACTGGCGCATCAGCTGCACTCTGTACTGCGCCTACACTAACAATAATACTTGCTGCACAACATCAATTAAAGTGTTTTGTTTTCCAATGTAGTTATTTGTAGCCAGCGGGTTACAGTACACTATAGAGGCCGCACTCAAGCACAGTGCTATGGTGATGCATGCTGTCTGTTGCCTGCCTCAGGAGAGGGCCACCTGCTGCCCCTTAGCTCACTGCGGATCGTAGCCAGGAAGCAGCGACAGGCGCTGACGAATAGTCTGTTAAATTATACTGCATATGCCACACACGAGCTTCGTACTGCAGTGATCAGTACTTGCTATTGCCTGTTGCAGGAGGGGGCACCGTGATACCGCCCCGAAACGCTGTGGATCATCACAAGGAAGGAAAGGCTGGTGTGGCTGGTGGTGATGGTGGTGGTGGTGGGGGGGGGGGGGAGGGTGGAACCTGTTATATACTGTACAGGTCACATATTTACAAGGATCCTTAATTGTATGATTATATGATAGCGGAACAAACACTGGTAGCAGTTACTTCTGTAAAATATCTGGGAGTATGCGTACGGAACGATTTGAAGTGGAATGATCATATAAAATTAATTGTTGGTAAGGCGGGTGCCAGGTTGAGATTCATTGGGAGAGTCCTTAGAAAATGTAGTCCATCAACAAAGGAGGTGGCTTACAAAACACTCGTTCGACCTATACTTGAGTATTGCTCATCAGTGTGGGATCCGTACCAGATCGGGTTGACGGAGGAGATAAAGAAGATCCAAAGAAGAGCGGCGCGTTTCGTCACAGGGCTATTTGGTAACCATGATAGCGTTACGGAGATGTTTAGCAAACTCAAGTGGCAGACTCTGCAAGAGAGGCGCTCTGCATCGCGGTGTAGCTTGCTCGCCAGGTTTCGAGAGGATGCGTTTCTGGATGAGGTATCGAATATATTGCTTCCCCCTACTTATACCTCCCAAGGAGATCACGAATGTAAAATTAGAGAGATTCGAGCGCGTACGGAGGCTTTCAGACAGTCGTTCTTCCCGCGAACCATACGCGACTGGAACAGAAAAGGGAGGTAATGACCGTGGCACGTAAAGTGCCCTCCGCCACACACCGTTGGGTGGCTTGCGGAGTATAAAGTAGATGTAGATATAAGCATGGCGCTGCCTTGTGCCTTGACGGGCACTTGCTGCTGTTGTAGGAGAGCACACTGCGTTGCCATCCAGTGGTTTGCGCATCAGCAGGAGAGACTGGCTCATACTACCAAAGAAACTGCTAAATTTTAATGTGGAGTATCCAGACAAGCACGCCGCTGTGCTGATCCATCCTGTCAGTTGCTTACTGCCTCCCACAGCGCTCCAGATCATTGCAAGGAGGGACACGGGGAGAATTTTAAATTCTACTGCAGAGGCCATAATAAGGCTGGCGCTATGGTGATCAGCACTTGCTGTTGCTTGTAGCTTGAGAAGGCCAATATTGTTCGAGATGGCTACACGCTGTCAGCCAGCTCAATGCGGATAACCACCAGGAGGGAGTGGCTGGTACAGCTGGTTGGTCTGCTAAATTATAACTGTAGAGTATACACAAAAGCCCAGTGCGGTATTGGTTGGCTCTTGAGAGGCCTACGCTATCAGACTACGCACTGCAGATCATCATCAGGAAAGAGTTGTGGATGTAGCAAAGGAACCTATTAAATTATAGAGGCCACACACAAACATGCTGCTGCATTGGGAAGAGATTGTTGTTACTGCTGCAGGGGAGAGTTTACGCTACTAATCGTCATGAGGAAAGAGTGCGAGAAATTCACAGGGACCTTGTTAATTATACTGTGGAGGCAGCACACACTCCTGGCACTATGGTGATCAACACTTGTTATTGCCTGTTGCTAAGGGCACACAAGCCTGGAACTATGGTGATCAACACTTATTGCCTGTTGCTAAGGGCACACAAGCCTGGCACTATGGTGATCAACACTTGTTATTTCCTGTTGCTAAGGGCACACAAGCTTGGAACTATGGTGATCAACACTTATTGCTGTTGCTAAGGGCACACAAGCCTGGCACTATGGTGATCAACACTTGTTATTGCCTGTTGCTAAGGGCACACAAGCCTTGCACTATGGTGATCAACACTTATTGCCTGTTGCTAAGGGCACACAAGCCTGGAACTATGGTGATCAACACTTATTGCCTGTTGCTAAGGGCACACAAGCCTTGCACTATGGTGATCAACACTTGTTATTGCCTGTTGCTAAGGGCACACAAGCCTGGAACTATGGTGATCAACACTTATTGCCTGTTGCTAAGGGCACACAAGCCTGGCACTATGGTGATCAACACTTGTTATTGCCTGTTGCTAAGGGCACACAAGCCTTGCACTATGGTGATCAACACTTGTTATTGCCTGTTGCTAAGGGCACACAAGCCTGGAACTATGGTGATCAACACTTATTGCCTGTTGCTAAGGGCACACAAGCCTTGCACTATGGTGATCAACACTTGTTATTGCCTGTTGCTAAGGGCACACAAGCCTGGAACTATGGTGATCAACACTTATTGCCTGTTGCTAAGGGCACACAAGCCTGGCACTATGGTGATCAACACTTGTTATTGCCTGTTGCTAAGGGCACACAAGCCTGGAACTATGGTGATCAACACTTATTGCCTGTTGCTAAGGGCACACAAGCCTGGCACTATGGTGATCAACACTTGTTATTGCCTGTTGCTAAGGGCACACAAGCCTTGCACTATGGTGATCAACACTTATTGCCTGTTGCTAAGGGCACACAAGCCTGGCACTATGGTGATCAACACTTATTGCCTGTTGCTAAGGGCACACAAGCCTGGCACTATGGTGATCAACACTTGTTATTGCCTGTTGCTAAGAGCACAGGAGCCTGGCACTATGGTGATCAACACATGTTATTGCCTGTTGGTAAGGGCACACAAGCCTGACACTATGGTGATCAACACTCGTTATTGCCTGTTGCTAAGAGCACCCCACACTCTCACATAGTGCACTGCGTATCATCACCAGGAGGGACTGGCATGTGCATCTGGTGAGCCTATTACATTACAGAGGGCAAACAGGTCTGCTGCTGTAGTGATCCGAGTTTGTCGCTGTGTTTTGCAGGAAAGAGCCTCGTGCTGCTATCAAGTGCAAATCAGATGGTTGATGCAGCTGGGGAGACTGTTAAATTATACTAAAGAGGTCACACACAAGTACGACACTGTGGATCCATCCTGTTTATTGCTTGATCTAGGAGAGACCCACACAGCTGCCCATTGCACTGCACAGCATCACGAGTGGTTGGTGCAGCGGGAAGACAGGAAGCCATGTTAAATTATACTATACAGACCATACACAAGATTGATGCTATGGCGATTGGAGCTTGTTCTTCTCTGTTGCAGAAGGCCTTGCGCTGCCGCACAGCATGCAGCAGATCACCACCAAGAGTGGCTAGCAAAGCCAAGAAATATATATTGTAGAACTCGCACACTGGTGCTGTTGTGATGGGCGCTTTTTGTTGTTCGATGGATGAGAGAGCCCTGCACTGCCACCCATCACACGGTGGACCATCTCTAGGAGGGAGTGCGTGATGCAGCAGAGTAGCCTGTTAAACAATGCTTTGGAGACTGCAGACATTCCCCGTACCGTGGTGATTGGCGTTTTGTTGTTATCTGTTGCAGGAAAGCCCCCCTTCCAACATGCCGCAGTTCATCACCAGCAGGGAGTGGCTGGCACAGCCTGGCAGTCTGCTAAATTTTTCAGTAGAGGTCGCACACGTGCCCAGTTCCACGGTGATCAGCGCTTGCTGTTACCCGCTGCAGGAGAGGGCTCTTAAACTGCCAGCGGTTCGTCACCAGAAAGGAGTGACTGGTTGCAGCTGGATGACCTGTTAAATTATGCTGCAGAGGCTGCACATAACCCGCCCCTGTGGTGATTGGTGCTTGCTGTTGCCTGTTGCAGGAGAAAGGCTCACGGCGCCACCCAGTGGACCAGTGATCATCACCAGGGGAGAGTGGATGGCTCAGACGCCCTCGGTTCTCTCTGAGCCAGCCACGCTGCCTATCAACCTCATCATCATCCGTGAGTAGAACAATAAACCAACGTAAGGCGCACTGTCCTTTAGTTAACTCAATATACATGAAAGACACACAAACGGAATACAAGAGAAGAATACTGCCATATTCACGACCGTTGCTGCCATTGTTAATGCCGCAGTAACCTTGAGGCGAAAGCGAACTGATACGCATGAACAAACTGTATAACCACAAACTTTATTTCCGTGGGTCCCATTGATTACTATTCCATCCCCGTACTGCCTGGGTTATTCGCCAGGCCAGAGCCGCCGAAGAAAGCTATTACCTTCAACGATGTGGCCCTGTTAGTCACGTCGAGGTTTCCAGTTACACAAATAGGCCTGTTGCAAGCACATGGTTGCTAGCTCGTGCGAAGCCGTAACCAAGCAGTCCTCTAGGCTTGGATAAACTCAGCAACGGCGTTCAGGCAGAGGTCTCAATCCGACAAAGGAGAAGTAACAACAGTCAGTTCTGCCATGACGAAACGCCGTACAGGCGACAGTTAATATTTTTTACACAAGCTACGACATGGTCGCGAATTAAACAGTGACCCGAATATAGAATAAATTTCCTTTATTTCAGGGCAACGGTCACGAATTTTTTGTCATCAGACTATCGGTTTCAGTCTATAATGACCATCTTCAGATCTTTCACTATAAAAATACAGGAACCAGCCACTTATTTTTTATAGTGAAATATTATCCACGGCCACGGAGCTCAACAGTCCAAATAAAATGGACAAATTGTTATCTTCAGATCTGTTTTATATTGGAACATGTTTTTATAACATCTGAAGATGCTCATTAGAGTCCAAAAACGGTAGTCTGATGAGAAAAAATTTGACCATAGAGGCGAAGTAAAGGAAATTTAGAATATTGTTTATACGAAAAGGCAAGGAACCCACCCTTACGGCGACACACGAAGGGATACCAATACGCTTCGGATAGATCCGTGTTGCTTTCAGAAATGTCACGCTGATTGACTGCCTGGGCCCACTTCAGGAGAAGGTGAAGGAGAGGGCGGTCCTAGATTATAAACACCATTCTGTTTTGAACAGACAATTCTTTTGGCCTCAGTCATAGTTATCTGAACTGGTGAGGGTGATTTTCAACTACTGATGTAGAACTCCGCAGTTTCGCGACTCGCCTCTCTACATTTATCAGCGGCAGTACTGTACCTATGTATTACACACAGCCATCTCGATTTTCAGTGTTAACCTTACAGCAGATAGGAGTTGACCACTCGCAAAGCCTAAAGGTGACGCACAAACTTTCTCATCACAACCATATGATGATAACAGTTTTCTGTTTGTTAGAACAAGATAGATATCTGTTATGCCAATGCATACAGTAGGAGTAAGCAGAGTAACTGCAGGCAGCTACAAGACTAATAGCACGAGAGCCCACAAACAAAAATTTTTGAATTATAGCAATACAGCCAAAACCGTAAAATCATAAATTCCATTACCTTTAACCAAAATGTAATTTCAGAAATTTTGCGAAGCGCCTCTAATTTGACCGAATTTTCAAAAACGTCAACAAATATTTACCGAACTGTGTTATGACAATACATTTGATTTTTAGAATATAGGTGAATGGTAGGTCTACGATACCGAAAACGTGTTTTTCATACACCTGTAGAAAAAATATAAAATGGGACCAAAATAAGTAATCGTAGAAAACTGTATGAAAGCCTGTTTCGCTAATAAATTTGGATTAATTAATGCAAAAAATTCACTTTTCAGAAGAAAATCTGAGCACTTTCCATTCTGAGATCGCTTCGAAAATGTTGAAAAATTTTGCCGATCGGTAACAAAGCATTACGTCTGAAAACTGTTCGAAAAACAATATTAGAAAATTTAGTGCACCATATTACAAGTTAGAGACCTTTCCGGTGCTGAAAAATCATTAAAAATCGTATTGAGGAGTATGAAAGTCCTTGTTGCAGGCCAATGAATAAGGTGTAACCCTCAAATTGTGAGGTGGATAATAAAAGAGCTCACTCGAAACTGTCGTAGGGAAGTGGAAGAATTTTTCAAATAAAATGGTCAAAATGAAGTTGGGAAAGTTTGAAAATTACCAGTTTATTTAAAGTGAAAAAATGTACACGCTTTTAGTCACTGTTGGACTCGTCATCATTACCATCGTCATCAAAATTACTCTCCCGGTCACTGTGAAGGACAACATTGTCTTGATCTGGAAAACAAATATAATTGGTCAAAACCATTCATTTCTTAATAAAAGTCTTGTAATAAAAGTCATTTCAACCTCATGTGGATGCTGATTCTTCGTCTAAAATAATGTCTCTCGATTCTGGTAGTTGGCTACCGGAGAACCACGGATGATACGTTAGTTTTTTTGTAAAGTGTAGCTCTATATATTTTATACTCAATAAATTCTGTTCCAGTTCCGTTTTACATGGTGGTAGGTTGCGGGCGCCGTAATTAAATAAATTTAGATTTAGAGTTGTAGGAAAGGGTTCCCTTTCCATTGTATATCTTCTTCTAAAACTGTTTAATGTTGCCGAATACACATCATTAATTTTTTTTAGTTGTGTATTCGGCACATGAGTTTTTATAAGACGTTCAATACATTCCCGATGCCAGAAGTGTATCTGCCTCAATCTGTGAAACCCTTTAGGTAGCTGAAGAATTTTCCAGCATTGTCAGTGGCCTTTTGTTCCCTTGAGATAGATTGCTGGATTGTAATCGTAGCCCATCATAGCATGAAAAGTAGTTAAGGTTTTGCTAGATACGATCACAATGTTTCACAAGGTCACGAAATATCAACACCAACATCCATCCAAATCTTTATGGAACTGTTTACAAATTCCAGACTGCGAAGCATTACAGTTAAAGTTTTCGTGTCAGAATATCGAACACGTACTCGACGTCTGTCATTAATTTGACAAAAATGGTAAAAAATCTGTCTCCTAGCCCTGTTGATAAGTTAGATTTTCATTCATTGTCTAATTAACAGTACAATATTCATCCCAGTCTTCATCGCACATGTCGTGATTAATACGGTTGGTGTTGTTCGCAACGGTGTGCGCCCTGTTTGGTTGTGACGAATTATTATTAATTAAAAATTCAACCAGATGTTCTTTAATTTTTTTAATTGTTTGCTGAAATCAGAATATCTAACTTGTTGTGGTTCTGAGATGTCAAAGCCTAGTGATGTTATGCTTTGGCACACTATGTTCCATGTCCTTCATACGCGCACAGAACCATCTGTCAAATACCAGATCGATCCCTAAAACATGATGTTTACACAAAAGGTATAAAATTTTCTTCAAGAGATCCGCGTAGGTTATTGGAATTTCTTTTAAGGTATGCAGTAAAAAGAATCCATCAATCATTAAAACATCTACAGATTCCGGCTCACTGTTTTCAATATTTGCGGTTCCCTATCCCGGTCGGTAAAAACGCAAGGGGTCACTTTTTTGTTCGTCTGTCGGTCTTACTGTTAAGAAACCTTTTTCTCAGGAACAGATTTACGTATCAAGTTGAAATTTATGTCGTATACTGAGGCGTACAGTCCCTTGTAGGTGCAAAAAATTTATGTTTCCAAGTCAAAAAGATACGGCCTTTTTATGTCACATATTTCGATACTAACAAACACACACATCAAAACCTATATGGTACTTCCCGTTGGCCTTGAATCATTAAAATTGACAAGAAGCAAGGTTTCACAGTACAAATAAAATTTTTAAACTGTTATCATACAACATAAAATATATATTTTTGCCATTAGAACTTACATTGCAGTCATAATCGACCAAAAGCATTCTGCATCACCCGCTGAAGTATCGGAACATCGACGCTGTTGGTGGCCTTCTGAATGGCTGTTTACAGCTCGGCAATGCTTTTGGGGTTATTTCTGTACACCTTCTCTTTAATATAGCCCCACAAAAACAAGTCGCATGTGTTCAGATCCTGAGTATATGGCGGCGAATCGAGGCCCACTCAAGTGGACTCTGGGTACCCCAGAGCCAGAATGCGGTCCCGAAAGTGTTCCTCCAGGACATCAAACACTCTTCTACTTCGATGGGGTCGGGCTTCGTCTTTCGTGAACCACATCTTGCCGAAATCAACGTCACTTCCGATAATGGGGATGAAATCATCTTCCAAAACCTTCACGTACCGTCCGGTCTGGACACTGCACACGACACACTCACCCGTTGAGGGTGAAGAGACTTCTCGATCGCGAATGCTGATTCTCAGTCCCCCGAATGCGCCAATTTTTCTTATTGAGGAACCATCCAATTGAAAGTGGGCTTCGTCGCTAAGCCAAACCATATTTACATCGAAGTCCTATTCGTCAGTTCTGTGGACAATAGCGTAGACAAAACACAACCGCTCTTCCGTGGCCCTTGGGTTTAATGGCTGATGGGTTTGAATTTTGTATGGGAAGAGATGCAGATCTTCAACAACAATTAGACAATTAGTCGCAGTGTCTCCCTGTTGATTCTCACCTGTTGTATAGCTCGTCTGATCGATATCCAGGCTTGTCACGAAGGGCAACAAAGCGGATACAATTTAATACAAGTTCTAATAATATTTTCAGGTAAAAGAGAATCAGTAATTACTGTAAGCTTCGGCTGATCCCGTCGGAGGTTCGAGTCCTCCCTCGGGCATGGGTGTGTGTGTTTGTCCATAGGATAATTTAGTTTAAGTAGTGTGTAAGCTTAGGGACTGATGACCTTAGCAGTTAAGTCCCATAAGATTTCACACACATTTGAACATTTTTTTTTTTTTTTGTAATCTTACCTTCTTATTTTCTGTCTGTTGAAAATAAGATACTCGCCAGTTCTCCTTACCTCACTCTCAGTGTTGTGTTGGCAGAAGAGCCAACACCGTGTTACTAGTGGAGGCCGAAATGCACGCGTTTCAGCTCATGCAGGCTGGCGTGAGGAGGGAAGAACTATACTGATGTGAGGTCTGGAACATGACAAGGAATTAGAATTCAGAAAGCGGACGTAATTAGTTTGATACTTAACTTTAATCCATTAATGATGAACGTCGC
The DNA here is from genome assembly GCF_023864345.2 of Schistocerca serialis cubense. Classification (NCBI taxonomy): domain Eukaryota; kingdom Metazoa; phylum Arthropoda; class Insecta; order Orthoptera; family Acrididae; genus Schistocerca; species Schistocerca serialis. Next base: position 634,818,529 of record NC_064642.1, read on the forward strand.
TCTTGACGGTACATGAGTCACAATATTATCTGTTCAGAAGACATAGTAACTGAATATGGCGCCTTGCTAGGTCGTAGCAAATGACGTAGCTGAAGGCTATGCTAAACTGTCGTCTCTGCAAATGAGAGCGTATGTACTCAGTGAACCATAGCTAGCAAAGTCGGCTGTACGACTGGGGAGTGCTAGGGAGTCTCTCTAGACTAGACCTGCCGTGTGGCGGCGCTCGGTCTGCAATCACTGATAGTGGCGACACGCGGGTCCGACGTATACTAACGGACCACGGCCGATTTAAAGGCTACCACCTAGCAAGTGTGGTGTCTGGCAGTGACACCACACTCAGGAATTCCACAGTTTAAATACCACGGGCTTGGAATATTTAATGCGTACGATTACCCGCTGCAGAAATCACACAATTTTCCCTTAACTAATTGGGCACCAGCTGGGCAATGAGTGTTGAGTAAAACTGAAGAAAGTTACGCAGTTTTGTATATAAATTACTGTGTGATATTAGGTGTATTTATCTGAGTGTCTATTTGAGAATTCCACCTCTTTCCCGTAAATTATTCGAAACATTATTTACATCATAAAAGAACCACAACACTCAATCATCTTTCTCCGTCTTTGTTTATGACTGTGCGCCGTATTTCACGTTGCAAACTGAGCCTCAAACATCTGGAGACTTACTGTGATTTGCACTTTCTTATCTCGGAAACTGAACTCTGCGTCTGTTAGCGGGTCTTATCTTCCGCTGATAAGGTTCCTCCGGACTTGAAACTTGTTCTGTCAGAGAGAACAGAGCCGTCTTCATTCAGCGCTGCTTTCAGAAGTCCGGCTGCCGGAACTGAATCACTGGAATCAGGAATAGCCTACTCATCACAGCCTGACGCCAACTGCCGGTCATTTGCGTTTCTGGACTCACTTCTTCTCCTTCATTCGCGTTTTAGGCTATTTACCAAAGAACCCGCGACTTTTTAAAGAATCGAACGCCCGTGTATAGAACAGCTTGAAACGTCTGATTATTTCACAGATGAGTTAAAGTGTTAAATAGTTGACTATAAGTATGAATGCGAAAAAGAATTTAGGAAAGGCCTGAAATTATGTTTACACTTCGTTGGAAGCCACTAAGTGCTGTCATTATGAAACCCAAGCTATGAATCTACTTTAATATCATTTCTTCTGGACAACTCCTGTTCGCCGCGCGGGGTAGCCGTCCGGTCTTAGGCGCCTTGTCACGGTACGCGAAGATCCCCGCGTCAGAGGTTCGAGTCCTCCCTCGGGCATGGGTGTGTGTGCTGTCCTTAGCGTAAGTTAGTTTAAGTTAGATTAAGTAGTGTGTAAGCTTAGTGACCGATGACCTCAGTAGTTTGGTCCCATAAGAACTTACCACAAATTTCCTAAATTTTTACAACTCCTATTTCATTGACGAATTTCTACTTAAAAACTGGTCACAGTAAAAAAACTTTTTTTAAATATTTTAAAGTGTAATCGAATGAGTAGATCAGTAGGAATAAGACGAAAATGTGTTCATTTCATTGATGTTAACAGAAATCATGTACATATACCCTGCCAATATACTGTAAACTGACTCGATTCACCTCATTTCGATAAAATAATCGTTCAAGTGGTCTATGGAACATGTAACTAATAACTGTAGTCTGGGTAATTTAGGCTCCATTTTAACCAAAAGTTAGTTTTTCACGCATCTTCATGATATCATACCTCCTGAAATATGTGTCATAAAATCTGTATCTACATCATACTCTTGAAGCCACCTAATGTTGTGTGGCGGAGGGTACTTTCGGTACCACTATCTGATCCCTCCAACCCTGTTCCACTCGCGAATACTGCGTGGGAAGAATGATTGCCGGCGAACCTCTGTATTGGCTCTAGTTTCTCGAATTTTCTCATCGTGGTCAGTTCACGAGATGTATGTGGAGGTAACTAATATGTTGTCTGACTTCTCCTGAAAACTGCTTTCCCAAAATATCAATAGCATATCTCTCCATGAAGCACAACGCCTCTCTTGTAACGTCTGCCAGTAGGGTTTGTTTAGCATCTCCGAAACGATATCTCGCCAACTACACACGATCCCGTGACGAAATGCGCCGCTCTTCGTTGGATCTTCTCTATCTCCTCTATGAGTACTACCTGACAGCGATCCCAGAGAGATGAACAGTACTCAAGAATCGGGCAAACAAACGCCTTATACGCCACTTCTTTCGTGAATGAGTTACATTTCCTTAAAATTCTTCCGATGAATCTCAGTTTGGCACCTGCTTTTCCCATTATCTGTTTTATGTGGTCATTCCACTTAAGGTTGCTCTGGATAGTTACGCCTAGATTTTACGACAGCCTCTGTCTCCAGCTGTTTGTCATCAATAGTGTAGCTGTACAGTACTGAATTTCTTTTTCTATGTATGCGCAATATGTAACTTTTTTTAAGTTCAGGGACGACAGCCAGAACCTGCAGCATTCATCAGTTCTCTGCAGGTCGTTCTGCAAATTCTTACTACCTTCTGGCGTTGTTACTTTGGAACAGACAATTACATCATCTGCGAATAGCCGTAAAGAGCATCTGCACTTTCTGCTAGATCACTTATGTATATTGTGAACAGTAACGGTCCTATTGAACTTCCCTGTGGTACTCTGGATATTGCCTTCACATCTGTCTGTTACTTTTCCCACATTTTTCTCCTTCCTCGAGGGTTTCGTTTTCCATTTTGTTTTTATTTCATTATTTTTACGTGTAGTCTTTCAGCGTACATTGTCCGCCGATCTTTAGTCCACCTCCTCGTATTTTTTTATGACTTCCCTTTTATGCTAAATGAGATAGTGAATTGAATTTGGAGAAAAAAGAAATTTATGACACAATTTAACTAAAAAGATACGACAATTCTTGGGCCATCGAGTAACTATGAATTTGATAATAGAAGAAAGTGGGGATAAAAATTATAGATGGAAAGCAAGAATATAGTAAAAGGGTTCAAATGTCGGTTAAGTTGCAGTACTTATTCACAGATGGAGAGGCCTGTACAGGATAGATTAGCATGGAAAATTACATCAAACCAGTATTTGGACTGAAGGCCATTTCTGATATCATTTATGATTTTGTTTGTTTTTTCACATCTCTTAACATGTCTTAGAAAGCTCACCTCTGCTCTGTGAAAGAAGGAAGAAAGAACATCCTCTGCGCTCTGAATTTTTACTTCTTGCTTTTTGTTTGATACCAATTATTCACTTCCGTATAACTCTGAATTCACGAAAGTCAAAAATATCTCGTCTCCGTATTTTCTGCTTCTCAGATTTTGGAAACCCGAAAACGACAGGTTGTATGACGAAGAAGAATCTTAATGTGATGTAGACTGTAAATACAACTTTAATACTTGCCCTGTTATCGAAGGGCCATCAGACAGAGTAGGGAACCATATAAATAATGGGAATTAATTATATAGCAGTTTAAAAGAACAATGGACTTTACGTGATTACATACTTACCATCACATACTCATTTAAATCGCAAACGTAATGATTCTATATGTTACTCTTATGCCTTCACTTAAAAAGTGGGGATTGGAGCGCTGGGCTTTTAATCGAGGCTAGATCTTACTGATTCAAATTTCTGCTATTAACCTGGCTCCTTTATACTTATGCTTTCGAAATTCCAATTCCACAGAACTCCGATCCTTGCATCTAGGCCCATCGATGTGCTGATGAAGGGAGATCAAACACCATGCACCAGAACTCCGCGCCGCTGCGGCACACGATGTTTCTTTGTGAGGCTCCATATGGAGGAAGCAAGTCGGGACAGAACACCGATCTGTAATAGAAACCTGAATAACTAATCACGCCGCGCGGTCTCGGGCGCCTTGTCACGGTCCGTGCGACTTCCCCCGTAGGGGGTTCGAGTTCTCCCTCTGCATGGGTGTGTGTGTGTTGTCCACAGCCTGACTTGTTTTAAGTTAGATTAAGTAGTATGTAGTCTTAGGAACCAATGACCTAGGCAGTTTGGTCGCATAAGATGCACTATGGGACTTAAGGCGCATAAGACTTTACCACAAATTTCCAAATTTCCAAAATTAATCACGGCCCATGAATTTGTGCATGTAGCCCATAGATCTGTCTCTTTAAAGGAATTCAACCGTAAAACCGTAAAATAACTACACTTAAAAATTGAATGAATGAGCAATGACTCGAGTAAACACTGGAAGTCGAAGATACTTAATATTATAAGTCTCTCTTAAAATCGACACTGGGTAATTTTTAACTGTTATATACTAAAAAAGGTTCTTTTGATAATGATTATAAAACCCTCTTAAAACTTACTATCATATGGCGCCAAGTTTAAAAACATCTTTCAGTAAGTGCACACCAAAATACCAAACTTCACTATACAAGGTCATCGTATTTCACATGATTGACGCACACACCACATAGAAGATTTTTAAGACAGTTACACACAGAACCTACATCACTAAACCTCAAGTTAGCGACAGTAACTTCTAGGACTGCCAGTCCAGTGGTCGTTACACCCAAACTATGGCCCACCTAGAGCTCTCTTTACAACTGCTTAGTCTCAATAACTATAATATCACTTAAGGCAAGGCATTAAATTCACTCAGTTTTTATGGTTTTACTGCCAGCTAAATAAAAGAGTCTAACTACTGAAGGCACTAACTACTGATAGGCATAGTTAGCAAATGAAAGATTTTGGTAGAGAACAAACAATGTATTTACCTTAATAGTGTTCAAAAGTCATTATATATATATATATATATATATATATATATATATATATATATATATATATATATATATCTGTTCATTACATCCAGTCTTACAAATTTACTCTCTCTGTTGGACACACGTCCAGATCATCCGCTCTCAAAACTCCGCCATCTCTCTCTCCACATCATCCACTGCTGGCGGCTCACCTCCAACTGCGCAACGCTATGCGCTGTTCACATCCAACTGCCCAACACTACAATAGCGAATATTTCTACAATGAGTCCAACCAGCCACAGACTGCACACAGCACAGTCAGTGATTTTCATACAGAGCGCTACGTGGCGTTACCAACATAAAAACCTAAACAGCCTACTTACACGCTGTGTTGGGAACGTCATACTGCGCAAGCTGAGGCCCACGAGAAAGAAAGGCCGCGGCGCGTACGTCACGAATGTAGGCCTGAGTTCGCTCGCTCGCTCAACTCAGCAGGCAAAATGCATTTCTAAACCTGTTAACTCGCAACTGAATGTGTACGTACTAACGAGAATCGTATCTTCTACTGGAACCTGGTACTATGAAGTCTTACTGTTTACTAGTGGTACAACAAAGTTTAAGATCAATTCTCAACGTAAATGGCAAAACGGCTTGTTTGTAGCATTTAGTCTCTTCTGCGTAACAGTCCTCATTTAATACACGATATGGTGCTTTATGCAACTGATAAGCATTTTGACATGATTTCAATTTTATTGAACCCCAGTACAGCCTTAACAAATTATTAGTGGGCCTATGCACTTTCTGTCGTTTCAGGATTAATAACAGTAAGATCCCGTAATAGTGGATTCCGGTTGTTGTTGTTGTGGTCTTCAGTCCTAAGACTGGTTTGATGCAGCTCTCCATGCTACTCTATCCTGTGCAAGCTTCTTCATCTCCCAGTATCTACTGCAACCTACATCCTTCTGAGTCTGCTTAGTGTATTCATCTCTTGGTCTCCCTCTATGATTTTTACCCTCCACGCTGCTACCCTCCACGCTGCCCTCCAATGCTATCTTTGTGATCTCTCGATGGCTCAGAACATGTCCTACCAACCGGTCCCTTCTTCTTGTCAAGTTGTGCCACAAATTCCTCTTCTCCCCAATTCTATTCAATACGTCCTCATTAGTTATGTGATCTACCCATCTAATCTTCAGCATTCTTCTGTAGCACCACATTTCGAAAGCTTCTATTCTCTTCTTGTCCAAACTGTTTATCGTCCATGTTTCACTTCCATACATTGCTACACTCCATTGTATATTTTCAGAAACGACTTCCTGACACTTAAATCTATACTCGATGTAAACAAATTTCTCTTCTTCAGAAACGCTTTCCTTGCAATTGAAGTTTACATTCGTTCATTTTGCTGTTCGTAGTAGCTTACCCATACTCCTATTTTTTTATTCATTATTAAACCTACTCCTGCATTACCCCTATTTGATTTTGTATTTATAGCCCTGTATTCACCTGACCAAAAGTCTTGCTCCTCCTGCCACCGAACTTCACTAATTCCCACTATATCTAACTTTAACCTATCCATTTCCCTTTTTAAATTTTCTAACCTACCTGCCCGATTAAGGGATCTGACATTCCACGCTCCGACCCGTAGAACGCCAGTTTTCTTTCTCCTGATAACGACGTCCTCTTGAGTAGTACCCGCCCGGAGATCCGAATGGGGGACTATTTTACCTCCGAAATATTTTACCCAAGAGGACGCCATCATCATTTAACCGTACAGTAAAGCTGCATGCCCTCGGGAAAAATTGCGGTCGTAGTTTGCCCTTGCTTTCAGCCGTTCGCAGTACCAGCACAGCAAGGCCGTTTTGGTTAGTGTTACAAGGCCAGATCAGTCAATCATCCAGACTATTGCCCCTGCAACTACTGGAAAGGCTGCTGCCCCTCTTTAGGAACCACACATTTGTCTGGCCTCACAACAGATACCCCTCCGTTGTGGTTGCACCTACGGTACGGCTACCTCCCCACCAACGGCAAGGTCCAAGGTACATGAGGGGGGGTTCATACAATATGTGGTGCCTTATGCAACTGATAACCGTTTCGATATGCTTTCAATTTTATTGAACCCCAGTACAGCCTTAACAAATTATTAGTAGGTCTATGCACTTTCTGTCATAGTAGGATTTATAACAGTAAGATCCCGTAATAGTGGATTCCGGTAGAACATGCAATTCTCGTTTGTACGTACACACCCAGTTACGAGATGACAGGTGCAGAAACGCAGTTTCTTTGCTAATTTGAGCGAGTGAGCGAGTTCAGGCCTACCTTCGTGACGTACGCCTCGCGGGCTGTCTTTGTCGCAAGCGCTGGCTAGCTGCGGCATGCGGACCGAGGCGAGGGAATGAGTGCGCTGGGCCTGCTTGCAGAGAGGGCAGTTCTGGCTGGTGGACAGGCAAAGGGCCTATGTTGGTACACGGTTGTAGTGCGTTGTGGACTTTCGAAGTCACACTTAGGTCTGTCATTGGGACTCGGGACACTTCACCACGTTGGGTAGCGGAATTTTGTCTACTCTGTAGTAAGTGTCCCGTTACTACGAGTGGCGACCAGCTAAGGTGGCTCTGATCGCTCGTTGAGGAACTGTGTCTACTTTGTAATGAGTGCTCCGTTACTACGACTGGTCAATAGCTAGAGTAGTTTTGATAGTTCGTTGGGAATGACGTCTTCTCCAATGTGAGCGTTCTATTACTGCGGCTGGCGATGAGCGAAGGTACTTTTGTTAGCTCGTTGCGGAACATGTGCCTGCTCTGTTGTGGGTGTTCCGTTATTATTAGTGTGCTCGTCGAAGTTGTGTGGTCAGCCAACGTGGTTTTTGTTGTGTTGGCATAAGAGCCAACACCGTGTTACTAGTGGAGGCCGAAATGCACGCGTTTTAGCTCACGCAGGCTGGAGTGAGGAGGGAAGCACAATACTGACGTGAGGTATGGAACATGACAAGGAATTAGAATTCAGAAAGCGGACGTAATTAGTTTGATACTTAACTTTAATCCATTAATGATGAACGTCGCTCTTGACGGTACATGAGTCACAATATTATCTGATACTTAACTTTAATCCATTAATGATGAACGTCGTTCTTGACGATACATGATTCAGAATATTATCTGTTCAGAATATGGCGCCTTGCTAGGTCGTAGCAAATGACGTAGCTGAAGGCTATGCTAAACTGTCGTCTCTGCAAATCAGAGCGTCTGTAGTCAGAGAACCTTCGCTATCAAAGTCGGCTGCACAACTGGGGCGAGTGCTAGGGAGTCTCTCTAGACTAGATCTGCCGTGTGGCGGCGCTCGGTCTGCAATCACTGATAGTGGCGACACGTGGGTCCGACGTATACTAACGGACCGCGGCCGATTTAAAGGCTACCACCTAGCAAGTGTGGTGACTGGCGGTGACACCACAGTTTTGGTATTTTTGGTTTGTGGCGTCGACCAATGGCGAGCTTACTGGAATTACTGGCCACTGGTATTCGGGTGATGTGTATTGTTGGCTGGTGCACGTAAGACGTGAGGTCATAGTAAGTTTCTGTCGTTGTGGCATCCTTTCTGTTGCGCCATTGATTATACGTGGATGTGCTTAGTTTGCTTGTTCAAGGCGTTCAAGGCTGATCGTTCAGACTTTGCATAGATTCGTATGCTGTGCAACGTATCCTTCCAGTACTGGTGGTGGTAAAACTCTACCTAAGGAGGAGGATTACCGTCGCTTTGTCATGTCCTACCGTTGTGGGGGATCACAAGAAACATCACTTCAGTGCTATTCATCACACGTGGCCAAGTTTCGGTATCATACAGAAATACAAAAAAATACGGACACACAAGATTATTCCTTCCCTATTCTACACTTTCCCACTATCGTATGATTATTCATCGTGTACAATACGTTTTCAGACCGAAACTACAGTTTATCAAGGTGGCGGTTGCTCTAACCGTTCACAAAAAGAACATAAGAAAAAGGGATAAAAATCCCTCAAAATATTACTGTAAATGAAAGAGCAGATTAAAATACATTGAATGAGTGACTTTCCATTAAGCAAAGAGCAAAAAATATGACCATGAGCTTAAGGCCCATGGCGCGTGGCCAACCAAGGCACAAACGCAAAGTTCTACTGAAATTCGAATAAATTAGGAAAATAAATTCCCTTATGGGGTTTAGTGGTAACCTTTCAACGGATTTCAACATTTGGACTTCATTCAAAAAATGGTTCAAATGGCTCTGAGCACTATGGGACTTAACATCTGAGGTCATCAGTCCCCTAACACTTAGAACTACTTAAACCTAACTAACCTAAGGACATCACACACATCCATGCCCGAGGCAGGATTCGAACCTGCGACCGTAGCGGTCGCGCGGTTCCAGACTGAAGCGCCCAGAACCGCTCGGCCACACCGGAAGGCTTCTGGACTTCATTACCGAGCAGATTTCAAACAGTCTAATACCTTTGTTAACATTACCAAAACGAGAGCTGCGTCTCCATGTCTGTCCAGCGCCGCGACCCAGGAACAAGTGCTCGACCGGACACCGCGCGTAACCATTCTTCGTTCAAAATGTGATGGAGGGGGTGGTTCGCCAACCTAACAGAGCCAATCCTCTGGCCTTCGCGGCCTCTCTGCCCTGACTTGCCTACCATCTTTGCCAAACTTGCTCACGTTTACGGGGTTTGTACTATCCTACACAGAACGACTCTAAACATGCAATGCTACGACCTCTGACCAGAAGTTTCTGCGACATCACATACTATATCATTCATACAGTTCAGGGTCGCATAAGGGAAAGGATACAATGAAACGTGGCACACATGAAATAAAATTAATAAATAAACACCACTTGGTCCATTCTCTTCTGTTTGTCATCCACGGAATTCGCTTCTGCAGAGTCAAAACACTCTGGCTATAGTTGTCCTGTGCCGGAATTTATTGGAAAGATATGGAACGAGACAACAAGTTCCGTTTCAACTGTTAGTATGCGCTCCCCCCGCGGGTGGGAAATTGAAGTCTGCTCGCGCTCGTTTCCTCGTTGACGAACCGATGCTAGATGGGATGCGCTTGTTCGCTGTTAGAGCGAAGCACTGGTGCAATCCACTAGGTATTTCTAGATTTCCGGAAAGCTTTTGACACCGTTCCTCACTAGCAACCTCTAATCAAGCTGCGGGCCTATGGGGTATCGTCTCAGTTGTGCCACTGGATTCGTGATTTCCTATCAGGAAGGTCGCAGTTCGAAGTAATAGACGGCAAATCATCGAGTAAAACTGAAGTGATATCAGGTGTTCCCCAGGGAAGCGTCCTGGGACCTCTGCTGTTCCTGATCTATATATATGACCTGGGTGACAATCTGAGTAGCTCTCTTAGGTTTTTCGCAGATGATGCTGTAATTTACCGTCTAGTAAGTTCATCTGAAGACCAGTATCAGTTGCAAAGCGATTTAGAAAAGATTGCTGTATGGTGTGGCAGGTAGGCAGTTGACGCTAAATAACGAGAAGTGTGAGGTGATCCACATGAGTTCCAAAAGAAATCCGTTGGAATTCGATTACTCGATAAATAGTACAATTCTCAAGGCTGTCAGTTCAACTAAGTACCTGGGTGTTAAAATTACGAACAACTTCAGCTGGAAAGACCACATAGATAATATTGTGGGGAAGGCGAGCCAAAGGTTGCGTTTCATTGGCAGGACACTTAGAAGATGCAACAAGTCCACTAAAGAGACAGCTTACACTACACTCGTTCGTCCTCTGCAGAGGTCCCAGGACGCTTCCCTGGGGAACACCTGATATATTAAAGTAAACATCTTATAGGGACGACACTGCATAGTATATGGTTCAAATGGCTCTGAGCACTATGGGACTTAACTGCTAAGGTCATCAGTCCCCTAGAACTTAGAACTACTTAAACTTAACTAACCTAAGGACATCACACACATCCATGCCCGAGGCAGGATTCGAACCTGCGACCGTAGCGGTCGCGCGGTTCCAGACTGTAGCGCCTAGAACCGCTCGGCCACTCCGGCCGGCGGAGCTACGGATATTACTGGTAGAAATAAAGGGTTAGTCCCTCTAGCTGTAAATCAGAAGAATTGAGCGAATTTAATGCCTTCCTTCAAATGATATAGCTACTAAGACTAAGCAACTGCAAAGAGAGTAGGCAGTAGTTTGGGTATAGCGTAATCAGAGGTCTCTGTACTGGCAGTCTTAGAAGTTACTGTCGCTAACTTGAGGTTTGGTGACGTATGTTCGCTGTGTAACTGTCTTAAAACATTCTACGTTGTGTATGTGTGTGTGTGTGTGTGTCAATCCTGTGACACATGATGTCCTCCCATAGTAACGTCTTGGTTTTTTGGTGTGCACTTATTGAAAGATGTTTTTGAGCGTGTCGCCACATGATAGTAAGTTTTAGTGGGTTTTATAATAATTATAAAAACATCTTTTATTAGTATATAATTGTTAAAAATTTCTTGGTGTGGATTTTACGAGAGATTTATAATATTAAGTAATTTGGACTTCCAATGTTTGCTCGATTCATTGTCCAATCATTCAATTTTTAAATCTTGTTATTTTATGGTTTTACGGTTGAATTCCTTCGCAGATCTGCTAGCTAGATGCACAAATTGATGGCTCGTGATTAGTTGTTTCTGTTACAGAGCGGTGTTCTGCGCCGACTTCCTTTCCCCGTAAGCGTCGTGTACCGCAGCGGCGCGGAGTTACGATGCCTGGTACTTGGTCTCTTTCATCAGCGCATTTATCGCCTACGTGGAAGGCTCCGCGTTCTGTGGAATTGGAATTTCGAAAGCCTAAGTTCAAATGATTCAAATGGCTCTAAGCACTCGGCCACCGCGGCTGGCAGTAAAGTGATTCAAATACCTCTAGGTTCAAGTAGTTATTCACAGATAGAGAGGCCTGTACAGGACAGACTAGCATGGAGAGATACATCACACCAGCCTTTGGACTGAAGACCACGACATCTACAACTCTGATATTATCATTTATAGTTCTGTTTGCGTGTTACATATCTTAACATGTCTTCGAAATCTCACCTCTGCACTTTGAAAGATGGAAGAAGGAAAATTAGCGTTCAACTTCCTCTACACTCAGAGCATGTGCTTCTTGCATTTTGTTTGCTGCCAATTATTCACGTCCACATAATTCTGAATTCACAAAAGGCAGAAATATCTCGTCTCCATATTTTAAGCTTCTCTGATTTTGGAACCCTGAAAATGGCAGGGTATATGACAAAGAGGAAAATGAGTGTACTGTGGACTGGAAGTACGATTGTAGTACTTGCCCTGTTATCGGTGGCGCGTCAGATAGAGTAGTGGAAAATATAAATAACGGGAATTAATTGTATAGCAGTTAAAAAAAGAATTGGCTTTGCGTGATCACATAGCTACAATCACATACCTATTTAAACCGCAAACGTAATGTTTCTATTTGTTACTTTTATGCCACCAGTTAACACCAAGGAAAGTGGGGAGTGGAGCGCGGGCTATAAATAGAGGATAGGTCGTACTGATTCAGATTTCTGTTATTACTCTGGTTCCTTTATACTTATGCTTTGCCGGCCGCTGTGGACGTGCGGTTGTAGGCGCTTCAGTCCGTAACCGCACTGCTGCTACTTCGCAGGTTCGAATCCGGCCTCGGGAATGGATGTGTGTGATGTCTTTAGATTAGTTAGGTCTAAGTAGTTCTAAGTCCAGGGGACTGATGACCTCAGATGTTAAGTCCCATAGTGCTCAGAGCCATTTGAACCATTTTTGAACCACTTTACTATATTCTTGAGCTACATCTATAATTTTTATCCCCACACTCCCTTCCATTACCAAATTGGTAGTTCCTTGATTGCTCAAGAAGTGTTCTACTTTTTAGTCAAGTTGTGCCATAAATACATATCTCTTTTCTTCAAATTCGATTCACTATCTCATATAGCGTAAAAGAGAAGTCATAAAAATACGATGAGGTGGACTAAACACCGGCAGAGAAAGACTACTGGTAAAAACAATGAAATACAAACAAAACGGAAAACGAGACCCTCGAGGAACGAGAAAAATATGGGAACCGTAACAGGCAGGCAGTGTTACTAAACCGTTATCCAGGAACCCGCTTCCATTTAAGGGTTGCCTATCTAGAAGCTTCCATTAACAAAAAAATGGTTTCCTATCTTTCGCATAATTTTTGACCGAATTTAAAAATTAAAAGTGCTGTCGTAATCTACTCCCTAACAGGTATGCCCCTATGTTAAAAGTTTAACACGATAAGTGTTCCAACTGTTACAGTTATCTCCTCATGTCCAAAGGCTACGGATTTTTCCATCACCAGTGATATCGTCACATTTTCCTCATTCATCGTGAAATGGCGCCCAGGCGGTCAGGATAAATTATTTAGATGGACTGAAGAAGCGTTTGGGAAACATTATTCACCATTTGCAAAACATTCATTATAACAGATTATAAAGTGCCAACATCCAATTTTACAGTAGGCAAATTTTGTAAATATAGCCAACGTCTTTTGCCGGTTAATAAATTTAAAATAAACTGAATCCAAAAGAATTGTTTAACAATTTAACAATGAGCCAACAGGCTACATAAATAAAATTTTAACAAGAAATAACGGAATTTAATTTTAAACATTTAGCAATTCAACTCAACAAACATGATTCCCACTGATATGTAACCTAGAGAATAATGGGTAATATGCACAATTACTTATAAATGCATCCCATTAACATACTACCTCTACGTCTAAAACCCCCTTTAATTAAGAAATCTTGGCTAATAATTTAACAAGTTAGGAAACGGCCAATCATAGCTCATAATATAGTTCAAGGAAATTTAACAACCTGGGCAACAAATGTCCATGGCACTGCAAAACATTAAACTAACAGAGTTAAACTCTTGAACTCACATTAATTAAAACATGAAATACGATAATATCCATAAATAAAAGGAAAATAAAAAATATTACAATTATTGCAGCAGAAGCCCTTGACAATGTTACATAACTTAGTTCGCTGCGGCGTGGCGAGATGCAGGAGGTAGCAGGCTCGGCGAAGATGATGTTCGAGCTGATGCAAGCAGACCACAGGTCCACAAGAGAACTACGGGGTCAACAGATTCAGTGTCCTCTGCGAGTGTTGCAGCAGCTGTAAGACTGAAACAAACTAAGGGAGGGTCTCAGTTGTGGCACCATTAGCCCCTTTCACAAACTCCCACAATCGGCTGTTCAGTCAGGAAAGAATATCCTCAGCACACCCAACCTCCGCAAAAGTTGGCAGTTCCCCATACAAGAGTCACCAATTATTTGTACAATTTTAAATATTTTTACCCTGTCAGATACGTTTACTATAACAACATCTCAGGTACTGTAGCTCCTTGATCCCGTCCAGCACCAGGAGGCAAGATATCGGGACAGGAAATAAACTTAGACACCACCAATAGCACATTCTCCTGACTTAACCCATCTAACACGCTTAACCAGCTCCAAGCTGAATGTGTCGACGGACAGCATAGTAATCCCATAATCTAAAGGCCAAAGCACTTAATGAATCAGGTCTCCATAACACCAGACTTTCTGTACATTAATTCATGTAAACTGAACCCCAAATGAGAGGGAACAGACTTGAACGTACAAATGAAATAAATTTAGGCGCTCAAGGAAAACACGGGGCCAAGATCCTTTACAATAATACGCTCTCGGAATAACGTCGGAGAACCATCTTGTCAGCAGGCCTCGTACTAAATACTAGCGGCCAACGGAACCAAATCCGGGCCCCACACAGCGTATCACTCTCAGCCGAGCCAGGTCCATTCATGCCGCAAACCACACTGACGCTGACAGTAGACGCCTGGCCCGCGACTGCACTGCCTCGCCCCCTAGCTGGAAGGCCTTCTCTGTGGCGAGGAAAAGCCAGTTCTCTGGCGTGCACGGTGAGACATTTGAAAGAAGGGAGAAGCCACTGCTCACACACACTCAGTTTCTAATTGGTTACTACTATCTTGTGTACTAATCAGTTTGCTTTCTGTAATAACTATCCACTATAAAATATCGTTCTGTGTCCCTTGCCTCGTTGTTTTGTGTACTAGCCATAGATAACTCACTGCCGGTAGTTTCTGAATGGCCGGATACTACTTTATCTGTTATAATGAAGGTGGCAGGGGTAAAATACAGGGAGCGAAAGGCTATTTACAATTTGTACAGAAGCCAGATGGCAGTTATAAGAGTCGAGGGGCATGAAAGGGAAGCAATGGTTGGGAAGGGAGTGAGACAAGGTTTTAGCTTATTCCTGAAGTTATTCAATCTGTATATTGAGCAAGCAGTAAAGGAAACAAAAGAAAAATTCGGAGTAGAAATTAAAATCCATGGAGAAGAAATAAAAACTTTGAGGTTCGCCGATGACATTTTAATAGTGTCAGAGACAGCAAAGGACCTGGAAGAACAGCTGAACGGAATGGACAGTGTCTTGAAAGGAGGATATAAGATGAATATCAACAAAAGCAAAACGAGGATAATGGAATGTAGTCAAATCGGGTGATGCTGAGGGTATTAGATTAGGAAATGAGACGCTTAAAGTAGTAAATGAGTTTTTCTATTTGTGGGGCAAAATAACTGATGATGGTCGAAGTAGAGAGGATATAAAATGTAGACTGTCAATAGCAAGGAAAGCGTTTCTGAAGAAGAGAAATTTGTTAACATCGAGTATAGATTTAAGTGTCGGGACGTCGTTTCTGAAAGTATTTGTATGGAGTGTGGCCATGTATGAAAGCGAAACGTGGACGACAAATAGTTTGGAGAAGAAGAGAATAGGAACTTTCGAAATGTGGTGCTACAGAAGAATGCTGAAGATTAGATGGGTAGATCCCATAACTGATGAGGAGGTATTGAACAGAATTAGAGAGAAGAGAAATTTGTGGTGCACTTTGACTAGAAGAATGGATCGGTTGGTAGAACATGTTCTGAGGCATCAAGAGATCACCAATTTAGTATTGGAGGACAGCGTGGAGGGTAAACATCGTAGAGGGAGACCAAGAGATGAATACACTAAACAGATTCAGAAGGATGTAGGTTGCAGTAGGTACTGGGAGATAAAGGAGCTTGCATAGGATAGAGTAGCATGGAGAGCTGAATCAAACTAGTCTCTGGACTGAAGACCACAACAACAACAATGACGACGAACGAGTCGTCGCCATTGTTGACTGGTGGCCAAAGCTAAGTAGAAACATATAAATCACAACAGATTTGTCAGTAACGTCGATAGGGTTCTGGCTGCATGGTCTGGATCTGCAACGACTAAAATAACTAGAAGTCGTTGGGACAAAATAATATATATATTGTACTTAACTGGTTATATAGGATTCTTCTCGGATGCATAAATATAAACAGATAGATATTGATGCCTCGCTTAGGCCATACGCTACTAGGTGCCTTGTTAGTGGTTGCTTCCTCTCAGCTGAAGGCTACGCTACTTTACTACTTGACGTCCTGAGCAAGAGTGGACGAGAGCTAGCTAGAAACTTGATACAAGCCGCGGAGCAGCGCTAGCGGCGCTGGTCGCGACTCGTGGGCGCAACGATGCTAATACGGACCGCGGTCGATAACTGCAACCCCTAACAAGTGTGGTATCGAACGTTGATACCACATTATCAACGATATTCATCCTAGTTGAACTGGTGCATGTCCATAGCTTAACTGATAATCAGGACAACGACTGCCTATCCTTATTTCCTCCTCCTTGCTGACAGAAAAGCACATATTAGCGCAGCTCTAGCAACATGATATTATTTTACTTTTTCATGACGAATTCTCGCAGCAGAAACTAATAATCACCTGAATTTAAACCAGGATGACTAAATTAAACTCAAATTATGGCTAGCACTGCTCTTGTAATTATGATGGAGGGCTTTAATTGAACTGGAAACTGAAACCAAAGGTCGCAATTATATCTTGTAAATTATTAAGAAGCATTAACTTTATTCCAATCATTCATAGGCAAAACAGAAATTAGAAAATCAATAAGATTCAAATCAGTTACAAAAGATACACGATAATCTCTTGGCACAGGTGGGTGGAATTGCGTAGGAAGTGGTACAATTAGCACTGTTTAAGCAAACTACCAATGACTGCTGTATTACTCAACAGATTAAAGAAGAGAGCCAGAATAATACATGTAAGAACTAGATCCCTCACCTAAGCACATGTTGAGTTTAGCTAGCTCACAGCAGGAATTAATTTAGGAAAGCAAAGCCCAAACTTGAATAAATCGACTTCACAATTCCCTCATCAAGACGCACGCAAATGCAGGTCATGCTTATCGTCTTTCCAAAGATCAGGTGTATATGATGGCTACAATGATAGCTGAGAGTTATAAATTGGGCCTCAGCATCGTCCTAAAGAAGAAGCACGCCCTCTGCAGCTCTAAGATATCTTTCTTCTCTAGAGATCTAAGACAAAGTGTTCCCCCTAACGAGAGTTCACATGAAGTACGTATCTGCTCTCTTTCTCATAATCTTGGTGATTGTGCCAGCACCAGGTTCTCATTAGCTAATTGGGGTAGTCCTTCCAAGTTCAAACCAATGAAAAATTTATAACATTTGCAACATTATTCCTTTTCCTAAACAATATGTTGTGATGAAGCAATAATGCACATTTATTTCTTATAATTGGGCAGAAAACAGGACTTCTCTCCCATCATGTGAGTGGTTTTCACGTTTTTCTCAATGAATGGGTCTACACGTCTGCACTCGTGAGTCTTTCTCCCCGCTCTGAAAATAATTCTATTTAGCCAGCCTGTGACTTCCTTACAAAATTTAAACATGAACTCCTGATGACCTTTTCAGACCAACGGATACTTC
Organism: Schistocerca serialis cubense; assembly: GCF_023864345.2. Lineage (NCBI taxonomy): Eukaryota > Metazoa > Arthropoda > Insecta > Orthoptera > Acrididae > Schistocerca > Schistocerca serialis. Next base: position 634,836,121 of record NC_064642.1, read on the forward strand.
TCACTCGGCGTACATCGTGCTTCTCATCCCCTTACAGAGCTGCATCTGTATGAAAGCCGTTTTCACGCTGCTCTGCAAAATGGAAGCTTATAGCCCTCTGAATGCCTGCTTTGGCCCTCTGGGAGGCTCTTATCAAAACGTGGGACGCTGCCCCTGACAATGGCCTCCCATCCATTATACCTGGCTCGGTCCACAGCCTTTCAGCTAAGCATAGTTTTACGACTTGTTTACCGATGTGCACCTACGTCCTTCACCTTCCCACAGCCGGACAGAAGATTCAGCTTACATAAAAACATCGAAGAAATGAAACTGCGAAGTACCTATTAGATCCGCAATCACTCGTGTTTCGTTCAGTTATACTCACACTTTCGTGAATCGCTAGTAATTTGAATAAATGTGGTTAGTCTAATTTGGATAATTGGTTACTTATCAGGTTACAGAACAATTTTGGCAAAAACTGTCCCGTAACAACAACAAGATCTACATATTTCTTTTTCACACGCATGTACTATGTGTCTGTATCATTTCCTACTGACTTAAACACAATGATATATAGTGTAATAATTTTATAGCGCTCGTCTAACTACCGCAAATTCAACGGTTTATTTAGATTTTTCGTAGCATGTATGGATGTTGTTATAGCGCGTCCAGTTAATGTTTTAAATTTCAGTTCTAACATATTACCTGTCCATTATGCCTCACCTCTTTAATCACGCAGTGACAAACTCTCCTCTACCGCTTTTGGATTTCCTAGTCGCTGGGACGCTGCAATCTGTCAAGAGGCCCCCTAATTCGTTTACAGCTCGCTGCAATTGCTTCAGTGGTCTGCCGAGCGCCAACTCTGACTTACCTGCCCCAACCATTCTATAGCAACTTGCAAATCACACACTGCTAAAAGAACTGGTTTGCTTTTATATTCAGAACGTCGCTTACAATTTCACAAACCTTTAATGACTAGAACCTCTCAGTGCAGTCCATACCACAAACGCCTTGAGGAGTGTAAGGACCGTTGACTGGCCTGTCTAGTGCTTCAGTCCTCTGTGATCCATAGAGCATGTCTAGGATGCGATGGGAAGATTTATACTTTCGTACCAATCTTCAGCCACCAATTTTCATAAACTAATACAGCATGTATTGCTATGGCAAGAAGACATTTGGAAGGAGCGTTAATACTGGGTAATAAAGATCATTTTTTCCTCTTGCGTTCTAGATATGGAAAACACTTCTATTCTCAAATTGTGATGGATTGTTTAAGACGAATTTCGTTAGCGAATATATATGTATAGATGCACACTGATGGAAGAAACTCGCAACACCACGAAAATAGTTAATTTAAAGCAATGAAATTTCGGGAATACAATTGTATAGATGACATATTTGATTAACATTGCAAGACAACAGGTGAACGTAAGCATGAGATAAGCCATTGCAAACGTAAAATGTTGCGATGTAACAGCCAGATGTTGCATGCAAGTATGCACACGTGCATGCATTGTGTTATACAGATGACGGTTGTGAGTTTGCGATGTAGGGTTCCATGTTTGTGTTTACTCTTGAGTAAATTACTTTTACGATTTCTTTTGGAAAAAGATGTCACTTTCGATATAAACAGGCTTAACAACGGAATATTTTAATCCTCCTGGAAAATTTTCTTCTGCCAGTGATGCATTAAATATGTCATTAAGGACAGTCATTTTTAAGTTAGAACTGCTTTTTGGAATTCTGTTTAAAATCGCATCAGCACCACAAGATCTTTTGTTTCTTTATAATTTTTATAGTTCTATTAATTTGAGTAGAGGATGATGGTGATATACGTAGTTGCTTCAAGTTTAGTGGAAGTACCTTTTTAATATTATCTCTTTCTTTCTCAACTACGCCATTTAATCCTATTTTGCTGCTACATTGAGAAAGTAACTCTTAAAAATACTCGAAACTTGTGAATTATTAGTTACAACATTGTTATTCAGTTTAATTATAGTGGTATAATGTAAACACACTGGCTGTGCTGTGTCACCTATTTATCATACCTCTCAGTTTTAATCTTACTATCTGCATTATTAATTTCTGTCGGGATGTACATAACTTCTGGACATTTTGATGATTTTCCTTAAAATATTATAGTAAATTTAGAAGCATGCAAGTGATATCGGATCTTGGTTTATTCTTTCATTTATAAAAATTCTCTCTTCCTTTTATATCAGATTTCAGCTATCCTAGTTATCCAGAGTTCACTTGCTTTTTAATGAATTTTCTGGATAACTTTTAGAAAAGCATCCTCGTGTACTAAGACAAATTTACTATGGAATAAATTCCATTTGACATTACCATCTCTTTCTACATACACCTGAACCCCTCCCACCCCTTTTAAGACACTCTTAAAAACATTTTAACTTACTCCTATTTATAAGGTACAATGTTACAGGATTGTAAGGTTCAATACTGTTTGTATCCATTAACTGAGGATCATAAACAGACAGTTTATTAACAACTGGGTATACATTAATTGTTTCAGCCTGAGCACTGTCTATAAAACTGTTGTCAGTTGAAATCGTAGTAACTTGCTGCAGATTGCTCTGATAATTAACTGCTGAAATTAGATTGAAACACCCTAATAATGATTCCAGTTTATCATCTGGTAGGTATATTTTAAGAAATCTTTATTTAAATCTCCACAAACTACTAACTGTTTCATCTTGACTTACATGTAGCTAAATAATGCATCTAGATTTCTCATAACAGCTGAAAGTTTTCCTAGAGGTGATCTGTAGACTATTACAATTAGCAGAGAAGTATTCTGCTGTAACAACTCGCAAGCACATGCTTCTAAGTTCCAATCTACACAAAAAATGTTTGTTTCAATGTTGTTCACTTTGTGACCAGTTGTTACATATGTTGCAACTTCTCCTTTTTCATGTTCACACGAATGCAACGGAAGTCTATAATCCCAGATAATTAACGTATCCATCGTTGTGTTTGACGAGGTGTTCAGAGAGGGAAGCAACGTCTGTCGCTCAAGAAATTTTTGAATCTTCTAATAGCCGGCTGGAGTGACCGAGCGGTTCTAGGCGCTACAGTCTGGAACCGCGCGACCGTTACGGTCGCAGGTTCGAATCCTGCCTCGAGCATGGTTGTGTGTGATGTACTTAGGTTAGTTAGGTTTAAGTAGTTCTAAGTTCTAGGGGACTGATGACCACAGCAGATAAGTACCATAGTGCTCAGAGCCATTTGAACCAATTTCCTGATATTATGATGAAATAAATTAGCTTTCCTTTCCTGAAACCGTTACATAGATTATGGTGGCGTTCTACTTTAATTGCTTTCCAGACTGTCTATAACCTGATTTCAACCCAACCATCAATCATACGCATTTTGTCTTGTGTGCTAGTTACCTCACCCCCTCCCCCCCCCCCCCCCCCCGCGCACATGCTCAGAACTAATATTTCCTCTCCCCCCATCCCCGCCTCATATTCAGTTGCAGGCCATGATTTGTGTACTTCCAGCTCGCAATTGCAGCAACAGGCACAGCACAGATATGAGACTTTGTTTCACTAAAACGCTATCTTCTTCAGCTCTTTATTTATACAGCTGACAAGTGTGTTAACCCACAGCTGGTCATTAGCACCTCTATAAACCCCACTGCAGGTTATGCTGCTGCTCCTATTTCCTCCAGATAAATACTAAAATTATACTCTAAGTTGGTACATAGGCTGTTTCTTGCCCCTCCTATAAGTACCTGTTCTTCATCAAAATCTGTCCACAAAGCCCGCATATTTTCTGTCGTCTGGCGAAGCTTATCATTAGGTTTCGCAATACTTGTGAGCTGATATTCTGCACCTAGATTTTCCTGTGGCATTTGGCGTACATCCCTCCCATGCCTGTAACCTAGCAGCAGTACTGTCTGCTTTCCGCTTTTCTACCAACCTAGCCTCAAAGCTGTTGCTACGAGTCTGCTGCTCCGCACTTTGGTCAAAAACAGATTGAAGCTCTTTTGTTTCATGCAAAAAGACAAACTGGCTGCCAACCGGAATTTCAAAAGTGATTGTTTTACGTTTCGCCTTCTCACAGCTACGATTGTCTCTTTCCTCGCCAGCATAATTTAGAATAAGCCATTTCTAATTCTGCCTGAAGGGCACAGATCTTTTTCCCTGTCCCATGATTCTCTCGACAACATAATCTACAACTCCATGGGAGAGCCTGATCTGACATTTTACTGACTTCCCGATTACAGTCAGCCCAATAAAACACCAATACACGATTTTTACACGTTTCTCCCATACCAACTAATCTACAGCAACATCCCCATTTGTCGCACATGACGCTACTTCTACAGTAAACTAAACAGCGCTAAGACACTACAACATATCTTTTGGAAAAAGCGGAAAGGTGAAGTTTTGTATTCATTGAGGTACATATAATAATAGTGTCAAATGATATTCCTGCCTGTGGACTGAAATGTAACGGTTACTAATATTTTCATAGTTAAAATGTTTGTGAGATTGACAATTCTGCTGAATGAACGGTAAGAAACTATTACTTTTTGAAATAGGTTACGGGTGAATTGTCGGATGTCAGTGTCCGACGGACACAATATTTCGGTGAACGGAAACGTTGTTTGTGCTGATGAGGTGACTAATTGGGGGGGGGGGGGGGGCAGGCGCCGCGCTTTTATCTCCTCCACCCTCTCCCTCCCCCTCTAATCGGACCCTCCATCGGACGTGCGGGTCCAACATCCCCACTCGTTCGACCGACACAGCGTTCAGTCTCGGGTTCGCACCCAGGTGCGCGTGCTGGTGGCATCTCTGCTGTTCCTCCACCTGCCTCCGAAGTCAGTTCGATGTTTGATATCTTGTTCCTATTCTTGATCATTCCAATAGTAGGGTCCCACGCCTTAGTAAAGCCGTCGGCATACGGACCGCGCATTCGAACGGTGAGCTGTTGAGCTTCTGACATCACAGCTAGGAATAATAGCACTTTGAGGAGTCTTTCCAAAGGCGCAGAGCAATATCTAACATGTCAGATAATCTGAACGTGGGTTTGAACATTGACCAATGAGATGAAAGGACGCCATGTGCGTCACACGCACGCTATCTCTTCTCAGCACAGAGTTGTGAGGCGCCATGTTGCCTTTTCTGCACATCAGCATATTGAGGAACACCCGAAAACCCGTCGTTAATTGTAATGTTCGTTGTAATAAAATGACGGGAAACGTCATAATAGTGGTTAAAGTATTATTGTAATTTCTTATTATGATGGTATGCATTCCAAGGCTATGGCACATTGAGGATCCATCAAAAACGCACTGTTCTTCGTACAGTTTACTATAACTAAATGTCAGTTAGTAAGATAACTACATTTAAAATTTTCAGGAAATGATATTATGCAAAGTATGGTGCTATATCATTCATGTTCAGTGTAGCATACAAGACAGCTTGCACTACTTGCAGTAAGATACGTTGCAGAGACTCTGCTACTGAATAAGAACAATGATCAAATAAGAATGACCTTAGTGTTCTGCTAAAAAGTGACCAGGAAGAAATAATTTTATCGTATCTGGAGAACTAATGTAAATTTGTATCGCACTACCCGTACTTGTTATGGAACTTTTATAAGCCGGTGTCCCTATTGAATGGTCAGGGCACATTCCCTTTTCCATTATAAGAAGTTCGTGGATATTTAACTTTTTATTTATGTCTACTACAGACAGAAAAATTCGGAGTAGGTATCAAAATCCGTGGAGAAGAAATAAAAACTTTGAGGTTCGCCGATGACATTGTAATTCTGTCAGAGACAGCAAAGCACTTGGAAGAGCAGTTGAACTGAATGGACAGTGTCTTGAAAGGAGGATATAAGATGAACATCAACAAAAGCAAAACGAGGGTAATGGAATGTAGTCGAATTAAGTCGGGTGATGCTGAAGGAATTAGATTAGGAAATGAGACACTTAAAGTAGTAAATGAGTTTTGCTATTTGGGGAGCAAAATAACTGATGATGGTCGAAGAAGATAGAGTATAAAAGGTAGACTGGCAATGGCAAGGAAAGCATTTCTGAAGAAGAGAAATTTGTTAACATCGAGTATAGATTTAAATGTCTGGAAGTCGTTTCTGAAAGTACTTGTATGGAGTGTAGCCATGTATGGAAGTGAAACATGGACGATAAATAGTTTGGACAAGAAGAGAATAGAAGCTTTTGAAATGTGGTGCTACAGAAGAATGCTGAAGATTATATGGGTAGATCCCATAACTAATGAGGAGGTATTGAATAGAATTGGGGAGAAGAGGAGTTTGTGGCACAACTTGACTAGAAGAAGGAATCGGTTGGTAGGACATGTTCTGAGGCATCAAGGGCTCACCAATTTAGTATTGGAGGGCAGCGTGGAGGGTAAAAATCGTAGAGGGAGACCAAGAGATGGATATACTAAGCAGATTCAGAAGGATGTATGTTGCAATAGGTACTGGGAGATGAAGAAGCTTGCACAGGATAGAGTAGCAGGGAGAGCTGCATCAAGCCAGTCTCAGGACAGAAGACCACAACAACAACAGACAGAAAAATATAACTGGCTTATGGACAGGGGAGAAAATGTCCGTTTTGATAGAGCTAACATAGAAATTTAACGCTCGTCCACTTCGTAAACACTGTGACTTGCGAGCCAGGTACAGCCCACAACTGCTGCTGAAGAGCACTGCTATCGTGCAAACCACGTTGAAGCACACGTACCGTATGCACAAGTAGCATCGTTTCTGAGCGTTCAGCAACGAGTTGAGCTTGGCAAGCTCAACGTTGACGTTAAAAAGCACGCTCCTCGTGGCGACTGCTTAAGGAACTACCAGCTATCACTATATTTCAGCGGTTCCCTTACTCGAATCTCAATAGACTCCTTAATGATGCAGTCCCAGTAACTGGACGTCTCTGTCAGAGCCTTGGTGTGGTCCTTGTTAATTCCGTAAGGCAATGTTCTGCGACTGCCGACTTGGTAAGCTGCTGTAATTCAGTGTGACCTTGGTGCTCTCGGCAACTATCTTCGACAGTAGTCAATGTCTGACCTATGTACAATATGACTTACGACAATTCTAGGGTAACTGATAGACCCCAGATTTCCGTAGTCCAAGGTCATCTTTCACACTATCAAGCAGTGCCAGTGTTTTGGCTGTGGAATCACACTATTTCTTTTGGTTGTACTTTTGAAAAGGCAAAGTCTTGGATAAATTATCACTTGTAACCCACTGTATTATACGAACCTTTCTCTTCCGATAACTGTAATCGTCCCATCCGCGAAAAATACCACACGACACTACCTTTTTCTGCCTGTTCTGGCGTCGACACGATGTAGATGTTTGTGTCCCCATTGTATCTTTTAGACAGTAACAGTTGGTATATACCACTTTCTATCTGCTTCATTCTGTAAAACGACAAACTTCTTAGTTCTCTTGTTTTAGTCAAACCACGTAATTAATTTCCAGTCGCTTAAATTAATTTGGAGGCAACCTGTTTGGAGACGGAAGGACCGATTGCCGTAAGTGCTGTATCGTTAATTATTTTATTATTATTAAAAATTGAGCCTGCATCTTAATTCCAAGTCCGACTAAATATTACAAAATAATTTCATTTGTACGAATAGTAACTGCATATATTAACCAACAATGGCTTTTGGCCCTTAAGCTCTTTTTTATTCATTCTAGTAATGTAGGATAACAAGATTTTCCACTGGAAAAACGCGACATTTGCGAAAAATTTAGATATGAAAACGGAACGAAACGGGGCACTACACAAAAAGAAAATATTCTACATATATGACTGCATCGCTTTATTAAAATAAATAAAAACTGAAGTTTATACTCGTAAAACTGCATCATTTGATTATTCATTGTTTTTCCAAGAACTGATGATTGAGAAATCGTTACAGTGATTTCTAACAAATGAACACTAATGCAGAAGATAAAATCGGTAGACCGTTTAGCTACTAACTTTGTACTCATCAGAAGACCTAATATCTTTCAAAAGCTTTGAACACGTTAATAGCATGTTGCACAACTCCTTGCAGGCAAGGCCTTCATAATGAGTTTTAACTATTACAAATGCTTCAACAGATTTACATCTACATCTACATTTATACTCCGCAAGCCACCCAATGGTGTGTGGCGGAGGGCACTATACGTGCCACTGTCATTACCTCCCTTTCCTGTTCCAGTCGCGTATGGTTCGCGGGCAGAGCGACTGCCAGAAAGCCTCCGTGCGCGCTCGAATCTCTCTAATTTTACATTCGTGATCTCCTCGGGAGGTATAAGTAGGGGGAAGCAATATATCCGATACCTCATCCAGAAACGCCCCCTCTCGAAACCTGGACAGCAAGCTACACCGCGATGCAGAGCGCCTCTCTTGCAGAGTCTGCCACTTGAGTTTATTAAACATCTCCGTAACGCTATTACGCTTACCAAACAACCCCGTGACGAAACGCGCCGCTCTTCTTTGGATCCTCTCTATCTCCTCTGTCAACCCGACCTGGTACGGATCCCACACTGATGAGCAATACTCAAGTATAGGACGAACGAGTGTTTTGTAAGCCACCTCCTTTGTTGATGGACTGCATTTTCTAAGGACTCTCGCAATGGATCTCAACCTGGCACCCGCCTTACCAACAATTAATTTTATATGATCATTCCACATCAAATCGTTCCGCAAGCATACTCCCACTTATTTTACAGAAGTAACTGCTACCAGTGTTTGTTCCGCTATCATATAATTTACAATAAAGGATCCTTCTTTCTATGTATTCGCAATACATTACATTTGTCTATGTTAAGCGTCAGTTGCCACTCCCTGCACCAAGTGCCTGTCCGCTGCAGATCTTCCTGCATTTCGCTGCAATTTTCTAATGCTGCAACTTCTCTGTATACTACAGCATCATCCGCGAAAAGCCGCATGGAACTTCCGACACTATCTACTAGGTCATTTATATATATTGTGAAAAACAATGGTCCCATAACACTCCCCTGCGGCACGCCAGAGGTTACTTTAACGTCTGTAGACGTCTCTCCATTGAGAACAACATGCTGTGTTCTGTTTGCTAAAAACTCTTCAATCCAGCCACACAGCTGGTCTGATATTCCGTAGGCTCTTACTTTGTTTATCAGGCGACAGTGCGAAACTGTATCGAACGCCTTCCGGAAGTCAAGGAAAATGGCATCTACCTGGAAGCCTGTATCTAACATTTTCTGAGTCTCATGAACAAATAAAGCGACTTGGGTCTTACACGATCGCTGTTTCCGGAATCCATGTTGATTCCTACAGAGTAGATTCTGTGTTTACAGAAATGACATGATACGCGAGCAAAAAACATGTTCTAAAATTCTACAACAGATCGATGTCAGAGATATAGGTCTATAGCTTTGCGCATCTGCTCGACGACCCCTCTTGAAGACTGGGGCTACCTGTGCTTTTTTCCAATCATTTGGAACCTTCCGTTCCTCTAGAGACTTGCGGTACACGGCTGTTAGAAGGGGGCAAGTTCTTTCGCGTACTCTGTGTAGAATCGAATTGGTATCCCGTCAGGTCCTGTGGACTTTCCTCTGTTGAGTGATTTCAGTTGCTTTTCTATTCCTTGGACACTTATTTCGATGTCAGCCATTTTTTCGTTTGTGCGAGGATTTGGAGAAGGAACTGCAGTGCGGTCTTCCTCTGTGAAAAAGCTTTGGTAAAAGGTGTTTAATATTTCAGCTTTACTCGTGTCGTCCTCTGTTTCAATGCCATCATCATCCCAGAGTGTCTGGATATGCTGTTTCGAGCCACTTACTGATTTAACGTAAGACAGAACTTCCTAGGATTTTCTGTCATGTCGGTATATAGAATTTTACTTTCGAATTCACTGAACGCTTCACGCATTGCCCTCCTTACGCTAACTTTGACATCGTTTAGCTTCTGTTTGTCAGATAGGTTTTGACGGCGTTTAAATTTGCAGTGAAGCTTTCTTTGCTTTCTCAGTAGTTTCCTAACTTTGTTGTTGAACCACGGTGGGTTTTTCCTGTCCGTCGCAGTTTTACTCGGCACTTACCTGTGTAAAACGCATTTTACGATTGCCTTGAACTTTTTCCATAAACACTCAGCATTGTCAGTGTCGGAACAGAAATTTTCGTTTTGATCTGTTAGGTAGTCTGAAATCTGCCTCCTATTACTCTTCTGAAACAGATAAACCTTCCTCCCTTTTTTTATATTCCTATTTACTTCCATATTCAGGGATGCTGCAACGGCCTTATGATCACTGATTCCATGTTCTGCGCTTACAGAGTCGAAAAGTTCGGGTCTGTTTGTTATCAGTAGGTCAAAGATGTTATCTCCACGAATCGGTTCTCTGTTTAATTGCTCGAGGTAATTTCCGGATAGTGCCCTCAATATAATGTCACTCGATGCTCTGTCCCTATCACCCGTCCTAAACATCTGAGTGTCCCAGTCTACATCTGGTAAATTGAAATCTCCATCTAACACTATAACTTGCTGAGGAAATTAATGTGAAATGTATTCCAGATTTTCTCTCAGTTGTTCTGCCACTAATGCTGCTGAGTCTAGAGGTCGGTAAAAGGAGCCAATTATTAACCTAGCTCGGTTGTTGAGTGTAACCTCCACCCATAATAATTCACAGGAGCTACCCACTTCTACTTCACTACAGGATAAACTACTACTAACAGCGACAAACACGCCACCACAGGTGGCATGCAGTCTATCCTTTCTAAACACCGTATGTGCCTTTGTAGAAATTTCGGCAGAATTTATCTCTGGCTTCAGCCAGTTTTCCGTACCTATAATGATTTCGGCTTCGGTGCTTTCTATCAGCGCTTGAAGTTCCGGTACTTTACCAACGCAGCTTCGACAGTTCACAATTACAATACCGATTGCTGCTTGGTCCCCTGACTTTGCCCCGTACCCTTTGAGGCTGTTGCCCGTTCTGTACTTGCCCGAGGCCATCTAACCTAAAAAACCGCCCAATCCACGCCACACAACCCCTGCTACCCGTGTAGCCACCTGCTGTGTGTAGTGGACTCCTAACCTAACCAGCGGAACTCGAAACCCCACCACCCTATGACGCAGGTCGAGGAATCTGCAGCAATTTAGTGGCAATGCGGTTTTTCTCATCAATCCAAAGACAACTCACAATAGAAAATACATTTTGCACAATAGTATTTGTGCCTGGTACAGTAAGAGCAAAACTCACAAGCGTTTCTAGATTTTTACATGAGGTATTTCTACTTTTAAGTGTATGGAACACATCACAACATCTCTTATCTGTTTCCAAATTAACTTTTCCTTATTCTTCAAGTTTCTTGAATGCAATGTTGTTCACGCATCATATCTCGCCAAACAATGCACCATCAACTATCTCAAAGGTTGCACCTGAATCTACTGCCTTAAGCATTTTCTGACAATTGAAAAGTTCAGCCCAAGGAATAGAATTTTTCAGAGTTATACAATTAAATGGTTTCAGAGCTTGAAATGGACAAGTCCACTTTTCTAAATAAGTCACAAAAATGTCATTAAATAAACTGGCAATCGTCTTGTATTTTGAATGAGTGAAAATTACTTCCTTTTTCAAGTTAATTAAAATTGAAAAAAAACTGAAGTTTAAAATTTATTGAACTTCCTCTTACTGTTTCTTTTCGTTACGTAAGTAACTCCTCAGTTGATTCTGTAGCTGAAATCGTGGTTCTTCCCAACTTTTGGGTTGAATTTGAAAACATTTTCAACTGGCTTTGTGTGAAATGAAGCCAAATAAGCAACTGTGGGTTCCCAGAAAACTGTTTCAGCAATGTAGGACACGTATCTGAGACAGAAAATAAGATTTCAATGGTTCATACATATAAATAAGTCTCATAACTACTGGCAACAATGACAACATCTAGTTTTAATACTACCTGTATTCAGTATCAACGGAATTGCAATAGTATATCAGTTCTTCCACGCACACAGTGTAAATGTGAAAATACTGAAAAAATTTTCATTGCTGTTTCTATGTCAATGGGAAGAATGCCCGCACTTGTTTGAACACCATTGTGTACATTTGTGCTGCATAATTGTTGCCTTGAATGTTCAGCTTGAGAACGCTGTTCAGTTTGGAATGAACATCGTTTCTTCCTGCCCTCTTGTGCCCACCAAAGTTGGAATACAGTTACCTGCACAAAATGCGTCAATTTTGCCAACTACACTCCTGGAAATGGAAAAAAGAACACATTGACACCGGTGTGTCAGACCCACCATACTTGCTCCGGACACTGCGAGAGGGCTGTACAAGCAATGATCACATGCACGGCACAGCGGACACACCAGGAACCGCGGTGTTGGCCGTCGAATGGCGCTAGATGCGCAGAATTTGTGCACCGCCGCCGTCAGTGTCAGCCAGTTTGCGTGCATACGGAGCTCCATCGCAGTCTTTAACACTGGTAGCATGCCGCGACAGCGTGGACGTGAACCGTATGTGCAGTTGACGGACTTTGAGCGAGGGCGTATAGTGGGCATGCGGGAGGCCGGGTGGACGTACCGCCGAATTGCTCAACACGTGGGGCGTGAGGTCTCCACAGTACATCGATGTTGTCGACAGTGGTCGGCGGAAGGTGCACGTGCCCGTCGACCTGGGACCGGACCGCAGCGACGCACGGATGCACGCCAAGACCGTAGGATCCTACGCAGTGCCGTAGGGGACCGCACCGCCACTTCCCAGCAAATTAGGGACACTGTTGCTCCTGGGGTATCGGCGAGGGCCATTCGCAACCGTCTCCATGAAGCTGGGCTACGGTCCCGCACACCGTTAGGCCGTCTTCCGCTCACGCCCCAACATCGTGCAGCCCGCCTCCAGTGGTGTCGCGACAGGCGTGAATGGAGGGACGAATGGAGACGTGTCGTCTTCAGCGATGAGAGTCGCTTCTGCCTTGGTGCCAATGATGGTCGTATGCGTGTTTGGCGCCGTGCAGGTGAGCGCCACAATCAGGACTGCATACGACCGAGGCACACAGGGCCAACACCCGGCATCATGGTGTGGGGAGCGATCTCCTACACTGGCCGTACACCACTGGTGATCGTCGAGGGGACACTGAATAGTGCACGGTACATCCAAACCGTCATCGAACCCATCGTTCTACCATTCCTAGACCGGCAAGGGAACTTGCTGTTCCAACAGGACAATGCACGTCCGCATGTATCCCGTGCCACCCAACGTGCTCTAGAAGGTGTAAAAGTCAACTACCCTGGCCAGCAAGATCTCCGGATCTGTCCCCCATTGAGCATGTTTGGGACTGGATGAAGCGTCGTCTCACGCGGTCTGCACGTCCAGCACGAACACTGGTCCAACTGAGGCGCCAGGTGGAAATGGCATGGCAAGCCGTTCCACAGGACTACATCCAGCATCTCTACGATCGTCTCCATGGGAGAATAGCAGCCTGCATTGCTGCGAAAGGTGGATATACACTGTACTAGTGCCGACATTGTGCATGCTCTGTTGCCTGTGTCTTTGTGCCTGTGGTTCTGTCAGTGTGATCATGTGATGTATCTGACCCCAGGAATGTGTCAATAAAGTTTCCCCTTCCTGGGACAATGGATTCACGGTGTTCTTATTTCTATTTCCAGGAGTGTATATTCTGCTTTTTTTAAAAAAAATGGCTCTGAGCACTATGGGACTCAACTGCTGAGGTCATTAGTCCCCTAGAACTTAGAACTAGTTAAACCTAACTAACCTAAGGACATCACAAACATCCATGCCCGAGGCAGGTTTCGAACCTGCGACCGTAGCGGTCTTGCGGTTCCAGACTGCAGCGCCTTTACCCGCACAGCCACTTCTTTTTTAAAACATCCAGAATATAGCTAGCTAATAATTCTGCCGTTTCTCCTCCAGTGTTCTGAAGACAGATTGCTTTGCTCTGTACACTTATGGTAGGAATGAAATACCTAACTGGAATCGTCAATAGCTGAAAGATTCTGTGACTTAACGTATCAACCATTACGGACACATACTTAGCATCTTTAGGTTCTGACTGAATTTCATGCATTCACTAAAAATCAACTTGGAGTTTGTCCTAGAACATGTGAATTTCTTGTCAAATAGGCTTCTGATGAGAAGAACCGTGCAGTCCACTGAACGTAAAGAATGATTGCGTTTTGCGGTATGGAACGCAAACACCCCTTCTTGCGCAGCGATACTTTTATCTTCCTATGTTTGTACTTTATTCGTGCTTACAGAAGAAGTTATGGTGCTAGAAGTTCTCGCAGAAACTGCCAACAGGTGCTTTTCACCTTTATGTGCTTCATTATATCGGCATGTCCTCCATGGAAAAACTGAACGACGCAACGCACATTCTACCATCGTGCTCTGGTTTTCTACAAGAAAGGGAACTCTGCTTTCATGATTTTCGAGAGAGAACACTTTCTTTTCCCCATACTAATGGACACGAGTTAGTTTCACACACAACAAACAGACGCATTAAAGCAAGCTTATCGAAACTATTGTAGAAACTAGAATGAGATTTTCACTCTGCAGCGGAGTGTGCGCTGATATGAAACTTCCTGGCAGATTAAAACTGTCTGCCGGACCGAGACTCGAACTCGGGACCTTTGGAAGGTAGGAGACGAGGTACCGGCAGAATTGAAGCTGTGAGGACGGGCCGTGAGTCATGCTTGGGTAGCTCACTTGATAGAGTCTCGGTCCGCCACACAGTTTTAATCTGCCAGGAAGTTTCATTGTTGAAACTGCCGCCTAATTCTCATTGTTGTTTGTTGTAGTCCAAAGACATCGTGTCGGGCGAATCCACTGCAAATTTGTTTTCTGACAGTGAACAGCTAATTCGTAACTTCGAACAGAGTTGAACATTGATAGCACTTTACCGTTCTTTAATGAAAACTTGTTAATTCGGCTGTTATTACTGCAATAGGAAATAATCGATATGACTCGGAAAATCTTCTGTTCACACCTTCCTTCATCCCCAGACCAGCTTCATGTTCAAGACAAAGCAAAACTCAACAAGCGTTAAAAAAACCATGTCTGTGACACTAAATTGACTTAAAAATAAATAAAAACACAAACTAAAGCAAGAAGACTACGAAGAAACGGGACATTTAGTGTCCCGTTAAATATTTTGCGGGACAACAGGGCATCTTGTCAACCTCTATTAAAGTCAAAGAATATAATTTCCTCTCTGTTGGATCTGAAGCGTTTCATCTGTCAAAAATAGTATTCTGTACAGACAAAATCACAGCTTTTCACCAGACAAAAATCCACTCTAAGAATACAAACGTCTCAAAAATGAGACTGACAGGAAGTGCAAAATGGCTAAGCAGACATGGCTAGAGGACAAATGTAAGGACGTAGAGACTTATCTCACTAGGGGTAAAATAGATACTGCCTTCAGGAAAATTAAGGAGACCTTTGGAGAAAAGAGAACCACTTGTATGAATATCAAGAGCTCAGATGGAAACCCAGTTCTAAGCAAAGAAGGGAAAGCAGAAAGGTGGAAGGAATATATAGAGGGTCTGTACAAGGGCGATGTAGTTGAGGGCAATGGAAGAGGATTTAGATGAAGATGAAATGGGAGATATGATACTGCGTGAAGAGTTTGATAGAGCACTGAAAGACCTAAGTCGAAAGAAGGCGCCGGGAGTAGACAACATTCCATTAGAACTACTGACAGCCTTGGGAGAGCCAGTCCTTACAAAACTCTACCATCTGTTAAGCAAAATGTATGAGACAGACGAAATAAACCTCAGACTTCAAGAAGAATATAATAATTCCAATACCAAAGGAAGCAGGTGTTGACAGATGTAAAAATTACCGAACTATCAGTTTAATAAGTCACGGCTGCAAAATACTAACACGAATTCTTTACAGACGAATGGAAAAACTGGTAGAAGCCGACCTCGGGGAACATCAGTTTGGATTCCGTAGAAATATGGGAACACGTTAGGCAATACTGACCCTACGACTTATTTTAGAAGCTAGATTAAGAAAAGGCAAACCTACGTTTCTAGCAGTTGTAGACTTAGAGGAAGCTTTTGACATTATTGACTGGAATACTCTCTTTCAAATTCTGAAGGGAGCAGGGGTAAAATACAGGAAGCGAAAGGCTGTTTACAACTTGTACAGAAACCAGATGGCAGTAATAAGGGTCGAGGGGCATGAAAGGGAAGGAGTGGTTGGGAAAGGAGTGAGACAGGGTTGTAGCCTCTCTCCGATGTTGTTCAATCTGTATATTGAGCAAGCAGTAAAGGTAACAAAAGAAAAATTCGGAGTAGGTATTAAAATCCATGGAGAAGAAATAAAAACTGTGAGGTTCGCCGATGACATTGTAATTCTGTCAGAGACAGCAAAGGACTTGGAAGAGCAGTTGAACGGAATGGACAGTGTCTTTAAAGGAGGATATAAGATGAACATCAACAAAAGCAAAACGAGGATAATGGAATGTAGTCGAGTTAAGTCGGGTGATGCTGAGGGAATTAGATTATGAAATGAGACACTTAGAGTAGTAAAGGAGTTTTGCTATTTGGGGAGCAAAATAACTGATGATGGTCGAAGTAGAGAGGATATAAAATGTAGACTGGCAATGGCAAGGAAATCGTTTCTGAAGAAGAGAAATTTGTTAACATCGAGTATAGATTTAAGTGTCAGGAAGTCATTTATGAAAGTATTTGTATGGAATGTATGGAAGTGAAACATGGACGATAAATAGTTTGGACAAGAAGAGAATAGAAGCTTTTGAAATGTGGTGCTACAGAAGAATGCGGAAGATTAGATGAGTAGATCACATAACTAATGAGGAAGTATTGAATAGGATTGGGGAGAAGAGAAGTTTGTGGCACAACTTGACCAGAAGAAGGGATCGGTTGGTAGGACATGTTCTGAGGCATCAAGGGATCACCAATTTAGTATTGGAGGGCAGCGTGGAGGGTAAAAATCGTAGAGGGAGACCAAGAGACGAATACACTAAGCAGATTCAGAAGGATGTAGGCTGCAGTACGTACTGGGAGATGAAGAAGCTTGCACAGGGTAGGGTAGCATTGAGAGCTGCTTCAAACAAGTCTCAGGACAGAAGACCACAACAAAAACAAGATGCATTATGAATATCACTCCACGCAGACATCAGAAACATTGAAAAAAACTTCATATGAAATGTACATAGAGGTAAGTAAGCTATGTTAATTGTAACATCAACAGGTGCGCTAGACAATGGGGTACTACCCGAAACAATGTGCAAGTCTGAAGAGAGAGGGAATGATGTTCTGAGAACAATGTACATGTTTGGGGAGAGGGAGAGAATGTTACATCCCGCTTATGATGACAATGTACAGGAGGTCGAGCGGACAGGACTTTTGAGTGGGCGTCCAAGGCTGTCTTTAAATGACAGGATAGGAAATTAAGTCAAATAAACAGAATATATTTCAAAGTACGTGATACAAGGGGCGCCCTAGGGTACGAAGTTACCAAGTGTAAGCTAATCTAGGAGCTATAACAAGCTAAATTAAGCGGGCAGTGGGAGGGGAGGAGATTCATGTTAATTTCTATTGCTGATCAGTCACGGGGTGCAAAGCCAGAGGCTCTGCCTCCCAAGAGAGAAGTCTGTTCTCGTCCAGGTCCGGATCACAAGAGAGCGAAGCAACCATGTTCTGCTTTGTAGAACCCATCAGAGCCACACACATTTCCTGCCTCCCACGCAGGCAGTTGGCTAAAACCGAAGGCCAGGATTTGTCAGCACGTTGAGTGGAGGGCTGAGGGCGTCTCTTGTCAGCAACTTTAACCGAACAGAACTGCTTGGGTCTGAAAGGCAGGCAACTTATGTCACGTAGGCATAGGTGAAGCACCTCTGCGAGAAAACTTGTAAAGATTTGACTGCAGCCTTTGAAATAAAATTCTTAAACCAACTCCCTAAAATATCCCTAGATTGGCTGACACCTACACAACAAACTTGTAGTGAAGAAATACGCGTACTACCAGCATAAGCTAAATAAAATATTTTGCAGCTAAGTGGGAATCAGTTTATATAAAAGTGGAATATAATTTCATTTAAAGTAAAAGTAATCAGCATTTACAAAACTTTCTGTTACAAATGATAGTAATTGCACTTCCTTCTCTATTGTCTCTGGAGTGGATCCTTTGGTTTGAGATTTAATGATACTTAAAATTTGTAAAATTAATCCATTTACACAAAAGGAACAATTTCAGCATACCCAAACTGTAATAACGTATTAGTTAGTGAAAATATATCTTTCGGTGAGTTGGGCAGATAACGTAAGACGGCAGGTGGGCATGGAAACACGAGAATGTTAACATTAAGCAGATATTCAATGAAAGTAAGTTTTAGTTAGCAGAAGACATGAAACAAATTAAAACCGAAAAGCACGAATTTTTAACAACAACATCGAAAACTGTTAGGAAACCACACTCTAAGAAAAGAAAACGAGCCACCACGGAGTAATTAACACAGGGGTTCCCAACAAAATTTCCTCGTGGACACCCTCATTGAGCATAATTGTTACCTTGCCATATCACAGTATCAAGCACCTAAAAAAGCCAAATTAAGAGTCTTTTTATACGTTTTCTATTTTTGGTACTTAGAAAAAACATTGACATATTCATTATTGGAAAAATATTGAGCTTAAAACTGCTCATGCAGGAAGCGGCCAAAACAAAAAATCTGTTATCATACGAAACAAATTTCATAGATTTTTTGTTCTAATAGCACGTGGCACAGCAAGCGGATCCCTGGGGGGTCTGCGGACCACCTGTTGGGAACCACTGAATTAACCGAACTGGAAGGAAAGAGGTTCATATGATGTACGGGTAGAGACAAACAAATGATTACAATTTCAGAAAGACTGGATGATTTATTCAAGAGAAAGAGCTTCACAAACTGACCGAATCAATAATGCTTTGGTCCATCTCTGGCTCTTATAAATGCAATTATTCTGCTTGGCATTGACAGAGAGAGTCCTGAGATTGATAGAATCTTGTGGGCTATCGTGCCAAATTCTTTCCAGTTAGCGCATTACATCGTCAAAATCTCGAGCTGGTTGGAGAACACTGCCCACAATATTCCAGACATTCTCAATGAGGTAGCGATCTGACGACCTTGCTAGCCAAGGTACAGTTTAGCTACCACGAACACAAACAGTAGAAACTCCTGCCGTTTGTGGGCACACATTATCGTGCAGAAATATGAGCCCAGGACGGCTTGCCACGAAGGGCAACAAAACGGGGCTTATAATGTCAATGTGTCGCTGTGCTGTGAGGGTGCCGCGCACGACAAACAAAACGGCCCTGCAAGGAAAGAAATTGCATCAGCACCCCTGGTTGTCGGGGCATATGGCGGGAGACAGTCGGATTGGTATCCCATCGCTGTCCGAGACGTCTCCAGCCATGGCTTCGCTGGTCAACGGGGCTCATTTTGACGTGGGACTCATCACTGAAGACAATTCTACTCCATAATTCAATAACAGTCTTAATCGCATTTATTATTGTTATAATACCGCCAACCGGTTTCAACCCGACGTAGGGGTCATCTTCTGGGCGTTTACATCATAGTTTCCCGCCGTTATGTAGACAGGAGTGATACCACCAGCAGTCGACCAATGGTGTAAACGCTCAGAAGATGACCCCTTCGTCGGGTTGAAACCGGTTGGCGGTATTATAACAATAATAAATGCGATTAAGACTGTTCTTGAATTATTGATTAATCATACTAATCGCTGCTTCTCTCCACAACCATGTTGTCCAAAAATTCTACTCCAGTCATTGAGATTCCAGGACGAAGACGTCATGATATTGTACGACCCCTTTTGTTATCCTTCATACCAAGCCATCTTGGGCTCACAGTTCACCAAGGTAATGCCCGCCCACACACAGTGAGAGTTTCTACCGCTTGTTTTCATATTTGCCAAACATAACCTTGGCCAGCAAGGTCGCCGGGTTTCTGCCCAATTGAGAATGTTTAAGAATTAGCTCGTGATTTGACAATCCAGCGTGACAGATGCACAGAATTTGGCATGATATTGCTCAGGAGATCACCCAACGACTGTGTCAATCAATGTCAAACCGAATAACTGCTTGCATAAGGGCCAGAGGTGGACAAACTTGTTATTGACTTGCTCAATTGGAGAATGTCTTCCTCTTGAATAAATCATCGAGATTTTCTAATCGTTTATTTTTCTGCACATGTCCACCGTATCTCCCCATATCTCCGTCTCATTCGGATGATTCCTAAATGGTGCGCTTTTGTGTGTGTGTGTGTGTGTGTGTGTGTGTGTGTGTGTGTGTGTGTGTGCATGTGCGTGTGTGTGTGAAAAGCACTCCAATATATCCACATATACGTATGGACTAGGTGGTGGTTGATTTTTAACAACAGTATTAAACAGACAATACCAGAAAATTATGAAAATCCATGTTCCTAACAACATGTAGCATTCTGCAACCACTGGTGCTGCCAGCTCTTGAAGACTGCTAAATGCCATCTGTGCGCTGTTGTCCTATACTTTCAGTTACCATCAGCGTATATGTTAGTTGCTACTATTGAAAGGTGAAATGAGATAACAAAATGCCACTGGCACACAGCAACCTACTGTGCTTCTGTCACATCTAAGTTTCTTTCATTTTCGCCCTTTCATTACTGACTGCGCTGTCCTCGCTTTATGAAAGAGACTAAATGAACTGAAGTACGTCTTTCTCACAATAAAACCGTTAAAAATATCACGATGAGTGTCAGTAGGTAGGTTCTCATCAATCACATTGTGCTCCTCGTAGTACGGTGTCTCATCCAGTAATTGCTGGTGGTAGTGTTCACTTTCATAAATCTGGAACATTGTCCTTACAGATCACACGAACACAGAGGCGTCTACGAAGATGACGACGAATATGGTGCTGTGCCAGCGCATGCAGCTGATGCACGTGGAGGGCAGCGAGTGGTTTGACATCGGCTACAACTTCCTGGTGGGCATGGACGGCTGCGTGTACGAGGGCCGCGGTTGGGACGTGGTGGGCTGGCACACCTACGGCTATAACTCTAGCAGCCTGGGCGTCGCATTCATCGGCTGCTTCAAGCAGCACGTGCCCACGCCGGAGGCTGTCGCCGCCTTCCACCAGCTGGTGGAGCTCGGCGTGCGCGAGGGACGCCTCACCCCAGACTGCCGCGTCATGGGGAACTGCCAGTGCGTACCCTGCGACAACCCGGGCAGGGCCTTCTTCGAGCTCATCCAGACCTGGCCGCGCTGGGCTGAAACGCCACCACCTCCGCCATGGGATTTTGCCACGTATGTGCGACCAGTCTAGTTACCATATTTACCTCTCTCCTGGAACGGTCAAGTTTATTGTCTTGTATGTGAGGAAAGCTCGTAGGTTGTGAATTTCTTAAGTATATGGTGATGTCCAACCTACATTTACAATTGAAACGTCCCCTTAGAAAAATTGTGCAAGACTGTGCTTAAACTGACACACAATATTTTTGGCGCAACGCAATCTGACTTTCAGTAATCCCTACAAAAGAATGGCCCTGACTAAAATTAACCTATACGTTTCACTAATCACTTACCTCACAAAAATCTTCTGCTAAGTAAATCAGGGAAACATTTCATAAATCAACACACATGGCCCTCTAATTTCTCGTGTGTGGGTAGCTTTGGTTCGTAGGCTTTTTCTTTTGTCCAGCCCCACAGAAAAGAGGCACATGATTGGGATCGTTCCGGCGGGAGGGTGGGGGGAGGGGGTGTTGAACCAGCTGACAGGTTATTCTTTCGATTATCTCCAACGAACTCAAAAGTGACTAATGATATTCTTTCGAAAACGGTCATCTAACCAGTGGAAAATTTTGACTCACTATCATCCTGCTGGAAATATAACTTCTTAATTTTCTGCATTTAGGGAACTATTACCGGTACATCTGCATTCAGTGTCATGAGTTGACAAATGTTTACTGGTAGATCGATTTACAAAACAATGTAACAAATGAATGACCGTTCCAAATGACGTAACACATTCAGTCCCTCTGTAATGGAAGTGTAATATCCACACACTTGTTTATCTTGTTGACAGCAATAACTATTACTCGTATTTGGCACCTGAATTCTGCTTTATTTAATGACATTTTTCCTTAATTAGGCTGTGATTTTTAGTGGACCAGTCAGCTGATTTTGTCCTCAGACTCCATTATGAAGCGATTGGTCTCTTCATTGTGCCTGTAGAGGACGGAATCAGACAATTGGTGCCAGAACGATAGATACAACCTGATCGAAATTGTTGCTTAATAGTTTCATACAGGCTGCAGACCGAACTTTTAAGAAATTGCTAAAATAATAATAACTTCATTTGGCTTCTTAACCAAAACTAAAACACCTATTTCTCTTAGTCATTTCGAAATAGCATGAGTATTTGAATATTTTCTTGCTATAAATACTTAGCTTTGCGTTGTCACATTTAGACCATAACATGCATGACACCTCGAATAACTTTGAAGTTTAGGTATAGACCAAAGGAATACAATGCAACTGAAACTTGTATACAACGAAGTTTCCTAATTATAAGTCAAGACAGGAAACGCAATAGACGATCGATGCCAGCATAGAGTCACCGTTGCTGCAGAAGGGGATGGTCTATTGGCAGGCATTGACACTATAACTGAGGTGTACTGCACCGCCGTTTGATGAATTTCGGACCCGGTTTCCCATCATCAAGTTCTCCTCAACACACCCTATACTATACACCCACTCACCCTCTTCCCCTCTACTGGCACTGTTATGTTACTCTGTATATTTGTTGTGTGGCACCTTATTTGTGTATCAAGGCAACTTAGTATGTACCAAACTTATAAGTGTTTATAGCATAATTTCTAATATCTATACCCAAAGAAAAAGAATTAAGATACAGCTGGCAACATAGAGCAACAACATTGTAGTCCTTACTTGCACAGTTAAGAGCAATACTGTAATTGTTCTATTTCACAAGACCAGATAAGACACAATACCCATTCCCATAATTTTTCAGTCCACAAGGTACAAGATGTTCACAACAAATTATCAACAGCAGTATAACGAAATGCAGTGGTTTTTAATCACAGAAACGATTAAAGAAAACTAGTAAGTGGGCCTCTTCAGTGCACAAGGAGGTAATTTACTGAACAAGCCCACCCACAAAAGAAATACTAAAAAAA
Organism: Schistocerca serialis cubense; assembly: GCF_023864345.2. NCBI lineage: Eukaryota > Metazoa > Arthropoda > Insecta > Orthoptera > Acrididae > Schistocerca > Schistocerca serialis. Next base: position 634,859,275 of record NC_064642.1, read on the forward strand.
TAAAATAAAATGGTTTTAATTATTGTTCATTAAATTTCATTGATTAATAAATTACATTATTTCAATATCTGTAAGGAAGAATATCATAATTTTCTAGAACTACTCTTTTGTCATACTGAAATGAAAATTCTCTCTTAACCAGTTCGTTGACTAAATTTTTAGTATTGACATCTCTAGTTATCTGGTTATGCTCTAACTGTATCTTTTCTTTCACTTCACTCTCTAGTAATCTGATCATAGATTCACTATTAAGCTTTTGAATATTTTTATAGTTTAAAGTGAAGCCCTTTACTTTCAGCACAGTGCTTTTGTCATTTTTGTCATAATAATAACTTTTTGGCCCTGTCGAACCGAATTAGTAATCCATTTATTATCTCCCAACTCATCTGTCCCTTCACCCAACATACAACCTTTTTCTAAATTCACTCTGCCATCATCAATATATACTACAAATCAGTATCAAAATATATAACATTTTTTCCTAGTTTATTTAACCTATCATAAAAGCTCATCCTTGCATTTGATGTAGTGAATGCACCTATGAGAATATTTTCCACATAATAATCCTTGAAACTGTACCTTATCTGTACCATATGCTCATTAATAAAATTTACATCTAAATTATCTAATCGATCATACAACAGTATCTCATAAAATCATTGTAAATATGTTACATATTCAGTTTGACTCATATTTTGCCCTTGCCCAAATTTCCCCCATAATGAATTAAGACATATCTTAGCAACAGCTCGTTTTTAGGATTTTCCTTTATCCCATCAAGATCTAAGTTAATATCCAATCTCTCTTTCACTGTTTTGATATACTCTTCATCACTTTCAAAATTATGTGAACTGGTTTCTAATTTGATTTTCATGATGACTTTTACATACTTTTTGGACAACATGATACTTTTATCTCTAAAATCCCATACTTCAAAGCATCTGAAACTTTACAACCCATTTCCACAGACAGTTTTACTCCACCTGTTACCCATGTTCCAATAAAACTTCTTTCTTCACCACTATGATTGCGCTTCCTATTTTTTTTCTTTTGCACATTTGACACACAAAGGAAACAGCAATTTTTTCACTTTTATCAGTCTCAATTCTTAAAGGCAAAACAGGATGATATAGTCATCTAGGCACCAATACTTTACATCTTATAAAAGCATACAATTTTTAATATAATATCTTGGACTATATATTTTTGTTTCATGTCACTCAGGATAATAATCATAGTATTCTACAGTTGGATAAAGGCTACATACATCGTCATGTCTTATTTTTGTGCTAACACCATCAGCTTTAGCTCTTAATTTTATTGCGAGACCACCATAAAAAGCATCTCTTGGATTCAAGGGTTCGACAACTTCTGGTAATTGTTTCAATTTTTAAGTTTTTTATACTCTGGTGAGTTAAGCCAATCAATTCCCCACATCTCTATTAAATTATATCCTGCATTACGTATTTCTGCACTTGTTGTTAAGGTCTTTTGATAAAGGTCTTCCATTGTTTCCATTGTTGTTAACTGTCTCACTTTTGAAGCATGTCTTACATCCGCGTCAGAAACAACCATGGTATTGATAAACAGTATTAGTTGCTTTATCAAATCCATCTACTTTTGCACCAGCTATTCTTACTTTCCTGCCCTTAAGAGCTTGCGAGATATTATTACTGTTTAAACTGTTTAACCAAGCTATGGATTCTTCACTATAATTCTCTTTGTGTTTTCTTCCAATACAGCAGTTTTTTTTTCACATAAATATTTACATCTGCAAATAGTCATGCAAATCCTAGCAATGGTTAATAACAGGACAGATTTATATTAGCTACTTCTAGATATTGTTTTCACAGTTCTAAACAACCTCCTCTCGAAAAATCTACCTAAGAATTACAGTATTCAACAATTTCTTTCTTCATATTGAACACATTATTTTCTTTGACTCTTGAGTGAGCTGTGCCATTCGACAAATGCTTCTCTATGTTTTGCATTCATAGTGTCAACACAATAATATTGAGTGTATGAACAGGTCCTATGTCGTTTTCATTTTCTTGTGTATTGAACAAATGAGGGAAGTCTCCCTTCTTCAGTTCTTTCAAATACAAAATTTTTGGAAAACTTCTAAGAGGGCCTTGTACAAAGCTACTTAGGCCTAACTCTTTGATCTCTAGTACCATCAGTTTTGTTCCTGTGTAGATGTTATATGGCTTTATTGTATTTTCAACACAGTACCTCAGAATGAATTTGGAATCGTAACCTTCTCCATAGTGAGCTATGAATGTGTAGTAACTGTTTTTATCAGATGCTAGGCACCTACAGAATTCCTCATGTGATTTGAATTTATAAACAGTATCTTTAAAGTTGTGAATTATTATGACACTCGGAATATGTATACCAGTTTGTTGTTGAGCTTCATAATAAAAAACCACAAGTGTCTCTCAGTATAGGTACAATTCTTTCTTCTAGTGAATCCTTTATCAGAACATTTAAACTCTTTACCTGCAACTAATTTCAAGCATTCATAGCTTTGGTAAACATAGAAATCTTTGAATTCTCCATGAATGTATCAACCAATTTATTACAATTTGGGCAACCTTGCACCATAAAATCCTCAGCAAATTTTCATTCACATATACCTCATTTTTGCAATTTGTATTGCATGTAACATTTATGATTTCCAATTTTCACTGCTTGTTTACAAGTCCTCCAAAGTTCGAAGCCATATTTATGTTCTTTCACTGTCAAACAAATCTTATTGCATCCTTTAGATTTTTAAGCTGTATTACAAACTTCTCAGTGATTGTGTAAGCATTCTTCATTGTAACAGTATCTGTTGCACTTTTCACATTATAGCTTAATTTCTATAATTTCATTTTCTCAACTGCTCCTATAGTATGCAGAATTTTCTCTCTATTTTACATGTGTGAGTCTCCTTGTTATTATGTGTTTTTTTACATTTCTTACAGAAATATGACGATCCAAAAAAAGCTGTCATACTGTTAATTACATCAAAATGTATTATTCACTAATAATTATTTGTTATTTTTTCCTTATATGTTAGACCCATCTGATCTATGGGTCTGAAATTTTCTTATATATTATTATCATCTCTGTATCTATATTCTTTCTAATTATGTTGAACTTCTCAAAAAAATTATATTCCATATACAGAAATAAAACACTGCAATCCACTTGCTTTACAGTAGGAATATTGGACTGACTAACTAACCTAGAAACTAAAAAATAAATTACTTATGTTTTTCTTCCCTAATAGATGTTCGCAAAATACGATCCAGAGGTTGTGTAAAAGGCTAAATGAAATAGAAAGATAAAGTAGCAACTGAAAGAGGACTTTCAAAAATGAAAAAAAAACGCCAAGAACATACCATAAAAATATAAAAATATCAACTGGTTATTGATGCAACTGAAGAAGTTAAATAAGGATCTCATGGGTTTAGGTATTAATTTTTTGAAAGCAATTGAGGAAAATAGAGAGGTTGAAAAACATGGTTCCTTGTAATGGTTATACTTAAGAATTTAATGACATACCATTAAAATTAGACAAGATTACACATTAAGTGTATCAGACATACAGGATTTATTAAATAAATATTAAGAAGAAAAGGGAGATGTCAAAACAATAAAGGATAGTGATGTTAAGAAAATAAATATAAGTGAAAAGACACTAAAATATGTAAACCATAGTGGAGATACTACTTTTGGATTAAGGCCTGAAAGTACATTTAAATATGTTGGTAAATTAACAGTAAAATTTGAAAGAGATAAATTAACTGTTTGTGGAAAAGAATATGAAGCCACAGATGGTTTAATGAATCTTTTAACTAAAAACCAAATTACTATAGATGAGATGGGTGAAACATTTAATTCTGTTGATTTATCAAATTATGCTGTTATATTATATAATTTAGGAACATTATATTCTAATTAGAAAATAGATAGAGTAAAAGGGAGTGGGGGAATCAAATACAAAGGTTTGATAAATGAAATTGGTGATGACTATTTTCCAAAATTAGAAGACCAACTATAGAGTCTTCAGATTATTTGTGAATAAGTTCACCTGAGAAAAAAGGCAAAGGCTTAGTAAAGAAATATAGAGAGAAACCAATGGAAATATGTCTTGATGAATGATGTCCATCAATTAATTGATAGATTAGCTGTACTTCATGGAGAAGCATTAGCTGGAAATAAAAATTATCATAATGAAAAAGTGAGAATAATGCAAATGTTGACATATAAATTTCGTGATTTCGTCATCAACAATCCAAATGGAATTCCATATTTGATTAGAAATTTGAATAATCTTCCTCACACATTTTGTAAAATTGAAAAACATGGTAAAAGATTAGTAAAATGGGCTTTAAATAATTTACCAATGCCAGAAATACTTGTACCAGGTTACAGATTTTGTAGGTCTTTCACTAAGCTATAAGCAGGAATTAATCCATTAGACACAGCTTGCAAACAGCATGACATTATTTATTGCTATCATAAAGATTTAGAATCTAGACATGAAGCTGATAAAGAACTTCAATTAGCTGCAAAAGAAAGAATGCATGCAAGTGATGCTTCATTAGGAGAAAAATCAGTACTGACTGCAGTATAGGAATCATGCATGGAAAGAGAAAATTAGAAATGGGATTAGGTGTGGATGGCAATGGTTGGGGAGTGTAAAAAAATACTGTAAAAACATTGAATATTTTTCATTATTTTTCAATCTTGAGAAAGAATAATTTTAAATAATCTAATGAAAATTTCTCTCCATAAATGGTGATTCTTAAGAAGTGTAAAGAATGTGAAGTTTAGAAACCAATTGATAATTTTTATTGACACTTGTATACAAAGGATAAGCATTCATATATTTGTAAAGAATGTGAAAAAGTTAATGTAAGGTTTGCCAGCAAGAAGATAAGCTAAAAAGAAAAGTTGTCTGTAAATGTGGAGAAGAAATAAATAGAAGTGATCACAAAAGACATTCACAGTCACGCAAAGTTATAAAATTAGCTGAAGGTAAAATTTAATTAATTACTACCTCAACATGAGTTCTCATTTTTTCCAAAGCTAATGTTTTTTATCTCTCTAATAAATGGCTGAGGCTTTTAGAGAGTTTACAGTCGCTCAGCTCTGTGATTATTGCAGATTGAATAATTTATGAGTTTATAGCAGATTTAGAAAAGATTATGTAATTAGTTTAATCGTTTCAAATAAATTACCTCCTCCTACAAGAACTCTTCATAATTTAAAAGGACGTGGACTCAAAGCTAGAGGTGAAAATCTTGGTATTAGAGGATACAGTAAAATAAAGAAATCATTATTAGTTAATGCAATTGGGTTACAGGAGTTTCAATTTTATCCAGAATTATTCCAAAAAAACTAGATCAAGGACAAACTGAGTGCCTAATATAGATTATTTTTACAGATTTGATGATGATGTTACTGAAAAATCTCGACCACTGAGACAAGCAAAAATAGTAAGACTAAATCAAACTTATCCATTCAGTAGCAAACTATTTGAGCTAGAAAAAGAGGCTGAGCCATCTAAAAAGCATTTATTTGAGATTAAAGAAGTGGATCGAGATTTAATGTAAAATTTAAAGCAGGGTCTGTTGACCAAAAAACTTTCTCTAAATACGCTAATATTGCTAAACTCGACACTGTTAGCAATAAAACATATTATATAACGAAAGCACTCAGTGCGCTAGTTGAAGTAGAAAACAAGATAACTAATTTTAGGAAAGGAGATAAGCTGAGTTTAGCAATCAACAACATAAAAATGCTTTATCCAGTTTCCACAGTATATAAAGCATCAGATAATGATCAAGAATCTGTCCATGTTTTGAGCAGTAAAGTGAGAGATACCTTAACATCTGAAGAGACTACTGAAATAGCAGATACATCATCTAAAATTGAGATGTTAGTAATTTCTAGAGGTAGTGGCGGTGGTAAAAAATAATAAATTGCTGATGTTAAAAAGACAAAAAAGTGTATTACAAGAATGAAAAATAATGATAATCTGTGTTGTCCTAGAGCAATAATAGTCGCACTAACATATCATTCAGATAATATTTTCAGAAGAAAACTAACTATGAATGAAGTTAAGAAAATTAGAGAAGGAGATAAATACAAATGACAAAATGAGAAACTGACATATTATGTAATCGGTTGGGTGAATGCAATGAAGAAGGGTTTATTTCAAATGACATTAAAAATGTTGAAAAATTGTTTGATGTCCAAATAAATTTCAATTCAGTTACCTATGGCGGTCCTGAGAAAGAAATAAAGAACTATCTGTATAAAAATCTCAACCATTTTGATGTAATTAATTGTATGACAGCTTTTTTTGGATCATCATATTTCTTGAATAAATTTAACATACCATATAATAATAAGAAGAGTCACACACTTGAAATAGAGAGAAAATTCTGTATACTAGGTTCAGAACATGAAACTATGGAAAGCATGATATAATGTGAAAAGTGCAACAGATACTGCTACAATTAAGGATGCTTACACAATCACCGAGAAGTTTGTAATAGAGCTTACAAATCTAAAGAATACCATAAGATTTATTTGACAGTTAAAGAACATAAATATGGGTTTGACTTTGGAGGCATTGTAAACATGCAGTGAAAATTGGAAATCATAAATGTTACATGCAATACAAATTGCAAAAATGAGGTATATGTGAATGAAAATTTGCTGAGGATTTTGTGGCGCAAGGTTGTTCAAATTGTAATAAAAATTGTTGTTACATTCATGGAGAATTCAAAGATTTCTATGTTTACCAAAGCTATGAATGCTTGAAATTAGTTGCAGGTAAAGAGTTCAAATGTTGTGATAAAGGATTCACTAGAAGAAAGAATTGTACCTATACTGAGAGACTCTTGTGGTTTTTTATTATGAAGCTCAACAACAAACTGGTATACATATTCCGAGTGTCGTAATAATTCACAATTTTAAAGACGATACTGTTTATAAATTCAAGTCACATGAAGAATTCTGTAGGTGCCTAGCATCTGATAAAAACAGTTATTACACATTCATAGCTCACTATGGAGAAGGTTACGATTCCAAATTCATTCTGAGGTACTGTGTTGAAAATACAATAAAGCCATATAACATCTACACAGGAACAAAACTGATGGTACTAGAGATCAAAGAGTTAGGCCTAAGTAACTTTGTACAAGGCCCTCTTAGTAGTTTTCCAGAAATATTGGATTTGAAATAACTGAAGAAGGGAGACTTCCCTCATTTGTTCAATACACAATAAAATAAAAATGACATAGGACCTGTTCATATACTCAATATTATTGTGTTGAAACTATGAATGGAAAAGATAGAGAAGCATTTGTCGAATGGCACAGCTCAAGAGTTAAAGAAAATTATGTGTTCAATATGAAGAAAGAAATTGTTGAATACTGTAATTCTTACGTAGATTTTTCGAGAAGAGGTTGTTTAGAACTGTGAAAACAATATCTAGAAGTAGCTAATATAAATCTGTCCTGTTATTTAACCATTGCTGGGATTTGCACAGCTATTTGCAGATGTAAATATTTGCGTGAAAATACAACTGCTGTATTGGAAGGAAACACAAAGAGAATTACAGTGAAGAATCCATAGCTTGGTTAAACAGTGTAAACAGTAACAATATTTCGCATGCTCTTAAGGGCAGAAAAGTAAGAACAGGTGGTGCAAAAGTAGATGGATTTGATAAAGCAACTAATACTGTTTGTCAATACCATGGTTGTTTCTGACGTGGGTGTAAAACATGCTTCAAAAGTGAGACAGTTAACAATGAATGTATGAAAACAATGGAAGACCTTTATCAAAAGACCTTAACAACAAGTGCAGAAATACGGAATGCAGGATATAATTCAATAGAGATGTGGGGATGTGATTGGCTTTACTCACCAGAGTATAAAAAAACTAAAAAAATTGAAACAATTACCAGACGCTTTTGTGGTTGTTCCTGCTCAGTAAATTATCTCCTAGTGTGGTGAATGAGCCCACTTACTACTAACTGACTTCATAACTGGGCGTAATACAGTGGACAATTTGCCAGTTGTAAACAACATGGTAGAACTGAGCAACCACTGTGAGTTTCTACTTTCCTCCAATTCATAAATTTTGGAAAAGGTGTTCAGTTTGAACAAAACTGAACCTAGGAATGATATTCCACAACTCTAAAATTATTCTCAGCAGCCAGTGATCAGGTTTCCAACTACTTAAAACCACTAATTCCGCAGTTAAGTGCCGTGAAGACTGCTAATAGGTGGAAAGAGTACATTGAAGGCCTCTGTGAGAGGGAAGACTTGTTTGAATAGGTGGAAATAATATATTGAAGATCTCTATGAAAGAGAGGACTTGCCTGACGAAGTCAGACAACTTGATATCAAATAAGGTAGAAGAGGCTAGACGAGGCAGGCATTCCAGTGGTATTTCTAAAATCATTGGGGGAGGTGGGAACTGAACGACTGTTCAAATTGTTGTGTAGAATGTATAAGTCTGCTAAATACCATCAGACTTTCGGAAAAAAATTACTCACAGAATTCTGAAGATAACAAGAACCGACAAACGTGAGAATTTCTCATAACCAGCTTACAGTTCATGCACCCAAGCTGCCGAGAAGAACAATTCAAAATAAAGCTTCCGAAATGTACTAAGTAAACTTTATAAACGGTGTGCGGTGTCAGGTTTTCACATATGGGAGCGAGGTATGGATTTCAAACGAGAACCATACAAAAACTAAGAACTGAGCATCAGAAAATAAGGATATGTGTGAGGGAAATTGCCAGAGAAAGCAGGGAAACGAAAAATATGTTTTGGGAAGAGACTGCCAAGGTAGACACCATATTGATTTCGTAGGCGTATGCGGAAGCATTCGCAAACCGCAAGGGACAAAAAATGGTTCAAATGGCTCTAAGCACTATGGGACTTAACGTCTGGGATCATAAGTCCCCTAGACTTACTTAAAGCTAACTAACCTAAGGACATCACACATATCCATGCCCGAGGCAGGATTCGAACCTGCGACCGTAGCAGCAGCGCGGTTCCGGACTGAAGCGCCTAGAACAGCTCGGCTCCCACGGCCGGCTCGCAAGGGACATATCAAGACGTAGGCTGTGACTGTGGCTGATAGTGGGTCTCAATAACAAATGTTACAGCCACGGTTTTCAACACAGGTAAAAAGTCGTGTTGTTAAAAACTAATTTATTCACTTATTTTGTAAAGTTTATTATCTTTTTCTAAGTGTGATGCCCATTACTTTTTTTCTGTCACTGTCTGATTTGGGATATGCATATCGAGAAGTACAGCGGAAGCAGAAGTGAAAATACGAGTCTGTGTACTTAGTACCTAGTGATTAACATTAATTTTATTTCCAGGAATACACATGGGCATGGACGTATGGCCTCTGCAGCGATACAGGATATTTCACACACTGAAGGAAAATGCACCGTGGAGAAACAAAATACAGCTGCGGTGTTAGACTTGCCTGTAGTATGTACTGAACCAGACAGCCCACCGTCGCCTGGCTACGAATTCCACCTTCCGACGACTGCAGGCAAGTCTAAAGATCGCGGGAACTGTTCCGATGAACAGCCAGAAGCCATCACCGGCAGCCTGGACGAGGCGTATACCCCGACGTTAAGCAGCCGTAGTGTGGCGTTCGCGATGTCGCAGGAACGTGTCCAGACGGCAGCACCCAGCGGAGACAACGAGGAGACTGTGACGAAGAGGTCCAGCGAGAGTCGAGAGGTGGTGCTGGTGTCCAGCTCCAGAAACGTGCACCTGGGCGGCGTCAACTACGTGTTGGGCCCACTCTGTCTCAACCACGTGCTACAACACTCTAGCGTCGAGAGGAGCATCACCGTCATAAGGCCGGACCGGGGTAACAGCGGCGGCCGTCTCCCGCCTACAGCCATATAATTAATCTAACTGTTCAGATAATTTTGTTACTGTTCAAATAACTTACGGGTTTTCTGCCGGGTGACGTCGTCAAACACCGCCGATATTTCGACAGGAGCACACCCTGCCATTCTCAAGGCACAAATGCAACGAAGAAAAAATGTGCAAGCAAATTTAATACCTCGGTTCATAGAGGAGAAACAAGGAAGACACCACACACAGAACAAATGTCAACACAACCAAAGATAACCAACATCAGAAATATCGATGGTTACTATTAATCAACAAGTGAGGCAGCACTAATTCTGTGCCTCTGTTTTTTGATGAGAGACAGAGTCGGATTCCAAGCAGCATTTAAACAAAATCCACCATCTCTATTAATAAGGTTGCTTGATATTTTGCGGAAATATGTCGTGAAATGTGTTTTTCGACCACCTTCTAAGATTAAGGCTCAGTTGGCGTCCGTAAAAGATGATCTTGGTTTGCATAAGGCTGGGGTCTATCGTATTCCTTACAGTTGTGGCATGTCATATATTGATCAGACAATCAGGACTGTGGAAGACCGGTGTATTGAACATAAGCGTCACACACGCTTACAACAGCCGAGCAAATCCGCTATTGCAGAACATTGCCTTGACACCGGTCATCCTATGGAATTCAACAACACGGAGATTCTGGCTTGCACGTCAAGTTATTGGCATAGTGCTATTAAGGAAGCTGTTGAAATCAGACTATCGAGCAACCTTATTAACAAAGATGGTGGATTTTGTTTAAACGCTGCTTGGAATCCGGCTCTGTCTCTCATCAAAAAACAGAGGGTCAGAATTAGTGCTGCCTCACCTGTTGATTAATAGTAACCATCGATATTTCTGATGTTGGTTATCATTGGTTGTGTTGACATTTGTTCTGTGTGTGGTGTCTTCCTTGTTTCTCCTCTATGAACCGAGGTATTAAATTTGCTTGCACAATTTTTCTTCCTTGCATTTGTGCCTCGAGAATGGCAGGGTGTGCTCCTGTCTAAATATCGGCGGTGTTCGACGACGTCACCCGGCAGCAAACCCGTAAGTTATTTGAACATTCGATTCGCCGGGAAAAGCTAAGGTCTCACAATTTTATTACTGACTGTGTTTTTTGTGAAAGACAAGATCGCTTGATTTTAAGATCTTTATTCCAGTAACTAGTTTCGACAAAATCGTTCTGTCATCTTCAAACTGGCATTACATTTTGCGTACATGTTCCCCTACATGTGTCGTCGACATGTCGAGAACAAAGTGTAAACACATTAGAGACCTCCATGTGGTTTCTCGTTTATAAGACCGAATTCATACAGATGGACTGTCAAATGAATATCTAGATCTACATCTACATGGATACTCTCCAAATCACATTTAAGTGCCTGACAGAGGGTTCATCGAACCACCTTCACAATTCTCTATTATTCCAATATCGTATAGCGCGCGGAAAGAATAAACACCTATATCTTGGTGATCGTTCCTCCCTATGTGGGTCGGTGTCAACAAAATATTTTCGCTTTCGGAGGAGAAAGTTGGTGATAGTAATTTCATGAGAAGATTCCGTCGCAACGAAAAACGCCTTTCTTTTAATGATGTCCATCCCAAATCCTGCATCACTTCTGTGACACTCTCTCCCATATTTTGCGATAATACAAAACGTGGTGCCCTTCTTTCAACTTTTTCGATGTACTCCGTCAGTCCTATCTGGTAAGGATCCCACACCGCGCAGCAGTACTCTAAAAAAGGACGGACAAGCATAGTGTAGGCAGTCTCCTTAGCAGAGTTGTTACACTTTCTAAGTGTCCTACCAATAAAACGCAGTCTTTAGTTAGCCTTCCCACAACATTTTCTATGTTTTCCTTCCAATTTAAGTTGTTCGTAATTGTAATACCTACGTATTTAGTTGAATTTACGGCTTTTAGATTAGACTGACTTATCGTGTAGCCGAAGTTTAACGAGTTCCTTTTAGCATTCATGTGGATGGCCTCACACTTTTCGTTATTTAGGGTCAACTGCCACTTTTCACACCAGTCAGATATCTTTTCTAAATCGTTTTGCAAAAGCGGTTCAAATGGCTCTGAGCACTATGGGACTTAACATCTGAGGTCATCAGTCCCGTAGAACTTAGAACTACTTAAACCTAACTAACCTAAGGACATCACAAACACCCATGCCCGAGGCAGGATTCGAACCTGCGACCGTAGCGGTCGCGCGGTTCCAGACTGAAGCGCCTAGAACCGTTCGGCCACACCGGCCGGCAAATCGTTTTGCAGTTTGTTTTGGTCTTCTGATGCCTTTGTTAGTCGATAAACGACAGCGTCATCTGCAAACAACCGAAGACGGCTGCTCAGATTGTCTCCAAAATCGTTAATATAGATAAGAAACAGCAAAAGGGCCTATCACACTTCCTTGGGGAACGCCAGAAATCACTTCTGTTTTACTCGATGACTTTCCGTCAATTACTACGAACTGTGACCTCTCTGACACGAAATCACAAATCCAGTCACACAACATAAATGCTAAAAGTACAACATCAATAGCACCAACCGTCGATGACACATGTGAGTGAACAAATAGGCACAGTTTAATGCCAATTACAAGTTGTCAGAATTATTTCGTCGCTACTAGTAACTGGAATAAAGGTCTTAAAATCAACCGATCTTGACCTTCACAAAAAATATATACAAACAGAGATCCCCCCCCCCCCCAATAACATGTGGAAAACACACCTCAATTGAAACTACAAGTCACTGTATCCTGTCACAATTTATTTCATTTCCACTTCGCGTTTTAGGGGGTTAAATCTGCATCATCAGGTTTATTTATGTCAATTAATAAGGGTGTTCAACAAAGGATTTTAAAATCAAATAACATGAAAACAAAAATCGATAGAATAATGCAATAAACGGTACATTTTATAAGAACGCTTTAAGTATTCTACGTGAAAGTTTCGAAGAAGTAGACACTAAGGCTTCTAAAAGATGGCTCTATAGTCGCAGTGCTAGCCTACAAACAGTACTCCAAAGTCACTGCTGAAACGTGAAAGGAATTACGCATACCGAAGGAAGAGCTTGAAATCACGTATTCCACGGAACAACGTGCGTTTCTCGTACTTGAACATCGCACATTAGAACGCAATATCACGACAACAAGACAGTTTTGGAATACGATTTAATATTTCAAAAGGTCCCGATGTGTAAACGATCGCAAGCTCTTGGCTAAAAATTCGAACGCACAAACAACATTAGTGATCTAGCGGGAAATGATGGCCCCAGGCAAAGGTAGTTATCTTTGAAAATATCGCCACCGTTTCTGAAGATACAGGGGGAGGAGAAAAATATGGTAACCTCAATAGCGAAAACACATTACAATGCCTAATATGATACAAAAAACCGTTGGCATTCAAAACAGCCTCCCGCCTTCTCGGAATGGATAAATACAGGTCCTGTGTGGTTCAAAATGGCTCTGAGCACTATGGGACTTAACTTATGAGGTCATCAGTCCCATAGAACTTAGAACTACTTAAACCTAACTAACCTAAGGACACACACAGCCATGCCCGAGGCAGTATTCGAACCTGCGACCTTAGCGGCCGTGCGGTTCCAGACTGTAGCGCCCAGCAGTTGCAGGAAGTTTTGGGGAGTGAATACCAGGTCACCAGCATTGTGAAGCCTAATACAGGATTGGCTCAGGTGACTTTTAACATAGGGGGGTTATGTAGGGATTTTACTAAAGAGGATCAGGTAGTGATTGTGGGTGGGGCTGGTAATAGTATTGATAGGGATGGGGAGTATGACATAGATGGTGACCTGGAAGAGATAGCCACTCAGACTGGCAACACGAATGTGCATTTCGTGGAACTGTTTCAGCGTCACGATCGGCCTCATCTTAATACAGCCGTCAGGCGTAATAACATGAGACTTGGGGGTGCGCTGATGACAGAAGGCATGAGTCACATTTCAGTGGTGTCGGTGGAGTCTATCAGTAGGACGGGTTTCACTAGACATGGCCTGCACCTCAACAGGTATGGGAAGGGGAGGTTGGCAAAACTTATAGGTGACAGCATAGGTGGGGGTGGTGGGATCACTCATGGGAAAATTCCGGTAGTTGTGGGTGTTAGAGCTGTACCTTTTTTAGATTGAAGTCAGCTGGTAGGTATTCCTGCTTAAGGGCTCTAACAAAGAAACCACTTTCTACAAAGCTTGGGTATCCGATTAATGAGGGAATTAGTATATTTCATCAAAATATACAAGGTATTAGAGATAAAGTTAGTGAACTGCTTATAGATTTTGACTCTGAAGTTATTGGTATATCTGAACACTTCTTAAATAAGGAGATAATTCAGAGGCTTCCTTTACCAGGATACAGGTTGGCTGGCAACTTTTCTAGGAGCTCTTTGCGGTGTGGGGGAGTAGCCATGTATGTGAAAAACGGTATCCCATTTGAGTCAATTGATGTTTCAAAGTACTGCACTGAAAAGGTGTTTGAATGTTGTGCAGGTGTGGTTAAATTTAGTGGAGGTAAACTTCTTACTGTTGTTATTTATAGATCCCCCGACTCCGATTTCACAACATTTTTGCTAAAGCTAAAGGAGGTTCTTGGTTCACTTTATAGGAAATACAAAAAGTTAGTTATATGTGGTGACTTCAATATTAATTGTATAAGTGATTGTGCAAGGAAAAGGATGCTGGTAAACCTCCTTAATTCATATAATCTTATGCAAACCGTATTCTTTCCAACGAGAGTGCAAGGGAACAGTAGAACAACCATAGACAATATTTTTGTTCATTCGTCATTATTAGAAGGGCATTCTGTTAGCAAAAAGGTGAATGGCCTTTCAGATCATGATGCACAAATTTTAAGTCTAAAAGATTTTTGTGCTGCAACACATGTTAAATATAGTTACCAACTTTTTAGGAAAGCTGATCCAGTTGCTGTACAGACTTTTGTAAACCTTATCAAGGAACAAGAGTGGCAAGATGTTTATAGTGCTGATACAGTAGACGATAAATATAATGCTTTCCTCAAGACTTTTCTCGTGCTCTTTGAAAGTTGCTTTCCGTTAGAACGTTCAAAACAGGGTACTAGCACAAACAGGCAGCCTGGGTGGCTGACTAAGGGGATAAGAATATCTTGTAGAACAAAGTGGCAATTATATCAAAACGTTAGAAACAGTCAAAATCTAAATGCAGCAGCCCATTACAAACAGTAGTGTAAGGTGCTTAAAAAAGTTATTAGGAAGGCAAAAAGTATGTGGTATGCAGATAGAATAGCTAAGTCTCAGGATAAAATTAAAACCATATGGTCAGTCGTAAAGGAAGTGGCTGGTCTGCAGAGACAGGTCGAGAATATAGAATCAGTGCGTAGTGGGGATGTCTGTGTTACTGATAAGTCGCATATATGTACAGTACTTAATAATCACTTTCTGAATATAGCAGGTGAACTAAATAGAAACCTAGTCGCAACAGGGAATCATATAGCGCTCTTAGAAAAAAGTGTTCCGAAACTGTTACCTGAAATGCTCCTCCATGATACTGACAAGAGGGAGATTGAGTTAATAATTAAATCACTAAAGACCAAGAACTCTCATGGATATGACGGGGTATCTAGCAGAATACTGAAGTATTGTTCCACGTATGTTAGCTCAGTACTTAGCCATATCTGTAACTTTTCCTTTAGGAGTGGTCGGTTTCCTGACCGATTAAAGTACTCGGTAGTGAAGCCACTTTATAAAAAGGGAGACAGGGATAATGTCGACAATTATAGACCTATTTCCATGCCATCGGTGTTTGCTAAAGTTATCGAGAGGGTTGTATATACAAGATCACTGCAGCATTTAAATTCACATAATTTGCTGTCAAATGTACAGTTTGGTTTTAGAAATGGCTTAACAACTGAAAATGCTATAGTCTCTTTTCTCTGTGAGGTTTTGGACGGATTAAATAAAAGGTTGCGAATGTTAGGTGTTTTCTTTGATTTAACGAAGGCTTTTGACTGTGTTGACCACAAAATATTACTGCAGAAGTTGGAACATTATGGAGTAAGAGGAGTAGCTTACAATTGGTTCGCCTCCTACTTTAAGAACAGAAAGCAGAAGGTAATCCTCCGCAATATTGAGAGTGGTAATGATGTTCAGTCCCAATGGGGCACTGTTAAATGGGGCGTTCCCCAAGGGTCGGTGCTGGGGCCACTGCTGTTCCTTATTTATGTAAATGATATGCCTTCCAGTATTACAGGCGATTCAAAAATATTTCTGTTTGCTGATGACACCACCTTGGTAGTGAAGGATCTTGTGTGTAATATTGAAACATTATCAAATAATGTAGTTCATGATATAAGTTCGTGGCTTGTGGAAAATAATTTGATGCTAAATCACAGTAAGACTCAGTTTTTACAGTTTCTAACCCACAATTCAACAAGAACTGACATTTTAATCAGACAGAATGGTCATGTTATAAGCGAGACGGAACAGTTCAAGTTCCTAGGCGTACGGATAGATAGTAAGCTGTTGTGGAAAGCCCATGTTCAGGATCTCGTTCAGAAACTAAATGCCGCTTTATTTACCATTAGAACAGTATCTGAAATAAGTGACATTTCAACACGAAAAGTAGTATACTTCGCATATTTCATACGCTTATGTCATATGGTATTATTTTTTGGGGTAATTCTTCTGATTCAAAAAGGGTATTTTTGGCTCAAAAACGGGCTGTTCGAGCTATTTATGGTGTAAGTTCGAAAACCTCTTGTCGACCCCTATTCAATAGTCTGGGAATTTTGACATTGCCCTCACAGTATGTATTTTCTTTAATGTCGTTTGTTGTTAGCAATATTAGCTTATTCCCAAGAGTTAGCAGCTTTCACTCAGTTAATACTAGGCACAAATCAAATCTACATGTGGAATGCACTTCCTTGACTCTTGTGCAGAAAGGAGTGCAGTATTCTGCTGCATCCATTTTCAATAAGCTACCACAAGAACTCAAAAATCTTAGCAGTAGCCCAAACACTTTTAAGTCCAAACTGAAGAGTTTCCTCATGGCTCACTCCTTCTATTCTGTCGAGGAGCTCCTGGAAGAGATAAAAAATTAAGCAAATTCCAGTGTTACATTCTTGATTTTCTTGTCGCCTGAATATGTTTCTTATATTTCATTTTATCTGTTTCTACAATCGTGTTATAATTTCATGTATTGACTCGTTCCATGACCATGGAGACTTCTCCTAAATGTGGTCCCACGGAACAATAAATAAATAAATAAAATAAAAATAAAATAGAACCGCGCGGCCACTCCAGCCGGCCTCCTGTGTGGTCTTCAAGGGAATCATATACTATTAGTCCCACAAAAAAGTGGGGCAAATTCAAGTAACGATGATGGAGGTGGACGGCGATCACGTGTCATTCTCTTCAAAGTAGACGGTAGAGGCTCAATAATATGGAAATCTGGTTTGGTGGCAAGGGGACATCCGACACTTTATCCTGGTGCAGATAAAACAAACCCTGGACGATGCGAGGGGCATTGTCGTCTTGGAACACAGCAATAACACCGAGAAACGAACATTGTACTATGAGATGTAGCTGATAATTCAGAATGGTCACATATTTCTTGGTAGTAACGCGAACATGCAGAGTAATTGTGAGGCCCATGGAATACTACGATTGGCTGCGCAAATCACCACCGATCCCCTACCATGTTTAAGTATCGGGACTTAAAGTCGGCCAGGAGGTAGAATAGTGTGCAACAAAACTCATCCCACCAAACGACATTCTGTCATTGCTCCTTAGACCAGATTTTATGGTTTAGACATTTTTTTCCCATAACGGGCAGTAGCATCACTTTAAATCCGTGCTAACACACACATCAAAAAAAGTTTTGCATCACCTCGGTTCAGAGAGTTCCGGGATATGTACAGAAAATTCGAATAGAGATCAGCATAATTATTGCTCATGAAAACCACACATTGCATGTTGTACCATGATACAACGAGACCTTCAGGGGTGGTGGTACAGATTGCTGTACACGCCGGTATCTCTAACACCCAGTAGCATGTCCTCTTGCACTGATGCATGCCTGTATTCGTCGTGGCATTCTATCCACAATTTCATCAAGGCACTGTTATTCCAGATTGTCCCACTCATCAACGGTGATCCGGCGTAGATCCCTCAGAGTGGTTGGTGAGTCGTATCGTCCATAAACCTTCCTTTTCAATCAATCCCAGGCATGTACGATAGGGTTCATGACCATTCTAGTCGAGCCATGTCGTTATCCAGGAGGAAGTCATTAACAAGATGTGCACGATGGGACGCGAATTAGGGTCCTTGAAGATTGTCGTCCATGAAGACGTATGCCTCGCCAGTCTGCTCCCGATATGGTTGCATTATCGGTCAGAGAATGACGTTCACGTATCGTACAGCCGTTACGGTGCCTTCCTTGACAACCAGCGGCGTACGTCGGCCCCACATAATGCCACCCCCAAACAGTAGCAATCCTCCACCTTGCTGCACTTGCTGGACAGTGTGTCTAAGACGTCAGCCTGACCGGGTTGCCTCCAAACACGTCTCCAACGATTGTCTGGTTGAAGGCATATGCAACACTCGTCAGTGAAGAGAATGTGATGCCAAGCCCGAGCGGTCCATTCGATATGTTTATGGGTCCATCTGTATTGCACTGCATGGTGTCGTGGTTGCAGGACGGCCTAGGCGAGGCATGTCATCGACAGTTCCTGTCTCTCTGTATCTCCTCCATGTCCGAACAACATCGCTTTGGTTCACTCCGAGACGCCTGGACATTCTTTGAAAAGCTATTTATTCTTTAACTTTTGAACTTAATCATATTTAAGAAAATACTTTTATTCTTTGGAATGAACACATTCTTTATACAACCCTCAATGTGTTTAACACATTCTCCTGTACTACACTACTGGCCATTAAAATTGCTACACCACGAAGATGACGTGCTACAGACGCGAAATTTAACCGACACGAAGAAGATGCTGTGATATACAAATCATTAGCTTTTCAGAGCATTCACACAAGGTTGGCGCCGGTGGCGACACCTACAACGTGCTGACATGTCGAAAGTTTCCAACCGATTTCTCATACACAAACAGCAGTTGACCGGCGTTGCCTGGTGAAACGTTGTTGTGATGCATCGTGTAAGGGGGAGAAATGTGTGCCATCACGTTTCCGACTTTGATAAAGGTCGGATTGTAGCCTATCGCGATTGCGGTTTATCGAATCGCGACATTGCTGCTCGCGTTGGTCGAGATCCGATGACTGTTAGCAGAATATGAAATCGGCGGGTTCAGGAGGGTAATACGGAACGCCGTGCTGGATCCCAACGGCCTCGTATCACTAGCAGTCGAGATGACAGGCATCTTATCCACATGGCTATAACGGATCGTGCAGCCACGTATCGATCCCTGAGTCAACAGATGGGGAAATTTGCAAGACAACAACCATGTGCACGAACAGTTCGACGACGTTTGCAGCAGCATGGACTATCAAATTGGAGACCATGGCTGCGTTTACCTTTGACGTTGCATCACAGACAGGAGCGCTTGCGATGGTGTGCTCAACGACGAACCTGGGTGCACGAATGGCAAAACGTCATTTTTTCGGATGAATCCAGGTTCTGTTCACAGCATCATGATGGTCGCATCCGTGTTTGGCGACATCGACATGAACGCACATTGGAAGCGTCTATTCGTCATCGCCATACTGGTGTATCACCCGGCGTGATGGTATGGGGTGCCATTGGTTACACGTCTCGGTCACCTCTTGTTCGCATTGACGGCGCTTTGAACAGTGGACGTTACATTTCAGATGTGTTACGACCCGTGGCTCTACCCTTCATTCGATCCTTGCGAAACCCTACATTTCAGCAGGATAATGCACGGCCGCATGTTGCAGGTCCTGTACGGGCCTTTCTGGATAGAGAAAAGGTTCGACTGCTGCCCTGGCCAGCACATTCTCCAGATCTCTCACCAATTGAAAACGTATGGTCAATGGTGGCCGAGCCACTGGCTCGTCACAATACGCCAGTCGCTACTCTTGATGAACTGTGGTATCGTGCTGAAGCTGCATGGGCAGCTGTACCTGTACACGCCATCTAAGGTCTGTTTGACAGAATGCCCAGGCGTATGAAAGCCGTTATTACGGGCAGAGGTGGTTGTTCTGGGTACTGATTTCTCAGGATCTATGCACCCAAATTGCGTGAAAATGTAATCACATGTCAGTTGTAGTATATTTGTCCAATTAATACCCGTTTATCATCTTCATTTCTTCTTGGTGTAGCAATTTTAATGGCCAGTAGTGTAGTAACAGTTACAAGCGCATCGCATTTTAGCCGCTAAGCGTTACGTGTCTCTTACAGCTCCTAAGACAACTGAAGACTCACAAGGGCGTCATTTAAATGTCGTATAACAAATAGAGAGACGTTTTACCTTTATATGTAGAAGGTGGAAGTTATTAGTGCAGCTGCATTTGGTAATGATTTGCAAGCGCAGACCCTGAGAATAGGCAGATAGGTGAGGGGTGCTGATATTGTTGCAAGTACAAATATTATTAAAGTTGCGCTGCACTGAACTAAACGCCATTTACATTCTTCCCTCGCCAGTTTAACGCTGTTTAATAATTTTAGAAATTTTACATTTTACTTTTATACAAACACAATAATTCATCATAACAGAACTCCTGACATGCGTCAACAGCTCATGGTATTGCGATTAGCGCTGCTGACACTTAATGATGAGGTCCCGGCTTCGATTTCCAGCCGAGTCGGAGTTTCACCGTCCCTTACTAGACGTGTGTGTGTTTCCTACTCATTTTGTCTTCGATGTGAAAGGCGCCGAAGAGGTGTCAAATGAAAATAGTTGAACCAAGCGATCAAATATTCCGAACTGGTTCTCCTAGCCAATAAAGCGATACATACATTTCACTTTACTGGCATGCCAGTGCAGTTGTGGAAAACAGAATACAATGCTTGTACAGTCCTCAGCCTGTATAATCAATACGTCCATACGCATAACACTAAATGCAAAGATAATTCTGTCGGTTACATTTCAACGGCTTAACCAATGAACCGATTTCGATAGTATTTCTTATGGAGACAGTTTGAACTCTGAGGAAAATCATAGGATTAGAAAGTATCAAAAAGGAAATCAGTCGTCAAGAATGTGAAGTAAGGAGTAGAACATCTTTGTGTATCACTGAATATAAAACTGAGGGTTCCGTACAAAACTAATTTTTTATACATAAATTTCACGCTGGAAATCGAGAATCTCAAGGAGTTTTGCCTCCTATCGAGATCAGTACTGGAAATAGGTTTGGAATTCCACAGTAGTTCCTCTGACTAGCCTGGAAATACAAAATAAAAGAAAGCAGGAGAATTCAGCCTATATATTACATTTTATGTTTACATGCAGTGGTGTTCGTCTATTACGCTTTTGATGTACCATTAATGCAATGTATCTCCATATGGCAAAAACATATTATGTGACATAATCATAATTCAACAAGTTTCCGACCGTTTAATTTATTTGTACTGCGAAACATTCCTTCTATACGAATTTCATGATTCTAGGTAAACGACTGGTAACTTACAGGCTTTGGTGAGTGAGTCTGCGCGTTTCAAAATAAGTGCCATAAAAGCTTAAATTCTTTACACCGCCAAGCAACCATTGACTTTAGAACAAGAGATAAATTTGAACTTGACACAACCTGTCCCGGAGAAAAAGGGGCCTTAAAATCCGGACAAATAGACAGGCGGGTAAAAACTGAGACAAAAAATATTTTTTTGTGTAATGTAATTATACAATAAATTAACAATTTTCGAATTTTTTCCTTTACCTGCACTGTGAAACTTTACTTCTTGCCGAATTTATTGATTCTAAGTCAACGTGAAATACTATATAAATCTTGACGAACTGTATGAGTTTCGAAATATGTGACATAAATGGCCGAATCATTTCATCGCATTGACTTCGAGTCTTAAATTTGCTACACTGCCAAGGGACCATGGACTGTAGTATGTGACATAAATTTGAACTTGATATGCCAGGGTGTATTAGAGAAAATAGGGTCTTAAAAGAGTGACAGACAGACGGATAAAAAAAATGACAAAAAATTGTTTTCCGTGTTATATAATTATAAATTAACAATTTTCGGGTCCTTTCGTCTGCCTGTACTATGAAAACTTGCTTCTTGCCCAATTCAATGAGTTTATGTTAGCAAGAGGAATACACCGTAGGTTTTAATGAGCGAGTTTTCGAGTACCAAAATGTGTGACATAAATGGCCGTATCTTTTGATTGAATTGACTTAGGAGCTTAAAAGTTTTACCCCAAAGGGATCATGGAATTTAATGCGATTTTCTATAACATTGTGGGAGAACAGCGATCGTATTGTGATAAAATTATTTGAAAGCGCTCTTGATCGCAGCCGATGATAACTTCTGATCGGTTTCGGCCTTTTAATTACAGGCCATCATCAGAGTTTGCACTGTAATAAGAAAAGACGGAGATATATTACATAGAGAAGCAAATATTGCAAACGTATACCCTAAGACGATGTGCCATTACCCACCTGTATGACGGTGATGACGCCTGACCCGCTGTGGATGCCTCGGTAACTGATACTGACGGCTAAGCAGCCACGAGTTGCATAGGGTAGAGAGAGGGCGCTCAATAGCTTAAGGCATCGCCGTCAACCAATGGGGAACAACTTAGGTATCGTTTTGAGTCTTCATTTTTAAATATTTTTCTTTCAAATGTAACTAACCAAGAAATGAGTTTATATTCATTTGTGGTTCATAATCTATGTTACAGTCAGCCTCATAAAATACATGACAATAATTTAGTGTAATTCATTAACTGACGTCCAGAACGTTGTCTGGATGAAATAATTAACATTATAAGATCGTTAGTTCTATAGGTACTGCTATTTATTCGTAATGAACTCAAATGAATAACGTATTAATATGAAATTACACATATTGAATTATTTGTCTCAGTAGTCAGTTATTTAAAGTCTTAAAAAGCGCTAGAGGAAACTAAATGCATTGTTGTATATGTGTGTCATGTCTTGAAGCCTGTAATAACGCACTAGGACGCCGTTTCCATGGAGACATTTGTCATTTGTCAAAGACGTACTTGACGCTCGTATAACACTGAAAGTCGATATCACTCCCAAAAATAAAAGAAGCCTTGTTTACAGAAGTAGCGTCAGTTTAGCCACATTATGTTGTTATGCATTACATCACTGTTCGCAAGAGGAAACGATTTGTTAAAAATGATTTAGAAACATTTGGAGCTTACAACAAAAATATATCTTACGAAGAGAAGTAAAAATGTGGAAATTATGTATATACACTCTTGGAAATGGAAAAAAGAACACATTGACACCGGTGTGTCAGACCCACCATATTTGCTCCGGACACTGCGAGAGGGCTGTACAAGCAATGATCACACGCACGGCACAGCGGACACACCAGGAACCGCGGTGTTGGCCGTCGAATGGCGCTAGCTGCGCAGCATTTGTGCACCGCCGCCGTCAGTGTCAGCCAATTTGCCATGGCATACGGAGCTCCATCGCAGTCTTTAACACTGGTAGCATGCCGCGACAGCGTGGACGTGAACCGTATGTGCAGTTGACGGACAGCGAGGGCGTATAGTGGGCATGCGGGAGGCCGGGTGGACGTACCGCCGAATTGCTCAACACGTGGGGCGTGAGGTCTCCACAGTACATCGATGTTGTCGCCAGTGGTCGGCGGAAGGTGCACGTGCCCGTCGACCTGGGACCGGACCGCAGCGACGCACGGATGCACGCCAAGACCGTAGGATCCTACGCAGTGCCGTAGGGGACCGCACCGCCACTTCCCAGCAAATTAGGGACACTGTTGCTCCTGGGGTATCGGCGAGGACCATTCGCAACCGTCTCCATGAAGCTGGGCTACGGTCCCGCACACCGTTAGGCCGTCTTCCGCTCACGCCCCAACATCGTGCAGCCCGCCTCCAGTGGTGTCGCGACAGGCGTGAATGGAGGGACGAATGGAGACGTGTCGTCTTCAGCGATGAGAGTCGCTTCTGCCTTGGTGCCAATGATGGTCGTATGCGTGTTTGGCGCCGTGCAGGTGAGCGCCACAATCAGGACTGCATACGACCGAGGCACACAGGGCCAACACCCGGCGTCATGGTGTGGGGAGCGATCTCCTACACTGGCCGTACACCACTGGTGATCGTCGAGGGGACACTGAATAGTGCACGGTACATCCAAGCCGTCATCGAACCCATCGTTCTACCATTCCTAGACCGGCAAGGGAACTTGCTGTTCCAACAGGACAATGCACGTCCGCATGTATCCCGTGCCACCCAACGTGCTCTAGAAGGTGTAAGTCAACTACCCTGGCCAGCAAGATCTCCGGATCTGTCCCCCATTGAGCATGTTTGGGACTGGATGAAGCGTCGTCTCACGCGGTCTGCACGTCCAGCACGAACGCTGGTCCAACTGAGGCGCCAGGTGGAAATGGCATGGCAAGCCGTTCCACAGGACTACATCCAGCATCTCTACGATCGTCTCCATGGGAGAATAGCAGCCCGCATTGCTGCGAAAGGTGGATATACACTGTACTAGTGCCGACATTGTGCATGCTCTGTTGCCTGTGTCTATGTGCCTGTGGTTCTGTCAGTGTGATCATGTGATGTATCTGACCCCAGGAATGTGTCAATAAAGTTTCCCCTTCCTGGGACAATGAATTCACGGTGTTCTTATTTCAATTTCCAGGAGTGTATATCATTTGTAATATCGCTGACGTTATTGGTATTATAAATTAGTATTTCTGCCACTGTTCCACGTTTTATATCAGAAGAGAGTCGCAACCATTAGAATAAGGCGGTACATTTGAAAGATTTGTTGTCTATTTTGTGCTAAAAATCGTAAATCTGTCTGTAACATGTTGTTGTTGTTGTGGTCATCAGTCCTGAGACTGGTTTGATGCGGCTCTCCGTGCTAATCTATCCCGTGCTAGGTCCCTCATCTCCCAGTACCTACTGCAACCTACATCCTTCTGAATCTGCTTAGTGTATTCATCTCTTGGTCTCCCTCTACGATTTTTACCCTCCACGCTGCCCTCCAATGCTACATTTGCGATCCCTTGATTCCTCAGGACATGTCCTACCAACCGATCCCTTCTTCTAGTCAAGTAGTACCACAAACTTCTCTTCTCCCCAATCATATTCAATACCTCCTCATTACTTACGTAATCTACCCACTTAATCTTCAACATTCTTCTGTAGCACCAAATTTCGAAAGCTTCTATTCTCTTCTGTTCCAAACTATTTATTGTCCATGTTTCGCTTCCATACATGGCTACAATCCATACAAATACTTTCAGAAACGACTTCCTGACACTTAAATCTATACTCGATGTTAACAAATTTCTCTTCTTCAGAAACGCTTTCCTTGCCATTGCCACTCTACATTTTATATCCTCTCTACTTCGACCATCATCAGTTATTTTGGTCCCCAAATAGCAAAACTCCTTTACTACTTTAAGTGTCTCATTTCCTAATCTAATTCCCTCAGCATCACCCGACTTAATTCGACTACATTCCATTATCCTCGTTTTGCTTTTGTTGATGTTCATCTTATATCCTCCTTTCAAGACACTGTCCATTCCGTTCACCTGCTATTCCAAGTCCTTTGCTGTCTCTGACAGAATTACAATGTCATCGGCGACCTCAAAGTTTTTATTTCTTCTCCATGGATTTTAATGCCTACTGCGAACTTTTCTTTTGTTTCCTTTACTGCTTGCTCAATGTACAGATTGAATAACATTGGGGAGAGGCTACAACCCTGTCTCACTCCTTTCCCAACCACTGCTTCCCTTTCATGCCCCTCGACTCTTATAACTGCCATCTGGTTTCTGTACAAATTGTAAATAGCCTTTCGCTCCCTGTATTTTACCCCTGCCACCTTTAGAATTTGAAAGAGAGTATTCCAGTCAACATTGTCAAAAGCTTCCTCTAAGTCTACAAATGCTAGAAATGTAGGTTTGCCTTTCCTTAATCTTTCTTCAAAGATAAGTCGTAAGATAAGTATTGCCTCGCGTGTTCCAACATTTCTACGGAATCCAAACTGATCTTCCCCGAGGTCGGCTTCTACCAGTTTTTCTACTCGTCTGCAAAGAATTCGCGTTAGTATTTTGCAGCTGTGACTTACTAAACTGATAGTTCGGTAATTTTCACATCTGTCAACACCTGCTTTCTTTGGGATTGGAACTATTATATTCTTCTTGAAGTCTAAGGGTATTTCGCCTGTCTCGTACATCTTGCTCACCAGATGGTAGAGTTTTGTCAGGACTGGCTCTCCCAAGGCCGTCAGTAGTTCTAATGGAATGTTGTCTACTCCCGGGGCCTTTTTTCGGCTCAGGGCTTTCAGTGCTCTGTCAAACTCTTCACGCAGTATCGTATCACCCATTTCATCTTCATCTACATCCTCTTCCATTTCCATAATATTTTCCTCAAGTACATCGCCCTTGTATAGACCCTCCATATACTCCTTCCACCTTTCTGCTTTCCCTTCTTTGCTTAGAACTGGGTTTCCATCTGAGCTCTTGATATTCATACAGGTGGCTCTCTTTTCTCCAAAGGTCTCTTTAATTTTCCTGTAGGCTGTATCTATCTTACCCCTAGTGACATAAGCCTCTACATCCTTACATTTGTCCTGTAGCCAAGCCTGCTTAGCCATTTTGCTTTTCCTGTCGATCTCATTTTTGAGACGTTTGTATTCCTTTTTGCCTGTTTCATTTACTGCATGTTTATATTTTCTCATTTCATCAACTAAATTCAATATGTCTTCTGTTACCCAAGGATTTCTACTAGCCCTCTCCTTTTTACATACTTGATCCTCTGCTGCCTTCACTACTTCATCCCTCAGAGCTACCCATTCGACTTCTACTGTATTTCTTTCCCCCATTCCTGTCAATTGTTCCCTTATGCTGTTCCTGAAACTCTGTACAACCTCTGGTTTAGTCAGTTTATCCAGGTCCCATCTCCTTACATTCCCACCTTTTTGCAACTTCTTCAGTTTTAATCTACATTTCATAACCAATAGATTGTGGTCAAAGTCCACATCTGCCCCTGGAAATGTCCTACAATTTAAAACCTGGTTCTTAAATCTCTGTCTTACCATTATATAATCTATCTGATACCTTTTAGTGTCTCCAGGATTCTTTCACGTATACAACCTTCTTTTATGATTCTTGAACCAAGTGTTAGCTATGATTAAGTTATGCTCTGTGCAAAATTCTAAAAGACGGCTTCCTCTTTCATTTCTTAGCCCCAATCCATATTCACCTACTATGTTTCCTTCTCTCCCTTTTCCTACTGTCGAATTCCAGTCACCCATGACTATTAAATTTTCGTCTCCCTTCACTACCTGAATAATATCTTTTATTTCATCATACGTTTCTTCAATTTCTTCGTCATCTGCAGAGCTAGTTGGCATATAATTTTGTACTACTGTAGTAGGCATGGGCTTCGTGTCTATCTTGGCCACTATGCTGTTTGTAGTAGCTTACCCGCACTCCTATTTTTTATTCATTATTAAACCTACTCCTGCATTACCCCTATTTGATTTTGTATTTATAAGCCTGTATTCACCTGACCAGAAGTCTTGTTCCTCCTGCCACCGAACTTCACTAATTCCCACTATATCTAACTTCAACCTATCCATTTCCCTTTTTAAATTTTCTAACCTACCTGCCCGATTAAGGGATCTGACATTCCACGCTCCGATCCGTAGAATGCCAGTTTTCTTTCTCCTGATGACGACGTCCTCTTGAGTAGTCCCCGCCCGGAGAGCCGAATGGGGGACTATTTTACCTCCGGAATATTTTACCCAAGAGGACGCCATCATCATTTAACCATACAGTAAAGCTGCATGACCTCAGGAAAAATTACGGCTGTAGTTTCCCCTTGCTTTCAGCCGTTCGCAGTACCACAACAGCAAGGCCGTTTTGGTTATTGTTACAAGGCCAGATCAGTCAATCATCCAGACTCTTGCCCCTGCAACTACTCAAAAGCCTGCTGCCCCTCTTCAGGAACCACACGTTTGTCGGGCCTCTCAACAGATAACCATCCGTTGTGATTGCACCTACGGTACGGCTATCTGTATCGTTGAGGCACGCAAGCCTCCCCACCAACGGCAAGGTCCATGGTTCATGGGTTCTGTAACATACAAGCTTAAAAATCAAATAGAACGATAGATACATGGCGGAGCAAATAACTTCTATTTCAAAATACGGCTTCAAATAATTCAAAAAAGGCTTTTTCATGAAAATCAACTGTTCATTTAACAGAGCTAGCGGGCTTTTCCTGTAGTGAACAAAAATTTCCAATACTTCCAACATATTTAAAAGTAAACCTTTAGGGCTGGTGTACATGACCTGAAGATTATTCATGATGTCGCCTTCCGAAAGCTTGCTGTTAGTAAGGTATAGCCCAAAAATTGATTTGTCACGTAATGTACCTGAGACGTGTAATTTAAAGCGACTTTTAACATTACAGTGAGTCTGGCCGATGTGTATTTTGTCACAATCCTTAAATCCTTACAAGTTAACTTATACACTCCTGATCGATAGTGTTGTTTATCAGATTTTCCAGTAATGTGTTTGAATTTATTGAAGAGCATGTTCGTGAATCAAAAAGCAGTGGTTATGCTAGAATTTCTAAAGCGTCTGTTTATTCTGTTAGATACTGTTCCCATGTACATCATTTTAAAAAATGTCTGTTTTGAAGGTGCCTGCGCTGTTTTGCTCGTATATTTTGGAAAATATCATTTACTATTCTCCAAATACAGTCATTATCAGATGCAACTTCTTTTAAAGCTTCGAGTTCTTTCTGTATTTGATATGTGCATAAATGAAGTTAGATCATTTTGTTCAACGTGATTAAGAAGAAAGCTCTTTTTTTATTTCATGGGGTGGCACTAGTTAGCACTGATAATGGCATCAGTCATGGTTGGTTTCCTAAAAACATTAAAAAAGTGTTTTCCTTTTCTATTAAAAATAGTCACATCTAAAAAGCTATTGGTTCCCTGTTTTGCATGTTCTATTGTGAATAACAACTTTGCAAATCTATCAGAGAACTCATTACAATATTAAGATCTTGTTAAGACTCATTACATAGCAATAACGCGTCATCTACATAATGTTTATACTATATGACTTTATTTTGTATTTAAGGGTTGTCTTCAAACATTTTGTTTCAATATAGCTGACAAAAATATTGGCAATTGTACTCGCTAGAGGAATTCCCGTAGCTAAGCCATCCCTCTGAGTGTAAAATTTACCATTAAATGTAAAACTATTAAAATTTAAAGTGGCTTTCAGCAGAGTTGTGAATTCAGACATTTCTTCACAGTTCATCGACTGAGGCATCCACAGCGGGTCAGGCACGATTGCTGTCAACCCATATGGGTAATTATACATCGTTTTAGAGTCTCTACGTAATATAACACTGCTACTTTTGTTATTACAGAGCAAACTCTGATGATGGTAGGTAATTAAAAGGCCGAAACCGATCAGAAGATAACATCGGCTGCGATAAAGACTGCTTTTAAATAACTCAATATGTGACATAAATTTTGAACTTGATATGTCTTCCTGTTCCTAAGAAAAAGGGTTCTTAATAGTAGGATGGACCGACAGACAGATAGACAACAAAGCGATGTTACAGGGTTCCGTGTTCACAGAGTGAGGCACAGAGCACTAAAAATTATTAAATTTGTTACATAATGTATACGTTATATAATGTATGGGTGCCCACGCATGTGCACACGCACCGCTCAGCAATGATGCTGTGTGTGCTGCATCGTCATGCATAGGAACATGTGGGGGGAGCAGCGCACATCATAAGCTACTCTTACCCAAATACCCAGACATGTGAGGGCAGCTGACGTTATTGCACATACATTAGCTTACTTTCTATCAGTCGTCATAACAGAACTATTGATAAACGAGCGCAGCTGCAGGTAAGATCTAGTATGCATTAAATGAAATGGAAAACGTTAAGTCGGAACTAACACTGCCTGATAAAGGTAAGGGTTCAGTCTCGTGTCTTCTTCATTACATTTGAGGTTCAAAAAATAGCGCATACTCCGTAGCAGGATGAAGCACTCATGCTTCAGTACGAATACCCCATTATAATCTACGATCTAGCACGAACAAAGCGGAAAAGAGGCTACTTAATCTCTTTTGCCTGACAGTCCGTGACACCTATCTCTTTATTACTACAAAATTTTAAAATTATTCTTCATTGAGACACATGACTGCCATGAACGAAATGTTTCGTCACTTAACTCATCCTCAGGAATGCGCTCTGTTACAGCCAGCCAGCTGTGTATAGTGCAACGGAAGGAGTGGGGAGCGCTCCCGAGGAAGAAGGAACCCACACCGTTGCCCAAGCCAGTCTCCATCGTGGTTATCTGTGAGTATACTCCTCCACAGTGGCTCGGTCACTCTAACTTCTAGCTTTCTCTTATTGGAGTGGAAATTCTTTGAGCGGTTTACAGGGAAACCTTATGGCACTTACTACTGTCGTCATATGTACCTGGCGCAAACATCACATATCCAGAGCTTGTTTCCTAAATTATCCGTAAACTCACTCGTGTTTTATGGACAATAAACCTTAAATTTCCTTTCCACGTCATTTGTTTCTTCTCGTACAATAAAAAAATCTGCAAGTGTGTTTGTACCAAAATATATATTACCTTTGAGATTTGGTGTTGAACTCTCGTCATATAGGTCCTTAGGAATTTTCGAAGAGGCATATTTTTTATCTTTGTCTTGATTTATCATTAGTTACAGCCCTAAATGCCCAACAACTTTTAAAAATAAAATGTTTAATGATATTATTTAAACACGTTGAATGTTATTTCTACTTCCAAGTACCAAGGATTGTCTAACCACCCTTTGCCCCATTTTTTTCACACGTCTATTTTAAACCATTAAACCTTCTCGGGCATGGTCCCATTTATTCGTGCTTCGTAATTATGAACAGTATCTTTATAATAACTCTAACATTGTCCACTCGGCTCCCATTTAAATATCGAGACACTTATCGAAGAGTGTTTCTTGTGTTTCTTAAGTAAATACCGTTCTGGAATTTTTAAAAAAATTTTGTACGCTTCTCGTAGCAAATTTTTTTTCATGAAAGCCTGTACTTTAATTTACTTTCTTACAAAATTCCCGTCAATGATAAGGCACTTTCCGTTTCGTACAACCGGCTTTGAAACCATCCCCGTAGAAATCTGACGCATCAATATTAAGGCATTATCGTTTCGTACAGTCAGCTTTGAATACCACATTCGTAGAAATCTGACGCCTGAGCGTAACTTTCGATAATTTAATCGTTCTGTACCATATGTATAAGGCACACTTCTTGACGCTTGAGCCGCGCGGGGTAGCCGCGAGGTCTGAGGCGCTTTGTCACGGTCCGTGCGTCTCCCCCGTCGGAGGTTCGAATCCTCCCTCGGGCATGGTTGTGTGTGTTGTCCATAGCCTAAGTCAGTTTAAGTTAGATTAAGTAGTGTGTAGGCTACGGGACCGATCACGTTAGCAGTTTGGTAGCATAAGACCTTACCACAAATTTCCAAATTTTTGACGCTTGAGGAAGCTCATCACATAACGTTGAAATCGCAAAGCGTCTATTCTCTCTCATTTTTTCATCAACTTTCTGGAGCAAATCGTAAGTAATGACTGAAAGTCGCCCATTTCGTTCCTCATCATGCGCATTCGTACGACCATTTTTAAAACTTCTCATCCATTTCTGTATCATATCCGTACCATCCCAGAACTCATAAAAAAAAGTGTCAGAAAGTGTGCTTTTAAAGATGGCAGTACGAATGTGTATAATGAGGAACGAAGTGGACGACATTCAGTCAATAGTGACGACTTGGTGCAGAAAGTTAATAAAAACAAAACAAAAAACAAAGAAAGAGAGAGAACATACGCTTCACAATTTCGACGTTATGTGATGAGTTCCCTCAAGTGTCAAGTGTGCTTTATGCAACTGCTACAGAACGTTTAAATTATCAAATGCTATGCTCAGGGGTCAGATTTCTATGAGGATGGTATTCAAAGCTGGTTGTACGATACGATTAGTGTCTTAAAACTAGTAGCAGTTTTGTAGAAAAGTATACTGAAGTACAGGCTTTCATGCAAAAATAATTTGCTACGAATAGTCTACTTGCCTTATTTTTTGTTTCAAAACGGCACTTTCTTAATAAATGCACAACTTTGTTTCAGAGAAAATTTTTTAATTGTAAAGCTATTGTATTGATTGATTCATTGAGGGCATAAAACACAATAGGGAGCAAGGAGCAAAACGACTTTTTACGTGTTTGTAAACTCGCACTAGCCTCTTGTTCACAAAATCCTTACGCGGAATATACACTGAAGCGCCAAAGAAACTGGTGTAGGCATGCGTATTCAAATACAGAGATACGTAAACGGACAGAATAAGGCGCTGCGGTCGGCAACGCCTATATAAGACAAGTGTATGGAGCAGTTGTTAGATCAGTTACTGTTGCTATAATGGCAGGTTATCAAGATTTAAATGAGTTTGAACGTGGTGTTAAAGACGGTGCACGAGCGATGGGACATAGCATCTCCTCTATAGCGATGAAGAGGGGATTTTCCCATACGACCATTTCATGAGTGTACCGGGAATATGAGGAATCCGATAAAGTATCACTGTAGCCTGAGAAAGATCCTCCTAGAATGGGACCAACGACGACTGAAGAGAATCGTTCACCGTGACAGAAGCGCAATCCTTCAGCAAATTTCTGCAGATTTCAATGCCGGGCCTCCAAAAAAAGTCAGCGTGGGAACCATTCAACGAAACCTCATCGATATGCGCTTTCGAGGACTGCACGACACAAAGCTTTACGCCTCGCCTGGCCCCGTCAACACCGATATTGGACTGTTGATGACTGTACACTTGTTGCCTCGTCGGTCGAGTCTCGTTTCAAACTGTATCGAGCGGATGGACGTGTACCGGTATGGAGACAACCTCATGAGTCCGTTAACCCTGCATGTCAGCAGAGGACTGTTCAAGCTGGTGGAGGCTCGGTAATTGTATGGGGTGTGTGTGATAGCAGTCATATGGGACCCCTAATACACTCCTGGAAATGGAAAAAAGAACACATTGACACCGGTGCGTCAGACCCACCATACTTGCTCCGGACACTGCGAGAGGGCTATACAAGCAATGATCACACGCACGGCACAGCGGACACACCAGGAACCGCGGTGTTGGCCGTCGAATGGCGCTAGCTGCGCAGCATTTGTGCACCGCCGCCGTCAGTGTCAGCCAGTTTGCCGTGGCATACGGAGCTCCATCGCAGTCTTTAACACTGGTAGCATGCCGCGACAGCGTGGACGTGAACCGTATGTGCAGTTGACGGACAGCGAGGGCGTATAGTGGGCATGCGGGAGGCCGGGTGGACGTACCGCCGAATTGCTCAACACGTGGGGCGTGAGGTCTCCACAGTACATCGATGTTGTCGCCAGTGGTCGGCGGAAGGTGCACGTGCCCGTCGACCTGGGACCGGACCGCAGCGACGCACGGATGCACGCCAAGACCGTAGGATCCTACGCAGTGCCGTAGGGGACTGCACCGCCACTTCCCAGCAAATTAGGGACACTGTTGCTCCTGGGGTATCGGCGAGGACCATTTGCAACCGTCTCCATGAAGCTGGGCTACGGTCCCGCACACCGTTAGGCCGTCTTCCGCTCACGCCCCAACATCGTGCAGCCCGCCTCCAGTGGTGTCGCGACAGGCGTGAATGGAGGGACGAATGGAGACGTGTCGTCTTCAGCGATGAGAGTCGCTTCTGCCTTGGTGCCAATGATGGTCGTATGCGTGTTTGGCGCCGTGCAGGTGAGCGCCACAATCAGGACTGCATATGACCGAGGCACACAGGGCCAACACCCGGCATCATGGTGTGGGGAGCGATCTCCTACACTGGCCGTACACCACTGGTGATCGTCGAGGGGACACTGAATAGTGCATGGTACATCCAAACCGTCATCGAACCCATCGTTCTACCATTCCTAGACCGGCAAGGGAACGTGCTGTTCCAACAGGACAATGCACGTCCGCATGTATCCCGTGCCACCCAACGTGCTCTAGAAGGTGTAAGTCAACTACCCTGGCCAGCAAGATCTCCGGATCTGTCCCCCATTGAGCATGTTTGGGACTGGATGAAGCGTCGTCTCACGCGGTCTGCACGTCCAGCACGAACGCTGGTCCAACTGAGGTGCCAGGTGGAAATGGCATGGCAAGCCGTTCCACAGGACTACATCCAGCATCTCTACGATCGTCTCCATGGGAGAATAGCAGCCTGCATTGCTGTGAAAGGTGGATATACACTGTACTAGTGCCGACATTGTGCATGCTCTGTTGCCTGTGTCTATGTGCCTGTGGTTCTGTCAGTGTGATCATGTGATGTATCTGACCCCAGGAATGTGTCAATAAATTTTCCCCTTCCTGGGACAATGAATTCACGGTGTTCTTATTTCAATTTCCAGGAGTGTATATCTAGATACGACTCTGACAGGTGAACCGTACGTGAGCATTCTGTCTGATCACCTGCATCTGTTCATGTCCACTGTGCATTCCAACGGACTTGGGCAGTTCCAGCAGGACAATGTGACATCTTGCACGTCCAGAACTGCTATAGAGGGGCTCCAGGAACATTCTTCTGAGTTTAAACCCTTTCGCTGGCCAGCAAACTCCCCAGAAATGAACATTATTGAATTTATCTGGGATGCCTTGTAACGTGTTATTCAGAAGAGATCTCCATCCCCTCTTACTTTTACGGATTTATGGACGTCCCTCCAGGATTCACGGTGTCAGTTCCCTCCAGCACTACTTCAGACATTAGTCGAGTCCATTCCACGTCGTGCTGCGGGACTTCTTCGTCCTCGATTGGGCCCTACACGATATTAAGCGTGTACCAGTTCCTTTTGCTCTTCAGTGTACAATGAATACAATAGATTACGGTACAGTCTATAGAGGATACCGGTTCCCTCAGTTAACTGGAGATGATTTCTTCCAAAGATTTCCTTTCAATTTCTCTGAGCACTTCTGTTGTATTTTCACATGTGCTGTTCCGCCCTGTTACGATACCAGCAATGTTTCTTTGATTTCCTTCGACTTATTGCTTCCGCCCTACGAGTGATCAATATCTATAAGGCGTTAGGGCGTTGCTACAGCGTATATGCTACGTAGCGTGACTCCCATGCGTGTATATAAGCACCGACATGTTGGCAAGCCATGTGGCATTCGTGTCTTTCCGACTCATTTACCATGAGGTAAATGCAGAAGCGTGAACTATAGCAATGTTACTATCAAATGCGTCCAAAGAGGACCAAAGTGCTGTTATTCTTTTCTTGTCTGCTGAACGACAAACACCGGCAGACATCCATCCCAGAATAATGAATTTTTATGGGACTGCATTTTTGTAGAAAACCACCGTTGTGGTATGGTGCATCAAGTTCTGTGCTGACACGATTCGACACAAGAGGCCACCATATCGTAAATGTCGTAAAGCAGAAGTTGCGCCAAGTGGCAGACACACGAGCACCCGTCCTACAGTCCTGATTTTGCCCCATGTGATAATCAGTCCTTCGGTCCTTTAAAAGAGGCTTTAAGAGTCAACGGACGAGGACGTGCAGTAGATGGATACGAACTTCTACACGCAGCAAGATAGGGTGTTTTACCAAACCGGTTTTTCGATCTGGTGCGTCGGTGGAATGATTGCCTCAACGTTCACGGAGATTTTGCCTGATTGGTGCCCCAATTTTTTGACTGGACAACCTTCGAACGGAAACTTTTTCATCGCCCCTTATACTCTACGTGTACCGCATGTAGTTCCTCATATTTCGCTTGTGCCCAACTTGAAAATGGAGACCACGAAATACCAATAAAATGCAAAAGAAAATAATTTCTGATTCTGCACTCACATGAGCCTAATACATCGCATGTTCCAGATATCTGGGGAAGAACAAGATAAACTGTTTCAAACCAATGTAAATAACAGTTATAATTCTGATATATCATTTAAAAGATGTCGTGTGATCCTGATGTTGACAGGCCTATCAGAAAACTGACTGTGCATTATATCATTTATGTTTTACTCACACATTCCGCTGCCGTGAGAAAGAATTACATGAGATGCAGTATAAACCAATAAATTAAGTTCTAAATTAGTCAAACCTTTAAATACTTAGTAAAATTAAGAATTGTAAACAATGCAGACGCGTTTTCATTGAAGTTGGGATGGTTTGCTCAGATATGCCCCTACTAATAAATATTACGCATGAACAAAGCAAGTACTTAATAAAAGTAAACCGATATTAAAACATGCAAGGGCACATAAAGTTCAAAAGGGGACCGCGCCTACTCATCATCACCGATTACGTCCAAATTTATGGTACATGCACGGTTTAGCCACAAATGAAAGTGACAGAAGTGGGAGTTCGAGATGGCCAAGCGTTTGGGGAAAAAAAAGAAAAAAATAGAATTTTTGGCGCGGGTTCGGCGATACATGAGCAGTTTATGTTAGCGTAGTTTCCAGACAACTGTTGGTGTAGTGGAAAGAATACAGTGGGGTATCCGAGTCCCCATGCGGAAAGTTTTATTTTCCGTTTTTACATTATTCACACTGCAAATAAATATGAGCTAAGTAATCCATCGCTATACAGTGCAGTATGCTATAACCCTTTCCGGAAAATCGTTGCCGGAAGTCGACGTAAGCCTACCGTTGTGATAGGTTGTCACAATTTAGTTGGGTTCTTAAGAGGTGATAAATGATATAATTAGTGCAAGCGTAAAATGTAGGAACTGAAATACAGGGTGAGTCAGGGGGAAAGGTACATGCTTTCAGGGGTGATACTAGTGGTGATTCTGAACAAAAAAACTCCTAATTAACATATGCCCTTTTCTTAAGCGTTTCCGGGTAAACCAATGAAAACAACTAGGAACGGGAAACGTGTAGCGTCTTCCTTACTAATCGTGTCAGCACGCAGTTCACTTGCGCATGGTGCAATTGTTTACCTCAAGTGTCAGTCCGACAGTGTTTGTCGTAGTGTACGGTATCACAGTTTTGTAACGAGAACAACGAATACAGTTTTTTGTAGTAAAAATGCCACGGATCTTCACACTTGCAGAGGATACTGACACGGTGTTTGTCTATGGTTTGTCCAATGGGAATTCCAGAGCTGCTGTGCGAGAATACCAACAACTATTTCCGAATCACAGAGTGCCAGATAGCACGGAGTTTAGCAGGGTGTTCCACGAATTGCGTGAGCGTGGTACTCTTCCCAGCGTAAATGTTGTCCCGTACAACAAACTCTTAATGAAGTTGAGAACATTCTTAAAATAGTGGAACGCATCCCAACTACTAGCTATAGAAGAATTGCTGCCCAACTTGCTATTCCACAAACACGAGTGATACGCACAGTACACGAGCACGGTCTGTATCCCTTTCATCGGCAGAGTGTACAACATCTGCATAAAGAAGATGCTGCCGCCCAGCAAGAATTCTGTAAATGGATCACTGACAATGATCGATTAATTCCACGTATTTTCTTCACTGATGAGTCAACATTTACCCGCCACGGAATCAACAATAAGCGCAACCTTTTACGTCAAGACGCTTCAGCGCCATCTATTGGTAGTTTTTTCCCATGACGGTTCCCCCTGTGTCAATAAAATGCCGTTGAAATCTGACATTATTCTCTGGCGTCACTCTGAGCAGTGGTTGCCTTTCTACAACGTTTCGGAGCTGGGACTTCAATTATGGACACCCAGTACGTTGTCGACGTACGGAAAAGCTTGCAGTATTCACTTGCGTCCATTATCTATGGTTGCTTACATTTATTCGGTAATGTAATGCATGTCATGTAGAAAATCGTGATATCTGGCAAACCAAGATCGGATAAATACTACCGTGTGTGTGTGTGTGTGTGTGTGTGTGTGTGTGTGTGTGTGTGTGTGTGTGTGTGTGTGTCCGAGAGAGAGAGAGAGAGAAGGAGAGAGAGAGAGATCATGTGCTTGGGTGTGGGTGGGTGGGGTGGTAGAGAGGGGGGGGGGGGAAGTTGGTGCGTGGGTGGTTCTGAATGTGTGTAAGAAAAATTGATTTTGTAAACATATTGTTAGCTAACTTCCTGTTATTTCTAAAACAAAGTTGAACACCTGCAGCCGCCTTTACAATGTTATTTATTATATAGTTTCCAGTTTCGGTGCTTCAGTACACCATGTACAGGCCTTAACTGACGCTGAGGGGCTTAACTCCAATCGTATACACGATTCATAAGTGACCTACATCTATAAATTGGTTTTCGCAGACTACCTGTAACAACGATATTGTGTCTCCAACCACAGGGAGGAGAGCAGTTGATCCGATGTCTGTCGAAGATGT
This sequence comes from Schistocerca serialis cubense, assembly GCF_023864345.2. Lineage (NCBI taxonomy): Eukaryota > Metazoa > Arthropoda > Insecta > Orthoptera > Acrididae > Schistocerca > Schistocerca serialis. The sequence continues at coordinate 634,897,692 of NC_064642.1, forward strand.
GGCCACAGCACTGCAGGATGGGTCGAGCGTTGGTGTGCAAAGATGCAGTGCGTGGGGACTACTAGAACTTTGGCCATGCCTACAAACATAGTGCATAAAATCGTACGAAACCTCCCGCGTTGACATCCATGCAAAATCACCCATATTCAGGAATTGCTTCCTGCTGACCTCCCACTATGACAAACGTTCGGTCTGGACTTTCTTGCTAGCGTGGAAGTGGACAATGAACGGCCATGGAACATTCTGTGGACAGACGAAGCCCATGGTTGGAGACACAGTGTCGTGTTACAAGTAGTCTGCGAAAACCAGTTCATAGATGTCGGCCGTTGATGAATCGTGTGTACGATTGGAATGAACCCCCTAAGTTTCAGGTAAGGCCTAGAGACGGTGTATTGAAGCACCGAAACTAGTAGACGTATACTAAATACGCTACTGGCCATTAAAATTGCTACACCACGAAGATGACGTGCTACAGACGCGAAATTTAACCGACACGAAGGAGATGCTGTGATATGCAAATGATTAGCTTTTCAGAGCATTCACATAAGGTTGGCGACGGTGACGACACCTACAACGTGCTGACATTAGCAAAGTTTCCAACCGATTTCTCATACACAAACAGCAGTTGAACGGCGTTGCCTGGTGAAACGTTGTCGTGATGCCTCGTGTAAGGAGGAGAAATGCGTACCATCACGTTTCCGACTTTGATAAAGGTCGGATTGTAGCCTAACGCGATTGGGGTTTATCGTATCGCGACATTGCTGCTCGCGTTGGTCGAGATTCAATGACTGTTAGCAGAATATGGAATCGGTGGGTTCAGGAGGGTAATACGGAACGCCGTGCTGGATCCCAACGGCCTCGTATCACTAGCAGTCGAGATGACAGGCATCTTATCCGCATGGCTGTAACGGATCGTGCAACCACGTCTCGATCCCTGAGTCAACAGATGGGCACGTTTGCAAGACAACATCCATCTGCACGAGCAGTCAGACGACGTTTTCAGCAGCATGGACTATCAGCTCGGAGACCACGGCTGCGGTTACACTTGACGCTGCATCACACAGAAGAGTGCATGCGATGGTGTACTCAACGACGAACCTGGGTGCGCGTATGGCAAATCGTAATTTTTTCGGATGAATCCAGGTTCTGTTTACAGCATCATGATAGTCGCATCCGTGTTTGGCGACATGGGGGTGGACGCACATTGGAAGCGTGTATTCGTCATCGCCATACTGGCGTATCACTCGGCGTGATGGTATGAGGTGCCATTGGTTACACGTCCGGTCACCTCTTGTTCGCATTGACGGCACTTTGAACAGTGGACGTTACATTTCAGATGTGTTACGACCCGTGGCTCTACCCTTCAATCGATCCCCGCGAAAACCTACATTTCAGCAGAATAATGCACGACCGCATGTTGCTGGTTCTGTACAGGCCTTTCTGGATACAGAACATGTTCGACTGCTGCCCTGGCCAGCACATTCTCCAGATCTCTCACCAACTGAAAACGTCTGGTCAATGGTGGCCGAGCAACTGGCTCGTCACAATACGCCAGTCACTACTCTTGATGAACTGTGGTACCGTGTTGAAGCTGCATGGGCAGCTGTACCTGCACTCGCCATCCAAGCTCTGTTTGACTCAATGCCCAGGCGTATCAAGGCCGTTATTATGGCCAGAGGTGGTTGTTCTGGGTACTGATTTCTCAGGATCTATGCACCCAAATTGCGTGAAAATGTTATCACATGTCAGATCTAGTATAATATATCTGTCCAATGAATACCCGTTTATCATCTGCATTTCTTCTTGGTGTAACAATTTTAATGGCCAGTAGTGTAACATCGTGAGGATGGCTGTAGGTGTTCCATTTTATAAGTGAATGGCTGAAGTCTCTCATACCTCTAATCAGGATACATATACAAAAAATATTGTTGTTTCCGTCGGCACCGCGACGTAACCTCTAGCTGCATATAGTCAAGAACATTGTGTTCCTCTGACTCGTCCATCTGATAATGAGCCAAAGTGACTCGACAATGATTTAATGGAACGATATATAGCGTCATGAAAAGATACTCGCCACCGATGTCAGAGTGTGCTCTTGGGCCAGGCCACACGGAGACCAGCTGCGGCGCCACGTTGGAGGAGGAGGCGCGGCACGTCCAGCAGCTGCAGGTGCACGCGCTGCAGACCGACGTCCTGATCGACATCCGCTACAACTTCCTGGTGGGCGCCACTGGCTACGTGTTCGAGGGCCGCGGCTGGCGTTACAGGTCCGCCTTCGCGCGCGGCTACGACTTGACTAGGCTGGGAGTCGTCTTCATGGGAAACTTCAAGACGAAGCCCCCAACCCCGGAGGCGGTGGAGGCCTTCCACCAGCTAATGGCTCTGGGGGAGCGCGAGGGCCACCTGAGCCCCGACTGGCGCGCCATGGCGCAGTGCCAGCTGGTCACCACGGACAGCCCGGGCCGCGCGCTCTACCAGCTGCTGAAGGGTTGGCCGCGCTGGGCCGGGCCCTCGCCGTCGGAAATAACTGGTACGTCCCGCTGACTGTTTCGCTCGATCTTCTCTGATATGAAATTCTGAGGTTACATAAAATGCAGGCCCCCATTAATACATACGCAAAACCAATGACACTTTACTGAGTACTAGATTTCCAGAACGCTTTTGACACTGTTACTCATAACCGGATTCTAATCGAATATCGTATCTATGAGGTATCATCTTAGTTGTGCGACTGGATTCGTGACCCACTGTCAGAACCTTTTTTTCTCCTTTATTGAGATTCGATTCCCCCCCCCCCCCCGAACGGGGCGCGCTGGTAGCAGCTCAGTACGCCGCTCTTCAGCCTACAGAATTTTTTTTTTTTTTTAAAGATGAAGATACCGGTGTGGCCGAGCGGTTCTAGGCGCTTCAGTTTGGAACTGCGCGACCGCTACGGTCGCAGGTTTGAATCCTGCCTTGGGCATAGATGTGTGTGCTGTCCTTAGGTTAGTTAGGTTTAAGTAGTTCTAAGTTCTAGGGAACCGATGACCTCAGATGTTAAATCCCATAGTGCTCAGAGCCATTTGAACCATTTTAGATGAATATAATAAATAATAAAAGCAGGCGATAATATCGGTGACTTAAATGGTAAAATGTCGGAAAATTGTGGAACTTAAAACATAAAACAAAGGGTTGGCGATGCTAATAAAGTACACACGAAGGAAACAAGTAAAATAATAGACAATTAAAAAACATGACGACAGTCTGGTTTCTGTTTGCAAGAGATATAAAAATCACACCCAGCGACAGCATAATTTCTGTTCGCAACACTTTCGAAAAGACGCACAACACTGAACACTCACTTGAACACTGCACTGAAAAGCTGGCACAAATATGACACACCACAGCCGAGGGCAGATGGGGGGAACCTGGACAGATGATGGGAACGAAAAGGGGGAAGGAGAGCACAAACGAAGTGGGGGGAGGGGGGGCGAAGGAGCCGACGGAGGATGAGGATTCATAAGATGGGGGGGGGGGCCTGGTCAGACCCCAGAGGGAGTGGGGAAAGGCAGAGGAGTGGAATGCAAAACGACTGGGTGCGGGGTGGGGGGGGGGGGAGAAGGGAGGCAGACAGAGCATAGGTGGGCAAAAAACAGGATGGAATGGGGGGGGGGGGAGAGCACAGGGAAAGGACAGAGGAAAGGATGGGAAGGTGAGGATCAGAGTTGATAGGAGGGGATAAATGGAGGGAGAGAGGGCATCATCTGGGAGGGGGAGTTGACGGAAGCCAGCTTGGGAAAGGAGATGAAGGGTGTAGAGATGGAGGGGAGGTGGGGGGGGGGGTTGGAGATGAGAGGAGCAACCAACTGTCAGAAAGGTTATAGTTCTTAGTAATTGACAGGGTGCCATCTATTGAAATCAGAATATTATTTTGGGTTACCCAAGGAAGTACTATATGCTCTCTGCAGTTATCTATATAAATAAAAATGTAGAAGTTCGTTTATACAAAATCGTAAATCTCTCAAAGTACTTCAGCAGTTCTTTGAAATGCTGATGCAATGTTGCATTCAAATAATGTCATGTTTTTGTACAACTACGGGAACGCCTTGTACAGGGTGTCCCAAGAAACACTGACAAACTTTAGGGACAGTTTCCTTACATGGATATAAGATATCTGCAAACATGGGCTGTAAAGTGCATACCCTAAGTGGTATGAGGACCTGTTCAACTTCGGTACTATGAGACAGATCTCTCCTACTGCAGGGTCTTTGTTTTCTATCTCGTGAAAGGTGTCTGGTAAACGTGGGGTCTAAAATGCATACTTTAAGAGCTACGAACACCTGTTCATTTTCGCTAGTGTGAAGCACGTCTCTTCTACTGAACAAGTACGCATAGCTCTTAAGGTATGCGCTTTCGAGCTCTTGTTTACAAACATGTTTTTCTTGTTTTGGTATAAGGAACCGAGGGACGTAGGCTATACAGTTTGATTTCATTAACATTCAAAAACATCCGAAGCAATTTAATATAAGATACAAGAGCCGCAGATGTCGAGAAATACTCCAAAAATGGATAATAAATGTTGAACATGTGACGTCACCAGATGACGTACCTCGCCACACATAAAGCGGTTCATCCGTTCGATCTGTCGTATCTCTTAATCCCGATCCAAGACAAATATTCACGTCGCTGTGGCTCTGAGCTCAAGTGCGCAATTTCAGTGCTTAGAGCTCGGGGTTCGAGCCTTGCGTCTGGCAGGAAATAATTCCGGAAATTTCGGAAATATGAGGTAAGATCTTATGGGACCAAGCTGCTGAGGTCATCGGTCCCTAAGCTTACACACTATTTAATCTAACTTAAATTAACTTACACGAAGGACGACACACACACCCATGCCCGAGGGAGGACTCGGACCTCCGACAGGGAGGGGGGTGGTGGTGGTGGAAGAGCCGCGCCGACCGTGGCAAGATGCCTCGTCTGGCAAGCAATTATGTGTTTACGTGAATAAGGTACAATTTAATATTCCATTTTCCGGTGTCGTTGTCTCCATTGGTTTACTGGAAAATATAGTAGAACAAAAACATAACGTTTTGCGTCACAAGTAAATGAGTATAAGCCTTCGAAATGAGTCGTTACCAGTTAATGACCTACGTTTTCTTTACTAAATAGCATCTGTAAACAAAAAGAAAAAGGAAGTGACAAAAGGAAAGAAACACAAAATGAGAACATCTTTTACTTGATTACAACGAGGACAATAATTTTTTAACTTCTACTTTACAATATATCATATTTAAAAAAGAGAATAATGTCCTTGAGAAGCCCGTCCGCGAAACTCCCGCTAAGTTAAGTGATTAATATTGAAATAAGAGCCAATTTAGTTAATATTACATTTTAGACTAGAACTTTGGACGTGCATTTACCTCTTCTCTAGGCTATCTATTGAAATTTTCGCGCCGGCCGGAGTGGCCGAGCGGTTCTAGGCGCTTCATTCAGTCTGGAACCGCGCGACCGCTACGGTCGCAGGTTCGAATCCTGCCTCGGGCATGGATGTGTGTGATGTCCTTAGGTTAGTTAGGTTTTTAGTAGTTCTAAGTTCTAGGGGACTGATGACCTCAGATGTTAAGTCTCATAGTGCGCAGAGCCATTTCAACCATTTTTGAAGGTTTCGCTCTTCTCGGCGTATTTAGTTCGAAAAAAAGTATTTCGTAAAGGCCCGTATTCGTTAGTTTTGTTTACATTTCAGGAGTACATTTTGGTGAGAGCTTAGATCTTTATTTTTGACTGTACTTACTGTTTCAAAGTTAAATTAATTCGTGTCTGTCATATAGAGTTTAGGTAGTTAATTAAAACTTTCGAAAGTAAGTTTAAAAGTTTGTTACATTACCATTTGGTTACGTATTAGTGCAGGTTACGAAGCTTCAGTGCTCTTGGCCAAGTTATTCTTTGCTTTTAAGTAAATTTTTCTATCAAACCATATGTGACAAATGTGATGGTTCCAGTAGAATTCTGGAAAGTAAATCATGTACGAGAGCCGTTCAGTGAATAAGGCAAGACATTTCCTTCTCGACCAGTATAACTTAAAAAAATGTATTTTTTTGTAGGAGATCGTGGAATATTCCTGCTTCTACCCCTATATTTTCATAAAGTTTCGAATGAGGGCGGTGGTATACGTAGCCTTGAAAATGGCGTCTGTAACGGAGGTGCGTTTAAGGTAGAGAACTATCATTGAGTTACTTTTGGCGGAAAACCTGAGCATAACAGATATTCATAGGCGCTTGGAGGTTGTCTGCGGAGACCTGGCAGTGAACTTAAAGCACGGAAAGCTGTTCGGAGAGGCGTCTGTCACCAGCATCTCGCAAACCTTTCTTAACTACCGCATGCCGGTCCTCTACACACATCTGTGATTCCTGCGATGCTGGAACTTCAGCGTGTTCGTCGCCACAAAAATGCAAACGATCTTCTTCTCTAAGACAACGCAAGGCCTCATACAAGTCTGTACACCCGAGAGGAGTTCACAAAACTTTTTTGGACTGTTTTTCCTCACCCACACTATTGCGCGGATCTCGCACCTTCCGATCTCCATCTCTTTGGCACAATGAAGGAAGCATTCCACGGAAAAAATACATGGATGATAGGGAGGTTGCTGATGCACCAAGACATTGTCTCCGACGTCGACCAGTAGAGTGGTAGCATGCCGGCATACAGGCTCTCCCAGTAAGATGGCGTAATGCCGTAATATTGAGTTGAAAAATGGGGTTTTATAGCCAAAAGACTGGGGAATAATGTGGTCTATTGGAATCCTGAACAACCAACCTCTTCTAAGGAAAAATATGTTGGGTTACATATTGAACACGTCTCGTATTTTATTAATCAGTAACATTCAAGATGACTGTGCCTAATGGCAAGGCCATAGCAACTATAAACCAGTTCAGGACAGTTTCATCAGAAACATTGATGGTGAATATCAGATGAATTCAAAATATCCACGGGTGTACTGGCGGTCTATAGTGTCCAACGGGCACAAAATTTCGGTGATCATACATCTCGCCATCATCAGGTGAACTGACGGACTGAGCTCCTGTGAACGTGCCGGTACGGAGATCCCGGAAGACAACGCACACTGATCTGTATTTGTACGCAGACAGCTGCCACCACCCTTCACAGAGGAATCGGGTACTTAAAGCTCTAGTACATAGGGCGCGCACTATCTCTGACGCAGAGAGTCAACCCCAGGAATTGGAACATCTGAGAACTGTATTTCGAAAAAATGGGTACTCAGAGTGGCAGATTCAACGTGCTCTCCGCCCATCCACTACAGCACAACCTATGTAGATGGATGAAATCACGAGGGAGGAGGTAGGCACTGCGTTTATTCCATATACAGGCGCAATCTCGGGGAAAATCGCCCGCATTTTGAAGAAACACCGGGTCGGAACTGTGTTTTGTCCTCCGAATAAAACTCGTGCACTGGTGGGGAGTAGAGGTGTACATCTCCCGCTTTTAACCCGCCCATGCTTGCCCGGTGGCCAGGCAGGCAGGCCGCCGCTCGTTGTCAACAGAACGGGCAGGCTGCTTCACTCCCAGCCAAGCCAAGCAGAACCCAACCCGGGCAGGCTGCGGGAAACTTGCTTGCCTGCTCATATTACTGCTGAGCTGCGCTACGCAGCCGTTTAGTCTGCGCGCGTCATTGTCGTATTATGAACGTTAATCAAAAGTTTTTATTTTACCTGAGCACCAAAAGACAAACCCCAACATTATATATATGTATTAATTTCAGGTAAAAAAATATTGGTTTTATTTGTATATTCTTCCTTTACGCGTATATTCGGGCTTCTTATCTATATAAATAAAAATTAATTGCCAAATGTGTTGATAAGCGTAAAACTCGAGAACGCCTTGACCAGTTCGGCAAAATTTTTTTTGCTGTGTTTGTAATTCTCAGGACAAGGTTTTTATGAAATAAAATTTTTCGAAAATCGACCGAAAAATTGGAAAATTTGACAAAAACTGAAAGTGCGTTTTCATTGTGTCCGTGTGTTTGTATTGCATACAATCTTGATGAAATTTTGCACACTATACCTTGAAACCAAGAGGAAGGTCACAGTCTACATAAAATTTCATATGGTGCGTGGCAGAGGTTCCTTTACACAACGGAATTCGACAAATTGTACGTATTTATTCCGATCGTGATGAAATTTGGCACACTTGATATTCAAAGCAGGATGAAGGACGCTGTCTGCTTAAAATTCTGAATGGTGCATGGCGGAGGGTACTTTACTTACACACTTCTACACCAACCTACAATTTTATTCCGATCTTGAAGAAATTTTGCACACTTGACCATCAAGAGGAACATCACTGTCTACATAAAATTTCGGACAGTACATTGAAGAGAGTACCTTACAAAAGATTTTGACATCGTTTGCGGGTTACCATGAAAGTTCACTATGTACGGATGTTTCCATGGAGAAGGTTTTTGAATATTTACATGTGTAATATATATATATATATATATATATATATATATATATATATATATGTGTGTGTGTGTGTGTGTATGTATATATATGTATGTGTATATATATGTATATATACGTGTGTATATATATATATATATATATATATATATATATATATATATGTGTGTGTGTGTGTGTGTGTGTGTGTGTGTGTGTGTGTGTGTGTGTGTATATATATATATATATGTATTTGTCTATGAGTGTATATATATATATATTTCTTTTAAACGAAATGTCTATGATCTTTTTGAAATTTGAGAGCTGTCTGACACATTCACAGTCATCATGTTGGACAATTCGCGCACAGCAAATGTCGTTTAACAGTTGCAAACCATTTTTGGTTGAGTGAACGTGTTATATTGACTACAAAAAACCTTGATGTTAACGAAATGAATTTTCAGATTCAAAATATGACACCTGGCGAATTGCTGACATACAAGTCGGTTTATTCCGTTACTAACCAAGATGATGTACTCAACTATCCTACGGAATTTTTAAATTCGCTGGATTTCCCCGGATTACCGCCTCCCAATCTGTAATTAAGTCGGATCGGCAATCATGTTGCGAAAGGTAAACCAGCCACGTCTTTGTAATGGCACCCGGCTTGCGGGGAAGAAGTTAAAGAACAACGTAATCGAAGCCACAATTTTAAAAGGAAAGTACAAAGGTGAGGACAGTTTGATTCCAGTATCACTAAGATTCCGACCGACATGCCATTCGACTTTAAACGGTTATAATTTCCAGTGCAGCTTACATTTGCCATGTCGATAGATAAATTGCAAGGGCAGTTGTTATATGTTTGTGGCATCAATCATGAAAATCATGTTTTTCACATGGCTATTTGTATGTCGCATATTCCCCTGTAGGGACACCTTCAACTTCATTTGTTTACGAACCAGAAAACAAAACTATCAATGCTGCGTATCAAAAAGTATTACAATAAATGCTACCTAGCAATAAACTTTTACACTGATTCACTGATCACCACAAAAGTTGACAGATATATATGAGTTTTCATTGATAGGTGAAGAGGAGATGAACTGAGGTGGCGGAATCCAACAGAGAGAGGACGAGGAGAAGGATAGAGGGTGGGGGGGAGATGGGCCAAGGGATGGGTTCAAAAATGGTTCAAATGGCCCGAAGCAATATGGGACTTAACTTCTGAGGTCATCAGTCCCCTAGAACTTAGAACTACTTAAACCTAACTAACCTAAGGACATCACACACATCCATGCCCGAGGCAGGATTCGAACCTGCAACCGTAGCGGTCGCGCGGTTCCAGACTGTAGCGCCTAGAACTGCTTGGCGATTTCGGCCGGCCAAGGGATGGGGAGGGGGGGGGGGAGGTGATCAAAGAGATAGTGGGAGAGGTCTAAATGGATAGAGAGAAAATACGGGAGGGAAGATGGACTACGAGAGTATGGAATAAATAAATGCCCAGGCAACGCAATGCAGTCTGTGCTGCACTTTTCAACACCGAAACGGATGGATATTTGTACTGAAGAAGTGAACCTCCACCCCCCAAAAAGAAGATTGGTCACCTCCCCAGAAGAATAAATTATCTACGCCCCTATTAACCACTGTACTGCAATGAGAACCAAATTAAGATTTTGGAAGTCTAGATTCTTTAACTTTAGTATGTTTCAGCCAAGTATGACACCAATTATATAAATATTTAACTACGTTTCCAGGATGTATTTTACTGGTTCTGTGAATTCATTCGAAGTTGGCAAAATCATTCTAAATTGCCAAAATACATTTTAACAAAATCGAAGAACTTGTTTCGTATCCAGTTCGTCTAAAAACTATAGTACTGGGAATACAATGGCGACCCTGAGCCATTTTTCGCGGCTCCTACGTTTGCGTCATGAGAGTCCATACTTGTAGTATAGGTCTGCATCATGAGGGACCATATTTCGGACCATCATGATGCAGACTAAGACGACGAGTGTTTACTTGCATGATGCAAATCTAAACGACGACTCTAGACCCTCATAACACAGACCTAAACAACGAGTCTGAATCCTCATGACGCAGATATACACGCTGTGGAGAGTGGCTCAGAGTTTCCATTATATTCCTACTACAATACATTCATGGAAAAAGACGCTCTTCATTTTAGGAGTATTTGTAGTGTCTAGGTCTTCAGCATCTTGACTCTGCATGTGGGATTCCCCTTAATATAGAAATAAAAGAATAAAATTACATTTTGCAATGTGTGTGGAACTTAACAAAATAAATTGTAATTTAAACTCATAATGTGTATTGCCTTACTCCACAAATGAATATTTTATTTTGCAGAACACTTTTCAACATAAAATCTTTACAAATTTTCCTTCAGTTCCCCTGAAAGTATTATTTAGGCCAAACCAGATACTCCTAAAAATATTTGGCTACTTTTGCAAACCCAAGTAACAGAAAATGGTTTACAAACAATAATTAATGTCACTTGGGAGGATTTAAATCAAAAAGTTTAGTCTAAAATAAAAATGAACTGTATGCATTACAAAATTTCTATCTCAGAAATTGACGCCCAGAAAGCACAAGAAAGAAATCTGCACTCTTAATTAGTAAATTTGCGCTCAAACTCAGTTTCCCGTTTAATGTTCTACTGTATTTTCAATGTGTCTGCTGATTAGTGTTTGAATTAATTATGACGAGATCGTTAAGTCTGTCTGCATTAAGACGTGATCGTTTTTCGCTAATTAGGTTTCCAGCGCAACTAAAAATTCTCTCACTAGACGCACTAGTGGCTGGTATATTTAATATTTTTCTTGCCACACACGCAAGTTGAGGAAGTCGTTGGGAGCTATTTTTCCACCACTGTAGAATATCTCCCTCGTTCACACAGTGTTCTTGCAAGTATCTGCTGACTTCATCATGTAGGAGAGGAGGCTCTTCTGCCCAGTCCTCAAATTTCGCCATTTTGTACGGCCCTGGATTTGTTTCTTGGTTGCTGTGATTGGGCACTTGTACTGAAACTGTACAGGTTCCAATTAATATTTGCAGAATAATGTGAAGATCGTACTACACATAGTTGAAATTATAATAGGTTTTAGATGATGCTATCATTTATTGTCCTGTAAAGTCACCAGAAGATCAAAACTAACTGCAGGACGATTTAAATAAGGTATATATTTTTGGTGTGAAAATTAGCAGTTGGCAATAAATAATGACAAGAGCGAGGTTATCCCTGTGTGTACTAAACTTAAGTCCGTTAAACTTCATTTACAAGATCAACCAGTCAAATCTAAAGGCTGTAGATTCTACTTAATACCTCTGCTTACAATTACGACCTACTTAAATAGGAATGGACACACAGAAATTCTGTATGCGTTTTAATGACAAAACACTCTTTTGGAGCATTGATACGAAGTTGGAGAGCCTTACTATTGACGGAAGAGGTCGAAAGAGTCTAAATAAGGGCAGCTTGTTTGTTATTATCGTAAAACAGGGGAAAGAGTGTCGCGGAAATTACACAAGAGTTGGGGTGGTAATCATTACAACAATGGCGTTTTTTGACGTGGCGCGATCTATATACGAAATTTCGATCACCAACTTACACCTCCGAATTCGAAGAGATATTGTTGAGTCCCATATACATTGGAAGAAATGATCATCAGAATAAAATACAAAAAAGCAGCGCTCAGACGGAGAGCTGTAGGTGTTCTATCCCGCGCGAAATTCGAGAAAAGAAGACAAATAAGTTGAAAGTGGTTCGATGAACCCTCAACTAAGCACTTGCGTGTGTCTTGCAGAGTAACCATGTACATGTAGATGAAGAATATATGCATTATCTTAGGAGCTTACCTTCAGCACACATCTGTCGTGCTGCTTGGTAAACTTCAATTTTTTCATCCTCGGTTAACTTTCTTAATGTGCGGTAGTTAGCCACCATAAACGTTGCAATTTTATGCAACATACTAACGCACATTTTCTGTTCTAGGAATGCATCAGCGGCTTGTTTCAAAGGTTTCATGTCCTGAAAATACATTTTCTCAACATACATATTTCACAAGTGGTTCTATAATATTCAGATGGAATAAAATTGCAAACCTCTTCATCGTTATCCCGTACGGTACAGTGAGTTTTTAAGGCATAAAACCACGGTAGAACTAAATGTAGGGTTGGATCCTTGTCACTCTCTAGATCAACTGTGGCTTCTTTAAACGGCTTAAGAAATTCTATAAGCTGGCCAGTTATATGGTGGTCATAACCCAGCATTTTATCAGAGGCACCTTCATTATGTAAAACAGCCTTCACTGAATCAATCTGAGAATGGACTGATACAAGCACGTCAAAATAACTATTCCAACGAGTTGAAACCCACTGCTTTAAAGATGAGTTCAGTCTCACACAGAGACCTCTTCTCTTGAAGTACGAAACCGTGGCCCGCACTGTATTAAGAATGGCTAATATATTTGGAACATTTTCTTTCAAAAACTGTTCGCTCAGAACATGTTTCAAGACTGTGTTTATACTATGAGCCATGCATGGAAGACGCTGATATACTTCGAGAGCTTTGACAATGTTACTGCCCTGGTCTGTGACAAACGTAATTTTGGCAATGTCTTCACGAGAAACACCCATTGTTTCTAAGCCATCTTCCAACTCGTTTCGAATATTCGAGCCAGTTTTTGGGCAGTCAGGAAACGCAGAGCACATCAGTACATATTTATTCAAACGCCAGTCTGAATTTATGTAATGCATTGTCACGGACATGTAATGCACCCCTTTGTAATTGTCTGTCCATAGATCAATTGTACTGGCACATATACCAGAACGAATAGCATGCACTATACCTGGGAGCATTTTGCTGCGCACTTTATCAGCTAAGGTTTGAACTTTCCTAGCTACTGTCACTCGGGAAGGCATAACATTTTTAATATCAATTGAGCCATATTTTTTACCTATGTCGATCAGTGTCTGCCCTAAATTAAAAAATCCTTCTCCCTCTATACTGCTAAATGGTCTCAGGTCCTTAGCACACATTTCGACGCACTTTTCGGCCACTAAATCTTTGTCCTCTTTCAAGGTATTTACGGAGTGAGGGAACTGCTTGTCAAATTTGCACACATGTCGTAACATTCTCGAGGTTCCCGAATAAGTACTTAAGAGCTTTTTACATAGTTTGCATTGAGACACACCTACCGATTTATTTGAAGCGGCCTCATAAACACACGAAAACGTTTCCCCGTTACCAGCATGTATTCGCCAGTTGTCAATTTTTTTTTCAATCTCACTAAAGTTCCACCTATTCATTGTGCTGCCTCCACCGTTGCGATAAATGAACTGCGGCCTAACTACCTGGCTACAATAGTCACGGTAGCTTGACAGAACAACCTGTTGTCAGGCGCAGCAAGCTGAGCGGGTCCCGTGAAGCTTGGCAGGCCTGTGGGAACCCAGGTAGCCCGGGCTTGCGGGAGCCCGTATCGCCCGCATTGCCCACTATGCCTCAGTACACGCGCACTCTTGTGTTTACGTCGCGGCAGGCTGACCTGCATGAATGGTTGCAGAGGAGCTAGGGGCAAGCAGGCTGCAAGGGGAATATGTACACCTCTGGTGGGGAGCGCCAAAGATGACCTCGGTTTGAGGAAGGCCGGCGTGTACCAGATTCCGTGTCAATGTGGCAAGTCGTATATTGGTCAGGCGATGCGTACCGTCGAACATCGATGCCGTGAACACCAGAGGCACACTCGACTGATGTATCCGAGCAAGTCGGCGGTCGCTGAACATTGTTTGTCGGAAAATCAAGCTATGGAGTATGAACGCACGAGGATTCTGGTACAGACGTCGAGATACTGGGACAGCGTTGTTAGAGAGGCCGTCGAAATTCGCACCAATGACGACCTCGTAAACCGTGACTGTGGCTATACTCTTAGCAAGGCTTGGGAACCAGCGATTGGATTAATCAAGAGTAAATCGAGCAAACCTATAGTTGTGAAGACCACGGCGGACAGAGCCATCACACCGTAGTCAACTCAGACGCCGTCGCAATCTGCTCCACCCCGCGACCGTGGCGCGGGGTGCGGACGGCGGAGGGAGTGCGCCGCGGGAGGAGGGTATTTAAATCGACCGCCGCCGCGAGCGAACCCAGTTTTCCCCTGAGCAGCCATAGCGTACGGATCTTCGTACCGGCACGTTCACAGGAGCTCAGTCCGTTAGTTCACCTGATGATGGCGACATGTATGATCGCCGAAATATTGTGCCCGTTGGACACTGTAGACCGGCAGTACACCCGTGGATATTTTGATTATCAAATACGCCAGGAGAAACTCAAGAATCACATCAGATGAATTGTACATTTCCGTAACAAGTATGGTGGGTAGCAGAGTTCAAAAGAAATATCGCATTCGGTAATCTCTGTGCTGAGATGTATGTACTACTATACAGTTACGGGTGTGATGTGACAAAGTGATTGTACTTGTTTCAGGTCTGCTGGACATGGACGTGGTGTCACGAGAAAAATGGCTGGCTAATCCGCCGGCAAGGCCAATCCCGAAGCTGGAGTGTCCCGTCCGGGTAGTTGTCATTTGTAAGTACAGCTCACTACCATAGCGAGTTGGTCCTGTATGGAATGTTTTTATACACAATTCTATGAATCTTAATATAAGAGGAAATCATTATGTTTCAACGACTGACAGTAATAGAGAAATACCTACTTCTCAGCAGATGGCGTTTCGGTTCTTTCTAAATTTTGTTCAAGAATAATAAATCAGAAAGCAAGCTACAATAACCCTGTGGAACAAAATTTGACTGACTGTTTAGCTAACAGATTGTAGTTATCATGTTTAGCTCTGATGTCAAAATTTGTCCAGCCTCCATAACCGAGGTTGTCTGCATGATCTTGGATGTAGAGGCGCTCGAATCGCAGGTAGCGTATCCGAACCCTACTTGTGGAAGTAATTTTGGTGCTTGGCGGAAGGTACGTCAAACACTTTTAATCACTCCCTTTCTGTCCGCCCCAGTAGCTGAGTGGTCAGCGTGACGGATTGCCGTCCTCTGGGCCCGGGTTCGATTCCCGGCTGGGTCGGAGATTTTCTCCGCTCAGGGACTAGGTGTTGTGTTGTGTTCATCATCATTTCATCCCCATCCGGCGTGCAGGTCGCCCAATGTGGCGCCGAATGTAATAAGACCTGCGATATGGCGGCCGGACCTGCCCCGCGAGGGGCCTCCCGGCCAATGACGCCAAACGCTCATCATCATCATCACTCCCTTTCTTATTCCACTTGCATCTGGAGCGAGGGAAAAAACAACTGTCTATATGATTCCACACCAGGCCTGATTGTTTTGTCTTCACGATCCTTACGTGAGATGTGTGCTGAAGTCAGTAGGATCGTTTTGCAGTCTATGGCAAATGCCGGTTCTCTATACGGTGTTTCGAGAAAAGAAGGCCTTTCCCCCTCAATGCATTTCCATTTCAGTTCACGTAGCATTCTCATAATACTCTACGTTGGAACCTAATGTTAACAAATCTAGTAGCAAGTCTGTGAAATGCTTGCACATATTTCTTTAAACTGATTTGGTGGGGATTCCAAACACTCGATCAGAACTCGAGATGGGGTCGCACTAGTGTTCTGTACGAAGTCTCCTTTATAGAACTGGCTCAGCAAACGAAAGTCGACCATTCCCCAGACCTACAACTGACTATATTCGTTGCATTTCACGTCGTTTTGCAGCGTTACACCCTGATTTTTAGTATACATGACTGTGTCAAGCAGCGACCACTAATACCACTCGAACACTACAGTATTACTTTTTCTACTTGTCATCATTAATTTATATTTTCCCACATTTAGAGTGAGCTATCATTCATTACAGCAAACAGAAGTTCTGTCCAAGTCATCCTGTGTTCTCCTATAGTCACTCGAAGACGCCACTTTTCCCGTGCACCACGGCGTCATCAGCAAACAGTCGCAGATTACTGCTCACCCTACCGTCACATTGTTTATCTACATAGAGAAAAAGAGCGCTCCTATCACACTTCCCTGCTACATTTCTGACGTTGCCTTTGCCTCTGATTGCCAACACTCGCCGTCCAGGACAACGTTGTCGGTTCTATCACTGAAAATGTTTTCAAGCCACGGTGTTTCGTAAAGTGACGGCTTCAGTTAAGTTGATCCAAACGAAGTTGAGCCAAATGAAGATGTTAAACAGGGTGGCCCCCTACACAGCACCAGTACTTAGTTTTACCTTGTTCTTTACACTCACCCATAACAACACATACTCAACTCCACACCATACGAGCACTCAACACACTCATCCATATGACAAGGCAAAAAGCAAACCACCTCCAGCAGAATCTTGCCTGAATCTGTACTTTTTCAAACATTTCTTGGTTTTGAAGTGAAAATTATTCCTGTATTTGCCTCAATTAATTTAGGAAAACCACAAGAAACCTAAACTGTGATGGCTGGAAGAATAATGGAGCCACCACCCTCCCGAATACGGGGCCACCCTGTATATAACAGTCCAACCTCATTCGGCTGCTGCCTAGTGTAAATTACTGTCTTTGAAAGAAGTTATTTAATAATATAAAAGCTCAGTGCTGCACTTATCATTCGTTTATTGCTCGCGTCACTACACACGCTATCATATACGCAGTGTATTTCGTAATGTTACTCTACTGATACTACAAGCGAACGTCAGAATCATATTTGTTTATTTATATGCGTCAAGAACAGAATATATATATATATATATATATATATATATATATATATATATATATATATAAAGATTACAAAGCATATGCACATATTTATATTACATGTGCTACCCATAATTCCCCTGCAAGGACTGCCTTAGTGGAGGCAACCAGATCGTCCATTGAAACAGATTCTGATACTTTCCTGCAGTTGAGAAGGTGCTGGTGGTCTTGAGGTTCACCACATTCACACAGTTCGTCCCCTGAGATGTATCCCCATTTCTTCAGGTTCACGTTACACCGTCATACTCCAGTTCTCAGTCTATTGATGACCTTCCGTGTCTTGTATGGGAGGTGATGACCTGCAGCAATTTCTTCTTTGGAGTTGTCCTAATATTTCTCTGATGATGAGCTATGCCAGAGTCGTATCCTACGGTTCGCAGGTGTTGTCTGAATTTGTTGCGTTGTCTGGAGGAAACATTTTCCTTATCTGAGTCTTGGTGGCTGATGTTCTCTGCCAAACAGGAGGTGTCTTTGGTTCGTTTCCTGCTTCTTTCTTTCTATTTCAGCTGCCGTTCTCCGTCGGATGTCTGGAGGTGCCATGCCCATGAGGTTGTAGATTTTGTTAACGGTGGTTGCCCACAAATATTTCAGTTGTGTATGTGTGCAGTGGTCTTCGAAGGTCAGGGAACGGTCCAACTTTACTTTCGAGGTATTTTGGGCGTCACAGAGGGTTAGCTGTCCAGGTTATTCTCAGTTTCCTCCGAGTCTCTCTGTTCCGTAAGTGGAATGCACACACTTGTGTTTTCGAAGGGTTTGGCTTCAGGTAGTTGCTACCGTAATAGTCAGGTCGTGCCCTAAGGCCTGTTGTGAGTTTACCTTCCACCTCCTCAAAAGTTCTACCTTGCGCAGCAAGTGCTGTTTCATCTGCGTAAATGAACGATCTTGTGACAGGGCTAACTGGCTGGTCATTAGTGTAAATATTATACAACAGTGGGGGTAGCACACTTCCTTGGGGAATGCCATTTGTGTCAGGATCATAGAGAGATGACGCTTGGTTCCCACTTTGTGTAGCCAGTTCCCATCTGCCCGCCTGCAAAACTGAGCCAGAAGCCCTCTATGAAGAGTGAAGAAACGCATACTCAGTGAATAAGGTGCTAGTATTTTACACTTCGTGGCTTGGGAGTACGGTTTTCCAGAAAAGAAAGAATGAAAAAAAAAGTGTAAAAGCAGTATGTAAACTGATAGCTATTTTGATATAATTATTATTTACTTGTATTAAAGTTTTAAGCGAATAACTACTCTTGTTACGTAAGTAGTCATTTACTGAATAGAATGTGATACTGCAGTGTCTGAATTGTTTAGAAGTACGGTGCCATGCGGCGACTACAGCCGTTATGAAATACATTAAATGTACTCGCAGTGGCGAGTATCAACAACAATGAGCTGTATAATAGAAATCTAGGTTCGACTCCCAGTTGGGTTCAAGTTTTTGTTGTCGCCATTCCATTGTATAGCTTATGGTTGTCCACATTCGCAACTGCGAATACGTTTCATGTATAGAATGTATTGCTTAATAGGTACTTTGCAACTGCCTTCTTAAATAAGTTGGTTTTAGCAATCTTTTTAATCTTCTTGGAGAATACATTGTACAGTTTTATACCTTGGTACAAAATATTTTAAGTTTTATGTTCATTGTTTCTTCGTAAATGTAATTTCAGTCTAGATATTGTTCCATGGGCAAGAACTGAGCTGTTAGTACTCGCGGAACATTGCTATATGTGTACACGTGGTGTAGCTAAACTCTACTGCTACTTTTGGTAACGAAAAATTTGGCTTTTTCAGTCACAGAAAAAGTACTCCGATGTAAAATGGAATAAGATAATATAATTGCATTTAGAGTAACAAACAGGTAGCCATCGAAGTGTCGTAATGCAAGCTTATCTTCCGTGGTCCTAATCGATGGAAACTATTGCTTCTCAAGATACAGGTGGTTGGAAGACATCACTGTAGTTTTTCAGATGGGAGTTATTTGAGCATTTTTCCTGCTGCTCCAACTGTGGTTATTTTCTGCAAAAGCCAAAGTTCCTAGCTAGAGTCGCAGCCCGGGAAACAGGGGTCGCCCGTGAAGAAGTTTGGTTATAATGTACACACCGCTGCAGACTGAAAGATTCATCCCGGAAACCACCCAGACCGTGTGGCTTAGCTAATCTTTGCCATACCATTTTCAGCATATTTGCTTGTACAACACAAAATACAGTCTATCTTCAGCGGGAATTGTAAGAGGAGAAGAATTTCAGTGGTAGATTTATAGTTTGAAGAATGAATGGAAGGTACATGGGGCAGATTATGACATTTTTTGAAAATAGATGGAGCACTAAGTCAGCAGGACTAGCATAGAAACGTAACTGCACAGTACCTTTTGTAAGCAATCGTTCCGGTATATAACTGACGCCTGCAAGTGCAGTTTGGCATTTGTACTGTGTTGCTGTCAGCCCACCAGTCATGAAACGTCTTCCAGATTAATTTGTATAGTGAGGGATGGCAAGAACGATGCAAAACCATAATGAACACAAGTTAGCTAATAACAAAAAATTATGTGTAATGGAATATCTTTATGTATTTTGCGTACCAAGAACTGACAGTGCATACCGTCAAATCACATTGATTTGACGGTATTAGTTGCCAGTTATCGGTCAGCTTTCAGGTGTTGTTCAGCGTATCCCTACAAGATCACCGATATTCAGTTCAAAGATACTGATGATTAATTGTGGTTTCCGACTAATTACGGATTACATTTATGACATATAACAATATATAATCATTTCTGACTTTTGACCTGAACAGTTCTCATGCTTCATGGACGTTACACTTTCCACAGACAATAACAAAAAAATGACTGGTGCTTTCTGAAAACTAGTAACTCACTAAACAGTTCTAAATAACACTACAGTAAAAACACTGAGATAAAAACGAAAACTTTACATTCAAATAACTTCCAGGAATCCAGCCAGGTAACACTTTCAGCGACCGCCGATATTTCGGCGGGAGAACACGCCGCCATTTTTAACGCAAACGGATAGGCGACGTACATGCAAATTTAAAACCTCGGTTCTCGGATTGATGCAGGAAAGATAACACACAGATTGAACACTAGTGCCACCAAAGATGACCAAGGTCAGAGCTATCGATAGTGAGACTACGAACTCGCAGGTGAGGTAGCATTGACTCTGTCCCTCTGTTTTTTGACAAGAGAGAGAGTCGGATTCCACACCGAGTTTTAGAAAAAACCTCCATCCTGTTAACGAGGTTGCTCGCTAATTTAATCTCAACTGCCTTGGAATCCGGCTCTCTCCCTTGTCAAAAAACAGAGAGACAGAGTCAATGCTACCTCACCTGCGAGTTCACAGTCTCGCTATCGATAGCTCTGACTCTGGTCATCTTTGGTGGCAGTAGTGTTCAGTGTGTGTTATCTTTCCTGCATCAGTCCGAGAACCGAGGTTTTAAATTTGCATGTACGTCGCCTGTCCGTTGCAGCTTGCCTTGAAAATGGAGGGGAGTTCTCCCGCCGAAATATCGGCGGTCGCTGCAAGTGTTACCTGGCTGAATTCCCGGAAGTTATTTGGAAGTTATATACGCCAGGAGGAACTCAGGTCTCACAAAACTTTGCTGTTTTCAGAGCTACTTAATGTTGAACCCATATTTGTTGTCACACAATCATAGCGATCACGAACATTGCTAGATAAGGCAATCAGGCATTATCACTTTCTCCATCACCGAGCGAGGTGGCGCAGTGGCTAGCACACTGGACTCCTGATTTAGGTCTTCCGTGATTTCCCTAAATCGCTTCAGGCAAATGCTGGGATGGTTCCTTCGAAAGAGCAGTGCCGCTTTCATTCCCCATTCTTCCGTAATCCGAGCTTGTGCTCCGTCTCTAATGACTTAGTTGTCGACGGAACGTTAAACACTAATCTCCTACTCCTCCTCCTCTCTCTATCTCCTCCGCTGTCACCTGAGCGAATACAACCCCTCCTTTCCACAAAATTCTGCAGGATTAGTTTTCTTTTAGAACAAGGATTTAGTTCTGAATACCTGAATTTAGAAATGTATAACGTTTGAAAAAATGCTCACTTATTTTTGGATTAATGTCAGCCACGGTATTTTTTATTGGTGTGTAGGCCCTACGCCCGAACTACCAACATCATATAACACTTTTCATGCCCATAACTTATCTTTTTTTTGAGATCAGTAATAATACCAGCTGAATCAAATGTGCCCACGCTACACAGATTTCCAAAATGCAACTACTTATGTGGTTCTATAAATTTTCACAACATGCCATCACATTCTATAACTATAATCTAAAACGTTACAAATCTGCTACGTGTGGAAATTGCAGCAAAATGCTTCTCGCTGTACGACATGTTGGAAGAGTTAGAAATTTTTGAGCTCCTCTACAGAGGAGTAAGCTATACGAGTACGACTGTACTTTCAAAAGTCATCATGGGATTGCATACGATATTCCAAACACTGTCAACTGCTACTTTGTAGAGCCACATTTGAGATGTGCCGTCTACTGTGATTGCGGCAAGCACATGCCAAGTAAAATAAAAACAGCTACAGTAGCAGACAGCGTGCCAGGAAAGGAAAAGGAATCGCACAGTACAACTTCAGAGTAATTGGCGTCACGATGAAGCTGAACTCTTGTAGACAGGAACTGGATCCCACCTACTGACAGTCACTGGTCATGACTCAGCTTTCAGTCCTCATATTTAACCAGTGTTTCCATTCTCTTTACTTGAATGCAAACACTAATAACAAGTTCTGCATATGCTAAGAGTTTGGTCCACTACACAGCCTCCTGGTTCTACATCTACATCTACACCTACAGGGATACTCTGCAAATCACATTCAAGTGCCTGGCAGAGGATTCATCGAACCACCTTCACAATTCTCTATTATTCCAATCTCGTATAGCGCACGGAAAGAATGAGCACCTATATCTTTCTGTACGAGCTTTGATCTCCCTAATTTTATCTTGCTGATCGTTCCTCCCTATGTAGGTCGGTGTCAAGAAAATATTTTCGCATTCGGAGGAGAAAGTTGGTGATTGGAATTTCATGAGAAGATTTCGTCGCAACGAAAAACGACTTTCCTTTAATGATGTCCAGCCCAAATCCTGTATCATTTCTGTGACACTCTTTCCCATATTTCGCGATAATACAAAACGTGCTGCCCTTCTTTGAACTTTTTCGATGTACTCCGTCAGTCCTATCTGGTAAGGATCCCACAGCGTGTAGCAGTATTCTAAAAGAGGACGGACAAGCGTAGTGTAGGCAGTCTCCGTAGTAGGTCTGTTACATTTTCTAAGTGTCCTGCCAATAAAACGCAGTCTTTGGTTAGCCTTACCCACAACATCTATGTGTTTCTTCCAATTTACGTTGTTCGTAATTGTAATACCTAGGTATTTAGTTGAATTTACGGCTTTTAGATTAGACTGATTTATCATCTAAATGAGGTTTAACGAGTTCCTTTTAGCACTCATGTGGATGACCTCACAATTTTCCTTATTTAAAATCAACTGCCACTTTTGGCACCATTCCGATATTTCTTCTAAATCGTTTTGCAGTTTGTTTTGATCTTCTGTTGACTTTATTAGTCGATAAACGACAGTGTCATCTGCAAACAACCGAAGACGGCTGTTCCTATTGTTTCCCAAATCGTTTATATAGATAAGGAACAGCAAAGGGCCTATAACACTACCTTGGGGAACGCCAGAAATCACTTCTGTTTTACTCGATGTCTTTCCGTCAATTACTACGAACTGTGATCTCTCTGACAGGAAAACACAAGTCCAGTCACATAACTGAAACGATATTCCATAAGCACGCAATTTCACTACGAGCCGCTTGTGTGGTATAGTGTCAAAAGCCTTCCGGAAATCCAGAAATACGGAATCGATCCGAAATCCCTTGCCAATAGCACTCAACACTTCATGTGAATGAAGAGCTAGTTGTGTTTCACAGGAACGATGTCTTCTAAACCCATGTTGATAGTGTGTCAATAGACCGTGCTCTTCGTGGTAATTCATAATTTTCGAACATAATATATGTTCTAAAATCCCGCTGCATATCGACGTTAACGATATGGGCCTGTAATTTTGTGGATTACTCCTACTTCCTTTCTTGAATATTGGTATGACCTGTGCAACTTTCCAGTCTTTGGGTAGGGATCTTTCGTCGAGCGAACGGTTGTATATGATTGCTAAGTATGGAGCTAATGCATCAGCATACTCCGAAAGGAGCCTAATTGGTATACAGTCTGGACCAGAAGACTTACTTTTATTAAATGATTTAAGTTGCTTCACTACTTCGAGGATATTTACTTTTACGTTACTCATGTTGGCAGCTGTTCTCGTTTCGAATTCTGGAATATTTACTTCGTCTTCTTTTGTGAAGGCATTTCGGAATACTGTGTTTAGTAACTCTGCTTTGGCAACACTGTCTTCGATAATATTTCCATTGCTATCGTGCAGTTACACAACGAATTAACACTGTGAAGTACTAAAACCCATACATATTATAAACTGGATGCACATAAATATGTATGTATATATGTACACGAATCTACGTATGTATGTTCCATATCTCGTAAACATTGAAATGATTTCAATAAAACTTGGTACAGGTATCACTTGCCATCTCAAAAGAATCGCTTTGGAGGTGAGAACCACCTAGCTATCAGAAAGGTGGGGGCGGAAATGCAGTGTAGCCCAAGATAAGCGAAGACCCATAATTTGATCGCCCAATATTTGCGAATGAGATCACTTAGTGATTTGCAACAAACATTACAGACAATTTCAAGCTTTAACGAAAATTTGCTCGCTGGTAACTCTCACAAAACGATGACCGGAAAAAAATCCCATTTATCACATTTTCACTGCTCATGTAATAATATTGCGAGAGCACCAGCAGCAGCGAGTACTGTTTGTATAAAGCGTTTTTGTACTTATTTGCTGCGCTTAGCTTTTAAATAGTTTTTCTGGGAAAACCTAGCGTAGTTTTCGCGTCTCGTATTTCAGTGAGTGTTTCTTGATTATCAGAGTAGCTCATCAGAAGATTATCTTGGGAATTTGTCACCGTATAGAGTAGGGTAAACATAGTCATGTGTAGGGACTGTGGTTGTTGTGAGCGGACGCAAGGAGAATTGGCCACTCTTCGGGGGCAGGTGGAGGCTTTGTCTGTTAGGCTCATCGAGCTCGAGGCGCAGGCGTCGGCTCGTAGTGGCGTTGGGGCAACTGTGGTGAGACCTATGCCTACTTCGGTGGCCTTGGAATCATATGGAACCCCTGATGTCGCTGCGTCTTCCGGCAGTGAGCATCTTACCGGTCAGCCATCACTCCAGGGTGAATGGCGGACAGTGGTGGGCTCGCGCGTGCCTGGCCGAAAGGCGAAGGTGGGATCTGGCCGCGTGGCAGCTGCCTTACCCCTTTCCAACAGCTACGGGGTGCTTCCTAGTGGTGATGACATCGTTTCCGAGCCACCACAGGATGCCTCGCCTGTTGGGCCAGTGGCCGATTCTCCGGCAAGGTCCCGACAGTCACAGAGGGCGGGCCTATTAGTTATAGGGAGCTCCAACGTTAGGCGGGTTATGGAGCCCCTCAGGAAAATAGCGGGTAGGTCAGGGAAGAATGCCAGTGTGCACTCGGTGTGCTTGCCGGGGGGTCTCGTCCGTAATGTGGAGGAGGCCCTTCCGGCAGCTATTGAACGCACTGGGTGTGACCGGCTGCAGATAGTAGCACATGTCGGAACGAATGACGCCTGCCGCTTGGGTTCTGAGGCCATCCTTGGTTCCTTCCGGCGGCTGGCTGATTTGGTGAAGACAACCAGCATCGCACGCGGAGTGCAAGCTGAGCTTAATATCTGCAGCATAGTGCCCAGAGTCGATCGCGGTCCTCTGGTTTGGAGCCGTGTGGAGGGTCTAAACCAGAGGCTCAGACGACTCTGCGACTATAATGGTTGCAAATTCATCGACCTCCGTTATTGGGTGGAGAACTGTAGGGCCCCCCTAGACAGGTCAGGCGTGCACTACACACCGGAAGCAGCTACTAGGGTAGCAGAGTACGTGTGGCGTGCACACGGGGGTTTTTTAGGTTAGAGGGACCCCCCCTTGGGCGAAACGATAAAATACCTGACGGCTTACCAGAGAGGACATTATCATCGTTGATAAAGAACGTCCGTCCTCAGAGACCAAAAACAGGAAAAGTTAACGTAATATTGGTAAACTGCAGGAGTATCCAGGGCAAGGTTCCTGAATTAGTATCTCTTATTGAAGGAAATAGTGCGCATATAGTATTAGGAACGGAAAGTTGGTTAAAACCGGAAGTGAACAGTAACGAAATCCTAGACACAGAATGGAATATATACCGCAAGGATAGGATAAACGCCAATGGTGGAGGAGTATTTATAGCTGTAAAGAATTCAATAATATCCAGTGAAGTTATTAGCGAATGCGAATGTGAAATAATCTGGGTTAAGTTAAGTATCAAAGGTGGGTCAGATATGATAGTCGGGTGCTTCTATAGACCACCTGCATCAGCAACCGTAGTAGTTGAGCGCCTCAGAGAGAACCTGCAGAACTTCGTGAAGAAGTTTCGTGATCATACTATTGTAATAGGGGGAGACTTCAATCTACCAGGTATAGAATGGGATAGTCACACAATAAGAACTGGAGCCAGGGACAGAGACTCTTGTGACATTATCCTGACTGCCTTGTCCGAGAATTACTTCGAGCAGATAGTTAGAGAACCAACTCGTGAAGCTAACGTTTTAGACCTCATAGCAACAAATAGACCGGAACTTTTCGACTCAGTGAATGTAGAAGAGGGTATCAGTGATCATAAGTCAGTGGTTGCATCAATGACTACAAGTGTAATAAGAAATGCCAAGAAAGGAAAGAAAATATGTTTGCTTAACAAGAATGATAGGGCACAAATCGCAGAATATCTGAGTGACCACCATCAAACGTTCATTTCTGAGGAAGAGGATGTGGAACAAAAATGGAAAAAATTCAGAAACATCGTCCAGTACGCCTTAGATAAGTTCGTACCGACTAAGGTCCAAAGCGAGGGGAAAGATCCACCGTGGTATAACAATCATGTACGAAAGGTACTACGGAAACAAAGAAAGCTTCATCATAGGTTTAAGAGTAGTCGAATCATAGCTGATAAGGAAAAGCTGAACGAAGCGAAAAAGAGCGTAAAGAGAGCAATGAGAGAAGCATTCAACGAATTCGAACATAAAACATTGGCAAACAATCTAAACAAGAACCCTAAAAAGTTTTGGTCATACGTAAAATCGGTAAGCGGATCTAAATCCCCTATTCAGTCACTCGTTGACCACGATGGCACCGAAACAGAGGACGACCGAAGAAAGGCAGAAATACTGAATTCAGTGTTCCGAAACTGTTTCACTGCGGAAAATCGTAACACGGTCCCTGACTTCAGCCGTCGCACGGACGCCAAAATGGAAAATATTGAAATAAACGATATCGGAATTGAAAAACAACTGCTATCACTTAGTAGCGGAAAAGCATCCGGACCAGACGAGATACCCTTAAGATTCTACAGTGATTATGCTAAAGAACTTGCCCCCTTTCTATCAGCAATTTATCGTAGATCGCTGGAAGAACGTAAAGTACCTAGCGACTGGAAGAAAGCGCAGGTCGTTCCCATTTTCAAGAAGGGTCATAAATCAGATGCGAATAATTATAGGCCTATTTCGCTTACGTCAATCTGTTGTAGAATAATGGAACATGTTTTGTGTTCTCGTATTATGACGTTCTTAGATAATACAAATCTCCTCCATCATAACCAACATGGATTCCACAAACAGAGATCATGTGAAACTCAGCTCGCCCTATTTGCCCAAGAAATTCACAGTGCCGTAGACACTGGCGAGCAGATTGATGCCGTATTCCTGGACTTCAGGAAGGCATTTGATACGGTTCCGCACTTACGTTTAGTGAAAAAAATACGAGCTTACGGAATATCGGACCACGTTTGTGATTGGATTCAGGATTTCCTAGAAGAAAGAACACAACATGTCATTCTTAACGGTTCAAAATCTGCAGATGTAGAGGTAATTTCGGGAGTACCGCAGGGAAGCGTGATAGGACCTTTATTGTTTACAATATACATAAATGACTTAGTTGACAACATCGGTAGCTCCGTGAGGCTATTTGCAGATGACACGGTTGTCTACAAGAAAGTAGCAACATCAGAAGACTCGTACGTACTCCAGGAGGACCTGCAGAGGATTAATGCATGGTGCGACAGCTGGCAGCTTTCCCTAAACGTAGATAAATGTAATATAATGCGCATACATAGGGGCAGAAATCCATTCCAGTACGATTATGCCATAGGTGGTAAATCATTGGAAGCGGTAACGACCGTAAAATACTTAGGAGTTACTATCCGGAGCGATCTGAAGTGGAATGATCACATAAAACAAATAGTGGGAAAAGCAGGCGCCAGGTTGAGATTCATAGGAAGAATGCTAAGAAAATGTGACTCATCGACGAAAGAAGTAGCTTACAAAACGCTTGTTCGTCCGATTCTTGAGTATTGCTCATCAGTATGGGACCCTTACCAGGTTGGATTAATAGAAGAGATAGACATGATCCAGCGAAAAGCAGCGCGATTCGTCATGGGGACATTTAGTCAGCGCGAGAGCGTTACGGAGATGCTGAACAAGCTCCAGTGGCGGACACTTCAAGAAAGGCGTTACGCAATACGGAGAGGTTTATTATCGAAATTACGAGAGAGCACATTCCGGGAAGAGATGGGCAACATATTACTACCGCCCACATATATCTCGCGTAATGATCACAACGAAAAGATCCGAGAAATTAGAGCAAATACGGAGACTTACAAGCAGTCGTTCTTCCCACGCACAATTCGTGAATGGAACAGGGAAGGGGGGATGAGATAGTGGTACAATAAGTACCCTCCGCCACACACCGTAAGGTGGCTCGCGGAGTATAGATGTAGATGTAGATGTAGAAGCACGACGTTTCACTTTAGTATTCTTTACCACTTATGCATGACATACTGTGTAGATAGTATTCAGAGGTACCATTGAAGGTACCAACTACAGCAGACCATTCTACGACACTTAGTTCACGAGATAAGACATCTTAAATACTGAGATGCATGAAAAACTGTTACATTATGTACTACGTTTTAATTTATTATTTTTTTACTATTAAATCTATTCACAACATATTTCGTAGGAGGCAAAACTGATGTGAAGGTCGATGGCAGCATGTCATGACCTCACACAAATGCAGGATGCTTTTCGATCGGTACTCGTGGGATTTTCAGTGGGCTGATAGAGGCTAACACAAGTGGGGTGGTTGTAGGAATCTAGAACATTCTATAATAATTAGTACTGGAATACTTTAGTAAATAACTTTTACCTAAATTTGTCCTGCTACTGCACTCCAGGAACATGGCCAATAACAACTATCTTTCTTGAATACAAATGACTCATCAAGAAACATTAACTGGATTATACAACAAGCAAGATTATACAATTCTGGTATTACGCGCGTAATACATGCGCGAACTAGAGGCTGCGAACCTAGCGAGCTGAAGGCTATTCTAATCTGACTTCGCTCATGACCTGTTTATGACTCGGCCGGTGCAATCTGTGAGTCTCTGTCCGTGTCATACTGCGCGCTACAGGCGCCAGAGAGTCCAGAGAGGTTGCAAGTGCTGGACCGCTACCGATTATCGCAATTCTAGCGTGGTGTCTAACGTTGACACCACAAAAATTATGATACTGTAGGACACGTAGTTCTGGAGGTATGATTTCACAGCCATTAAAATTAGTGAAAACGAAACTGCAGGGCGAAATTCGATACGGATGTAGTGAAATGTCTCCACTAATACGTGTGAAATTTGTTAAATACATTTCAGATATGTTTAAAATGTGCATACACGGGGAAAGCCTTGGTAAATAGCTCGTCCTAAAGCCCTAGAACGATTCAATCAAATTTAATACAAATATGCGAACGATATGCAAAGAAATACGGAGGAGGTAAGATACTGTATTGAAGACACATAACGTATTTCCACAGGACATATGGCTTGTAATTGAAAAATTGTCATGATCATCCCTCTCTTGGCAAAAGATCCCGAAATAGTCCCCCATTCGGATCTCTGGGAGGGGACTGCCGAGGGGTAGGTGACCATGAGGAAAAGCGTGAATAACCAACGAACGGGTGACGTTTTAAGAGCCGGGGCGTGGAATGTCAGGAACTTGAATATGACAGGGAAACTAGAAAATCTGAAAAGGGAAATGGAAAGGCTCAATCTAGATGTAGTAGGGGTCAGTGAAGTTAAATGGAAAGACGACAAGGATTTCTGATCAGTTGAGTGTAGGGTAATATCATCAGCAGCGGAAAATGGTATAACGTGAGTAGGATTTGTTATGAATAGGAAGGTAGGGCAGAGAGTCTGTTACTGTGAACAGATCAGTGATACGTTTATTCTTGTCAGAATCGACAGCAACCAACACCGATAACGATAGATCAGGTATACATGCCGACGTCGGAAGCTGAAGATGAAGAGATAGAGAAAGTATATGAGGATACTGAAAGGGTAATAGAGTACATAAAGGGAGGTGAAAATCTAATAGTCGTGGGGGACTGGAATGAAGTTGTAGGGGAAGGAGTAGAAGAAAAGGTTACAGGAGAGTATGTGCTTGGGACAACGAATGAGAGAGGAGAAACACTGAGTTCCATGATAATTTCAGCTAGTAATAGCGAACACTCTGTTCAAGAATCACAAGAGGAGGAGATATACTTGGAAAAGGCCGGGTGATATGCGAGGATTTCAGTTAGATTGCATCATGGTCAGACTGAGGTTCCGAAATCAGATACTGGATTGTAAGGCGTACTCAGGAGCAGATGTAGACTCAGATCACAGTGCAGTAGTGATGAAGAATAGGCTGAAATTTAAGACATTAGTCAGGAAGAATAAATACGCAAAGAAATGGGATACGGAAGTACTAAGAAATGACGAGATTCGGTTGAAGTTATCTAAGGCTATAGATACAGCAATAAGGAATAACTCGGTAGGCAGTACAGTTGAAGAGGAATGGACATCTCAAAAAGGGGAATCGCAGAAGTTGGAAAGAAAAACAAAGATACAAAGAATGTAACTGCGAAGAAGCCATGGGTAACAGAAGAAATACTTCAGTCGATCGATGAAGGAAGAAAGCACTAAACGTTCAGGGAAATTCAGGAATATAGAAATACAAGTCGCTGAGGAATGAAATAAACAGAAAGTGCAGGGAAGCTAAGACGAAATGTCTCCATGACAAATGTGAAGAAATCGAAAAAGAAACGATTGTAGGAAGGATTGACTCAGCATAAACGGAAGTCAAACAACCTTCAGTGAAATTAAAAGCAAGAGTGGTAACATTAAGTGTGGAACGGGAATTTTCATTGTTAAATGCAGAGGAGAGAGCAGATAGGTGGAAAGAGTACATTGAAGGCCTCTATGAGGGGAAAGATTTGTCTAATGTGATAGAAAAAACAGGAGTCCATATAGAAGAGTTAGGGGACCCAGTATTTAAGAGAACTTTCGTTGACTTAGATCAAATAAGGCAGAAGGGTTGGATAAAATTCCAACAGAATTTTTAAATCGTTCGCGGAAGTGGCAAAAAAACGACTTTTCACGTTGGTGTGTAGAATGTATGAGTCTGGCACATACCGTATGACTTTCGGATAAATATCATCTAAACAATTCCTAAGACTGCAAGACCTGATAAGTGCGAGAATTACTGCAAAATCATCTTAACATCTCGTACGTCCAAGATGCTTGCAAGAATAATATATAGAAGAATGGAAAAGAAAATTGAGGATGTGTTTGATGGCGATCAGTTTGACTTTACGAAAAGTAAAGGCACGAGAGAGGTATTTCTGGCGTTGTGGTTAATAATGGAAGCAAGACTAAAGAAAAATCAAGACACGTTCATAGGATTTTTCGACCTGAAAAAAGCGTTCGACAATGTAAAATGGTGAAAGATGTACGAAATTCTGAGAAAAATAGAGGTAAGGTATAGGGAGAGTTGCGTCGTATAAAATATGTACAACAGCAAAGATGGAATAATGAGAGTGGATGACCAAGAACGAAGTGGTCGGATTAAAAGGGATGTAAGACAGGGATGTAGTCTTTCGCCCTATTGTTCAGTCTGTACATGGAAGAAGCAATGGTGGAAATTAAAAGGCAGGTACAGGGGTGGAATTAAAATTCAAGGTGAAAGGATATCAATGATAAGATTTGCTGATGACATTGATATCCTGAGGGAAATCGAAGGAGAATTACATGATCTGATGAACGGAATGAACAGCCTAATGGGTACGGAATTGGGCTGAGTGTGAATCGAAGAAAGACGAAACTGATGAGAGGCGGCAGAAATGATAACAGCGCGGAACCTTAACAACAGGATTGATGGCCATGAATTAGATAAATTAAGGAATTCTGCTACTTAGGCTGCAAATAACAATGACGGACGGAACAAGGAGGACACCAAAAGTAGACTAGCAATGACAGAAAGTGTATTCCTGGCCAAGAGAAGTCTACTAGTATAAAAGATAGGACTTAATTTGAGGAGGAAATTTCTGAGAATGTACATCTGGAGCACGGCATTGTATGGTAGTGAAACATGGACTGTGGAGAAACTTGAACAGAAGAGAATCGAAGCATTTCAGATGTTGCGCTAAAGCCGAATGTTGAAAATTAAGTGAACTGATAAGGTGAGGAATGGGGAGGATCTCCACAGAATCGGAGGAAAGGAAAATGTGGAAAACACTGACAAGGAGAAGGTCAGGATGATAGGACATCTGTTAATACGTCAGGGAATGACTTCCATGATACTAGATGGAGCTGTTGAAGGCAAAAACTGTAGAGGAAGACAGAGATTGAAATATTAGTCTACAACTTTGCTTCCGCCGTTTTGCAATAGACGATAGTAGCGGCAAGTGGGATTCAGGTGGTTGGTCATGATAAGCTTAGGTATCTGTAAACATAATTCCATAAAAATATTAGTCGATTTGTGATTGCATCATAAGGTTATTCTCGATTAAGTACGTGAACATACGTACCCATTTCTCTCCATATGCCGGAAGTTTTAATTTTCTGCTTTAACATGAAGAAATCTGCGGCTGTGGCTCTTAAAACGCTGGGTAAGACCAATGGTGAGGGAACCATTAGTGGAAGAACGTGCAGAGAATGTTTTCAACGCCTTAATGATGTCGAAGACCGGCATGGCGGGGGAAGACAGAAAGTTTTCGTAGCTACTGAAACAGACGAAGACAGTCACAGGACATAATTATCTAAAGCAATTGATGCTTCGAACCCAGAATTGAAACACAAACGGCCACAACACAGCGATAGACACGTAAAGGTAATTTTGAGGTGGGTCAGTGCTCTACCCGCATGTCGCAAAACCCGTCAGAATATACATGGAAACGTTGAAATGAGAAGTCCTAAACCTCCCGCCGATTTCTCCATACGTTTCACTCTCTGACAACCATGTTTTTCGATCAGTGGCATACAGTCTGGCTGACCAGCACTTCCGATCATATGAAGAAGTGCAAAATTGAATCGATGAATTGATCCCGACAAAAGACGCCCAGTTCTTCCGTCACGGGATTCGTATGCTATTCGATGATGGGAGAATGTAGTGGCCAGCGATGGGTAATACTATGAATCATGATTTTTTATACGTTTTTCACAATAATGCCGCGAACTTCGAGAAAAAACGGCGGAATCAAAGTTGTAGAACTAGTACATACAGAAAATAACTGAGGATGTAGGTTGCATGTGCTTCCCTGGGATGAAGAAGTTGGATCAGGAGAGGAATTCTTGGCGGGCCACATGAAGAAGACTGACGACAACAAAAAAAAAAAAAAAAAAAAAAAAAAAAAAACTCCAGCCTCCTATCAGAACGGGGGTGATAATATGGAGAAATGGAGAAAGGAATGGGTAGGAGGAGATGGACAGATACAGGGGACAGGCAGAGGGGCAATGGTCATAGAGAGGGGATAGTGACAGGTGGGCACAGAAAGAAAGAGGAGGAGATGGACAGATACTGTGGGGCAGAAGAGACAGAAGAAAGTGGCAGGAGGAGATGAGCAGAAAGATGGAGAGGAGGAAATGGACAGAGAAAGGGAAGGGGAGGAGATGAACAAAAAGAGGGAGTGAGGATGGCAGACATAGAGAGGAAAGGAAAAGGTAGAGAGTGAGAGTAGGCAGCAGAAGATGAACAGTGAGAGGGAGGAGGAGGAGATGGACAGGGAGAGGGGAAGGAGGAGATAGACAAGGAAAGGGGGTAGGAGGACACTGATAAAGAGAGGTGGAGGCGGAAAAGAACAGAAGGGGAAGGTGGAGATGGAAAGAGTGGAAGGAGCAGATAGAGGGGGGAGAGGAGTGGGTGGACAGAGACAGGCGACTAACAGAGGATCAGGTGGAGGTGGACAAAGAGCAGGGGGTGGGTAAAGTGGACAGAGAAAAGGCAGTAGGAGATGGATAGAGAGATGTGGAAGGAAGAGATCGACTATTTTGTGTTATGTCCGCACTATAACACAACAAATATTCCGTGGTAACCAAATTTATTTGACCTTCTGTCACCCAAAACAAAACATAAGTTCGCTGGCTGTAGCGCCAAGGAGAAATCAGTCGATACCGAAGCGTCGCAAGTTTCCAGCAACTGGTTAAACGGCGCTGACGCTGACGCTGCACAGGCGAGGGTGGACCCTCGACGTGATTAGGAAGTTCTAGCGCTGGTGCGCTTCGCCTTCCTCGTGGCGGTGTGGCGAGTGTAGTCGTGGCGGTATGGAATGGCATGACGGTGTGCATATGCATTTTTTTTAATACCCAAAGACGACAGGAGAGTGAGAGAGAGACAGTAGAAGTGGAGGAAAACGAAAGGCCTCATGTGGCTGGCCCAGTGGTGGGTATTTTTTTTTTTAAGAGAAGAGGATAGTAGAAGGGACAGTAAGAGAAGCAGGAAAACGAAAGGCTCAATTGACAAGCCGGTCTTTGAATGAGATTGGAGAGAAGAAGCAGAAGAGAGAATGAGAGGAGAATAAAGATCAGAAAAACGAAAGCCAACCTAGCCGGTCACTGACAACTGACGGTGAGGCAGACACGAGCAGAATGAGAGGTGGGAGAACAGAATAAGGGGGAGGGCAGCGGTCCTGGGGGGGGGGGGAGAGTCTATGGAGGGAGTGGAGGACTAGAACAAGGAGGGAAAGAAGGACGAGAGAACGTGGAAGAGGCGCGGAGCAGCTGGCAGGGAGGGGGGGGGGGGGGGAGAAAGAAAGGAAGGGAACATGGGGAGCGCAGAGGGGAGGGGAGAAGGGGCGAACAGGGATCAGTGGGCAAGGAGGTCAGGCCATTGGGTGGTGGCCAGGCGATGGAGGCGGGTGCCAAGGGAAAGGATGAGAGGATTGGCAGATTGGCGGGAGTGGTGGTAAAAGGAAACGGCAGAGGAGCATACTTGGTCGTGAAGGAGGGGGATACCAGCAAGCTAGTGAAGTTCGCGGGTTGGGAAACGGTACGGGAGGCAGAGGGCAAGCCGGAGAGCACGGTTCTGCACCGTCTGGAGACGGTGGAGATGTGTAGGGGCGGCATTGCCCCACACGACCGAAGCATATTCGAGGATGGGGCGGATCAGGGACGTGTAGAGGAGGACGCCAAGATGCTGGGGAAGGGAGGAAGTCGGATTGATGAAAGGATAGAGCTGGCCGAGGCGCCCCAAGGCCTTGCGCCGTATGTCCTCAATGTGGGGTGGTTAAACGGGATCAGGGAGCTTGCTTAAATCCGCAGGTCCGGCCAGAGTGTTGGTAGATGGCGCCCTTATACGGTTGCTCACTCTGGTGGCAAGGGCAGCGCCGCCAGGGTAATCCGTATCGATAGTGGTGTGTACGCTGCCGCTAACCCCGCGACGATGTGTTCACTTGCGCCAGTTTTTGACATCGTCTGCGGCGCCAGCGGTACACGCTGTGTGCCGCGCGTGTTGTAGCACGCCGCGCCGAGTTGATGGCTGCTGTGCGGCGGCCGATACGACAGACCAATAGAAGACTGGAATAAATACACACCTGGGCAACACTAGGTAGTCAGCTACTCCTTGAATAAAGCCCAAGTGCGTCGTAATGTTCAGAGAAATCTAGCCAGAGACAAACACCAGTATAGGTCAGAGCGTATCTTGTAAGCAGATTGACTGAATGCTGCATAGGCCTGCTGTTGCTGCGCAAGCTGCTTTACCCGCTTTCGAGACCACGTGATCGCACCAACTGAAGCGATGTGGCGGAGGAGGGTGTATGTCCAGCAAGTTGCGGTGTGCTCGCAGCCTGCTGCACATACGAGGCGCAAAACGAGCGAATTGTCTCTCTGACAAGGGAACCTCCTCATCGCACCCCCCTCACATTGAGTTATAAGTTGGCACAGTGGATAGGCCTTGAAAAACTGAACACAGATCAATCGAGGAAACAGGAAGAAGTTGTGTGGAACTATGAAAAAAATAAGCAAAATATACAAACTGAGTAGTCCATGCGCAAGACAGGCAACATCAAGGATAGTGTGAGCTCAGGAGCGCCGTGGTCCCGTGGTTAGCGTGAGCAGCTGAGGAACGAGAAGTCCTTGGTTCAAGTCTTCCCTCGGGTGAAAAGTTTAATTTTGTTTACATAATCAACTTCGCTCACCAGAATTCCAGGACATGTTCAGATTTGCTTGGACACATGCAGGATTTGACGGTCTACACACGGAAAAATTTGAAAACGTTAAAAACACATGTTTGACAGAGCACAGGGAAAACTGTGCGACTGTGAAACTGTTGCATTCATTTGTTGCAGTCTATGTGACAAACTCTTATGTTTTCATCACTTTTTTGGGAGCGATTATCACATCCACAAGAAAACCTAAATCGGTCAAGGTAGAAGAATCTTTTTACCCATTCACCAAGTGTCCAAGTTAGGTGGGTCGACAACATATCCCTGTCATGCGACGCACATGCCGTCACCAGTGTCGTGTAGAATATATCAGACGTGTTTTCCTGTGGAGGAATCGGTTGACCTATGAGCTTGCGATCAAATGTTTTCGGTTCCCATTGGAGAGGCACGTCCTTTCGTCTACCAATCGCACGGTTTTGCGGTGCGGTCGCAAAACACAGACACTAAACTTATTACAGTGAACAGAGACGTTAATGAACAAACGAACAGATCACAACTTTGCGAAAATAAAGAAAATAAACTTTTCACTCGAGGGAAGACTTGAACCATGGACCTCTCTTTGCGCAGCTACTCACGCTATCCACGGGACCACGGCGGTCCAGAGCTCACACTCTCCTTGATGTTGCATATCTTGTGCATGGACTACTCAGTTGCCGGCCGGTGTGGCCAAGCGGTTCTAGGCTCTTCAGTCTGGAACCGCGCGACCGCTACGGTCGCAGGTTCGAATCCTGTCTCGGGTATGGATGTGTGTGATGTCCTTAGGTTAGTTAGGTTTAAGTAGTTCTAAGTTCTAGAGGACTGATGACCTCAGATGTTAAATCGCATAGTGCTCAGAGCCATTTGACCCATTTGAACTACTCAGTTTGTATATTTCGCTCATTTTTTTCATAGTTCCACACAACTTCTTCTTGTTTTCTCTATTGATTTGTGTTCAGTTTTTCAAGGCCTATCCACTGTGCCAGCTTAGAACTATATCTGACGAGGGTGCGATGGGGAGGTTCCCTTGTGAGTAGCTGGCTGCAGCACTCCAAACACAAAACCTATCATTCAAAAAGTACTGATTTTGTGCATATTGTCACAGGCCACACGGGGACGACGGCGCCTAAGAGCGTGGAGCGTGAGCGTCGTCAAATGCGCAGCCTTCAGGACTTCGAGGTGCACTGCCGAGGGCGGGCTGACCTGCCGTTCAACTTCGTGCTGGCGCCGTCTGGTGCCGTGTACGAAGGCCGCGGCTGGGCGCTGGCAGCGGACCTCAGACTTCTGGGTCGAGACCTGGAACTGGACGTTCCAGACGATGGCAATGGCCGCCGCTGCCTGGCAGTGGCGCTGCTGGGCACCTTCTGCAGAGGCCTGCCGGCATCGCCGGCGCTGGACGCGTTGCCCTACCTGCTGGCCGAGGCGGAGCGCAGAAGGGTGCTGACGCAGGACTACTGCGTCGTGGGGCACTGCCAGCTCGCGCCCACAAACAGTCCGGGCGGCGCGCTCTTCTCGCTCCTCAAGACGTGGCCGCGCTGGATCGACCGGCCGTTTGACGACGGGGGTCGCGACGCTGCTGAAAGCGACAGTGCCTGAGGACGCTGACTGTCAGCACGTTGATCCGAATGCCGCTTTCTCATTTTGCCAGAACAGGAAATTATGCACGTCTCCAAAAAATTGCACTCTGGCCAGTAAAATTATGATATTTCGCTGGTAGAGTGCCATTAAAGAAGAGATACATTTCACATCATAGACTGTTCTGTCACCGGTAATATGAAAGACAGGGGAGTTGCCTTCAGAAATAAATTATTACAGCCACAGTCTGGAACACGAGACAATTGTTGTTGTTGTTGCGGTCTTCAGTCCTGAGACTGGTTTGATGCAGCTCTCCATGCTACTCTATCCTGTGCAAGCTGCTTCATCTCCCAGTACCTACTGCAACCTGCATCCTTCTGAATCTGCTTAGTGTATTCATCTGTTGGTCTCCCTCTACGATTTTTACCCTCCACCCTGCCCTCCAATACTAAATTGGTGATCCCTTGATGCCTCAGAACATGTCCTACCAACCGATCCCTTCTTCTAGTCAAGTTGTGCCACAAACTCCTCTTCTCCCCAACCCTGTTCAATACCTCCTCATTAGTTATGTGATCTACCCATCTAATCTTCAGCATTCTTCTGTAGCACCACATTTCGAAAGCTTCTATTCTCTTCTTGTCCAAACTATTTATCGTCCATGTTTCACTTCCATACATGGCTGCACTCCATACAAATACTTTCAGAAACGACTTCCTGATACTTAAATCTATACTCGATGTTAACAAATTTTTCTTCTTCAGAAACGCTTTCCTTGCCACTGCCAGTCTATATTTTATATCCTCTCTACTTCGACCATCATCAGTTATTTTGCTCCCCATATAGCAAAACTCCTTTGCTACTTTAAGAGTCTCATTTCCTAATCTAATTCCCTCAGTATCACCCGACTTAATTCCACTACATTCCATTATCCTCGTTTTGCTTTTGTTGATGTTCATCTTATATCCTCCCTTCAAGACACTATCCATTCCGTTCAACTGCTCTTCCAAGTCCTTTGCTGTCTCTGACAGAATCACAATGTCATCGGCGAACCTTAAAGTTTTTATTTCTTCTCCCTGGATTTTTCTTTTGTTTCCTTTACTGCTTGCTCAATATACAGATTGAATAACATCGGGAAGAGGCTACAACCCTGTTTCACTCCCTTCCCAACCACTGCTTCCCTTTCATGTCCCTCGACTCTTATAACTGCCAACTGGTTTCTGTACAAATTGTAAATAGCCTTTCGCTCCCTGTATTTTACCCCTGCCACGAGACAATTACAGTTCACAAACTGAAACACCCCCGTTTAATTCCTTTACTGGATTTTGTGTAATTTATCAGAGGGCCGCCAAACAGTTAATTATTATGATTATATGACCGTGTGCTTAATGGATGAAAGGCTATCGGATTTTCTGCTGTGGTTTCGGGGATATTTCAACCGAGTGCGGCTGTTTTGCAACTGAATAGTGGAATGATTGAAAGTTTGTCTATTATTAAGGACCACAAAGGTTGCGATGTATAAACTAATATATATTTCCTACTAACACACAAATACTGAGGCAGTTGCTACCTTCGCCTTACACATCTGATTACGATTATATCTCTTATGGTTGCTGATTTTAAGTATTTCGTCACACGCAATGATGATGGTTAACATCCACAACAATCCTCACTGCAATCCATGGTTCTTGCTGGCCGACGCGGTTGACGCGAAACACGAAATTCGGTACTTGTCACTTTCTGTTGCATATCACTCGCGAATCGGTATCGATGAGGGTCCACCCCACAACGATCAGGGGGACGCGCTCACTCGTCATACTCCGGTGAATTCACTCGACCACCATTTTTGCCCGTCTCTCCAGCACTACTTCTCACTCGACACTCTCCAATACTACTTCTCAGTCAACACTAGTCTCACTACTTCCTGCAGCACTCGACAATCGACTCCTGTCTACTATCGACCTTGGCGTCGGATACTAGCATCTATGTTCGTGGGATCACGGATCCCTTACAAAATCCGTATTCCACATGACAGCTAGCCGCTAGCCACTGCCTTTTTCTATATTCCCATCAACAAGAATCTCTTTATTAACTTATCTACACTCATCGGAAGAGAACTACACATTCAGAGGATGGTGAGGATGGGACATTAATTGAGGACTGGTTCTTGCTGTATTTCTATAGCTGTTAGTGTAGTAAACGCCTGAAATGCCTGTAAGAGAACGGCTGTCATTAAATACAAGCAAAATTGTTAATCATAAGTGTACAAATTCTGTTCTAGGTAATACTGTTTATAAAAAATACGAATAAATGTCTGACCTCTTCATTCATGATGGTCTAGGCCACGGGTTCCCAACAAAATTTTCTCGAGGATCCTCTCACCGAGCATAATTGGTACCTTGTCATATCACATTATCAACTACCTAAAAAAGCCAAATTAAGAGTCTTTTTATTCGTTTTCTATTTTTGGTACTTAGAAAAAATATTGACATATTCATTATTGAAAAAATATTGAGCTTAAAACTATTTCAATTTAGCCATCATTGTTATTGTTAAATTTTTGTTTATTGCTCAAAATCTTTGTCTTCAAATCTGGGTGTTTAGTATAACAAATTCTTTAAAAAAATTAAAATTTTGTTTGAACTGAAAATGACAGGAAAAAATTAAAACTGAGTGTATTGGTCTTTCAAGTGTACTACACTTAAGATTGCATTGAGTAGACATGTGTGAAAAATAAGAAAACTCTAATTTCCTACTAGGTGTGCTAGTGTCAGTTGGCTCTAGGAAGACGCTAGACGCAGAAGCTAGCGTTCGCTAAAGCTCTGCTCATGCTGGAAGCGGCCAAAACGAAAAAACTGTTATCATATTAAATATACATAATATATTTTTTATTCTAATAGCATCTTGCGGACTCCTCTGGCATAGCTCGCGGACCCCTGGGAGTCCGCGGACCACCTGTTGGGAAGCACTGGTCTAGGCAATACCTTATCGGTTCAGGTAGGCGTTATAGTGCATCACACTAGTTTCCTGCTGCATACAGTTCTTATAGGTCCTGAATTGCCTATCTTCGTAAGATTATATCCAAAACAAGCAGTAGAAAAGAGATATTGTCTTTAAGAAAGTTTCACAATCAGTTTTGATAACCTAGTTTTCAAAACGGCTCTGAGCACTATGGGACTCAACATCTGATGTCATCAGTTCCCTAGAACTTATAACTACTTAAACCTAACTAACCTAAGGACATCACACACATCCATGCCCAAGGCAGGATTCGAACCTGCAACCGTAGCAGTCGCGCGTTTCCGGACTGAAGTGCCTAGAACCGCTCGGCTACCGCTGCCGACGATAACCTAGTGTTTCTGTTGGCAGAATGAGAGAAAGTAGTGATATTTCAAAGTTCGCTTCTTTATTTGTTGTTGTATGGAGGATTATATAGTTTAACACTGCAGTAATAAATTCTTGTGCCTTATTTATAATCATGCTCTCCTGTGTGCATAGATTGCACACCATCTGAGCTATACATTCAATAATGTTCATTAGGTTATACAGTCAAACATCTAAAGAAATCCTGCTATGTAAAAACAACAAAATAAATGAAAAGATGTTTAACACTAAATGGACACTTAATAAAAACTGCGTACATGGAACTATTAATGAAGTAATGCTCCTAACATATTTTTAGTTTGTGAACCGTGGATTTAATTTCAAAGAATATTCTTAAAAATTTATTTTATTTACTAGCGATTCATCAAGAACATTAACACATTGAATGAAACTATGTGAGCGTGGAAGATGTTGCCAGGGAGTAACTAATGAAATCAAAATCAAATTGCTTTTAACAAAAGGGAATTTTATTCCTAAAAGCTTTCTTTTTTTCTGAGAAACAGATTTAAAATTATAAGCAGAAAGCACCATCTAAATATCAAGCTACAATTTATTCAGAGGCAGAAAGAAACCAGTTTTTGAGTGTATGAGCTTTCGGGCTGAGAACCTTGCCGCTCCCTTTTAACACGCCGGTAGTCACGACCGCTCACAACAACCTCTGAAAGACTACACTGGCGCAAATATGCAACACACCAGATTACCTTAAAGTAAAAGTTTTAACAATTCACACAAGCACACAAACTATGCACCCCGCAGGAGGGATGGAAGTGGTACAAAACACTAAAATTAAAATATTAACTTGCCACCGAAGGTGCAACTTGATTGTAACTTCTAAGAAAAGTCCTACGGTTGAAGGGTGGCAGCTTTATATACTATAATGACCATTTAAATAAAAGCCCATGAAATGAAATCTTATATAAAATTATACATGGTTGGCCAAACGAGTCAACGTGCTCTACAGTACACATATACCGCCTCTCAAGATGATAGGCAAGATAAAAACATATTTCAGGAATTAGGCCGTTACACTCCAAGCAATAAATTCACTAACACACCGAATCCGACAAACATGACAGAGACAGACACTAACTGTCTAACAAATGCGGACGCAAGACAGACGAGCAAGCTGGGGACGAGAGACTGACCAAGAAAACAAGTAGAATTTAACAAGTAAATGAAACAACGTATCACCAATCACTTAACTTCTAATAAACTGCGATTTCTGGAGAAGACCTGGCGCAGCACCCCCCAATCGCTCTCCCTAACCGTCCGCTGACCGCCGCTTCAACGGACGCAGGAAGGCACACCGATCTCCCGTCTCTCCTGGTCCGCACCAACCGACTTACTGCCCGCTGCTCCGTCCGTGCCTGCCCTGCTGGTGCTTCTCTCACTCACTTCCAGACACACGACGGCGGAAATACTGGCTCGGACCCAACCATGCAGAGGAAACACGCCCACTGGCTAACCGACATCCCTGCACCAGGAAAGAACCGAGCCAAGCTCCACAAGATGGTAACTGAAGGGGCCCAGAAGCACTCGGATAACCAGTTACACCACGGCGTCGCAGCTCGCACCGGCCAGACTGATGTGGTGGTTTGACTCCTGTTACTCTCGTGTCGACCGCGAAGCCACTACCCCTCGCTATACAGCGCGGCCCACTGGACTCACGTGGCGCCTCGCATGCGCCGACGCTCAAGACGGACAAGTCATCTTGTGTCTCAGTGCGCAACCGACCAACCGATCGATCCAACCGCCAATGACCATTGCCTGAGCAACTCGGGCAGACTGGCGGCCTAACGTGCAGACTCAGATGCAGGAACTAAGCCCTGACCGGGCGACCACTTGCTGAGTTCTCTTACTGGCGGAGTGGAAAGACTCTCATTTTGCCGGCATTAAAGGTTGATCCGAACGAAAGACATACTAGCACTCCGGACG
Organism: Schistocerca serialis cubense; assembly: GCF_023864345.2. Lineage (NCBI taxonomy): Eukaryota > Metazoa > Arthropoda > Insecta > Orthoptera > Acrididae > Schistocerca > Schistocerca serialis. Next base: position 634,940,505 of record NC_064642.1, read on the forward strand.
ACAGACAAATGCGGACGAGAGGCAGACCCAGACTGACTCCCGACTGACCTCCTGGCGAACTTATAGCGCCCCTTAAATGCACGTGAACAGGCAACCTTTCCCCTTTCCAACCAGAGGGAGACACCAAAGCTGCGATTGCCACAGCGGTGCCGCCGCCAGAAACGGAAGGCGACTGCTTCACACTACGCGCCGCGGCGCGCTCTTCAAAACAGCAATTTTTACCACAGCTCAGTTTGCATAACTTGTTAAGTAATGTATGTGCTGGGAATGACAATGTGGAAATTTCCAAGCAGAAATAAACTCTTGAAGTCACAGAAAAAAGGACTAGCAGCATGACGGTAAGATTCTCCGAAGTTCTTAGTACCAACGAAGATACTGCAGTCACTTTATGGATATGTTACCACTTACAATTGAAGAGATTTCAGAGCGTTTTGCAGCAAGAATGTCTGACGTTCACCTTTCATATTGGTACAGTATTAATGCGTTCGTACTAATTCTAAGGTATGCGAAAACCTCAGTCAGAGGCTGTCTCATTTACCATGGTTTGTCATTAGTCGATGGGGCCCATGCTCGATCCACATACGCTTGGGAACAGTAGTCAGTCGCTCAGCCATGATGATCGAAGCACAGATCGTGCCTGTCACCCATCTGCTAGTGCTTTGGTTTTCTTCATCACATTCTTGCTGCACTTCTCATAGTCAGCATGTGCGAAATTTGGCTCCAAAAATAGGAAGTTGACAATGGTTAGAAAATTATAACAGGACTGTTGACTGCATGCTACATTACCACGATATTGCCCCATCTCTCATCTCCAATATCTAAACCAGACATATTCCAATGACTCATAATTTAAGAAAGTAAATAATGACGAGTTCGATTAAGAACAGTTACTGTTAGCAGATCACGAACTTTGTGGTTTGTTGCTGAAAGCAGCACTCTTAGTAAACACTTTTAATATTATTCTTGAAGGTTCCAGTTATCCAAGACCACTAGCATTTCTTTTTATTACTATGACAGGTTTCGACTGATCGACGCTGTCGTCATGGGCTCTTGTAACACTTTTAAATATGCACAGTTTAGCATCATTTTACATACCACTATAGTCATCAATCCTTTCACACTGGAACTCTCAAATGAACAAACGCGGTGCATATAACCATATTCCAAACGAAATAGCAATGCCATACGAACAGTGCTAGCCTCACGTATCGTTCTCACCCAATCGTTGGGCTCGGATGCTCAGACTCTACTTTGACAGACCGCCACAGTAAGGGCTCGCGACCAGCAACAACTGTCAGGCATTATTCAAAACACTGCCAGCGGACAGCGATTACTTTAGAAATCTGGCTCGGCTAAACCAGAGGTAACTCCAACATAGTCACTGCAATAAAGCACATCGATAAATTTTCTCTCGGATGTAACATATAATGAAATGTGCTAATACAGAGTCCTCACAAAATCCCGCCAAAATCACGGACGAATTTTAAAACTAATATTTAATTGAATTTAATGATGGAGTGTCAACTATATGCAATACAAGAAAACATTTTCCTTGATCTCTTCTTAAAAAAGCCAAGAATACCGTTTAAAACCACTTTCTCATTGACCTGACGACAGCGGAATTCAGTGCCACTGTGACATAATCGTCCTTGAGAGACAGCAGCTGTTTAGACAATTAGGAATATTCTCATTTATTGTTCTGACTCAGTCACGCATTTAAAAAAATAGATTACGTATTTCCAACACTGAATCATCTTCAGATCAAAGTAGTTGCATCAACAACCCATCTTGTCTGCTCAGAACCACATATCAGAATATTCTGATATGTGGTCCTGAGTAGACAAGAGGTACTGCTCACGCAACTACTTCGATTTGAAGATGGTCCACAGCGATCGAAACATGTAATGTAATTAAAACAAGTGCAGCTGAAACGGAGCAATAAATGAGAATTATGTTAATGTATTCATAGTGTGGAAACATCGAACTCATAAATGCTGCTTCTAAGGTAGACACTGAACAATAACACACAGATTTTCAAAATCAATAAACTTCACCAACAGCCGTATACTTTAAGATATTTTATTTTATTCTGAGAGCAACCAGTTTTGGTAATTCATTTTACCATCTTCAGGCTCCATACGCTTCTTTTCAAATCAACGAACTTATCGTATAGCTCCATAAAACTCGATATTGTGAATTCCAAACGTTTTACCCCCCCCCCCCCTTCCCACCACACACACACACACACACACACACACACACACACACACACACACACACACACATACTAAAGTGACAACATGACTTACCACGGGAAAATTACAGTCTTTTTTTACGGAAATAGTATCTGAAGGTTTAATGTCCGCAGTATGAAAGACGTAAAGAGCGGTGTAAAGCATCGTACTAGCTTGTATATTAACAAAACACCTCAGGTTCTTTTTGCATTGCATCTTCATTGAAATTAATATTGCTTTAATGTCATGGGTTCACGTAGAGAAATTTTATTGTGCGTCATATTTATCACGGATCATTTTGGAGAAGTTAATTTCTGTGAATTTACGTAACTGAGATTAGGGATAGCCGCTATGCGGCAACCATAAGAATTTAATGAAAATTTCTACTAATCTTTGCAAATAAATTAAAACGTTACTGAAGTTAAATAATATAATTAAAATCCAAACTTTTTAAGTTATTTCCGCGGTTCTGCCCCGTATTGAGCTGTATTGCGCGCTCCGATACTCTGAAAAGAAAAATGTTTCCTAACATGTAGGGATACTAAAGATTCATAAAGAATGTTTTAAGAACAAGTAAACACATATTTAACCAAAATTCAACGTAAGTACACTCACAATGTCTCTCACGTCTAATCCAAGATCAAGACCAGAGTAAGTAATTACATAAAATCATTAGACGTTTCACAGTTATTATTTTTAACGTAGAACAAAGAATGACCTACGTAATCGATATTGTTTTAAATACAATTATGTTGAATGATAAATTTTTTGTGTATATTTTTACATACGTCTTACAAGAATCATAAAAGCCTTAATTCATTGGACTGTTCGTAATTCCATATGAATAAATATTGTTCTCCCAAGGGGAACCAGTACAGTGCAGTATGTAGTATTTGTGGTGCAAGTGTTAGGTTATTCACCCTGTATATGTGGTGTAAATGGTATTTGTACTCAACATAACATAGTGGTAAACGGTAAGTGGAGACGACAGTAGTAGTCTATCAAGCCCGGAAACAAGCTCAAAGTGGCCTATAAAAGTAATCTATGCTACAGCACATAATATTTTTAATAACCTCTGGCTCCTTTGTGCCACCGGCTTACTTGTGCACTGAGGTTTGTGAAACTGAGGTTTGTGTAAATTTTATCTCAGAGTTTTCTGAATTTGAATAGCTTATAATTAACAATTGAATCTTTTTTCTGGCTGCCTTACTGTAAGACTACTGCGCTTCTAAGGATTTAAGTTTGGATGCAATTGGATACGTAATTAGTTTTTGTGTAATATGTCCAAAAGTATTTTCCTTTCATTTCCCTAATATGAAATGTTTGCTTACTAATATTAACAAAAGCCGGTGGCACAAAAGAGCAAGAGACTATCGAAAATCTCGCACGCCCTACATTTGCTATAACTTAGGTGGCCTTTGTAGGCCAATGTAAAGTTGTTTACGAGCTTGACAGAACACAAGTGTGTGAAAGAAATAGTAGATTGTTCGTCTCGACTTCCCATGCACCATCGCGGTACGTAGCAGAAGATATCGTTTACAACCTGTGTATATAAACAGACAGTTTCACAATTCCTATTGCGGCCTTCTAGGGTTTGTTAAGGGAACTTAGTAAATAACGTTTTTGTTTTGTTATAATTCCAGCCTTGGATCAAAATGTTTATTTGTAATTATATAGGGGAGAGTCCTACAGTACCGACTGTCTTATAGTACCGGCTATCGATAGTTCTTGTTTCTAGTACTAGGTGAAAGCACATACAAGGAGTGGTACTGGAAGATCCCACTCACGATACGTCGGGAATTTTGTCCTGTGTTCAGTTGCTTGTTAGTTGCGAGCGTTTAATGCTGTCTGTTTGAGGAGAGCGCACAAGAAGTTAGTTTCAGGATTGTCGTACACTTATTTTTGCATACATATTTTAACTGTATTGTTTAAGGACACTGTTGCCGTAAAAATGTCAAGACATCGTGTATTGAACAATACGCAGTCGGTATCGCTTTTACTGCATGATCGGCGTACGGTACCGGCCGGTACCGACCAGTCAGAAAATTACGGGAAAAATTGTAATAACACTTTCTCATCACTTATCAGAGTGAAAATGATGGGAATAAGGAGATAACGAAAGGAAAACGGACTGAGGATGCAAATAAATGAAGTAATATCGGAGAAAATGACAGCAAAGCAGGCAGCTGAGTATTTTAATGCCCGGAGGGGCACTTTAGGTAATCGAATAAAAGACAAAGTACAGAGAAAAGGAAGTCAGTGCTCAGTAGAGAAACTTCAGATGCATCTAACAGAAGCAAAAAGCGAACAGTTCAAACAGTGATGCAACAAACAGGATGTGTCAAAAGAAGCTGGTATTTGGTGGGGATACTCTAACAACGGACGAGAGCACAGTGTGTGTATTATGCTGTGAATCGTCTGAAGAATAGGTAAAATTCACTAAATGTAAATAGTGGGCACATCTTGGTTGTGTAGACGAAGAAATTATATTGTACTCTATTTGAAATCATTGCAATAAGTGGACAATAGTTTTTGAAATTAGTGAATTTTGTTCACATAATAATGTGTTTAATGGTTTTCTTTACGTGTGTAATGTTATTCATCAATAAAAGCTGAAAATCTGCCTATAGAGCCATTGTTCGTTACTGGAAGACGATCATTGTACCGACTGAAAAACCAACTGTTTTTACTTTTACATGACCTGTCACTTCTGTAAAATATATAGGAAATCGTAGGCGTACATTCATAAGGCATTAGTGTAAGTAGCAGATAACTGTATTAAATTCCCAAATTTTTAAATATTTCACGTTTTACTAGTGAAAAGGATAAGGTTGGCGGTATTGTAGGACTCTCCCCTAATTAATTTCTGTTGGTAATTATCATCTTCAGAACTCGAAAAATATAGCACACAGCGGTAGCCTAATTGACAAACGCACCCCTAACTATACGAATGTATAGCAGAAAATACTATAAACATCTTTACAACATATTCGTACCTGAGTAGAAACGTGTTGCATTACACATACCACATAATTACACGTGATGTTGCAGGCAAAATCATTAGCCATTTCGTCTTCGTCAAAGAAATAAAATACTGGTTTGGTAGGTGTGTGTTAATTTTTGTAGGAAATTTTCCTGTTTCTGATTCTGAAATCGCGTTAGCAAGGTTTGAATTGCATAGGGATGAGCGCACAGCCTCGACAGAGATGCTGCGCTGTACAGATATGAGTCAGAGGTAATTTTTGCTCAGCGAAGATGCGCGTCAGATTTATCTGTTGTTGGCGAGGAGAGGAGAGGAATCAGTTAGTTGAGCTTTGGTGTTCATGTGAAAAGTCGAGTTTTGTTTTAGTGGCAGCAAGGGATAAACAATGGAAATTTTTGGCATTGTATTATGAATCAGTAAAGACCTATTCCGGAGAGAAAAATTTTGATTTTTACATTGGTACAGTAATATCTGTGAAGAACTGATTACCGGTTATGATTAAGTTCGTTTTATTTGCGGCAATGGTTTGTTAATGCTGCCTTCTTGGTTCATCAGACATTCAGATCAAGAACTTTTTTGCTTTTCATTTTTTTGTTAGGAGTTATCGATCACTAAGAGAAGAATGGGTTTAAGGATTGGATTTTGGAATTTTGTTTAAGAAGAAATTACACATATGAAATTCAGTTTTTGTAAGTTCAGTTTTTTTATTATTGTTACCTGATTTCAGAGAAATTTTAAGTATAGTTGAACTTTCATTACATATTATTAAGTCTAAGAAAATGAAATTGGAACTGTCCACGTTACAAGAGTCAATTACTTTTCAAGTATTTAAAAACCAATATCAAAAAATTATGAACCAAGAATGAGAACAACGTTTTTAGAACGCGTTTTGCATCTCTGCGTATCATGTTGATAGATTTTGCAGCTCTGTTATCGAGATGGGCTAGCTAAGACAAATTGGGTAAAGAACAGATTCTTTCTTTGATTCCGTTCCACAGGTTTAACTTTGCTTCCAAAGTAATCAGTTTTTTCATCGAAGTGCCTAGTCATATTTTGTGATTACAATACGTTTCAGAAAGGCATGATTTTCTTAATATTCTCTCAGTTAGATTTATCTACCTATTCTCACAGTTGAATTTTGTCACCAACAGTTGGCGTTAAGCTACGTACAAATTCAGACTCACTTACAGATTCGCTTCCACTCACCAAAGCTAAACGAAACTGATAACTTTCAGATCATTTGACGAATTGCGTTTGTAAATTAGGCTACTACTATGTGCTTATATTTTTGTACCTCTGAAGATGGTCATTACCGACAGAAATCAATTACCTGATTACGAATAAACATTTTGATCCAAAACTGAACAATGGAAAATCCAGGATGGAATGTAACAGTAAAATGAGAAGGAAAATTGGTACTCACCGTATAGCGGAGATGCTGAGTCGCAGATAGACACAACAAAAACAGTTTCACAATTAAGGCTTTCGGTCATTGGCCTTCGTCAACAATAGACACACATACGCACACACACACACACACACACACACATACACACACACACACACACACACGCGCGCGCGCGCGCGCGCGCGCAAATGCAACTCACACATACGACTACAGTCTCTGGCAGCTGAAACCACATTTTAATCGAGATAGTCTTTTTGTTGTGCCTATCTGCGACTCCGCATCTCCACTATATGGTGAGTAGCAACTTTCCTTCTCATAATATTGTTTCACTGATCCAAAACTGGAATGACTAAAGCAAGCATTTTCCTGAGTCGTTGAAGAATTTTTCGTGACTGTGTCAGAACTTCTCAAGTTTTGATAAGGAATCCATATCTGGAAATTTAGTGTTTGGACGTAAAATAAATTTGTAGATCGGATAACTTTCAAAATCTCCTGCTTCACGGTACACGCACAGCGGAGGCATCAAGCCCCGACCTGTGTGCTTTACAGGGGCTCCTCTACGTGGCGATCTTGCTATTCGTTTTTATTTATTTATTTATTTATTTACTCGTCTAGTTCCGTAGGACCAAACTGAGGGGCACATCTCCAAGGTCGTGGAACGTATCATACATGAAATTACAACATAAAAACAATAACAGATAAAATAAAATGTTTATGAACCCAAAAAAGTCAAGCCATCAGTTTAAGAAAACGCAATCAACAATATAACATAAGAATAAATTTAATTTTTTAAGCAACTCCTGAATAGAATAGAAGGGGTGACCCAGGAGGAAACTCTTCAGTTTCGGTTTCAAAGGGCGTGGATTCTGCACACCTTTCTGCAGAAGAATTAAGGAAGTGCGATCCAAACGCAGGTTGGATTTCTGTCGAGTATTAACTGAGTGAAAGCTGCTAATTCTTGGGAATCAGCTGATACTGTTAACAAGAAACGACAGTAAAGAATATATATATTGAGAGGCCAATGTCAAAATACCCAAACTAGCGTAGAGGGGTCGACAAGAGGTTCGCGAACTTACATCATTTATTGCCTGAACTGCCTGTTTCTGAGCCAAAAATATCCTTTTAGAATGGGAAGAGTTACCCCAAAATATAATACCATGCGACATAAGCGAATGAAAATAAGCAAAGTAGACCAATTTTCGTGTCGAACGATCACTAAAATTAGAAACTGTTCAGTTTCACTAATCATACGCCCATTCTGTAAAGTTAAAACGTCGTGTTTTGTTGAATTGTGTGTTAGAAACTGTAAAAACTGAGTCTTGCTGTGATTTAGCGTTAGTTTATTTTCTACAAGCCATGAACTTACGCCGTGAAGCGCGCTATTTGAAACAGACCCAGTGTTGCACACAACATCCTTTACTACCAAGCTAGTGCCATCAGCAAACAGAAATATTTTAGAATTAGTTGTAATACTAGGGGGCATATCATTTATACTAATAATTAACAGGAGTGGAACCAACATTGATCGCTGGGGCACCCCCATTTGGCCATACTCCGCTCAGATCCCACATCACAACCATTCTCAACACTGTGAATAACGGTCTTTTGCTGCCTGTTATTAATGTAAGATGTGAACCAATTGTGAGCTACTCTCCGTATTTCATAATGGTCCAACTTCTGGAGCAATATTTTGTGATCAACACAATCAAACACCTTAGTTAAATAAAAAAATGGCCTAGCATTCGAAACCTTCTGTTTAATCCATCCAGTATCTCACAGAGAAAAGAGTATATAGCATTTTCAGTTGTTAAACTACTTCTGAAGCCGAACCGTACATTTGACAACAAGTTATGGGATATAAAATAATCAATTATCCTTACATACACAGCCCGCCCCGATAGCTGAGTGGTCAGCGCGGCGGTCTGTCACGCCAAGGGGCCCGGGTTCGATTCCAGCCTGGGTCGGAGATTTTCACCGCTCAGGGACTAGGTGTTGTGTTGTCCTCGTTATCATTTCTTCATCATCAGTGGAAGGCAACGGGACACCCCACTGGAATCACTTCCCTAGGCGCTCATGCAGTGGACCTCTCTCACGAGGCTTCCCTCATGACAAGACCTGACGTAAGGCAGAACACAAAGTAAGCTTACATACAAACTTTAGGAAACACTGATGGCGTAGAAATATGTCTAAAATTGTCTAAATATTTCCTTTCTCCCTTTTTATAAACCAGCTTTGCTACTGAGTACTTTAATCATACAGGAAGTTAACCATTCTTAAGGGGAGTTGGAACGCCCTATCCCGACAATGTTGAATTTAATGATTTGGCTTCCCTGTATTTCAGGAACCACTATAGCCATTGACATGAAACTTTTACGGAACATTAAACTGTATATTCTGAGTCAACTGAACTACAATAATTGCATTTCAGCCATTGCTTTCGGAAATACAATTTCTTTAATTACACAGTTAAAATTTTGTGTACTTTTTTGTACGTTATTCTAAATAATTTTAATTATACGTAACATTATGTTCTTCATTTAGTTCAGTAGACTCAGGATATGTATGTTATTACTCCCTGAAAATTTGAATACTCTACTCGAAGTAGTTTCTGATATTTAGGGAAAATGCAACAGAAATTGTAAATTTTCAGGAATGGCTTCTAAATTTTCAAAAGACTGTAACTCACTTAATATATGCTTAATTTTATTTTATTTTTAGTCACTCAGAAGCACCCTGAACCATACCGTATATCATCCTCTTGGTCTTTTTCCAAGTTTTTTCTTCTTTACTTTTTTCTAGACTCCTTAGCGGCCAATTGCACTGCATACTCTGCTTTATCAATGCGAACCTTGTCCATCCGTTCAAGTTCTTTTATGCAGTTTGCTCCAGGATTAATTCTCATATGCTGTAGCACTTGCACCCTACCGATGTTGTCATCATTCAAAGCAATAACAGCATCACTGACCCCCCACTTAAGTGTCTTCATTCCAACACAAATACGTATTTTTTGGTAAGTGAGTCCATATACGATTATTGAACAACTCATTGGGATTTTGAGTCTGACTTCTTCAGCAGTTCAGGATTTGCCAGGTTCTCTGTAAATAGGTTTTACGATATCCATGACTGCTGCTGGTATGGAATGTTTATGGCTGTATGAACTGTTTGAGTACTGGGCATTGCGGTAATTACACCACGAATCAGGTCCAGGAGGGCAAAGGTGGTGTACTGGTTTTTCATCAGTTGACAGTCTGTGGAAGAAGGTAACCCATACTGCCTGCTTCATTTGCAACAAATCCTCAGCATTATTTCTAATGGCCATCCCATAATACTGCTGTAGTTCTTGAATCATTTTGTCTGTCAGCCTGCCTCATACGGTTTTCTTGTCTCACAAATTTTGTTTCAACTTCCTCAACTTGGTGCCCATCCTCTTCTGGACATGACTAACACATTCCAGTTTTGTGATAATCGTCTCACCATAAGGCTGAGAGGCTAATACACTGTTATATGCTTTTGAGTCTCCATCACCTAAGTACTTAATGTAACACACTCCTCCTTCGTCCTCAGATCGACTAAAAATTTTTACACTTATCAGAGTTCCAAAATGAATGAGTATATTTACAAATGGCACAATTAATTATAAGTTTCCTGGCTGGTCCATTCGAGACCTCACTCTCTTCATGTAAACTAACTGGCCCTCCAAATATTTTACAACACACGCATTCACCTAACACCCATGTTAGGATGCGTAAATCTATCAGAATATAACCTAACCTACCACTCACATCACTTTCGTTTTGAGAAAGCTGTGTATCACAACGTTTTATTTTAATCTTCGAAGCACTAATGGGTGTCTCTCTAGATACTGACGAGTTTGCCTGTATTTCACTGTCTGTAACTTCACAAGCCACATGTTGAACACAATGTTTCCCTTTATTAGAAAATCTATTACCATGAAACCCACGTTTCTTAAAAACACTTCGTTTTCGCGTCATACTTTACTTTTTGAGAGATTTACCAATCTATTCGTCACTTCCCCTCGGAAAAACCTTAGCACTTCGACATACAACGCGTGTTTATACTATGAAACGATACAATACTGTTTTTAACAGTGCTACCAATACAAACACGTTACTTAACCTTTATAACACCGCAATCCACAGCATTCTATATAAAAAATTACCGATTTTATTAGATCTTGAATTAATGTACGTAAAAATTTTAACATTTTCAACCGATGTAGTTTATATTTAAAACAATAAAATAGAATACTTACCATGTGAGTTTATAAGTGATATATATATATATATATATATATATACACTCCTGGAAATTGAAATAAGAACACCGTGAATTCATTGTCCCAGGAAGGGGAAACTTTATTGACACATTCCTGGGATCAGATACATCACATGATCACACTGACAGAACCACAGGCACATAGACAAAGGCAACAGAGCATGCACAATGTCGGCACTACTACAGTGTATATCCACCTTTCGCAGCAATGCAGGCTGCTATTCTCCCATGGAGACGATCGTAGAGATGCTGGATGTAGTCCTGTGGAACGGCTTGCCATGCCATTTCCACCTGGTGCCTCAGTTGGACCAGCGTTCGTGCTGGACGTGCAGACCGCGTGAGACGACGCTTCATCCAGTCCCAAACATGCTCAGTGGGGGACAGATCCGGAGATCTTGTTGGCCAGGGTAGTTGACTTACACCTTCTAGAGCACGTTGGGTGGCACGGGATACATGCGGACGTGCATTGTCCTGTTGGAACAGCAAGTTCCCTTGCCGGTCTAGGAATGGCAGAACGATGGGTTCGATGACGGTTTGGATGTACCGTGCACTATTCAGTGTCCCCTCGACGATCACCAGTGGTGTACGGCCAGTGTAGGAGATCGCTCCCCACACCATGATGCCGGGTGTTGGCCCTGTGTGCCTCGGTCGTATGCAGTCCTGATTGTGGCGCTCACCTGCACGGCGCCAAACACGCATACGACCATCATTGGCACCAAGGCAGAAGCGACTCTCATCGCTGAAGACGACACGTCTCCATTCGTCCCCCCATTCACGCCTGTCGCGACACCACTGGAGGCGGGCTGCACGATGTTGGGGCGTGAGCGGAAGACGGCCTAACGGTGTGCGGGACCGTAGCCCAGCTTCATGGAGACGGTTGCGAATGGTCCTCGCCGATACCCCAGGAGCAACAGTGTCCCTAATTTGCTGGGAAGTGGCGGTGCGGTCCCCTACTGCACTGCGTAGGATCCTACGGTCTTGGCGTGCATCCGTGCGTCGCTGCGGTCCGGTCCCAGGTCGACGGGCACGTGCACCTTCCGCCGACCACTGGCGACAACATCGATGTACTGTGGAGACCTCACGCCCCACGTGTTGAGCAATTCGGCGGTACGTCCACCCGGCCTCCCGCATGCCCACTATATGCCCTCGCTCAAAGTCCGTCAACTGCACATCCGGTTCACGTCCACGCTGTCGCGGCATGCTACCAGTGTTAAAGACTGCGATGGAGCTCCGTATGCCACGGCAAACTGGCTGACACTGACGGCGGCGGTGCACAAATGCTGCGCAGCTAGCGCCTTTCGACGGCCAACACCGCGGTTCCTGGTGTGTCCGCTGTGCCGTGCGTGTGATCATTGCTTGTACAGCCCTCTCGCAGTGTCCGGAGCAAGTATGGTGGGTCTGACACACCGGTGTCAATGTGTTCTTTTTTCCATTTCCAGGAGTGTATATATAATTTTATTCGAAAAATTGTAAATTTTATAATGAGATGAAAATCCGAAAACGTGAAATAAATACGAGTATTTTCCATTTGACTCCCTTTAAGGGAAATATTACAAATACGGCTAAGTACAGGGCTAACATGTGCAACAAAGTACTTCAATATTCTGCTAGGCACTCTATCATATCCATTAGAGCCCTTAATCTTTTGTTATTTAATTATTGACAGGATCTCCCCCTTGTCATATCACAGGGGAGTATTTCAGATATCAATCTCGGAAAGATATTTTCCAGGAGAGTTATATGATTCCCTGTAGAAACTAAGTTTTTGTTTAATTTAACAGCAATTCTCGAAAAATTATTGTTAAATTCTGTACACATATCTGACTTATCAGTAACAGAAATATTTTTGCTACGAACTGACTTTTTTATCGTCGACATTGTGCTTATGACCAGACACTACCTTCATAACTGACCATTTGGTTATAATTTTATCCTGTGAATTAGCCATTCTATTTGCGTACCACATACTCTTTTCCTTCCTAATAACATTTTTAAGTACTTTGCAGTGCTGCTTGTAATGGGCTACTGTTGCTTGATTGTGACTACTTCTAACAATTTGATATAATTCCATCTTTGCTCTACATGATATCCTTATCCAACTAGTCAGCCATCCAAGCTTCCTTTTACTGCTAGTACCCGTTTAGAACGTTCTAATGAAAAGCAGATCTGGAAGAGCATTAGAAATGTGTTAAGGAAAGCTTTATATTTGTCATCCATGTTATCGGCACTATAAACGTCCTGACACTCTTCTTCCTTAACGTCGTTTAAAAAACTGTCTATTGGCGTTGGATTAGCTTTCCCACATAGTTTGTAATTATATGTGACATTTGTTTGCGTACAAAAGCCTTTTAGTGTTAAAATTTATGCATCATGGTCTGCAAGACCATTCACCCTTTTACTAACAGAATGCCCATCTAGTAATGAAGAATGAATAAAAATATTGTCTATTGCAGTGCTACTGTTCCTTGCATCCTAGTTGGAAAAAACACAGTCTGTATCAGATCATATGAGTTTAAGAGATCTACCTGCATCCTTTTTCTTGCACAGTCATACACAAAATTAATATTGAAGTCCCACATTTAACTTATTTTTAGTACTTCCTATAAAGTGAACCAAGAACCCTCTCTAGCTTGAGCATAAATTCCCTGGAGTCAGAGTTAGGGGACCCATAAACAACAATAATTAGAAGTTTTGTTTCACTAAATTCAACTGTCCCTACACAACTTTCAAATATCTATTCAGTGCAGTGGCGTGACGCGTTTATGGACTCAACTGGAATACTGTTTTTACGTTCATGGCCGCTCCCCCACTCCGCAAGGAACTCTTTGGAAAACAGCTAGCTAATCTGTATCCTGGTAAAGGAAGCCTCTGAATCGTCAAATTATTTAAGTGGCACAAGGTGTATCTGTGACACACGCTTCCATACTCACAGGGCATAACCCTGGGTGCATTGAATAATTCCTCTGCCACCAGAACTTTGCAATGCGAAAATATTTTGTTGAGCCCAACCTACATAGGTAGGAATGATTATCAAAATAAAATAAGAGAAATCAGAGCTCGAACAGAAAGGTTTAGGTGTTCGTTTTTCCCGCGCGCTGTTCGGGAGTAGAATGGTAGGGAGATAGTATGATTGTGGTTCGATGAACCCTCTGCCAAGCACTTAAATGTGAATTGCAGAGTAATCATGTAGATGTAGATATAGAACTTGCACAAGCACATCACCTTCCAAATGTACAGGAGTTCATGCTCAAGGTGTAGTGTTGGCAGAAGAGCCAACACTGTGTATCTAGAGGAGGCCGAAATGCACGCGTTTAATTACACGCTGACTGGCGTGAGGTCTGGAACAGGACAATATCTTGAGAATTGCAAATAAAGTACGTAGATGATGTAATACTTAACTTTAATCCACAATTGTAGAACATCGCTCTTGATGATACATGCTTCACATAATAAATATCAATTGAATACGGCGCCTTGCTAGGTCGTAGCAAATGTAGCTGAAGGCTATGCTAACTATCGTCTCGGCAAATGAGAGCGTATTTGTCAGTGAACCATTGCTACTAACGTCGGATTTACAACTGGGGCGGGTGCTAGTAAGTCTCTCTAGACCTGCCGTATGGTGGCGCTCGGTCTGCTATCACTGACAGTGGCGACACGCGGATCCGGCGTATACTAATGGACCGCGGCCGATTTAAAGGCTACCACCTAGCAAGTGTGGTGTCTGGCGGTGACACCACACAAGGTTCTTTACATGGTAAAGGATTTAGTGCACCTCGCCTTATCCACCTGCTTGCAAACTCTCGGATGTGGCATCATGGTGGCACATTTGATGACAACAATGATTGTGATAAACGTCGTTACATCTCCACCAGAATCTTTTGCAGAAATAACCAGATCTGGGACGTGTTGGGTGGTACTGCAGAAGCCAGAGATTTGGAAGTGACCCGATCTTGAAGTTTAATTTCAATCCATATGATACATTTCTGGACATAGATTACAAATCGAAACTTTATCTACTAACTCCCCTCAGAAACATCTGAAAGCCCGTAATAGGAATTTTAGAACACCGTACATTAAACATACAGCCTGTTTCAAGTCTTTACATAACCTCATGGGAAACAACTTTTGTTCAGACAAAATGTTCGCTGACACATCCAAGAAACTCGAGACTTACTTTATTGCGCGATGACCCTGTGGCGACGGAAGTTCACCCTCCTAACGGGGTCTAATGACTAGTTTTGCAGCATACTACCTGCTACAGAGAATCAAGAACTTTAAATCGGACTTTTCATAAGGAACAGATGACTGGCTTCTTGGCATCATACACTGAGGTCACAAAAGTCATGGGACAGCGACATGTACATATACAGAAGGAGGTAGCATCGCGTATACAATTTATGAAAGGGCACTCCATTGGCGGAGTTGTCTTTTGTACTCAGGTGATTCGTGTGACAAGGTTTCCGACAGATTATGGCTGCACTACGAGAATTAACAGACTTCGGGTGCAGAGGCACGTGATATTCCATTTCGGATATCCCTATATAATTCAATATTTCACAATCCACAGGGTCAAGAAGATGTCGAGAATAAAAGATTTCTGGCGTTACCTCTTACCACGGACGACGCAGCTACCGACGGCCTTCACTCAACGACCAAGAGCAGGGGCGTTCGTATCAAGTTTCCTCTGCTAACAGACAAGCAACAACCCGCAGATACCAATTTGAGACGCACGACCAAACTATCTGTTAGGGCTCTGCGGCGAAATTTGGCATTAATGGGCTGTGGCAGCAGAGGTTCGACGCGAGTGCTTTGTTAACAGCACGACATCGCCTGCAGTTCTCCTCCTGGGCTCGTGGCCGTATGGGTTGGACCCTAGATGAGTGGAAAACAGAGTCCCGATTTCAGTTGGTAAGAGTGAATAGTATGATTCGACAGAGGCGCAGACCCTACGAAGTCATGGACCCAAGTTGTCAACATGGCACTGTGCGAGCTGGTGGTGGCTCAATAATGGTGTGGGCTCTGTTTACATGGAGTCGTCTGGGTCCTGTGATCCAACTGAACCAATCATCGACTTGAAATGGTTATATTCGGATCCTAGGACTTCATGTTCCCAAACAACGATGTCATATCACTGGACCACAATTGTTCGCGTTTGCTTTCAAAAACATTGAGCACAATTCGAGCGAATGATTGGGACAGCCAGATCAACTGAGGTGAATGTCATCGAACGTTTATGGGCCAAAATCGAGAGTCAGTTCGCGCACAAAATCCTGCAACGTCACCACTTTCGCAATTATGGACGGCTACAGAGGGAGCATAGCTCCATATTTCTCCACGATACTTCCAACGGTTCGTTGAGTCCATACCACGTCGAGTTGCTGCACTGCGCCGGGTAGAAGGAGGACCGACAAGATTCCTCAACCCTTGTCAGTTAAGTGTAAAAGGCATACGCATGCCACAGAGTGTTTACGCCCTGCCACCTCTCAGCGGTATTTTCGATTTTACTTTTCATTTCAGAGTAGCAATTGTCAGTTGGATATATTCCAATCTCTGTTTCCCCTCTCCAGTTTTTCCGTCCACAGTTCCCACTAGTACCAGGGAAGTTATTCCCTGACGTCTTAACAGGTTTTCTGGTACCGCGCGCCGCGGAATTTGAATCCTCGCCAGACGTCATGGACGTCGAAGACCCATAGAGGTCTCTGCACCATCGCGCCGTAAGCTGTGGTGGCGTGTGCCTCCTGGCCCGCATTTAGAGTGAGATCGGCACAGTGGAACACGTGGTTGCAGCGGCCAATAGCGGCGTCTCCGATAGCGTACTTAAGCGCCTGCCTGTCGCTCAGCCTGCCAGTCTAACCTTGCGTACGTCTCAGGACATATCGCCTCGCATTAGACAGCGTATTTACTTTCGTGTTTTCTTTAAGAGTGGACGTGGTTGTGTTGCTTGGTGTTCTTGACTCTGTTGTCTGTTCTTGTTGTTGTCGTAAGGTCCTTCGTTTATCGTGTCCGTCCTCTCCCGTTGTGTTGTTGTTCACGGGCCGCTCCGCGGGTCCCGCCACGTTTCCGTCATTTCAACCTATAGCGGTACTTTGTGGGCAGGCGTGTCAATTAGCATCATGTTAATTAAAATTGGGGATAAATAGACTTTATTTTGGAAGAATTAAAAAGGGGAAAGTAATACGAAACTTTAATAACTGCACAGTATTACTAAGAACCAATATAATGAAAAGTAATAAAAAGCAAAGTAGCAAAGACCAAGTGGGACACAAAGATATAGGGGCGCGTTTGTTTTTTAATACATAAAAAAGAACATGCAACACATTATTGAGCTCTCTACCTTCAGTTATCGCGATCGAGCTAGTCGATGAAAAAGTGGTACGCGACTGCGAAATTCGTTAAGGAGATTATTTAAAGATTCTTCAAGCACGTTTAAAATACATTACGTGTGACGAAGAGATCAGATACGTTTATTGTCGGGTGAAGTGAAAATGATTCCGACAACATAATTAGAACTTTGTGTTAGCTGGGAAAAATACTCTAGAGAAACTATTATGGTTGTGGAGCCCACGATAGTTGTACGCAACGGAAAGCCATAGTTTACGTAATTCTGCATTTTATAAAATTGTGAAACGCGTGTGCGCGGAACATTAAGAGAATCTTATCCTTGGACGGTTGCGGGGGTAACTGATACAAACAACGCGCCAGCATAAAAGTAGTTCGCTTATTAACTACCAGATGATAATTAACGGGGACCTAAAATACTAAAAACAGTGCATACACCGTTAAATTGAACCCTGCGTGTGAAAGACAATCACATCGAACATTTCGAGAGCGAAGAATAAACATTTAAGTGCCGAATTGAGAGCCTGGGTCGTGTCGATATTTGGACATTATATGACACGCGATATTCAGAATACGATATCGACCATTCTAATACTGAAAAGAAGGATAGGATAATCACCTCCAAATCCCGATTCATATTTCATACTTAGTTAGTGAAAAGAAAAGTTTTAATAAACAAACTACATTTCAATCTTATCCACGATTATGGCTTCATTATGTAGTCTTGACTACATGATAAACAATATCTGTGGAAGTTGTATAGAACGTATCATCATAATATTTAGCCAGCCAATGTTGTGGGACACCAAAAATGTAAATGCATGAAATTGTTCTTACAGCGGATGTATAATGTGTGAGTGCGACGAACTATATTGAGGCCGGCCGCGGTGGTCTAGCGGTTCTAGGCGCTCAGTCCGGAACCGCGCGACTGCTACGGTCGCAGGTTCGAATCCTGCCTCGGGCATTGATGTGTGTGATGTCCTTAGGTTAGTTAGGTTTAAGTAGTTCTAAGTTCTAGGGAACTGATGACCACAGATGTTAAGTCCCATAGTGCTCAGAGCCATTTGAACCATTTGAACTATATTGAGAAACTGAACATCCATTACGTACTTGCATGTTTATCTGCGAAAATGGTCGTTGTCGGTATATCAGCATAGAGTTCGAATAGAATCGCTGGAACATTGCAAACCATTCAGATTAATCGAACATCTAAATACGCATAATGCTGGTATCACCAGGATGTGTTCTTTCTCCTCACCCCCGTGGCAGTAATTGAATTAAGAGTCAGCCGGGAATAACATTTAAATCAATTGACGACCTTTAAGCTAGCGTCACGAATTTTCAAACGTCCACTGCCATGTATGAAGGCGAGTGACACCACGAGTGTTAACGACGATCGAAGTGTGTCGTCGTGATCGTATTGAATGACATTGAGCGGTCACAAACCCCGCAACTGTTCCGGTCGCCGTTTCCTACCATTATGTCCCTTCTTCTTGTCAATATTTTCCATAGCTTCCTTCCCTCGCTGACTGTGAGGAGAACCTCCTCATTCCTTAGTTAACAGTCCATCTAATTCTCAACAACCTGTGTAGCACCACATTTCAAAGGTTTCGATGTTCTTCTCTCCCACAGTCCATGTTTCACTACTATACAGTGTCGTGCACCAAACGTACATTCTGAGAAATTCCTTCCTCACATTAAGACCTATGTTTGATACTTACACACTTCTCTTGGAATGCCCTTTTTTGGTAGTGCTAGTCTGCTTCTTATGTCCTTCTCGATGCGTCAGTCATTGGTTATTTTGCTGTCTAGGTAGCAGAATTTTTTTTAACTTCATCTACTTCGTGATCGCCGGCTCTGCTGTTAAGATTGTGGCGGTTCTCATTCCTGCTGCTTCTCATTACCTTCGTTTTTCTTCGATTAATTCACAATCCATATTCTGTACTAAGTAGGCCGTTCATTCCATTCAACAACTCCCGTAATTCTTCTTCACTTTCAGTGAGGAAAGCAATGTTATCAGCGAATATTATCACTGATATCTTTTCATAGTGAATTTTAATCTCGCTCTTGAACTTTTCTTTTATTCCCGTCATTGCTTCTTTATAGACTGAACGAAAGGGGCGAAAGAGTACATCCAGGCTTACACCCTACGGGGTCTAAGGGCAGCGTCTTCCATTAGTAATCAAAACGTCCTCGGTCCCGGGCTCCAACACAGCCACCGCTTAAATTATAAATAAAAATCTTAAGAACTGGCGGTCGAAGGCTTCCTGCATAAGAAGTCACCCTCGTTCAACCAACGGTCTTCAGAGAGGGCAGACGAGAGGACAGAGGTTCAGGGCACTCTCTTGCCCTTGGGGTGGGAAATTACCCCTAAAGGCGGAAGAATCAGCAGTGATCTACTGCATGAGGATGGAGACGGCAAATGAAATTACTGGGAAACCACTGCATTAAAAATACATAATGTAAATGTCGTGTGACTAGGGCCCCCGTCGGGTAGACCGTTCGCCGGGTGCAAGTCTTTCGATTTGACGCCACTCCGGCGACTTGAGCGTCGATGGGGATGACATGACGATGATTAGGACAACACAACACCCAGTCCCGCAGCGGAGTAAATCTCCGACCCAGCCGGGAATCGAACCCAGGCCCTTAGGATTGACATTCTATTGCGCTGACCACTCAGCTACCGGGGGCGGACAAACACACAATGTGTATATAATTGAAAAAGTGTCATGATGCTCTCTCCACTGTCAAAGGTTCTTAAATAGTTCCCTATTCCCACCTCCAAGAGGGGAATGCCAAAGGGAAGGTGACAATGAGAAAATGATTGAATAACCAACGAAACGATAACGTTCTACGTGTCTGAGCGTGGAACGTTGGAAGTTTGCACGTGTTAAGGAAGCTGGAAAATCTGAAAAGGCAGATGCTAAGTCTCAATCTACACTCCTGGAAATGGAAAAAAGAACACATTGACACCGGTGTGTCAGACCCACCATACTTGCTCCGGACACTGCGAGAGGGCTGTACAAGCAATGATCACACGCACGGCACAGCGGACACACCAGGAACCGCGGTGTTGGCCGTCGAATGGCGCTAGCTGCGCAGCATTTGTGCACCGCAGCCGTCAGTGTCAGCCAGTTTGCCGTGGGATACGGAGCTCCATCGCAGTCTTTAACACTGGTAGCATGCCGCGACAGCGTGGACGTGAACCGTATGTGCAGTTGACGGACTTTGAGCGAGGCCGTATAGTGGGCATGCGGGAGGCCAGGTGGACGTACCGCCGAATTGCTCAACACGTGGGGCGTGAGGTCTCCACAGTACATCGATGTTGTCGCTAGTGGTCGGCGGAAGGTGCACGTGCCCGTCGACCTGGGACCGGACCGCAGCGACGCACGGATGCACGCCAAGACCGTAGGATCCTACGCAGTGCCGTAGGGGACCGCACCGCCACTTCCCAGCAAATTAGGGACACTGTTGCTCCTGGGGTATCGGCGAGGACCATTCGCAACCGTCTCCATGAAGCTGGGCTACGGTCCCGCACACCGTTAGGCCGTCTTCCGCTCACGCCCCAACATCGTGCAGCCCGCCTCCAGTGGTGTCGCGACAGGCGTGAATGGAGGGACGAATGGAGACGTGTCGTCTTCAGCGATGAGAGTCGCTTCTGCCTTGGTGCCAACGATGGTCGTATGCGTGTTTGGCGCCGTGCAGGTGAGCGCCACAATCAGGACTGCATGCGACCGAGGCACACAGGGCCAACACCCGGCACCATGGTGTGGGGAGCGATCTCCTACACTGGCCGTACACCACTGGTGATCGTCGAGGGGACACTGAATAGTGCACGGTACATCCAAACCGTCATCGAACCCATCGTTCTACCATTCCTAGACCGGCAAGGGACAATGCACGTCCGCATGTATCCCGTGCCACCCAACGTGCTCTAGAAGGTGTAAGTCAACTACCCTGGCCAGCAAGATCTCCGGATCTGTCCCCCATTGAGCATGTTTGGGACTGGATGAAGCGTCGTCTCACGCGGTCTGCACGTCCAGCACGAACGCTGGTCCAACTGAGGCGCCAGGTGGAAATGGCATGGCAAGCCGTTCCACATGACTACATCCAGCATCTCTACGATCGTCTCCATGGGAGAATAGCAGCCTGCATTGCTGCGAAAGGTGGATATACACTGTACTAGTGCCGACATTGTGCATGCTCTGTTGCCTGTGTCTATGTGCCTGTGGTTCTGTCAGTGTGATCATGTGATGTATCTGACCCCAGGAATGTGTCAATAAAGTTTCCCCTTCCTGGGACAATGAATTCACGGTGTTCTTATTTCAATTTCCAGGAGTGTACATACGGTCGGGGTCAGTGAAGTGAACTGGAAAGAAGACAAAGATTTCTGGTCAGATAAGTATGGGATGATATGAACAGCAGCAAAAAATGGCATTACAGGAGTAATATTCGTTGTGAATGGGCATTAGGGCAGAGGGTGAGTTACTGTGAATAGTTCAGTGATCGGATAGCTCTCAGAACTGTCGGAAACCAACATCGAGAATGATAGTTCGCATATACATGCAGACAGCGCAGAGATAGAGGAAGTATGTAAGGATACCGTTCGGGTAATTCAGTTCGTAAAGGGAGATGAAAATGTAATAGTCATGGAGGATTGGAATGCGATTGTAGGCGAAGGAGCAGAGGAAATGGCTACCGGAGAATATGGGTTCGGTACTAGGAATGAGAGAGGAGAAAGACTAATTGAGTTCTGCAATAAATTTCAGCTACTAAAAGCGAATACTCTTGGAAATGGCAGGGAGATACAGGAAAATTTCACTTAGATTATATTATGGGCACGCAAAGATTCCGAAATCAGATACTGGATTGTAAGGCGTACCCATGAGCAGATATAGACTCAGATACAATTTAGTACTGATGAAGAGTAGGTTGAAGCTTAAGAGCCTAGTCAGTAAGAATCAGTGCTCAAAGACATGGGTTAAAGAAGAATGAAAGACTAAAGCGATACCCTTGAAATTCTGGGAGGCTATAGAAACTGCGATAAGAAACAGTACAGTAGACAATTCAGTTGAAGAATAATGGACATCTCTAAAACCTGCGAAAAAACCACGGGTAACAGAAGAAATAGTTCAGTTGACCGATGAAAGAAGGAAATACAAAGAAGTTCTGGCATATTCAGGAATACAGAAATACAATGCACTTAGGAATTAAATAAATAGGAAGAGGAGGAAAGCTAAGGTGAAATTTTGAATGGCTAATGTGAATGGCTAAGACGAAATGCCTCCATGAAAAATGTGAAGAGCTCTAAAAAGAAAAGATTGTCAGAAGGACTCACGCAGCATATAGAAAAGTCAACCTTCGGTGAAATTAAAAGCATGTGTGGCAACATGTGGAGTGCAATGAGAATTCCACTGTTAAAGGCAGAGGGAGGAGCGCATATGTGGAAAGAGTACATTGAAGGTCTCTATGAGGGTGTTGCGGCCACATGTAGTAAGCGTTGCTTCATGCAGTGGAGAATGGCAAAACAGAGGCAGCCGGCGATAGAGGCGTTGCGAAGTAAGCGCGGCACAGATAGCTTTGCTGACAGTTGCAGTCTACCAACCGGCTGACGCTTGGACGCACACAGACCGAGCGCCAAGCGAAGCCTGGAGAGTGCTGAGTAAGGAGAAGTGAGGCCAGCACGCCAAGTTACGCTGCAATATACTGCGGGAGTAATAACAATAAGCTGCCACTGAGGGTAAAAAACGTCCCCCTGCCGGATATAAACAGCGGAGCGCAGGCAGCGACAGACAAAAGTCATTAGGAAGCAGTTCGGATCTAAGGACGGACGTGGTCCGTGTCCGAATGATCAATCTTCGTAGGTGACGATTCCCGAAGTCTGTTCCAGCTCAAAGGAGTCATCCATTCGCCGCCAGATGTCAGCTTCATCTCTGAGGGTCGGCTCGAGTTCAGTCGGCACTATGGCTGACTAGCTACAGCGAGAACTTCCCGCAAGACCGGCCGCAGCGCGGTCTCGGTCACAGGCGCCGCCGGGGACTGACGCCCGGACTTCACGGCAACCCGGCCCATGGTGCGTGGTCCGTAAATGACGGGACCTCGTAGACATCGCTACTGACGGCTTCCCAGCCGCTGGTGAAGCAGGCGTCGGCAGCTGACCTCACGGCGACGCGACGAGTTCATCTCAACCACAGGGCATCCTGGCTTCAGCGGAGCACTGGTAGCCTGAGGCTAGCGAGAGGGGTCAGCGGCGGGCGTTGCGCGCATTGTCGGAGAATCTACACAGCAGCAGCCAGGCGGAGGGATCTGCGGGGCTGGGCAGCGATGACGGGGAAGAAATTGTAAAGAAAGTTCAATAAATAATTGTAAAACTCCACGCCGTCTCAGTGTTTGGAGCAGCCTCTGTGTCTGCTGCTAACAAGCGGGACAGACGCCGTAACAAGTGGCCATCTGTCATAACAAGGGGGGAAGATTTGTCTAATTAGGTAACAGAAGAAGAAACAGGAGTCAACAGACAGCAGATAGAATCAGAATTTAAAAGAGGTTAGAACGGCTTAAGATCGAATAAGGCAGAAGGCAGAAACAGAATTCCAACAGAACTTCTAAAATCATTGAAGGAAGTGGCAACAAAACGACTGTTCACGTCGATGTGCAAAATATATGAGCCTGACGATATATCATGGGAATTTCGGAAAAAATATCGTCCACAGATTTTCCAAGATTGTAAGAGCCGACAGTTGCCAGAATTGTCGCACAGTCAGCTTAACAGTTCATGCAGGCAAATGCTGGCAAGAATAATATACGCATGAGTGGAAAATAATATTAAGAATGTGTTAGACGACGATCGGTTTGGTTTTAGGAAAGGCAAAGGCACTACAGAGGCAATTCTGATATTGCGATTAATAATGGAAGCAAGACTGAAAAACAATCAAGAGACGTTCACAGGATTTGTCGACCTGGAAAAATCGTTCTACAATGTAAAATGGTGCAAGATAACCGATAGTCTGAGAAAAATAGGTGTCAGCTATAAGGAAAGACAGGTAATATACGACATGTACAAGAGCCAAGAGGGAATAATAAGAGTGAATGACCAAGAACGAAGAGATTGGCTTAAAAAGGAAGTAAGGCAGGGATGTAGTCTTTCGCCCCTACTGTCCGGTCCATACACCGAAGAAGCAATGACTGAAATAACAAAAAGGTTCAAGAGTGGATTGAAATTCAAAGTGAAAGGATATCAATGATAAGATTCGCTAATGACATTGCTATCCTCAGTGGAAATGAAGAAGAATTGCTGGATCTGTTGAGTGGAATGAACAGTCTAATGAGTACAGAGTACGGACTGAGAGTAAATCGAAGAAAGACGAAGGTAGTGAGAAGTAGTAGACATGAGAACTGCGAAAAACTTAACATCAAGATTGATGGTCACGAAGTAAATGAAGTTACGGAATTCTTTTGCCTAGGCAGCAAAATCACCCATGACGGACGGAGCAAGGACGGCATAAAAGCAGAGTAGCATTTGAAAAAAGGCCATTCCTGGCCAAGAGAAGTCTACTAGTGTCAAATATAGGTCTTAATTTGACAAAGAAATTGTTGGAGAACAGCACTGTATGGCAGTGAAATATGGACTGAGGCAAACCTGAAAAGAAGAGTGTGCAAGAGAAGAATGTTGAAAATTAGATGGAGTGATAAAGTAAACAATGAGGAGGGTTTCCGGAGAATCGGCAAGGAAAGGACTGCCTCAAACCAATCAGAAGACTGATGACTTTAAAAAAAATGGTGAGTCAGTCCTTCCGACAATCATTTCCTGTTCTACTTTTTCACAATTTTCGTGCACCTATTTCTTTCGTTCCTAAGTGACTCGTATTTATGTTTCTCTGAATTTATCTGCGCATCTTTGTACTTCCTTTCCGATGTAAGGAAATATTATTACTATTAAGCATCAGATTGAGAAGGGGAAGCAACATATACTTGCGTGGCTCCCTTTCCCGTTTAGAAAGTGCCGCGTACCATTTTGGAACAGGTTTTGTGCGAGCGATGTACGATTTGAGAAGTGAAGTTCGCTAAGAAATTCCCTGACGTCACTCACACTGAAAATGTACCTATGGGCCAGTTTAAAACTGAGTTTGATGAATATTACAAAGGGGGTGGGGGGGGGGAATAAAAGTAGCATGTTATCGTCGACCTCGGCTATTCTGTCCCGACAATGACACGTCGGACGCGGTCGGCTCTGTTAAAAACCCTTGGCACAAAGAAAGTATATGATTAAGGTTGTCCAACCACTAAAACCACCACAAATTTAGAGCAATTGACACTATAATTACGAGCTTGGATTTGAAACACATGTAAAGTGTTAATACTTACGTCAATAACAATGACAAAGTCTGAGTGGTTTGTTATGTCCATAAAAGTTTATAAATCATGTAGAAATGTCCATTCATTAACCACACAGTGTTTTTCACACATACTAGTCTCACACGCACAAAATATCAATATTTATCAATAGATTTAAACAAACTACAAATCTTAAAATGAGGCTTATGTAATGGTGCGTCCGTATTATACAGGAGATAAAAAGAGAGTGATATCGTCCGGAAGTGGATGATGGATTGCGCGCTTGTTTTTTTTAAATATTCAAATGTCTTCAGAGTCTGTCTTTAATATCGATGTTTTTACATGCGCGCTGAATTTATAGTTTCTTAGGCGCGTCAGTGGCGCTGGATTCATTTCTCGTTGTAAATCGTCAAAATACATCATTACGATGCGTAGTTAAATATTATACATTGGCAAATAAATGTCTCTTGGCCTCTTTCATTACTCAAATCAGTGTTTAATGTGACGAGGTGTGGCGGTGTGAAAATACAACATCTCACTTTCTTTCGTCGATCAGCTGAAGTATTTCTTCTGTTTCAGTGGTATAGCCAATACAAAAAAGGACGTCTAGCGCCACTAGAAAGTGTAGTGAACATTTTGCTTCTAACAAAAGTTGTTCTCCATGACGTGATGTCACTCTTAGACGTTCGATGCAAAGACTTTGAAACACTCTGTACATGTTATGTTACCACAGCGTTGATAATGGCTGCTGCGAAGGTCGCTGAGTGAAACGGCTCCTTATTTAGGTGTCCTTTTGTTCGTGAATAAGTTGGTACTGACCGCGTTAGAAATCAGATGGCAACGCCTAAAATGTTTAGTAGTGCAGTGCCCTAATGGTCAAGTCAATTGATTTTGTAAATGACAGAAAGAACATCTTTAAAGTTTTGAAGTACGTTCGTTCGCCGCATACGCAGAGGGGCAGCCCCTATGACGCCAGTCGAGCGGGTGTCGCATTCCACATTAGCTGTCGCGTCACGTTCCGTAACATTAGAAGCCGTGTCACGTCAGCCGCACCGCCTCACTTCAACAGTATCACATCTCTGCGTTCTGTGAAAAAATCAAGAGTATCGTCCAAATATCAAATGAGAAAATGTTCCTAACTTTTAGCTCAATTTAACATTGTAAGCATAGGGCGTTCCGTATACCCTTAAAGGTTTTGTGTGATTTCCATTTGACTGAGTTATCTTAGGAGGGTTGAGTTTATCGGAGATGCAGTCTTGCTTAAAAACCTTAAACTTGCAATCATTGGCCCATCAGATTACCATTGCGACCGTTCACTAATTGTTTGCTATTGGGCTGTTATTGCGAGGGTGTATGTGCCTTTTCAATTAAAGTAGCTGCTGAGTAATTTGGCGGTGCCAGATACTTAGACCGAGCATATTTTACATAAAATTGGGTTTTAAAGTTGTCTGATTTACGAAAATATTTTATTAATGATACTTATTGCCATTGTGTTACAATCTAGAGCTCGGAGAGAGTCGTGAGCTCGTGAAATCATTATGTTTGTTGTTGCATGAATGTCCGTTTCTTGTTTGGAAGTGCCCTGTACCAGCCTGTGATGAGAGTGTTCGTCATGCTTCAGCTGGCCGCTGTTGGAATCGTGTGGTGCCTGGGGCCGTGTTGTATCAGTTTGTAACATGGTTTATAATTGCCTCCAACGACCTTACCGCAGTGGTAACACCAGTTCCGGTCAGATCACCGACGTCAAGCGCTGTCGGACTGGGCTAGCAGTTGGATGGGTGACCATACGGTCTGGTGAGCGCTGTTGGCAAGCGGGGTGCACTCAGCCCTTATGAGGCAAACAGCGGAGCTACTTGATTGAGAAGTAGCGGCTACGGTCTCGTAAACTGACATACGGTCGGGAGAGCGGTGTGCTGAGCAAATGCCCCTCCATATCCGCATCCAGTGACGCCTGTGGGTTGAGGAAGACACGGCGGCCGGTCGGTCCCGTTGGGCCTTCAAAGGCCTGTTCGGACGGAGTTTTGTAATTGACTGTGTACTTTATTCACAACTATTTATTTAATGCAAGCTATTGTAATGAAGTGTTGTGAATTTACAAGTGTTAGCTCTGGGTTATGTTCCTATGCACTCTCGAACTTGAACGTAATTTTGTCCATTCTCTTGTGTTCATGATTGTTCTTGGACTCTATTTTTTTCGTGAAAGAGACGGACAGTTCAGATGTATTTTTTGGAATACCGTTTGGCCTGATTCGTTAGATGACGACACACAAGATCAGCGGGGAAATGTTACACAGAACGTATCAAATGGTTCAAATGGCTCTAAGCACTATGGGACTTAACATCTGAGGTCATCAGTCCCCTAAACTTAGAACTACTTAAACCTAACTAACCTAATGACATCACATTCATCCATGCCCGAGGCAGGATTCGAACCTGCGACCGCAGCATCAGCTGCGCGGTCCCGGACTAAAGCGCCTAGAAACGCTCGGCCACAGCGGCCGGCCCACGATGTGCCGTACCACTCTTTCCCTTCTATTATTGTAGTCATATTTTCAAACATTAACGCACAGCGTAGTTTATTTGTAGATATTTTAGTCATTTAGTGATTTTAACACTTATCTTCCGGTTGCTTTGGTATCTATTGTATTAGCGGCTTCTCCGTTACTGGCCATCTTGTTGATGCATTCTTGGTTACAGCGCGACGATCTGATTCCAATTGCTAGCGACACCTACAACACAGTAACATCGTTTCAGGACAACACTCTCACAAGTGTGAACAATGATTCTTGGATCAAACTTCCCAAAATTCGTGTTGAAACCTCTGAAACAGACTACGGTATCAAATAAAATCATTAGTGACTGGTTACGGAAGCCATTTTTTTTTTCAAAGAAAATAAATAAATAAAAACTGTGTTCCATACGTAAGGTTTGAAATAATCGAAAATCGTATGTTTCCGAAGATCAGGTTCTCTCTGAAGTTGACAACATTCAATGTAGGCTCTGAATTGTAAAGAAATTTTGTTCTTGATTGCAAAGGAAAAAAGCAAATAATACTCCTTTGTGATGTGCGTCTTATTTTATACTTGTGTAATTGGAAACTGTATTACTAGAATGTAAGGTTGCCTGTACGAGGAGCGTCGGTAAGAATATATCTTCAAGAAGAATAAGATACCGAAGTAGGCACTGAAAGTTTTCGCCTTTTTCTTTATCTTGGTAATAGTAGTCTCAAACTATCCAGCGGAAATTTCTCTGGAGTGGGCAATGTGTATTTAACAGCCGGCCTGTTAGTTGAACAGTAAGACACCCTACTGCTTAGGCCACTCAATAGCAAAATGTTTTATATCGGATACGCAATAAGTGATTAATAGTGGTTTGCTGTTAGGAAGAATTAAATATAGTGCAGTTAAATGTTATTACTTCATAATTAATTTTTAATGTCTATAATGCTTTTGCTACTAGAAAATTGAGTTAATAGTGTTAAATTGCTCAGAAAATCATCTTATTGCAACAAAACCAGCAGAACGATATGCGTGAAGACATGTCTTAGAATCGTCGCATCTACATCAAGACCGTAAAATGTCGAAACACCGTAATACGACATCTGCGGTACGTAGAGGGAGATTTCCCAACAAATTGTTCTGGGTACACTTACTGGTGGTCAGTATTGATTTCACGTCCCATCTCCTGCAAACAAATTGTGAATTGGTACGCCAGTCTGTGTAGCGGGGAAGGGTGGGAGTTAGGTCTGGAAAACCATATCTTTTTTTCTAGATTGGAGGGTAACTGTCTTCCCCCTGCCCTGTCTCTCACCCTCAAATCCGCTGCGTACGCCAACAGTGGTTTCAATCATGCCTGGCTCCCGGCATGCAGTGTTTGACACGTGGAATTACAATGTCGCAAAACAAATAGATAGTTTTAGGCATTCCGTAGGGTTCCGCATTTGGTTCAACCTCCCTCCACTACAATAAATGATTTGTCATAAATTGTATCTCGTTGTAAAGACCACATATATGCTGAAGATCTCCTTTTTTTTTTTAATTTATCACAATGGACTGTAGAGAGTAAGAAAAAAGACATTGTAACAGAACAGCAGTTAAATAATTCCGCAGAATGTGAATGAACTTCTTAGAGCGGGTAGTATTCTGATTTAACAGCGCTCGAGTCTCACTAGTGTCTCGGTAACACGCGAATTTAATAACGGCCTGAAATGACGTACACGGGTTTTGTTTCGTACACACTGCTGAAGTCTAATGCAATGTGGCGAAATATGTAACCTTGAAGTCAGAATTAAAAACAAACTGTCGAAGTCCAAATGGTTCATATGGCTCTGAGCACTATGGGACTCAACTTCTAAGGTCATTAGTCCCCTAGAACTTAGAACTAGTTAAACCTAACTAACCTAAGGACATCACACACATCCATGCCCGAAGCAGGATTCGAACCTGCGACCGTAGCGGTCTCGCGGTTCCAGACTGCAGCGCCTAGAACCTCACGGCCACTTCGGCCGGCCTGTCGAAGTCCAAAGTAGTCTTGTGAAACACCTGATATGTGGAATTATCAGGAGGAATTATATGCAGTGAGCAGATGTTCCATGTCATAAAGAAGAGTGGGGGATACACGCTAGAAGCTATGATACATTGACTGGCGTTTCATTTTCAAATGTAGAATTTGCAGATTAACTGCGTCTGCTGTACGGGGAAAGAACCGTCCGCTCGCTGGGTCAACTGAGGTCGGCGTGTTGATAGTGGCAAGCAGGAAAGAAGTGAGCTAGCGAACTTAGAAGGGGATTTTGCGGGATAAATTTATAGCAGAGTCAAGAAAGCTACATCGTGTTGCACGAAAATGATAACATTCACATGGCTCGGAACTGTGGCAGACAGAGAGACAAGAAAACGTGTAGCGACGGGAAAAAGCAGCCGACATCTTCCATGTTGATTTTCTGGATGCGACGTCCACAACTACTGGATGAAAAACAACAACATTTCTTGTTCAATGCACTGGCCACATGTCTTCTATGCGTTTAAAAAAATTACCGAATGACATTATTAATGGGCCGGTCTCTAAATCGAAGAAGTGGGCTACAGACCGCCGTTAAGGTATCTAGATTTACGTTTCCCGCAAGTTTGCTTAACTGACTGTATACGAACGTTTGTACCGTGGTTGCTACCTCTCACTAGACGTTGTTCTAGAACGGAGCGGTCGCTACGTCTACCTCTGCATGGATACTCTGCAAATCACATTTAAGTGCCTGACAGAGATCGCTCTGTCATAATGACTCCGGCAAGAAATTTCCTTTTTTTGTTTTACTTCTTGATTTATATAAGGCTTTGAAAAGACAGTGGAAAGTGGTGTCTTCATCCAGTATTCCATGTCACAAGGGATAATTTGTCGTTTTTACAAATTGCCTGTTCCATTTTCGGAAACGAGATATAAGTTATCTTCTGTGTACATAAAATTAGTTTCCATTGTTTGTTGCGAGGCTAATTACGTGTGATGAACAAAGATGAGGAGAAAAATATTACTTTTGGAAGTTCTAATTCAAGTTAAATTTTCTGTAAAACGGAATTCGTTGTACTTCAGGTGGAGCAGATCAAAATATCGGGCACTTCATTTCCTCGAATTTCAGATGGAACCGTTTTTCTCCACTGCTGCATAAATCCAGACAGAAAATAATTTTGAATTTCTTACAGCGATTCTGATTCCTTTACATTTTAATTGTAAGTGCAAATGCTTACGATACTGTTCCAATTTATGATTTCTCTTAAAATATAGATTTCTTAGTTTGCTCAGAATCTTTGTGAGAGGTGACGTTGTCATTGATGGTGTTGCGTCTTCAGGTTTGTCTGTCTATCGAAAATGGAAATTTGTAATAGACTGGGTCGTAGTTCTACATTGTCGACGACAATATTTTCACCTACCTTCCGCAATTATGGGTCATCGTGTCGAAAGCTTACAGTAACATCACTCAGATGTTGCTGAGGACTGCCTAACGATGAAAGGCTAAACTATGAAACGCGTCGTACAATAGTAATGGACGCACATGCGATTAATTACGAGTTTAAGATAGTTTCTACACGGCATTTTCAATTGTTTTTAATAATCGGATGAAGAAGAAGCGTTCTGAGTGAGAGGAAATACGGAAACTGAAAAGTATACCGCTATTTCTTCAGATACGAAATTGTATGGGGCTGTTAAAAGAAAGGAGTCAATCAGATAAGCTAGGTAGGTTGTAGAATTCTAATAAACTGGCAGTAGCGATAAAATTGAAACAATAAACTGAATCGGTAGAGTAAAAGAAGACCAAAAGGAAGCAGAAGAAACAGAAGTTTATGTACCAGTCAGCAAATGTTTTGGGTATTCTAGACAGCTGGCCTCGCAGCAATACACAAAAAGACCGAACCTCCCCACACCATAACACCTCGACCACAAAAGCGATAATGTTCGAGAATATTCCTGGCTGCATTACGTGCCCTCATATTGTGAGAGGTGGGAACACGTAATGCAACCAAGAACATTGTCGAATACTACCACTTTTATGGTCCAGATATTATGGTGTGGTGATGTATAATGTTGCAAGGGCTCACTGATTTCCATATCTTTGAATACGGTACAGTCTCTTGTCAATGTTATTGTAACTCTGTACTCCTGTAGAGTTCGCCAAGGAGGGATGAGGACCAGACAGAGGTTCAGGGCACTCTCTTGTCCTTAGGGTGGGAAATTGCCCCTGAAAGGCACAAGAATCAGCTATGCTCAACAGCTTGACGATGCAGAAGGCGATGGAAACCACAGGGAAACCACTGCATTAAAGAAACATAACGTTTATCCACAGGGCATGTGGCCTCTAACTGAAAAAGTGTCATGTTGATTTCTCCATCGGCAAAAGATACGGGACTAGTCGCCCATTCTGATCTCCTTGAGGTGAAGATGAGAAAAAGGTTGGGTAAACAACGAAAGGATAACGTCCTACAAATCGGGGCATGGAATGTCAGAACTTTGAGCTCGATACGAAAGTTAGAAGATCTTAAAAGATAAATGCAAAGGTTCAATAAAGAGGAGATAGGTGATCTAGTATTCCAGTATTAGAACCCGAATTTAAAAGATCATTGGAACACTATAAATAAGGCAGAACGGACAGATAACATTCCATCGGGATTTTTAAAGTCATTGGGGGAAGTGAAAAAAATACTTATTCACATTGGTGTATAGAATGTATGAGTCAGGCGACACAGCATCTGACTTTCGAGAAAACATCATCTACCCAATTCCGAAGACTGCAAGAGCTGACAATTGTGAAATTATAGGGACAATCAGCTTAACAGCTAATGCATCCAAGTTGCTGACAAGAATAATATACAGAAGAATGGGAAAGCAAATTGAGGATGTGACAGATGACGATCAGTTTGGCTTTAGGAAAGGTACAGAAGGGCAGTCCTGAGGTTGCGGATCACAATGGAAGCAAAACTAAAGAAAAGTAAAGACACGTTCGTAGAATTTTTCGACCTGGAAAAAGCGTTCGACAGTGTCAAATGGTACAAGATGTTCGAAATCCTGAGAAAAATAGCAGTAAGCTGTAGGGAAAGACGAGTAATATACAATATGTACAAAAACCAAGAGGGAACAATAAGAGTGGTAAACGAAGTACGAAGTACACGGATTAAAAATGGTGTAAGAGAGGGATGTAGTCTTTCGCCCCTACTGTTCAATATATACGTCGAAGAAGCAATGGCGGAAATAAAAGAAATGTTCAAGACTGAGATTAAAATTCAGAATGAAAAGTCACCAATGTTAAGATTCGCTGATGACATTGCTATCCTCAGTGAAAGTGAAGAAGAATTACAGGATCTGCTGAATGTAATGAAACATCTAACGAATAGAAGATGTGGATTGAAAGTAAATTGAAGATAGACGAAAGTAATGACAAGCAGCAGAAACGAAAACAGCGAGAGACTTAACATCAGGATACGAGATCACGAAATAGATGAAGTGAAGGAGGAACTCTGCTACCTAGCCAGGAAAAGATTGACATTGGAGAGGAAATAGTGGCGGTGCGCATCAAACCAGTCAGAAGACTGATGACCCAAAATAGACTCCTTGCAGTGGTGGTCTTTTCAAGGGTGGAGTTCCTTGATAACAGAGCGCAGCATGTCATTCTGAATGGAGAGAAGTCTTCAGAAGTAAGAGTGATTTCAGGTGTGCCACAGGGGAGTGTCGTAGGACCGTTTGTATTCACAATATATATACAAATGACCTTGTGGATAACATCGGAAGTTCACTGAAGCTTTTTGCGGATGATGCTGTAGCATATCGAGAGGTTGTAACAATGGAAAATTGTACTGAAATGCACGAGGATCTGCAACGAATTGAGGCATGGTGCTGGGAATGGCAATTGAGTCTCAATGTAGACATGTGTAATGTGCTGCGAATACACAGAAAGAAAGATCTTTTATCATTTAGCTACAATATAGCAGGTCAGCAACTGGAAGCAGTTAATCCCACAAATTATCTGGGAGTAGGCATTAGGAGTGATTTAAAATGGAATGACCATATAAAATTAATCGTCGGTAAAGCAGATGACAGACTGAGATTCATTGGAAGAATCCTAAGGAAATGCAGTCCGGAAACAAACGAAGTAGGTTACAGTACACTTGTTCGACCAATGGTTGATCGGTATCAGATAGGGTTGACAGAAGAGATAAAGAAGATCCAACGGAGAGCAGCGCCCTTCGTTACAGGATCATTCAGTCATCACGAAAGCGTTACGGAGATGACAGATAAACTCCAGTGGAAGACTCTGCAAGGGAGACGCTCGGTAGCTCGCTACGAGCTTTTGTTGAAGTTTCGAGAACATACCTTCGCCGAGGAATCAAGCAGTATATTGCTCCCTCCTACGTATATCTCGCGAAGAGACCATGAGGATAAAGTCAGAGAGATTAGAGCCTACACAGAGGCATACCGACAATCTTTCTTTCCACCAACAGTACGAAACTGGAACAGAAGGGAGAACCGATAGAGGTACTCAACGTACCCTCCGCCACACACCGTCAGGTGGCTTGTGGAGTATGGATGCCGGCCGGAGTGGCCGAGCGGTTATAGGCGCTACAGTCTGGAACCGCGCGACCGCTACGGTCGCAGGTTCGAATCCTGCTTCGGGCATGGATGTGTGTGATGTCCTTAGGTTAGTTAGGTTTATGTACTTCTAGGTTCTAGGGGACTTATGACCTCAGCAGTTGAGTCCCATAGTGCTCAGAGCCATTTGACCCATTTTTGGAGTGTGGATGTAGATGCAGATTCGGCTCTGACTTATTTTCACGGATGACAATGTGCGACCGCCTCGAATTGCACGGCTGGGAGAGCTCTTGGAACGAGAGGTTATGCAGGGAATGGACTGAATTGCCTGTTACCCTGACTAAAAACCTATCGAACACGTGTGGAATGCGTTGGGGAGCCACTTCTGCTGTCCAGCAGTTCTTAAGAGCGCTAGTCGAGGAATGGATTTTCCTACCACAAGAACTCCTTACGACGCTTGTGGCCAGTATAGGAGATCGTTGGAGGACATGCACTGCCACCCATGGCGCTCACATACCCTATTAAGCACCAATTCTAGCGTATTTATATTAGGCGACTAATTTTAAACCTTAAAGGTTCATTTTTAAGCCTTCCCTAGTGACGCGGCACTGATGTTGCCTGCGCTTAATAATAAACATCAAAGTGGCAACAATTGCTTTATAAATGTTTGCAAAATGAATGAGACAATCCACACACGCATCTTACCAAGCCAAAATCAAGCTCAACTTGGTAAGAGGCATGTGTCGATTGTCGCATTCATTCTGGAAACATTTATATAGCAATTGCTGCCACTTTGACGTTCATTATTAAAATTTGGCATTGCCAGAGCAGTCTCAGTAGGTCAGGAAACTAGTTGCCTAGTACGAGGTGTTCAAAAAGTCTCTCCGCAGTGCCGTATGACTGTTAGCCGCGCGTGCCGTATGATTGTCCACCCGCCTGGGTTACCTCCCTTCAAATGGACTCTCCCAACATTCCACTGTTTCTTTTATCTCAGCCAGCGTCAGTAGTATTGTTGGTGTGTCGTTACGTGTTCAAGTGAACGTTTAAGTTTAGTTCCTTTGTTCGTTTGTTTCGTTTTTGTCACTGTTAAAATTCTAACCATTGAAGAACGTGTGCTTTTAGTCGAACAAGTGTTCAAAACTGGCGCTAAAAGCACGATTTCAGTTTGTCAAACATTTAATTCAGGTTTCCTGGAGACAACACTCCCACATCGCGATACTGTGCGAGATTTGATTAACAAATTTCGAAGTACGGGTTCAGTGACAGATGCACCAAGAAGTGGTCGTCTTAGCGTTTTATCTGAGGATAAACTACTCGATAGTTCCGATAAAATGTCTATGAGTCCGAACAAGTCAGTAAGAAAACTCGCCCAGGAGATCGATGTTAGTATCGGAACGGCCCACACAGCTGTAAGGAAACAATTAGAACTATTCCCATACAAAGAGACAGCCGTGCAAGAACTGAAAAACACTGATCATGGCAAGAGACTGCATTATTCTCAATGGTTCAAAAATGTCGTTCAACAGAGTGGAAGAGATATTCTTAATGAATCGTTTTTCACAGATGAGGCGTCGTTTCATCTATCCGGGCACATGAACTCGCAAAATTCTCGTATGTGGAGTACTTCAAATCCATTGTGTATTCATGAGGAACCACTTCATTCTGTGAAAATAGGGGTTTGGATTGCAATTTATAGACGTCCGATTGTGGGTCCCATATTTTTCAATGAAACAATAAACGCACAACGATACTGCAGTGATTTTCTGCATCCATTCATAGAACTTGTGTTAAGTAAACAAGACGGTGCAACCGCGCATACAGCCCGCGTTTCAATGTCACTGCTTGCTGATGTTTTTGGTGATCGCATAATTTCACAGGGACTTTGGCCTCCACGATCGCCTCACCTAACACCACCTGACTTTTTCTTCTGGGGTGCAGCGAAAGCAACTGTCTATAAAAACCGCCCAAAATCGATCGATGAATTGAAAACTGCAATATCAACTTTCACTGCTTCTGTTACAGAAGAAATGTTACAGCTTGTGTTTGGAAACATGATTAGACGAACTGAATTGCCTATTCAACAAC
The DNA here is from genome assembly GCF_023864345.2 of Schistocerca serialis cubense. Lineage (NCBI taxonomy): Eukaryota > Metazoa > Arthropoda > Insecta > Orthoptera > Acrididae > Schistocerca > Schistocerca serialis. Next base: position 634,977,247 of record NC_064642.1, read on the forward strand.
AGGCGGCACACTTTCACATTTAATATAAAATTTGAAAGTAGATATGAATATACAATAAATTAATAATTTGTATTTCACTGAGTTTCATTTCGTTATGTTCACTGCGGTATACTACGGCACGCGCGGCTAACAATCATACGGCACTGCGGAGAGACTTTTTGAACACCCCGTATGAATACTGTAACTATTACCAGAATCATTAACAAACGCCTTAACGAATTGAGGGATATGACAGGAAGGGTCATTCAAAGCAAACAGTCTAGAAAAAACGCTGGCTCTCAAATGCGTACCTAAAGAGCTATGAACATTTAATCATCTTCGATACTGCGAAGCAAATCATTTCTCCTACAAGATATTTGCTTTCGATATTTTGAGAGGTGGAATATGTGCTAAAATGAGAAAAAAATGTCCAGTAAACATGGTCTCTACAATGCATATCTTAAGAGCTATGACCTTTTGTTCATCTTCACAGCTGTGAAAAACATCTCTTCCACTAAAAAAAGTACTCGTGGCCCTTAAGGTATCCATTTTACAGCCCATGTTAACTACGCTATTTTTTCTTGTCTTGGTACATATTACCTCCTCCCAAAACGTGGAAAGTAAAGAGTTTACAGTAGAAGATATTAGTTTCACAGCACCGAAGTTGAAGAAACGCTCATAACTCTTAAGTGCATTTCAAAGCCCATGTTTACTACATGTTTACTCGGGTCCCGAGTTCGAGTTTCGGCCCGACAGACAGTTGTAATCTGCCAGGAAGTTTCATGTCAGCGCACACTCCGCTGCAAAGTGAAAATCTCATTCTGGATTATCAAAACGGGTGTTAGACAGGGATGTAGTCTCTCGCCACTACTGTTAAAGGTATACGTCGAAGGTGGAACGGCGAGCCGGCCGGTGTGACCGAGCGGTTCTAGGCCCTTCAGTCTGGAATCGCGTGACCGCTACGGTCGCAGGTTCGAGTGTGATGTCCTTAGGTTAGTTAGGTTTAAGTAGATCTAAGTTCTAGGGGACTGATGACCTCAGATGTTAAGTCCCATAGTGCTCAGAGCTATTTGAACCATTTTTTGGAACGGCGAAGATAACACTATGTTGCAAGATTGGAATTAAAATTCACGTTTAAAGGATGTCTTTGATAGTATTCACTGACGATATTGCCATCCTCAGTTAAAGTGAGTAAGAATTACAGGATGTCTTGAATGAAATGAAGTCTAATGAGTACGGAATTTGGACTGAGGGTAAACTGAGAAAGCAGAAAATTATGAGGGCTAGCATAAATGTGATTAGCATAAAACTAACATTAAAATTGTTAACTATGAAGTAGGTGAAGTGAAAGATCCGCGTGGTGGCGCGGCTCCTTTGCGTCCTTTTTACCAGCAACTACCTGAGAACTCGTTGCAGCTGATCGCCGGTAGGAAAGCCGAGCAGAAACCTACCGTGTGCATCTCGCACCAGGCTCCATACAACGTAACTGTTCTACGAATCGGGAAAAGGTATTAATTTTGAATGAAAGGTGGAAATACTGGCAAAACTTCGGTATATTCCGAAGTTGAGAATTACACGTTCACTGCCAAGCCCGTGCTAATCCTAACACAGCCATGCACAAATCCTTTCATTCACGTTAGCACGTTTGTGGTAACGTATTTCCCAAAATCTGAACAGCTACTAAACACGGATTGTTCTTTAATGAAAATGCTCGCCATACTATTAAGTTTATCAATGGCTAAAGCAATCCAGTTTTTAGTCATCAATCTGTTCAATATGCCACGCGGAATTACTGTGTTTACGCACATACAAAATTACTTCAAAAGTCCGTACTTTCTATAAAAAACACGCGGAATAAATATGCCTTAACTTTAAAGAACTTTTGAGGCGTGTCGCACATCTAAAACCGGCAAACTATAACTTCCTTCGGAGCTCATACTACAGACGACCGTACCAGAAAGGCTGGGCTCCGACTACTTAAACTGCTCTAAGCATTCTCTATCTCCAAGAGAAAAGACGCGTGAAGAACACTCCGTTCTGATTGGTCAGTTTTCTTTAAGGCCAATAGAAAAACATTATTCTCTCGCGTTCGTCCGCGCTTTTCATGATTAACCAATCAAGAAATAACACACTTTCGAACTGTACTTTTTCCCGAAATAAATATTTAACATTCTGATATTTCGTTTATACTTTACGTTTTTAGCTAGTTTCATTCGCACTCGAGTTACCTTTCCTTTTACCATAAACTTACTTACCGTATTATGATACAAAATTCCGCGTCGTCTGCATTCATACTGTAGAACAACGATCTACATATTTGCTTTAGACCACATTCACACAACTAAAACAGCATATACAAAACTGTACACACATAAATAAACAAAAAAAAACTTCAAGAAATAAACTGAACAGTTCACAAAAACACTCTCTTGACCTGTTTCTTGAATCCCTCTGTGCACTAAACATTTATTTTTTTCGTTTATTACCTTTATGTTGTAATTTCATGTACTGACACGTTCCATGACCTCGGAGATTCGCTCCTCAATTTGGTCCTACGGAGCTTGACGTTGGTTGGTTGGCATTGTTGAAATATTCGCTATTGTAGTGTTGGGCAGTTGTATGTGAACAGCGCGTAGCGCTGCGCAGTTGGAGGCAGTGTTGCCAATTTAGCGATTTTGTCGCTAGAAATGGCGACTTTTGCCTTCGTCTTAGCGACAAAAAAAACTTTTTAGCGAAAAAAATTATTTAGCGACTTATCTGGCGACTTTTGGAGTACTGACGACTTTTGAAGTACAAATCAAAACTATTCTGGGCCAGTATTTTCATTAACAAAACTAAGATTTTATCTATAGAATGGGTACTACACTGACTTTGTTCTAGATTTACTAAGCTAAATTAAGTTCTTAGTAGATCATGTAGCATTTAGTAAACCTGAATGTGGGAATTGCCTACAGAGTAAGAAAACCTTGACTATAGAACAATTCATTATTCATTACCCACTAGCCTGTTATCGTCGATAGCGTATCGATCTATAATTCTTCAACTTTTGAACTCCCTTTATTTTTCGAATTGACATAAAACATACGTAATATTAAGTACAATAAAATACATTTCTGTCCAGCAACCTCTAATTTTTCGAAATGTTAAGTCGCAGTCAAATTATTACCGCATGCACAGTGGTAACGCAAGAACAATTCGGTGGGTTATCTTACACATTATTACGTTTTAAACAATGAACAATAGGACTGATATCGGGTTATCGAGTGGGTAGATTGGTTCATGACCTCTAGTTCGCCTGAGTTTTAATGTATTTTCAGTGATTATAAATTGGTCAAACTTATGTTGTGGTGGCTTACATAATGGATTTACCGCAGAAGAAGAAGCAGTATGCTCAAAACTATCGGGATGCGTGGGAAGCAGAACCTGAATTCAATGGGTGGCTGAAACCAGTCGTTGGAGACTTATCCAAGGCAAGATGTCAGGTATGTGCAACAGAGTTTTATGCTAAATTGTGTGATATTAGGAAGCATTCAAAAACTATTAAGCATAAACAAAAAATTGATTTAAAAAAAACACACAAACTATATTAACTGTGAAAATTGTTCCGAAAACTACAGTTAGAATAGCAGGCAGAGCGGAGGGCGCCCTTTCTTTATTTATTGCTGAACATTGTTCTGTTTTAGCAGTACATCATTTAAGAATACTGTGCAAGGTGTTTTCCGGTCATGAGGGCGCTAAAAACATGCAATTACATTGTACAAAGCGCACTAACATTATAACTTAAGTTTTGGCTCCATATTTTACACAATCATAGGTTGAAGATATAGGTAACCAAAAATACAGTGTACTAATAGATGAATCCACAGACGTATCAATATCTAAAATGCTCGGTATCGTTATAGGTACTATACTGTAAACAAACAAGCCATTAGATCAGAATTTCTCAAACTCGCTGTAGTAGAAACTGCAGATGTAAGAAATCTGGCTGCTGTTCTTGTGAATTCTTTGAAAGATCTCAAACTTCCAATCGCTAATATGGTAGGAATTGGCACAGATAATGCTTCTGCAATGGCTGGAATAAACAATGGGCTTTTCGAACAACTCAAGAGAGAATATGGTTTGAAGCATTTGTTATTGATCCGTTGCATTTGTCACACTCTTCAGCTTGCAGTTTCGCACGCCTCAGTGAATACCATACCTAGAAACATAGAGTTTCTTGTACGGGAAACCTACAATTGGTTCTCCATTTCACCCAAAAGATAATAGGAATATAAAATGGTTTATGAGACAATAAATTGTGGAAAACAGCCACTAAAAATTTTGAAGGTCTGTGCAACACGTTGGCTTTCAATTGAACCAGCAATACAAAGAATTCTGGAGCAGTGGGAAGAACTAAAGCTACATTTTTCACTTGCCATGGTTCAAGACAATTGTTACACTGCCGATCTTTTGTACAAGATGTATTATGACGACTCAAATCATCTTTACATGTTTTCCCTTAACATGCTTTAAAAAACGTACAAATAGCAATAAAAGCTTTTGAAGGAGAAGACACTGACCCCACTAAATTACTAGATACACTTGTATTTCTCATGCAGTCACTCGGCCAAAACATAGTTTTTCCAACTGTTGATTTGTTGACAACACCAGTTCCAAGGGAATGTATGTACGCAAATCCGAATCTTGGTTTTATGTTTGAACAGAAATTGTTTGGGTCAAGTTTGTCTGAAGAAAATAAAGTTTATTTGAGGAAGAGATGCATTCAGCTTAGTCTGAAACTCATAAAAGAAATTCAACAAAGACTGCCAAGTAACGTTACGATCCTGAAAAAAATGTCAATGCTGAATGTTGAAGAAACACCAAACGTGAATAAAAATAATGCTGTAGCGGATGTAGCCAAAGAATTGGGTTTTAGTGGCGATTTCATAGACGGTATGCTGCAAGAATGGCGTGATATCAACTTCATTAGGTGGAATAACACTACTAACTCTGTTCGATTTTAGAGTGAGGTTTTGCAGTATAAAAATGCCGCAGGGGAAATCCTTTTTCTTTGATTTCACAGCTGGCAATGACTGTTCTATGCCTACCGCATTCAAATGCAGAAGTGGAAAGAATATTCAGTTCTACGAACATTGTAAAAACAAAACAACGCAACAGATTATCGTTAAAGACAATTAATGCTTTGATCACATTGAAAGACCAGCTGAAGAAACAAAATAAAGATTGTGCATCTTTTGACATACCGTCAGACGTATTGGAGCTTATTGGAACGAACAAAAGTTACTCTTTTGCGACAAAACCAGCCGAACTGCATCATCATTTTTTGAGCGACGTTCAACCCTCTACATCAACTACAGTTCTGTCAGAGCATGAAACAGAAGCGTTATTCGATCTTCTGAGTGACGACGATGAATAGCTCACATACCGGTACGTATATATTTTATAACCTAATTTGAGTTCTTGCTTTCTTTTGTTACAAATATAGTTGTGTATTTCTAGTACATTTGACTGCTGTGATTGAAACAACAATTTATATGTTGCGTCAATCATGATTGATAACATGTTTAATCAAACGTCAGCGTATTTTATATGTATGTTGTTGCAAGCGATGCGTCATTTAATTAAGACAATATATCAATTACGTATGAGACAGTTTTTATTAATATTTTATTCCCCCCGCCCCCCACTGGCTTATTGCACCATTCAAAGCACGAAATTTTCAGTACACCCCTAGTAAAATCAGTTTTAGCGACTTTCTAGCGACTTTTGATATTGAATCTAGCGACTCGGGTTTGTTAGAGTTGGCAACACTGGTTGGAGGTGAGCCGCCAGCAGTGGTGGATGTAGGGAGAGAGATGGCGGAGTTTTGAGAGCGGATGATCTGGACGTGTGTCCATCAGAGACAGTAAATTTGTAAGACTGGATGTCATGAACTGAAATATATATTATGACTTTTGAACTCTATTAAGGTAAATACATTGTTTGTTGTCTATCAAAATCTTTCATTTGCTAACTATGCCTATCAGTAGTTAGTGCCTTCAGTAGTTAGAATCCTTTATTTAGCTGGCAGTATTGGCACTCGCTGTATTGCAGCAGTTTGAGTAATGAAGATTTTTGTGAGGTAAGTGATTCATGAAAGGTATAGGTTATTGTTAGTCAGGGCCAATCTTTTGTAGGGATTATTGAAAGTCAGATTGCGTTGTCCTAAAAATACTGTGTGTCAGTTTATTGATGATCTCAATAACTAAATAGAGAAATGTCTGTGCACGCTCAGTTTTGCTCAGCTGTTTGAAAATCAAATAACGTAAGGCGTTTATCAGCACAATCATTCACAAATTTCTCAAAGGGGATGTTTCAAACTACGTACTCAACTGAACCCGCTTCAGACCATCTGTCACTGTGCACACGAGTTATTCTCCCGATACAAAGGCTCTAGACAGGAGCGATATAAGGTGCCTAGCCTCAACAGTGCTATCTTAGAAGTGAAATAATGCATGACGGACGAAACAATGAGGACATAAAAAGCAGACCAACACAGGCAAAGAGGGAATTTGGGGCCGTAACATGTCAACTAGTATCAAACATCGGCCTTAATTCGAGGAATATAATTCCGAGAATACGCGTTTGGAGCACAGTGTTGTGGGAAATGAATCGCAGACTGTAGGAAAATTTAAAAATTAAAATGTGACGTTGTATAGAGACGCTGGATATCAGATGCACTGATGAGATAAGAAATGTGGTCCTCCGCATAATCAACGAATAAAGGAACGCGTGGCGAGCATTGACAAAAAGAGGGTACAGGGTCATAGAACGTAGGTTAAGACAAGGAATAACTTCAATGGTTCTAGAGGTAGCTCTAGAGGGTAAAGAGTGTAAAGAAATTCAGAGATTGGAATGCATCCAAAAAATAATTGGTTTGTTTTGGTTTATTTGTCCACATTTAACATAAACACTGTGCTGATGTCAGACTTACACTGATGAACCAAAACATTATGACAACTCCCACGGCGACGTTGGACGACGCCTAGTGGCGTTGTGGGCACATGACGCGGTAACAAAAGTATGTAAGCGAAGCAGACACGGACGGTGAATGATATAATCCATTGAGATAAGCGGCTTTGACAAAGAGCAGACTATTATTACGCGAAGCATCTGAATGAGTATCCCGGAAACGTCGAAGACGGTCGAATGTTCGTGTTGTAATCTTGAAAGCATCAACGGAAAGAGGTATAAGGACTATGAAACTGTCACTAGGCGCTAAATGGTTCGACGTCCACGACTCTTCACAGAAAATGGGATTCGGAGGCTTGTCTGCTCTGCAAAGTAGGATAAGTGGTGATCTGTGGCATCTCTGCCGAAAGAGCATAATGTTGCTGCACGCGCCGGTGTTTCGTAGCACACTGTTCATCGCACATTGTTGAACACAGAGGTCCGCAGCAGACCATCCCCACGTGTTCGCATGTTGATCCAACGACATCGTCAATTACGATTGCAGGACGCACAGGACGATCGAGAATCGACGGTCGATCAATGGAAACGTGTCTGCTCTTCGGATAAATCACACTTTTGCTCCACTAGATCGCTGGTCGCCTCCACAGAACGGCGGCTCAAAACGTGCAGCGCACCAGGGACTCAAGCTGGTGGGAGCAGCATTATGTTGTAGGAGACATTCTCCAGCACTTGCATGGGAACTGTGGTAGTAATTGAAGAAACGTTCACCGCTGCGAACCACCTGCATCCCTTCATGTTTGATATCATATCTGACGGCGATGTCAAGTTTCAGCTGTATAATTGTCCGTGTCTCGGAGCCAGATCCGTGCTGCAGTAGTTTGAGGAGCATTATAGTGGACTCATGCTGCCGTCTCGGCGACCTATCTGGATCGCTATCGGGAGCCATCATCGCGTAAGTATATCAGCTGCCTGTTGTTTACGCGAATTACATGATCTGTGCGTATACATCTAAGGTCACATATCTCCACAAACCTACCAACAAATTGTTGGATTCCTGATACGCAGAATCAGTGACATATTTCGTTCCAAAGACGGGTCATAGTGATTTGGCTCATCAGTATGTACAGGGTGTTACAAATAGATACGGCCAAACTTTCAGGAAACATTCCTCACACACAAATAAAGAAAAGATGTTATGTGGACATGTGTCTGGAAACGCTTAATTTCCATGTTAGAGCTCATTTTAGTTTCGTCAGTATGTACTGTACTTCCTCGCTTCACCACCAGTTGGCCAATTGAAGGAAGGTAATGTTGACTTCGGTGCTTGTGTTGACATGCGACTCATTGCTCTACAGTACTAGCATCAAGCACATCAGTACGTAGCATCAACAGGTTAGTGTTCATCACGAACGTGGTTTTGCAGTCAGTGCAATGTTTACAAATGCGGCGTTGGCAGATGCCCATTTGATGTATGGATTAGCACGGAGCAATAGCCGCGGCGCGGTACGTTTGTATCGAGTCAGATTTCCAGAACGAAGGTGTCCCGACAGGAAGATGTTCGAAGCAATTGATCGGCGTCTTAGGGAGCACGGAACATTCCAGCCTATGACTCGCGACTGGGGAAGACCTAGAACGACGAGGACACCTGCAATGGACGAGGCAATTCTTCGTGCAGTTGACGATAACCCTAATGTCAGCGTCAGAGAAGTTGCTGCTGAACAAGGTAACGTTGACCACGTCACTGTATGGAGAGTGCTACGGGAGAACCACTTGTTTCCGTACCATGTACAGCGTGTGCAGGCACTATCAGCAGCTGATTGGCCTCCACGGGTTCACTTCTGCGAATGGTTCATCCAACAATGTGTCAATCCTCATTTCAGTGCAAACGTTCTCTTTACAGATGAGGCGTCATTCCAACGTGATCAAATTGTACATTTTCACAATCAACATGTGTGGACTGACGAGAATCCGCACGCAATTGTGCAATCACGTCATCAACACAGATTTTCTGTGAATGTTTGGGCAGGCATTGTTGGTGACGTCTTGATTGGGTCCCACGTTCTTCCACCTACGCTCAATGGAGCACGTTGTCATGATTTCATACGGGATACTTTACCTGTGCTGTACGACACAACGTCACAACATGTGGTTCATGCACGATGGAGGTCCTGCACATTTCAGTCGAAGTGTTCGTACGCTTCTCAACAACAGATTCGGTGACCAATGGATTGGTAGAGGTGGACCAATTCCATGGCCTCCACGTTCACCTGACCTCAACCCTCTTGACTTTCATTTATGGGGGCATTTGAAAGCTCTTGTCTACGCAACCCCGGTACCAAATGTAGAGACTCTTCGTGCTCGTATTGTGGACGGCTGTGATATAATACGCCATTCTCCAGGGCTGCATCAGCGCATCAGGGATTCCATACGACGGAGGGTGGATGCATGTATCCTCGCTAACGGAGGACATTTTGAACATTCCCTGAAACAAGGTGTTTGAAGTCACGCTGGTACGTTCTGTTGCTGTGTGTTTCCATTCCATGATTAATGTGATTTGAAGAGAAGTAATAAAATGAGCTCTAACATGGAAAGTAAGCGTTTCCGGACACATGTCCACATAACATATTTTCTTTCTTTGTGTGTGAGGAATGTTTCCTGAAAGTTTGGCCGTACCCCTTTGTAACACCCTGTATACACAATAAACAACATTAACATACAGGCGATTCTTGTTAATCACGCGCTGAATTCACGAATTAGCATGTAACCACATAAAGTGCCATTACTTCCTTCGAACCAGTGCCTTCATGTGTCTTACAAGGTCAGCGCCTGCTGCTTTACTTGTGTTGTCGGTATGGTCTGCGCAGATATTTTTTTGTTTTTCATTAATCAGATTATTATGTTGCTCATAAATATAAACGTGGCCTTTTCCGAATGCACTTCTGATCAAAAAGCGATTTTGGTAGGTGGAGTCCAAAGTTTTCGTTATCATGCAGCTCTTTTGGCAATATTTGCATTGGAACTTTCATTCCCTTATACATATTTTTTTTATATCTAACCGAGGAGTGAAATGCTAATTTTCAAATATTTAGATGTAAAGATTTGTTCATATAGCGAAATATTTTCTTGCAAATTCTCACCACCTATTTCACTCCATAAGGGGTTGAATTTCCAAAAACAGTGAAACATGTTTTTTTTTTTTTAATTTCTAAGAGAGAAGCCGAATACAAATTTTCATGGATTTAGTTTTGAACATGTTTTGATTATAAAATAATTTCACAAAATGTTTCACTTCCTATATCGTTTCCTCAGGAGGTGAATTTCCGAAAGCACTGAAACAAGTACTTTTTTAATTTCTAACTGAGAAGTAAAATAACAATTTTCATAAATATAACTTTAAAAATGCTTTAGGAATTTCTTTTAATAATGAATTATTTCAAAAAACTTTCATTCACTATTTTACCCTCTTAGTGGTTGAATTTTCGAAAATGCTGAAACACGTATGTTTTTTTATTTCCAACCGAGAAGTCAAATACCAGTTTTCACGGATGTAGCTTTAAGAATGCTTAAGTAGTTCTTTAATTCTGAATTATTTCCAAGAAAACGTTTCATCCAATATTTTACCCCATTAGTGGCTGAATTTCTAAAAACGTATGAAACAAGTATTTTCCTTAATTTCTGACTGAGAAATCAAATACCAACTTTCGTAGTTCTATCTTAAATATTGTCTTAATAACGACATATTTTCAAAAAGCATTTTGTCCTCTATTTCATCCCCTTTAGAAGCGAAATTTCGAACAATCCCTTCTTCAACGATACCTGCGGTATAAAATCGACACCCTCTCCAAATTTCAGGTTTTTGTCCTTAGCGGTTTGGACTGGTGAGGATGAGTCAGTGTGGGAATCATTTAGTCGGAACATTGCCTTTTATACAGACGTCAAAAAAAGTTTTACATCACCCTGTTTCCAGAATTCCTGAAGACAGACGTTGACTGCGCCTACTGTATCACAGACACAGCTCCTTTGACTGTTCAGAGATGAGATGTCACTAAACCTGCTCAAAGATGTAAACAACCATGCATGAGCAGCGCCTATTAGACGTAGGGGGTCCGACAGCCGATCAGTACCTGTCTTTCCACCAGGAAGGAGGTACACGGCTGGTATTGTCTGTGGTTCACACATGCCTAGACGGTCAATATCGCGGTTAGATCGCGTCCGCATTGTTACTTTGTACCAGGAAGGGCTCTCAACAAGGGAAGTGTCCAGGCGTCTCAGAGTGAACCAAAGCGATGTTGTTCGGACATGGAGGAGATATAGAGAGATAGGAACTGTCTATGAAAAGCCTCGCTCAGGCCGCCCAAGGGCTACTCGTGCAGTGAATGACCGCAACCTACGGATTATGGCTCGGAGGATCCCTGACAGCAACGCCACCATGTTCAACAATGCTTTTCGTGCAGCCACAGGACGTCATGTTACGACTCAAACTGTGCGCAGTAGGCTGCATTATGTGCAACTTTACTCCCGACGTCCACGGCGAGGTCAATATTTGCAACCACTGCACCATGCAGCGCGGTGCAGATGGGCCCAACAACATACCGAATGGACCGCTCAGGATTGGCATCACGTTCTCTTCACCGATGAGTGTCGCATATGCCTTCAACCAGACAATCGCCGGAGACGTGTTTGGAGGCAACCCGGCGAAGCTGAACGCCTATGACACTGTCCAGCGAGTGCAGCAAGGTGGAGGTTCCCTGCCTTTTTGGGGTGGCATTATGTGGGGCCGACGTACGCCGCTGGTGGTCTTGGAAGGCTCCGTAACGGCTGTACGATACGTGAATACCATCCCCCGACCGAAGTCAACCATATCAGCAGCTTATTGACGAGGCATTCGTCTTCATGGAAGACAATTCGCGCGCCCATCGTGCACATCTTGTGAATGAATTCCTTCAGGATAACGATATCGCTCGACTAGAGTGGCCAGCATGTTCTCCAGTCATGAATCCTATAGAACATACCTGGGACAGAGCGAAAAGGGCTGTTTACGGATGACGTGACCCAACAACCACTCTGAGGGATCTACTCCGAATAGCCCGAGTGGAACAGTCTGGCCAACAGTGCCTTGATGAACTTGTGGATAGTACGCCACGACGAATACAGGCATGCATCAATGCAAGGGAGCGTGCTGCTGGGTACTAGAGGTATCGGCGTGTACAGCAATTTGGACCACCACCTCTGAAGGTTTCGCTGTATGGAGGTACAACATGCAACATGTGGTTTTCATGAGCAATAAAAAGGGTGGAAATGATGTTTATGTTGATCTCTATTCCAATTTTCTGTACAGGTTCCGGAACTCTGGAAATGAAGTGACGTAAAACTTTTTTTGATGTATGTATATAGAGAGTATGGTGTTAAAAACTGCATAGAAAACTAGAAAAGAAAACATGACCGACAAGCCTGTAGCAAACCTTCCACTACCTTCCGTCTACAAAGAGTGCACAGCAGATGGCCACATCCGTTGCCGATATTAGCGCAATTCGTATCGAATCGTCATTCCTCTTCTCACCCTTCCCACCTATGCCGTTGCGCCTTAGAAAATATTAATTGCACGGTTATTTATGAAATTCTGAAATATGCTTATTTATTTACAACAAATACAGTCTAAGACTGTAAATTAGACATGTTTCATAAAGTAATAATTTTACTTACGCAGTGAAGAACCTTATTCATTGAACATGGTAGGTATGGTCTATTTCTTAGGTCGTACTTGGTTCATAATAAATTACTGTAGGGGGTTTCCATTACGGATTCCAAGGTATTTTCCACGAAAAAGGAAAATATATCTTTTCTATATCACCATCATTACTCAAACGAAATACTTAATCAGAAAATCTAGGGCTACAAATTTTATCAGAGTACATTTTGATAATACTTAATTTCAAAGGTTCGAAGTTCGTTATCATCGTGTGAAAAAGAAGACATTTGAATATATAGTAGAATTTACGTGAGGAGTGCCACAAGCGTTCTGAGCCGGTGGGTTTCTGGCGCCAAGCGATATCGATTCTTAGTTCCTTCTTTGATCGTTGTCCCTGTGCCTTGTTCTCTTTGCGTCTTTGAGGCAGGCTATCTGTGGGGAGCGCCATCGCAAGTCGAGGAGAGGGGTCCGCGCATGAGCCGAGTGAGCCTGTGACGTGACGTGACGTGACGTGACGTGCCTTCGATGTTGTCGTTGTGGGGAGTTGGCGACACGGTGTCACGTGCCGTGAGGAGCAGTTGAGTGGGAGCAATGAAGAAGCATGAGCCGCTGCCGGAGGGTACACACCTGGAAATGGAAAAAAGAACACATTGACACCGGTGTGTCAGACCCACCATACTTGCTCCGGACACTGCGAGAGGGCTGTACAAGCAATGATCACACGCACGGCACAGCGGACACACCAGGAACCGCGGTGTTGGCCGTCGAATGGCGCTAGCTGCGCAGCATTTGTGCACCGCCGCCGTCAGTGTCAGCCAGTTTGCCGTGGCATACGGAGCTCCATCGCAGTCTTTAACACTGGTAGCATGCCGCGACAGCGTGGACGTGAACCGTATGTGCAGTTGACGGACTTTGAGCGAGGGCGTATAGTGGGCATGCGGGAGGCCGGGTGGACGTACCGCCGAATTGCTCAACACGTGGGGCGTGAGGTCTCCACAGTACATCGATGTTGTCGCCAGTGGTCGGCGGAAGGTGCACGTGCCCGTCGACCTGGGACCGGACCGCAGCGACGCATGGATGCACGCCAAGACCGTAGGATCCTACGCAGTGCCGTAGGGGACCGCACCGCCACTTCCCAGCAAATTAGGGACACTGTTGCTCCTGGGGTATCGGCGAGGACCATTCGCAACCGTCTCCATGAAGCTGGGCTACGGTCCCGCACACCGTTAGGCCGTCTTCCGCTCACGCCCCAACATCGTGCAGCCCGCTTCCAGTGGTGTCGCGACAGGCGTGAATGGAGGGACGAATGGAGACGTGTCGTCTTCAGCGATGAGAGTCGCTTCTGCCTTGGTGCCAATGATGGTCGTATGCGTGTTTGGCGCCGTGCAGGTGAGCGCCACAATCAGGACTGCATACGACCGAGGCACACAGGGCCAACACCCGGCATCATGGTGTGGGGAGCGATCTCCTACACTGGCCGTACACCACTGGTGATCGTCGAGCGGACACTGAATAGTGCACGGTACATCCAAACCGTCATCGAACCCATCGTTCTACCATTCCTAGACCGGCAAGGGAACTTGCTGTTCCAACAGGACAATGCACGTCCGCATGTATCCCGTGCCACCCAACGTGCTCTAGAAGGTGTAAGTCAACTACCCTGGCCAGCAAGGTAACCGGATCTGTCCCCCATTGAGCATGTTTGGGACTGGATGAAGCGTCGTCTCACGCGGTCTGCACGTCCAGCACGAACGCTGGTCCAACTGAGGCGCCAGGTGGAAATGGCATGGCAAGCCGTTCCACAGGACTACATCCAGCATCTCTACGATCGTCTCCATGGGAGAATAGCAGCCTGCATTGCTGCGAAAGGTGCATATACACTGTACTAGTGCCGACATTGTGCATGCTCTGTTGCCTGTGTCTATGTGCCTGTGGTTCTGTCAGTGTGATCATGTGATGTATCTGACCCCAGGAATGTGTCAATAAAGTTTCCCCTTCCTGGGACAATGAATTCACAGTGTTCTTATTTCAATTTCCAGGAGTGTATTAAAGTCGTATTGACACGCCTGGCCAGTGGCGACCAGTGTTTGCTAATGCCTCCAGAGCTATGTGGATGGATGGCGTGTGAATTGCACATGAAGGAAAAAAAAATTAATCGCCAAGCTTTCGTGGTGGGTTCCTCCTTCTATATATAGTGAATATTATTGCGTACTTAAGGACTGTTGACTGTTGCAGTTGCTCGTGCTAGTCGCCAGTAAAACATTCACTGCAGTGGTGGCGAGGCGAGTTATGTTCTGGAACGGCCATGAAATTATGTTGCTTAAGTGGCTAGAAATAGCGCCTCGCATTCGTAAGTTTGGACTTGGTGCTTAGTGGCACGCTGAAGGAAGCTGGTTCACTCGAACGTCGTTTCTTAATTTAGTTACAGATTTAGAATTTTCTGGTTTTACGAATCAGTGGTAGTTGTTTCTTAATAATTTATTGTGTTTATTGAAGTGATATTAGTTCCTAATGCAATTTCAAATACCCATCTGAAGGTTGATTGTCACGTTAGGTACTGCACGTTTGATTTATGTGGTGTCAGCCATTGAGCAAAGACAGATTGCCTTAAGTCATTGCGTGCGGACTGGCACATCTTTTCACGTGGTCTCTAGATTTCTTTTTGTTTTTATCAGAGGAAACTAAGCTCCTTAATTCAGTTCATTGGTTAACTTGTAATGTGTTTATATTAGGGTATTGCTTTTCTATGTATTTGTGTAACTTTTATATACTACAGTGTGCCTGCCGCTCATGTTTTCCAGTTTTCAGAAACGTGTATAGTGGTCGACGCGAGCAAACCTCGCCCCGCAAGCTTGCAGTGTGACAGAAATCTCAGGATTTGAACTCAAGGTCGTCCGGACCCCATTAACGCGCGATTTCCCTATTCCATTCAACGAGAGGCTTGTTTTAGGCAGAAGATTTCCTACTGCCCAAAGTTTAGTATAAGTTCACCGTTTCGATCGTGTGTTTGTGAAATCGTAATAGATAAACGTTTGCTCGCGTTCATCAAACAGACGTTTTGCATAAAGTTTAGAATCTTCCGGACGTTTGAGTGTAGTAGAATGGTAAGTGTAAACGGAACTATTAAGAGTACCCTTCGGGTCAGATAGCATGAAATCAATTTTATCTTTTCAGTAAGTGTAAAACTGAGTGAGAAAGGCGATGGCCGACATTGTAAACATTTGGTTATCTGTTGTTACCGGCACGTAAAGGGGCCGTTGTCACAGGTGTGACAGTATTGCAAATACTAATTGTGGATAGGGCCTCCATATGCAAATGTTGTTAATTGATAATTACTGCTGATGAATTCATGTGTATGTGTAATCAATAAAGAAGTGTTGCGACTACAAACTGGTTGCGTTACTGGTACACAAGGTTCGTGTGCAACCGCCACACCACGTTCTAGTACTTAAATGAATATGGCGGATACTGATTTTTCTCCTCACACCCATCCTCCATATGTCGAGTTAAGTTCGTGTACTGTACATCTCCATGTAAAAGTTTCGGTTATGTCAATGGCTTGACTTGAGTCACGCTTCTACATTCAAGGTTGTGTTGCAGATGTCACAGACGTAGTACTGCCCTATTGCTATTAGGTTTCTTGGGGTCTTTTATGAATTTTAATATTATGGCAACATTTGTCTTGTACTGCTGAAGCCCACCAGATGCGGCTTCCTGCGTGGGCGTAGGTGTGGTCTCGTTGTGCGCTGGGGACGCTAATGAAACGTCATTCAATGAATAGTCATTTATTTCCAAGAGTTTTACAAGCATTCTGTGTTCTTCCCAGTGCGCACCAGCAGAGGTCGTACTATGCCCACGTTGCATGGAGGCACGGGGTAGCGTGTCAGCCCCCGACAAGGAATATGCTGGCACGGCCCCTGCGTTGTCTGTGGTCTGTGCGACGGCCTCGTCATAGAAAGGTATGGTGTCCTGTGCGTCTCTGCAGCCTGGCGTGGCTATGGAAGTACGTTGGAGCATCACCACTCTCATTCATTGAGCTGCACTTAGACCAGAGATCTGCAAGCACCTGTTGTCGATTGTATGATGGCGTATATGCGGAAGACCCAACAGTGACACGGAGTACAGACTGAGGGACAGTCCCAGCATTCAGCTCATAATCCAGTACTTTTACCGTCCACTAGTGGCGGCAGAGGCACCCTGCTCCCAACCTGAGCAGCTAATAGACGGGCAAATCAGTTCTTCATTCATGGATGACTGGCCTGGGCCTTATCTTTGAGTAGTCAAAGGCCGGCACGAATCCAGCTCTCAGAGTTGGTTCCCTTCTCAGCCGGACGGCTGTGGACCCATAACAGTAGACTCAAAGCTGGTTGGTAACTCTTCATTGTCTTCACCAGGTTGTCCTGCAACTAGTAGAGCTGGCCTTCCCCAGCATCAGTGTTGCAGATGGAGTGAACAGACTCTAAGAGTGTTCGGAAGTGAGGCGAGGGTTTTAGAGCGCTCGATTGCGTGATGCCAACTTAGGGGGTGACCGAATCATACTCCCATTTCTCGAGCCTGTCAGCACTCTTGACTAGCGTAATGTTTTACATTTCAGAGCTACCGAACGTTCCTGTACCCAAAATTTGCAGCCTGAAAGGCGTTCTTCTGTCGTCTGTACCTACTACACGTAGCCCCATTGACGGAATAGTGTTATGTCTGCTCTGTTCTGTTGTCTAGGTCCCAAATCAGTTAGCTCCCCGCTAGTTTGGACTTCCGATTCGTGTGAGAGCTGACATTGGTTATGCCACCGTTGCATACTCGAGAGATGGGCTCCACTTAGTCAGTTGCAACAAAATTTTATCCATCGCTTAGTTACTATTCTGCTGTGCGCCAGTGCTGTTCTTTAAGAATGTCATTACCTAATAAAGTTATCATGTAATTAGATACGTTACCTTAGGTGTACACTCTAATGTAGTTTGTCATTTCATTCAGTAGTTACTCTATTCCACAAATTTGGATGCATTCAACACTTTTTCCAGTGCGTTTTTCGTTATTTTTATGTCATCACAGTGTTTCCTGCATTAAATTGTTATCTATAAATTTTATTGGTCTTACTGAGCAATTTTTCCTACGGTAGTATTTGGGTCTAGGCTGTGGAAGGTTTGAATGGGTTAGGCAGATAATCCTATAAAATTGATGATCTACTGCTGTAGTAAGATTACTGACTTGGTTGGTTCAGTAGTACACACGAAACAAGTATTATGACACTAAAGTAAAAGCGTTTTGATGTATTTATTTAGTTCTCATTTTTCTTCGGTTCTGTGGTGTCACATAAGCTCAAGCTACTCGTTCATAGAACGAAACACTATATAACTCACACAAAGCTTCTAAAATAAATTATAAAAGATAGTAAATTAAAAACACATGAACATAACTACAATAAATACAATTAAATCACATATTATAGTAAATGTTGTAAATTACAGCGAGGAACGCCTGTACAGAATAAAAGGAGAATGTCACAAGGAAACATTCAATTCAGAACTTAACATCCCGTTTTTATCACTCATATGTTTTAGTTTCGAAGAAAGCATATTTAGAATGAAACTGGTAGAATAGTGCACACCACTCAGTGTACTCTTGAAGGAAGTGTTAGCTAAACGTAAATCACTTATTTGTCAGGTGTTGGAGTGAATGCTCCCGGTCTTTTCGATTGGTCAATATACCATGGGAGAGAGGGGTGCCAAAGTTAAGAGTGCCGAGATGCTTGAGCAACGGCCTGTACAAGATTCTTTTTATGAATGCGCAAGTTTACATCCTGTTATTACGGTTCATCCATCCTCGGAATCGAGAATATCGACGATTTTTGCCTGTTATCGATATCGATACTGAGAAGATATTGGCTTCAGGAATTCTATGACTTTTGTGATCAATTGCAAAATAATTTCTTCCTTTAATTGTGCTGTGAAACCTTGCTTATTGCCACATTTCATGATTCTTGGTCATACCCTATAGGTTTTCAAGAGTAAATCTGTGAATCTCAAAATAATATGTGATGTAAATGGCCGCATCTTTTCATTGCAGTAAATTATAAGTTAAAGTTTTTTACCCTGCCAAGGGATCATGGACTTTGGAATGTGACATCAGTTTCAACTTAGTACTTGTACCTGTTCCTGAGAAAGAGGTGTCTTAACAAACGGACAGACAGTCGGATAACTCGAGGCAAAAAATAAATAAATAAATAAACATGTGACATAAGTACAAATTAACAATTTTCCGATTTTTCTGTTTACTTGTACTGTGAAACCTTGCTTCTGACCCAATTACGTGATTCTAGCTCAACAGAAAGTACCCTGCAGATTTAGATGAGAAGCCTAAAATTCTCGAAATCAGTTTTCTTGGCGGTTGAGTGTTGCGTCTTCCTGTTCACATATGTTCTAGTCGTGCCCTACACACCCTGCCAATTCGAATCAAAGCGATGCGGCGAAGTTCTTACAGTACGCTTGTAAGATTCATTGCAAGAAAGGAACTGTAGTCCAATCAGAAAGGAGGCAACTTACAAATATCTCGTTCGACCGATACTTCAGTACTGATCGTCAGTCTGTGACCCTTACTAGACAGGAGTGATAAACAGAGAAGACCCAAAAAAGAGTAGCACGTCTCGTCACTGCGTCATGTAATAAGGTAATATCAAATGTATCGCGGAGAAGCTTAGTCAACACTAGTGCCAGTTGTTATTAGGCAGGAGTCATATACTGCAATGTAGTGTACTGTTAAATTCTGAAAGTGTACATTAAACAATGGAAAGTCCAGAATGGATTAACGACAGCATTTTGAAAATGGTAGATTGCTACTCACCGTGTACAGGAGACGATGAGCTGGTATACATTAAACTTACGGCCAAAAGTCCTTTTTCTGTAGAAGAAAACACACACACATTCACAGAATCATAACTCTCGCACACACACACACACACACACACACACACACACACACACGTTTTTGTGAATTTGTGTGTTTTTTATACTTCGAAACAAGCCTTTTGGCCAAAAGCTTAATGGAGAGCAGTCTTTCAGCTGTTCGTATACGTGACCCAACGTCTCTTTTGTAAGGCGGGTAGCATTTTCATAATATTGACGATGGCGTACATTCGCAGAAAAGTCAACCAATATAGTTCTAACTCCCACGTACACCTCCCAGAAAGACCATGAAGATAAAAGAAGATATATTAGAGTTCACATGAAAGCCTACCAACAATCGTTCTCAGCCACCATTCACAACTAGAACGTGAATGTGTGCGTGTGTGTGTGTGGGGGGGGGGGGGGGGGGGGGAGGTGGGAGGTGGACCCTTCAACACACGATTAGGTAACTTTCAGAGTGTAATTCTAGATGTACGAGATGTCCCAGAAATGTTGCAGCAAACTTCTAGACGATGTGGGGCACAAGATAAGGATTGAGAATTGCGTAGGAACCCATGACCGCAAACATTAGGGGTAAGTAGCAACAGAGGCCGAAGATCTGAGAGAGGTTCACTTGAAACATTTATTGGACATAACGAGTACACATGGTGTACGAAATGAATACGGCTCTGATGTTACAACAGATGCTCGAAGTTCGCACCATCAGACGCCATGCACACAGACATCGACGTAGCATTGACTGCCGGACACCAGACACCGGCAGTTTCTTTGATTGTAGCAGCGACGGGATCCAGTTCAGATTCCACAGGTTTGCGATACATGAGAGATTTCTTGGCTCACCACAGAAAGAAATCAAGGCTCTATAAAGCCGGTAAGTGTGGGTGCCAAAACTCTTGTGTAGAGCCCCACCTAGCGGAATATGACGGCGTTGCTATGCAATTCTCAATCCTTGTGATGTGCCCCACATCCCCTAGAAGTTTGTCGCAACATTTCTGGGACACCCTGCAGATGTAGATGTAACAGTCTCAGCTACAGAGTTAATACAACTGGAAGAGCTACTTTGTTTTCTATTGTCCAGTATCCTTTTAGTCGATCTGCTTGAGAAAATTAACTGTTTCATTGTCATGATTTAGACGGAAGGTTCGTTCTATTAAGCAGCATCAGAAAATCAGAACGAGTCAATACACGAGCAGTCACTGTCACTGTACATGGTCGCTTTCTTCAGCGTCGCGATCTTCATCGCCAAACGGCCGGTCGGTCCAGTGTAGCCACTGCTTGAGGAGAGAGAAGAGCGCCCCGCCCGGGCTGATGGTGCCTGCCAGCTGTTTCATTGTCATGATTTAGACGGAAGGTTCGTTCTATTAAGCAGCATCAGAAAATCAGAACGAGTCAATACACGAGCAGTCACTGTCACTGTACATGGTCGCTTTCTTCAGCGTCGCGATCTTCATCGCCAAACGGCCGGTCGGTCCAGTGTGGCCACTGCTTGAGGAGAGAGAAGAGCGCCCCGCCCGGGCTGATGGTGCCTGCCAGCTGTTTCATTGTCATGATTTAGACGGAAGGTTCGTTCTATTAAGCAGCATCAGAAAATCAGAACGAGTCAATACACGAGCAGTCACTGTCACTGTACATGGTCGCTTTCTTCAGCGTCGCGATCTTCATCGCCAAACGGCCGGTCGGTCCAGTGTGGCCACTGCTTGAGGAGAGAGAAGAGCGCCCCGCCCGGGCTGATGGTGCCTGCCAGCTGTTTCATTGTCATGATTTAGACGGAAGGTTCGTTCTATTAAGCAGCATCAGAAAATCAGAACGAGTCAATACACGAGCAGTCACTGTCACTGTACATGGTCGCTTTCTTCAGCGTCGCGATCTTCATCGCCAAACGGTCGGTTGGTCCAGTGTGGCCACTGCTTGAGGAGCGAGAAGAGCGCCCCGCCCGGGCTGATGGTGCCTGCCAGCTGTTTCATTGTCATGATTTAGACGGAAGGTTCGTTCTATTAAGCAGCATCAGAAAATCAGAACGAGTCAATACACGAGCAGTCACTGTCACTGTACATGGTCGCTTTCTTCAGCGTCGCGATCTTCATCGCCAAACGGCCGGTCGGTCCAGTGTGGCCACTGCTTGAGGAGAGAGAAGAGCGCCCCGCCCGGGCTGATGGTGCCTGCCAGCTGTTTCATTGTCATGATTTAGACGGAAGGTTCGTTCTATTAAGCAGCATCAGAAAATCAGAACGAGTCAATACACGAGCAGTCACTGTCACTGTACATGGTCGCTTTCTTCAGCGTCGCGATCTTCATCGCCAAACGGCCGGTCGGTCCAGTGTGGCCACTGCTTGAGGAGAGAGAAGAGCGCCCCGCCCGGGCTGATGGTGCCTGCCAGCTGTTTCATTGTCATGATTTAGACGGAAGGTTCGTTCTATTAAGCAGCATCAGAAAATCAGAACGAGTCAATACACGAGCAGTCACTGTCACTGTACATGGTCGCTTTCTTCAGCGTCGCGATCTTCATCGCCAAACGGCCGGTCGGTCCAGTGTGGCCACTGCTTGAGGAGAGAGAAGAGCGCCCCGCCCGGGCTGATGGTGCCTGCCAGCTGTTTCATTGTCATGATTTAGACGGAAGGTTCGTTCTATTAAGCAGCATCAGAAAATCAGAACGAGTCAATACACGAGCAGTCACTGTCACTGTACATGGTCGCTTTCTTCAGCGTCGCGATCTTCATCGCCAAACGGCCGGTCGGTCCAGTGTGGCCACTGCTTGAGGAGAGAGAAGAGCGCCCCGCCCGGGCTGATGGTGCCTGCCAGCTGTTTCATTGTCATGATTTAGACGGAAGGTTCGTTCTATTAAGCAGCATCAGAAAATCAGAACGAGTCAATACACGAGCAGTCACTGTCACTGTACATGGTCGCTTTCTTCAGCGTCGCGATCTTCATCGCCAAACGGTCGGTTGGTCCAGTGTGGCCACTGCTTGAGGAGCGAGAAGAGCGCCCCGCCCGGGCTGATGGTGCCTGCCAGCTGGCAGTGGCCCACCAGGTGGTAATCCTGTGCCAGGACCCCCCGGTCCTGCGCCAGCGCCAGCAGGGTGTCCAAGGCGTGCAGCGCAGTCGGCGTCGGTAGGTGTCTGCAGAAGGTGCCCATCAGCGCCACGACCAGACAGCGGCCGCCACGGTCCTCTAGAGCGTCCGTCTCCACGCCCAGGCTGAGGTCTGCCGCCAGCTCCCAGCCGCGGCCCTCGTACACGGCGCCAGACGGCGCCACCACGAAGTGGAACGGCAGGTCCGCCCGCCCGCGGCAATGCACCTCGAAGTTCTGGAGGCTGCGCATCTGACGGCGCTCACCCTCCGCACCTGTAGCTTCCTTTGTTCTGGTGTGACCTGGAAAATCAGCATCTCTATCAGTGTATGTTCACACTCCAAAATTAATAAAATACTCTGCTGTCCATTAAATGGAAGTGGAAATGAGCGTTTGGCGTCATTCGCTGGGATGCCCCTTACGGGACAGGTCCGGACACCTTGTTGCAAGTCTTAATACATTCGACACCACATTGGGCGACCTGCGCTGTGGATGGGGATGAAATGATGATGCAGACAACACAACACCCAGTCCCTGAGCGGAGAAAATCCCCGACCCAGCCGGCAATCGAACCCGGGCCCGTAGGATGACAGTGCGTCACAATGACCGCTCAGCTATCGGAGCGGACTGTCCATTAAAAGCCGGCCGGAGTGGCCTAGCGGTTCTAGGCGCTTCAGTCTGGAACCGAGCCACCGCTACGGTCGCAGGTTCGAATCCTGCCTCGGGCATGGATGTGTGTGATGTCCTTAGGTAGTTAGGGTTAAGTAGTTCTAAGTTCTTGGGGACTGATGACCTCCGCTGTTAAGTCCCATAGTGCTCACAGCCATTTGAACCATTTTTTGTCCATTAAAAAAGCAGCACCACGATGGTGGCACTCAACAAACTTTAAACTGTCACGCACTATATGCTTGCATACGCAAATGATTAGGGTTGAGTGTAACTGTACGAAGTAAAAAGAAGTAATGCCTTCTGCATTTAATATACAAGGAACGCTTTCTTATTCAAAAGTTGCATGTGAATGTAGGCTGTTTTTGAGAAGATCATGTTATGCCTTGGCTAAAAAAGTGAGAGGTCTATCAGAATGAGTCGCAATTTAATAGCGGCAAGATAATGAGCTATTGAGACTACAGTTTATCGTTCTATAATATTGCTGTTTGTTTTTGTCAGAATCTCTCGGCACTCCTGCAGATATACGATGACGGAAAAAAAAGATCGCAACACAAAGAAGGAGTTGCGTGTTTCTACATCTGAGAGATGTGTCTATTTAAATTTCGCACCAACCGCATAAGAGTGACGCTATTAGCGCCAAAATGAGGATGAAAATCACGTTTGCTTTAAATACCTGCTGTAGAGATCTTAAGCGTCAGTTACCTTGAAGATCTGGCGTGGTAAGTTGACGTTAGTCAAGAATGCCTTTAAGGCGACAAAGACGCTGTTATCAACACATTACTGAGTTTCAGCGAGGTCCTGTAGTAGGGCTACGAGGTGGTGGATGTTCCTTCTGCGACTTTGCAGAAACACTTGGCAGGAATGTAGAAACTGTACGTGATTTCTAGCAGCAGTGATCACGAGAATGAACAGTCACATGGAGACTCGGATCTAGAAAGTCACTTGGCGCTACCTGGAGACAAGCCCATCGTGTTCGGCATATGGCTGCGACGCATCGTACTGCGTCTGCAGTAGAAATTTGAGCAGCAGTTGTCACCACAGTGACACAACGAACTGTTGCAAATCGGTTACTTCACGGACAGCTCCGAGCCAGACGCCCTGTAGCTGACCCCAAACCACCGCTATCTGCGACTTCAGTGGTGTCAAGCGAGAGTTCATTGGAGCGCAGTGTAGAGGTCTGTTGTGCTTCTGCCTCGGTGCCAGTGATGTACGCGTGTTGGTTACGAAAAGGCCAGTTGAGGACCAGCACCATCCTGTCTGCATGCTAGACAGATTGGACCTACACCTGGGTGCAATTTCGTATTAAAACAGAAGCACTTTCGTAGTTATCTCAAGCGCCCTCAATGCAAATTTGTGCGTCAATCTTGTGATTCGACCTGCTGTGCTGTCATGCATGAACGGCATTCCAGGGGGTGTTTTGCAACAGGATAATGCTCGCACACATACCGCTGTTGTAACCTAACATAATCTACAGAGTATCGAAATGTTGTCTTGGCCTGCTCGATCACCAGATTTGTCTCCAATCGAGCAAATATCGGACATTATCGGAAGACAAATTCCAGTGTGCTTCACAAACAGCATTAACCGTCCCTGTATTGGCTGGCCAACTGATACAGGCAGGGAACTCCATCCCTCAAGCTGACGTCCGGAACCTGTACAAAACAATGCATGCACGGTTGGATGCTTGCTTTCGATATTCTGGCGGTTTCACCGGTTATTAATGTACCAGAATTTCATATTTTGAATGACTTACCTCGCGCTTATGTTAACCTGCGATCTTGCAATGTTAGTCACTTAAATGTGTCACCTAGAGAAATCTATTCTAAAAATTTCATTACCCTGCTTTACTTATTTTTTGATGTTGCGATTTTTTCCGTCAGTGTAGAATAGATAGGTTTAGCAGCGCTACACTCATTGCCGTGCTAGGATCTAAACAGCGCTACATGGCTTGCGCCAGACAGCACCGAAATAGTGATCGCTGAGCTGTAACAGACAGTACAACCACGTCACAGTCTGGGTCAGCCATTGGGCTCGTTTGCAGCAAGACAGGTATCTACACAGACACTTACACTTTTATCGTACCAAAAAAAGGCCGGAAGCGATATTCCACACAGACTGTATGATTCCGTGTAGAGCACTAAAGACTGCTAGCATGGCCACCATTGTTGTGACTGCCTTTGAAGCAACAGCAGATGGGCGGTCTGACAGTGGTGCGACTTTCGTCAGCACTGGACACAGGAGTGGCTTCTCAGATTCCAAGTCCTGACTGCAGCGTTACGATCTATATATCTACATGCACAGGCTCCGACGAGAACAAAAGTTACCGGGTTGCATTTGTCACGGATGTGGTATTTTACAGAGGTCACATTGCCACACCAAAGTTGGCAATCCCAGTCGATACCCCGGACATTAGCGAGGATTCCCTACAAAATGCAACGATGTGTGGGAGTCACTCCTGAAGAGCACACCTCCTCTCTCAGCGAAGTCGCGCCCTCACACTGAGGTCAATATAGTGTTGAACTAGCAAGAGCTCTGACTAGTTCGTGACCTCATCTTAAGGAGTCATCATCATACTATAGGACCAACGTGAAAGTTAAACTTTCTGATTGACGTGTTCATTTAAATGCGGAACATTTTGCTACAAGAGAACAGTTTGTTAATTAGTGCATCAAGTGATGCTTTGCTATTCCATAAGAGCTGTACATTATGCAGTACTCCTGTGACACAGAAATGTATCAAATACAAATGAAATTACACAATTTCAGAGACTTTACTGGTCGCATAGAGATATGATTTTCTTTATGTATATGCACTGAAGCGTTGAGTGAAAATTTGTACCAAGACTGGGAATCGAACCCAGGTCTCCTACTTACTAGGCAGGTGCTTTAGCCACTAAGCCACATTGGCACAACAGATCACACCACTGCATGGATTATACTGGTACGCCTGCCTTCTCAATCCAGATTCTGTTCTTGCGTAAGGGAGAATTTAAAATAGACTGTTGCGGCAGTGAGAATTTGGATCGAGGTGGGAAGCATGCCAGGGTAATCCATGCAGTTGTGTTAACCGCTGTGTCAAGGTGGGTTAGTGGCTAATGTACCTTCTGAGTAAACAGGAGACCGGGGTCCGATTCCCAGCCTTGGTACAAATTTTCACTCGCCGCTTCAGTCTATACACGTAATTAAAGCCTCAAAGTTAAGTAGATTTTTTATACATTTATGTAATAAAGTGAATTAATATGTCATGTGTTCTAGTTGATGAGTCTTCTTCCAGAGCAGTCAACGAAACCACAGTTGTGGCCAGACGAAAGTAGTTTCGCCTGGTCACAACAAAGGATATACTGGGCCAGGACATGGCGTGGTAGTATAGAGTTCCATTGTCTTAGGCGATAATTCGGCCAGTACCTGTTACCATTCTGATGCGTTAAAGGGCACTAGCTTTGTGTTCGAGGTCTCTGTGACGCTGTCTCATAACAATATTACCACTTAACGGCCTGTAGTTTCCTGACCTATATCAATACAGAAGGTGTTCAGCTGTTGCCCTGGCCGACATGTTCTTCAGATCTGTCATCCATTCAAAACATGTGATGATGAGAGACAGGCATTCGATCACTGAGCAGAATGCTGCCATAGAGTTGAAACAGCATGGAATGACATACCTATATCTGTCATCCAAGCTCAGTTTTCACTTGTTGCCTGCTAGTTTGAAGGTACTGTAGCTGCAAGACGTGGTAGCTCTGTTTACTAATTTTTACACTTTGTATATCTGTATGGACTACGAATGTACTAAGGAACGAAGAGATATACATGAAGTTCTCTGAGGCTACAGATACCACGATAAGGAACAGTTCAGTAAGCAGTTCATCTGAAGAGGAATGGATATCTCTAGAAAGGGCAATCACAAAAGTTTGAAAGAAAAACTTAGGTATAAAGAAGATAACTGTAAAGAAACCATTAGTAACAGGGGAAACACTGCATATGATCGATGAATGATGGAAGAACAAAAATGTTCAGGGAACTCAGGCATACAGAAATAAAAGTCACTGAGGAATATAATAAATAGGAACTGCAGCAAGCTAATACGAAATGGCTGCATGAGAAATGTGAAGAAATTTAAATGGAAATGATTGTCGGGCGGGCTGACTCAGTATATAGTGTAACAACACCAACGCTATACTATTGTACATATAATAATTTACATTTCTTTTGATTTTCGATAAATTAGTGTAATCGATGTTCTGATTTCATCTCTTTTTTGTTTCATGCCATTACGTTAAAGAAACTGTAAACAATTTTCGATGTGAATATTAATGTTTATGTCCAATTGCAAGCAATATTATAACAAAATGGAAATGTAAGAAATGTTGATACTGTTGTAAGATGTTAAAGTTGTAATTATGCGCCTGGTCCATACGTAGGCAATGTATTAGGATATGTAGAATGCAAAACCTCGGGTGAATACTCTGTCTGTAGGGGAGCGGTAAAAGGTGGATGGCAGGCGAGCGCGGGAAAATGCACACGGGCGCTGCACGGCATAACGGGCTCAGCAGCAGTAGTAGTCGGAGTTGGGCATCGGTCTAACACGTTCTGGATCGAGGAGGCTCTCCTGGAAGACGTAGTTTCATTGAGCCTCGGATGTGCCGTTTCCGACGACTGTACAGCATGGCAAAATTACATAGGCACTAAATGGAAAAATATTGCGACGCTATGAAGAAGTTAAGTGCCGATACATCAAGAGCCATAGCTGTGATTGTATGCGTGCTCTGCGCCTCGCCATCTCGCCGCCCGCCAACCGCCGCATCGATACGAACAGGTTGAATCTTTTAGTCTGTATTCGTGTGGACCAGTGTTACTTTTGTTCCTTACTGTTCCATAACAACTTAACTTCTACCAGAACTGTCCTATCATTTAATTATCCTCATCACTAACCTAGACAGGGTCCTTTCCACATGTTGTGCAATCCGAGTGTCCCGAGATGAAGATTTAAAGTTTATGTTAATAATAATTACCTGCAGACCTATCTATGTTAAAATTATGTTTAAAGAACTTTGTTGTTAAAGGCGCTGCAGTCTGGAACCGCAAGACTACTACAGTCGCAGGTTCGACTCCTGCCTCGGGCATGGATGTTTGTAATGTCCTTAGGTTAGTTAGGTTTATCTAGTTCTAAGTTCTAGGGGACTAATGACCTCAGAAGTTGAGTCCCATAGTGCTCAGAGCCATTTGAACCAAAGAACTTTGTTGTTAATGAATATATAGGTAAGTAATATAGGTCTGACAAAGTTGGAAGATAATGTTGAAATTGGTTTAGTAATGAAGGCTAATTAATTTGAGACAAAAATAATGGTAGTTAAATGAGCAATAAATAAGACAAAAAGAGTAGTAACTCATATATTGGAAATCTTGAGTGCTTAACGATTTCGATAATCAAAAATTTCAGTACAGTGATCATAACAGTTTCAGGGTCCCCCCCCCCCCTTTTTCTTTTCTATTCATGTAAATTCTGAAATGTACTGAACTGGTTTGACCAGCAAAGTTAAAGTCAAGATAAAACCAAAAGTTATTAGTGTTTTACCTTTTTCAAAATTGACATTGTATGTGTGTTTCGAAAGTGCTATTTCTAGGGTAACCTATGCCCGATTTTAATCAGATCAATAGACTGTACGAAGTTTGTAGTAAACATTATAGTGTATTTATGGCTTGTTCATATTAGTACAGAAAGTGAAATTATTAGTTCAGTAGATTTTCTGGTTCTAAAATTTACCATATTATGCAGTGTTATTACGTGTTGTTTTGAATACACGTACTTCAACTTGTACAGGGAAGAAACTCAATTAATGCCTAATTACGCTGGCGACCGTTTTATTAACAAATTGGTAGCATCTGCTGTGTTGTTTCTTGTCCGTCCTAACGTGTAGTTGCACTTCAGACTTGCTTGACCTGTCATTGTTGTTACTGAGTGGGTGGAAGTCTGATTTTGCCTCCATTCTGGTACATGCGGTCAACATATATACCAAAATCCTTTCTTATAAGGTGAAGCCCGTCAACTTACCATAGTACAGGCTTTAATAAGTATCGTGCGCAGTAGCGTAGTGTTACAATAGGAAAGTCAAAACAACCTTCAATGAAATTAAAAGGAAGTGTGCTAATATTAAGAGTGTAACGGGAATTCCACAGTTAAATGCAAAATGAGAGAGCGGTATAGATCTCCATGAATTTGGTAACTCTCCATCACCTCGCGATTAGTTTCAGCTTGGTCACTGGGGCAGGCACTGTGCACAACTTCTATTCTAAGCATGATAAGCAATCACTGTAGGAGTGTCGCGATTTGGGTCAGGGAGCTCAACTCCGCATCAAGTGGTCTTCTTTCCTAAACTTTACCAACCGTATGTCATTTCAGTTTTCTTTTTCTTCGTTTTATTGTTACTGTCTGTTCCATCTAGAATAAGCTGTTACTGAATTATTTAACAATGTCTGAAGTAAATCAAATTTTTGTTAATAAATTCGGGAATTTATTTTACCTGTGAATTTCATTCCATACTTAGTCATCCCTTTACCTAACTAACGAAAATTTATTACTTCCCGCCAACTGATCCATTGTTGGGCCGATAGTTAGCGTTGACTAATTTCATTGCGGACAGCTTAATTAGCGCGGTTTCTTGAGCAGATATGTAGATTGGCAACTATCTAGCACTTTAATCTCTCTCTTTATTAGACCTGGAGGGGGCCGGGAGGTGGTGGTTTGCATGTGTATATTTTATTCCGTAACTGTCCAAAATTTGGTTCATGTGGAGACATCAGTAAACGCTGAAATGTTACTTTCGTAAATAGTCTATTCTCCCAACACAATTACCACAATTACAAGTTACAATGTGGTTTTCTCAGAGACTAGGGAGAGCTACTGCATCCGTCTTATGATCTGAAGACGGTCGTCGACGCCATAAACCGGTAGTTTACTATTCAAACTGTGCGTAATTATGCCGGAAGGTAAACCAATTTAGACACAGTGAAGCGTACTGAAGCGTACTCCCTGAACAGCAGTCTGGCCGAGTAACAGAAAAGCTTAATAACAAAATATTTGCAGCGCGGGATTAGCCGAGTGGTCAAAGGCGCTGCAGTCATGGACTGGGCGGCTGGTCCCGGCGGAGGTTAGAGTCCTCCCTCGGGCATGGGTGTGTGTGTTTGTCCTTAGGATGATTTAGGTTAAGTAGTGTGTAAGCTTAGGGACTGATGACCTCAGCGGTTAAGTCCCATAAGATTTCACAAACATTTGAACATTTTGAACAAAATATTTAAAACGTTATGGTATCCAAAACTATTCACTAGAATCGTTCTGAAACAGACTATTAGCAATATATATATATATGGCATCAAGTTATATATATATATATATATATATATATATATATATATATATATATATATATATATAACTTGATGCCATCCTTGCCATCCTCATAAAAAATAGTAAATATGGTACAAGAGCCTTTTTGCCAATCAATCCTATGCCTGAAATACAGAAGTGCAAAAATATGGATGAATTCTTGAAAACAATCACTGGGCTGCTGCTTGTCGGCCCAACTTATTCCAAATCCATTGTATTGGATTCAAGGCCTCTCTAATCTGTTCATGTCGTGGATGTGTAACAAGAGAAAAACTCAGATTACAGAGGAACACAATGTGCACAGGTAGGAATTCAACCTACATCCTCAGTTACTTGCTGGATGCATTCCAATCTCTGTTTTCCTCTACAGTTTTTGCACTCTACAGTTCCCTCTAGCACCATGGAAGCCATTCCATGATGTCTTAACGGATGTCCTACCGTCCTGTCCCTACTCCTTGTTAGTGTTTTCCACATATTCTTTTTCTCTCCGATTCTACGCAGCGCTTCCTCAGTCACTACCTTGTCACTCCACCTAATTTTCACCATTTGTCTGGAGCACCTCATCTCAAATTCTTCGATTCTCTTCTGTTACGGTTTTCCCATAGTCCATGTTTCACTACCATACGATGCTGTGCTCCAAACGTAGATTCTCATAAATTTCTTCAAATTAAAGATTATGTTTGGTGCTAGTAGATTTCTCTTGCTCAGAAATGGACATTTTGCCAGTGCTAGTCTCCTTTTTGATGTCCTCCTTGTCCCGTCCGTCATCGATTATTTTGCTGTCTAGGTAGCAGAATTCCTTAACTTCATCTAAATCGTGACCACCAATCCGCATGGTAAGTTTCTCGCTGCACTCATTTCTGCTAATTCTAATTACTTTTGTCTTTTTCTTTTTAGTCTCAGCCCATATTCTGTACTCATTAGACTGTTTATTCCATTCAGCAGATCATGTAATTCTTCTTCATTTTCATTCAGGAGAGCAATGTTATTAGTGAATAGTATCATCAATATCCTTTCACCTTGCATTTTAACTCCACTCCTGAACTTTTATTTCCATCACTGCTTCTTCGATGTACATATTGAACAGTAGGGGCGAAAGACTACATACCTGTCTTACACCCTTTTTAATCCGAGCAGTTCTTTCTTGGTCGTCCACTCTTATAATTCTCTCTTGACTATTGTACAAGTCGTATATCAACCGTCTCTTCCTATAGCTTACCTATTTTCCTGATAATTTCAAACATATTGTACCATTTTACATTGTCAAACGCTTTTTCCTTGTCGACAAATCCTATAAACATGTCTTGATTTTTCTTTAGTCTTGCCTCCATTATCAGCCGCAACGTTAGAATTGCTTCTCTGGTGCCTTTACCTTTCCTAAACCAAACTGACCGTCCCCTGACTGATCCTCATTTTTTTCCATTCTTCTATACATTATTCTTGTCAGCAACTTGGATACATGAGATGCTGACTGTGCGATAATTCTCGCACTTGTCAGCTCTTGCATTCTTCGGAATTGTGTGGATGATATTTATCCGAAATTCGGGTGGTATGTCGCCAGACTCATACATTCTACAAACCAGAGTGAATAGTCGTTTTGTTGCCGCTTCCCCCACAGATTTTAGAAATTTTGATGGAACGTTAGCTATCCCTTCTGCCTTATTTGATCTTAACTCCTCCAAAGCTGTTTGGATTCTGATTTTAATACTGGATTCTCTATCTCTACTTAATCGACTCTTGTTTCTTCTTCTTTTCCATCAGACAAATCTTACACCTCGTAGATTTAGGAATATCTGTCTGACCATGATGCAATCTAACACTATTGTTGTCGGTGGTGATTTGCTATCGATTCTGATATGAACAACCGTACAACTGAACTGTTCACAGAAACACACACTCTGCCCTACCTTCCTGATCATTACGAATACTGCTCAAGTCATACCATTTTCTGCTGCTGTTGATATTACCCTATACTCACTGACCAGAAATCCTACTTCTTTCCATTTCACTTGACTGGCCCCTACTACATCTAGATTGAGCCTTTAGATTTCCCTTTCCAGATTTTCTAGCGTCCCTACCACGTTCAAGCTTCTGACATTTCACGCCCCAACTCGTAGAATGTTATCCTCGTTGATTATTCAATCTTTTTCTCGTGGTCACCTCCCCCTTGGCAGTCTCCTCTCGGAGATCCGAATCAGAGACTATTCCGGAATCTTTTTCCAATGGAGAGATCATCATGATATTTTTAGAATTACATGCCATATTTCTGTGTATACACGTTAAGTGTCTTTAATGCAATGGTTTCCTTTGCCTTCTGCATCCTCATGCCGTTGATCATTGCTGATTCTCCTTTCCCACCCCAAGGACAAAGAGGTTCCCTGAACCTCTGCCCGCTCCTCCGCCCTCTTTGATAAAGCCGTTGGCAGAATGAGGGTGACTTCTTATTCAGAAAATCTTAAGCTGTGCGGATTTCGAACCGAGGACTGAGGACGTTTTGATTACTGATATCAAAGACGCTACCTTTTTTTTCTTTTTAGACCACAGGCGCAGTAAGTGAAGTATCTCATTCTGTACCTCTGGGATATTCTTCCAACCACGATGAAGATGAGAAGCTCTATGCGCCAACTGACCATACCTTCCCACACCAAGACACCAAAATGGAATCGCCAAAACGCTAGTCACTTTTCACAACTTATGTGGAATGTTAGTGACTACAATTTTCCTGGAGACCAGTGTTTGGTGAAAATGATTCTGCAGTCTGGAAAATGATTCAAGTCTGAAGTGCAATTTTTTATTTATTTTTTATTTTTTTGGGAGCTGCACCCTCACATTTCCTATTTCTCAGAATTGTTGCCAAAGCCCTCAAACAATAATTTTTAGTACATTTAACGCTAATGAAACTGTTCTACGTCTCTGATATGCCTGAAGACGCCTGAGCAATATATGCTACGATAATACATTGTAAACTTCATCAGTAGATCACATTTTACTAGCAACAGAAACAAAAGGCGGTTGAAACATTACGGATGGAGGGGTTTTGCGTTTAATTACACTACATGCCTGTTTGAACCAGGAAATATTCCTGTCGTTAATGGGTGATACAAACTTTAAAAGTTATTTACAGTGACTGTCTATCATTCTTTTTTCAGAGCCTTCAATTACGATAGTTATTAGTCAGTAGTGTATTGATCAGACATTGTCGGTAGGCTTTTTTTTTTTAAGTCTTCAGTCTTCTGACGGGGTTCATGCGGCCAGCCACTAAGTCCTTCGTCGTGCCAGCCTAATCATCTCGGAGTACCACTATTACCACACATCCTCAATTATTACGTGTTGTATGTATTCCAATATCTGTTTTTCCATACAGTTTTTACCCTGCATCGCCTCCTCAAGTATCATAGAGATTGTACCCTAGTGTTTTAACACGTCATGTCTTCCTGTCCCTTATTCTTGTCAGTGTTTCATATAAGTACCTTTTTTCTTCGATTCTGTGAAGAACCTCCTCATTACTTATCTTATATGTCCTTATCTAATATGTCGTTCTATAGCACGAGATCTGGAATCTCATTTTTTCCGCTTTTCACACGGCCCAAGTTTCTCTACCATACAATGTTGTGCTGAAAATGTACATTCTTAGAAATATCTCCCTCAAATTAAGGCTTTTTTTTATACTAACAGACTTCCTCTTACCTGTGGCAGTCTGAGCTTTATGTCCAACTTCGTCTGCCACACGCTATTTTGTTTCCGAGGCAGCAGAACTTCTTAGCCTCATTTTCATCATGGGTACCAATTTTGACGTTAAGTTACTCGCTATGCTCATGCCTGCTAATCCTCATTGAAATTCTAGAGTAATGTGTAAAATCACAAGTAATAAAATCTTCCAGTCTATTACCGTGGTCGAATGGATTTCACCTTAAAACCCAACGTTTCCTCTCCATCTGCGGAGGACATTTTCAAGGGGGATCGTAGCTACTTTCGCTATCTGATTCACACCCTGGCTCGCTCTTAACTACAGCAAAATTCCTCTTCCGCGTGCTTCCGCGTAGTGGCGTGACGTCACATGTTTTGTCTACCCGAGCGCATTTGGCGTTGTCGACTACCATCGTTCGCTGTTGCTATCATCCCGTGATGGAAGACTGCTTCACATCTTCTTCAGCACAGGAATCCAGAAGTCATTCAATTTCACGATTCCTCCTTCCTATTAGATTCCTGGGGTGTTTTACAATCTCTATGGCGTCTCCATATAACCTTTCATGGTATCCGCTTGTGGCTGCCAGTGCTTGAGTCCTATCAAATGAATGTGTTGGTATCCTGGCTGCAAAGCACGTTCCGCAACAGCTAATCTGTCAATCTGCCCTCTTTTTCAATTGCCCTTGTGCTCTTCTAGTCGTTTTTGACCGTTCTTTTTGTAGTACCCACGTAGTACACAACCCCACATCTACAGGAAATCCTACAAATTCCTGCTTTTTCCAGCGGTTGGCGAGAATCCTTGGCCAATTTTAGGTGATCTTGTATATTCCGGCTGAATTTGTACATTACCGCCACGTTTCCTTTTTTAATGATTATTCCTATGCTGTCAGCAACGTGCTTAATGAACGGCAGGAAAACTACCGATTGCACAGGCGCTTGAGCTTCCGTTATGATTTCTACGCGGTGGTCTTAACGCTCTTTTCACCTCAGCGAACGAATAACCAAGCTTGAGGAATGCACTGGTGAGATGTTTTAATTCTCCGTCAAACAGCTCTGGTTCGCAGATTTCCCTAGCTCTATCCGCCAACGTTGTGATGATGCATCGTTTTTGTTGTGACTGGTGGTTCGAACCCTGTGTAGGTAACGGTCTGTGTGCGTGGGTTTTCGGTAAACCGTGTGGCCCAAGCACACAAAACGTATGACGTCGCGCCACTGCGCGGAAGCACTCGGAAGAGGAATCTTGCTGTAGCCAGCAGAGAGCCAGGGCGTGAATCGAACATTCCAAGTAGCTACGATCCCCCTTCAAAATGTCCTTCGCAGTTGGGGACGAAACGTTGGCTTTTTAGGTGAAATCCATTCGAACACGGCATAATATCCCGGAACATTTTATTAATTGTGTCATTTCTGGCCGCGAAAATTTACGTTTTATAATATGTAAACTGCCATACGATTAATAACACTAATAATAATAATAAATTCCGTCTTTCTCCGGTGTACTCTCAACCCGTATTCAGTACTCACTAGACCGTTCATTCTACTCAAAAGATCCTGTAATTCTTCGTCGCTTTCACTGAGGTTAACAACGTCATCAGCAAATCTTATCATTGATATCCTTTCACCATGAATTTTAATCCACCTCTTGAATCTTTCTTTTATTTCCGTCGTTGCTTCTTCGATGTATAGATTAACAAATGGGGCGCCAAAGACTACATCCCTGGGTCACACCCTTTTTAATACGAGCGCTTCGCATTTGATCTTCCAATCTTATGGTTCTTGTACATATTGTATACTACACGTTTTTTCCTATAACTTAGTCCTGTTTTTCTCCGAATTTCGATCACTTTGCACGATTTTACAATGTCGAACGCTTTTTCTAAGTCGACAAATCCTACGGACGTGTCTTTATTTTTCTTAATTCTGGCGTCCATCTACATCTACATCTATACTCCGCAATCCACCAAACGGTGCGTGGCGGAGGGTACCTCGTACCACAACTACCATCTTCTCTCCCTGTTCCACTCCCAAACAGAACGAGGGAAAAATGACTGCATATACGCCTCTGTACGAGCCCTAATCACTCTTATCTTTGTGGTCTTTCCGCGAAATATAAGTTGGCGGCAGTAAAATTGTACTGCAGTCAGCCTCAAATGCTGGTTCTCTAAATTTCCTCAGTAGCGATTCACGAAAAGAACGCCTCCTTTCCTCTAGAGACTCCCACCCGAGTTCCTGAAGCATTTCCGTAACACTCGCGTGATGATCAAACCTACCAGTAACAAATCTAGCAGCCCGCCTCTGAATTCCTTCTATGTCCTCCCTCAATCTGACCTGATAAGGATTCCAAACGCTCGAGCAGTACTCAAGAATAGGTCGTATTAGTGTTTTATAAGCGGTCTCCTTTACAGATGAACCACATATTCCCAAAATTCTACCAATGAACCGAAGACGACTATCCGCCTTCCCCACAACTGCCATTACATGCTTGTCCCACTTCATATCGCTCTGCAATATTACGCCCAAATATTTAATCGATGTGACTGTGTCAAGCGCTAAACTACTAATGGAGTATTCAAATATTGCAGGATTCTTTTTCCTATTCATCGACATTAATTTGCATTTATCTACATTTAGAGTTAGCTGCCATTCTTTACACCAACCACAAATCCTGTCCAAGTCATCTTGTATCCTCCTACAGTCACTCAACGACGACACCTTCCCGTACACGACAGCATCATCAGCAAACAGCCGCACATTGCTATCCACCCTATCCAAAAGATCATTTATGTAGATAGAAAACAACAGCGGACCTACCACACTTCCCTGGGGCACTCCAGATGATACCCTCACCTCCGATGAACACTCACCATCGAGGACAACGTACTGGGTTCTATTACCTAAGAAGTCTTCGAGCCACTCGCATACTTGCGAACCAATCCCATACGCTCGTATCTTAGTTAGAGTCTGCAGTGGGGCACCGAGTCAAACGCTTTCCGAAAGTCAAGGAATATGGCATCCGTCTGATACCCTTCGTCCATGGTTCGCAAGATATCATGTGAAAAAAGGGCGAGTTGCGCTTCGCAGGGGCGATGCTTTCTAAAGCCGTGCTGATGCATGGACAGCAACTTCTCTGTCACAAGGAAATTCATTATATTCGAACTGAGAATATGCTCGAGAATCCTGGAACAAACCGATGTTAAGGATATTGGTCTGTAATTTTGAGGATCCGTCCTTCTACCCTTCTTATATACAGGTGTCACCTGCGCTTTTTCCCAGTCGCTCGGGACTTTACGTTGGGCAAGAGATTCGCGATAAATGCAAGCTAAGTAAGGAGCCAATGCAGTAGAGTACTGTCTGTAAAACCGAATTGGAATCCCATCAGGACCTGGCGATTTATTTATTTTCAACCCATTCAGCTGCTTCACAACCCCAGGGATGTCTATCATTATGTCCTCCATACGAGAATCTGTACGAGACTCAAACGGCGGTATGTTTGTACGATTCTCCTGCGTGAAAGATTTCTCAAATGCTAAATTTAAAATTTCAACTTTCGTTTTGCTGTCTTCCGTTGCCAAGCCAGACTGATCAGTGAGTGACTGGATGGAAGCCTTCGACCCGCTTACCGATTTTACGTAAGACCAGAATTTCCTTGGGTTTTCAGCAAGATCTTTTGCTAAGGTATGACGGTGGTAGTGGTTGATTGCTTCGCGCATCGCTCTTTTTACAGCAGCACGAATCTCTACTAACTTTTGCCTGTCCTCATTCTCTCGATCTTTCTTGTACCGCGAGTGCAACTGCCTTTGCTTCCTGAGCATTCTCCGAATTACGCTGTTAAACCACGGTGGGTCTTTTCCGTCTGTAACCCACTTTTTCGCCACATACTTTTCCAATGCGTGATTTACAATGTGTTTAAAATTTGCCCATAATTCTTCCACGTCCATCGTACCGGAAGTAAATGAAGTCGATTCATTTACTAAGTGGAATGCTAACAACTGCTTATCTGCTCTTTCTAGTAAGAATACTCTCCTAGCCTTCTTGACCAACTTTTTAACTTTCGTAACCATAGTCGCAATGACAACATCATGATCACTAATCCCTGTCTCAACACTGACACCGTCGATGAGGTCTGGTCTGTTCGTGGCTACCATATCTAAAATATTTCCATTACGCGTTGGCTGTCAATTTAGCTGCTCAAGACAGTTTTCGGATAATGTGTTCAAAAGTAATTCACACGACGACTTGTCTGTACCATCTGTAATGAATCTATAGACATCCCAGTCTATACTAAGTAGGTTGAAGTCGCCTCCGACTAATATAGCGTGATCCGGGTACTTCTGCGATACAGAATGTAGACTCCCTTTGAATGAATCTATAACTGTCACGGTGGAACCTGTTCGCCGGTAATAACACCGCACAATTAACTTTATTTCCCCAAGCTCTGTGAAACGTGTCCAGATAACTTCACAATCACACTCTACTTCGACCTCAGTAGACACAATATTTTTGTCAACAACAATGAAGTCACCACCTCCTACGGTGTCTAATTTGTCTTTCCGATACACGTTCCAACCCTCACTAAATATTTCAGAACTTCCTATCTCAGGGTTCAGCCAGGTCTCAGTCCCGAGAATAATTTGCGCCCCACACGCTTCCTGGAGGGCAGTAAATTCAGGAACTTTATTCCGAACACTCTGAAAATTTACTCCTAATATCTTGATAGCTGAAGTGTCTTTACACTGATTTCCCTGCCTGATTTCCCTGGCTGCACGTCGACTGGTGAGTGTTCATCAGGACACCTCGCACTACCGCCTAGCCTAAAAAACCCCCATGTGCACGCCCCAAGTACTCTGCTATCGAGTAGCCGCTTCCTTTGTGTAGTGCATCCCTGACCTATCTAGGGGCATCCTACAATCCCTACCCAATAGCGCAAGTCTAGAAATCTGCAGCCAAGACCGTCACAGAGTCGACGAAGCCTCTGGTTGAGACCCATTATCAAGCACACTATCAGAACTGCCTGTTTGGAGCATTTATCTTTCCTGGAGTCAAGCTTCGTCAGCTAAAGAACCGCAATGCTCTTTTCTTCAGTATATTGTTCTTGTCGACAACTTAGATGCATGAGCCGTTTAGCTGATTGTGCGATATTCACACACTTATCTGCCCTTGCTGTCTTCGGAATTGTGTGGACGGTTTTTTCCGAAAGTCTATCATGTTTCCAGGGTCATAGATTCTATAGAGAAACTTGAAATTTTATTTGGTTGCATCTTCCCCCAATTATTTTTAAAATTCCTATGGAATGTCATCCATCCCTGTTGCCATATTTGATCGCAAGTCTTCCAAAGCTCTGCTAAACTCACTCGAATACTGGTTCTCACGTGTATTCCATATTGTCTCCCATTTCTTCTTCGATCATGCCACCAGACAATATTGATACTCCTCGTAGGGAACTTTATTGTACTCCTTCATTCTATACGCTCTCTCCTCTACGTTTAGCAGCGGAATTCCCATTGCAGCCTTAACCTGCTGCATTTGCTTTTAATTTCACCGAAGCTTGTTTTGACTTTCATGTATGGAGTATCAGTCCTTGCGACGACGATCTCTTTTTCGATTTCTTCACATTTTTTTTTCCTGCAGCCATTTCACCTCGGCTTCCCTGCAGTTCCTATTTATTTAGTTTCTAATTCACTTCTATGTTTTATATGAATTCGTGGTGTCTGTTCTTTCAGGCATGTCCGCGCGGAATCGGCAGTGTGATATATTGTATTTAAATTGAAAGTGGAGGGGGAAAGAAAGGAAAGGAAAGGGAAAGGATTACTGGTGTCAACCGTACTTCTTCTTCACTTTCACTCAGGATAGCAATGTTATCAGTGAATCGTATTACTGATATTCTTTCACCTTGTATTTTAATTCCATTCCTGAACCTTTTTTTTATTTCTATCATTGCTTCTTCGATGTACAGATTGAGCAGTAGGGGCAAAAGACTACATCTCTGTCTTACACCCTCTTTAATCCGAGTACTTCCTTCTTGGTCGTCCACTCTTATTCCCTCTCGGGTCTTGTACAAATTATATTTACCCGTCTCTCCTTATAGCTTATCCCTATTTTTCTCAGAATTTCGGACATCTTACACCATTTTAAACGGTTCAACGCTTTTCCCAGGTCGGCAAATCCCATGAGCGTGTCTTGATTTTTCTGTAGTCTTGCTTCCATTATCAACTGCAACGTTGGCTTCTCTAAAGCCAAAGTGATCGTCATCTAAAACGACCTCAATTTTCTTTTCCATTCTTGTGCATATTATTCTTCTCAGCAATTTGGATGCATGAGCTGATTGTGAGATAATTCTCTCACTTTTCAGCCATTGCAGTCTTCGGAATTGTGTGGATGATGTGACTCTCTCTGCCCTACCTTCCTACTCACATCATACCAACTGCTGTTGATATTACCCTATACTCATCTGACCAGAAATCCTTGTCTTCTTTCCACTCCACTTCACTGACCCCTACTATATCTAGAGCTTTTGCATTTCCCTTTTCCAATTTTCTAGCTGCCCTACCACGTTCAAGCTTCTGACATTCCACGCCCCGACTCGTAGAACGTTATCCTTTCGTTGATTATTCAATATTTTTCTCATGGTAACCTCCCCCTTGGCAATTCATTCCTGGAAATCCGAATGTGGCACTATTCCGGAATCTTTTGTCAATGGAGCGATCACTTTACTTTTTAAATTACACGCCACACTTCCTGTGGATACGCATCATGTATCTTCAATGCATTGGTTTCCATTGAACTCTGGAGCCTCATGCCGTTAATCATTGCTGATTCTTCCGCCTATAGTGGCAGGTTCCCATCCCATGGACAAGAGGGTGCCCTGAGCCTCTGTCTGTCCCTCAGCCCTGTCCGTTGCCAGAATGAGGGTGACGTCTTATGTCGGAAGTCTCCGACCGCCAATGTTGACTACTAATCGAAATTTAAGCGGTGGCGGGTTTCGAACCCGGGACCCCGAGTTTTAGATTACTAATCAAAGACGCCACCCCCTAAACCATTCAAATCAATACCAACGGCAACAGTCTACTTTATGTTTTGCTAGTTTTTTTGTAAATATTATGAAACTGACTTTACTTATGCATTTAACGGTTAGCCCCCCGGAGTGGCCGAGCGGTTCCAGGCGCTACAGTCTGGAACCGCGCGACCGCTACGGTCGCAGGTTCGAATCCTGAATCGGGCATGGATGTTTGTGATGTCCTTAGGTTAGTTAGGTTTAAGTAAAATGGTTCAAATGGCTCTGAGCACTATGGGACTTAACATCTGTGGTCATCAGTCCCCTAGAACTTAGAACTACTTAAACCTAACTAACCTAAGGACATCACACACATCCATGCCCGAGGCAGGATTCAAACCTGCGACCGTAGCGGTCACGCGGTTCCAAACTGAAGCGCCCAGAACCGCACGGCCACACCGACCGGCTAGGTTTAATTAGTTCTAAGTTCTATGGGACTGATGAGACCTCAGAAGTTAAGTCCCATAGTGCTCAGAGCCATTTGAACCATTTTAAAGGTTAAGAAAATAACTCGATGACAAGGAGTCAATTTGGCATTTTTTTTTTGTCTTCAAATGTTAACCGTTAAATGTGGCATCGGCCAGTACAGTAACATCAATAATCTTAACTGCATATTATTTTATCTTATTTTATTCCTTTGCAACTTTTAAATTTTATTAGCGACCTTAATTGCTTTCCTATGTAGGTAACGTATTACGTAGTTGATATAGCGCGCGCCACAGAGCCAACCGATGTGTTCCCTGCAAAACCCTTCAGTACAAAGTAGTCTTTAATGGACTGTGACAAGAGCCCTAACAAAAGGCGTAGACGTACCAGGGCATGTATAACAACTCCGAAATACTGGGTATGTAATTTAATGCACGAGCGATATAGGTTATGTCATGAGTTGTAATTTTTGAATACCATGTTCTGACTGTGTAGTTCTTATATACTTAAGAGCCAGAGAAACTGGTACACCTGCCTAATACCGTCTAAGGCCCGCGCGAGCACGCAGAAGTGTAGCAACACGACGTGGCATGAACTCGACGAATGTCTGAAGCAGTGCTGGGGGTAACAGACACCATGAATTCTGCAGGACTGTCCGTAAATCCGTAGGAGTACGAGAGCTGGAGATATCTTCTGAACGGCACGTTGCAAGGCATCCCAGATACGCTCAATAATGTTCATGTCTGGGGAGTTTGGTGGCCAGCGGAAGTGTTTAAACTTACAAGTGTGTTCTTGAAGCAGCTCTGTAGCCATACTGGACGTGTGGGGTGTCACATTGTCCTCCTGGAATTGCCCAAGTCCGTCGGAATGCACAATGGACACGAATGGATGCAGGTGATCAGACTGGATGCTTAGGTACGTGTCACCTGTCAGGGCCATATCTAGACGTATCAGGACTCCCACATCACTCGACTTGCACACGCCCCACACCATTACAGAGCCCCTACCAGCTTGAACAGTTCCCTGCTAACATACAGGGTCCATGGATTCGTGAGGTTGTCTCCATACCCGTAAACCTCCATCCGCTCGATACAATTTGAAACGAGACTCGTCCTACCAGGCAACAAGTTTCGAGTCATCAACAATCCACTGAAGGTGTTGACGCGCCCAGGAAAGGCGTAAGGCTTTGTGTCGTGCAGTCATCAAGGGTATATGATTCGTTGAATGGTTCGTACGCTGACGCTTGTTGGCGGCCGAGCAGTGAAATCTACAGCAATCTGAGGAAGGGTTGTACTTCTTCAGTCGTCGTTGGTCCCTTTCTTACAGGATCTTTTTCCGGCTGCAGCGATGTCGGTGATATCATGTTCTACCGGATTCCTGATATACACGGTACAGTCGTGAAATGGTCGTACGGGTAAATCCCCACTTTACCGCTACGTCGGAGATGCTGTGTCCCTTCGCTGGTTCGTCGGCTATAACACCACGTTCAAACTCACTTAAATCTTGATAACCTGCCATTGTAGCATCAGCAACCGATTTAACAACTGCGTTAGACACTTGTTATCTTATACAGGCGTTGCCGACCATAGCGCCATATTCTACCTGTTTACATATCCCTGAATTTGAATACGCCTGCCTATACCAGTTTCCCTGGCGCTTCGGTGTATTTTCAGCGCAGGTAATGTGTGGTTGCTATTCGAAGTCTGGATCTGCTCTAATAAAGCTAGAGCGGAAAACATGACTGACTGTTGCTGTTTACCATTTGAAATCAAAATAAATGTAAGTAATAGGAGTAAAATGACATTCTGCAAGTCTCACAGTTTTCCAGCATGTTGTTAGCTTCGACTTGTACCTGTTAAGAGATCGAATGTCAACTAAAAGAGAGGGAGCAAAGTCGATCCCTTTGAATGTACAGGTAAAAATTATGTTGATCCAATTGACAGATTGCTAGTTCTGTTTTCCCGTGGAAATTCATCGTTACAGGATATTACCGATATCCGTACGCACGCAGCCAATGGAAAGATGAGAAACACATTAACACACTACGCGTCATATGGTACATACCCCTGGATACTTACAGATGACGACCGTCTTGACAGGGCGCTGCAGCTTCGAGATTGGCGCTACTGCTGGAATGGCCAGCCACTGCACTCGCGACACCAGTTTCAGGTCAAATATTTCTGGAACAAACGCGACCAGTGCATCAGGCAGGCAGCGAAGCGAGCGTGTAGTGCGGAGCTGCGATATAATCCTGCTGAATTTTCGCCTTTCACGGTTCCGTGCCTCAGCCTGCTCAGGAAAGGGAATACGTATGAACTTCAAATTTATGTCACATAGTCAGTTTTATGGTCCTTTGGAGATGTAAAAATTTTAAGCTTCTAAGTCACTACAATCAAAAGAGACGGCCATTTCTGTCACATATTTTTATACCCGAAAACTCACTCATCAAAACCCTTAGGGGGCTTCCCGTTCACTTAGAATGGTGAAATTTGGCGAGAAGCAAGGTTTCACAGTAAACAAAAAGGAAAAAAATCTAAAAACTGTTAATTTACAATTATATAACGCGAAGGAATATGTTTTGTTTTTTCTATCCATCTGTGTGTTTGTCCATCTGTTAAGGCCATTTTCTCTGGTTCAGCGTATCAAGTTCAAATTTATGTCACATACCAAGATCCATGGTCCCTTGGCGGTGTAAAACTTGTAAGTTTCTAAGTCGATGCCGTCATAATATTCGGTC
This sequence comes from Schistocerca serialis cubense, assembly GCF_023864345.2. Lineage (NCBI taxonomy): Eukaryota > Metazoa > Arthropoda > Insecta > Orthoptera > Acrididae > Schistocerca > Schistocerca serialis. The sequence continues at coordinate 635,021,779 of NC_064642.1, forward strand.
ATTTTTATGTCGCATATTTTGATACTCAATAGGCTCACTCACAAAAACTTATGATGCACTTTCCATCGACCTAGAATCTTGAAATTCGGCAAGAAGCAACGTTTCACAGTAAAAATGAAGTAAAAACTCGGAAACTTGTTAAATTGTAATTATATCAGTTGAAAACACCTTTTGCCATTTGAACATACATTGAACTCATCAACCGCCGAAAGCATAATAGACGTACATCGTTGCACGCAATAACATCAAATGTAAGTTATAGTCATGTTTTAGTAAGTAAGTAAGAAACGTTTTATTAAATCTCCTCTCTCTGCATATATAACCTGAAGTCCCTTGCTATTTGTATGTCCGAGCTAGTCTGGGGATCTACTGTACAGATTTTGACACGGTCTTGGAATTCCCGGGACCAGTACCTCACCGGTATCGATAACGGAAAAAAATCGTTGAGATTCTCGATGCCCAGGATCGATTAACTATATATGTACATAAGTAAGTTCGTACGGAACCCTTAGCGTGCGAGTCCTACTCACGCGTGGCCAATTTTTTATCAATCGAAGATCAATTCCAAGCACTTTATCTACACCCAGTGCCGGTTATAGAACATTTTTTTACGCGAACGACTATCAATGCCCCCCCCCCCCCTCCAAGCCTTTGCGTCGTACCTTTCTCTCGTGTCAGTTTTCGCTTGTAATTGCGATACGCGCTGTGTACAGAATGATTCAGAATTTCTGTTACATAGTTATAGGTGTTTTAAAGAGCACTCATGACAGTAATATTTGGCAATAAACTCACATTTGGCAATCTACTGTTTGGAAGATAAACGACTTTTAACGATGGAAGTCAATATACATTGACAGAGGTCGGTGTCCCGTGTAATGTGATATCTTGTGTGACGTCATGTATCGTGTCATCGGAGAACAACCCAATGAATTGGCACTGAGTGGAGGAGAAAGACGCTACATTACGGAATGACAAGGTACGCGCTTCAGAGTGCACCGACATGTTACTCATCTACGCCCAAAGCCGACTAAATGGTCTATTAGCAGGACGCCTGTAACACGAAGGTCCATTACATGGCCATTTCTGCAAGATTGGAAAAACGACTTAGGGAAACCGGTACCTTCAAAGCTAATAGGGACGATTGTCAACGTGGCCAGACGCGCCGCTCTGTTAACGTGGAAGTCCACCAACTGGTGGACCAGAGCTCGCCGACGAATACCCGCAACACTGCACGTTCTGTGAATGTACTCGTATCCCAGTACAGCGTCTGGTGAGTTCTTGACGAACAACAACTTCACCCATACCACCTCCAGAGGTAGTATTGGGTCTAGTTGATTTTGTGTCATGTGGCGATTACTGCGCACGGTTCCTACACAGCCGGCCGGTGTGGCCGAGCGGCTCTTCGCGCTTTAGTTTGGAACCACGCGACTGCTCCAGTCGCAGGTTCGAATCCTCGGGCGTGGATGTGTGTGATGTCCTTAGGTTAGTTAGGTTTAAGTAGTTCTGAGTTCTAGGGGACTGATCACCTCAGATGTTAAGTCCCATAGTGCTCAGAGCCATTTGAACCATTTGATTTGGTTCCTACACAGTTGTGTTGGCATTCCAGACTTCCCTCGGATCATTGTTTCTGCAATTTATTAGTTTCATGAATATAGATGTGCCAAATAGGATGATTCTTTTTGATACACCTCATATAATCAGAAATTAACACTTACTGAATTCCTTACTTTACTTGTAGCATTAAACCTTACTTCTTGCCAAATTTCATGATTGTTGGTCAACGGTAAGTGCCCCATAGGTTTTGATGAGTGGATTTGTGGGTATCAAAATATGTGACAAAAGTAGTCATATCTTTTTATTGCATTGCTTTAGAAGCTTGCATTTATTACACCAAGGAACTACAGACCTTAGTATGCGACATAAATTTCAGCTCGATATGTACACCTATTCCTGAGAAAAAAAGGGTCTTAACAGATGGCGAGATAGACGGGCTGTTGAATAAAAAATGGTAATTTTTTTTCTTATGATATAATTGCAAATTAACAATTTTCGGATTTTTTTCCCTTACTTGAACGGTGAAACGTTGCTTCTTGCCAAATTTCATGATGTTGGGTGAACGGGAAGAACCCTATAGGTACTGATCAGTTTAAAAAAACAAGAAAGAAACGATTTTTGGAGAACATGGTTGTGGAGAGAAGCAGCGATTAGTATGATTAATCAATAATTCAAGAACAGTCTAAATTGTTATAATACTGCCAACCGGTTTCAACCCGACGTAGGGTTCATCTTTGACCAATGGTGCAAACGCCCAGAAGATGACCCCTACGTCGGGTTGAAACCGGTTGGCGGTATTATAACAATAATAAATGCCATTAAGACTGTTCTTGAATTATTTATTAACAAAGAAACGTCCGACCAGGCTTTGAAAGCCCAACGGTACTAACCGGCCGCCGTGTCAACCTCGGCCCTCAGCCCTTAGGCATCACCGGATGCGAATAGACCCATCTCCCGACCGTTGTCAACTTTCGTGACCGGTGCCGCTACTTCTCAAAAAGTTGCTCCTCAGTTGGCCTCACAAGGGAGGAGCGCACTCCACTTGCCCACAGAAGTCGGCAGATCCAGGACGGTGAACCATCCAAGTGGTAGCCAAAGCCGACAGCGATTAATTTCGGAGATCTGAAGGGAACCGGTGTAACCACTGTGGCAATGAGTCAGCTAGCGAGTAACAAAATATATGACATAAATGGCCATATTTTTTTGATTGCATCGACCTATAAGGCTTGTGTCTCCTACACTTTTCGGATTTTTTACTTTAGTTGTGCTGTGAAACCTTGCTTCTTGCCAAATTTCATTATTCTGGGTCGATGTGAAATGCGCTATAGCTTTTGATCAGTGAGTTTACGAGTCTCAAAATATGTGACTTAAATGCCCGTACTTTTTCATTGCATTAACTTAGAAGGGAAGGTCCCTATCGCAATCCTGCACCTCCCCCCCCCCCCCCTCAGATTTAGTGGTAAAATGAGCCAATGGATAGCCCGTTAAAAAACAAACACAGATCAAGCATGAAAACAGAAAGGTGTACTGAACTGTGGAGAAACAAGCAAAATACAAGCAGTGAACGGTACAAGGTCAATGTGTACAACATCGGGCGAGTTGCAAGAATCACGGCGTTGTAGTTGTGTCGTCACAGTGTTGGTATACAAAGCGGGAGATCCGTTTTCGTATGTCCCTTGTGTCTCTCTTTCCTTTTTTTTTTTTTTTCTCTCACAAAATTATGAACATTCTGTCCGGTCGTTGACTTGTCTGTTGCATTTCTGTGATCTTGGCAATTGCTTATAGAATATAACTCATCTGATAAGAAAGTCCTACCGTCGCAATAAATGTGATGACTAGTGAGAGCAGGCGAGATGACACATAGACCTCTCACAAGAATGAAAACAACAAATAACAGGGAGTGAACTACGTTACAGCAAAGGGATTCAAGAGCCAAAACTTCCAAAGTGGAATGCAAGAATCAGAACATGTGGTACTTGTGTAGGACAAATAGAACGTATGTATGTCTGGAGGTCCCTTCCTTACACCTTTACACCTCGCTGTTGCAAATTGACGTTACACTGAGACACAAACTTGATTGAAAATTGAGGTTCGAACAAGACCTCCCTCTTCAGAACCCAATAGCATAACCAGGATGCCGTGGTGTATCCAAGATCCTTCAGCGCTGTACATCTTGAGCTTAGGACCGCTCACTATTTCGATTTTGCTCGTATTTTCACAGTTCAGTACATCTTCTACTTGTTTTCATGCTTGAACTGTGCTCAGTTTTTGGCGAGCTGTTCACTCGGCCATCGTGCCATTAAATCAGAGAGGGGGGGGGGGGGGTTAGTAGGGATGTGACATAAATTTCAACTTGATACGTATACTCGTCCCTGAGAAAAGGGTTTTTTAACAGTCAGACAGACAAAAATATGGTTCAGATGGCTCTGAGCACTTTGGGACTTAACATCTGAGGTCATCAGTCCCCTACAACTTAGAACTACTTAAACTGACTACCCTAAGGACATCATACACATCCATGCCCGAGGCAGGATTCGAACCTGCGACCGTAGCAGTCGCGCAGTTCCGGACTGAAACGCCTAGAACCGCTCGGCCACCTCGGGAGGCAGACAGACAGACAGTCAGACAGGCGGATAACAAAGTGGTCGTACAAGAGTTCCTTTCTTACCGACTGAGGACTCCTAAAAACTGTGCGCTACCAACAAGGGAACCTCCCCATCGCATCCCCCTCAGATTTAGTTATAAGTTGGCACAGTGGATAGGCCTTGAAAAACTGAACACAGAGCAATCGAGAAAACAAGAAGAAGTTGTGTGGAACTATGAAAAAAACAAGCAAAATATACAAACTGAGTAGTCCGTGCGCAACATAAGCCACATCAAGGATAATGTGAGTTCAGGAGCGCCGTGGTCCAGTGGTTAGCGTGAGCATCTACGGAACGAGAGGTCCTTGGTTCAAGTCTTCCCTCGAGTGAAAAGTTTAATTTTTTTATTTTCAGACAGTTATCGAACTTCAGGCAAACACATAATCAACTTCGCTCTCCAAAATGTCAGGACATGTTCAGATTTGCTTGGACACATGCAGGATTTCGTGGTCTACACACGGAAAAAATTAAAAACGTTAAAAACATATGTTTTGACAGAGCACAGGGAAAACTGTGCGACTGTGAAACTGTTGCAGTCATTTGTTGCAGTTTATGTGACAAACTCTTATGTTTTAATCACTTTTCTGGGAGTGACTATCACATCCACAAGAAAACTTAAATAGGGCAAGGTAGAAGAATCTTTTTACCCATTCGCCAAGTGTACAAGTTAGGTGGGTCAACAACATATTCCTGTTATGCGACGCACATGCCGTCATCATTGTCGTATAGAATATATCAGACGTGTTTTCCTGTGGAGGAATCGGTTGACCTATGACCTTGCGATCAAATGTTTTCGGTTCCTATTGGAAAGGCACGTCCTTTCGTCTACTAATCGCACGGTTTTGCGGTGCGGTCGCAAAACACAGACACTAAACTTATTACAGTGAACAGAGACGTCAATGAACGAACGATCATAACTTTGAGAAAATAGAAAAATGAAACTTTTCACTCGAGGGAAGACTTGTACCAAGGACCTCTCGTTCCGCAGCTGCTCATACTTGTAAGAGGTCCATGATAAAGGAATTTGTTGCTAGCGCGCTCGAGCAGATGTAATTTCGATGGATTCCTCACGCGCTGCCTGCGATATGTAAGCTATAAGAGAATCTCAGACCAGAGAGCTGTTGTCAACAGTAGGAACTGTGTAGCAGTGGGAGTAAGTAGTTGCTAGCTAGCAGTCGTGTGTGTGGAGTTGGCTGGGACGGTCGTGGGGGAGCGATGGCGGTGTCTGAGCATTCTAGTATAAGGTAAAAGCAGCCTCGCGCATATGTAGTATTGTTACGTCAAGTCCCATGTAAATGTTCTTAGAAAGAAATCTCTTAATAATAATCTTTCTTATAAAAATTAACTTTTTGACAATCATTCATCTCAATTTAAAGAATTTACTAATTTCTCCAATCCATGGTCATCTCAATTATTGTAAAGAAAAATCAGTTGTTCCTTTTTATACATGACAAATCTATTGGCCAGCATTGCACTGAGCTGTGCCACAAAAATTTCTTATAGGAGCAGATATGTACGCGTTATCCGGCGACTTTATTGAGGTAAGAATTTTCATTTTTCATTCAGAATGATCTTTCAGGGCCATGACGCAGCGCTGCTGACGTCCAAAATTTACCAGTTTAAATCCACAATCAGTTATTGAAAGTTTATAAGTGAGCCACCATTTTTATTGAGAGATTAGTCTCATTTTATTATTGATAGGTTACGCAATTTTTCTGTTGGTAGGTTATACTGAATGTGAGCGATATAATTATATTTTTTACTGTTGGGAGGTTATTATATAATTTATCTGTTGGGAGGTCACACGAAATGTGAATATTACTCATCATTTTATTGTGGGGAGGTTACACACTAACCACGGGACCACGGCGCTCCTCAGCTCACACTATCCTCGATGTTGCCTATCTTGCGCATGGACTACTCAGTTTGTATATTTTGCTTATTTTTTTTCATAGTTCCACACAACTTCTTCCTGTTTTCTCGATTGATCTGTGTTCAGTTTTTCAAGGCCTATCCACTGTGCCAACTTATAACTAAATCTGAGGAGGGTGCGATGGGGAGGTTCCCTTGCAAGAACCAGCAGCCGATGCTGTTCCATACAGTAGCTGGAGAAAGAGAGGGCGGGTGTAGCCTACCTGCGCCGCGTGCGCCGGCCCATCGCGGCCACGTCTTGAGCAGCTGGTAGAGCGCGCGGCCCGGACTGTCCGTGTCGTGGAGCTGGCAGTGGGCCAGCAGGCGCCAGTCCGCGCTCAGGTGGCCCTCGCGCTCGCCCACAGCCATCAGCTGGTGGAAGGCCTCCACGGCCTGCGCGGTGGGCGGATGGTCGTGGTGTGCGCCGACGAAGGCGACAGCCACGCTGGAGTCGTCGCAGCTGCGCGGCAGACCGGGCCTGACGTCCCAGCCGCGGCCCTCGAACACGCAGCCGCTGCCGCCCACCAGGAAGTTGTAGTGGATGTCTTCCAGGCCCCTGCCGTGCACCGCGACCTCCTGCAGCGTCCGCAAGTGCCCAGCCTCCCTCTCTGCTTCCGCGACGCAGCCTGAATCCGTATGACCTGCCCCAGAATAAAACGACCTCTTACTTCTCGAGGATTGCAATGTTGGAGTACATCTGCATACTAGGAAATATGGAAGGCTTTTCAATGTCAGTCTTCTGAAGAGTAAGACAAAGCGCTACGAGATAGTCGCACGTGAACTTCTGTATGCTGATGATGCAGCAATTGTTGTGGACTCCGCAGAACTGCAAGAGCTAGTATCAAGATTTAGTCACACATGCCACCTATTCTCGATGAGTGTAAACAGCAGTAAGACCGTAATTATGGTTCAGGGTACTAACACAAAGCCGAATATCACACTAGATGGCACTTCTCTGCAAGTCGTAGATAACTTCTGCTATCTTGGATCTACTATAGAATCAAACATGTCTGTTGACAAGGAAATTGATGCTCGCATTGGAAGAGCTGCGACAACTTTTGGCAAACTCTCTACACGTGTTTGGAAAAACAACAAACTCTCTTTGACCACCAAAATTCTTGTATATCAAACTTGCGTCCTCAGCATCCTTTTGTATGTATCGGAAACATGGACTACCTATGCCAAACAAGAACGTCGCCATAATGCTTTCCACATGCGGTGCCTGAGATCCATCCTTGGAGTAACGTGGAAGGACCGAGTGACCAACGGAGCAGTGCTATCTAAAACTAACTGCAACAGTATTTCAGCTATCTTGAAGCAGAGACGACTCCGCTGACTGGTACACGCCCACCGTATGGATCTTGACAGATTAACACGTGAGGTGATGCCAAAAGACCTGTAGGACGTCCTGTATTGAGGTTCAAGGACTCCTGTAAACGAGATATGGAGAGCTTTGGAATCGACACAAACAGATGGGGGGCACGGGCTAGCATGAGACCTGAGTGGCGTGATGGTATATCATCTGGAATTTCGAAGCATGATGAAGGCTTGTTAGACAGATTAAGGCAGAAAAAGCTTCGCAATGCTACCACTGCTCCTGCCTCAGCAGCCAGATACAATTGCGACAAGAGATGCCGTGCTGCCATTGGCTTGACAAGTCATATGAAAAAATGCAACCCATAAACACACAGACACTGCAACAATCATCTACCAAGATGTCGTGGCCAATATATATATATATATATATATATATATATATATATATATATATATATATATATATATATACTTCTCGATCATAATGTCTTATTTACGAGGGTCGTTCTAGAAGGAACGCTCGTTTTGATTTGACGTGCTTTGCCATTTTCCCCATCCCCCCTCTCCATCCCTCCCCACCCCCAGAGCTACACTATGTGATCAAAAGTATCCGGACACCTGGCTGAAAATGAATTAAAAGTTCGTGGCGCCCTCCATCGGTACTGCTGGAATTCAATATGGTGTTGCCTTGATGACAGTTTAAACTCTCGCAGGCATACCTTAATCAGGTGCTGGAAAGTTTCTTGCGGAATGGCAGCCAATTCTTCACGAAGTGCTGCGCTGAGGAGAGGTATCGATGTCGGTCGGTGAGGCCTGATGCGAAATCGGCGTTCCAAAACACCCCAAAGGTGTTCTATATGATTCAGGTCAGGATTCTATGCAGGTCAGTCCATTACAGGGATGTTATTGTCGTGTAACCATTCCACCACAGGCCGTGCATTATGAACAGGTGCTCGATCGTGTTGAAACATGCAATCGCCATCCCCGAAAGGTTCAAATGGCTCTAAGCACTATGGGACTTAACATCTGAGGTCATCAGTCCCGCAGACTGAGAACTACTTAAACCTAACTAACCTAAGGACATAACACACGTGCATGCCCGAGGCAGGATTCGAACCTGCGACCGTAGCAGTCGCGCGGTTCCGGACTGAAGCGCCTAGAACCGCTCGGCCACAGCAGCCGGCCATCCCCGAATTGCTCTTCAACAGTGGGAAGCAAGATGGTGCTTAAAACATCAATATAGGCCTGTACTGTGATAGTGCCACGCAAAACAACAAGGGGTTCAAGCCCCCCTCCATGAAAAACACGACCACACCTTAACACCACCGCCTCCAAATTTTACTGTTGGCACTACACACGCTGGCAGATGACGCTCACCGGGAATCCGTCATACTGACACCCTGCCATTGGATCGCCACATTGTGTACTGTGATTCGTCACTCCCCGCAACGTTTTTCCACTGTTCAATTGTCCAATATTTACGCTCTTTACACCAAGCAAGCCGTTTGACATTTACTGGCGTGATGTGTGGTTTATGAGCAGCCGCTCTACCATGAAATCCAAGTTTTCTCACCTCCCGCCTAACTGTCATAGTACTTGCAGTGGATCCTGATGCAGTTTGGAATTCATATTAACAGAATCTTCCGTCGATTCTTGGTAGAACAACATTATAATAAATGAAAAGCACCAGTTTGCTTTTGTTCTACAATATTGTAGAACAAAAGTAAACTGGTGCTTTTCATTTATTATCAGTTTGGAATTCCTGTGTGATGGTGTGGATAGGCGTCTGCCTATTACTCATTACCACCCTCTTCAACTGTCGGCGGTCTCTGTCAGTCCACGCCCGGGTTCCCGGGTTCGATTCCCGGCGGGGTCGGGGATTTTCTCTGCCTCGTGATGGCTGGGTGTTGTGTGCTGTCCTTAGGTTAGTTAGGTTTAAGTAGTTCTAAGTTCTAGGGGACTGATGACCATAGCTGTTAAGTCCCATAGTGCTCAGAGCCATTTCTCTGTCAGTCAAGAGACGAAGTCGGCCAGTACGCTTTTTTGCTATGTGCTGTACGTGTCCATTCAGGTTTGCACTTCACTATCACATCGGAAACAGTGGACCCAGGGATGTATGGGAGTGTGGAAATCTCGCGTACAGGCGTATGACAAAAGTGACACCCAATCACCTGACCACGTTCGAAATCCGTGAGTTACGCGTAACACCCATTCTGCTCTCTTATGATGTTCAATGACTAGTGAGGTTGCTGATACAGAGAACCTGGCAGTAAGTGGCAGCACAAAGCACTTAATATGAAAAACATATGTTTATTAGGGGTGTCCGGATACTTTTGATCACAAGTGTGCGTCTTACAGCTTCCCTCGCTGGCATCGTAGTGATTGTTTTCCTGTTTACTTGTGCGATTTCAAAATGTGACAAAATTAACGACAATACACATTTGGTGGAAGTTTTCCGCCACCGCTGTTTTTGACAAGCATTCAATGTGCAAAATTTAAGCTACTACTGCCGAAAATGTAACAGTTAATAAAATATTCCAGGCTATTATGCAATGTTCGGATAGATTTCACATTAAAACCCAACGTTACGACTGAGCCAAACGGCGCAGTGGTTAGCGCACTGGACTCGCGTTAGGGAGAACAAAGGTTGAAACCTGTGCCGGGTCATCCTGATTTAGGTTTTCCGTGATTCCCCTCAATCGCTTCAGGCACATGCTGGGATGGTACCTTTGAAAGGACACAATCGATTTCCTTCCCCATCCTTCCCTACTCCGGTGGAACCGATGGCCTCTCTGATCCCCTTCTCCAAATCAACCAATCAACCAACCAACCTTACGACCCCATCTGTGAAATAGATTATCAAGGAGGATCGTAGCGTCTCTGCTTGGCAGATTAACATCCTGGCTCGCTAGTGACAGCAGCAAAATCCCGTTTACGAGTGCTCCCACTCACTGGCGTGACGTCACACGCTTTGAATACGCGAGCGCAACGGGCAGATGGCGGCTGCAGTCGACCGCTGTTGCCATTGAAAGGTGTCAGACATAGGCCTATATTTAAATTGTGTGTCAGTGAAGAATAATGGCATCAGCGGCATTAGGCATGTTTTCATCTTCTGCCGAAAGCACTATTGAAATGGCAACGAACAGAAAGAGGGCGTCAGAGGTTGGTTCAAACTAGTTGCGATAACTGAATACGCAGAAGGCATAGGAAAGTTAGTAGATTGCTGCGGTAATTGTACAACGGCTACATATAAAAATAGTTGAGATATTCAGATACGTTCAAATAGTTCAAATGGCTCTGAGCACTATGGGACTTAATTTCTGTGGTCATCAGTACCCTAGAACTTAGAAGTACTTAAACCTAACTAACGTAAGGACATCACACACATCCATGCCCGAGGCAGGACTCGAAGATGCGACCGCAGCGGTTGCGCGGTTCCAGACTGAAGCGCCTAGAACCGCTCGGCCACTCCGGCAGGCTGAGATATGTTGAAAGATAAGTTTTTCGTTATTTTTAATAAAAATGTCTGGAGAAACAAACGTTCTTTACTTTTATATTCACGTTCGTAGAATACGTTCTCTACGGCATATTTAACTGAATTTAACAGAATAACAAGTGTCTTGTGTGATCAATCGTTCACGGAACTGCTTTCGCGGTGTGCAGCCGGTCGGCCAGGCAGGCTGCTGTGTCTACGGCGCAGTGACAGGAGGTCCGCAGTAAATAAAGTACGGTTTGCCGTGTCAATTATTTCTAACTACTGGCGTAAACGCTTTAAAATAAAAGAAAGTTACTCACGTACACTGGTAAGGAGATGCTGGGATTGCCTCCCATCGCTATTCGACAATTTCTAAGACCTGCTCCTTACACTCTGCTGTTCCCTCTGAAAATGGTAGCAATACAGTATTTGACTGTTTTACGGAAATCGTATTTAATAGTTAATTATTCTCGCCTTCATGAACTTCTGCATTAAAAAAAACCAGAAATTAAATTCCAATAGTCCGAGAACCCACTAAAACGCTCCATTTGAGTCATGTAATGCCTGTGCCGTCACTGGCTAGCTCGTTGCGTCTGCTGACGTAAGGCTCGGTCGCAATGATGACTCCCTTTGGAATTTACGTCTCGGAATATGGGGCCGGCCGCTGTGGCCGAGCGGTTCTAGGCGCTTCAGTCTGGAACCGCACGACGGCTACGGTCGCAGGTCCGAATTCTGCCTCGGGCATGTATGTGTGTGATGTCCTTAGGTTAGTTAGGTTTAAGTTCTGGGAGACTGATGACCGAATGGTGTGTAGTATCTCACTGTAAAAAAACATGTACAAAAACAGCTGAAAATTGTTTTTCCATGTTACAGAGAATGAGAAGAACTCTCTCGTAGAGATCCGAATGAGATCGTGGCTACTACGTGAGCTTCTTTTTGTGAGGACTGTTTTGAAGCAAGTAAATACTCCAGGAAAACACGTTGTCGCTAGTACCTTTATACGCAGCGTGCTGGCCTTCTAATGCAATGTTCGCAAGAGCGATCCTCTTTCGGAGAATTTGTTTTCTATTCTCTTCGGTTCTTACTATTGTTTTCTTAAGTTGCTTTATTCGTAATACAGTCATGTTGTTGTTGTTATTGTTGTTGTGGTCTTCACTCCTGAGACTGGTTTGATGCAGCTCTCCGTGCTACTCTATCCTGTGCAAGTTTTTTCATCTCCCAGTACCTACTGCAGCCAACATCTTTCTGAATCTGCTTAGTGAATTCATCTCTTGGTCTCCCTCTTCGATTTTTACCCTCCACGCTGCACTCCAATACTAAATTCGTGATCCCTCGATGTCTCAGAACATGTCCTACCAACCGATCCCTTCTTCTGGCTCCTCGTCTCCCCAATTCTATTCAATACCTCCTCATTAGTTATGTGATCTACCCATCTAATCTTCAGCATTCTTCTGTAGCAACACATTTCGAAAGCTTCTATTCTCTTCTTGTCTAAACTGTTTATCGTCCACGTTTCACTTCCATACATGGCTACACTCCATACAAATACTTTCAGAAACGACTTCCTGACATTTAAAACTATACTCGAAGTTAACAAATTTTTCTTCTTCAGAAACGCTTTCCTTGCCATTGCCAAGTCCATTGCTGTTTCTCACAGAATTACAATGTCATCGGCGAACGTCAACGTTTTTATTTCTTCTCCATGGATTTTAATACCTACTCCGAATTTCTCTTTTGTTTCCTTTACTGCTTGCTCAATAAACAGATTGAATAACATCGTGGAGAAGCTACAACCCTGTCTCACTCCCTTCCAAACCACTGCTTCCCTTTCATACCCCTCGACTCTTATAACTGCCATCTGGTTTCTGTACAAATTGTAAATAGCCTTTCGATCCCTGTATTTTACCCCTGCCACCTTCAGAATTTGAAAGAGAGTATTCTAGTCAACATTGTCAAAAGCTTTCTCTAAGCTTACAAATGCTAGAAACGTAGGTTTGCCTTTCCTTAATCTTTCTTCTAAGATAAGTCGTAGGGTCAGTATTGCCTCACGTGTTCCAGCATTTCTACGGAATCCAAACTGATCTTCCCCGAGGTCGACTTCATTCAGTTTTTCCATTCGTCTGTAAAGAATTCGCGTTAGTATTTTGCAGCTATGACTTATTAAACTGATAGTTCGGTAATTTTCACATCTGTCAACACCTGCTTTCTTTGGGATTGGAATTATTACGTTCTTCTTGAAGTCTGAGGGTATTTCGCCTGTCTCATACATATTGCTCACAAGATGGTAGAGTTTTGTCAGGACTGGCTCTCCCAAGGCTGTCAGTAGTTCTAATGGAATGTTGTCTACTCCCGGGACCTTGTTTCGACTCAGGTCCTTCAGTGCTCTGTCAAACTCTTCACGCAGTATCGTATCTCCCATTTCATCTTCATCTACGTTCTTTTCCACTTCCATAATATTGTCCTGAAGTACATCGCCCTTGTATAGATCCTCTATATACTCCTTCCACCTCCCTGCTTTCCTTTCTTTGCTTAGAACTGGGTGTCCATCTGAGCTCTTGATATTCATACAAGTGGTTCTCTTTCCTCCAAAGATCTCTTTAATATTCCTGTAGGCAGTATCTATCTAACCCCTAGTGAGATAAGCCTCTACATCCTTACATTTGTCCTCTAGCCATCCCTGCTTAGCCATTTTGCACTTCCTGTCGATATCATTTTTGAGACGTTTGTATTCCTTTTTGCCTGCTTCATTTACTGCATTTTTATATGTTCTCCTTTCATAAATTAAATTCAATATTTCTTCTGTTACCCAAGGGTTTCTACTGGCCCTCGTCTTTTTACCTACTTGATCCTCTGCTGCCTTCACTATTTCATCCCTCAAAGCTACCCATTCTTCTTCCACTGTATTTCTTTCCCCAATTCCGATCAATTGTTCCCTTATGCTCTCCCTAAAACATTGTACAACCTCTGGTTCTTCCAGTTTATCCAGGTCCCATTTCCTTAAATTCCCACCCTTTTGCAGTTTCTTCAGTTTTAATCTACAGTTCATAACCAATAGATTGTGGTCAGAGTCCACATCTGCCCATGGAAATGTCTACAATTTAAGACCTGTTTCCTAAATCTCTGTCTTACCATTATATAATCTATCTTATACCTTCTAGTATCTCCAGGGTTCTTCCATGTATACCACCTTCTTTCATGTTTCTTGAACCAAGTGTTAGCTATGATTAAGTTATGCTCTGCGCAAAACTCTAACAGGCGGCTTCCTCTTTGATTTCTTCCCCCCAATCCATATTCACCTGCTACGTTTCCTTCTCTCCCTTTTCCTACTCTCGTATTCCAGTCACCCATTACTATTAAATTTCTGTCTCCCTGTCTCCCTTCACTACCTGAATAATTTCTTTTATCTCATCATACATTTCATCAATTTCTTCGTCATCTGCAGAGCTAGTTGGCATATAAACTTGTACTACTGTAGTAGGCGTGGGCTTCGTGTCTATCTTGGCCACAATAATGCGTTCACTATGCTGTTTGTAGTAGCTTACCCGTACTCCTATTTTTTTTATTCATTATTAAACCTACTGCTGCATTACCCCTATTTGATTTTGTATTTATAACCCTTTATTCACCTGACCAAAAGTCTTGTTCCTCCTGCCACCGAACTTCACTAATTCCCACTATATCTAACGTTAACCTATCCATTTCCCTTTTTAAATTTTCTAACCTGTCAGTCATGTAAGAGGTTTAAGTTCTACATCGCATTACATTTTAATATTTATTTTACCGGCCGCTGTGGCCGAGCGGTTCCAGGTGCTTCAATCCGGAACCACGCTGCTGCTATGGTCGCAGTTTCGAATCCTGCCTCGGGCATGGATATGTGTGATGTCATTAGGTTATTTAAGTTTAAGTAGTTCTAAGTCTAGAGGACTGATGACCTTAGAAGTTAAGAACCCTAGTGCTTAGAGCCATTTGAACCATTTTGTGAAGCTTTGCAGTATCTTGCCGACAGTCACTCGCAGAAACAAACATGTAAAAACATACCATTGAACCGGGTGCAACGTGATACCGTAAGGCAACACTGTGTAATGTTGTCAGAAATTCGCAAGCCTGCTATTTCAAGAACTCTACACAGCCTTCGAAGGCAGTAAGACGACAGCTCGCAGAGGATACAGCTCGCTTATAATAACTGTAGCCACAAGACCTATAGCGAAACGTATTCTTCCTGGGCCACTTCAGGCACCGACGTTTGGTAGTTCTTGTGCTGTGCAGAAGGATAATTTTGGAAATGCTATCCACATAACCTAAGGCGACGTGAACCATGGTCACACAGGGAGATAACTTGGGGCGAATTGGCAGTGAATATCAGACGAGCTGTGCATGTCTGTGAGCCAGTTGAACGCAGCCTCATATTATTGCCTCGAAGTTCCATGCAACAGTACAACAATATGCTCTGGCTCCAAGGATTAGAGACAGGAACTGTGTCACCTGAGTGGGGTCTGAAAGTAACTGTTAGATGTAGAAGCATCTGAACACCATGCTGGCAGTTGTATTTAGTGGTTTCTGTCGTCCTCGGGGATACGAATACAGTGTCTGCCCACTGAGCCTTCTCACTCGGTCATGTCCACTTCAGTCACAGTTGAACCCCCCAAGAACGGTAAATGTCCATTTCATGTACAATTCTTGCGGTCAGCACTCGAAAACGGTAAGACACAGCAACATGGGCGTCCGTAGAAACTTTGAAGCTTCTCCAAGAGGAGGCAAGTCTAAAACTGCCATTTTTGACAAATTTCATTGGAAATACACAAAACTCATAGTATCTCATACGTTCAATAGTTATCCTCTCGATATTTCGAAAGTGGATAACTTTTATATGCCTACTTGAAAGGTAAAGATGGGTCATTACTGCACCATCTCTATTAGTATATTATTAATAGTTTATGAATATGGCTGTCTCCTTCTTGATTTGACGAGCTGTAGTTACATTCTCACATCATTAAGTTGTGCGTATATTTAGGGAATGAAGCTCGAAAATTTCATAACAAATATTTTAATTCACTTAAGAATAATATTATTTTACAATGATTACAATCCGAAAGCGAAAAAAAATTCAGGCCAATTAAATAAATCCCATATAATTTCATAATACTCCTCAAAGTGGAGAAATAGTAAATAAGGCAAAATGCTTATTTAACTTTGACGCCATCAATACTTTTCTTTTTCCTTCCAGACCGTCACGTACGATGATATTAATCTGTGTTTCGTGTCTTCTAACTTGTAATGTTTGTCAGCACAGTAAAAGTAGATCCAGTGAAACATGTAATAAGAATTGGAAAATAGGAAATGCCATGTGGCTAGGGCCTCCCGTCGGGTAGACCGGTCGCCTCGTGCAAGTCTTTTAAGTTGACGCCACTTCGGCGACTTGCGTGTCGATGAGGATGAAATGATGATGATAACATCCAGTCCCTGAGCGGAAAAAATCTCCGATCTAGCCGGGAATCGAACTCGCGCCCTTAGGTAAGACATTCCGTCGCGCTGACCACTAGCCACCAAGGGCAGACATAAGAATTGAAAACCATGTGTTTTAAAAGGTACATCTACTGGGATAAAGTATAGGTCTCTGACAGTAGCTGACGTGATGAACGTAGGAAATTTTCCAAAACAACCGTGAAATTAGCCTTTAAGAAGAATTTTTACCACCCAAGGACTGATCTATCCAATTTGACATGTTGCTGAGTAGCTACGGCATCCAGACTCTTTCGTTGCTCTGTTCCTTGATCGTGCGTTCCATACAGTTTGAGTAGGTGCTGGCTCCTGGAGAGGACTTATTTTCGATTTTGAAATTTCATAATCATTATCCTCTCTTCTAGCGTAGAAATTGTAGTCCTTCTCTGTGACTGAAGCATTTGGTTCCGTATAATTAGCATAGTCGAACGTTCATGCACCGCCTCACGTTCGTTAGACTAAAACTGGATGCATCCTCAGCTAGTCTTAACAGATCTTGTCTGTGTGTCCTCGAAAATTAGTAACATACTATGTAGAGACGATGGGGAGTAGGAGCAGTGACGACCCTGTGAAAATTGGGAATGGACACCGAATAGGTGAGCTCCTCCGATGTTTATACAAAGCACTGTGGTGGGCATTCCAACTACCCCTTTCCGTACAACGATAAGAGCTGTACGGGGAAGCAAAGTAGAAAAGTTACAGATTATATTTCGACAATGTCCTCTTAAGCTTCGCCGTGACTACAAGACAAGGCCGAAATAGTCACCGCGACAAGAAAGAAACTATATACTTATATGGATATGGTGTCTATTCTTTCGGAAATATCCGAAAGAACAGACACCATATCCATATAAGTATATAGCTCTGGCAATACCAGCCATGACCTTCCTCTTCTGTGCGGATGCACACATATTACCCGAACTCTTACGGGACTTGGTAAGAATGTCTCCCACGAGTAATGAGTGTGTTGGGTAGGGACACTACGAATGTATTGTGTGGACATATAAGGTGAGAATGTGGGTCTCGCGGGAGGCGTGCGCGGGATAGTCCCTGCAGACGTATTATCCTACGTGCCCTCGGTGGCTCAGATGGAGCGTCTGCCATGTAAGCAGGAGAGCTCGGGTTCGAGTTCCGGTAGGGGCACAAATTTTCACCTGTCCCCGTTGATATATATACACGCCCATAAGCAGCTGATGGTATTAATATATATATCTCATTTAGAAATATAACTTGCTGTAAGCACACTGACAACCGAACTAACCCCATTTATGTAGTACTTGCTAAAACCACAGTGCGTCTCTACATTCGACGATTCTAAATATGCAGTTCAGTAGAATTACAATGATTTCCAGAAATACTTGAAAATATTTTGTTTTAATTAACAAAACGTCTGTACCCCTGGTTCCTGTAGGGGTGAACTGCCCCCTCTTGCCCCACTCCCCATTTGCAGACGCCCATACGCAGGAACTTGAAACAGATGAGTCGCGTGTAGTGTAATGTAGTGTACTCACAGAGGACGACCTTGGTGGCAGGCTTGCACAGCGGAGTCACGTGCCTCGCCGGCGGCCGCGCCCGCCACTCGCTGCGTCGCACCACGCGTAGCTCCTTCTCTGCAACAAAGATCGTTCCTGAAGATGGGAGCCAGTGTCGAAACGTTCGTCCTGATTTCTTCAGCTAAGCTGTTAAGATGCGGTATAGACGAATAACGGAATTGTTATCAGAGGATAATTAGATCACTTATGGTCTTCATCTCTTAAGCTATCAATAATGAGCGAAATGTCATTTCTCGTCGCCTTTTATTATAATAAGTTACAAAATTTTAAGTATAGGTCACTTTAAAAAAAGTACTAGGAAATAATTTTATTATGGGCTCTACAGAGCACTTTGACAATAACCTTCTCCGTTACAACAACATTACACTCTATTAAATCAATTTTACTGAACAGAATCTAAAGCTCATTGGGCTAAGAGGATCAACATCTGTAGGTTTCCTTGGTGTAGTTAGGGTGACATTTACTTTCTACAGACACCCTTATTCATCATCCTCAGGAAGCGAGTGTTTCAGCTTATTTGGTGATATTTTGTGTGCAATAGTCAGCCGAATTATTTCGTACTGACGCCATGCAAAAGCCAATATTCAAGGGGCGTTCAATAAGTAATGCTGCAACACATTTTTTTCTGAAAGCTGTTTTTTCTCCGATTCTAATACACCATGTTATTCTCCACTCTTTTGGTTACAGAACCATTTTTTTTTTCAACAATATTTCCGTTAAATGAGACGGCACTATGGCACCTTACTGGGAGGGCTCGTATTCCCGCATGGTACCACTTCACTGGTCGAAGTAGGAGCCAACGTCTTGCTCCTCATCATCCACGTACTTCTCCCTTCAGAGTATATCTTTAATTGGGCCAGACAGATGGAAGTCGGAAGGTGCGAGATTCTGCCTGTAGGATAGCTGAGGAAGGACACTCTAATGAAGTTTTGTGAGCTCCTCTAGGATGCGCAGACTTCCCCGAGGCTTTGCGTTGTCATGGAGAAGGAGAAGCTCGTTTGCATTTTTGAGACGACGAACACGCTGAAGTCGTTTCTTCAGTTTTCTGAGGGTAGAACAATACACTTAAGAGTTGATCTTTGCATCACAAGGGAGGCCATCAAACAGAACAACCCCTTCAGTGTCCCAAAGGTGAGGGTGCGGCTTCGAACTTTTTCTTCGGAGGAGAGATAGTGTGGCGCCACGCCATGGATTGCCATTTTTTCCGGTTCGATGTGATGAACCCATGTTTCATCATCTGAGACGATGTTCTCCAAAAAATTGTCATGATCAGCATCGTAGCGCGCAAGCAGTCACAGCTGTGAGCGTCCGGCCAGCACTCTGGACGCAGGACAGCAACGCGCGACTTTATTGCAATGATGTCAGAGGCCTCGCCCCACGACTCACCGTGCTTTTATTCATTGCCAGGTCTCCACAGACCTTCTATTAAACGACCCTGAACATCTGCGATGCTGTGGTTTTCCGCCAAAAGAAACTCAATGATAGCTCTCTGTTATAGATGCCATTTTGATGGCTACGTATAGTGGCGTCACCTATGAGAACTTCATGGAAATGTAGGGACTAACGGGGAAATATACGATGCCCTATAACAAATTCCGCGTTTTTTTCAACTCAAATTGGCCGGCGAAAACACGCGTTGCATTAATTGCTGAACGCCCTTGGTATGCTACCTCGGATTATGTCGGTGTATGTCACAGAGCGTCTCTAGTAGCGGATCGCTTTCGTTGAAAAGTAAGCAGGTAGGGTCTTTCTTGTGTAAACTCTCAGCATACAGTGCTCTCTTTCATATTCCTTTATCCCAATAAAACTCTTTCGTGCACAAAGTGATCACAGTGGATTTCTTTCCGTTTGTATCACATCCGGTACATCGATGTGGTAAGGAATTGGAGCAAATTTCATCAATAATATCGTCGCGAAGTTTCCAAATTTATGGTTTGCTTTGCGGACATCTTAAAAAGAAGG
This sequence comes from Schistocerca serialis cubense, assembly GCF_023864345.2. Classification (NCBI taxonomy): domain Eukaryota; kingdom Metazoa; phylum Arthropoda; class Insecta; order Orthoptera; family Acrididae; genus Schistocerca; species Schistocerca serialis. The sequence goes on from NC_064642.1 coordinate 635,041,692, forward strand.
GATCCATTCATTACATCTATAAATATAGCCATTTACTAGACCTATAACTAGTGTGAGATCTCTTTACTACATTCTTCAGTGCATCAAGTAGAAAGACTGGTCTCCGTCAGTTTATGAACACATTTGATGCCATCACTGAAACTTTTTGAAATACGAATAGTAGCGTTTCAGGAGAAATGGCAAATAGTTTAGAAAGAAGTAGTGTAGACAATTTCAAGGAAAAAATCTTTGGACATAGAGTTACAGCTCTCTGAACCTCTAATAATAGTCAAAAGCACGTGAATTACATACTAAAACAGTCTCACAAGACAGTATCTTACAAGAGTATGAATTTCTTATGGAACCTTTTCCATTCTCTGTTTTAAAGGCGAAATGTTTGTAACTATAGAAATCGGATCATTCATGATAAATGGTTCAAATGGCTCTGAGAGCTATGCGGCTTAACTTCTGAGGTCATCAGTCGCCTAGAACTTAGAACTACTTAAACCTAACTAGCCTAAGGACATCACACACATCCACGCCCGAGGCAGGATTCGGACCTGCGACCGTAGCGGTCGCTCGGCTCCAGACTGTAGCGCCTAGAACCGCACGGCCACACCGGCCGGCCATTCATGATAGATACCACCACATCGAGACTGGGACGGAGAGCTGCCTACTGTGAGTACGTTACCCCCCCCCCCCCCCCCATAGCTTTGGAAACACCATGCTGTGTTTTGCAACGGGGCAAAATGAGAGTGATCTATGTGAGTTCTCGATTACAGTACAGAATAGTTTTCCCAAATAATGACACAGTTGTACAGATAATTATTCTACATTTTCATACAAAGTTGTACATATTTGTATTGCTCAGTTTTACATAAACTGGCTTCAGGTGTCCAAGCATTTCTACTGAACACGCCAGTTGGTGCCAATAGGCGGCACGACTGTGTAGAGGCGCAGGGTGACAATTATTGAACTATACCAAGTAAAATCGTCGTAACTTCTGAACGGTTTGTGCTAGGACGTTCAAACTGCACGGTTGGCCGTGTGGCATGATGAGAATTACTATGCGCATGCGCACGCGCCTTGTTGTTGTCAGCTATTTCATTTGGATGGGTTCGTCAATAAACAAAACAGGCGCATTTTGGGGACTGAGAGTCCGCATTTCGCGAACGAGAAGTCTGTTCCCTCTCGATAGGTGACTGTGTGGCATGCAATGCCCAGTCACGGAATAATCGGTGCAATATTCCTTGATGGCACGGTGACTACCGAACGGTACGTGAAGGTTTTGGAAGATGATTTCATCCCCGTTATCCAAAGTGGCTCTGATTTCGACAAGACGGAACTCGACCCCATCGAAGCAGGTGAGAGCTCCATGCCCTGGAGCAGCTCTTTGGGGAGCGCATTTTGCCTCTGGGGTACCCAGAGACCACTGGCATAGGCCTCGATTGGCCGCCACATTCTCCGGATCAGAATACACGCGACTTCTTTTTGTAGGGCTATATTACAAGGTGTAGAGCAATGACCTCAGAAATCATTGCTGAGCTGGAAACAGCCATTCAGGAGGTCATCGACAGCATCAATGTTCCCACACTTCGGCGGGTCGTGCAGAATTTCGCTATTCTTCTGCATCTCATCATCGCCAGTGATGGCAGGCATATCGAACATGTCATAACCGAAATCCGAATATCTATAGTGACGTTTACATGTTGAATAGAGAGTGTGCACGTCGTAGTTTGTAACTATTTTACGTTTTATTTCGTACAGTTTAATAATTGTCACCCTGTACGTTGTGTTTATAGTTGTGTTTAGTTGTAGTTCCGTTAGCGGTATAGTCAACATCATCCACTGGCATCGAGATACAGGCTCCTATGATGATCGTTATCGCTCAGAAGCATCCATAAAAACGTCAGAACGTCGGGGAAAGTATTTGGCAGTGATCACTAAATGTAACAGATTCAAAACTGTGCTTGAACTCACTGCCGAGCTAAACACAACTAGGCATACGCCAGTGAGTGAGTCAACGCAGAGAAGGGGCCTGGCAGAAAACAACCTCCAGAGTTATGTAGCAGCAAGCAAGCCATTGTTGTACACTGTTAAAAAGAAGAATAGGCTTTAATGGGCTACGAGCACCAACAATGGACAGCAGGGGACTGGGGAAGAGTCTAATTCACTGATGAATCCAAGTCCTAAATGTGTGGAAGTAAAAGCCGTCAATTCTACGTCGTTTACCCCATGAAAGTTTGAACCCTCAGTGCGTAATTTCAACTGTGGAGGGAGTTCCATGATGGTATGGGATCTTTTGGAGGGAACAAAGTCGGAGATTTGGTGAAAGTAGATGGAAAAATGGAACAACAGAATTATCATGCCATTCTTCAGCGACAAGCCCAGACACCTGCTTTGCATCTGATTGAGAAAGTATTTGTTTTGCAGCAAGACAACGATCAGAAACACACATCCCACTTGTGTCAGAAAAATATGAAGTGTCTTGAGGTTCAAGAAATTTTGAAAAACGTGGAATGGTCTCCCCAGTCCCAATCGAACTACTATGGGATGAGATGGACAGCAGGCTCCGAAAACAGGAAATCATGACTTATGAGAGGTCCTGCAGCAAGAGTGGAGACTAAATACAATTGAGACCATGACAAAATTTACCCGTCTCATTCCGAGAGCATGCAAGGCAGTGATTAAAGCAATGGATGGTTATTTTCAAGTTTCTAAAATTTAATAGTTGCATTTACCTTGTATTGTTTGAGCTTAATAAACGTTTAGACGGCATTAAAATGCAATTTTGTAATGTATTTCTTTTCCATTGACCATAATCACTTGGTGTTTCCAAACTTACGGAGGGTAGTGTATATAGCAGGAGATTACAAGTAACGCTTTTTGGTTTTCAACTGCAGTATCGGTCACCAGGCAATCGGCCGCACTCTAAAAAGCGCTCGCCGCCAGTCACGCCGTCATTTTCACTACTACCGCTACTGTGGCATGAGGGCGCTCCCACGTACGCTGAAGCCATTGCCGATGATACGCAAGCATCCACTATCCGGAGCTCTAGCGGTAGTATACTTAAGTTCACACATTGGTACATAGACCCAATTTTGTGTGATTGCCATTTTCATAGGTTTTTACAGGCTTTTGTAGCGGTCACGGCTCGTAATCTACGGAATAGTCACTGTATAGAAGACTGCCTGAGTTTTGTATCTCTATATGTTTCAGTGATCAAATCAACTGGCGCTGCAACTACAGTAAAGAAAGTTATGCATTACTTTTACTATCTGATATTACATGTAGTATAAATTAATACACTATTGGCCATTGAAATTGCTACACCAAGAAGAAATGAAAATGATAAACGGGTATTCATTGGACAAATAGATTATACTAGAACTGACATCTGATTACATTTTTCACGCTGTTTGTGTGCATAGATCCTGAGAAATCAGTACCCAGAACAACCACCTCTGGCCGTGATAACGGACTTGATACTACTGGGCATTGAGTCAAACAGAGCTTGGATGGCGTATACAGGTACAACTGCCCATGCAGCTTCAACATGATACCACAGTTCATCAAGAGTAGTGACTGGCGTATTGTGACGAGCCAGTTGCTCGGCCACCATTGACCAGACGTTTTCAGTTGATGAGAAATCTGGAGAATGCGCTGGCCAGGGCAGCAGTCGACCATTTTCTGTATCCAGAAAGACCCGTACAGGACCTGCAACATGCGATCGTGCATTATCCTGCTGAAATGTAGGGTTTCGCAGGGTTCGAATGAAGGGTAGAGTCACGGGTCGTAACACATCTGAAATGTAACGTCCCCTGTTCAAAGTGCCGTTAATGCGAACAAGAGGTAACCAATGGCACCCCATACCATCATGCCGGGTGATATGCCAGTATGTCGATTACGAATACACGCTTCCAATGTGCGTTCACCGCGATGTCGCCAAACACGAATGCGACCATCATGATGCTGTAAACACAACCTCGATTCATCCGAAAAAATGACGTTTTTCCATTCGTGCACGAGGCCGTTGGGATCCAGCACGGCGTTTCGTATTACCCTCCTGAACCCACCAATTCTATATTCTGCTAACAGTCATTGGATCTCGACCAACGCGAGCAGCAATGTCGCGATTCGATAAACCGCAATCGCGATAGGCTACAATCCGACCTTTATTAAAGTCGGAAACGTGATGGTACGCATTTCTCCTCCTTACACGAGGCATCACAACAACGTTTCACCAGGCAACGCCGGTCAACTGCTGTTTGTGTATGAGAAATCGGTTGGAAACTTTCCCAATGTCAGCACGTTGTAAGTGTCGCCACCGGCCCCAACCTTGTGTGAATACTCTGAAAAGCTAATCATTTGCATATCACAGCATCTTCTTCCTGTCGATTAAATTTCGCGTCTGTAGCACGTCATCTTCGTGGTGTAGCAATTTTAATCGCCAGTAGTGTATCTGAAATCTGTGTCCACTATCAACATATGTTCCTCGTTCCTAGAGAACCACAAAGCGTGCAAAGGAAGTTATACCACCAGCGAAAGATACATCCCGTACGCCTAGGTCAGAACTAGGTGGACTGGAATTATTATTATACTGCTTTCTTGATAACTGGTATCAGTCAAAAATATAGATAGGTTTGGTGAATGAATGGTATCTGTTATTGTGTCTAACAGAGTGAAATGGGAGCGTAGTGGATCTATGACGCAGCGTACCTAACTGAACTAGAAAGTTCGGCACAAAAAGCAGGTAAGATGCCTAAGCAGCAATCAGCCATTCAAACCGATTTATTTGTAAACATGGCTGTTGATATACTTTCCGGGATGTGAGGTCGTGGTCCAAGAACTTTTCTGCTCCTTACGTTTCGTCCAGGACTGCTCTGGACTTCCTCAGAGGCGCTGCTCGGCTGAGTCTTGCCGGCTGACTGGTCGGGTGTCTGAGAGCGACTTATATATTGTGAGAAAGGGGAGCGTGGTTCAGGTGACACGTGATGAGCAGTGATAATCCATAGCAAAGATAAGGTTGACTATCGATTACCACTTGGTCAAAGATAAAAATTGTTAGCAATTTTGTAGAGCCACTGTCCATATATCGCTAAGTTTCATAGCCTCCTCTTTCCTATTAAAATTATCGTGATGTTTATAAATTTCGATAGCTTCTCTATATAGCCGTGGATAGTAATTTAACGTTGTAGATAAAACTTATCTATTTAACGTTGTAGATAAAACTTATCTACAACGTTAAATTACTATCCACGGCTATATAGAGAAGCTATCGAAATTTATAAACATCACGATAATTTTAATAGGAAAGAGGAGGCTATGAAACTTAGCGATATATGGACAGTGGCTCTACAAAATTGCTAACAATTTTTATCTTTGACCAAGTGGTAATCGATAGTCAACCTCATCTTTGCTATGGATTATCACTGCTCATCACGTGTCACCTGAACCACGCCCCCCTTTCTCACAATATATAAGTCCCTCTCAGACACCCGACCAGTCAGTCGGCAAGACTCAGCGGAGCAGCGCCTCTGAGGAAGTCCAGCGCAGTCCTGGACGAAACGTAAGGAGCAGAAAAGTTCTTGGACCACGACCTCACATCCCGGAAAGTATATCAACAGCCATGTCACCCGGTCGCGAAAGCCTTCATTCTATTTGTAAACACCTGACACAAACGAATTTGCTCAGATTGTATACTTTGCTATCTGCGGTGAATTTATGTACTATTATTTCTTGCTTGTGTTACCATGCTAGAATGTTTGACATTCAGCGAGAATTAGTGTGTGCGCCTCACCTGTGCCTAGTTGCATCCTGGCAATTGTAGAGTGGCTGCACTCAAGGGGATAATTTATTGGCCTTGTAGTAGCAATGTTATTGCAACTGCACTTTAGGTACATGCACTTTGCACGGACTACCTGCGGGGAGAAGAACTCGTGCAACGAGACTCATCCTGGGTTTTGCAGACATATAATTTTATGTATGAGAATGGATGGAAGTTAAGGAGGCCCAAATCTCGTGTAAAAGATGGATTTTCCAATAAATCATGCTAACAATCTCTTTTTTACTACTATGTACTTTTGTACATGAATTGTTCAAGTGAAATGTTATTCTTTATCTTTTCTTCTGAAATCCAAACCTCTTCTTAAGGACATTTCTTCTCCTTATTCGGTACAAACACTTTCACACCGGTCCGAATTATACTTCTACCCCTGCCAAGTGCTAACAGAAAACACTGGAAGGTGAAACAGAATCCGGGTTTTTTTTCCAGGGTTACCTGTCCCCAACTCCTACTCTGACTGCTGTTTAGTTTCTAGCGTGAAGTGATGTGCATACTTCTCTTCGGCAGACTGGCATTCAGTCAGTTGTATTCTTTATATATAAAATACTGTATTGTAAGTTTGAAGCTGTCGGTCCAGTGCTGAATGGTGAATGATTAAGATGTGGTAAAAAATGGTAATAATAACTTACTAAGAATTAACTCGCAGATTTCTTAGGTTATAATTTTCCAGATATATATAACAGCTTCTCTGCTTTGGGTATCCGTGACCACTGCGCACCACCTCGAATTACAACATTAGCACACTCACGAACATTGCAAATAGCGCACCAAGAAGAGAGCATTGGATCGAAATAAAATTTATTAGACATCACGATACAGATGAGAAGTTCCCTTGACCACAAAATCAAGACATGTAAACAAATACATTGAGTACAAGTAGACAAATACAGTGCAGCATCAATAACGCGTTGGGCCACTTTTTGCTGAAGTACATGCCGAAATATGGTCCAGCATCGAGTTCATAAGACGTTTGATGTTGTCCTGAGGCAGACTGGTCCACAGATCCTGAACAGCCACATCTAAATTATTTACAGAGCTGGTCTCACACATGCTCTATAGAGGACAAGTCTGGGGAGCAGACAAGTCATGGAAAAGTTGGAATATGACATAGAAAGTCTTGAGCAACTCGAGCTGTATATGGACGAGCATTATCTTCCCGGAAAAGTGGCCCTGGCAGACCTTGCGGGGAAGTTCCCACGTAGGACTGAAGAATGCCATCAGTATAATCCTGGCCCATAAAGGTTCCACAAACCGCAATTACAGGGTATCGGCAACATTATCAGTTGTATCTGTATTTTAAGTGTAAGGGTTGTCTTACAAGGTTTACCATCATTTTATTTCACCCATTTGGTGGTCAGTTGCTTGTTTTTTAAAATTAGCCTTTGCTATTGTATTTGCTGTTTTACGGTAGCTTTCTAATTTTTTTAATATAATTGCCGTTCCTGGCGTGTAACGCCTTCAGCCATAATTGTGCCTATTTGCCTTAAAATTTTAATTTGGTATTGGTATTTTTAGCAGTAAGCCTTAAAACCTTACTTACTGCCATGTCTGGCGTCTGATGCCTTCTGCTGTGTTACTATTTTAATATTTGTAAGTTGTAAATTGCAGCGAGTTCTTAAACATTCTTAATTTATTGCCATTCTTGGCGTATAAGGCTTTCAGTCGTGATCACAATGGCTTGTTTTTAAAACATTATCTGTTGTATCTGTATTTTATGGTGATTGCTAAATTGCAACGCTCTGAAAACACTATTATTTTACACAGTTGTTTATTCCTTCATTAATAACGTGTGTTTTTTTATTTATTATTGAGTCTGGAATTACTGTTTTGAAATAATGTGTATAACTATAGAAGGCAATCAATAGCAACTGACTACAGCCCCGTCCACAATCGTAACCGCATCCTGTCTTCCCTTGACTACCAGGTCTCAATTATGTCGGCTGTGCTGGCGATGTGATACTTGACAGCGTGCATGGAACTGTACCGTTCACCAGGCTGTTTCCACAACCGTATGTGCTTATCATCCGTTCCCAAAAGGAATCGAGATTCACCACTAAACATAACGTTTTGGCAGTCTGCGGCAGTCCAAGTCGTTCTGGTTTGGGACCACTGTAGATAGTGTGGCCAGTGTCTCAGTGTTAACGGCAGTACAGTGCAAGGGTGGCTAGACTACAAATTCGCGTCCGCAAGGCGTCTGTAAATGGTTTGTGGAACAACTGGCACGCATACATTTACTTGCTTCGTGGAGTGAGCCATTGTAGGCTCTCTGAACGCTTGTCGCACCATCCTTCGATCCCCTCGCCTCGTTGTCTTCCTGGTAGCACCAGAACCAGAACATCGTTTGTGGGTGCCATCTCCTGTCCATTGCACCCAACATCGTCTGAAGGAACATTTCAAACGGTCGACCTGGCGAGCCACACGGCGTCTCGACCAGCCTGCGGTTTTCAAGCCGATGATTAGGCCCCTCTCAAGCTGGCTTAACTGTGAGCAACGTTCTATGACGTCTATCTGGCATTCTGCGCTTACTAACGTCCTCCTAGAGTCAGGATATGATCGTCGCGTGTGTGATTGGTCCACTACGCGCCGTTTAAATAGGACCGCCTGCCTGACTGCAGCGCTATTGGAGGTTCTGTGGCCATGCGCATTGGCACCTCACTTGGATCATCTGCATATCAGATCTCACTGTACTTTTCAAAGTACTCGAATAATGGTAACAAAACTAATAGCTGTGTTAGAAACCAACGTCGTTTATTCTTTTTAACAAATGCTGCGAGTTTCGCCACCAAATAGCGTCATCTTCAGACCCCACCTTCGTAGCAAGTACAGAATCCAGTTAATTTTGGCCCCGCTGCATACAATTCTGTTCGTTGCACATGTTGGAGTATACGCTTGATAACTGTTCCCGTTCGAAGACTTCGTAGGTCTTTGTCATTGCGGTTGAGGATGGCAGGTTACGCTTGGGGCCTGAAAATGACACCGTTTGGTGTCATGTTGTAAGACGTGTATATTTCTATTGTTTATTGTCAAACCACAATTTATGAAAGATATTTATATTTTATTAATAGGATTAAGTAGGAATAAATAATATTTGTCATTTTGGAAATAATTGTGGTAGCAGGGAATGTCTGCACCAAAGTATTGTTGGCAGGAGAGACCGCATCTTGATATAATTTTAAAAAGGGCGGGAGAGATCGCGTATGGATACATTTTAAGATAAGAGCGGGAAAGACCGCGCATTGATACATTTTGTAATGGTAGCAGGGATTGTCTGAACCAGAAAGCATCGTTGGCGGGAGAGACTGCACTTTGGCGTTCGTAGAAAGTCAGTAGTAAGCGAGATGTGAAGGGAGTCGGTAGCAGGTCTGAAGCGAGAGGTTGAGAGGAGCGGTGTGCCTGCCAGCCACCAGCTATGATTTACAAGAGATTATAAACGGATGTACAGAGACATCAGCTAACTATTATCAGAAGAGGAACTAATATTATTGACTTTTTTTTTTTTTTTTTTTTTTGAGAAACTCAAGACTTCTGAATGTATTTTTGCGCAATGCTAGTTGTAAGGTTATTGTAAAAAGTAAGTCCCATTTGAACGTTTGTAGAATCATTTCATTCAGAATACAATTAATTTTTGCCAGCAAAATTGCATTATTAATTATAATCCATCCCAAAAACCATTAGCGTAAAACTTTGCAAAATGTTATTGTTGTCAAGAAAAAGTTTAACTATGAATTACGTAACTTCAGTCGAATCAATTAAAGAATAACGTCAGCTTTGCTATTAAAGAATAACGTCAGCTTTGGTAATAAATACTGCCACTTATTATGACAACCCACCAGCAGCTAATAGAGTACAGTAAAACAGAGCAAGTAAACTTATGTCGCAGTTCGAAGTAGCAGTCAGGTGGCGATCCAGTAACAGTAAAAAAGGTAAGGAACAGTTTTGGGTTATTGCAGGCAACGACTGAGGGCCACGACGACGACACATTCTATGTTTCGTCGAAATAATCAGAAAATCACTTTCAATAAGCAGCATTTAAATTTGTATGCGAAGATTGAGAAAGAGAATTAATTTCAAACGGAAGATTTCATTTGTTATTATTAAGCAAGAGATAGAAATCCTAAGGGAAGGTTTCATAGGTTACTGTAGAAGGGAAGGTTGCGTAGCAAAAGAGATATAGAGGAGACGGGAAGGTTTCAATGTATCATGTGTTAAAAAAAATAACGACGTTGGAATCCAGCACAGCTGTTGGTTTTGTTATCATCATTCAAGTACTTCATGTCCGACTGCTGTCCCACTGTCCGTGATGTATTGCCAGAGACCTATTTGCGAAGATTCACGTTTGTACCTTTCACCCCTCTGGGTGCACTATTTTCAAGGTTCCTGTTTGTATTTTAGGAACGACAACTTTATTATGATGGCGTTTTCGTATGTTGTGATGTTCTCAGCTGATACCTACACTTCCTAAAAAATAAAAATAAAAGCAATTGAATTGAAGTTTTCTTATACTTATAACTAGACAATGATGCAGCGGCCGAAATCGTGATTGTTAAAAAAATAAATAAAAGGTAAGGCGGAACACGCCATTTCTAAAATATTCCAGGACTGTGGAAGCACACAAACAGAAAAGTAATGGAACAAGTTTACTAAACTGACATTGCGAAGAGCAGCAGGAATATTTCAGGGTGCTGTTCTTACCTTGGCAGCCATTGCTCACGAACAGCCTCTTCTCAACACTGTGTGTCTGCAAAACTTGGCTGATGTTAAGTGACCCCAACACGTAGGCGACTTCGCCCACTCGAACATTTCGTGAGTTTGACACATGTACTGCCTTCCGCTCTTGATACCAATCCCCAGTGAACGCCTGGTCGTTGCTAGTCTCGTCTTGCTGATCTGTGTCTGCGGAATCCTCTTCGCTGACGTCCTCGTCATGGTCCACAGTATCTTGCACCTGAGGTTCTTCTGCAAGAGAAGACGTGACGCTATGGGCCTCGCTGGCTGTCTCTGATAGCTGGCGATTGAGGGTGCTGTCCAATTGCGATGAATCATCTACTGCTGCCGTTTCTAATGTGCCAGATATTACACTTCCATTATCGACATCATCTCGTACAGGTATCGTGGTCGCCACTGTCTGTACAGAGAGCGTCCCACTTTGCTGAGAACCGTATCTGCAACGAAAATAATCTACATCAGAAGACCATAGGATGTTTCTGAACACTTCTCTTATTAAAAACTAGCCTTAGTAACAAGCATATAGTTCGACACATGCAATGAACACACCTTCTCCTCCCTCTCTTTGTGTCCACTTCTTCTTCCTCCTGTCTATTCACTTCATCGACCAAACTATATCTCCTCCTCCTCCTCCTCCTCGTTGTCTCTGTCTTTTCATCTGCCCTGCCCCTCTCTTTGCACATTTCCTCCATCCCCTCTCTCTGACCTTACCTTCTGCTCCCTTCCCTCTGACAGTATCCTTCTCTCCTATCCTCTTTCCATCTCCATTTCCCCATCTTCCTCTTCCACCTGTCCTCCCCTCTCTCTGTCCATCTCCTCCTCCCCCACTCTGTCCTTCCCCTCTTTACCCATCTCAACTTGTCAGCAGCCATGCTCATCGGCGTATGTAGTCCCTGCAATACAATTCATTAAAGCAGGCCGATACTACTCCGACAACATGCCTGTTATACAGGAAAGGCTACATATCAGGGGCTCGAAAATCATTTATTTGCTGTTGACATACAGGCCACCATGCAAAACAGGTTGATAAAGCAGGCCAACACTACTTCAGCATAACATATATGCAGTGCAACCTACATGCCAGGTCCCAGAAAACCAATTCTTTCCCCTCACATTTAGGCTGCCTGCAAATGCAGGTTGATTTGACATGCCAATACTGTTCACACACAAGAGTCCTGTCGTTTTCTCTCCCCATATCTCTGCTTGTAATGGAGCTATTTGGTTATAACTCCACAGTGGTGATAATCATGAAGTCTGCCGTTTTTGTGCCAAATTTGGTTGAAATCAATACAGGGGTTTGGAAGCAGATCCCAGACATACACACATACATACACTCTGCTTTATATATATATATATATATATATATATATATATAAAACAGATACCAGATTAACAAAAGTCATTCCAGTTTATTCCCAAATTCTGTGGCACTGGTACAGTAACAGTGGTAATTATATAGAGAGAAATCAGTCATGGTTGCAATAAAGACAGATTTATTAGTTCTTCATTTGCAATAAGTTTCCCGTGCACTGAGTGGCATCTTCAGACAATATAATCTGTAAATAATCACCTCATGAAATGAAAAGTCAATTTCATGCGTCTGACTTCTCGTTTCATTTGGAAATTTGTGGTAAGTTCCTATGGGACAAAATTGCTGAGGCTATCGGTCTCTAGGCTAACACACTACTTCATCTAACTTAAAGTTACACTAAGGACAACACACACACACCCATGCCCGAGCGAAGACTACTCAAACCTCCGATGGAGGGGGGGGGGGGGGGAGCTGTGCAAAACATGGCCAAAGTGCCTTAGACAGCGTGGCTACCCTGTGTGACCCTCATTTCAAGAGATGATTATTTATCTATAGTTCGATTTTCTGAAGATGCCTCGCAACACAGACAAAACGTGTCGCAAACGCAGAACTAATAAACCCATCTTTATTGCAACCATGACTCAATTATCTCTATAATGATAGCAGATCAGTAAAGATGACCATTCAGTTCGTTTTTTAAATGGATGTTTCTCTTCTTTTTCTACTGGCTTCAGTATACGTTTGCCCCCTTTTTCCCTTATTTTGCTTTTACAGTGTTGGGTCTTAACTTTTCCGCTATTTATGCGTTGCATTACATTCTCCTTACATGTAGTGAGTACATGCCGTGAAGTTTTATGCAGACCTTGTCTCGACTGTAAACTGCTAGGCTCATTTCCTTTACTCGTACATCACTACATAATTAAACAGAGATTCTGTAAAGTAACAGAAACGACCAATATGATGCACGCTGTAAAGAAATGAAAGATGATTAATTCAAAGTCGATAATGAAGTCGTAAGTAGTGATGTGCTTCTCGTAGCTCCGATAGGGAAGGAGGGGGGAGGGAATCTGTTCCCATATTTTCAATGGAACGATCATCACAGCATTTGGCTTAAATGATGTATGAGAACCACGAGAAACCTACATCTTGATTATGGCTGGATGGAGATTCGAAGCACAACCCTCCTGAAGGATGTTCAGTGTGCCAGCCATTTTGCCAGTCTTCTCGGAAGGCAGTAATTAAATTTACCTTTATCCACATCTACATCTATGTGATTACTCTGCTATTCACAACAAAGTGCGTGGCAGAGGGTTCAATGAACCACCAGACCTTTATGGTCCTGCACTGTATACTTTCCCATAAAATCATAGTAATTTAAAACCTGCAATTTTATTGTATTATTTATTTCATGAGCAGAAAGATCTTTCTTTAAGACAGCGCGAATGCTAACGGACGTGAGCTTGCACAGCTGTATGAAAGAGAAGACGATGTTTGATGATGCATGTGTATAATCAAACGAATGGCGTTTTCAATCTTTGTTAGCGCTTATTTCTGAAAAAAACGTTTAATTTTTTCATTAGTAGCTCAAAACAAAGGAATTTTCGACATACGTTTGTATGGCCTTTTTTCCTTGGTGTGATGTTTCTTATCTGCCACCGAAATTTGTAACACTTTTATATGGTGATGGAGACAACAGTTTTTGTTCGGTATCTGTATTGTTGTTGTTGCAGTCTTCAGGCTGAAAATGGGTTCGATGCAGCTCTCCAATGTAACCTATCCTATACGAGTCTCTTCATCTCTGCATAACCACTAAAACCTTCATTCACTTGATCTTGCTTAATGTAGTCAAACATCAGTCTCCCTACGTTATTTTACCCTCATATTTCACCCCACTACGGAATTGACGGTTCTTTAATGTCTTAGGTCGTGACCTATCAATCAAACCCTTCTTTCACTCAAGTTGTCCCTTAAAATTATTTTTTCCCTTCTTCGATTCAGAGTCTCCTGATCGGTTTTACCCACCCGTATAGCTATTCTTGTTAAAGCGGCGCTTTTTGGATGGGGAGGTGCCCTATATCGAATCTGCCCGGCACATTAACGATGAGGTATCAGTGTGGGAGCTGACTTAGATGTGATTTTCAGGCAGTTTCCAGGCATTATTTACACGATTCGCAACCTTTTATAAAACTTTCATACAATCTCATATGAATCACACCACACGCAGATAAGTGGGCTACACACGCTGCATCCCAGGGGGTAATGGGGTGGCGACAGAAAAAGTGTTGAGCCACTCTTGAAATTAACCATGCCAACTTAGTTAATAACCACGCCAAGCCTTCGCAGATGCGGGAAAAGGCACAATAAAAAGAGGACCAAGATTTCATTAGTTAGAACATCTACCCATTACTCTTCAGCACCCTTCTGTAGCACCACATTTGAAATTTTCCACTCTCTTCTCTTCTGAAATCTTTATTGTCCACGTTTAACTTCCTCACAAGGCAACACCTCAGAAAAGAGATTAATAACACTTTTACTGTTCCTGGAAAACGCTTATCTGGCTATTTCTACATCGTGTATCATCTGTACTTCTACCATCGTAACTTATTTTGATACCCCAATAACAAAACTCATCTGGTGTTTGTAGGGTCATATCTCCTAATCTAATTTCCTCAGCATCCCATCATTTCACTTGACTAAATTCCATTACCCTTATTTTGCTTTAGTTGACAATAGTCTTACAACCACTTATCAGAACACTATCAATTCCACTGAACTGATCTTCCAAGACCTTTACCATCTCTGATAGGAAATCAGTTTCGTTGGTAATCACTAAAGGTTTTATTTCTTAACCCCTAATATTCAATTACATTTTCAAATATCTCTTTGTTTTTTATTGTTTGATAAATGTAGAGATTGAATACCACTGGGGATAGGCTACAACTCTCTCTCACCCCCTTTTTAACTACAACTTCCCGTTTATGCCTTTCAGTAGTAGGGCTCTGGGCTACCTGGCCATCTTCGCACTTAAACACAGTAGTAGACTGTGCGATACCATTGACGCCACACCTCAAGTTGGTGGCCACTTTGAACATGATAATCATGATGTCACAAGCCGTGCCCCTTTTTTCATGATCTCACATTTGCAGCAAATTAAAAAACACACCAACAGATCAGGCAATCAGTATTTTAAAGAAAAATGTGTAACTTTTATCTACATTACGTAAAATGTCGTCATATTATACGAAAAGACGTTGCCAATACTACGGTAGTTCCAAAAAATTTGTAAGCTTTGCTTCAACTGCATAAATTTGCACCATTCAGCAGGCGTGCGCACACACACACACACACACACACACACACACACACACACACACACACACACTATATTTACAAACTCAAAAATACGTAAGTGGCTAAAATTCTGTTCCTCAGCAAATTTCATCTCTCTCTCTCTCTCTCTGTGTGTGTGTGTGTGTGTGTGTGTGTGTGTGTGTGTGTGTGTGTGTGGTCGCATTTAATGGTTACTTAAATGAAATAGTAATAGTAACAATATAATATATCACAGAGGGAATGGGAGGGGAAAGGTAATCAAAAATACTCTAGATATAAATTGCTTTCGTTTTTTACATTTTCACACAATGAATCAGCTATAAATCACATTTAACGGTCTTTATATTTTTCACAACCGTGAATATAACAGTTAGTTCTGTCTTGCAGCACAAATCGTTTCTCATCTTATACTGTCACACAGTGCAAACATATAAATGTAATACACTTCTTATCCATCTTCTTACAGTATCACCCACTACAAATAGTAGATTGTTACAATTTTTAGTAAATATGTGAAACATTTCCATCGGCTAACCAAGTTTAGGCAGCTGTCTCTGCCATTATAATATCGAAATAATACTGAATTGCCGGCCGCGGTGGTCTAGCGGTTCTAGGCGCTCAGTCCGGAACCGCGCGACTGCTGCGGTCGCAGGTTCGAATCCTGCCTCGGGCATGGATGTGTGTGATGTCCTTAGGTTAGTTAGGTTTAAGTAGTTCTAAGTTCTAGGGGACTGATGACCACAGATGTTAAGTCCCATAGTGCTCAGAGCCATTTGAACCATTTTTAATACTGAATTGCATTTTGTGAGATAAATGTATACAGTAAGAATAATACATCCTCAGTATAACAATCTACCAGATTACTATCCTGGATCAGGACCAGTTCAGTATAATAAATACGTTCGTATTTATCTTACACTTTTAAATTAACAAACTATTCAGAAACTGCATAGCAGTTCTTCTAGGGTGATTGTATTATTTTCCTTTTCATTTCCTAAAAAGCATTTGGATCATGTTGCATACCTGCTCAGAAAGAAAAAGGTATGGAATGAGGATGATTATTACCATGCAGTCTATGATGATCCAGCATCAGTAACATGCTACCGATGTTGTTGTTCTTGTTGTTTCTGTAGTCTTCATTGGAAAGACTGGTCTGATGCAGCTCTCCAATCTACTCTATTCTGTGCGAGCCATTCATCTCCGAATAGCTACTGCAACCTACATCCTCCAAAATCTGCTTATTTACTCCAAACTCCCCAATTTACATCCAATACTAAAATGGTGTACTGAATCTCCTGGGGTGGTCATGAATTTGAAGTTTGTAAATACCATGTAGTGATAATTACTGTATGAATAGCTGGTGATGTATGACAAAAAATTAACAAATGCATTGTGTTACAATATATTCCATGAACATTCGAGATTCTGTGTCTGAACTTTCTATTCTTTTGTCTTCTTCTGTTCTTGGACTCGAAAAGGAAAGAACGATTGTCTGAGGTTCATCTTGATGTAACTGTCTATGTAAGTTGTAAACGAAATTAGAATACAGTTTTTCATGACTTCAAACTTGTGTACGGTACATAATTATTTGTAAACGTAAGCCTTGCTTGTCCTGAGTAGCCGTGACCTTAACGGAACACTGGCCATTGTTAGGTGCCATACTACAAAAAATTAGTAATTTTCTTTCAGCTCATCTTCGAGACGAGACGCCGGTTAGGACACTAAACTTTCTTTCGGATTCCACGAGCTATGCGGCCGCTACGAATAATTTAATATACTTCACTTTCAGATTTTCTCAAGGTTGCGAGATAACATCCCGGGCAGAAAGGCCTGGTTACGGGATTCTAGTTCTAGTGTAAAGTTTCATCTGCAAAAGATCATGCTTGTTATCTTATATTGGTATTCGAGACGAAACCACGACCTGGAGTTACGGCTTTTATTACTTAACCTTGAACTGACCTACGAAATACTATCTGGTGCTAAGCACATGAGTTTTAACTACGCTTTTGATATAATTATATATCGATGATTATATATATATATATATATATATAAAGTGTAATTAAAACTCATGTGCTTATATATATATATATATATATATATATATATATATATATATATATATATATATCGGGGCGTTAGTAGACCCGCAACCGAGCGCCTCCCCAGGTGGCGGATAGGGGAATGCCTCCTAGATATAGGTGGTACCGAGGAAATGAAATACTCGGGGCGGACCAAAACTACTAGTAGCGTCTGTTCCCACAGTGGGCGGCTACGAAAGGCGTCTGCTCCACATGTCAGTGGCGGCCTCAACCAACCTCCTGGTCTGGAAAGTCAGGTTGTACTCGGCAGCATGCCATACATCCAACTACTAAACATCATTATGGTACAACGAGAAAAATCTCATTACCCCGGGCCCCAGTCAATAGACTGGGATTGTCGTGAGCATCGGATTCCGGGGGCTCACGGACATCATGAGAAGAATCGGAGCTTCTCAAACTCCCTCAAGACCAAACGCAAACACTACATCGGCAACAACTGACAGACACTCTCGAAAAATTTCAAATCAAAATATGTGCACTGCAAGAAACACGATTCACAGACGAAGACCATTTCAACACGGAGAATTTCAGAATATACAAAGGAAAACCTAAGGCTTTTTCGCACAGGATTTGCAGTACACAGGTCCATCACGGGCAGCATAATCGACTTTTCGTCACCAAACGAAAGAATCAGCACCATCACAGTGAAATCAGCCAATAAATCCTACACAATAATCAACGCACATGCACCGACTAATGACTACAACAGGAAAAACCCGGACGAAATTGATGACTTCTGGACGACAATGGAAGAAACTATCAGAAAAATTCCTGCACATAGAGTCAAAATAATACTGGGAGACTTCAACGCCAAACTCGGAAAAGAAAAGATATACAGACATATCACAGGAAAACATACTCCACACAAGGACACCAACAAGAACGGAAAACATCTGATAGACTTTTGCAAAAGCCACGACCTCGCCATTATGTCAACAAAATTCAAGAAACCAACACGAAAACTTACCACATGGAAATTCCCCAGCGGAAAGCAAGAACTACAAATCGACCACGTAATAGTGCAGAAAGACTCACAAAAAGAAATTTTGAAAGACACCCGTAAAGGCTACTTCGACTCAGACCACCACCTACTACAGATCACGATTCGTCTTTTGCCCAAGAAAAAGCTCCAGAAGAACTAAATTGTTAGACCAGATCCAGAATACGTTACTTTAAACCAGACAGAAATATTACACAAAATTAAAATGGAGAAAACGACAGACCGGACACAACTTTCACAAAGAATCCGAGAGGCCATGAAACTAGCACAAGCACCACGAACACGGAAACACCGTTGGTGGAACCACACATGTGACCAAGCTATTGACCAACGAATCAGTGCATGGAAAAAATTTAGTTGCCATAAATCCCAAGAGAATTGGATGAACTTCTTGAAAACACAGAAGCAATCAAGCAAAATCATTCGCAGTGAAAAACGACAGTATGACAAACGGCGACTGACAGAGATCGAATCGGACTTCATGAAGAACAATACAAGAAACTTCTACAGAACGTTCAGAGAAAATATGACTGGATATCAACCACCCAACTTGTGCTTCAGAAGACCGGATGGAACCCTAGAAACCAATACCAAAAACAATTGTGACATTCTGGCAAAGTACTTTGAAAAACTGCTCAACACGGACCCCCCCCCCCCCCCCCCCCCATGAAAGAAATGTTGACAGAAACGAGCACATACAATCCAGATAGTGAACCTCCAACTCTAGAAGAAGTTAAAGAAATAATAAAGTCACTCAAGAATCGCAGAGCACCAGGAGAAGATGGCATCATCGCGGAAATCTGGAAGTTACAAGACCCAGAACTCACCAAAGACATCCACAGGATCTTGGAAGACATCTGGAAGACCATGAAAATTCCTGACGACTGGAAAACTACCCTGATACACCCACTACACAAAAAAGGTGACAAGACTAACCCGAACAACTACAGAGGAATATCCCTACTACCGGTCACATACAAGATCCTCTCTAAAGCTTTACTGAACAGACTAGAATGCCAAACCGACCACTTGATTGGGGAATACCAAGCAGGCTTCCGTAAAGGTCGGTCTTGTGCGGAACAAATTTGGAACCTGAAAATGATTTTACAACACAAACAGAACCTGATCATTACCTTTGTTGACTTCAAAAAGGCGTACGACTCTATCGACCGGAAAACTCTCTTCAAAATTCTAGCAGAATACAAAGCAGACAACAAAACACGGGCTATCATAGAGCAAACTTTAACCAACACGACCTCCAAAGTAAAGTTCTGTGGGGAACTATCAGAGCCCTTTGAAATTCGCACAGGTGTCCGACAAGGCGATGGCCTCTCACCTCTCCTTTTCAATCTGGTGTTAGATAAGGTCATAAAAGAATGGGAAACATCACAACAGGGGATAACCTTAGGAAACCTACAGATTAAATGCCTGGCTTTTGCAGACGATTTGGTGTTTATGAGCACAAAGAAACTCTCATCTCTGAACACAAAGTATGGCACGATTTACAAAACAGCAAACTTCAAATACCTCGGTGAAACACTACAAATGAGTGGACATAACAGAGACTCAAACGAAGAAAGAAAGACTAAACTGGACAAGGCATACAAAGTAGTGTGGAATCATTACAACAAGAAGTCTATCTCACAAAAAGCCAAATTACGCCATTACGACACGGTGGTGCTCCCTGAGGCACTATATGCAGCAGAGACCACACTAATCCTAGGGCATACACGTATAAGACAATTAGAAAAAGTAGAACGGAAAATACTTAGGAAAATATTTGGCGCAACTAACAACAATGGAATATGGATCAAGAAACCTACAGAGGAACTGTACAAACATACGGAGACAATCACAGAAAAGATTAGAAAACGCAGACTACAATTCTATGGACACCTATACAGAATGCCATTACACAGGCTGACCAAACAGATCTTTGACTGGGTAACCACTAGAAACAACAAATGGGTGGCAGAGGTAGAAAACGACCTGAACCAGCTCAACATAACAGCAGACACAATAAACGACAGAATAAAGTTCAGAAACATCATTAAGAAAAGTAAACTACATGAGATACAATGCGACAAACGAACAGGCATAAAATGGACCGAAGAACGCAAGCAAGATCACAGCCAGAAGATGAAAGAAATATGGGCAACCAAAAAGGCAATCAAGATGAAGCCGAAGACACAAAGCCGACAAGAAGCATGGACAGAGGACCAGAAACAGAAACACAGCGAGCGAATGAGGGAAGTTTGGGCAGCAAGGAAGGCAGCAAAAGGAACTGGCCATGTAGTTTAGTCCAAATGCGCTCTTTAAGGGCAAAACACCAATAATAATAATAATAATATTAATAATATATATATATATATATATATATATATATATATATATATATATATAGGAATATCTGTGATAATTGAAGAGAGAGGAGAGAGACAATTAATTATTTATAATCCCGTAACCACACTGAGTACCGAGCTAGTTTGCTGATTGCTGATCTGCGTCGGGCTAAATTAAATTAAAAAACATTACACTGTTCATAGTATTATTAAAGTAATTCTCTTTTGGCGTCACTTTATTAAAAGCTATCAAAGCATATATAAATTGAATTGAATTACATTACACTGGTGATTCCTTGATGTCGTAGAATGTGTCCTATCAACTGATCCCTTATTGTGATCAAACTATTCCACAAATTTCTTGTCTCCCCTGTTCTGTTCAGTATTTCCTCACTGGTTACATGATCGACTCAGCTTCTCTTCAACGTTCTTCTGTAGCACCACATTCCCTTTTTGTTTAAACTGTGTATCGTCCGCGTTCCAGTTCCATACATGGCTACACTCCTGCCAAATACCTTCAGAAAAGTCTTCCTAACACTTAAATCTATATTCGATGATAATAAATTCCTCTTCTTCAAAAATGTTTTCTTGCCATTGCCAGCCTACATTTTATGTCCGCTATACTTCGACTACTATCAGTTATTTTGCTGCCAGAATAGCAAAACTGATCTACTACTTTAGGTGTCTTGTTTCCTAGTCTGAATCCCTTAATATCACCTGACTTAATTCGACTACATTTCATCATCATTGTTTGCCTTTGTTGTGTTCAACTTATATCCATGTCTGAAGACATTGCGCACTCCGTTCAACTGCTCTTCCAGGTCCTTTGCTGTCTGCGATAGAATTACACCGTCACTGGCAAACCACAAAGTTTTTTATTTCTTCTCCCTACACTTTAATTCCTAACCCAAATTTTTCTTTGGTTTCCTTTACTGCTTATTCAATATACAAATTGAATAACATCGGGGATAGCTTACAATCCTGTCTTACACCCTTCTCAACCTCTGCTTCTCTTACATGCCCCTCGACTCTTGTAACTTCCATTTGGTTTCTATACAAGTTGTAAATAGCCTTTCCCTCTCTGTATTTTACCCCTGCTACCTTCAGAATTCAAAAAGAATATTCCATTTAACATTATCAAAAGCTTTCTCCAAGTCTACAAAACTGTAAATGTAGGGGTGCCTTTCCTTAACCTATCTTCTAAAATAAGTCGTAGGGTCAGTATTGCCTCGCGTGTTCCTATACTTCTGTGGAATCCAAACTAATCTTTCCTCAAGTCAGCTTCTACCAGATTCTTCATTCTTCTGTAAAGAAATCTTGTTAATATTTTGCAACCATGACTTACTAAACTAATAGTTCGGTAATGTTCACACCTGTCAACAACAAAAAAAAAAAATGGTTCAAATGGCTCTGAGCACTATGGGACTCAACTGCTGAGGTCATTAGTCCCCCAGAACTTAGAACTAGTTAAACCTAGCTAACCTAAGGACATCACAAACATCCATGCCCGAGGCAGGATTCGAACCTGCGACCGTAGCGGTCTTGCGGTTCCAGACTGCAGCGCCTTTAACCGCACGGCCACTTCGGCCGGCACCTGTCAACAACTGCTTTCTTTGGAATACGAATTATTACGGTCTCCTTGATGTCTGAGAGTATTTCACCTGTCTCATACATCTCACATATCAGGTAGAAGAGTTTTTTCATGATTGGCTCTTCCACGGCTATCAGTAGTTCTGATGGAATACCGTCTACTCCCAGGACCTTGTTACGACTTAGATCTTTCAGAGCTCTGTCAAATCCTTCTCGCATTATCATATCTCGCATCTCATCTTCATCTCTGTCCACTTCCGTTTTTATAAAATTGCTTTCAAGTTCATGTCCCTTGTATAGACTCCTTCCACCTTTCAGGTTCTCCTTCTTTGGTTAGGACTGTTTCTCCATCTGAGCTCTTGATATTTACACAGCTGTTCCTCTTTTCCCCCATTGACCTCTTCAATTTTTCTGTAAACGGTATCTATCATTCCCCTAGTGAAATAGGCTTCAGTAACCTTACAATCTCATTTTTTAAACGTTTGTATTCCCTTTCGCCTGCTTGATCTTCTGCATTTTTAAATTTTCTCCTCTCATCAATTAAATTCAATATTTCTTGTGTTATTCAAGGATTTCTACTAGGCCTTGTTTTCATTTATTTGATCCTCTACTGTCTTCACTATTTCATTTCTTAAAGCTACCTATTCGTCTTATACGGTATTCCTTCCCCGTTTTCTAGTCAACTGCTGCCTAATGCACCCTCTGAAACGCTCAACAACCGCTGGATCTTTCAACTTATTCAGGTCCCATCCCTTGATTTTCTACCTTTTTCAGTTTCTTCTGTATTAATCTATAGTTCATAACCAATAAACTGTGGTCAGAGCCCACATCCGCTTCTGGAAATATTTTACAGTTTAAAATCTGGTTCTTAAATATCTATCTAACCATTATATTGAAACGGAACTTGTTGTACCGTTCCAAAGTTTTATTAAATTTCTAGCACGCAGAAATTATTAGCAACAGTTTCTTCTCTTGCAGGTAATACCTCAGCTGGTGTGCAAAAGAAGAGAATGGACTAAACAGTGTTATTTATTGAATTTTTTTTCTGTTGTGTACCACGTTTCCCATTTTCCTTTCCTTTGTGCGGCCTGGACAGCATAAATGGGGGAGTGTGTGAACTGGCAGAAAGCTTTAGGCAGAGATTGTAACACTGCATGAATGGTCGTTCTGTGGTAGGGTAGTAATAACCCCCAAGCGTGAACAAGTTTAGCAGAGACCAAGTTTGCAGGTCGGGGCAAAGATGACACGTCGGCGCGCAAATTGGCTCTGTCAGATTGGCGCGCCACACCCACCACGTTTGTAAGCGGAACGGTTAGGCGAATTCGGATGGAAGAGAACTTGTTCCTGGGCAGCGGCGCCGTACAGACGCAGAAGTTGGGAGTTCTGCACTTTACGGTAGTATGATGTAAGGTATTGGAATGTTTCAAAACTGCTGCTGATTAAGGTCAGGATGGTGGAAGCAGGTGTAACATTACCGGCAAACCCCCATAAGGGAATTTATTTTCGCTATTTGCTTTAAATTTCCCTAAGAACTTTGGGTTTGTGCCTTGCACAAGCATGGACCATGGGCCCTAAGCTCACCGTCGTATTTTAGGTCTAAGTGTGAAGATAGTTATTTCATTTCATGCCTTTTTGTGTGCTCTCTTCTGTATAGTAAAGTTTTGGGGGATTTTTATGATTTTTTCGATGTTTTCTTTGTGTACACAGTTTCTCGCCATGTAGCCAGTTGGAGTAACGGTCATGGCATTAAAGTATAGATCGGTTATCGCTTAGATGTTCAATTAGCTTCAGTACAGTTTCGCTAGTAAATTAGCTCCGTGATTATAAATACGTGCCTAAAATTAAATTTGATGTTAGGGAATGTGTGCGGGCTCATTTTGGCGCGAAACGGGATCGACGGCCATTTATAAGGAAACAGATCAGATTTATCAATATGAGACCCAAATAAATATTAAACGGTAGTGCACGACTGCAATGAACGGTCGAGTTAATCTGGTATGTCAAGATTTCGTGAATTTTCCATGCTTTGAGTCACTCCAACTTAGCCACGTCTGCGAGCTGGGACCAATGTTAGTTGGTAGATGTGCGTGTGTCCTCCTCTTTAAACATCTTGCCTTGCTAAGAATGAAGTTTACTGTGTAACTTGCGGAGTACAGTACTGTTTACCTGGCAATGAGCTCCGATTTTGCCGGCATTAATACTCGTGTGATTTTGGCACCTCGTGGTAATAGGTAGATGTTCTTGAGCTCTTTTAATCACTTTGCTTTACAGTTTATTAGAGAAATTTCCGTTTTTCGGTATAATTTGTGATGCTATTAAGACTTGCATAACTCTCCCCGCCACGTGGCGCGAGGTAAACGTTATTGAGCTCCTCCAACCACTTTGCTTTTGAATAATGGTGGCTGCCACGCAAGCTTCAGTGAACGATACCGTTTATTAGAGAGATGTCAGATTTTTTATGGATAATTCTGCTATCATGAACATTCGCGTAACTTTACCGCCACGTGGTACTAGATAAGCGTTCTCCCGCCACTTTACCTTTTGCTTTATAATGATGTTTACCCTGAAACAAGCATAGTAAGGTACTATTTATTTGAAAGAGCCCCGATTTTATGTATAGTTTTGATGGCCCTGATAGTTGCATCATTTCCCAGCCACTTGGTGCTTATTAAATGTGTGTGTGTGCCCCATTTTATCTATGTGTGAACCGTAAATGTGTCTCAAAATTATTTGCTCCAATTTACGGGTTACAATCAAGCCAGCTGGGTCCTGGAATGTGACAGTGTATCTGTGTAGTCTTAACACATAAATTAATCCGAATTGACAAAACAAATATAAGCAGACAACTTGCTATATCCTTATGAAACACATGTTAGCATATCGTGCATCCTATTGGTACTAAGCAGTATACTTGAGTTCTAGATATCTGGACTTGCTCTGCGTTTCAGTTGTAATACTTAGTAATAATACCAAAGCAAAGCATGGGTCTAGGCATGACTGTGGTTGAATATGTACTTACACTGAAGCCAGGTCAGCACCCCCTCCCCCCCCCCCTTTCCCACAACTGCGTGGTAATAACCATAGGCTTATTTTGTTAGAGAGACCTTGTTTAAGAGTAAATAGGGCTGATGTCCTTGCAGTTGTATGACTTTGGTTCTTGCTTAGTACTAATGTGTTAACAATTGTTTTGGTATCATTCAGACAATAAATTCCAATCAGTATAGAACTGCCAATAGTTTTTCCTCAAACCTGTCATCAATAATTTAAAGCCATAGTCAAATTTCAAATAGCTCAAATGCCCCAGTACAGAAAATTAGAAATTAATTAATCTTCCCTAAGAGATGAGAGACAAATGAATCCCGTTAGCTAGTCACATGTTTGATCCAAACAACAAATATTAAAAGATTAGATGCCCCCTAATAAGCTCTGTTTAGGTGCTTTCAGTAGCGGCTTTTATAGATGCATTATCCGTTGCCTTTATAATTTGGTGGGTTAATTAAACCACCTTGTTGAAGCATTAACACCCCAGTATTAAGTTTCGGGCCTATTGTTTCGTGAACCACGAGAATTTTGAGCCAAAGCTACAGAGGGCAACTTGCATAAGCTCTGGACTCGTTAAGCAACGGTAATCCTCCGACTGGGTACAGTTCTACTGATACTTAACCCAACACACACCCAGAGGGTTACGTTGCAATATAACCTGTCTGAAACCTTCCAATGTCTCCAGGTCTCTTCCACGTATACAACCTTCTTTCATGATTCTTAAACAAAGTATTAGCGATGTTAAATTACGCTCTGCGCAAAATTCTACCAGGCGGCTCCCTTTTTCGTTCCTTTCTCCCAGTCCATATGTACCCACTATTTTTCCTTCTCTTCCTTTTCCTACTTTAGAATTAAGCTCTCCCTTCACTACCAAATTTTCGTCTCCTTTAACTATCTGAATAATTTCTTTTATCTCATAAATTTCTTGAATCTCTTCATCTGCGGAGCTAGTTGGAATGTAAACTTGTACTACTGTAGTAGGCGTGAGTTTCGTGTCTATCTTGGTTACGATAATGCGTTCGCTAGGCTGTTCATAGTAGTTTACCTGCATTCCTATTTTCTTATTCATTATCAAACCCACTCCTACATTACCCCCCCCCCCTTTGATTTTGTATTTATAGCCCCCCCCCCTCCCCCCATGAACCATGGGCCTTGCCGTCAGTTGAATGGCTTCTGCACCTCAAGTGATACAGATAGCCATAACGTAAGTGCATCCACAATGGAGGGGTATCTACTGAGAGGCCAGACAAATGTATGGTTCCTGAAGAGGGGCAGCAACCTTTTCGGTAGTTGCAGGGGCATCATTCTGGATGATTGACTGATCTGGTCTTGTAACATCAACCAAAACAGCCTTGCTGTCCTGACACTGTGAACGGCTGAAAGCAAGGGGAAACTTCAGCCACAATTTTTCCCAAGGAGATGCACCTCTATTGTATGGTTAAATGATGGCGTCTCTTCTTTAAAATATTCTGTAGGCAAAATAGTCCCCCATTCGGATCTCCGGGCGTGGACTACTCAGGAGGACGTCGTTAGCAGGAGAAACAAAACTGGCTTTCTACAGATCAGAACGTGAATTGTTGGAGTCCTTAACCGAGCGAGTACGTCAGAAAATTTAACAAAAGAAGTGAATAGGTTGAAGTTAGATATAGTGGGAATTAGTGAAGATCGGTGGCAAAAGGGACATGACTTTTGGTCAGGTGAATGCTGCTTATAGTGGACACTTATATTTTATATCTCACCTATCTGCTTGAGTCAACAAGTTCAAAATAGTTTCAACTAGTTTCAACAAGTTCAAACTGATCTAACAAGCAAACCGTGACTTGTCAGAAAACTAATCAAGCCTCCTTAACATCGGCATTCAATGAATCGTCATATTTCACTGAGCTGGCTCAAGTGGATGTAAATCGTGAATCTGCAAAGCGTCTGAAGCCCTAGACGTAAATTTTCAGGAAGAACAAAAACTGTTTGTTACCTTGCTGGGGCGAATGGTGTACTACGAGTTGCATTGAAGTTCTAAGGCCTCCGACTTTTTTTCTAATTAACTACTCACCCGAAATCGATGAAACTGGCGTTACTTCTCGACGTTATCGCCCTGCAGACGTACACATTTTTTACAACGCTGACGCCATGATTCCATGGCAGCGGCGAAGGCTTCTTTAGGAGTCTGTTTTGACCACTGGAAAATCGCTGAGGCAATAGCAGCACGGCTGGTGAATGTGCGGCCACGGAGAGTGTCTTTCATTGTTGGAAAAAGCCAAAAGTCACTAAGAGCCAGGTCAGGTGAGTAGGGAGCATGAGGAATGACTTCAAAGTTGTTAACACGAAGAAACTGTTGCATAACGTTAGCTCGATGTGCGGGTGCGTTGTCTTGGTGAAACAGCACACTCGCAGCCCTTCCCAGACGTTTTTGTTGGAGTGCAGGAAGGAATTTGTTGTTCAAAAAATTTTCGTAGGATGCACCTGTTACCGTAGTGCCCTTTGGAACGCAATGGGTAAGGATTACGCCCTCGCTGTCCCAGAACATGGACACCATCATTTTTTCAGCACTGGCGGTTACCCGAAATTTTTTTGGTGGCGGTGAATCTGTGTGCTTCCATTGAGCTGACTGGCGCTTTGTTTCTGGATTGAAAAATGGCATCCACGTCTCACCCATTGTCACAACCGACGAAAAGAAAGTCCCATTCACACTGTCGTTGCACGTCAACATTGCTTGGCAACATGCCACACGGGCAGCCATGTGGTCGTCCGTCAGCATTCGTGGCACCCACCTGGATGACACTTTTCGCATTTTCAGGTCGTCATGCAGGATTGTGTGCACAGAACCCACAGAAATGTCAATTCTCGAGGCGATCTGTTCAACAGTCATTCGGCGATCCCCCAAAACAATTCTCTCCACTTTCTCGATCATGTCGTCAGACCGGCTTGTGCGAGCCCGAGGTTGTTTCGGTTTGTTGTCACACGATGTTCTGCTTTCATTAAACTGTCGCACCCACGAACGCACTTTCGGCACATCCGTAACTCCATCACCACATGTCTCTTTCAACTGTCGATGAATTTCAATTGGTTTCACACCACGCAAATTCAGAAAACGAATAATTGCACGCTGTTCAAGTAAGGAAAACGTCGCCATTTCAAGTATTTAAAACAGTTCTCATTCTCGCCGCTGGCGGTAAAATTCCATCTGCCGTACGGTGCTGCCATCTCTGGGACGTATTGACGATGAACGCGGCCTCATTTTAAAACAATGCGCATGTTTCTATCTCTTTCCAGTATAGAGAAAAAAAATCGGAGGCCTTAGAACCTGAATGCACCTTGTAAATTATTGTAGTTATGATGCATACAAGTAAATTAGAAGGACATGACCTTGCATCCTCATCACGTTCAAATTTTGTTTTAAGAAAGCAGAACTTAGGTAGTTTTGTAAACTAACCCCAGCTGTACTTCTTATGTAATAAAATTCTGATATACATCACATAAACCTTTGTTTATTGAAAAACACATTCAGATTAAAAAGATCGGTAAATAATCAGGGAAATAATCAAACAGAAAAAACTTTCTGAAATAAAATTGTAGTTTTACTCATTTATCTTT
The DNA here is from genome assembly GCF_023864345.2 of Schistocerca serialis cubense. Classification (NCBI taxonomy): domain Eukaryota; kingdom Metazoa; phylum Arthropoda; class Insecta; order Orthoptera; family Acrididae; genus Schistocerca; species Schistocerca serialis. Next base: position 635,070,550 of record NC_064642.1, read on the forward strand.
GTATCCCAAGCTGTAGTTCTTTGCTAAATTGCTTTGGATTCATCATTTCAGGAATGTACTTCAGCATTTTGTGTACATATTCAACTTTGTTTTCACTGACAGGACACACGCCATTCGGATAACATGATCGGTAGTTCTAGGATATGTGGATATCTCGACGCAAGGATGAAACAATGTTGAATTATTCCTACTATGAATCTTTCCTTCAGAACTATTCCAATCTGTTTTGCAGAACACCTGACTTCCATAATGGCTGAAATTGTGAACGACATTTTTTATGTTTAGGAACATCCTTGATAAAAGAGTCTCTTATGGAGTTGGCATTTCCTTTGTAATAATGCGGCTGTCAGTTACTGTAATCAGAAACATCCTTGATTTCAACTACAGTAACTGTAAAATTTCCTTTAGCACTGGAGCTAGCTATGTGTTCACATATATCCTTCATTGTGTAGAAACTGTCCACACACCTCAGTCTTCTTTTCACCATTGCCAAGTTCCTATCTGATGGCAGACAGGAATCTCCTCTGATTGATAAAATAAGCCTCTGAGCACCTACAGCCATTGACAACCTGTTGAGAATGTTGTGGTTCTTCTGGGCTGCACAACTGTCACGAAACGACCAGAGTTCCGTAACGCTAGATGAAACAAAGGTTTTGAAGGAGGGGAAAACGGCATCTTAATCAGTGTGGTAGATACAGAATACTGTCTTAGTTTTCATATCATGCACAGAACGAACTGGGACAGTCAGCTGACGATAATAATACTGTCCCGAACTGGTATACGAAAATACTCTCTCCCAGTGCAAAAAGTTGATTGCATTTCCCAGCGTTTTGTAGAACTTTTTGATGAGAAGTTTGTGAACTAGGAGCTCTGCTGCACCTACCCATTTCTTCGTTTTTTACAACATCTGTACATAAAGAACTGAAATTAGACCTCTTTTTCAGCTTATGTATCACAAGCATACTTCATAAAAAATGTAATAGACATTTTACCAACTTAAAGCTATAAATGAATCTCTTAATAATTAACATCACCTGACAAGTAAAACAACTTAAGCCCTGGACTAAGGCTGTTTTTCTGGTAAACACGAATATTCTGTAACTGGAAATGTTGTGTAGAATTTGTGGAATAAAGTCACTTTGGTATTAAACAATGTGGCTTGGACATCTGAACACTTCTGTACCGATAACTCAAAACCATGAAAATGTGGACTTAAGTATTTTTTCATATTTACGATTCGCTTCCGAGACTTATACATTAAAGGAACGGGAAACAAACTCGACTGAGGTATGCCCTCAAGATGTGTAGCATTCGAAGAATCGGTAACACAATCTCAAATGCTCATGACACCTGTTCACCTCTAAGCTGTACAAGAAACGAAAATGCTTCCATTGATTGGCTTCAAGGCAATAACTACAATTTTGCGATGAAAATTAACTACCGCTACCTAAATCATCATGGTAAGCTGAGCTGTAACTCCTCCGGTGTTAAAACAAGAGGCAGTTGCGAGTGGCTGCTGTCAAAAATTGTTCAAATGGCTCTGAGCACTATGGGACTTAACATCTGAGGTCATCAGTCCCCTAGAACTTAGAACTACTTAAATCTAACTAACCTAAGGACATCACACATCTATGCCCGAGGCAGGGCGCGAACCTGCAACTGTAGCAGCAGCGCGGTTCCGGACTGAAGTGCCTAGAATCGCTCGGCCACAGCGGTCGGCGTGGCTACTGTCCCCAGTTCTTGTGATCAGATATGCACTTGCAACAGCTTCGCCCACCACACCTTGACACGTTCATCCTAATGGCGAACTTGTAAAATTGGCGCTATAATTCTGTCTATATATTCAGTTCTCCTCTGAAATCGAATACGATCCCTTTTCATCTGTTCCCAAGATCCAATATATGCTGTTCGATACGTAAAATTACACGCAATAATTATGTGCGATGTTTCCAAATATTTCGAACTTGCTGCGAAATGCATCTATTGTGGATTTCTTTTAACTGATGCCATTTTCTCTTAAGCAACTTTCCATTTTGAAAACGAGTCTTTCATTTTATTATTTTCGACAGTTATCGTAATTTTGAAGCAGTAATCGATGCCACCTTTCCCCAAGCTCCTGTTCCATAAATGTTGTTTGATTATCACTAATCATTTCCCACTATTTTCGAAGTTAGCAAGAAACCTAATGGCTCCACCAACTCATTCAGATTATTCCAGTGGAAATGTTCTGACATTCATTGGAGACTGTCTTCTAGTCATGAACGTCAAGTGCATTTTTGTTCTGTCCCATGCTGATTTGGATGTCGACTTCCCTCAATAATGACTCACCACTTTCATCTAATGCGAACTAAAAGCTATGATTAAATTTAATGCTTGGCTTGGCCTCTTTTGGAATTCAGTGATTTGTAGGATAGATAGTTTTGTTTGTGTGTACTGATAACCCCGTTGTGAAACGCTTTTCAGGCGGCTTAACTTCAAACAATATGTTATATAATCCTCTCGTTCCTGAGTATCTTACACTGCGAATTATTAAATCACCTTTATCGACACTTACTGTGAATTATCTGCCACGGTCCTGATAGCGGTTCAAATCTGAAACCATATACATTATCATGTATTTTTCCTGTTCATTTGCTAAAATTTGATGCCCCTAGTCGACCTCCTTCTTTCACGAGCGTCTTCTTCATCTGTCGCAATCTTCATACACACACACACACACACACACACACACACACACACATATATATATATACTCCTGGAAATTGAAATAAGAACACCGTGAATTCATTGTCCCAGGAAGGGGAAACTTTATTGACACATTCCTGAGGTCAGATACATCACATGATCACACTGACAGAACCACAGGCACATAGACACAGGCAACAGAGCATGCACAATGTCGGCACTAGTACAGTGTATATGCACCTTTCGCAGCAATGCAGGCTGCTATTCTCCCATGGAGACGATCGTAGAGATGCTGGATGTAGTCCTGTGGAACGGCTTGCCATGCCATTTCCACCTGGCGCCTCAGTTGGACCAGCGTTCGTGCTGGACGTGCAGACCGCGTGAGACGACGCTTCATCCAGTCCCAAACATGCTCAATGGGGGACAGATCCGGTTACCTTGCTGGCCAGGGTAGTTGACTTACACCTTCTAGAGCACGTTGGGTGGCACGGGATACATGCGGACGTGCATTGTCCTGTTGGAACAGCAAGTTCCCTTGCCGGTCTAGGAATGGTAGAACGATGGGTTCGATGACGGTTTGGATGTACCGTGCACTATTCAGTGTCCGCTCGACGATCACCAGTGGTGTACGGCCAGTGTAGGAGATCGCTCCCCACACCATGATGCCGGGTGTTGGCCCTGTGTGCCTCGGTCGTATGCAGTCCTGATTGTGGCGCTCACCTGCACGGCGCCAAACACGCATACGACCATCATTGGCACCAAGGCAGAAGCGACTCTCATCGCTGAAGACGACACGTCTCCATTCGTCCCTCCATTCACGCCTGTCGCGACACCACTGGAAGCGGGCTGCACGATGTTGGGGCGTGAGCGGAAGACGGCCTAACGGTGTGCGGGACCGTAGCCCAGCTTCATGGAGACGGTTGCGAATGGTCCTCGCCGATACCCCAGGAGCAACAGTGTCCCTAATTTGCTGGGAAGTGGCGGTGCGGTCCCCTACGGCACTGCGTAGGATCCTACGGTCTTGGCGTGCATCCATGCGTCGCTGCGGTCCGGTCCCAGGTCGACGGGCACGTGCACCTTCCGCCGACCACTGGCGACAACATCGATGTACTGTGGAGACCTCACGCCCCACGTGTTGAGCAATTCGGCGGTACGTCCACCCGGCCTCCCGCATGCCCACTATACCCCCTCGCTCAAAGTCCGTCAAGTGCACATACGGTTCACGTCCACGCTGTCGCGGCATGCTACCAGTGTTAAAGACTGCGATGGAGCTCCGTATGCCACGGCAAACTGGCTGACACTGACGGCGGCGGTGCACAAATGCTGCGCAGCTAGCGCCATTCGACGGCCAACACCGCGGTTCCTGGTGTGTCCGCTGTGCCGTGCGTGTGATCATTGCTTGTACAGCCCTCTCGCAGTGTCCGGAGCAAGTATGGTGGATCTGACACACCGGTGTCAATGTGTTCTTTTTTCCATTTCCAGGAGTATATATATATATATATATATATATATATATATATATATATATATATATATGGCAATTCAAAATGCAGACCAGGATGAAAGTTGGTGGAACGACAAAATAGAGGTGATATTGGAGGTAATCCATTAGATGCAACATCCAAGGAACGTGACATCACTTGTACAACCAGCGCCCACGTGGTTCGTCAGACAGCTATCGAATCGATGAGTGTCTGGCTGATAAATCACTGAACGAGTGAAGGCAGAAGCTGCTGAGCTCAAAAAAATTGCGGCTTGTGCAGTGTAAGCAAAACAAGAGAATGAACAGAAATGGTGTGAGGCTAATGGAACTTTGCCAAGCACACAATTTGATTCTTAAATCCACAGCTTTCAAGAAACTACCACGACGACAAAAGACATGGATATCCCCAAATCCTAGCCTTGGGGAATTTCAACTTGATCATGTGGCAATCAAGAAGAAATCATGAATGTTAGGGTACTCAGGGGTGCAAACTTGGATTCAGACCACTACCTTTCTAACATTAAGTTCAAAGTCATCCCAGATAGGAAAAGCAGCATGAAACAAAGTATGGGGTCGGAAGTACAGCACGGAAAAGACATTAAAATGAGATGAATTCACAAAAGCAACAGAAATCATTCAGACACAAAGTTGGGAGGATACCAAGGAAAGCCTCATTACAACAGCCGGACGGATATCAACGAACATAAAAAGTAAAAAAACATGCCTGGTGGCCGCTGGAATGTGATGACCTCATTGGAACAAGAAAAAAGCATGGCAAAACTGGCATTCACAGAAAACAGAGGAAAGCAGACTGAATTTCATTATAGTTATAAAACTGCTAAATAAAAATATAAAAAGGATTAAGAAGATACATGAAAACAAAACTCTCCTCCAAATTGATGAAGAATTTACTAAAAACAACACAAGAAACTTTTACAGAATTTTCAAACAAAGCTTATCAAGATACAAAGCACCCACCCTCCAATTTCGAGATGTAAATGGGACCATCGCTCACAGTAACGTGGAAAACTGCAAAATACTAGCAGGCTACTTTGAGAAACTCTTGAATTGTGAACCCATCCTTGAAAAATTTGAATTCGTCCCAAATAACCGCGAGAAGCCGGATTCGGAACCATCGACGACTGAAGAACTACAGAAGGTCATTTCAGAACTTAAAAACACCAAAGCGTACGGAGAAAACCAAATAGTGGCCGAACTATGGAAAAAAGCTGACAAAAATGCAATTACATCCCTTCAGTGTGTTTTCAATAAAATATGGAAAGAAGAAGATCCCCATAGAATGGAGAACAGCTCTCATCCACCCCATCCACAAGAAAGGTTTGAAGACAGACCACAACATTACAGAGGAATATCACTGCTGGACATAACATACAAGATTCTTTCTAAAGTCCTTTTGAACATGGCAGAACCGCAATTGGACCCGGAAATCGGGGAATACCAGGGAGGTTTTAGAAAGGGTAGATCATGTTCGGAAAAAATATTAAACCTCAAAACTATCATGGCATACCAAAAATCAAAGGAAAAGGCATACGTAATCTCCTTCATTGATTTCGAAAAAACATATGATTCGATTGATAGAGAACTTCTATTATCAGTCCTGGAAGAAATGGGTTTGGATGGGAAAACTAATATTATAAAAGCGACCCTTACAAATACATTTGCGAAAGCTACATTTAGGGGCGAATTATCGGAACCCTATGAAATAAAAACGGGAGTGCGACAGGGCGATGGGCTCTCACCGTTGCTGTTCAATTGTGCGCTTGAGAAAGTAGTCAGAGAATGGAAAACAAATATTAAGAGTAGTATAAGACTGGGTTGCAAAAAGAAGAACCTTAAAGTAAATTCCATTGCTTTTTGCAGATGATATAGCCCTGTTTGCGGAAACAATGGAAGAAGCACGGGAGCAAATCCTTGAACTAAAGAAACAAGCAGCTAAAATAGGTCTTCACATCTCCTTTGAAGAAACTAAGATAATGACAAACATCAAGCAATCATGAAAATACCTCAAAGTTCAAGAACAAAAGATTGAAATAGTAAAAGAATTCAAATAACTTTGAGAATGGATTAGTTGGAATGCTGGGGAAAGCAAAGCAACGGAATCCAGAAAAAATAAACTTGAATTGGCCTTCCAACTAACAAAAAATACGTGGAACAAAAAATCCCTTTTGTGGTGGTCCAAAATTACACATTACAAGACAGTGATTGAGCCAGAAGCACTGTATGCAGCAGATACACTAAACATGAATTTCAAAGGCTAAATGGAAAAACTTGAGCTAAAGGAAAGGAAAATTTTAAGAAAAATCATAAAACCAAAATTTCAAGACAATAAGACTACATACATCAAAAATGAAACTCTCTAGAAGAAAATTGAAAAACTTTCAGACACTGTGCGAAAAAGGATAAATGTTTATGGTCACATTATCAGAAGAATTCCAACAGATTAACCAAACAAATCTTTGACTTTTTCCGTAACCGCAAAACGAAAACCAACTGGTTTAAAGAAACTGAGAAAGACCTAGTAGAATTAAAAAGTTCAGAAAATTCAACTATTGATCGAACAGCTAAATTAATTACTAAAGAATAAAACATAGGGTTCCAAGACAAATCTACACAAAAGTCCAAACCCTTCATCTCGGAAGAAGAGAGGAAAAGAAGACCAGAAAGAATGAAGAAATACTGGGCCCTAAGAAAAGAACAACGTACAAAAAAATGATTGATCCAGAGTACCCCAAAGTGGGTGGAATGAAAGAAGAAGAAGAAGAAGAAGAAAGCAAAGGTTGAAATTGATATAGATGTGAAAAAGACGGAGAAAAAAAAGACGATGTTTAAGATAATGCAGAGAATGTAATGAACAAAAAACTGAAACCGGTTGATACTAGTCTCAAATATAGAAAGCTGGTAGTAATCTCATAGCAGGTCTGAAACTTCTCGTAAAATTGCTTTTTAGGTTGCTCCAAGAGCCAAATCGCTCGACAGAGAACGTATAATGCCCATCCCAATAATAGGTGGAGTAGTAAATCTCGTTCCAACATTTGTGCATCATCTGTACGTGGGGGATTATCTGGTGGTGTGGGGGGATGGCTAAGGCTATTAAGAGGCAAAACCCGCTTGCAACAGCTAAATGAGATGCAAAGACATAACATACAATGGCAGCAATAGCACATCATAAAGGGAAAGTGCTGTGTTTAGTGCCGTATAGGAAAACTGGACCTGGTCTGTACCTGACGAAAAAAAATTTCTCCTTAAACAATCTTCCAACGAGAGAAATTACTAATAATTACTTACAATATTAGGTTAAAATAGTGGAAATTTCACCCTTTGCCGAAACTTCTATAAGATATGATAGTGCGATTATTAACTTTTGAATGAGTAGTGAACCTGGTTCACATTGCCTATCTTACAAGAAGAAGGATAATGTTGTGTACTACATCGATAGTTCCAGTAACGTATTATGACCAATAGCGTTGCCGCAATAGTAACACCCATTCCCGTCAGATCACTGAACGTAAGCGCTGTCGGGCGTGGCTAGCACTGGATGGGTGACCATCCAGGTCTGCCGGGCGCTGTTGGCCAGCAGGGTGCACTCGGCCTTCCTGAGGCCAATTGAGAAGCAGCGGCTCCGGTCGCGAAAACTGACAACGGCTGGGAGAGCGGTGTGCTGACCATATTCCCCTACATATACGCATCCAATGACATCTATTGGCGGTCGATGACGCGGCGGTCGATCAGTAAAATTGGGTCAGCCGAGGCCTTTTCAGGCAGAGTCATTCTGAGAATAGTGACGTATTTTAAAAAAACTATACAATAAAGTGCAACTACAATATGATTCAAATGGTTCAAATGGCTTTAAGCACTATGGGGCTTACCATCTGAGGTCCCCAGTCCCCTAGACTTAGAACTACTTAAACCTAACTAACCTAAGGTCAGCACACATATCCATGCCCGAGGCAGGATTCGAACCTGCGACCGTAGCAACAGCGCGGTTCCGGACTGAAGCGCCTAGAATCGCTCGGCCACCCATATGATTCAATCACCTAAAAGCGAGAGGTGTGACTACCTTTGTTTAACGTTTCTGAACTCTAGAGACATTAGCAAGTATTTTAGCGCAGACCGGCAGTATCACAATGCATGCCACCGAACATCGTCTAAGGTTTGGCCTGGTTTATAGCTGCTGTCTTTTATCCCATGCTAAATTCGTCTCATCGCATGTAAGAAATTGTCTACTCAACTTACTTACCTATAATTCCATACCGAAAATTACATCGAGAAACGGTAAGTTCTACTTTTATAATCAGGTAGATGATGAGGAAATTTTGGGCAGAATTACTTTAAAACGTGGAACGTATTAACTGCATGGCATTATTTCTCCCTTGCTGAGGGAGATTAAGTCGTACTGCATCAAGAAGGACTGAATATGATTCAGAGAAAAAATAAAAAATCGTTGTCAAATTGAACACCAGTTACAACAAAACTCTCAAACGATGAGAGATGGGGAGCAGTACATACGTTGATTTTTAGTAGGATAAAATTATAAGGTCAGATTTAGGTTTTGAGAGAAGCGCAATTGAAAAGAAATCTTAAAAAGAGCATTAACAGCAGTAATATTCAGAATGTTAATTTCCTACGCATTTACTGTAACATTTCTGGAGTTTAAATCCACAGTGCTGCTCCTACATGCAAGTTACATCAGTTCTTTCTTGCAGTACCATCTAGATATAAGATTGAGCAATCACCATATTCGCTTACTTACATGCCAGTTTGGAGAGATACGTTTCAAAATTAATAATATCAGTTACCGATCAAAACTGAAATCTTGTGGATTTCGATGGTGAAAAAGTAGCTATTTGACTACACTTAAGGAAACTAATATGCAGCATGTTATGTCTGAAAAAAAGGAAAAGCAAATACAAAGAAGAACAATAGGAAAGTGAAAAAATGTGTTAACTCTTCACAATCGACAAATACTATCGTTGCAAGGATACACAGTTCTATAAATATTAACATCATTTTCTGTGAACTCTCATTCCACACTGTGGTGAGGTAACAGGAAGAAGAAGAAGAAGAAGAAGAAAAAGAAAAAGAAAAAGATAAGTTACTTACTGAATGCAAGAGAAAAAATTCTCGTTGATGCCTCTGTTACTCACTTCATATATCGTAACAACAAATCATTGGGTCAACCAGCTATCGCTCATAACGATTCCATATCGATTGCGATACAAATTGAAAACACTTACCTACTGCCATGTGATAATCGTCTGCATATTGAACGAAGACTTCTCGATGAATCAGGAGTGCCGGAAGTGACATCATAATCATGTGATCGGAAGCCTGGCTATCTTGGATCTTTAGAGCATGTAAAAAGCCTTGATAGCCACAACTGATTGATAGTCTGCAGTACTGGAAACTGTGAACATCTCACTCAAGATAAGGAAACTTCCTCATGCTTACGAAGGGCGTTTGATGGTTTGGTAGCATGAAATAACTCATTGCTCTGAATTCATTTTTCCAGAAACACATACAATACCCTCTTTGATTGCCGAAAAGTATGCAGCTAACGTTCTTCTCCAAATTTCTCGGTCATGGACGCATCGGAAAGTTGTATTCCAGTTGCGACTAGCCTCTCTTGTCAATCCACAGTTGAATGCAGACTGTGGGATGCACCCGTTCCTCTTTGACTGCCAAGGGTTCTGCGCCACAAACTCGATTTGTTGCGAAGGAATTTACTTTTCGGATGTTGGGTGGTTTTCGAAGTGTAGTTGCTTCTGGATATTTCATTCTACAGTGGACAACACTCAACAGTGAGATGGATACAGCTTCAGCAAAATGGTTGGTGGAAATCAATTGCAACACCGTATTATCTCAGTTGTTCTACATCTACATCTACATTTATACTCCGCAAGCTACCCAACGGTGTGTGGCGGAGGGCACTTTACGTGTCTCTGTCATTACCTCCCTTTCCTGTTCCAGTTGCGTATGGTTCGCGGGAAGAACGACTGCCGGAAAGCCCCCATGCGCGCTCGAATCTCTCTAATTTTACATTCGTGATCACCTCGGGAGGTATAAGTAGAGGGAAGCAATATATTCGATATCTCATCCAGAAACTCACCCTCTGGAAACCTGGACAGCAAGCTACACCACGATGCAGAGCGCCTCTCTTGCAGAGTCTGCCACTTGAGTTTGCTAAACATCTCCGCAACGCTATCACGCTTACCAAATAACCCTGTGACGAAACGCGCCGTTCTTCTTTGGATCTTCTCTATCTCCTCTGTCAAGCCGACCTGGTGCGGATTGCACACTGATGAGCAATACTCAAGTATAGGTCGAACGAGTCCTTTGTTGATGGACTACATTTTCTAGCGACTCTCCCAATGAATCTCAACCTGGCACCCGCCTTACCAACAATTAATTTTATATGATCATTCCACTTCAAATCGTTCCGCACACATACACCCAGATATTTTACAGAAGTAACTGCTACCAGTGTTTGTTCCGCTACCATATAATCGTACAATAAAGGATCCTTCTTTCCATGTATTCGCAATGCATTACATTTGTCTATGTTAAAGGTCAGTTGCCACTCCCTGCACCAAGTGCCTATCCGCTGCAAATCTTCCGGCATTTCGCTGCAATTTTCTAATGCTGCAACTTCTCTGTATACTACAGCATCATCCGCGAAAAGCCGCATGGAACTTCCGACACTATCTACTACGTCATTTATAGATATTGTGAAAAGCAATGGTCCCATAACACTCCCCTGTGGCACGCCAGGGGTTACTTTAACGTCTGTAGACGTCTCTCCATTGAGAACAACATTCTGTACTCTGCTTGGTAAAAACTCTTCAATCCAGCCACACAGCTGGTCTGATATTCCGTAGGCTCCTACTTTTTTTTTACCAGGCGACAGTGCGGAACTGTATCGAACGCCTTCCGGAAGTCAAGGAAAATGGCATCTACCTGGGAGCCTGTATCTAACATTTTCTGGGTCTCATGAACAAATAAAGCGAGTTGGGTCTCACACGATCGATGTTTCCGGAATCCATGTTGATTCCTACAGAGTACATTCTGGGTTTCCAGAAATGACATGATACGCGAGCAAAAAAACATGTTCTAAAATTCTACAACAGGTCGATGTCAGAGATATAGGTCTATAGTTTTGCGCATCTGCTCGACGACCCTTCTTGAAGAATGGGACTACCTGTGCTCTTTTCCAATCATTTGGAACCTTCCGTTCCTCTAGAGACTTGCGGTACACGACTGTTAGAAGGGGGGCAAGTTCTTTCGCGTACTCTGTGTAGAATCGAATTGGTATCCCGTCATGTCCAGTGTACTTCCCTCTGTTGAGTGATTTCAGTTGCTTTTCTATTCCTTGGACACTTATTTCGATGTCAGCCATTTTTTCGTTTGTGCGAGGATTTACAGAAGGAACTGCAGTGCGGTCTTCCTCTGTGAAACAGCTTTGGAAAAAGCTGTTTAGTATTTCAGCTTTACGCGTGTCATCCTCTGTTTCAATGCCATCTTCATCCCAGAGTGTCTGGATATGCTGTTTCGAGCCACTTACTGATTTAACGTAAGATCAGAACTTCCTAGGATTTTCTGTCAAGTCGGTACATAGAATTTTACTTTCGAATTCACTGAACACTTCACGCATAGCCCTCCGTACGCTAACTTTGACATCGTTTAGCTTCTGTTTGTCTAAGAGGTTTTGGCTGCGTTTAAACTTGCAGTGAAGCTCTCTTTTCTTTCGCAGAAGTTTCCTAATTTTGTTATTGAACAACGGTGGGTTTTTCCCGTCCCTCATAGTTCTACTCGGCATGTATCTGTCTAAAACACATTTTACGATTGCCTTGAACTTTTTCCATAAACACTCAACATTGTCAGTCTCGGAACAGAAATTTTCGTTTTAATCTGTTAGGTAGTCTGAAATCTGCTTTCTATTACTCTTCTTAAACAGATAAACCTTCCTCCCTTTTTTTATATTCCTATTTACTTCCATATTCAGGGATGCTTCAACGATCTTATGATCACTGATTCCCTCTTCTGCGCTTACAGAATCGAAAAGTTCGGGTCTGTTTGTTATCAGTAGGTCCAATATGTTATCTCCACGAGTCGGTTCTCTGTTCAACTGCTCGAGGTAATTTTCGGAAAGTGCACTCAGTATAATGTCACTCGATGCTCTGTCCCTACCACCCGTCCTAAACATCTGAGTGTCCCAGTCTATATCTGGTAAATTGAAATCTCCACCTAAGACTATAACATGCTGAGAAAATTTATGTGAAATGTATTCCAAATTTTCTCTCAGTTGTTCTGCCACTAATGCTGCTGAGTCGGGAGGTCGGTAAAAGGAGCCAATTATTAACCTAGATCGGTTGTTGAGTGTAACCTCCACCCATAATAATTCACAGGAACTATCCACTTCTACTTCACTACAGGATAAACTACTACTAACAGCGAAAAACACGCCACCACCGGTTGCATGCAATCTATCCTTTCTAAACACAGTCTGTGCCTTTGTAAAAATTTCGGCAGAATTTGTCTCTGGCTTCAGCCAGCTTTCCGTACCTATAACGATTTCAGCTTCGGTGTCATTAGAGATGGCACTGACTGCTTTTCGCTCAGTTATACTACATGAGTTGCGTGTCTTCCTAGCGTTTGGAGAAAGTGACGTAGACTACGGACTTGTTTCCACAACAGGCCATGCATAATACGAGGTGCATTCAAGTACTAAGGCCTCCGACTTTTTTTCTAATTAACTACTCACCCGAAATCGATGAAACTGGCGTTACTTCTCGACGTAATCGCCCTGCAGACGTACACATTTTTCACAACGCTGACGCCATGATTCCATGGAAGCGGCGAAGGCTTCTTTACGAGTCTGTTTTGACCACTGGAAAATCCCTGAGGCAATAGCAGCACGGCTGGTGAATGTGCGGCCACGGAGAGTGTCTTTCATTGATGGAAAAAGCCAAAAGTCACTAGGAGCCAGGTCAGGTGAGTAGGGGGCATGAGGAATAACTTCAAAGTTGTTATCACGAAGAAACTGTTGCGTAACGTTAGCTCGATGTGCGGGTGCGTTGTCTTGGTGAAACAGCACACGCGCAGCCCTTCCCGGACGTTTTTGTTGGAGTGCAGGAAGGAATTTGTTGTTCAAAAAATTTTCGTAGGATTCACCTGTTACCGTAGTGCCCTTTGGAAAGCAATGGGTAAGGATTGCGCCCTCGCTGTCCCAGAACATGGATACCATCATTTTTTAAGCACTGGCGGTTACCCGAAATTTTTTTGGTGGCTGTCAATCTGTGTGCTTCCATTGAGCTGACTGGCGCATTGTTTCTGGATTGAAAAATGGCATCCACGTCTCATCCATTGTCATAACCGACGAAAAGAAAGTCCCATTCATGCTGTCGTTGCACGTCAACATTGCTTGGCAACATGACACACGGGCAGCCATGTGGTCGTCCGTCAGCATTCGTGGCATCCACCTGGATGACACTTTTCGCATTTTCAGGTCGTCATGCAGGATTGTGTGCACAGAACCCACAGAAATGACAACTCTGGAGGCGATCTGTTCAACGGTCATTCGGCGATCCCCCAAAACAATTCTCTCCACTTTCTTGATCATGTCGTCAGACCGGCTTGTGCGAGCCCGAGGTTGTTTCGGTTTGTTGTCACACCAGATGTTCTGCCTTCATTAAACTGTCGCACCCACGAACGCACTTTCGACACATCCATAACTCCATCACCACATGTCTCCTTCAACTGTCGATGAATTTCAATTGGTTTCACACCACGCAAATTCAGAAAACGAATGATTGCACGCTGTTCAAGTAAGGAAAACGTCGCTCTTTTAAGTATTTAAAACAGTTCTCATTCTCGCCGCTGGCGGTAAAATTCCATCTGTCGTACGGTGCTGCCATCTCTGGGACGTATTGACAATGAACGCGGCCTCATTTTAAAACAATGCGCATGTTTCTATCTCTTTCCAGTCTGGAGAAAAAAAAAATCGGAGGCCTTAGAACTTGAATGCACCTCGTACTGAGGACAATGGCTGTCCCTCACTTCCTACGTCCCAACTGAAATGTGAGATGAGAAATCCGAAATAGTGACTGCTACGTTGAATGTAAAGTCGTTGGGTCAGTGGCAGCATGACTGTCAGTTGTGAGATTTCCGACTTACGCCAACGAGCAGAATGGACGTTCTTGTTGAACAATGAGAGAAAAGTAATTTTTTGTACTAAAATTTATGTCTAGAGTATTGTTGTTCGATTTATTTCCCTCTCTCTCTCTATAACATATTGTACAAAGAAATATTTTGATGTTGACTTCTCATTCTGACGAGATCACGCTCTTGTTGCTGACATCATTGTAATCGGCACGAAAGTTGAAACAACTGGAGAACTGCATTTCTTTGCACACAAAGCGTGTCTAAGGAGCGTGGTTATCACAAAAAGAACGGCAGCGAAGGCGGAGTAGATGTACTTGGGTACGGCTGAGCTGGCGGAAGAGGCAGCCTCTTGTCCAAGGCCAGAATGGACAGAGGGCACGACGGTTCCACATGTTAGTGGCGGTACCTCGACAGCGTCTGTTCCACATGTTAGTGGCGGCTGAATAAGTAATATTCCAGGCTAACAACATGGTCTTACTTCCGGAATTCAGGGATGACTTTATATTCCCTACTTTTTACAAGTTACAGCTTCAAGTCGCAAAGTGGAAAGCTCGCATGATGGAAGTACTGTAGCATTGGTGATATTTTTTTGAGCATGGTGCTGTTTTATGCAGTTCAGATGAAGATTACATATACAGGAAGGTCAGAAAATGTCTGGAACGCCCGTAGGGAGTTGCAGGGCAGGTTGTACTGAGACATGAATGTTTAGATGGCTCTGAGCACTGTGCGCCTTAACTTCTGAGGTCATCAGTCGCCTAGAACTGAGAACTAATTAAACCTAACTAACCTAAGGACATCACACACATCCATGCTCGAGGCAGGATTTAAACCTGCGTCGGTAGCACAAATGTTTAGAAAAAAATCCTATATGTTATGCAGTTTCCGAGTTATTTAACATTAAAGTTGCCGATCAGGTAGTCGCGCACGGAAATTCAAGTTTCAGGTGACCAAGTAAAGCACCCGTTGGGCAACAACGCCCCTGGTAGGCCGCTAGAAAATGAGCGCACGTAGCCAATATTGGCTGATTTCAATCCTAAACAACTCGGAAACGTCGCAACGTATCGATATTTTTTCAGAAGCTTTATGTCTCAGTACAACCTACCCTGCAACATCTCTACGCTCGTTTGAGACATTTTCTGACCACGCTGTATAAAAAGAAATAAAGCTACTGTAGTCCATTTCATGAACGGTAGTGGTTTGCACAGCTCGAGCGAAAGACGGCGAATAAAATTTTGCTCTTCCAGGCCGCAATAGCAATACGTGCATACACGTAGTTTATGCCTGATGAAAGCATGTTTCCTCCAAATTATTTCTCTTACTTGTTTTTGTAGAATTTGTTTCTTACCACCACCATAAAAGATGACAACTCGCAACAAATGGAATAAGAATCACCTAAATTACTCCCTACATTGACGTTTAATGTTCACATTGGCTACGACATTCATATCAGAGGGCTCAGAACACTACAGTACGCTCACTGGCTGGCGAAGGATGCGTCACGTAGGTGTGCAGAACAAGGCTAAAGTCGATCTCTATTGTTCATGATTCCCACTACAGCCACGTAGATGGAACATGGCGGATACATACTAATAACCTGTTTCATCAGTTTTTTTTTTTAATTTTCCTTCAACGTGACATCTTAACGAAAACGGGCGTGGATTGTGAGTCATGAATAAGAGGTGACAAAGTCATGGAAGTATATAGCACAGTTTAGTACTGCGTTTAAGTGTTAAGTGGGCCAGGTTATCCATATCTCTACTACTTCCTCCGACTCTTGTAACAACAGTCTCGTTTCTGTACAAGCTGTAGATAAACTTTCGAACATGTGTATTATCCCCGCTACTTTCAGAATTTCAAGCATTGTATTCCAACCAACATTGTCAAAAGCATTGTCTAAATCTACATATAAAAGGAAATGTCCTGACTAACTGGTTGGTTGACTTACCACCGTCCAGCCCAGACCACTGACGATAGAAACTTGAAATTTGGAGACAGTGTTGATCTCATAAGGTATGCGTCGTTTAGTAAGGAATGTTTCGAAACACCACCTCCAAACGAGTGACGTAGGGAACAAAAGATTTTTTGAAAATATGTCACTATTAAGGCAATTTTGAACCCAGAACTACAAAAATTTTTATGTGGTTTATGGTGAAAAATAAAAAATGAGTGCAGCAGTTTTGGAAATTCTGTCTCTAGCGGGCTAAAATAGTGGATGAAAGTTTTGTTGAAAAACAAATAATTTTTAAACTATTTTAAAGCTACATCTATGAAACTGGTCTTTGAATTTTACAATTAAAAATTTAAAAAAAACATATTTCAATGACCTTTTTGGGAGTTCAACACACTTTTTTTTTTGAGTCATCAGTCTTCTGACTTGTTTAAAGCAGGCTGCCACTAATTCCTCTCCTGTGGCAACCTCTTCATCTCATAGAAGCACTCGCAACCTAGGTCCTTAATTATTTGCTGGATGTGTTCCAATCTCCGTCTTCCTCTACTGTTTTTGTTCTCTACCACTCCCTCTAGTACCATGAAAGTCATTCCCTCATGTCTTAACAAATGTTCTATCATCCTGTCTTTTCTCCTTATCAGCGTTTTCCACATATTCCTTTCCTCTCCGATTCTGCGCAGAACCTTCTCATTCCTTATCTTATCAGTCCACCTAATTTTAAACACTCGTCTGTAGCACCAAACCTCAAATGCTTTGATTCTCTTCTGTTCCGGTTTTTCCACAGTCCATGTTTCACTACCATACCATGCTGGGTTCCAAACATACATTCTCAGAAATGCCTATGTTTGATACTAGTAGACCTCCCTTGGCCAGGAATGCTCTTTTTGACAGTGCTAGTCTGCTTTTGATGTCCTTCTTTCTCCGTCCGTCATTGGTTATTTTGCTGCCTAGGCAGTAGAAATCCTTAACTTCATCTACTTCGTGACCATCAATCCTGATATTAAGTTTCTCGCAGTTCTCGCTACTTCTCATTACTTTCGTCTTTCTTCGGTTTACTCTCAATCCATATTCTCTACTCATTGGACTGTTCATTCCAATCAGCAGATCATATAATTCTTCTTCATTTTCACTCAGAATAGCAATGTCATCAGCGAATCGTATCACTGATATCCTTTCACCTTGAATTTTAATTCCACTCGTGAACCTTTCTTTTCTTTCCATCATTGTTTCTTCGATGTGTAGATTGAACAGTAGGGGCGAATGTCTACCTCCCTTCCCTCTTGGTTCTTGTACATATTGTATGTTACCCATCTCTCCCTGTAGCTTACCACTATTTTTCTCAGAATTTCGAACATCTTGCTCCATTTTGCATTGTCGAAGGCTTTTTCCAGGTCGACTGATCCTATGAACGTGTCTTGATTTTTCTTTAGTCTTCTTCCATTATCAAAATTGCCTCTCCGAGGCCTTTGCCTTTCTAAAGCCAAACTAATCGTCATCTAAAAGATCCTCAGTTTGTTTTCTATTCTTCTGTATATAATTCTTATCGACAACTTCGATGCATAAGCTGTTAAGCTGATTGTGAGATAATTCTCGCACTTGTCGGCTCTTGCATTCTTCGGAATTGTGTAGATGACATTTTTCCGAAAGTCAGTTGGTATGTCGCCAACTTAATATGTTCTCCGCATCAACGTGAGTAGTCGGTTTGTTGCCACTTCCCCAGTGGTTTTAGAACTTCTGATGGAATGTTATCTCTCGCTTCTGCATTATTTGATCTTAAGTTCTCCAGAGCTCCCTTAAATTCTTACACTGGATTCCCTATCTCTTCTACATCGACTCCTGTTTCTTCTTCCATCACATCTGACAAATTTTCCGCTGCATAGAGGCCTTCAGTGTACTCTTTCAAACTATCCGCTCTCTGCTCCGCATTTAACGCCAGAATTCCCGTTGCACTCTTAATGTTACCACCCTTGTTTATAATTTAACTGAATGTGGTCTTGACTTTCCCATATGCTGAGTCAATCCTTCCGACAATCATTTCTTTTTCGATTTCTTTTCATTTTTTATGCAGCCATTTCGTCTTAACTTCCCTGCACTTCCTATTTACATCATTTTTCAGCGACATGTGTTTCTTTATTCCTGAATTTCCCTGGACATTTTTGTAGGTCCTTCTTTCATCGATCAACTGAAGTATTTCCTCTATTCCCCAGGTTTCTTTGAAGTTACCTATGGTTTTTTTTCCAAATTCTGTGATTGTCCTCTTTAGAAATGTCCATTCCTCTTCAACTGTACTGCCTATTATTATTCCTTATTCCGTATTATTCCTTATTGCTGTATGTATGGCCTTAGAGAACTCCAAGCATACATCGTCATTCCTTAGTACTTTCGCATCCCACTTCTTTGCCTATTGATTCTTCCTGACTAACCTCTTCAACTTCAGCCTATTCTTCATCACTACTACATTATGATTTGGGTCTATATCTGCTCGTGGGTACGCCTTACAATCAAATGTCTGATTTCGGAATCTCTGTCTGACCATGATGTAATCTAACTGAAATCTTCCCATATCACCCGGCGTTTTCCAAGTATATCTCCTCCTCTTGTAATTCTTGAACAGAGTATTCGCAATTATTAGACGAAATTTATTACAGAACTCAATTAGTTTTTCTCCTCTCTCAGTCCTTGTCCCAAGTCCATATTCTCCTATTACCTTTTTATCTACTCCTTTCCTTACAGCTGCATTCCTGTCCCCCATGACTATTAGATTTTCGTCGACCTTTACGTACTGTATTACTCTTTCAATATCCTCATGCACTTTCTCTATCTGGACTGGTCTGTCTGGTCTTGTGAGGTCTGCACATATACATGGACTACCGTTGTCGGTGTTGGCTTGCTGCCGATTCTAATAAGTACAACCCTATCACTGAACTGTTCACAGTAGCACACCCTCTGCTCTACTTCGCTATTCATAACGAATCCTATTCCAGTTATACCATTCTCTGCTGCTGTTGATATTACCCAACACTCATCTGACCAGAAATCCTTGTCTTCTTTCGATTTCACGCCACTGACCCCTACTATATCTAAATTTAACTTTTGGATTTCCCTCTTCAGATTTTCTAGTTTCCTTGCCAAGTTCGAGCTCCTGACATTCCAAGCCCCGACTCTCGGAGGATGGGGAATTATTCCGGAATCTTTTGCTATTGGCCAGATCATTATGACACTTTTTCAATTACAGGCCACATGCCCCGTGGATGCACTTTATGCGTCTTTAATGCAGTGGTTTCCATTGCCTTCTCATCCTCATGTCATTGATAATTTCTGATTCTTCCACCTTTAGGGTCAGTTTGCCATCCCAAGAACAAGAGAGTGCGCTGAACCTCTGTCCGCTCCTCCGCCCTCTTTCACAAGGCCGTTGGCAGAATGGGGGTGGCTTCTTATGCCGGAAGTCTTTGACCGTCAGTGACGATTATTAATCAAAATTTAAGAAGTGGCGGGTTTTCAACCCGGGATCGCGGATGTTTCATTACTAATTAAAGAGTCTACCCGTAGACCACATGTCTAAGAGAGGGGGGGGGGGGGAGTGAAATAGGGGAAGAAACTTTGTATGATATTTCATTACGAAAGCATTTTTGAAACTAAATCTCTGAAAATTTGTATTTGGCTTCTTTATTAGAAATTCAGAAAAACTGGTAGCAGTTTTCTGGCCATTCAACCCCTAATGGCGTGAAGTAGCCCACGAAAACTTTTATGAAAATATTTAGTTGTATTAAAACATTTTTTAAAGCTATATCACCAAAAACAGTACTTGACCTCTTCGTTAGAAATAAAGTAATATGTGTTAGTGGATGAAATTTTCTAAGGAAAGACCACAACAACAACTCAAAAGGTAGGATTACCTAAGACTTACGACTCCGACTATTAGAATCGCTTTTTGGTCAGAAATACAAGACTAGGTTTCTACGGCCTTAATCAACGTGAAAAGTTGAGAACATGCTGCAGTTTCCGAACAACATAAAAATTCGATTAAAGAAAGACAAACAAAAGAATCCCTTCAGGTGATGGAGTGTATGGGTGCGTAGTAGAGGGTGCTAGGCTAATTTACTACAAACGTAGGTTTGCCTTTCTTTAACCTATCTTTTATGATGTCCCGCATGTTCATGTATTCATCCGCAATCCAAACTGATGTACACCGATTCTTACTTCTACCAGTTTTTCCATTCTTCAGTAAGTAACTCATTTCAGTGTTTTGTAACAAAGACTTATGAAATGACCGTTCGCTAATACACTTTGCAGCCACCTGCCTTTTTTTGACTTGGAATTATTACATAATCATTTTATTTTTCCTAATGTCTATTTTAATGTACTAGGTCTGGGCATAAGTTTGTAGCGATTTTGTTTTACATGTTGGTATTCCGGTTGCTACGGGTTGAATTATAGTTGTCATTTTTTATTTGTAGCTCACCGTTCTTAGTTGAGGCTGCGTATTGCCATTTTGTCATTTTCACATAGAAAATGAAGTGTCAAGTGAAGAAATCGGAACATTTCGGACATATTCTCTTTGAGTTTAATAGAGGGGTGAAAGCAGCGGAGGCATTTGCGCTGTGTATGGGGATAACTCGATTGGCCAGAGGACGGCGGTAGAACGGTTTTCTCTTTTTAATGAGAATCGTTTTGACATTAATGACTCTCCGTGTTCAGGAAGATCTTTGGGGTTTGATGAAGATCGTTTAAACACATTAATCCACAATTACCCACAGTGACAGCTGACAAATCTGACGAACTGTGATTATTCCATCATTGTGCGACATATGAATGCAATGAGGAAGGTTCAAAAATCGGGTGCATGGATACCGCATGCTTTAAGTCAAAATTGTAGTATCATTGCCACAGATACTTCTACAACGCCGCGGTAACAAAAGGTTGGCAGCCCGCCGTCTGCCGAGCACAGCGCACTCTAGCGGGCTGTGCAGCTCGACGGAACTGGAGTGTGCCTCGTTCACTTCTTAGCTAGCTTTCAACCTAGGCAGACGCACTTTCATAACCGGCCCTCAGCCAGTTCTGTAATGTTTGCATTCATTCTCTGAGGAGGGCCAATCAGGCTTACTCCCTGAGAATACGTTGTATTAGTTCATTCCATGTTACGAGATTGACAGTTCATAGCCGCAACTGGAGTCCTAAAAACTACTGAAGATAAGTAATTTCATTGTACTATGTGTTTTTGAATAATAATCCTTCTCTCTAACAGTGTGCCGTACCGCATATTATTGCAACCTGGACTCCTTCAGCTCCTATCAACTCTGCCTCCTACTTATTTGCATTTAGTAACGAGCTGAAAACACCGACGCGTTTAGTGCCTCTAAACAGTGAGACACAATAAAAATCAGAAAAAAACAGCAGGTGGTCATATGTGGATCTCTGCTTACTCGTTATCAACTGACTCGTGAACAGCACCGACCATACCCATTTCGTATCGTTACTGGTGCCGATAAATGGTATCTTTATGTTAACATAAGGAAAAGAAAGTAATGGCTGAGCACAAACAAAGCAGTAGCTCCCCATACAAAGACCTGTGCGTATCCACAAAAGATAATGTTATGCATCTGTTGGAACAGTGACAGTGTGGTGCACCAGTAATTGCATCCTCGAAGTGTATCAATCACTGCTGACTTGTCAACAACTGCAGACTCAATCCTAGAACGACGATCGGGAAGGCTGGGCGGAGTGGTGCTACCCCACGATAATCCACGCCCGCACTCTGTCAGACACTTTACAGGAGTTGGGAATTTATACCGACTCCTCCTTATTCACCTGACCTTGCACCCTCAGATTTTCATCTTCTCCGCTCGATATCGAAGAACCTCCCAGGAACTTCCTTTCCCGATGAAAATTGGCTCCGAAAGTGGTTCAATGAATTCTTCGCCTCAAAACCACGTGATTTTTACAGTTGGGGAGTCGAAAAGTTACTCCAGATTTCGCAGACTGTTGTAAATAGTGAAGGATGTTATTGATGACTAATGTCTGTTCTGCATATCTGTTGTGTTTACTACACTACTGGCTATTAAAATTGCTACACCACAAAGATGACGTGCTACAGACGCGAAATTTAACCGACAGGAAGAAGAAGCTGTCATACGCAAATGATTAGCTTTCCAGAGCATTCACACAGGGTTGGCACCGGTGGCGACACCTACAATGTGCTGACACGAGGAAAGTTTCCAACCGATTTCTCATACAGAAACGGCAGATGACCAGCGTTGCCTGGTCAATCGTTGTTGTGATGCCCTGTTCAAGGGGGAGAAATGCGTACCATCACGTTTCCGACTTTGATAAAGGTCGGATTGTAGCCTATCGCGATTGCGGTTTATCGTATCGCGACATTGCTGATCGAATTGGTCGAGATCCAATGACTGTTAGCATAATATGGAATCGGTGGGTTCAGGAGGGTAATACGGAACGCCGTGCTGGATCCCAACGGCCTCGTATCACTAGCGGTCGAGATGACAGGCATCTTATCCATATGGCTGTAACGGATCGTGCAGCCACATCCCGATCCGTGAATCAACAGATTGGGACGTTTGCAAGACAAACAACCATCTGCACGAACAGTTCGACGACGCTGCATTACAGGCAGAAGCGCCTGCGATGGAGTACTCAACAACGATCCTGGGTGCACGAATGGCAAAACGTCATTTTTTCGGATGAATCCAGGTTCTCTTTACAGCATGATGACGGTCGCATCCGTGTTGGTGACATCGCGGTGAACGCACATTGGAAGCGTGTATTCGTCATCACCATACTGGCGTATCACCCGGTGTGATGGTATGGGGTGCCAGTGGTTACACGTCTCGGCCACCTCTTGTTCGCACTGACGGTACTTTGAACAGTGGACGTTACATTTCAGATGTGTTACGACCCGTGGCTCTACCCTTCATTCGATCCCTGCGAAACCCTACATTTCAGCAGGATAATGCACGAACGTATGTCGCAAGGCCTGTACGGGTCTTTCTGGATACAGAAAATGTTCGACTGCTGCCCTGGCCAGCACATTCTCCAGATCTCTCACCAATTGATAACGTCTGGTCAATGGCGGCCGAGCAACTGGCTCGTCACAATACGCCAGTCACTATTCTTGATGAACTGTGGTGTCGTGCATGGGCAGCTGTCCCTGTACACGCCATCCAAGCTCTGTTTGACTCAGTGCCCAGGCGTATCAGGGCCGTTATTACGGCCAGATGTGGTTGTTCTGGGTACCGATTTCTCGGGATCTATGTACCCGAATTGCGTGAAAATGTAATCACATGTCAGTTCTAGTATAATATATCTGGCCAATGAATACCCGTTTATCATCTGCGTTTCTTCTTGGTGTAGCAATTTTAATGGACAGTAGTGTAAATTTACGGAAAAACGCTACGAACTTACGCACCAAGCCAATAGTAGCAGAGGAAGAGAGTACGTACGTGATGGAGGCCTCTGGAGGAGGAGGCGGCGCCGTTTCGGCCCAACGGGGCCACGTCTGTATCAGCGAGAAGAAGGCGCGGCCCGGGCTCTCCGACGGCCGGCACTGACAGTATCCCAGGATGCGGTAGTCAGGCGACAGGTGGCCCAGACGCACGCCTTGCTCCAGCAGCCGCCACAGGGAGGCGACCGCCTCTGGGGAGGGCAGCTCCTGCATGAAGTGGCCGATGAAGGCGACGCCCACGCTGGCTGCGTTGTAGTTCTTGGTGTGGCTGCCGACGATGCCCCAGCCGCGGCCCTCGTACACCACGCCGTCCATCCCCACCAAGAAGTTGTAGGCGATGTCGAACCAGCCCTGACCCTCCATGTGCATCAGCTGTATCCGCCGGAGCAGTATCATGTTTAAGGCCGGCGTCTCGGACGATAGGGAGGCTGTGTGGTCTGTCAAAGATACCAATGATCGATCTGAAAATTACTTCTCCACCTCAGAATTTCCACGCATTATCCCTTTCAGACCCTCTGGCTACAGTAGTGTACATTAACTTTTACTGGGTCTTAGTTGCAACAGCATTTTTTCCCCAATGGAAACCTGAGAAACACATTTGTGATCATTCAACCTTTCCATCGTGTGCAAGTGCTGCCAACTGTTGGGCACCACTGTGAAAATGTCAACAAGACACTTTATCAGTGCGCAACAGCTCGTGGCCACCAGAATATATATATGTGGTGGGTACGCTATATTCCACAGTACAACTGAATATCGTTATTGTTATTTTGCACGATAGTTATTGAATGATTGTTTTACTACACTACTGGCCATTAAAATTGCTACACGAAGAAGAAATGCAGATGATAAACGGGTATTCATTACATATATCATATTAGAACTGACATGTGATTATATTTTCACCCAATTCGGGTGCATACATCCTGAGAAATCAGTACCCAGAACAACCACATCTGGCCGCAATAACGGCCTTGATACGCCTGGGCATTGAGTCAAACAGAGCTTGGATGGCGTGTACAGGTACAGCTGCCCATGCAGCTTCAACACGATACCACAGTTCATCAAGAGTAGTGACTGGCGTATCGTGACGAGCCAGTTGCTCGGCCACCATTGACCAGACGTTTTCCATTGGTGAGAGATCTGGAGAATGTGCTGGCCAGGGCAGCAGTCGAATATTTTCTGTATCCAGAAAGGCCCGTATAGGATCTGCAACATGCGGTCGTGCATTATCCTGCTGAAATGTAGGGTTTCGCAGGGATCGAATGAAGTGTAGAGCCGCGGGTCGTAACACATCTGAAATGTAACGTCCACTGTTCAAAGTGCAGTCAATCCGAACAAGAGGTGACCGAGACGTGTAACCAATGGCACCCCATACCATCACGCCGGGTGATAAGCCAGTATGGCGATGACGAATACACGCTTCCAATGTGCGTTCACCGCCATGTCGCCAAACACGGATGCGACCATCATGATGCTGTAAAGAGAACCTGGATTCATCCGAAAAAATGACGTTTTGCCTTTCGTGCACCCAGGTTCGTCGTTGAGTATACCATCGCAGGCGCTCCTGTCTGCGATGCAGCGTCAAGGGTAACCGCAGCCATAGTCTCCGCGCTGATAGTCCCTGTTGCTGCAAACGTCGTCGAACTGTTGGTGCAAATGGTTGTTGTCTTGCAAATGAGCCCATCTGTTGACTCAGGGATCGAGACATGGCTGCACGATTCGTTACAGCCATGCGGATAAGATGCCTGTCATCTCGACTGCTAGTAATACGAGACCGTTGAGATCCAGCACGGCGTTCCGTATTACCGTCCTGAACCCACCGATTCCATATTCTGCTAACAGTCATTGGATGTCGACGAATGCGAGCAGCAATGTCGCGATACGATAAACCGCAATCACGTTACGGTACAATCCAACCTTTATCAAAGTCGGAAACGTGATGGTACGCAATTCTCCTCCTTACACGAGGCATCACAAGACCGTTTTACCAGGCAACGCCGGTCAACTGCCGTTTGTGTATGAGAAATCGGTTGGAAACTTTCCTCGTGTCAGCACGTTGTAGGTGTCGCCACCGGCGCCAACCTTGTGTGAATGCTCTGAGAACCTAATCGTTCGCATATAACAACATCTTCTTCCTGTCGGTTAAATTTCGCGTCTGTAGCACGTCATCTTCGTGGTGTAGCAATTTTATTGGCCAGTAGTGTATTTATTACAATGGAGAACATTTCGTAATTAGATATTTTAGTCCATAAAATGAAGCCAGGTTTACAATGTACGTTATGAAAATGGGTACACATTTTTGTAAAAATCTTGCGTCTAAAATCGTTAAAAAGTCACCTATGTCACACAAAGAAAAATTTCCTTCCTCCATAAAAAAGTTTTGGTCTGAAAAGGATATTACGACCTATTAATTCACTGACTTTACACACTATGTGAAAAAGAGCTTAAGGGGGTAGCACTCTTTGAAAATTTATAGAAAACTAATTTTTGTTTGTTTAAAATGTTCCCCGAGATGTCTCATATTCTTGTAGCGTTCATCCAGAGAAGTATGTAGGGTGATTAAGTTGCCCCTAGCGTAGGGTTTTGTGCAACCCGCAACACCTTCGAAAACGACGTGTGATGTTTTCATATTCTCTCGCTGACGACGTGCAACTATTGGTCCTACATAAAAAGTGAATAAGACATTTTTGTGTGAAATTTAATGCAGGCCACTGTTTTCGAGCTATTAAGAAAGTCCCACTTGGAGGTAACTTTTATTGCTTTACTTCAGTACTTCGAAAACCATCCCAGAACAAATTGTTACTACATTAAATTTCCAACAAATAAGTTATATTCTTTTTTTTTCTTTAGAGCTAGTAGTCTGAGCATAGGGAGTGACAGAATTATAAAATCTTGAGCGTGGTAGCTGAAGGCTTTGAGTTGCATATAGCCCATTGGTGCAAGTGGCTGAGTCACCCTGCATAATCAACAGCGCTCTGAGTGGCAGCAACAAGTAACAATGACCACCATATTTTGAAACGTCATCACACTGATCGTATTAGTTAGGTGGATGCAACAGAGCCTTACGATCCAAATCTAACCTAAAATTATTTTTCTGAATCATTCATCACGCCCAGTGCGTTTTCAGAATTGCAGAAAGGGTATTAAGGAATTGTCGAATGCCAATGGATAATACTACTGTTCCCTTAAGATTATGTCTTGATGTACTCAGAACGTTGGGTCTTCGGCCGAGTTTTCTTACTGGACTGATTCACGTGATAGTTTGCTCTGAATTTCGATAGGAATGTCATTAGTGTATTCCGCTAACGCTGTTGTTAAAGCGTTATTTCACTTGTACGTTACATCATTTGTGCAAAACTATATCAATGGAAGACATAGGAAAACAGATCAGACAAGTATACACAAAGTTAGCACTGTTGAAACGACAATGATGGGCCTTTCTTATACACACATCAAAAAAATTATTGCATCACCCCGCTTCCCAGGACTCCTGAAGACGACACTGACTGTGGATATTGTATCACAGACACTTTCCCTTTGACTGTTCAAAGAAGTAACTAGACCCGCCCAAAGATGTAAACAACCATGCATGAGCAGCGCCTATTACACGGAGGAGGTCCGACAGCCGATCAGTTCCAGTCATTCCACCAGGAAGGAGGTACACGGCTCGTGTTGTCTGTAGTTCAACCATGACTAGACCGTCAATAGCGCTATTCGGTCGCGTACGCATCGTTACTTTGTGCCAAGAAGGGCTCTCAACAATGGAAGTGTCCAGGAGTCTCGGAGTGAACAAAAGCGATGTTGTTCGGACATGAAGCAGATACAGAGAGACAGAAACTGTCGAATACGTGCTTCATTCAAGGTGCCCAAGGGCTACTACTGCAGTGGATGACCGCTACCAACGGACTATGGCCGGGAGGAACCCTGACAGCAACGCCACCATGTTGAATAGTGCTGTTCGTACAGCCACAGGACGTCGTGTTACGACTCAAACTGAGCGCATGCTGAGCCTGCATGATGCGCATCGCCACTCCCGCGTCCTTTAAGAGGTCCATCTTTGCAACTACGACACCATGCAACGCGGTACAGATGGGCCCAACAACATGCCAAATGGTCCGCTCAGGATTGGCATCACGTTCTCTTCACTGATGAGTGTCGCATATGCCTTCAACCAGACAATCGTCGGAAAGTTGTGTTTGGAGGCATCCCGGCCAGGCTGAACGCCTTAGACACACTTTTCAGTGAGTGCAGCAAGGTGGAGTTTCCCTGCTGTTTTCGGGTGACATCACATGGGGCCGACATACGCCGCTGGTGGTCATGGAAGGCGCCGTAACGGCTGATACGATACGTGAATGGCATCCTCCGACCGATAGTACAACCATATCGGCAGCATATTGGTGAAGCATTTGTCTTCATGGAGAACAATTCGCACCCCATCGTGCACATCTTTTGAATGTCTTCCTTCAGGATAAACACAAGGCTCAACTAGAGTGGCCAGTATGTCCTCCAAGCATGATCCCTATAGAACATGCCTGGGATATATTGAAAAGGGCTGTCTATGGACGACGTAACCAACCAGCCACTCTGAGGAATCTACGCCAAATCGCCGTTGAGGAGTGGGACAATCTGGTCCAACAGTACCTTGATGAACTTGTGGATAGTATGCCACGACGAATATAGGCATGCATCAATGCAAAAGGACGTGCTACTGGGTAATAGAGGTACCGGTGTGAACAGCAATCTGGACCACCACTTCTGAAGGTCTCGCTGTCTGGTGGTACAACATGCAATGTGTGGTTTTCATGAGCAATGAAAAGGACGGAAATGATGTTTATGTTGATCTCTGTTCCAATTTTCAGTACAAGTTCCGGAACACTCTGAACCGAGGTGATGCAAAACTTTTTTTGATGTGTGTAAAGAGGAAGCCGTCTGGTAGAATTTTGTACAGAGCATAAATTAATCATAGCTGACACTTGGTTCAAGAATCATGAAAGAAGGTTGTATACATGGAAGAACCCTGGAGATACTAAAAGGTATCAGATACATTATATAATGGTAAGACAGAGATTTAGGAATAAGGTTTTAAATTGTAAGACATTTCCAGGGGCAGATGTGGACTCTGACCACAATCTATTGGTTATGAACTGTAGATTAAAACTGAAGAAAGTGCAAAAAGCTGGGAATTTAAGGAGATGGGACCTGGATAAACTGACTAATCCAGAGGTTGTAAAGAGTTTCAGAGAGAGCATAAGGGAAAAATTTACAGGAATTGGGGAAAGAAATACAGTAGAAGAAGAATGGGTAGCTATGAGAGATGAAGTAGTGAAGGCAGCAGAGGATCAAGTACGTAAAAAGACGAGGGCTGATAGAAATCCTTGGGTAACAGAAGAAATATTGAATTTAATTGATGAAAGGAGAAAATATAAAAATGCAGTAAATGAAGCAGGCAAAAAGGAATACAAACGTCTCAAAAATGAGATCGACAGGAAGTGCAAAATGGCTAAGCAGGGATGGCTAGAGGACAAATGTAAGGATGTAGAGGGTTATCTCACTAGGAGTAAGATAGATACTGCCTACAGGAAAACTAAAGAGACCTTTGGAGAAAAGAGAACCACTTGTATGAATATCAAGAGCACAGATACAAACCCAGTTCAAAGCAAAGAAGGGAAAGCAGAAAGGTGGAAGGAGTATATAGAGGGTCTATACAAGGGCGATGTACTTGAGGACAATATTATGGGAATGGATGAGGATGTAGATGAAGATAAAATGGGAGATACGATACTGCGTGGAGAGTTTGACAGAGCACCGAAAGACCTGAGTCGAAACAAGGCCCCGGGAGTTGACAACATTCCATTAGTACTACTGACTGCCTTGGGAGAGCAAACCTCTACCATCTGGTGAGCAAGATGTATGAGACACGCGAAATACCCTCAGACTTCAAGAAGAATATAATAATTCCAATCCGAAAGAAAGCAGGTGTTGACAGATGTGAAAATTGCCGAACTATCAGTTTAATAAGTTACAGCTGCAAAATACTAACGCGAATTCTTTACAGACGAATGGAAAAACTGGTAGAAGTCGATCTCGGGGAAGATCAGTTTGGATTCCGTAGAAATGTTGGAACACGTGAGAAAATACTGACCTTACGCCTTATCTTAGAAGAAAGATTAAGGAAAGGCAAACCTACCTTTCTAGCATTTGTAGACTTAGAGAAATCTTTTGACAATAGTGACTGGAATACTCTCTTTCAAATTCTAAAGGTGGCAGGGGTAAAATACAGGGAGCGAAAGGCTATTTACAATTTGTACAGAAACCAGATAGCAGTTATAAGAGTCGAGGGGCATGAAAGGGAAGCAGTGGTTGGGAAGGGAGTAAGAAAGGATTTTAGCTTCACCCCGATGTTATTCAGTCTGTATATTGAACAAGCAGTAAAGGAAACAAAAGAAAAATTTGGAGTAGGTATTAAAATCCATGGAGAAGAATTAAACTTTTGTATGGAGTATAGCCATGTATGGAAGTGAAACATGGACGATAAATTGTTTGGACAAGAAGAGAATAGAACCTTTCGAAATGTGGTGCTACAGAAGAATGCTGAAGAATAGAAGGGTAGATCACGTAACTAATGAGGAGGTATTGAATAGAACAGGGGAGAAGAGGAGTTTGTGGCACAACTTGACAAGAAGAAGGGATCGGTTGGTACGGCATCAAGGGATCACAAATTTAGCACTGGAGGGCAGCGTGGAGGGTAAAAATCGTAGAGGGAGACCAAGAGATGAATACACTAAGCAGATTCAGAAGTATGTAGGTTGCAGTAAGTACTGGGAGATGAAGCAGCTTGCACAGGATAAAGTAGCATGGAGAGCTGTATCAAACCAGTCTGAGGACTGGAGACAACAACAACAACAACAATGTAGAAATATACGGGGTGGTTTTTCCACCGTGTACAAATTCTAGGGATTGATCAACGATACAGAACAAAAAAGGTCTAATGAACTTATGCCCGGATGTGCTTGGTTTCCATGCTAGAGACGATTTATTCAATCATACTTTGTTACAGAGACTGCAGTGCAATACGCGCTGTACCATGCAGCCACAGCTATAGAATGCTTGGTATCCTCCTCTATGGTGACACTGCCCCAGCGCCCTCTCCTGTGATAGTAAATGGTACTGTTGTGTCCCATTCACTTTCCTTGCTGACGCACCTTGAACGTGATACAGCGTTCTACACAATGGTTCCATATTCGAATCGATAGCTTGTCGACATGGTATGAATTTACGGAAAGGCATATGGCAACGGGTGGCGGGCAGCAATTTGTATCAGGAGACTTATCCTCGCTGACAATAAGCACACCATTCAATGTTTGCAACAGCGTTTCACCGTTTGTCTGAGACAGGGTTGTTTCAGGAAGCAAGAAACCATGAAGGACGTACCAGAAATGTTCGGACAAAAGACTTGGAGGAAAATTTGATTAACATTGCGGAAAGCGACCGCCGTGTCAGTACCAGGCAATTGGCTCGCTAGTAAAGGGCAAGCCAGACGACTGTGTGGAACATTCTCCATAACAATTGTTACTATCCTTATCACTTACAGCGTGTGCAGGGCTTACTAGCGACAGACTTTCCACATCGGGAGCGGTTTTGTCGCTGGTTTCTTCACCAGCCAACCACGCTTCCGTGATTTGTGTCATCCACCCTATTCACAGGTGAAGCCAGCTTTACGCGTAGTGATATCTTCATCTTTCATAAAAGTCATCTGTGAGATGTTCTGCAGAACCCCCATCGTATGATGATTGCGAATCATCGGCATCGGTGCAGCCGGAACGTGTGGGCCGGGATAATCGGCGATCGTATTTCGGGTCCAGTCTTCCTTCCACGTCGCCCAGCAGGCTGGAACTATCGGCGTGTCTTGCGTGTGACTTTACCTCCCCTGCTGGAAAAAGTGTCATTGATGATTCGAACGTGTGAGACAGAACATGCTACGACGCGTACACGCAAGCGTTGAGGCACATGGAAACCATTTTCAACACATACTGTAACTGACTTCACGGTACAGCGCGTATTACATCGCAGTCTCTGTAACAATGTATGATTGAAATGTCTCTAGCATGGAAACCATGCATTTCCGGACGTAAGTTCATTAGACCTTTTTTGTTCTGTATCCTCTCGTCGATCGGTTCCAAAAGTTTGTACACGGTGGAAAAAACCACCCTGTAGCATGGGCCGCATCTTAATATCGAATAACTGTACGCTTATGTAACAGAATTGCAGTCAAGCATAAACGTGTTCTATTTTGGTTCTCTCTATCCCTATTAGCTTTACAACAGAAATATTAGATTCTCAGTACAGGTTTGTTTTTTAGGTCAGTGCACAACGTACACTAATATGATTCAGTTTTATTTTATCCATTATCAAATAGTTCTTGAAAGTTTATGGATGTAGAAACAACGACAACAGAAGATTGATATCACATCAGATGCTGAATCACGAAACAGGTTATACAAATGTATAAAAATTCAACCTGAATGAATTGACTTTGGGGATCTGATAACTGCTTTTATCCGAAGAAACAAATATCCCAGAGCAATATTACATCAAAGTCCTGCCTTCAGTTAGCATTAGAACTGCTCAAAGCCACACAAAATCAGCATAATGCTGGAGTTTTCATCATTAGTTAAACATTCGACCTACGTTTTTTATGGTTTGTATGCTCGACGATGGTTTGTTTTCATCACAAATACCAAACATCTGTTAAATGTACTTCTGATGAATGCATTGGGCTTACAAAGTTCGCCGGCCGGAGTGGCCGAGCGGTTAAAGGCGCTACAGTCTGGAACCGCACGACCGCTACGGTCGCAGGTTCGAATCCTGCCTCGGGCATGGATGTGTGTGATGTCCTTATGTTAGTTAGGTTTAAGTAGTTCTAAGTTCTAGGGGACTTATGACCACAGCAGTTGAGTCCCATAGTGCTCAGAGCCATTTGAACCATTTTTTTTTACAAAGTTCATGGGATAGCGATATGCACATATACAGTTGGTGGTATTATTGTGTTCACGAAGTATAAAATGGCAGTGCTTTTGTGGAGCTGCCATTTGCAATCAGTTTTCCGACGAGATTGTGGCCGCATGAAGGGAATTAACATATTTTAAGCGCGGAATAGTAGTTGGAACTAGACGCATAGGACATTCGGAAATCATTAGAGTGCTCAATATTCCGAGATTCATAGTGTCAAGAGTGGATTGAGAATAACACATCTCAGGCATTATCTCTCACCAAGGACAATGCAGTGGCCGACGGCGTTAAGTTAACAGCCGAGAGCAGCGGCGTTTACGTAGAGTTGTCAATGTCAAGAGACAAGCAATGCTGCGTGAAATAAACGCTGGAATCTACGTGGGACGTACGACGAACGTATCTGTTACGACGTTGCGGGTAAATGTGATGTTAATGGGCTATGGCAGCAGACGACAGTTGCGAGTGCCTCTGCTAAGAGCACGACATTGCCTGCAACGCTTCAAGTGTGTTCGTGACCGCACGAGTTGGACCGTAGACGACTGGAAAACATTGACCTGGTCGGATGAGACTCGGTTTCAGTTGGTAAGAGCTAATGGTAGGCTTCGAGTGTGATGCAGACCTCACAAGCCCATTTACCCAAGTTGTCAACAAGGCACTGGCAAGCTGGTGGTGGCTCCATGATAGCGCGGACTTTATTTACATGGAAAGGATTGGGTCCCTTGGTTCGACTTAATGATCTTTGACTGGAAAATGTTATTTTCGGATACTTGGAGCCCATCTGCAACTGTTTATGGACTTCGTGTTCCCAAACAATGATGGAATTCTTATGGATGACAATGTGCCATGTCACCGGGCCGCAATTGCTCACGACTGGTTTGAAGGACATTCTGAACAATTCGAGCGGATGATTTGGCCACCTATCGAACTTTTATGGGACTTAATCGACAGGTTAGTTCGTGTACAAAATCCTGCGCCGGTAACACTTTCACAGTAGGAACAGCATGGCTGAATGTTTAAGCAGGGGACTTCCAGAGACTTGTTGAGTCCATGCCATGTCGATTAGTCGCTCTACACAGGACAAAAGGAAATCCGAAACGATATTAGGAGGTATCTCAAGAGTTTTGCCACCTCAGTGTATGTAAGGCAGTACTACTAAGAGTGAACTGTTATTCGAGTCAGAAACAGAATAATCGAATTTAAAAGTCATAAACGGAACCGCCTGTATCTATAGGGAAAGATACATTAGTAATTACTAAAACACGCTTGCTTACATTATAGTAAAATCACCAAAATAATGCAGCAGCTCGAGCATACCCAATATAACGCTTAAAATGATACAGTACACGCCAAACGCACCTAATAACGCGAACCGTCTCCCGAAATGCGTCATTTCTGTGACCGACAGCAGCAAATGCTATGGTATAACAAACACAAACATATGATTCCGTGCTCACCTAGGTATCAGTTGTCCTGACGCTGCAGAACGTGGCGGCTAAAGTTCCCAGTTGACTTTAAATACGGTGGCTCCTTGGCCTGTCTGTGTCGTTTACATCGGTCATTATGTCCCTCCCAAAGACACCAGATGCTCCTTTATTGAGTTACAGGGCGAGTTGTGAAAAATTGTACTCAAAAACCAGTCAGACCGGGAAAAAGTGGCCAATGCGGCAGCATGTTATTTCGCCAGTTGCCTAACAGACATGATGTATATTATGAACGTGATAATGTCCATAACGAGCTCACCCCCCGCCCCTCCACTCACATGAAGCACACATCTTGCCGTTGGTGTGTGTGTGTGTGGGGGGGGGGGGGGGGGGGGGGGGGGGCTTGCGTGCCTCAGCGATACAGATAGCACTGCCGTAGGTGCAACCACAACGGAGGGGTATCTGTTGAGAGGCCAGAGAAACGTGTGGTTCCTGAAGAGGAACAGCAGCCTTTTCAGTAGTTCCAGGGGCAATAATCTGGATGATTGATTGGTCTGACTTGTCACATCGACCAGAATGGCCTACCTTTGCTGGTGCCGCGAACAGCTGAAAGCAAGGGGAAACTACAGTTGTAATTTTTCTCAAGGGCATACAGCTCTACAGTGTGGTTAAAGTGATGGCATCCTCTTGGATAAAATATTCGGAGGTAAAATAGTCTCCCAGGAGACTCTCAGGAGGATGTCGTTAACAGTAGAAACAAAACTGGCGTTCTACGCATCAGAGCGTGGAATGTCAGATCCCTTATTCGGGCAGGCAGGTTAGAAAATATAAAAAGGGAAATGAATAGGTTAAAGTTATATACAGTTGGAATTAGTGAAGTTCGGTGCCAGGAGGAACAGGGCTTCTGGTCAGGTGAAATATGGTTATAAATACAAAATCAAACAGGATAATGCAGGAGTAGGTTCAATAACGAATAAAAAATAGAAACGCTGATAATCTAATAGGGACAACATAATGAACGCATTATTGTAGCTAAGATAGACCCGAAGCCCACACTTACCACAGTAGCACAGCAGCAGACGTTTATATGCCAACTAGCTCGGCAGATGAAGAGGAGATTGAAGAAATGTATGGTGAAATAAAAGAAATTATTCAGGTAGTTAAGGGAGACAAAAATTTAATAGTCATGGGGGACTGGAATTCGATAGTAGGAAAACGAAGACAAGGAAAATTAGTATGCGAATATGGACTGGGTAAAGGTATGAAAGAGGACGCCACCTGGCGGAATTTTGCACAGAGCATAATTTAATCATAGCTAACACATGGTTTAAGAATCATGAACGAAGGCTGTAAACGTGGAAGAGACCTGGACACACCGGAAGGTCTCAGATTGATTATATAATGGTAAGACAGAGATTTCGGAACCAAGATTTTAACCTGCAAGACATTTCCAGGGGCATATATGGAGTCTGACCACAATTTATTGGTTATGATCTGCAGATTAAAACTGAAGAAACTGCAAAAAAGACAGGAATTTAAGGAGATGGAACCTGAATAAACCGAAAGAACAAAAGGTTGTCGAGAGTTTCAGAGAGAGTATTGAGGAACGATTGGCAAGAACAATGAAAAAGAATACAGTAGAAGAGGAATATGTAGCTTTGAGAGATGAAATAGAGAAGGCAGCAGAGGAGCAAGTAAGTAAAAATTCGAGAGCTAGTAGAAATCCTTGGGTAACGCAATTGAATTTAATTTGTGAAAGGACAAATATAAAACGCAATAAATGAAGTAGGCGAAAGGGAATACAAACAACTAAAAAATGAGATCGACAGAAGGCTCTAAATGGGTAAGCAGGAATGGCTAGAGGACATATGTAAGGATGTAGAAGCACATATCACTAGGGGTAAGATAAAAATGGTTCAAATGGCTCTGAGCACTAGTTGACTTAACATCTGAGGCCATCAGTCCCCTAGAACTTAGAACTACTTAAACCTAACTAACCTAAGGACATGACACACACCCATGCCCGAGGCAGTATTCGAACCTGCGACCGTAGCGGTCACGCGGTTCCAGACTGAAGCGCCTAGAACCGCTCGGCCACACCGGCCGGCAAGGGGTAAGATACATGCTGCCTACAGGAAAATGGGAGACCTTAGGAGAAGGTAAACCAGTCCTCAGCAAAGAAGGGAAACCAGGAAGTTAGAAGGTGTGTATAGAAGGTCTGTACAAAGGAGATGTACTTGAGGGCAATATTATGGAGATGGAAGGGAGATATGATATTGTGAGAAGACTTTGAGAAAGCACTGAAAGACTGAAGTCGAAACAAGGCCCCGGAAGTAGACAACATTCCGGTAGATGGTTCAAGTGACTCTGAGCACTATGGGACTCAACTTCTGAGGTCATTAGTCCCCTAGAACTTAGAACTAGTTAAACCTAACTAACCTAAGGACATCACACACATCCATGCCAGAGGCAGGATTCGAACCTGCGACCGTGGCGGTCTCGCAGTTCCACACTGCAGCGCCTAGAACCGCACGGCCACTTCGGACGGCATTCCTGTAGAGCTACTGGTGTCCTTGGGAGAGCCAGCCATGACAAAACTCTTCCTTTTGGTGAGCAAGAAATTCCAAAGAAAACATGTGCTGACAGGCGTGAAAATTACCTTACTACCAGTTTAATAAGTCACGGTTGTAAAATACTAACACTAATCCTTTACAGAAGATTGGAAGAACTGGTAGAAGCCGACCTTGAGGAAGATCAGTTTGGATTCCGTAGAAATGTTGGAACACGTGAGGCAATACTGACCCTACGACTTCTCATAGAAGATAGGTTAAGGAAAGGCAAACCTGCAGACAAACCTTCATTTATAGGATTTGTAGACATGGAGAAAGCTTTTGACAATGTTTACTGGAATACTCTCTTTCAAATTCTAAATGTGGCAGGGGTAAAATACAGGGAAAGGACGGCTATTTACAATTTGTACAGAAGCCAGATGGCAATTTTGAGAATCGAGGGGCATGAAAGGGAAGCAGTGACACAGGGTTGTAATCTATCCCCGATTTATTCAGTCTGCATGTTGAGCAAACAGTAAAGGAAACGAAAGAAAAATTTGGAGTAAAAATGAAGTGCAGGGAGAAGAAATAAAAACTCTGAGGTTCGCCGATGACATTGTAATTCTGTCAGAGACAGCAAAGGACTTGGAAGAGCAGTTGAACGGAATGGATAGTGTCTGGAAAGGATGATATAAGATGAACATCAACAAAAGCAAAACGAGGATAATGGAATTTACTCGAATTAAATCAGGTGATGTCGAGGAAATAAGATTAGGAAATGAGACAGTTAATGTAGTAAACGAGTTTTCCTATTTGGGGAGGAAAATAACAGATGGTGGTCGACGTAGGGAGGATATAAAATGTAGACTGGCAACGGCAAGAAAAGTGTTTCTGAAGGAGAGAAATTTGTTAACATCGAGTATAGATTTAAGTGTCAGGAATTCCTTTCTGAAAGTATTTGTAAGGAGTGTAGCTATGTATGGAAATGAAACATGGGCGATAAACAGTTTAGACAAGAAGAGAATAGAAGCTTTTGAAATGTGGTGCTACAGAAGAATGCTGAAGATTGGATGGGTACACCACGTAACTAATGAGGAGCTACTGAATAGAACTGAGGAGAAGAGAAATCTGTGGCACAACCTGACTAGAAGGAAGGGTGGTTGGTAGGACACATTTTCTGAGGCAACAAGGGGTCATCAATTTAGTCCTGGAGGGCTGCGTGAGAGAGGGGGGGGGGGGGGGGGGTAAAATCGTAGAGGAAGGCCAAGTGATGAACGCATTAAGCAAATTCAGACGGTTGTAGGGTGTAGTAGTTACACGGAGGTGAAGATGCTTGCTCAGGATAGAGCAGCATGGAGAGCTGCATCAAACCAGTCTTTGCACTGAAGATAACAACAATAACAACATGAACGTGCTCTAACCTGAGATCGGACCAAGCCGTTACAACTTCTGAACAAAATCAGATGGAAAGCTTATCGAGAGAACAGAGCAGCAGATGAGAGAAGCTGACAAAGAGGCCGGCAGGACCACCGTAGCCACGAACAAGGTGGAGTAGGATTCCTTTTGGACCTCGAAGAATTTCTGTATTATCCAGAGATGGCTGACTAGAAGCATCTTAATCTTAACTACTAGAAAAGTAACTGCAAATGCGTTTTCCTAAAACCTGTATTTCTTAAACTGACGAGAAACAGAGCTTGAGAGCGGTTACATACGATTTTGATTGGAGTTAGATGCCACCATTCTAAATTGAATTCTATACCAGCACACGTAACCGTTCTGCTATATCTTCAAAAGTCCATTTTCAGTGCACATTTGTTTCAATATGTCACCATTCTGTTAGAAGGTAACATTTTTGAATTTTTCTATGTATGCTGGTATAAAATATGTTTTAAATGACTTATACAAAATTATTTTGTTTCAAGTTCAGTAGATGGGCTTCGGGAATTCCCGCCGATGATTAATGTTCCGGCTGCAAGGAGTCTTTCCACTTTGTACAGCGGTTACAGCGCTTTCAGAGAGCGTCAGATGTGGACAGAAAAATGTTTCCTACAGATAAGAGTGTAAGAACTAGAACTATATCATCAGATTTTTTTGTTTTATTTGAAAAATAATCAAGAACAGCACCTATTTTTATGCGTGTAAAGAGAATTACACTCTTAACTGAGTGCGAGACCGATTCTTAAAGTTTTTAGGCTTCATAAATCTAGCAGGGGGCCACGAATCTGCCGCAATACCCTGTTCTCTTAACTTCCTATAGCTTGATTAAGCTGCAGAGACAATTACCATTGGCAAAACGAATAAACGTGCTTAACACAAGCTGAGTACTGTTCAGTAATTAAAATACTGATTGATCCTTAATGTTGTGAATGCAGTGGAAGATCTGTTTGTGACTTAGGTTCAGAATGCACGAAGTCAGGTTCACCACATTGCTTTTCAAAGTTAAAGTTCGGAATATTGGTTGCGAATAACTTTCAAAGACTACGAAACTGTGCTGCAATTCCACAAGTCTTTAAACACAACGCTGCAGTTCAAAACCCGACGGTGGAAAAACCTCTGAGTTCCCGAAATCCTGCAAAAATTCCACATGTCCTAAACTTGTCAGTCAAAAAATTTCAAACGCTAATGCTGCTGACAAGCCGATCATGAACGCACGTCTTGACTTACCGATCTCGCAAAGCGAACCGATCTTGGCCAGCATGACCACTGCCCTTATACAGCCTCGATGTGCCGTTGCAATACCAACAAAACTAAACGTAGGTGCATAT
Source organism: Schistocerca serialis cubense (assembly GCF_023864345.2). Lineage (NCBI taxonomy): Eukaryota > Metazoa > Arthropoda > Insecta > Orthoptera > Acrididae > Schistocerca > Schistocerca serialis. The sequence goes on from NC_064642.1 coordinate 635,110,051, forward strand.
TACTATAAACATTACACATCTAAACACGTCACATACGATTCGCGCTAATCCCTTTGACCTGTTAAAGAATGTCATTTTATCACTACTACGTGTATTACACATCAGTCAGGGCTAGAATTTCATCAGATTTCCTAGGTTGGCAATAGATTTTGGTGAGTGTGCTTGGTTTTTGGATTATGTGCAACTTATTCGATGAAATGGTCAAAACGTGCATTACTTACTTTCACCTGTTTCAAACCTGAAAAGAATTAAACCTCCACAGATACTTATCTTAGTCTGTTAACAGGGAGTTGAAAAATTCCCTTTACAGACTTCTGGGGCTTGCAGAGGGGACAGCGTACACGATATTTTGAATTGTAACTCATGTCCGTGAAAACATGTTTGCTAACTAACTGTGCAAGAGGGTGGTCACTCCGCAGAGTAAAGTTTCATTCTGGAAAGTAGTAGAGGATTAACACTTTTGCTACACATACCATTTCAATTCAGTGATGATTAACTGCCCCTGAATTGCTCTGCACAGTTTCATTCGATTCGCAACAGTTCAAACATTTACAACCTGAAACTTCCTGGCATATTAAAACTGTGTGCCGGACCGAGACTCGAACTCGGGACCTTTGCCTTTCGCGGGCAAGTGTTCTACCACTGTTGGAAGGTAAGAGACGAGGTACTGGAGGAACTGAAGCTGTAGGGAGGGGATCGTGAGTCGTGGTTGGGTATCTCAGTTGTAGAGCACTTGCCCACGAAAGGCAAAGGTTCCGAGTTCGAGTCTCGGTCTGGTACACAGTTTTAAGCTGCCATGAAGTTCCATATCAGCGCTCACTCCGCTGCTGAGTGAAAATCTCATTCTGGAAGCATTTATAAGAAATGTTAATAAGAGTAACAATAATATTCAGTGCTCCCCACGAGCTGCAATAGTCTTTCTTACCTACTTGAATACTAAATGTTATTGTAATTTTATAATTATATCTGTATATTCCGTTGTATGGTATGAGTGGATGAGTGTATGTGGGTGCTTAAGTTCACTTTTATTTTTAAGCAAAGACATGAGACGTTGCCACACCATAGGCATTCTTTTTCACAACAGATTTATTCCGTTCAGCCAGTAGCCAAGAGTGGACTTATCATTTAAGTTTCTCTTAAGAAGTTACAATAGTACAGTTAAGAACAGCGATAGGAGGCCTCGTTCATTCATACATACACAACAAACATTTTAATTCCCTATTGATTTTAGTCGATATGTTTGCATATCTGGACAGGAGAATCTCCAAAGACAATAAAACACTTACTGCCTGCTTACATATCTCTGTACTTGAATACCCATGCCTATACTAGTTTCTTTGGTGCTTCAGTGTATTACAGAAACAAATCCTATTAAATCTATGATCCGACACACCACTGTTGCAGAAAATTACAAGACGCCACTACTGCAACGGAGACCGTAACTGCTACTTCCCCTTTTCCCTGAATTCTAACTCCTATGGTCCATCTGGATGGCAACTATGATCTTATATAGAACACAAATAATGAAAAACTATCGCCAGCACTCCACGACCTGGTGGAGACAAAAGTTTCAACGTTATGATTAAAAACTCAAAATCAGATTTCTTTTCAGTTCTCTCATTTTTATTGTCCTAGAAACCGTGGATTGTTTTTACCCCTTAGTTTGTACAAGGGCGTACTGAAAAGAGGCCATGACATTGGGATCAACACTTTGTACATCGTTAGTAGGCCATTAAAACAACATAATGTACAAACAGTAAGTTACACTACTCTGGCAATTCCGAGAAAATCGCACGAGAAATTTTACGCGTCTTTATGTAACTGATGTACCTGTATCTAGATGTCGGAGGTTAGAGCTCCTGGTGGTCAACTGATTAGCGTTTGAACGCGTGTGAGGCGAAGTTTCGACTCCCGCTCAGACTTCTGTGTCTGCAGCTCGAAGCGTCGAGGAGCAAAGTAGTTTCTGGTACCTTAACAGATTGTCTGTATAAGGGATTTCACACATGACGATAGGCATACATTATCAGGAAAACTCTATACCTTTTTTCATTTACTTGCCGATAATTATAAATATGTCTGTTCTATTAACTAAATTTAATTAAAAATAGTAAGTTGTCAAATAACATGAAATTCACTAAAACTTCATGCAAAAGCAATTTTTTAAATTATATTACCTCTCAAAGGTCATACAAATTAAATAATATGATCAGTGAAGAAAAAATATAGATTAAGCCTTTGACCCGGAGCCGAACCGTCGCTTCATACACGATCGTCCCACGAATCTCGATCGCTAACAACTTTTTTTTCTTTAAGAATCTCACTTTGTTCGTTATAGTTCGTTGCATTTGTTCGCGACAGGCGTCCCATGACATCCGCTCAAGTTCCTCTTTAATCTATTGTCAGTTTTTTACACTGAAGATCCAAAGAAACTGGTACACCTGCCTAAACCGTGTAGGGCCCCGCTAGCACGCAGAAGTGTTGCAACACGACGTGGCATGGACTCGACTAATGTCTGAAGTAGTGCTGAAGGGAACTGAAACTATGAATCCTGCAGGGCCGTCCATAAATACGTAAGAGTACGAGGGGGTGGAGAGCCCCTCTGAACAGCATGTTGCAAGGCATCCCAGATATGCTCAATAATGTTCATGTCTGGGGAGTTTGGTGGCCAGCACAGGTGTTTAAACTCAGAAGAGTGTTGCTAGAGCTACTCTGCAGCGTTTTGGATCTGTGGGGTGTCGCATTGTCCTGCCGTAATTGCCCAAGTCCGTCGGAATCGACAGTGGACATGAATGGATGCAGGTGATCAGATAGGATGCTTACGCACGTGTAACTACTCAGAGTCGCATCTGGACGTATCAAGAGACCCATAGCACACGCCCCAGACCATTGCAGAGCCTCCATCAGCTTGAAATGTCACCTGCTGATATGCAGGGTCCGTGGATTCATGATGTTGTGTCCAAACCCGCAGACGTCCATCCGTTCGATACAATTTGAAACGAGACTCGTCCGACCAGGCAACATGTTTTCAGTCATCAACAGTCCAATGTCGGTGTTGATTGGCCCAAGCGAGGAGTAAAGCTTTGTGTCGTGCAGTCATCAAGGGTACACGAGTGGGCCTTCGGTTCCGAAACCCCATATCGATGTTCTTTCATTGAACGGTTCGCACGCTGACACTTGGTGATGACCCAGCATTGCAATCTACAGCGATTTGCGGAAGGGTTGCACTTCTGTCACGTTGAACGACTCTTTTCAGTCGTCGTTGGTCCCGTTCTTACAGGATCTTTTTCCGGCCGCGGCGATGTCGGAGATTTGATGTTTCACCGGATCCTTGATATTCACGTTACACTCGTGAAATGGTCATATGGGAAAATCTCCACTTCATCGCTACCTCGGAGATGCTGTGTCCCATCGCTCGTGCGCCGACTGTAGCACCACATTCCAACTCACTTAAATCTTGATAGACTGCCATTGCAACAGCAGTAACCGATCTAACAACTGCGCCAGACCCTTGTTGTCTCATATAGGCGTTGCCGAACTCAGCGCTGTATTCTACCTGCTTACATATCTCTATACTTGAATACCCATGCCTATACCAGTTTCTTTGGTGCTTCAGTGTATTACAGAGGATAGCTAAACCTCTGACCGAACACACTAAGCTACCGTGCCGGCGAAAACCCACTTGACAACCGCGATGTCTGACACGCAGGCGCTACGCACAGAATCTACATGTATTACATAAAAGACGCGCAAAACTTCTCTTGCGATCTTCTCGGAATTGTCAGAGTAATGCATCTTACCACTTGCATATTATGTTGTTTTAATGGCCAACTAGAGCTGCACACAGTTGAAGTAAATCTGTTACCCCCAAACGTCGTGGCCTCCCCTTGTTAGTCGACATTCCTGTTTCGCTAACGCAAGTTGCACCCTCTGTCGTTAAGGGACTCTGAATTTCATCGTGTGATCTGGCAGTGTGTAGCGTAACTATGTCAGTGGGTGAGAAACAACGTGATGTGACAGAGTTTCTAGCCGTAGAAACCATGCCTCCAACTGAATTTCATAGGAAGATGAAAGGTCTGCACGGTGATGATTGTATCGACATCAGTAAGGTGACGGTGGTGGTAACCTCTACAGGTGTGAGAAAGCTCGGGGTGGACGGTACTCAACCGATGAAGCGTCGACACGGCTGGCGGAGAGGGACAGGAAATATTCTCGGCAAGAATCGGAAGAGCAAAGCAGCAACTTTTGTTCTAGCTTTCGAAATGCTCTTCTCACTCTAGTCAATATGTACAAGGATGTGGGATTCCAATCTGTTGGCAGGAGAACGGTATGTGGCAGAGAATATCTTAGCTAAAGCCAACGAATTATTCTATTTCTACGTGGTGTATTTGGAAGGTAAGGTTCGATCGGCCGCGAAATGGAAGCCACAACGAGAATCCTATGAAGCTTTGCTCAGATATGTTGGACAGTGTCTCCCACATACCCGTCGTTTGCGTCATGTCGCTGTTTTCAGTTCTGAACGCCCAGTGAGCACGTAAAGAAACGTAGAAAATAGCATCTACTGCCAACTATGATGGCCTGGTGAGAGATTTCACCTGATGTCATGCAGCTCACATAACGTAACTGTCATGCGTTCCTTCCTTCAAGAAAAATCTCGGCAGCATGCTGCAAGACCAATGGAGATGCTCCTGCAGCGTTTTCGATGGGAAGTGTTTGTTCATCCACAGTACAAACCCGTCATTAGCTCCCCCTGAGTTTCATCTCTGCTGACATGAACCGCTGGCTACGAAGACAACTTTTAGACACAGGCAGCAAGTTGAAGACAAGCGTAAAGAATAGGCAGAAAGCACAGGCGGCTGCCTTCTATGACGAGGATATTGTAAAATTGGTACAACGCTACGACAAATATCACTCGTGGCGGCGGCTGTGTAGAAAAATAGCTGGAAGGTGTAGCTGCCTGTTACAAATAAAAACATTTTTGATTTTCGCAGTGGTCTCCACTCCGCGGACAATCGGGTCTTATTTTCGAAAAGCTCTCGTAGAATGCATCATTCACTGTGCAGCAGACTCTTGCCTTTCGTAGGTAATACCCTAGCCGACTTACTTTTCCAAACACAAGTCACAACCCAGCTCATAGTTTCAATCTGCCCGTTCACTCTCCCTTCGTGGGTGACAGAAAATTTCCCACTGAACACTTCATATTTTGATGACGCAATCACATAAAATGTTTTACGTTACTCACCAGTATCAGCTACCATTGGCCATCAGCAGAACGACTGAATGCAGCATCTGCTGCTAACCAGGCTTTGACAAAACATCACTTGGAGATCATCTGATGCTGCTTTCACCGTCTCTGATAATGAGTAATGATAGCCGATATCAGCGACTCTATAAAACATTTTATGTGAATGTGTCAAACTAAATATTTAGTGCCCAACAAAATAAGTCAGAGAAAATGTCATTTTTTGCAGAAAATTTCTAAGTTTGCCATAGATATAACTCTTTCAGGTTTATTGTTTGTTTTTTTTGTTTTTGTTATGATGTTGTATTTCCTATAAATTGAAGTCCTTTTATTTATTTCTTTACTTACTTATATATTTATTTATTTTTTGAGTCATCAGTCTTCCGACTGGTCTGATGATGCACATCACAAATTCCTCACCAACGCCAACCATTTCATCTCAGAGTATCACTTGCAAATTACGTCCTTATTTATCTGCTGGATGTATTAAAATCTCTGTCTTTCTCTATATTTTTAGCCTCTAGAGCTCCTTCTAGTATCATGTATATTTCCTGATGTCTTACCGGATGTCCTATCATCCTGCCCTTCATCTTCTTGTCAGTGTTTCCTATACATCGCATTCCTTGACGATTATACGAAGAGACTCCTCATCCATTACCTTGTCAGTACGTCTAATTTTCAACGTTCTTCAGTAGCACCATATCTCAAATGCTCCAATACTCTTCTTTTCTGGATTTCCCACAGTTAATGATTCCCTGCCACACAATGCTGTCTTCCAAACGAACATTCTTAGAAATTTCTCCTTCAAATTAAGGCCGGCCGGTGTGGCCGTGCGGTTCTAGGCGCTTCAGTCTGGAACCGCGTGACCGCTACGGTCGCAGGTTCGAATCCTGCCTCGGGCATGGATGTGTGTGATGTCCTTACGTTAATTAGGTTTAAGTAGTTCTAAGTTCTACGGGACTGATGACCACAGATGTTAAGTCCCATAGTGCTCAGAGCCACTTGAACCATTTGAGCCAAATTAAGGCCTATGTTAGATACTAGTAGACTTCTCTTGGCCAGGAAAGCCATCTTTGCCAGTACTAGTCTGCCTACTATGTCCTCTTTGCTCCGTCCATAATGGGTTACTTTGCTTCCAAGGTAGCAGAATTCCTTAGCTTCGTCTACTTTATGATCCCCAATTCCGAAGTTCAGTTTCTTGCTGTTAACGTTTCTGCTACTTCTCATTACTTTCATCTTTCTTCGGTTTACTCTCAGTCCATATTCTACACTCATTAGGCTGCTCATTCCCCTCAACAGATCCTGTGATTCTTCTTCACCTTCACTAAGGATAGTAGTGTCGTCAGTGAAACGTTGATGTCCTTCCATCTTGAATTTTCATTCCACTCTTGAACCTTTCTGTTATTTCCGTCATTGTTTCTTCAATGTATAGACTGAACAGTAGGGACGCAAAATTACATCCCTGCCTCATTCTCTTTGTAATCCGAGCGCTTCGTTCGAGTCTTATTGTTCCCTCTTGATTCTTATACATTACTTGTCTTCCCCTACAGCTTATTCCTTATTTTCTCCGAATTTCGATCACTTTGCACTGTTTTAGAACGTCATACACTTTTGTAGGTCAACAAATCCTACGAAAGTGTCTTGGTTCTTTAAAGGTAAAAAGGTATGAATTCACAATTTATGTGTTTTTCAAATATCTGTAATTACGACTTAAAAACTAATAGTTACATGTATACAAACAGTAAAGAACATTCTTTATCTTTAACAGATGAGAAATAAAAGTCACTGAAGATGCTGCAACTGCAGCAAACAAAATTGTGTTTTGCTAAAGGCGGACCCTACCCAAAAAGCAAACACGAAAAAAAAGAGCTTCAATCCCAAGATGATTACTTGCTTCCATTATCAAGCACACCGTCAGAACTGCCTCTCTGAACCGTTTACCTCTCCTAATGTCAAATTGATCGTCACCGAACTGGTCCCCAATTTTCTTTTCCTTTCTTCTGTATATTATACTTGTCAGCAACTTGGATGTATGAGCTGTTACTCTGACTGTGCGATAATTCACGCACTCGTCGGCTCTCGCTATCTTCGGAATTGTCTCGAAGATGTTTTCCCGGAAATCTGACGATATGTTGGCATTCTCACATATTCTACACACCAACGTGAGTAGTCGTTTTTCTGTCACTACCCTTAATGATTTTAGAAATTCCGATGGAATATTATCCATCTTTCTGCCTTATTTGATCTTAAGTTGTCCAAAACTCCTTTACATTCTCATTCTCATACTGTATCCCCTATCTCCTCCCTGTCGACTCTTTTTTTTTTTTTTTTTGTTTTCAGACAAGTCTTCCTCCTCATAGAGGCATTCCGTTTACTGTTTACAACTATCCACTCTCTCCTCTGCATTTCACTGTGGAACTTCCATTGCACTTTTAATGTTAACGCCGTTACTTTTAATTTCACGGAAGGCCGTTTTGATATTTCTGTATGCAGAGTCCGTACTTTCGACAATCATTTCGTTTTCGATTTATTCGCATTGTTCATGTAGCCATTCTGCTTTGGCTTCCCTGCACTTTCTATTTATTTCGTTCCTAAGTGTCTTGTATTTTTGTATTGCTGAATCTCCTTGAACAATTTGGTATTTTCTTCTTTCGTCGATCAACTGAAATATTTCTTCTGTTATCCACGGTTTCTTCACAGTTACTTTCCTTGCACCTACGCTTACCTTTGTAACTTCTGTGACTGGCCTTTTTAGAGATGTCCACTCCTCTTCAACTGAACTGCCTACTGAGCTGTTCTTTATCGCAGTATCTACAGAGCACTTCAAACGAACCTCTTCATTCTTTGGCACTTCCGTATCTCAGTTCCTTGCGCACTGAGAGTTCCTGACTAGTCTCTTAAACGTCAGCGTACTCTTCATTACTAAATTGTGAAATGAATCTATATTTGCACTGAGTAAGTCTTACAATCAAATATTTGATTTCAAAATCTCTGCCTGCCCATGACGTAACAGAACTGAAATCTTCCTGTATCGCCCACCCTTTTCCAAGCATACTTCCTCCTCTCGTGATTCTTGAACAGAGAATTCACTATTACTGACTGATATTTATTGCATTATATATTATGAGACAGGCGAAATACCCTCAGACTTCAAGAAGAATATAATAATTCCAATCCCAAAGAAAGCAGGTGTTGACAGATGTGAAAATTACCGAACTATCAGTTTAATAAGTCACAGCTGCAAAATACTAACGCGAATTCTTTACAGACGAATGGAAAAACTGGTAGAAGCCGACCTCGGGGAAGATCAGTTTGGATTCCGTAGAAATGTTGGAACACGTGAGGCAATACTAACCTTACGACTTATCTTAGAATAAAGATTAAGAAAAGGCAAACCTACGTTTCTAGCATTTGTAGACTTAGAGAAAGCTTCTGACAATGTTAACTGGAATACTCTCTTTCAAATTCTGAAGGTGGCAGGAGTAAAATACAGGGAGCGAAAGGCTATTTACAATTTGTACAGAAACCAGATGGCAGTTATAAGAGTCGAGGGGCATGAAAGGGAAGCAGTGGTTGGGAAAGGAGTGATACAAGGTTGTAGCCTCTCCCCGATGTTATTCAATCTGTATATTGAGCAAGCAGTAAAGGAAACAAAAGAAAAATTCGGAGTAGGTATTAAAATTCATGGAGAAGAAGTAAAAACTTTGAGGTTCGCCGATGACATTGTAATTCTGTCAGAGACAGCAAAGGACTTGGAAGAGCAGTTGAACGGAATGGACAGTGTCTTGAAAGGAGGATATAAGATGAACATCAACAAAAGCAAAACGAGGATAATGGAATTTAGTCAAATTAAATCGGGTGATGCTGAGGGAATTAGATTAGCAAATGAGACACTTAAAGTAGTAAAGGAGGTTTGCTATTTAAGGAGTAAAATAACTGATGATGGTCGAAGTAAAGAGGATATAAAATGTAGACTGGCAATGGCAAGGAAATCGTTTCTGAAGAAGAGAAATTTGTTAACATCGAGTATAGATTTAAGTGTCAGGAAGTCTTTTCTGAAAGTATTTGTATGGAGTGTAGCCATGTATGGAAGTGAAACATGGACGATAATTAGTTTGGACAAGAAGAGAATAGAAGATTTCGAAATGTGGTGCTACAGAAGAATGCTGAAGATGAGGTGGGTAGATCACGTAACTAATGAGGAGGTATTGAATAGGATTGGGGAGAAGAGAAGGTTGTGGCACAACTTGACTAGAAGAAGGGATCGGTTGGTAGAACATGTTTTGAGGCATCAAGGGATCACAAATTTAGCATTGGAGGGCAGCGTGGAGGGTAAAAATCGTAGAGGGAGACCAAGAGATGAATACACTAAGCAGATTCAGAAGGATGTAGGTTGCAGTAGGTACTGGGAGATGAAGAAGCTTGCACAGGATAGAGTAGCATGGAGAGCTGCATCAAACCAGTCTCAGGACTGAAGACCACAACAACAACAACAACATTTATTGCAAACCTGAATTAGTCTTCCTTCTCTTTCATTTCTCTACCAGGGACATATCCTCCCGTAATCTTATCTTATCTTTCTCCTACAGCCGCTTTCCAATCTCCCATGACTATTAGATTTTCGTCTATCTTTGCGTACAAATTTCCTCCACAACATCCTCCTACAGTTTCTCTGTATCTTCATTTTTTGCTTGCGGCGTCAGCATGTACAAATGAAATATTTTTATCGGTGTTGGTTTGCTGTCGCTTCTGATAAGAGCAACTCTATCACTGCACTGTTCGCAGTAACTGACTCTCTTCCTTACCTCCCTATTCATAAAGAATCCTACCCCGTTATACCATTTCCTGTTGCTTTTCAGATTACCCTATACTTAAGTGACCATTTCATTTCAGAGACTTCAACTGTATCTGGCTTGGGCCTCTGCATTTGCCTTTTAAGATTTTCTGGCTTCCCTACCCCGTTCGAACTTATGACATTCCGCGCCCCAAATCGTAGAACATTGCCGTTTTGTTGGTTACTCAATCTTTTTCTCATGGTCACCTCTCCCTTGTCCGTCGGCTCCTGGAGAGGCGCATGGGAGACTAGTCAGATTCATCATACCACTTTCTTCAATTACAGGCCACATACACATAATGAATCTTTAATGTAGTGATTTCCATTGCGTCTTTCATCCTCATTCCGTTGATCACTGTTGATTCGTCAGCCTTTTAAGGCCAGTTTCCCACCCCAAGAGGAAGAGAGTGCCCTGAACTCTGTCGGCTCCTCTGCCCTCTTCGACAAGGCCGTAGGCAGAACGAGGGTGTCTTCTTACGCCGGAAGTCTTTGGTCGCCATTGCTGGTGATTTTTATTCAAAATTTAAGCAGTGGCGGAGTTTTAGCCCAGGAGCCAGGACGTTTTGATTACTACTCAGAGACGCTACCACTAGACCATGGGTTCCTGTCCTGACAACGGCAAACCAACGCATTCCACCCAGATTACAGCCTCAACCTCGGCTCCGGTTTCTTCACAATAATCGGATCCGACCAAAATTTTCTTACCCTTAGATACAGTACCTTCCCGACTTACGCATTAGACTTTGCTCTACCATTTGACGCTGTGGACGAAATGGAAGTCAAAACAGTGAATGGATTAAGGCTACGAACCAGATGAGACTCGAATGTAGTCCTTTGACATTTTCTCCAAACAAGTTTACCATGCACTCCAAGTTTCTCTCCACCAATACCTTCTTCCAACTAATTAAACTCCACAGATGATCATGAATTGTGCCTGAATAGCTCAGTTAGCGTTACCAAAAAAAAAATGGTTCAAATGGCTCTGAGCACTACGGGATTTAACGTCTAAGGTCATCAATCCCCTAGAACTTAGAACTGCTTAAACCTAACTAACCTAAGGACATCACACACATCCATGACCGAGGCAGGATTCGAACCTGCGACCGTATCGGTCGCGCGGTTCCAGACTGTAGCGCCTAGAACCGGTCGTCCACTCCGGCCGGCTGGCGTTACCAGCCAAATGTAAGAGTCTACGCTCGGAACACATCTAGCAGACAGTTTCAGTCTGCCACAGGGTTTAATAACAAGGTATTTATCACTGATGAATGAACGTTTTGTTACAGACCTCACTTTCAGCACTAGATCTGAAGTGAGTAGCATGAGTAGCAGCACTCGGTGACAGCGATACTCACTGATGATGACCAGGTCAAGAGGGCCCTCCACCACGTCCACTGGCTGCGAGGGAGGCTCCGCCAGCCACTCCTTGCGGCTCACCACTTGTAGCTGGTCGTCGGTAGACTCCCCTGTAACACCCGCAGATTACACGTCAGCAGGGCAAAGGTCACCGCCAATTGATTAAGACATAACAGACTATGCTGTAAGTGCATGCAAAGTGTACAGACGGCACAAAGTGGCATCTCGTGATCACAGTAGATTCTGCAACGGTGATGGTCGTTTTCGATAAAGAGAGCAGCAACTGCTGGTTTGTATCAAACCAGGACCAGTTCTGAATACTGTCGTGTTGGCAGTGGTAGCTTAGTACGACTGTGTATCCGTGGTACTTGATGGGTGATTACTGGATAGTCCAGAACTTCATACAGGCGTTTCTACGTCTACATCTACATCTATCCTCTGTAAGCCTCGGAGGGTACTTCTGGTACCACTTGAAAGGCTAGAGAGCAAGGACCTGAGAGTGGAAGGGCCAAACCCAAAGAAATATTTAGCTCAAAAGACTTCTTTTATTTGAGGCTAGTGCTGCACAAAACCTGTGGAATGTACACAATGTTATTTCTGGGAGGCTTCAATCATAAATAAATAAAAATACATCACGTGCTCCAGCGGCACCGAAATGTCCATTAATGCATACGATATACAATACGCAGCTGGCCTCCATCCCCAACTCTTGTGCACATTAACCCTGCAGTGGTCGCCGTCTAATATGAAGCGTAAGTGGCCGCATGCATTATATAGGTGTGCCATTTTCTCAACTAAAAAAAGGAAGCCACTGAATTTTGAAAATATCTTTCATTGGTGTTTTATATATTGTCTATAGTAATGTTTATTTTAAAAAACGCCCATGTGCGAGTAGGAATCGCTCTTTGAGGGTTCTGTACAAATTTAATTATGTGTATCGACAGTTCACCCATCCCAGGAATGAAGAATTGCGACGATTTTTCCTTGTTATCGACATTGATACTGGCAAGATATCGGTCCTGGGAATTCCAAGACTTTAGAGACTGTTTCAATTTTAAGTCTGAAGTCGGATAACAAATAACAAAAGAAATAATTTTTTGTGTGTGACAGTCACAAATTAACCATTTTCGGAGTGTTTCCTTTATTTGTAATGTCAAACCTTGCTTTCTGCCAAATTTCATGATTCTAGGCTAAGGGGAAGTATCCTATAGGTTGCCCGCCCGGTTAGCCGTGCGGTCTGCCGCACGGCTTTCCGGAGTGGGAAGGAGTGCCTGGTCCCCGGCACGAATCCGCCCGGCAGACTTCTGTCGAGGTCTGGTGAGCCGGCCAGCCTCTGGATGGTTTTTAGCCGGTTTTCCATCTGCCTCGGCGAATGGCGGCTGGTGCCCCTCATTCCGCCTCGGCTATACTATGTCGGCGATTGCTGCGCAAACAAGTTCTCCATGTGCACGTACACCATCATTAGTCTACTAGGTAAACATAGGGGTTACACTCGTCTAGTGTGAGACGTTCCCTGGAGGGAGGGGGGGGGGGGGGGCGAACCGTACAATAACCCTGAAAGAGTGGTTCCGTGTGGGGCAACGGAGCGGTGAAGTGGACTGCGGTAGTCGTCGTGAGTTTGTGGACCGCTGCGGCTGTGGCGGGGACAGAGCCTCTCCATCTTTTCTACGCCCCGGTTAACATACAATACAATACAAATCCTATAGGTTTTGATGAGCGACTTAGCTAGTATTAAAACAGGTGGCGTATATGGACATATCTTTTCAGTATATTGAATTAGAAACTTCAATACTTTACACTGATAAGGAACCATAGACTTCAGTATGTGACATAATTTTCAACTTGCTACGTCTACTCGTTCCTGCGACAAAGGGTCTTTAACAGTCAGACAGGCAGATAGACAGACTGTACAACAAAGCGATTCTACAAGGGTTCCGTTGTACAGGATGGACCTGAACTGCAGCAACAAAATTTGGGAGGTTTTTCAGGTATATTTTATGAATATTTTGCTGCAAGATTTCAGTGGTCTCCAGTGGCTCGTTACATTGTAACAGTATTTCTTGCAGTTACGGCGTAAATTCAAGCGCCGGCACGCCATTTGGGAACGACAGAGCAGAGATAGCTGTGAGAAGCGGTCAGGCAGTCGCACGCTGACCGACTCCTCTCCAGTACGACAACACAACAGCAGCGGCCTCTATGCGAAGAAGACATAAGCGCCGCGCCAGATTTGTCACGGCCCAGTCAAACAGGGGCCTCAAGACTAGCGACTTGCACAGAAGCCTCAAAGCTCATTACTTCGCTTGAACCCTCTATGTATCAGACTAAGGAATAATTGTACTGAAGAAACTTGGTTATTCGTATGTCGCCCTTTGATTGCGACACATCAGTGCGACAGAAAGTTAATTATTGTAACTGCCCATTAATACGATTTGTTTGGATGTTATCTAGCGATCCGAAAAAGCAAGTTTCCTAGACACCCCACATTTGACGACTAGGCAAGATTTAACACTTACTCCCATTTACGTTTGCATTTGTATCGCACTGAAAACATCCGCACGACAGTGCAAATGTCGACAGCAATCGCTTTCTGTCTTATTTGGAAACAAACTTGTTACTTTCGCTAAAGGTATTAACTGCTGACAACAGTAATGGCCGCTATACTCTTCGCCCTCAAGCTGCGCTCAGTATTGCTCGGTTCTGTTCAGGATTCGTTGTTCTGGCAGTGAAGGATAACGTTGACAGCGATATACGCCAGTATGTATAGGTTAACTGATGAAGAACGTTCACTTAATGCTGTTCCCACAACTACAGCTACCACATCGAAGTGATGTTGCATCTGTCTTAGTGCTATTTCCCTATTCTGTGTTTTGTATTGTACGTTTTGGTAGTAGGATATTACAGTTTTCATTGTTCTAAAGGTATTTTCATAGAAACGATAAACATCATCATTTGCTTAGGTCTTTGTCCCAGTGCAATGCGGGGTCGGCCCTGTTACCATGGATTCGGCAGTTTTAGTGCCAGGGGGTGGCCGCATCAGATGCCCTTCCTGTAGTCACCCTATACCCCCCCCCCCCCCCCCCCCTGGGACGGAAGTAGTGTACCTCAGCTGTCTGCATCTATTGGAAGCCATGAAATAGCGCGGAAGTTTTCAAATGTCTGCGGGTCATGTAACTGAGGTGGGATATGGGAACCAGTCCAGTAATCACCTAGTGGGATGTGGAAAAACACCTAAAAACCACATCCAGGCTGGCTGGCATACCGGCCTTCGTCGTTAATTTGCTGGGCGGATTCGATGTGGGGCCGGCACCCCTACCTGAGTCCAGGGAGCAGCGCATTAGTGCTCTCGGCTAACCAAATAAACGATAATAACCTTTTTACCCTGTAACGAGCCACTGGAGGCCACTGGCCCCTCACACCAAAGTTCTCAGATAATATCACTGAACAACTTCCAAAATTTTGAAGGCACCATAAGGATTCACCTTGCATATAAACCAATGTACACTATTGGTCAGAAGTATTCGGTGATACTGTAGTGACTACTACACCTCGAAACACCCCATAATACAGTAACACTTTTTATTGACATCAAAAGTACAAGCACTGACAAACAGTTAATCCAAATAGAGTAATCCAAATAAATTTCCAGTATTCCATTAAGTTTCGGGTTTCCAGCCGGATTTTGGGCCCTAGAAGTCCTTGTCGCCAATTGAAATGCCTTGGTCCGGCTGAGAGCATAGCCAGGTAAACAATGTAGAGCAGTTTTGTTAATAAATTATTCACCTAAATTACGCCAAAGGCCTTAATGATTAAAGACATTCACTCGGAAGTAGAACAAAATAACGTAGTGAAGGTCTTTGGTCAATGCAGTTGCTGATTGTCACTGATGCAGAGGCCATGCCCGGGTGATGGTGGTGATGGACACTGGTGGCTCTCTCGGTCGGGGGGAGACTGGCAAACAGCTTGGTGTAATATGTAGCGAAGATTGCAAAGAGACTCTGACTGAAGAACTGCGAGTGCAATTGGTGCCTGGCCCGAAGCTCGACCGAAAACTGCCTTGGAGCTCCGTTGTGCCGCCCTAAATACTGAGGCTGCGTAGAGGTAACTGGAGGAATTATTTACTGTCACGTGGTCGATGGAAGCCAACGCACTTTTTTTCCAAAGTAAGCAGGTCCACAGGATCGGTGACCTCCAGCACCACTGGCGCTGCTGCCTACTGGCCTGGTCGATTGAAGTTCTCTTGTTTGCTAACGTAACCCCTTCCTAGTTAGGCCACTCGCAAACCTCAGGTGTGAAAGAAGTTGCAAGTCTACTAGGCGAGAGGCCCAAGCACCAAGTTCGGACACCTGTTAGTGGACATTAGTATGGTGTATGCCCATCCTTCTCCTTCATGACAACTCTGCTGGGGACGCTTTCAGTGAGATATATGAATGTCTGTGAAGAAATAGCAGCCCAGTCTTCCTCATAAGCCGAAACCAGAAAAGGTAACGTCGTTGGACAGTGGCGTCTGGAGCGAAATCGACATCCTTGGTCATCCCAAAGATGTTCCCCTGGGTTCATCTCAAGACTCTGGAAAGGTCAGGCCATTTCAAGAATGTTATTGTCAACAAACCATAGCCTCACAAATAGTGACAGGGTGGACCGCCACACAATCGTCGTCTCCAAACGGTTCCTCAGCTGTATACAGTCAACAATGCTGTAAAATGTTTTCATGTCCTTCCACATTTTGCGTTTACTGAAGCACAGCAGGGATACCACGTCCTAATCACAAAAAAATATCCCCATACCTTAACACTACCTTCTCTGTACTTCGCTGTTGGCGCTACACAGTATGGCATGTAACGTCCAGTAGGCATTCGCCAAACCAAAACCCTTCCACCTGATTGCCGCAGGATATAGCGTGGTTCATCATTCCAAACCACTCCTTTCCAGTGATCCAGTGTCCAGTGGAGTCGTTCTTCACAGCACCTCAAGCATCGCTAGGTACCGACGAGAGATGTGTATGGCTAATGAGGAGCAACTCGAACATTATACATTCCTTTTTAACTACCTAAGCACATCCATTGTGCTAGCCGACTATGGTAGCAATTTGGAACT
Source organism: Schistocerca serialis cubense (assembly GCF_023864345.2). NCBI lineage: Eukaryota > Metazoa > Arthropoda > Insecta > Orthoptera > Acrididae > Schistocerca > Schistocerca serialis. The sequence continues at coordinate 635,126,571 of NC_064642.1, forward strand.
GGACTCATTCCTCCCACTGATTTCATACGACTTTTTTTACCCTCCACAATGCCTGACTATTCTCACATGGTTTTTTTTAAGGTGTGGTTGTTCATACGCATTTCCACTTCATAACCACGTCACCAAAAGTCGACGTGGGCAGCTTTAGTAGGGTTGAAATGTTCCTGATGGATTTGTTAGTCAATTAATATCCAGTGACGAGTGCACGTTCGAAGTCACTGAGCTCTCCTGACCAATACATTCATCTACATGTACATCCATACTCCGCAAGCCACCAGACGGTGTCTGGCGGAGGGTACCTTGAGTACCTCTATCGGTTCTCCCTTCTATTCCAGTCTCGTATTGTCCGTGGCAAGAAAGATTGTCGGTATGCCTCTGTGTGGGCTCTAATCTCACTGATTTTATCCTCATGGTCTCTTCGCGAGATATACGTAGGAGGGAGCAATATACTGCTTGACTCCTCGGTGAAGGTATGTTCTCTAAACTTCAAAAAAAGCCCGTACCGAGCTACTGAGCGTCTCTCCTGCAGAGTCTTCCACTGGAGTTTATCTGTCATCTCCGTAACGCTTTCGCGATTACTAAATGATCCTGTAACGAAGCGCGCTGCTCTCCGTTGGATCTTCTCTATCTCTTCTCTCAACGCTATCTGGTACGGATCCCACACCAGTGAGCAGTATTCAAGCAGGGGGCGAACAAGTGTACTGTAACCTACTTCCTTTGTTTTCGGACTGCATTTCCTTAGGATTCTTCCAATGAATCTCAGTCTGGCATCTCCTATACCGACAGTGAATTTTATATGGCCTTTCCATTTTAAATCACTCTTAATGCCTGCTCCCAGATAATTTATGGAATTAACTGCTTCCAGTTGCTGACCTGCTATATTGTAGCTAAATGATAAAGGATCTTTCTTTCTGTGTATTCGCAGCACATTACACTTGTGTACATTGAGATTCAGTTGCCATTCCCTGCACCATGAGTCAATTCGTTGCAGATCCTCCTGCATTTCAGTACAGTTTTCCATTGTTACAACATCCGCAAAAAGCCTTAATGAACTTCCTATGTCATCCACAATGTCATTTATGTATATTGTGAATAGCAACGGTCCTACGACATTCCCCTGCGGCACACCTGAAATCACTCTTACTTCAGAAGACTTCTCACCATTGAGAATGACGTGCTGCTGTTACTGCTTCTCCACTGACAACACGATACTCCCCGCCCCCTATTGTACTGTCGAGTCCACATCTCGTGACAACTAGTGGTCAATTCTACATCACAAGGGTGTGTCAGAGTATTTTTGATCCGATAGTGTAATCGAATTCACCAAAATCTGTAGGGAATCGTTTAACCGGATAGCCGGTTGACGCGTTTTATCGCAGTAGCATAAAAAAATTGAAGGGCAAGGGTTTTGCGTCTGTGTGTGTTAGACTGGTGAGATGTACAGCACAGACTGGTGAAATGGATATATAGACAGAGAAACGTGCAGTCAAGCCAACCGCAAAAAACGAAACAGAGAGAGTCACTTTGAAACTGCCCTTTTAATACAGACAAATGTGCTTTTATGTATCGCGGCATAAGTCGGAAGACGAAACATCGACGATTAAGCGATCATCAAGCACGATTCCTGCACGGACGAGCTAGCAACGCTTCCCTATTACGGCCAATCATAAGCAAGGTCACATGTGATCTCCTATGTTCGCCGGCCGACCACACAAGGACGGTTAACAAGTAGCGCCTCTGAATACTGCTAGTCGGCGAGGTCGTAAGGACACATTGCACTGCATCTCCGTTGTCGTCTCTCCGTTGTTCTCAGGTCATTCACGGTGTTTCAGATGTATTTTTGTTTCTGACTTACAAAACAATAAGTTAAAGAAATATTTATTTAGTCTGGTAAACGTAATGAACGGTACATTTTTGCTGGTTTATGAAGATAGCTAATTTGGTTATTTTCCAGATAATTAAATAAACGAGCTTTAATTTTTTTACTAAATTTTTTTGGTATACTGTAGCTGCTGTATTTAAATCGACTGCGTGAAAATGAATTTAACTCAAATTTCTTTCAATTTTAGTTCTGGACCTGCAAATGCGTAAGGTTTTAGGAGTGAATGCAACATGTATATAATTTACTACGTTGACATGGATGTTCTAGTAGCAGAATGTTAATCTAGGTCAGGTGTTTAAACGAATACTGATCCTCCTGATCGCACAAATCAGTGCATGTTCTATATGACCTATGGGCAATTCTGACGTTACGGCTAATAATGGAAGCAAGGCTAAAGAAAAATCAAGACTCATTCATAGGATTTGTCTACCTGGAAAAAGCGTTCGACAATATAAAATGGTGCAAGCTGTTCGAGATTCTAAAAGAAAGTAGGGGTAAGCTATAGGGAGAGACGGGTCATATACAATATGTACAACAACCAAGAGGGAATAATAAGAGTGGACGATCAAGAACGAAGTGCTCGTATTAGGAAGGGTGTAAGACAAGGCTGTAGCCTTTCACCCCTACTCTTCAATCTGTCCATCGAGAAAGCAATGATGGAAATAAAAGAAAGGTTCGGGAGTGGAATTAAAATACAAGGTGAAAGGATATCAATGATACGATTCGCTGATGACATTGCTATCCTGAGTGAAAGTGAAAAAGAATTAAATGATTTGCTGAACGGAATGAACAGTCTAATGAGTACACAGTATGGTTTGAGAGTAAATCGGAGAAAGACGAAGGTAATGAGAAGTAGTAGAAATGAGAACAGCGAGAAACTTAACATCAGGGTTGATGGTCACGAAGTCAATGAAGTTAAGGAATTCCGCTACCTAGGCAGTAAAATAACCAGTGACGGACGGAGCAAGGAGGACATCAAAAGCAGACTCACTATGGCAAAAAAAGGCATTTCTGGCCAAGAGAAGTCTACTAATATCAAATACCGGCCTTAATTTGAGAAAGACATTTCTGAGGATGTACGTCTGGAGTACAGCATTGTATGGTAGTGAAACACAGACTGTGGGAAAACCGGAACAGAAGAGAATCGAAGCATTCGAGATGTGGTGCTATAGACGAATGTTGAAAATTAGGTGGACTGATAAGGTAAGGAATGAGGAAGTTCTATGCAGAATCGGAGAGGAAAGGAATATGTGGGAAACACTGATAAGGAGAAGGGACAGGATGATAGGACATCTGCTAAGACATGAGGGAATGACTTCCATGGTACTAGAGGGAGCTGTAGAGGGCAAAAACTGTAGAGGAAGACAGAGATTGGAATACGTCAAGCAAATAATTGAGGACGTTGGTTGCAAGTGCTACTCTGAGATGAAGAGGTTAGCACAGGAAAGGAATTCGTGGCGGGCCGCATCAAACCAGTCAGCAGACTGATGACCAAAAAAAAAAAAAAAAGAAGGTTCACTACATCATAACTTGTGATCGTGATTATGTACGAGAACATAGCGCTTTTTAAGGCGTTCAGAGTGTAATTATTCACGGTTTATTCAAAGAGTGTAGCTCTGCAACTGAAATCGGTAATTTCTCGTAAACTAATACGAGGACCGTAGTGTACTGCAGTTAAACACATCCACATCCTCACTTCTTATATGCCTTTGTCAGTTATCAACGCGGCTTCCGAAACTACTTGTTTCTCGAAGTCGTTGTTCAGCACGAAAGAATGTAACGCCTGATGGAGCTCTTCGACCTGGATACCTCACGACATAAACAATGGCTGCTACATTGATATCGTGTCGCCATTCGTAGAGCTTCAGCAACATGCAAGTATACTCGTTGGATGTGTATACCATCCGCATTCCATGTTAATATCCGTCGCAGGCTGAACCTTTTTTGTTTGAGCACAGACCTGCCTTGTGTACGGCAGTGTAAGAAGTCGTTCTTCGATCTAATGGGACATGATTTGAAATAGCGCGTGGAGGAAGCTTGTCGTTCCGTGACACCAGCGACTTTGCATCTCTTCCACAGGTCATTTTGCAGGCGTATTAAGTTGCTTGTTCAGGAAATTCACTTAAATGAACACTCCCCAGCTGAACATCCATTTGGACGCAGCAAATACCTACAGTATGTTGCATCCATATCTAAAACGTCGAACTTTTACCAGGAACTACTTGAATATTAGTAAATGCAAAACCAAAACACGCACCAAGAAACACAGTCTGACCATGCAAAATAACAGTAATCTTACACTGTCGATATTCATTTTATACTGTCTGCACATCTAAAACAGTTTTGCTGATAGTAGGCCGGCCGGAGTGGCCGTGCAGTTCTAGGCGCTACAGTCTGGAACCGCGTGACCGCTACGGTCGCAGGTTCGAATCCTGCCTCGGGCATGGATGTGTGTGATGCCCTTAGGTTAGTTAGGTTTAAGTAGTTCTAAGTTCTAGGAGACTGATGACCTCAGATGTTAAGTCCCATAGTGCTCAGAGCCATTTGAACCATTTTTCTGATAGTAGAGCGCCAGCGAAGCACATGACGCCGATGACGGCGATGCATCTCGGAGAATGAATAGTGTCAGTGCGATTTAAAAAGAGTTGTAGGTAGTTAGTCCACAGACCCCAGCTTCATGATAGAAAAAAAGGTCTAAAAAATTATATTACTCTCCGAAAAATAACTCAATAAACTATGTTCATAATTTCGCAGAAAGAGTAATAAAGGTTTGTCATGTATACGTATCTCAATAAATATTGTTTCCATTTATTATTTTGTACCTTAAAGAGAAAACACATTATCTGGAACATCCTGTACACCTGTAGTGGGCACGGTTGACAACCATGAAGCCGGACTTCAACTTCCTGTGGGCGAGATCAGTTGCAGTGTTACGATGAATATGCTTTCAACTTCGGCCATAGATGCAAACGTATACACTTATACAGCGCTATCTGCCTCCACTCTCAACGGCTGCCAAGCCAAGACTGAGCGCCTCAGCGCGGCGTGCGCATGTTTACACACAGGACGTGAAGCACTCTTCATAACAGTGTGACCAACTGTCACACAAACATTCTGTACTTATAAAAAAAATACGAGACCTTACTTTTGGGATTACCCTCGTATATGAATATGGAAGATAAATTATGAGAAACACAAGATGACCCTACTACTTAACTTTTAACGCAACTGTGTTAGAAATTCATGTAAGTTCTCTCTCTCTCTCTCTCTCTCTCTAATCTGTGCGTCCGGGGAGGGGTAGGGCAGACGGGGTGGCGGGCGAGGGGGGAAGAGGGGGGGGCTCTGCACGCGTAGCCGACGGTGACATGACTGACATATATAGTTAATAGTTGGCATCCATTTATGCAGCTGTTTGACATTTTCACTTGCTTCTTACACTGAAACGTTTTGTGAGCTTGCTCATAAAATGGGCTAAAAGGTACGTCAAAGTTTTACCAGTAAGCAAAATTATATGCCTGAAAAAAGAGAGAAAAATTATGAAGCAGATGACAGGGTCGTTAACGTTCGGCAAATTCAGCCTTTTTGAGGGACGCGATCTCAAGAAGATGAGTATTTAAGGGCCGCACAGAAAGAAGAAACCAAAGAAACGCAATGGACCAACCAGAGACGAGAGAGTAGCATGGTATGGCAGGAGTTTCAAACTGAATACAAACAGTTTATCATAACGTCACATGAACGGAATTTTACGGACTTGTTTTTTACCGATAGTACGATACAGGCTCATTTCTTAGGCCGCTTTGATACTTCCTTTAGCTCGCATCCGGCAAGCGAGCCGCGGGGATACCCCTGCTTTAAATGCTGCTGCAGAGACGATTATCTGTTAGGCATCCATTCTCGAAAAACTATGACGAAAACTTTTACGATAGTGTAACGGAAAAAGTGGAGTATATTGATGAGACAAGTCTGACAAAATCTTTGACACAGACCTTTGATCAAACAATTTTGACAGTGTGACAGTGGCCTCTGAGCGCCAGCACAACCGTTTCTGGGAGACGATGGGCGTCAGCTTTTCGACCTGCTGGCTGACCACCGCGGATAAAGATAGAGAATTGAATCATTCCTTGATATGACTCCCTAGCAACCTGTTCCGTGCAAAAGCAGATAAATAATTTTTTTGAGTCATCAGTGTTCTGATTGGTTTGATGTGACTCTCCATGAATTCCTCTCCTATGCCAATCTCCTCATCTCAGAGTATCACTTGCTACCTACATCCTCAATTACTTACTGGATGTATTACCATCTCTGTCTTCCTCTCCAGTTTTTGTCCTCTACGGCTCCCTCTAGTACCATAGAACTCTTTCCCTGTTGTCTTAACAGATGTCCTATCATCCTGTCCCTTCTCCCTCTCAGTGTTTCCCACATATTCCTTTCCTCTCCGATTCTGCGCAGAACCTCCTCATTCGTTACTTAATCAGTCCATTTAATTTTCAACATTCGTCTGTAGCACCACATCTCAAATGCTTCAATTCTCTTCTGTTCCAGTTCTCCCACAGCTCACGATTCACTACTGTAGTGTCCTGCGGTCGGCAGGAAAGAACTAACGATCAAGTCTGAACACGCTTTATTTAACCAAAACGCCTTCTTCGCGTGCACTTATTTTCAAACGCAAGAGCAACAAGAAACATAACAGTTCTTGCGGTGGCAAAAACCAGACAAGAGTACAAGACAATGAGAAGAAATAATAACCAAAACACTATGCTACACAATTACAAAGTGGCGTTATGCCCAACAAGATACAATTTCCTACTGCAGACTATGGATTGTCTACTAGGTTATAGCCAGCACAGGTATTGGACGGAGCTGTCCTAGGTGAAAGTACACACTGTCGGTCTGACTCTGCTGGTGTGCTTATAACACCAATTCAGCGGAGTGCTACACGTAGTCACAGTAGTTCCAACATGGCTTTTCACGAAATAGTGTCGCGTTTATGTGGAACGTCTGTTGATGTTTGCATCCATTGGCGATGTTTGGATCTGAGCTTTTGAAGGGAGGTTGGAAGCCCACCTTGCTTGTCTGTTATGCAGGCCCTCTAACTGATAAGGGCCGCTTCGACATTTCTACCCCTCAAAAAAGAATGCGCAGCACCACAAACATCCATAGGAGTAGGAGCATCCTAGTCGATATTCATAAGTTCATGGCTGGCTGAAGCTGGAGCGGCGACGCAGCAGGGGCAGCTGGCGGTGGAGGTAGAGGCTGAGGCAGAGGTGGAAGCGGAGGTTCCGTCACAGGGCGGCTGGCAACAGGCCCTGGCAGTTCCCCTTGTGCGTAGTTGTCCACCAGATGTGGGCATGGCTGGTTGAGGTGCCGGTGGGAGCAGAACCACCGGCCCACCAGAGAGATGACATCGTCCGGCCGCAGACGTTGGTGATGACGGCAGGCGCCCAGGGTGCCGGTGGACGAGAGGAGATCCGCACCCAGTCCTCCTGCCCGACATGGAAGGAGTGCGCCGGTGTGCGGCAGAAGGGTGAGAAGTATCAGGAACAAGGACAGATAAGAAGAGCGGAATGATCTACTGTGAAGTATCTATGCCGGACTTTTATGGGCATGGGGGGGGGGGGGGAGGGGCAGCGCTGTGTGTAGCCAAAAAAAAAAAAAAGCACAGCCTCCTCCAGTGGGTGATGGCTCAGCAGCTTATCGAGCTGGATCTTGAACGTCCACACAAAACGTTCTGCCTGGCCGTTTGATGCAGGGTGAAATAGGGCAGTGTCGACAAGGGAAATCCCATGAGCAGCACAGTATTGCTTAAACTTGATCAAAATACGTTGTGGACCGTTATCCGTAACGATCGTTTTGGGGACTCCCTCGGCAGCAAAGAGGTGCCAGGGAACTTTGATAGTCTGAGGAGAAGTGGTGTTCATCATGTGGGATACGTAATGGTATCCTGACCTGGAGTCGATCAGGATGAGCCACTGGGAACCGTGAAACGGCCCTGCGAAATCCAAGTGGAGACATTCCCACGGAACAGCTGCATCTGGCCACGCAAAATACTGGCGTGAGGTTGCTGCCTGACGTGTTTGGCACATGGTGCAGGCCGACAGGAGGAGGCAATGTCTTTATCCAATCCGCGCCAATAAAGGTATCAGCGAACCAGCTATTTGGTGAGGATGATTCCCCAGTGGCCACCATGGAGGAGGTCGAGGACACTGCGGCGCAATGTATGGGAAATGACCACCCAGGGGTCATCCAGATCACTATGCAAAAGGATGACGCCACAGCAGAAAAATAGACTGTGCCAATTATCCCAAAAATGCTAGACTTCCACACCACCGACGCTACGACAGCTGGTTGGCCAGCCTGCAGCGATTTGGCTGCAGAGAGCTTGCAGTGTCCGATCCTGAGCGGTGACCCACCAGACCACATCGGCATCCAATGGAAGCGCGCCCAAGGCTGCGTCCACGTCGGCTCCACATGGAAACAAACCAAGGAGGAGGCATCAAACTAACGGTCCGCTCTGGCAAGCAGCCGGGAAAGAAATCGGCGTTTCTCTGCCTGTCAGAGGTGCTATAGACAATATCAAAATCGAATATGGCCAGGAAAAGCGTCCAACGCTGGAGGCGGCGTGGTGTCCGGGTGGGCACTGCAGCACCTGGGTGAAACAAAGAAACCATAGGTTTGTGGTCAATCTGCAGAGTGAAATAACGACCATGCACGAAATCGTAGAATTTCATCAGGGCGAAAACCGGCGACAAAGCTCCCTTTTCAATTTAACTGTATTTGGTTTGAGTGTCGGTCATTGATGCGAAAGCCACCGGCCTCTCAACGCCGTTGACCACTTGAGAGAGGACCGCACCTAGGCAATAGTCCGATGCGTCGGCGGTGATGATGAGGGGCATGGGAGGGTTGTAAACAACCAGACAAGGAGGGTGGAAGAGCGTCTTCTTAATACTTGTGAAAGCCTGCTCACACGCCGTGTCCGAAACCCAACGCACACCATTGCGCAATAACCTGGTCAGGGGCGCCGAAATCTCGGCGGGGGGGGGGGGGGGGGGGGGGTATAAAACCCCAATACCCCAATAATAGTTGATTTGCCCGAGGACGTAGTTGCTTCACGTTGATGGGAGGAGGTAGGTTTTGAATGCCCTCGAAATAGTCCTCAGAGGCGTGGTGGCCGTGAGCATCGATCATGAACCCAAGATAACTGACCTCACACGCAAAAGTCACTTTTCTTTCTGGCAACGCAGGTTCGCCTCAGAAAAACCTGAAACAGCCGATCCAGCTTGTCCGCGAGGTCCACAACGGACGAACCACTGACGATGACATCATCCAGATAATTTGCCACACTTGGCACCTGACTTGTGAGGTGTTCTAAATAACGTTGGAAAATGGTGGGGGCACTGACAATGCCAAATGGGAGGCGGTTATACTGGAAAAGGCCACACGGGGTACTGATGACTAGGGTCTGCTGCGATTCCTCGTCCAACGGCAGCTGGAAAGCAGCATTGCGCAAATCAATTTTGGCGAAAATGGTGGAGCCCCCAAGACGTGTGAACGTGTCATCCACCGATGGGACAGGATATGTACCGATGACGGACCCAGAATTTACCGTCACCTTAAAATCGCCACATATGCATAAAGCACCGTTTGGCATAGCTCGACTAACACGATAGGCGTCTCCCGGCGACTGTGCGCGACGGCAGACGGGATGCCTTCGTCTTGTAAGCGGCGAAGTTCCACCTGGAGCCTATCCTGGAGAGCAAAGGGGACCGGGTGGGCCTTAAAAAAAAAAAACAACGAGGGACAGTAGAGGGAAGAAGCTGAACATGTGTGGTGAAACCCCTCACCCCTGGTGTGGAGGATGAGAACAACGTTTCGAATTTGCTGAGCAAAGGGGCGAGGAGGGTATCTGAGGAGGGGATCGAAACTGCCTGTACTCCGTCCTGCACTAACAAACCCAGACGACCAAAAATGCCCAGACCCAGAAGGTTAGCCGGCCGGGGTGGCCGAGCGGTTATAGGCGCTACAGTCTGGAACCGCGCGACCGCTACGGTCGCAAGTTCGAATCCTGCCTCGGATATGGATGTGTGTGATGTCCTTAGGTCAGTTAGGTTTAAGTAGTTCTAAGTTCTAGGGGACTGATGACCTCAGAAGTTGAGTCCCATAGTGCTCAGAGCCATTTGAACCATTTTTGAACCAGGTTAGTAGCGCCGGGAGAGCCAAACACCAAAAACTGAGTGGTGAAGGAATGACCGTTTCAAGCTTCTGACAATCCACACCCCAACTCGTAGAACGTTATCCTTTCGTTGATTATTCAAGATTTTCTCATGGTAACTTCCCCCTTGGCAGTTCTCTCCGAAATGGAGAACTGTTCCGGAATCCTTGGCTAATGGAGAGATCAACAAGACGCTTTTTCAATTACAGGACACATGTCCTCTGGATACAGGTTATGTGTTTTTAATGCAGTGGTTTCGATTGCCTTCTGCATTCTCATGCTGTTGATCATTGCCGATTCTTCCGCCTTTAGGGGCAGTTTGCCACCCCTAGGACCACAGAGTGCCCTGACTCTCTGTCTGCTCCTCCACCTTGTTTGACAAGGCTGCTGCAGATTGTAGGTGACTTCTTATGCCGGAAGTCTTCGGCCGCCAATGCAGATCATTAATCAAAATTTAAGCGATGGTGGGTTTAGAACCCAGGACAGATAACGCTTTTATTACTAATCAAAGACCTACCCCTTTTCTTTTTTTTCGTAATAATTCGCTACATTTTTTCCAAGCGGACGTCCCACGACACGCATTAAAGTATTAAAGTTCACAGTTGATCTATTCACTCAGTTTTTTTTTTTTTTCTTTTTCAGAGGCAGATAACTCTCTGACTGAACACGCTGAGCTACCTTGCCCGCGCCTCTAGACTACAGGTGGCCAGGATACAATTCGCTAATACCGTCTAAACCAGTCTCTAAATTTGACGATGTCTCAGTTCAACAAGGAAGAAATTCCACAAGTTTCTTGAGGTACGCAATTTGCAGCAGAAGCCGTTCATTGATGGTTAAATGCAACGGAGCTACCAAACTGCAGAAATGTTGTTTGTTACGTTCACTCAGTGTTCAAGATAGCTCCAGCCGTCTGCAGTGGGGTTAAGGTTAGTCCATTGTCTTAGTGGTGATTCTTATGCTCTTCCATTAATTCCGCAATTTCTTGCTCATTCTTTATGGTAACGCTTTGTACTGCTGAATTGTTTTAAAGGTAGTTTCAGAAGATCTAATCTTTTTTCTTTAAATGTGTCAAGTCAGTGATTGATGATAGTTCCTTTATTCCCTTCTGTAAGCTCATGTGACATTACTGCCGTGCATTGTGTGAAAAAGAGTGCCAACTGAAATATTGTATATATTCGTGTCATTTCGGAAAGTAGATTATTTTTGCAATTCGGAATCTTGAGCACCATTCAGTCATTAGTGAGCACTCTAACGAGCCCCTTGTGTTATCAGCTTACGTGTAACAAAGCTTAGGGAAGTCCAGTCTTCACGAAAAAAGGACGCTGTTTCAGAGTGTATAGGGCTTTCTGACTCTCCATCTAGGGAAGTCAAAATAACCATCGGTAATATTAAGAGTAAAATGGGAATACCACTGTTAAATGCAGAGGAGAGAGCGGGTAGGTGGAAAGAACACATTGAAGGGATCTATGATGGGTAGGACTTGTCTGATGACGTGATAGAAGAAGAAACAGGAGTCGATTTAGAAGAGATGGGAGATCTAGTATTAGAATCACAATTTAAATGAGATCTGGAAGACTTAAAATAAATAAAGCAGAAGTGATAGATAACATTACATCAGAATCTCTAAAATCATTGGGAGAAGTGCAACCAAATGACTATTCACGTTGGTGTGTACAATCTATGAATCTAGCGACTAGCGACTTTTAGGATAATTGCGAGGGCCGACCAGTGCGAGATTTATCGCACATTTAGGGAAACCATCCAGACAATTCGGATGATTGCAAGGGCCGACCAGTGCGAGATTTATCGCACAATCAGCTGAATAGCTCGTGCATCAAAGTTGCTGACTAAAATAGAGAAGAACGGAAAAGAGAATTGAGGAAGTGTTGGATGACGATCAGTTTGGCATTAGCATAGGTAAAGGCACCAGACAGTCAATGCTGACGTTGCCATTGATAACGGAAGCAATATTGAAGGAAGAGCAAGACACGTTCATAGGATTTGTCCACCTAGAGAGAGCATGACACTATGTAAAATGGTGCAAGATGTTGGAAATTCTGGGAAAAATCGTGGTAAGCTATAGGGCGAGACGGGTAGTAAACAGTATGTACAAGAACCAAGAAGGAATAATATGAGTCGAAGACCAAGTACGAAGTACTCGGATTAAAAAGGGTGTAAGACAGGACTTAGTCTTTCGCCCCTACTGTTCAATCTAAAAATCGACGAAGCAATCATGGAAATAAACGAAAGGTTCAAGAGTGCAATTAAAATTCAAGGTGAAAGGATGTCAATGATAAGATTAAATGACAATTTTTTAAATCCTCAGGTGCCGACAGGTGTTGTTGATATACCTCGATGGGAACAGCCGAAAATGTGTGCCCCGACCGGGAGTCGAACCCGGGATCTCCTGCTTACGTGGCAGACGCTCTATCCATCTGAGCCACCGAGGACACAGATGACTAGTGCGACTGCAGGGACTTATCCTAATAGATATTAGGAACATTACGTATGTAGATTGTGGACAGCTGGGAATGTGGGTCTCACGGGAAGCGTGCAAGGAATAAGTCCCTGCAGTCGCGCTATTCGTCTGTGGCCTCGGTGGCTCAGATGAATAGAGCGCCTGCCATGTAAGCAGGAGATCCCGTGTTCGAGTCCCGGTCGGGGCACATATTTTCGGCTGCTCCCATCGACGTATATCAACAACACCTGTCGGCAGCTGAGGGTTTCAATTAATTATCATTTATTCTAGAGACGCTGCACGGTCATCAATGCTATCTGTTCCTTCGCGAACAGTTACTATCTTCATATATAATGATAAGATTCGCAGATGACATTGCTATCCTTCGTGAAAGAAAAGAAGAATTACAGGATCTGCTGAATGGACTGAACAGAACTTTGAATACCGAATATAGATTGACAGTAAATCGAAGAAAGACGAAAGTAATGAGAACTAACAGAAATGAAAACAATGGTGAACTAAACAAATGTGTGTGTGTGTGTGTGTGTGTGTGTGTGTGTGTGTGTGTGTGTGATTTAATAAGGGACCAAACTGTTGAGGTCATCGGTCCCTAGACTTAACACACTACTTACAGTCTGCCTTCGGCAGGGCAACAGAGCAGACGCGTCCGTGCTGACCGCGTGCGGAGCGCGACCTCGCCTTGTTTACATTTTGACGGCCGTTCCTTAAGTGCCGGCTTACCGTGTACGATCCATGGCGAACCGTTACCGTAAATCTACACTCCGATTTACATTCTGCAACGATTATGCCCGACCCAAAGCACTCGAGGTGGAGCGTTTTCTGCGAGATGAAGTGAAGATCCCGGTGACCGATATTATCGGCATACATTTGTCCATCGTGAGCAGCACGGTGTATGTTAAGATCATTAACGACACGGCTTGCGAACGCATCCTACGTGAGACCATACAGGGGCTCCGCTTCTGTCATGCTGATGGCAATGTGGGGGAGGTAACCATCGACCACGCAGGCTTAGGTATGCGAACGATACGCATTTTCGAATTGCCACCATTGATCTCCGAAGCCACGTCCCGTCCTACTTACAGATCAGCGGATGCCGTGCAATAATTATATACGACGGCCAGCCTCGGACCTGTTCCGGATGCGGCAAAGAAGGCCACCTTAGATCCGAATGCCTACAACGGCGTACTACGCAACTTCCTGCTGCCGAAGAACCACCCACGTCGCAACCTACGGTGCTACCGGTGACCTACGCCGCTGCTCTAGCTTCTCCTACCGCTTTGCAACGTCGCCCGGTCACCACAAATGACGCCACCAACGAGCCCGACCAGACACCGACGGAGAGCGCCTCGGACGACCCGCCGCCTCGGCCGGCCATCGGCGCCGCTCCGACAATGCCGACGCAACCGGACGCTGACCCTGACCTCGGCAACACGATGGAGATCGACTCACTCATCGTTCCTACAGCGGCCTTTCTGCCAGAGCGACGCGACTCCCTTCCGTCGTCGGACACGGAGGGTGGCACAAGGAAAAACGTTCTCCGAAACGTCGCAAGCGAAAACGTCGCACAGTTTCCGGCCAATAGGAGACGTTACAAGTCGAGGAGGACGCAACCGTCGACCAGCACGAGGCCTCAGAACCCGCTACTGCTGACGGAGACGTTATGAGCGCGGAGACATCCACCGGTATGCCTTCGCCCCGTGCTGATGCTGAACTAAATCATGAACATATCACAGGCGACACTACACCACGCACCATTACAACATTTTCTGCAGACCAAATGGAAGATACACCGGTGCCCGCTTCCACGGCGTGGCACGAGGAGGAGGTCACGGAGCAGGACCCGTTACGGGACCCTGCGCCGTCGCGGCCGCACCACTAATCATACTCTCCCCAGAATCCCCTGCGGGCCAGCGGGATAACGCTCCGCTGCAACGCCCACGCCCTTGCGCGGACAGCGGAGTGGACCAGTCTCCCGGATATCAATGGCTATACCGCCCACGCCTCCGCGAGTGATCCTATGGGCCGCGGAGTGGCCATCTACGTCCGCCACGGGATTTCTGTGACCGACGTCGCCTTCCTTCCATCATCTCGGGGCATGGCACTCTGCCATGGGGACACGCATCGTTAATGTCTACGCTCCCTCAGGCACCGACCGACGGCATGAAAGAACCCAGTTTTATTCCGAGGAAATCGCTCCCTTGTTTTTAGGGCGTTATGACCACTGCCTACTAGGAGGTGATTTTAACTGCGTTCTGCATCCCAAAGATCAGATTCCCCACTATACTACATGCCTGGAACTGCGTATAGTGGTGCGAGACCTCCTGCTTCACGATACCTGGGAAGTTCAACACGGCGACCGTTCTGGCCATACCTTTCTTACTAGTCATTCCGCAAGCCGAATAGACAGAATATATGTCTCACAAACTCTTAGATCTGCGAAAAGGGGGCGCCGAACGCTGGCCGCTGGCCTTTTCCGACCATTGCGCTTACATCTGTACGGTCCTCCTTCCGCCGCAATCAGTATGGCGCAACCGAGCGCCATGGAAACTAAATACTTCACACCTGCATGACCTGGCATGTCGCCAACAAGTCACTGAAACGTGGACAGCCTGCGAACGACGCCTGTCCCGCTACCGCTCGACATTGACATGGTGGTTGGACTGCGCCAAGCCGGCGATCCGGAGAACACTGATGAGATACGGGAAGGACATGGCCGACTGGCATCGCAACACTGTTGACTTCTATTATGCGATTCTCCGAGATCTGGACGCTCAACCGTCAACCTCGGACAACCAGTTGGAACGGCAAAGAACTAAGGCGAAGATAATTGCGCTGGCACGCCGAAAACGGCAAGGGGTGGTGATACGGACGCGACGCCACGATCACGCGGGTTTAGAAATTCCATCCATGCATCATATAGTGTCCGACGAATGACGACGTCGTCGGCAGATCATCAGCACTCTGACCACGCCTCATGGCACGCAGGTGACCACTCAGAATGACATCGTCCACGCATTCGTCGAGCGCTACCACCGTACTTATAGTGAAGAAGACGCTGAAACTGCAGCAGACGACTCCATTTTGCATTACGTTACGCGCCCCCTCCCCCACACGGAGGCGGATGCTTTGACAGTGGTGGTCACGCGAGACGAAGTCAACAACGCAATCGTCAAGGGTGCTGTCAACAGATCGCCCGGCATTGACGGCTTACCGATTGAGTTTTACCGTACCTTTCGAGACCTCATGGCACCACGGTGGACGACTATGTATCAAGAACTGATGACGTCTGACCAAGCAATCCCATCCGCCTTTGCTGAGGGCATCATCATACCAGACCACAAACCAGCCCGTGGTTCGATGGTCACGAGTTACAGACCGCTCACCCTACTCAATGCCGATTACAATATTTTCGCGCGCTTACTGGCAATGCGGCTCCGAACAATACTCCCTCATATCCTCTCGCCAGAGCAAACGACGCCTGGAGGACAGGTTAACATACAGACTGCCACAGGGGAATGCTGCGACTTAATTGCGATTGCGGCGGCGTGCAGCGGTCGTCGCTATAGACTTCGACAGCGCCTTCGATAAAGTGCGTCATCGTTTCCTGTTTTCGGTGGCAGCTCGAATGGGCATCCCCCCTCCGTTTATCGACGTCATCCGGCGTCTTTACAACAGTGCCAGTTCACGTGTCCAAGTCAATGGACGTTTAGCAGAGCCGGTACCTATATGCCGTTCGATACGGCAGAGGTGCCCCTTTCTACCCTCCTGTATGCCATTGCCCTTGAGCCCCTTATTGGGAACTTGACGACCAAGCTCTCTGGCCTCACCCTACTCCAACACACTTTTCGCTGTCGGGCATATGCTGATGACCTCCTCCTCCTCATTCGCTCCGGCTCTGAGATTCTTGAATTGTATCAACTAGGACCCACTAACTGCATAAGGTGGTGGGTTGTTATGTATCATAAATATATTTGAAGTTCTCCCTCTGCCAACTGCAATTGGGCGCAACCTTCAGGCTTTTGGCTATTATCTCATGGCTGGTTCCATGTTTAAAGTCCGTTATGAGACACTTACCCCGCCCCCACGGGATGGTGACGTCGGGCTCGTCAATGTCCGTATGCGAGCATGAGTACCATGAGAAAACAGTGGATGGGCCAGGGTACATCTCTAACACGCAGGTTGCTTGAGGTCCTCCTACCTGCTTCCATCTCACCACCGGTGTCTGGCGGCCATATCGTGCCTCATTTGTCTCATATTTCGACCTATTTCGTCTTTACAACAATAAAATTTTGCAAACTTTTACGTTTATGGTTTTTGGGATGGATTATAATTAGAAATGCAATATTGCTGGCAAAAGTTAATTATATTCTGAATGAAATGATTTTACAAGCGTTCAAATGGGACTTACTTTTTACAATAATCTTACAACTAGCAATGCGCAAACATACCTTCAGTAGTCTTGAGTTTCTCAAAAAATTAATTCAATAATATTAGTTCCTCTTATTATAATACGAGGTGCATTCAAGTTCTAAGGCCTCCGATTTTTTTTCTCCGGACTGGAAAGAGATAGAAACATGCGCATTGTTTTAAAATGAGGCCGCGTTCATTTTCAATACGCCCCAGAGATGGCAGCACCGTACGGCAGATGGAATTTTACCGCCAGCGGCGAGAATGAGAACTGTTTTAAATACTTAAAATGGCGACGTTTTCCTTACTTGAACAGCGTGCAATCATTCGTTTTCTGAATTTGCGTGGTGTGAAACCAATTGAAATTCATCGACAGTTGAAGGAGACATGTGGTGATGGAGTTATGGATGTGTCGAAAGTGCGTTCGTGGGTGCGACAGTTTAATGAAGGCAGGACATCGTGTGACAACAAACTGAAACAACCTCAGACTCGCACAAGCCGGTATGACGACATGACTGAGAAAGTGGAGAGAATTGTTTTGGGGGATCGCCGAATGACTGTTGAACAGATCGCCTCCAGAGTTGGCATTTCTGTGGGTTCTGTGCACACAATCCTGCATGACGACCTGAAAATGCGAAAAGTGTCATCCAGGTGGGTGCCACGAATGCTGACGGACGACCACACGGCTTCCCGTGTGGCATGTTGCCAAGCAATGTTGACGTGCAACGACAGCATGAATGGGACGTTCTTTTCGTTGTTTGTGACAATGGATGAGACGTGGATGCCATTTTTCAATCCAGAAACAAAGCGCCAGTCAGCTCAATGGAAGCACACAGATTCACTGCCACCAAAAAAATTTCGGGTAACCGCCAGTGCTGAAAAAATGATGGTGTCCATGTTCTGGGACAGCGAGGGCGTAATCCTTACCAATTGCGTTCCAAAGGGCACTACGGTAACAGGTGCATCTTACGAAAATGTTTTGAAGAACAAATTCTTTCCTGCACTGCAACAAAAACGTCCGGGAAGGGCTGCGCGTGTGCTGTTTCACCAAGACAACGCACCCGCACATCGAGCTAATGTTACGCAACAGTTTCTTCGTGATAACAACTTTGAAGTGATTCCTCATGCTCCCTACTCACCTGACCTGGCTCCTAGTGACTTTTGGCCGCACATTCACCAGCCGTGCTGCTATTGCCTCAGCGATTTTCCAGTGGTCAAAACAGACTCCTAAAGAAGCCTTCGCCGCTGTCATGGAATCATGGCGTCAGCGTTGTGAAAAATGTGTACGTCTGCAGGGTGATTACGTCGAGAAGTAACGCCAGTTTCATCGATTTCGGGTGGGTAGTTAATAAGAAAAAATCGGAGGCCTTAGAACTTGAATGCACCTCGTAGTTAGCTGATGTCTCTGTACATCCGTTTATAATCTCTTGTAAATCATAGCTAGTGGCTGGCAGGCACACCGCTCCTCTCAACCTCTCGCTTCAGACCTGCTACCGACTCGCTTCACTTCTCGCTTACTACTGACTTCCTACGAACGCTAAAGTGCCGTTTCTCCTGCCAACAATGCTTTCTGGTGCAGACAATCCCTGCTACCATTACAAAATGTATCAATGCGCGGTCTTCCCCGCTCTTTTCTTAAAATGTATCCATACGCGGTCTCTCCCGCCCTTTTTAAAATTTTATCAATTTGCGGTCTCTCTTGGCAACAATACTTTGGTGCAGACATTCCCTCCTACCACAATTATTTCCAACATGACAAATATTAATTATTCCTACTTAATCCTATTAATAAAATATAAACATCTTTCATAAATTGTGATTTGACAATAAACACTAGAAATATACACGTCTTACAACAGTTACATACATAGCAGTCTCCCAGATACGCGCCCACCCAGGACTAAGGATTTTTACAGCCTGCTGCTGTGCTGTGTTCTCCGTAATGTGATGGAGACCAAACAACCCTCCATCCAGTGGCCCATAGTGTGGACTAACGTCAACCAGCCCTTCCTCCCTATGAACATCCCGGCACTGTGGTATCACATAGTCAACAGGAAATTTGCCAAGAAGCAGCGACTGCACAACATTGGCTTGTCAGAATCCCCTCTTTGTCTCCTTTGCCAGCAACTGGACACTGATGAACACCGTCTGACATGCGCCTCTTCGCAAGATGTATGGCGCTTCGTGCAGCAAATCATTGCCTGCTATCTCCGGGTGCCACCTGACAATTGAACCTCGAATGTTCCTATACCCGGGGGACAAACATTTTTCCGCCTCCAAATGTCATGCTATTACGTGGGTCAAAGGGTGGGCGGTCGCTTATTTCTTTCATGAGGGACCTAAATCACGCCTCGACTTCTGGACCTATTTACGAACAGCCCATGCAGCTCTCGTTACCGAACATCATTTGCTAACTACCTTCGAGCTGTCTTTGTTAGACCTCCACTGAGTTGGGAGGGGGAGGGGGGGTTCCTGGGTCCGAGGGCACCTACCCCTCCTTCCCTGGTGGTGTCTGAGTTGAAGCCGCCTACAATCGATTCTACTTCTGACCTCCGCGGATGGGAGATTGAGTCGCAGATTGCGGGGATTTTATTTCTTTTTGCTTTTCCTTTTTCTTTTCTTTTTCTTTACCCAGAATTTATATTTCTTTTTCTCTTTCGCCGATGTGTTCACATAATTTCATGATAATAGTGAATATTACAAAAACACATGCAAATAAATAAATAACAACGTCTTCCACTACTGTTGATTCCTGTGTCTCCCACTTCCCTAAGCACTACAGGTTCGGTGGTGGTGAGAGGGACACTGTGGTCAGGCCTCGGGTTCCGACCCCTGCCCACTTTGCCCCCCGAGCCCCCACCTCTCCACTACCCCCCCCCCCCCCCCGCCCTCCCAAAAAAGGATAAAAAAGCGGTTCTAGAAAAAAAAGATGTAAAGAGCGCCTGCCATGTAAGCAGGAGGTCCCGTGTTCGAGTCCCGGTCGGGGCACACATTTTCGGCTGCTCCCATCGACGTATATCAACAACACCTGTCGGCTGCTAAGGGTTTCAATTAATTACATTTTTTCTAGAGAAGCTGCACGGTAATCAATGCTATCTGATCCTTCGAGAACATTTACTATCTTCATACATAATGATAAGATTTGCATATGACATTGCTATCCTTCGTGAAAGAGAAGAATAATTACAGGATCTGCTGAATAGACTGAACAGAACTTTGAATACCGAATATAGATTGACAGTAAATCGAAGAAAGACGAAAGTAATGAGAAGTAACAGAAATGAAAACAATGGGGAACTAAACAAATGTGTGTGTGTGTGTGTGTGTGTGTGTGTGTGTGTGTGTGTGTGTGATTTACTAAGGGACCAAACTGTTGAGGTCATCGGTCCCTAGACTTAACACACTACTTAAACAAACTCATGCTAAGAACAACACACACACCCATGCCCGAGGGAGGACTCGAACCTCCGGCGGGAGCAGCCGCGCAATCCGTGACTAGCGCCTTAAACCGCGCGGCCACACTGCGCGGTTAAACTGAACATCAGGATTGGTGATCACGAAGTAGATGAAGCTAAGGAATTCTGCTGCCTAGGCAGTAAAATAACGCATGGCGAATGCAGCAAGGGGACAAACCAGCACTGCAAAAAGGTCATTCCTGGCCAAGAGAAGTCTGCTAGTATCAAACTTAGGCCTTAATTTGCGGAATAAATGTATGAGAACGTACATCTGGAGTACAGCAATGTATGGTAATGAAACATTGACTGTGGGAAAGCCGGAACAGAAGAGGATCAAACCATTTGAGGTGTGGTGCTACAGACGAATGTTGAAAATTAGGTGGTCTGGTAAGGTAAGAAATGAGGAGGTTCTCCGCATAATCTGTGAGGAAAGGAGCATGTGGAAAACACTGATAAGGAGAAGGGACAGCATGACAGGACATCTGTTAAGACATGAGGGAATGACTTCCATGATACTAGTGGGAGCTGCAGAGGGTAAAAACTGTAGAGGAAGACGGAGATTGGAGTACATCCACCAAATAATTGGGGACGTAGGTTGCAAGTGCTACTCCGAGAGGAAAGGTTGGCACAGAAGAGGAATTCGTGACGGACTGCATCAAACAAGTTAGAAGACTGACGACTTAAAGAAAAGAAAAATGAAAAAGCACCGGGATTTCTCGGTGCTTTGAAGTCAACCTCTGAACAGTTTTTGACTGATTGTTGGGGAAATGGGACCTATATGGGAAAACAGACTTTCCGGGTGACTTTCACTGATGAAATCTTCTCGAGTTATGAGCCGAGTAGTCACGTCGTGTTGTCGCAACGTTTTGGCGAGTTTCCTGCTCATCTTCGCCTGAAGGTGACGAGTAGCAAACTCGGCGAAACGTTGTGGCAACACGATGCCATGACTCGGCTGGTAAACCGAAAAGATTTCACACTCATAGACGTGCGTAGATAACACTTGAATTTGGTAAGACGACTGTATATCTAGAATCCTTGTGTGTATTACTTGAATATTTCTACACAGTGAACGAGGATTTATCTTAACCACGCGATTACTGTGCGATTACGTGGAATAGAAAATGTGGAGAAACGATTTTCAGCATTACCCATGATTAGATGTGATTTCGGTTTACTTATCACTCGTACATTTATCTATTTATATTCCTTCTATGGTACAATTTCAGAATATGAAATTTCAGAATACATATTAATTATCAACAGTTACTTTCACGATCTTTGTTTCAAATATGAGAGCTCGCTATATCCCAAAATGTTTTTGTTTCGGAGTGTACACCATGTGCTCATGGCGGAGCTCGTCCATAGCACGACCACATAGCGGAACACATTGTGCATTAGCACTTTTCTTTCAGTCCACTTTTCCAGCGAAGGGCGTTCTACTAACAAGACTACAAGTGAGCGAAAAATTATCCTGTTGTTCCACAAGAGTTTTTCACTCTTTCGAGAGTGATCAGATACGGATGAATTACAGCAGAAATACAGCAGAAATACAGCAGAGTTCCACACAGTCAAGAAAATATAAGATAGTTGTTTTTGTAGTTGATGCTGGAATACTTCAGGTGTACTTCATGTTTTTACCCTTAATGATTTCTGATGGACGTTGATGGTTAACTATGTGTTCAGTCGTTGGGAAGGTTATTCCATTGTTCACAGTATTGTAGTACGTAGTACTATGAACTGAAATTTCATGTTGAATTATAATTAATAATATTTAAGTAATTAATTGGTATGATAGTGTATTCCAATCCGTTTAACTGTTCGATGTATTGGATTATGAGTACAGTTTCTTCAGCGGATCCTCTTTGCATTCTGGGTTGTTAAGTCTTCTAGTCAGATGCAGAATTAAGTATTAGTCTGATGCTACACAGATGCATTATCACACAGATGTAATACCAGTTATCAGTCAG
Organism: Schistocerca serialis cubense; assembly: GCF_023864345.2. Taxonomy (NCBI): domain Eukaryota; kingdom Metazoa; phylum Arthropoda; class Insecta; order Orthoptera; family Acrididae; genus Schistocerca; species Schistocerca serialis. The sequence continues at coordinate 635,148,970 of NC_064642.1, forward strand.
ATGTGATATCAGTTAGAAGAAACGCAAGTCACACTAAACACGAATAACTTCCAGTATAATCTGCTTTCCAGAGTGAATTGTTCACTCTGCAGCGGAGTGTGCGCTGTTACGTAACATCCTGGCAGATTAAAACTGTGTGCCGAACCGAGACTCGAACTCGCGACCTTTGCCTTTCGCGAGGTACTGGCGGAAGTGGAGCTGTGAGGAGGTGTCGTGAGTTGTGCTTGGTTAGCTCAGTCGGTAGAGCCCTTTCCCCGCCAACGGCAAAGGTCCCGAGTTCGGGTCTCGGTCCAGCACACAGTTTTAATCTGCCAGGAAGTTTCATAATCTGCTTTATGAGACTTTTGAGTCGACCACAACTGTCTGAAGGTTTACTGCATTTTTGTATTGTAGATCTCTTGACTGTTCTGAGAGAGAACTGAGACCAATCAAATTATATAAAACGATCGTTTATGTGTCAGAATATGAGAAAAACTGTTGTAAGAAATAAGGAACTTTGCCAGATGTTCACGTTCTACACTATCGATTGAGAGTGAATGGATAACGACGAAACCCAGTGAAGATAAAATGGCTGTCAGTGTCATTGTGTTTGAAAATGAGGATCTGAGAATTTTGCACACTTTCTTCGTCATCCTAGGAGACAATCTGAGGTTCTATTGACAGTAATGAGTAATATGCAGTACAATACACAAGGGCTGTGTGGGACAGCATTCCACATCTACTGTAGAAGAAGGAACGCAGTGAACACAGCAACATCAACAAATGTGTGTGAATTCCTAACGGACCAAACTGCTTAGGTCATCGGTCCCTAGACTTACACACTACTTAAACTAACTTATGCTAAGAACAACACACACACCCATGCCCGAAGGAGGACTTGAACCTATGGCGGGAGGGGCCGCGCAGTCCGAGACATGACGCCCTAAACCGCGCGGCCAACATCAACAGTACCGACAGCTGTACACAGGAGAAAATCGTGGTAGGTCCCTGCAACAATGGAAATAGGCCATCAGATAACACACTCTTCCTGTTACACCATATCGACAATTGAGTATTAACACGATGCCACCGAGGTGAACATCTGCTCGACAGATCCATTGCAATAGCTACACAATCGAGGATGGGGTTGTTTGGGGGGAGGAGACCAGATAGCGAGGTCATCGGTCTCATCTCATTAGGGAAAAACGGGGGAAAAAATCAGCCGTGCCCTTTCAGAGGAACCATTTGCCTGGAGCGATTTAGAGAAATTACGAAAAATCTAAATCAGGATGGACGGACGCGGAATTGAACCATCGTCCTCCGGAATGCGAGTCCAGTGTTCTAGCCACTGCGCCATCTCGCTCGGTCTACATAATCGAGTAGTTGTATTTTTCCACAAGGGGCGTTCAGGTGAATGGTTAGAAAGTTTGGGTGGCAGGGGTAAGACATTCCTGCTAGCGTTTTCTAAATGTTTTCTAATTTGTCCTTTGGTAATAATTGGAGATTGACATTGTGTAGTGGAATAATCAGAATGTTGCAATGTTCTGCTATTAACATTGGGGATCATAATGCGTGTTTACGCCTTCTGTTGATTCTCATGTGTACGAGGTGTATGAGAAAAGTAATGAGTCTGACAACGCTGCGTTATGGCAACGCTGTGTTTTTCTACTTGTGAAGACCGGTGTGTTAATCGTTTCCAGGTGCTCAGTCTTTCAGCTCCGTATTGCCATCGCGTGATTTTTTAGAGCGCCAACAGTAAAGTTGTGTTTTGTTTGTGTGTTACGATAATGCAACAGTTCAATTTAGAGTCACGTTTTGTCATCAAGTTTTGTGTTAAACTTGCGGAATCCGCCAGTGCCACCTTTGAAAAGTTGAAATAGGCCTATGGAGAACATTCCTTATGAAGAGCACAAATCATTTTTGAGAGGCCGAGAACACATTGAAAATAAACTTCGCTCAGGGAGACCTGCAACTTCATGAAGCAACGTCGAATGTGTGCGTATTCTTGTGATGTCAGGCTGACATTTAACAATAAGGATGATCGGGCCGCCGGCCGGAGTGGCCGTGCGGTTCTAGGCGCTACAGTCTGGAACCGGGCTACCGCTAAGGTCGCAGGTTCGAATTCTGCCTCGGGCATGGATGTGTGTGATGTCCTTAGGTTAGTTAGGTTTAATTAGTTCTAAGTTCTAGGCGGCTGATGACCTCAGCAGTTAAGTCGCATAGTGCTCAGAGCCATTTGATGATCGGGCCTGTTAAACCATTCAACTGTAAATCAAATTTTAAATGACGTTTTGCACATGCGAAAGGTTCGTGCCAAAATGGTGTCGAAAAACATCACAACGTTTTTAAAAATCACATACATTTCTTTTCAACAATGGAGCTTCCATCTGACCTAATTTAGCATGTAGGTTTATTTGATTAACAGCTTATTTCCTATCTTTCTTCCAAAATGAACAGTGGAAATGCGCTTGTAAATGATAGGAATAATGAAATATAATAAGAGCCAAATGAGCACCACATTTTATTTAATGTGCTAGCACAGTTTGCTACAGTATTCACGATGTCTACAACATACGCATAATGCCGAAATGATTACAGTGCCTTACATATACTAATGGTTCTGCTAGTAACAATTGAAATTTTACTGGTTTCGAGGGGACTCACAAGCTGCATCGTTTTCTTCAAGATGTATTATGACTATTCGGACCTGCCACCTTATTACTTTCCTCAGGCCGTATCGCTCCACACAGATCTGTTAGTCAGTACCCATGACCACCACAGCGCAGCAGAATTGTGCTACACAGTTGAGGCCAAGTGCACTGTTGCCCATGCAGCACCACATAGAGGTGGGATTGGATGGAGTTCTTTTGTCTGCACTTTGGTGACGTCTTTTATTTACTTACAGCAATTACACTTATTTTGTGAAGAAAAATACAGGAATTTGGAAGCAGAAAATTTAAATTTATGAATTCTAAATTTATGCCACAGTTTAAGAAGGGAATAAAAGAAGAAAGGAAAGAGTAGATACAGATATCCGTTCGCCAAAACCACCTGGGAAAGGGGACTTGGTACTGAATTTCAAGTTCAGCGGCCATACATGGTGCTACCAATTTTAGCTTTGTCCACATGATCATCATGCTTTGGGAAAATTCGATTTGCTCAGCCCATGCGGGTCTAATCTGGGTCAATGTTGTTTGTTAGAGTGGTATGTCACTTGATATTTGCTAGGTTACACAACAACTGCTACTACTAGGTTAGTTAGTAAACAAATTCTGCATGGCTTTGGAACAATATCCTGCCTCAATGTAATCTAATTAAGTTATATATTGTTCCTACACAGCTGTATGAGAAATAACAAGCCACCACTAACCTATCATTAATCTTGTAAAAACATATTTGTTGAATAAAACTAGCCGGCCGGTGTGGCCGTGCGGTTCTTGGCACTTCAGTCTGGAACCGCGCGACTGCTACGGTCGCAGGTTCGAATCCTGCCTCGGGCATGGATGTGTGTGATGTCCTTAGGTTAGTTAGGTTTAAGTAGTTCTAAGTTCTAGGGGACTGATGACCATAGATGTTAAGTCCCATAGTGCTCAGAGCCATTTGAACCATTTTTAGAATAAAACTAGACTTTTTTGAGTAGTTGACCTATTAATTTTGTATGATTGTGTAATACGCATTATCTGTTTCTGTTGTGTACTTGCACTGTTTGATTTTGCTTGCTTACTTTATATTAAATTTATATTAAATCCATATTATTGCATTTACAGTGACACATTTATTTACGTAGCTACTTAACGATATTGGGTACAGATTTAACGTGTATTCCAGAACAATATCTATCCACAGGCTATTCTAATTTTCATAAGATATAAATTGAAATCTTTGATTAATGTTCACGTGAGCAGATGTGCATGCTTTACATGCTTTATGTTACATATATTTTGTATGACTATGTTATGTCAGCGTTGTCACTGTTACTCATTTCATCGTCGGTACTGGAGCTACTCGAGCTATCTATGGCGGGCTCTCTTCGTCTTCTGCGTCTTCTGTGTTGATGAGTCTGTTTTACACTCCTGGAAATGGAAAAAAGAACACATTGACACCGGTGTGTCAGACCCACCATACTTGCTCCGGACACTGCGAGAGGGCTGTACAAGCAATGATCACACGCACGGCACAGCGGACACACCAGGAACCGCGGTGTTGGCCGTCGAATGGCGCTAGCTGCGCAGCATTTGTGCACCGCCGCCGTCAGTGTCAGCCAGTTTGCCGTGGAATACGGAGCTCCATCGCAGTCTTTAACACTGGTAGCACGCCGCGACAGCGTGGACGTGAACCGTATTTGCAGTTGACGGACTTTGAGCGAGGGCGTATAGTGGGCATGCGGGAGGCTGGGTGGACGTACCGCCGAATTGCTCAACACGTGGGGCGTGAGGTCTCCAGAGTACATCGATGTTGTCGCCAGTGGTCGGCGAAAGGTGCATGTGCCCGTCGACCTGGGACCGTACCGCAGCGATGCACGGATGCACGCCAAGACCGTAGGATCCTACGCAGTGCCGTAGGGGACCGCACCGCCACTTCCCAGCAAATTAGGGACACTGTTGCTCCTGGGGTATCGGCGAGGACCATTCGCAACCGTCTCCATGAAGCTGGGATACGGTCCCGCACACCGTTAGGCCGTCTTCCGCTCACGCCCCAACATCGTGCAGCCCGCCTCCAGTGGTGTCGCGACAGGCGTGAATGGAGGGACGAATGGAGACGTGTCGTCTTCAGCGATGAGAGTCGCTTCTGCCTTGGTGCCAATGATGGTCGTATGCGTGTTTGGCGCCGTGCAGGTGAGCGCCACAATCAGGACTGCATACGACCGAGGCACACAGGGCCAACACCCGGCATCATGGTGTGGGGAGCGATCTCCTACACTGGCTGTACACCACTGGTGATCGTCGAGGGGACACTGAATAGTGCACGGTACATCCAAACCGTCATCGAACCCATCGTTCTACCATTCCTAGACCGGCAAGGGGACTTGCTGTTCCAACAGGACGATGCACGTCCGCATGTATCCCGTGCCATCCAACGTGCTCTAGAAGGTGTACGTCAACTACCCTGGCCAGCAAGATCTCCGGATCTGTCCCCCATTGAGCATGTTTGGGACTGGATGAAGCGTCGTCTCACGCGGTCTGCACGTCCAGCAAGAACGCTGGTCCAACTGAGGCGCCAGGTGGAAATGGCATGGCAAGCCGTTCCACAGGACTACATCCAGCATCTCTACGATCGTCTCCATGGGAGAATAGCAGCCTGCATTGCTGCGAAAGGTGGATATACACTGTACTAGTGCCGACATTGTGCATGCTCTGTTGCCTGTGTCTATGTGCCTGTGGTTCTGTCAGTGTGATCATGTGATGTATCTGACCCCAGGAATGTGTCAATAAAGTTTCCCCTTCCTGGGACAATGAATTCACGGTGTTCTTATTTCAATTTCCAGGAGTGTATATGTCATGTTCTGCTTTTGAGATGTTGCTGGCGATTACGTCAACTACGTCCATGTATCTAGGTCCTCAGTGTATCAAATAGTGTTGTTTCTGTCATGTGATCTATGTCATAGCGTAAGTAGCTGTATCTAATGCATTTCAAAGGAAATGTTCTGGGGAACCAATTTCTTCGCATGTGCAATGATTGCTTTCTGAAAGCGACATGCGCTGCAAGTGCGTGGGATAAGGGCCATGTCCAGTCACAGAATGAACCATGCCTTGGTTGGGGTTGACATGGGGCAGCCGTAGCCACTCCCTCTTATTGGAAAAAAATGAATAGACTCGGCGACCCATATCAGTCTCGCCACACTCTTTTTGCCAAGTGCCCACGCTAATATTTCAGTTGCTCCTATCTTCCATGTGCTACCCATCTTCATCCAGTATGTTGCAGCCCATTGTCTGATGGTTATATCGATCGGGTATATTCCAACCACCACACCACCAAACCGACTGATGTGGAACCGAATGCCCCAGATAGTCTTATTTAGAACAGTCCTCTACCCCACATAACAGTGATCCTATTCATGACAAGAGCGAGTCTATGTGCCAATGTACTAGCTGCAAAGCTCAATACCGACTCAAAAAGTGCACCACGGCACTTTTTTATGTGTGTCAGTGGTAGTCTGTGTCGTTTCGAATTTAATGTCGCTAGTTTGGACTTTGTTTGTGGTTAGTTGTGAGTTAAAGCTATGTCGTCCGTCACTGTATGCCTCAAGATTTATAGTTACTACTTCGCGTTATATGTTTTTGTTATTTATTTTAATTGCTATGTTTCTTTGTAATAATCCTTTAAGCATTATGTATGCTGTTTTATGTGCTGCTATGGATAATTTGTTTTGGTTGCACCATTACTATATATTGTCTGTAGCGTACCACTGGCCTTGTTTCCCTACATTGCTCTTGTGTTGGCCGATAACACAACTAACAGGTCGTCAGGATACGCAACGATCCCGCCTGAACGTCCATCTCCCTCGATTACATTCTAGAGCGGTTCAATTGTGATATCCCAGAAGATGGGTCCGCAGGTGGAGCCTTGTAGACATATTTTAGAAATCATTTTTACAACTTTGCTATCGACCTCTCGCCACTCAGCCGCTCTGTTTCTACAATAGTCTCGAAGACTATTGTACAGGGATCCGGGTACCGTCAGTTCTCGAAATCATGCAAACATTGCTGGCCACCAAAGATTATCAAAGACGCCAGCAATCTCAATAACAACAGCAGCTGCGTACTTCTGTAATGTCTGTTCTACAATTTGGAAAGTCTGATTAATTGCGTCATCAACAGATTTTCCTGGTCCAAGGACAAACTGGTGCTGACTGAGGTCATGGAATTCCCTGTGAGGCTGAAACCTCTCACGGGCCTTAGCCACCGTATTTAACAAGCAAATTGGTCAGTACGATTTTGATTCTGATGGATCCCTATTTGCAGCTTCTTTTGATAATTATTGTGTTGGCTGTTTTCCAGACTAGAGGCACCCATCCCACTCTCAGGGCATCATTTATTAGAGTCATTAAATATGGGGTTATCCGTGCTGAAACCTGGCGCAAATGTTTCCGAGTGGAAACATTTTTACAAGGTATGATTCTCAATAAATTCTCTAATTTTTACTTCTCCGAGAGGTGAGTGATGGCCACGAGCCATGGACCTTGCCACAGTGGGGAGTTTGTGTTCCGCAACAATAAAGACAGCAACACCATAGATGAAACCACATCAAAGAGGTATCTGTGGAGAGGTCAGACAAACCTGTAGTTTGTAAAAAGGGACAGTGAATTTAAATGACAAAAGGAGAAAATATAAAAGTACTTCAAAGTAAGCTTGCAAAGAATACAAAGTTCTAAGGAAGTGAGAGTGGCAGAAAGGGCAAAACAGCGAATCAGAAATGGCTGCAGGAGAAATACAAAGCTGTAGAAGAATAGACGATTGGGAAATATGGATTGAATCTTTGGAGAAAAGGAAACAAGTTGTACGAATATCAAACGTTCCAAAGGCAAGCCAGCGATAAATAAAGAAGGGAAAGCTGAAAAGTAGAAGGAATTTGTAGAAGTAACAAGTAAAGGAAAGAAACTTGAAGACAAGTTTATGGAAAGGAAGGAAGTATGGATGAAGGTGAGGTGGGAGACGTGATACCGTGAAAAGAATTTGACAGAGCACTGGAAACACAAGGCACAATGAGTGGACGGCAGAAGTATCGAGATAATTGCAAAAACATACTGTGACAGAACTATTACACAAGGTATACGCCTAAAGTGGGCTCATAACAGTTTAGAAGGGAATGTATGTGTGTGTTTATGTGTGTGTATGTGTGTGTGAAATGACATTGTTATAAATTTATTCAACTCTCTGAATTTTGTCACGTACTGTTTATTCTGCAGTTTAGTGAGCAACTGTATAGCCAATACGCCAAATAAGTACGGTAAAATTTTCAGTATTAGTGTGAACTTGCCTATTACAAAAAGAGAGATAAATAAAAAATATCGATTAAAAGTAATTTACAACAATAAGCCGCTATTTTTCTGTATATTGTAGCTCCAAATTCAATGTTTTAGGAAACTTTCCCTTTGGCGTATTAGAAAGCCATTTCACAATTCCACTGCAGCATAATTTATTGAAACAGCCTCTCGTCAATGCTGTATACCCAGTACACACTGTGGAAGATAATGATAATCAAACAAGGAAAATCTCGGCTGCAATACTTATCACAACAGGCGAAATGCCCTTGCATTTATCTCTGCAAAGCGTTACGCCAAGTTCTCTCCAGATAACACAGGCAAACTGTAAAGATGCCTATGAAACACTATGCAAAATCTAAGTCGCGCGATCTGTCTGTATTCACTACGCAATAGCATTCAGCATCTGCTTACGCCGTGATCTGGGAAGCAATGTATGCTGACGTCAAAACTCCTCTAGTGTGAATCTAATATCTCACCCCATATAGTCTTACTCTATGACGATACTTGAAATGAAAATCTTAGAAACAAAATAAACATTCGTCAGAGCCGGGGGTCAGTGATGGACTCAGTTGTTAATTGTTCTGCACATCGTATGCAGTCTTTACAACTTCTACCGTATCGAGTAGAGTTTCTCGAGACAGTAAACAAGGTCAGTATAGGATCGCGGAGTAGGCTGCATTACCAACAACTGACGTCAAACTATATGATTACTTCTACACATTACGTTGCGACAACAGCCATTCGTAAGAACAAATATCTAGAAAGTAAAAGTGTCACAATTTTTACAAGCTAGTGAATAATTCGAAAACAACAAGTACGTCGCGCGCAAGGGCATGGACATGCGCAAAAATTTGTGTAAGAGAGAACAAGCTTTCAAAAGTCCCACTATTTATACAACTGATCACTTGCGTCTGACAACGTGTCACGCCCCAATAAATAAATCTGACAGGAAGCACACAAGGCTCATTGTATCTGAAACGTCTGATGGTTATCCAGTCAATATTTTTTTGAGCGTACATTACTGCTGTACCATTAAGGTAGGCATATTTTATTAAGATATCTTTTTATACTATTATTGTGAATATGGATGTACGAAACCTTCGAAAACAATCACGAAACTGATCGACAGAACCAAATCTTAACTACCAAGGATTCAAACGTAATTGTCTTCACCTCCCTAGTTGGCACGTTATTGTGTCAATATGGCACCTGGGCTACAAACTCTACGCCGGATAGGGTGGCTGAGCGGTTCTAGGCGCTACAGTCTGGAACCGCTCGACCGCTACGGCCGCAAGGTTCGAATCCTGCCTCGGGCATGGATGTGTGTGATGTCCTTAGGTTAGTTAGGTTTAAGTAGTTCTAAGTCTACGGGACTGATGACCTCAAATGTTAAGTTCCATGGCCGAGGCAGGATTCGAACCTGCGACCGTAGCAGCCACGAGGTTCCGGACTGAAGCACCTACAACCGCTCGGCCACAGCGGCCGGCGCCTATGTGTAACGGTTGAGATACAGACGATGTGTGGTCGTACAATCAATAGACAGCAACTATAAGACGCCTCATATTGTTTCACTACCATTTGACATCCTCCTTCCCTCCCCACATCTCCTCACCCACTCTCGTCACTACGCTCAGTCGTTATAAGGTACATTTCTTTTTTCAGTGACGAAGTACTGTCTAAAAGAGCTGCTCAAATATTCAATCATATCTTGATAAAATTTCAGCATGGCTCAGATATTCATAGTTTATAGTGAGGTAACAAAAGTCAAGAGGATAGCGATATGCACACATACAAGCGGCGGTAGTATCGCATACGCAAGGCATAAGAGGGCATTTTATTCGCGAGCTATCATTTGTACTAAGATTATTCATGTGAACAGATTTCCGTCGTGATTACGGCCGCACGACGAGAATTAACAGCGTTTGAACGCGGAATGGTAGTTGGAGCTAGACGCATGGAACATTCCATTTCGGAAATCGTCAGTGAATTTAATAGTTCGAGATCCACTGTGTCTAGAATGTCTCGTGAGCATATATGTTGGACCCTAGATGACTGGAAAACCGTGGCCTGGTCCAGACTTCCGTTTGTAAGAGCTTATGGCAGGGCTCGAGCCCATCGCAGATCCCACGAAGCCATGGACCCAATTTGTCAACAAGGCACTGTGCAATCTTGCAGAGGCTCCATAATGGTGTGGGCTGTGTTTACATGGAATGGACTGGGTCATCGGGTGGAAATGGTTATTTTCGGCTACTTGGAGACCATTTGTGGCCATTCATGGACTTCATGTTCCAAAAGACGGCATTTTTGTGGACAACAATGCTCCGTGTCATTGGGCCACAATTGCGATTGGTTTGAGTAACATTCTGGACAATTCGGACTAATGGTCTAGCCACTCAGATCACCCGACATGAATCCCATTGAACATTTGTGATACATAATCGAGAGGTCAGTTCGTGCACGAATCCTGCATCGTCAAAACTTTCACACCTATGGAGAGCTATAGAGGCACAATACCTCAGCATTTCTGCAGAAGATTTCCATCGACTCGTTGAGCCAAATCCATGTCGAGTTGCTGCACTACACCCGGAAGAAAGAGGTCTGACATCATATTAGGAGGTACCCCATGACTTTCGTCACCTCAGTCTACTTACTCATTCATAAACTCTGGTTTGATAATGAACGCGACATAAGAAGACACATGGTCCTGTAAAAAATGAATGATCTGAGAAAGACAAGCCTGAACAACGAAACCTTGGGGCGCAGTTGTGACACTACCCAGTATTTTAGATAAAAGTACACTACTGGCCATTAAAATTGCTACACTGCGAGGATGACGTGCTACAGACGAAATTTAACCGACAGGAAGAAGATGCTGTGATATGCAAATGATTAGCTTTTCAGAGAATTCACACAAGGTTGGCGCCGGTGGCGACACCTACAACGTGCTGACATGAGGAAAGTTTCCAACCGATTTCTCATACACAAACAGCAGTTGACCGGCGTTGCCTGGTGAAACGTTGTTGTGATGCCTCGTGTAAGGAGGAGAAAGGCGTACCATCACGTTTCCGACTTTGATAAAGGTCGGATTGTAGCCTATCGCGCTTGCGGTTTATCATATCGCGACATTGCTGCTCGCATTGGTCGAGATCCAATGACTGTTAGCAGAATATGGAATGGATGGGTTCAGACTGGTACTACGGCACGCCGTGCTGGATCCCAACGGCCTCGTATCACTAGCAGTCGAGATGACAGGCATCTTATCCGCATGGTTGTAACGGATCGTGCAGCCACGTCTCGCTCCCTGAGTCAACATATGCGGACGTTTGCAAGACGACAACCATCTGCACGAACAGTTCGACGACGTTTGCAGCAGCATGGACTATCAGCTCGGAGACAATTGGCTGCGATTACCCTTGACGCTGCATCACAGACAGGAGCGCCTGCGATGATTAACTCAACGACGAACCTGGGTGCACGAATGGCAAAACGTCATTTTTTCGGATGAATCGAGGTTCTGTTTACAGCATCATAATGGTCGCATCCGTGTTTGGCGACATCGCGGTGAACGCACATTGGAAGCGTGTATTCGTCATCGCCATACTGGCGTACCACCCAGAATGATGGTATGGGGTGCCATTGGCTACACGTCTCGGTCGCCTCTTGTTCGCATTGACGGCACTTTGAACAGTGGACGTTACATTTCAGATGTGTTACGACCCGTGGCTCTACCCTTCATTCGATCCTTGCGAAACCCTACATTTCAGCAGGATAATGCACGACCGCATGTTGTAGGTACTGTACGGGCCTTTCTGGATACAGAAAATGTTCAACTGCTGCCCTGGCTAGCACATTCTCCAGATCTCTCACCAACTGAAAACGTCTGGTCAATGGTGGCCGAGCAACTGGCTCGTCACAATACGCCAGTCACTACTCTTGATGAACTGTGGTATCGTGTTGAAGCTGTACACGCCATCCAAGCTGTTTAACTCAATGCCCAGGCGTATCAAATGGTTCAAATGGCTCTGAGCACTATGGGACTTAACTACTGAGGTCATCAGTCCCCTAGAACTTAGAACTACTTAAACCTAACTAACCTAAGGACATCACACACATCAATGCCAGAGGCAGGATTCGAACCTGCGCCGTAGCGGTCACGCGGTTCCGGACTGCGCGCTTAGAACCGCACGGCCACACCGGCCGGCGAAATACAGAAACTTTTGATCAGTTGACACAGAAGTTACAACAACGACACATGGAGCACAATAAAGCACGGTTTTTTTCGCGAACAATTAGGAATGGCATCCATAAGACGTAATGAAGCAGTAGAAGATCTTGCGCACAGAATTAGGAAAATGAACGTTAACACATGCGAGCACTCATTAAACGAGGAAGTAAATAAAGTGGTGCTGTAAGAGGGCGAGCAACCAGCACTCGATGCGTTTTTCAGGAGCTTGACACCGCAAATGTCTAGGAGAGTGCCCACGTGGATGCCTAAGGATCTTCATGAAGGGGTAGGTTAGCTTTGGTATATGAAGAAATCGATAGGTCGACAGTTGTAAAAGAGCGGAAACAGGTATTTACATCAAATGTTAAGTGTTTTAATTGCTGTCGAACGGAACACAGACAAAGGCAATGTTTCAAATTATGGATCCCACAGTACAACTGGAGTAACAGTGGTCGCCAACAATTTGGTGGAAATAGCAGTAGAGGTGGTTTTAGTCAATGGAAAGGTTATAGGGCTACGTACAGGTAGCCCAGTGAATAGGAGGAGTCTGTCAAAGAAAGGAGTCCGAGGGCCGCCGACAGGAGTTCCCAGCAGAAGTATGTTCGGTCCGAACGAATGCAGAGGCGGAATGTTCCATAATAGATGTTGTGGATGGAAGAGAATATGAAGTATTGTTGGACACAGGAGCAAATGTGTCAGTAGCCTTGAGAGAATTAGTGGGTAGGTGGCAGTGGAAACCACCTCGATGATTTACGTGGGGCAGGGGATAATGATATACTACCTATGGGGTCAACCGTGGCGAATTTTTCGGTCGGAACAGCCAAGTTTTGGCAGTGTGTAAAAGTGGTGTCTCATGTAAGTGAGGGGTACGGCATCATCCTAGTGTTAGATATTCAGCATCAACACCATATCATAATTGACCTATAGAGGAACTGAGTGAGAAGACATTCTGATTAGCGGAAACTGTTCTCAGTGTTAATCTGCCGCAAGGTGTGTGTAGTAAACAAGACAGTCCGGATAAACAGCGACCAATAGCATTAAGGATTGATTTACATGACTGTGTGTCGAAACGCGCGGGAAAGTCATTACGGGTTAATGTGGGACCGAACCTAACAGGTGTGACATGTGTAATAGAACTATTGCAGTGTAGTGAAATATTAAACACGGCATATTGTTCAGTGAAATGTAGTGTTGCACGCGCACAGGAAAGGGACGGAGGAAAAGTGATACCTGTCAATGTCAATAATTTTGGCACCGAAGGTGTAAAGTTGTTGGTTCAAATGGCTCTGAGCACTATGGGACTTAACATCTGTGGTCATCAGTCCCCTAGAACTTAGAACTACTTAAACCTAACTAACCTAAGGAGATCACACACATCCATGCCCGAGGCAGGATTCGAACCTGCGACCGTAGCGATCACGCGGTTCCAAACTGAAGCGCTTAGGACCGCACGGCCACACCGACTGGCTGTAAAGTTGTTGAAGAGAACGTTATTAGCTACAGTAGAGAGACTCTAGATGACGAAGATTGCCACACAGGAGATGTGAGGTATAAGCGGTCACAGGAATCTGCTAGAAGTGTATTTCGTGAGAAGATGAAGTATATGAAAGGAGCAGAAAGAGCTCGGTTGGAGGATCAGGATCTGCTTTTCTTCCCGAGAGTGCTGTTGCCTGCCACGCCAGTAATACAACACGGGATTCCAACAGGAAATGAAGCACCGGTATACCAAAGACCTACGTAAAATCGCTAAGCGGGCCTAAGGATTCCATTCAGTCAATCGTGACCAGTCTTACTTGGCAGTAGAAGATAGCAAAAGGAAGGCAGAAGTTTTAAATTCCACGTTTAAGAAATCGTGCCTGCAGGGGAATCCTACAAACGTACCGTCGTTTGACCATCGCACAGTCCTCTATGGAAGGCATAGTCTTAGCATCCCTGGCGAAGAGAAACAACTGAAACAGTTGAAAACAAATAAGTCGCCAGGTCCGCATGAAATCCAAGTTCGTCACTGGACCCTTATTTAGTTTGCATTAATCGCGAATCTCTCGACCAGCTAAAAGTGTCAAGCGACTGGTAAAAAAAACGCAATTGACTCCTGTATGTGAGAAGTGTAAAAGAACGGACCCGCAAAATTGCTGATCCATATCCTTAACACTGGTTTGCTGCAGAATTCTAGGGCATATTCTGAGATCGAATGTAATAAATTTCCTAGAGACCAGAAAGTTCATGTTCACAAACCAGCACAGCTTTAGAAGGCATCTGTCGTGCGAAACCCAGCTTGCTCTTTTCTCACGAACTATGGATGAAGGGCAACAGGCAGATTCCATATTTCTAGATTTCTAAAAAGCGTTCGATACAGCCTCCCAATGCAGACTATTAACGAAGGTACGTGCATATGGAATAGGCGCCCAGATCTGTGACTGACCTGAACACTTCTTAAGTAATAGACCTCAGTATGTTGTTATCGACGGCCGCGGTGGCCGAGCGGTTCTAGGCGCTTCGGTCCGGAACTGCGCGACTGCTAAGGTTGCAGGCTCGAATCCTGCCTCGGGCATGGATGTGTGTGATGTCCTTATGTTAGTTAGGTTTAATTAGTTCTAAGTACTAGGGAACTTATGACCTCAGATGTTAAGTCCCATAGTGCTCAGAGCCATTTGAACCAGTTTTTTGTTGTCATCGACGGCGAGTGTTCTCGGAGACAGAGGTAACATCAGGAGTGCCCCAGGGAAGTGTGATAGGACTGTTACTATCTTCTGTAATCATAAATGATCTGGCAGACTGTGTGGGCAGTAATCTGTGAATGTTCGCTGATGATGTTGTGGTGTACAGGAAGGCGTCGAAGGTAAGTGACTGTAGATTGATACAAAATGACCTAGACAAAATTTCTAGTTTGTGTAATGGATGGCAGCTGGCTCTCAATGTGGAAAACTTAAGTTAATGCGGATGAGTAGGAAAAACAAACCCGTCATGTTTGGATACAGCAAGCGTTGCGAAGCAGTATGAAATGGAACGGGCATGTGAGGATTATGGTAGGGAAGGCGAATGGTGGACTTCGGTTTATTAGAGAATTTTAGGAAAGTGTGGTTAGTCTAGACTGCATATAAGACGACGGTGCGATCTATTCTTGAGTTCAATTAAAAGAACACATTGAAGCAATCCAGAGGTGTGCTACTAGATCTGTTATTTGTATGTTTGATCAGCATGCGATGTTATGGATGTTCTTCGAGAACCGGAATTTCTGGAAGGAGGAAGACATTCATTTCGAAGAACACTACTGAGAAAGTTTAGAGAACCGGCATTTGAAGCTAACTGCGGAACGATCCTACTGATGCCAACGTACATTTTGCGTAGAGATCACGAAGATAAGATTTGGCATGGGCGGGGGGGGGGGGAGCAGAAATTGTAATCGCACCTACGAAGTCCATGTTCGAATACCAGAAGTGTAGTAGCGATTATCGCTATTTGAATAGCAAGACTACAACAGATGCATGCCCTGATACAAATATTAAGGAAATATATCCAAGGCAAAAGCAAACATCTCTTGATGTTGGATTTAAATGGCGAATACCACCAGTTATAAGTGGCTCCTGAACATAGACTAAACAGAGGTTTTTATAGCAAAAGGGGGAACACTACCGATATAGGAGGACACCTTTTTGGTTGAAAAATGCGCATGCGACATTCCTGTGGTTTTGTAGGGAGCACCTTGCGCTCATGTGGGAGCTATCTAGAGGGTTGTAAAACAATAAACTGGTAACCAAGATCGCAGGAATTTTTTTAATTCCATGATTACCGGTTTCGGCGAAACTGAAGCCGCCATCATTGGATCTTAGCCGCGCGGGATTAGCTGTGCGGTCTAGGGCGCTGCAGTCTTGGACTGTGCGGCTGGTCCCGGCGGAGGTTCGAGTCCTCCCTCGGGCATGGTTGTGTGTGTTTGTTCTTAGGATAATTTAGGTTAAGTAGTGTGTAAGCTTAGGGACTGATGACCTTAGTAGTTAAGTGCCATAAGATTTCACAAACATTTGAACATTTGAACATTGGATCTTAGAACACATGTAACCTGTATGTGTCCTAACATCCGATGATGGCGACTTTAGTTTCGCCGCGCCGGTAATCATGGAATAAAAAGAATTCCTGCGATCTTGGCTACCAGTTTATTGTTTTATTCCTGTGATTGTTGGACGGAGTACTGAGACGATTGAAATCACAACAGCGCTTAGTGTTTCGTCCATTCAAGTGATATGCAGGAACATAGATAATGCCTAAAATGAGAATACAGCAGATTACAGGCAGCGCATCTCACACGCAACACTGAAAATATCACTTTGCTCTGGAGAAAGTTAACTATTTGGGCCGCGTCAGAAATGAGGATGGTGTAACGACTGATCTCAGGATGGTGTAAGGAGTACGAGATTTACCAGTACCACAAAATACACGGAGTTACAATCTTTCCTCGCTCTCGTAAATTATTGTGGGAGGTTCGTGGAGGGATTTGCGGATATTGCAAGACCGCTTACACGATTGTTGAAGAAATGGGTTAAATTTGTGCGGTTAGAGGAATTTCAGGGAGCATTTGATGAGTTGAATTTCAGGGAGCTTTTGCCTAGGTTATATCTCCTTAATATTCGGATCAAGGCATGCATCTGATGGTAGTCTTGCTACTCAAATAGCGATAATCGCTACTATACTTCTGTTATCCGTCCATAGACTTCGTAGGTGCGATTACATTTAAATTAAACATGCGATTACAATTAAATTAAAGATACTGTTGACATCCAATATAGTTCTCATGTTTCTAGACTTTCAGAAAAATTTATATTGTCATGCGATGCATCAAGCCATGCCCCTGAATGCGTTTTCAGCCAGAAGGTCGGTGGTCGAGAAAACACCGTTGCCTTTGCATCAAGACAATTGAACAATGCAGAAAGAAATTACAACGAAGAGAAAGATGCTTAGTCTGGTATAAGGAGTGACGTACTTCCAATATTATTTGTACGGGAGGAAGTCTATGGTGATAACGGACCATGCAGGTTTAAAGGGGTTACGAGGCTTGAAAGACACAGCTAGAAGATAAACGAGATGGGCATTCAAACTCAGCCCAGCCAGGAAGGAAGTACGGATATGCGGACGGGCATAGCAGAAAGACAGATGTAAAACAAGCACTGGTACACGATCTTGCAGAGTGGGGAGCAGTACAGAACACCGACAAGGAATGTAGGTAGTATCAGAAACAGCAGCTATTAAGTTTTCACGACGGATTATTGAACATAGAGACGAAATTAGGACCACGAGTGGTGTTGCTGGCCAATGGAAAATTTGAAGCGTCACGTGAGATGCATGATCACATTTTGTCAGTCCATGGTGGACGCAGGACGACTAAGAGAAGGGTGACAGAGAAGTTTTGGAGAGGAAGGAAAAATGATGTGGATTGATATATGAAGAATTGTGTGGATTGTGCACAGAGAGTCACTTTGAGTGGGAAGCAGGTATTGTTACAGAGACTGCCTGAAGCGACAGAACCTTGTTTCATGAGGGTGGACGTGTTAGAATCACTCAACTGAACACCAGTGGGTAATCGTTTTGGGCTGACCGTAATACATCATTTTTCTCATTACGTCGCGAGGTTGCCAATGCTGGACCATCAGGCAGTAACAGTTTCACAGGTGTTACTTAATAGGTGGATACTGAAGTTCAGTGTGCAACAGATGATGATATTGGACCTGCTGAAGGAATTGTGTCAGTTGCTGAGAGAGAAGAAGTTGAGAACTAGTCCATCCACAGGCTGATGAAAGGACAGAAGGAATTCACAGAACAACTGGGAAAAATTCTTAGTTACTACATGGACTCAAATCATTCAAATTGGGATACAAACCTAGTCTTTGTCGTAAATGCATGTAACTCTAAACTATATACTAGCGCTGGGTTGTCACTATTCAAGGTAACGTATGGCAAAAAGATGCCGGTTCGACATAACTGACCAGAAGAGTGACAGAAAGGCAGCAGTCCACGATTTTGCAAGAAAAGTAAAGGAGGCGTGGGACAAGGTACAAAGAGCAAATAGCAGGCTTTGGAGAAATGGGAAGAAGGAGTGAAGCGTGTGGGAACGTTACTGCAGTATAAGGTGGACCAATGGATGATGTCGAGTCCATTTACACGGAAGAGAAATACAAGGAAGGTTTTAACACGGTACCAGGTCCCGTACCAAGTATTTGAAACAATATCACTGGTGAATGTGAAGCTGCAGTGGCCAACAAGGACGACGACTGTGCATGTGGAACATCTGCGACCATTCAAGGGTGCGGCAGAGCCGATTCCACGAGAAGTGCTAGTAAAGACAAGGAAGAATATTAAAAAAAAGAAGGCGAAACGATGAGCAACGGGAGAGAAAAGTCCAGATACTGCAGAGTCATTATACATTAAGGTCAAGAGAGAAGTTATGTGTACCGATTTTGTGCAGTTTATTTATATGTGTAGTGTAGGCTGTAATGTTCATAGTAGTAGACGTGTATAGAAGCGTGTGCAGAAAGTAAATTTCCCCATTTTTTATAACAAAGACAACGAAGTTGCACGAAAAACTTTATTGCCAACAGGTACAGCGATGTTTGAGCTATTTTTCGACATAGTCACCAAAAGAATTTAGACACTTGTCATATCGTGGGATCAACTTTTGGATTCCTTTGTCACAGAAATCTGCTTCCTGTGAATGGAACCAGTGTGTGACAGTCGTCTTCAGGTCTTCGTCGTTTTCAAAATGCTGGCCGGAGGACAGGAATTTCTTGAGCTGCAAGAAAACATGGAAATCGCTGGGAGCAAGATCAGGACCGCATGCTGGATGATCAAACAGCTCCCAGCCGGATTTCTACAAAACAGTTGCTGTGCTCTGAGCAGTAAGGGGACGAGCGCCGTCATGGAGCAGCACAACATCTGCAGTAAGCATTGCACGCCCCTTGCTCTGAATGGCACGTCGGAGTTTCCACACTGCTTTACTGTAACGGTCGTTGTTCTCTGTTTCACCTCTGGGCAGGAAGTCGATGAGCAGAATACCCTTCCTGCCCAGAACACCGTGCACATCGCTTTCTGCGCCGACACAGTCTGTTTGAATTTCGTCTTGACCGGAGATCCACTGTGGTGCTAATGCACTGACTACTGGTTAGTTTCCGGGGTGTACTGTTTCTCCTGGGTGGACATAAATGTGAAATGTATAGATTACATGTTTTTATGACAAGTATTGTATGAGTAACTTGAGAGTTTTACCAAGGAACAACGTATTATGCTGCAATGTATGCCTATTCCATGGAATTGAGATTCTGTGTTTGAACTCTGACCTCTTTTGTCATTACTATTCTTCTTCTTGGCTTATGATCTGGACGCGAACCGTACGGAGCGTTTAACGAGGGTTCATCTTGATGTATTAACCAATGAAATTATTAACAAAACTGAAAATAGAGTTGTTTGTGACTTAAAAATTGTGTCCGTGTTGAAATCATTTGTAATCCTAAACCTTGCCTGTCTAGAGTAGACATGGGCCTTAACAGAAATTCTTCATTGTTAGGCGCCATCTTAAAAATAATTAAGAACTTTCTTTTAGCTCATCGTCGAGACGTCCGCCGGTTAGAAAACTAAACCTTTCTTTCAGATTCTACGAACCTGGCGGCCGCTGCAAATAATTTAATAAGATTAACTTTCAGATTTTCTCAAAGTTGCGAGATAACATCCCAGGCAGGAAGGCCTGGTCACAGGATTCTAGTTCTGGTATAAGATTTCATTTGCAAAAGCTACACTTGTTATCTTATATTGGGAATCAAGACGAAACCATGATTCTGAGTTACGGAATTTATTGTTGTACAGTGAAGGGACTGATGAAGTATTCTTTGGTGGTACAGGCACACAACTTTTAACTTGACGTCGACTAGGCATATACTGAGGAATATCTGTGGTGTTTTAATAGTTAAACAAATGAGTATTTACAATTCCATAACCCCTGAGAACTGAGCTAGTTTACTGAGTGCTTATGTGCGTCAGGCTAAATTAAACAACATATTACACGGTTAATAATATTCCTACATTAGTTATTTCTCTTTTATGCCGAGCCATTGCATTAATGTGTGTTTCTCTTTTATATAAGTCACGGTTCATATTCATTCTATTACATTACACTGATAGAAAAGAAAAAGAGTCACAACTATTTTTATTTTATTACATTACAGGAGTCAAGTAAGAAATACACATCTCATCGCCCGTGACGATCCTGTCGATGAACTTGTGCTGGCGTACGCTGGCGCCAGCACTCCATGCGGCATAGAGGTCACGATAGTATCGATAGACCCCAATGACAAGACTCGCTGGAAACACGCCGACAACGTCCTCTCAGCCGCCAGTATTTAGGATCGCCGCCGCGGATCGGGGTGCCAGTTTTTAGCCAGTTATTTCGAGCCTGTTACGCCAGTTAGTTCGAGCGTATACGCCGTGGAGTTCCAGCGTGTCATCGAGATGGAGCAGCAGACTTAGCCTCTAGCACAGACAGGCAGCACATAGTGACCTTATAATGAATATAGCGGACTTGTACTTCAGCAAAATTGAGGCTATGTGGACTAAACAGAAGAGAGCTTGTACCGCAGAACATGGAAACTTAAGTTAAGTAGTTCTTTGTTTATGAACAAAGAACTCAGTTATTAATTGCGTGCAGTTTGTGTTATACACTCCTGGAAATTGAAATAAGAACACCGTGAATTCATTGTGCCAGGAAGGGGAAACTTTATTGACACATTCCTGGGGTCAGATACATCACATGATCACACTGACGGAACCACAGGCACATAGACACAGGCAACAGAGCATGCACAATGTCGGCACTAGTACAGTGTATATCCACCTTTCGCAGCAATGCAGGCTGCTATTCTCCCATGGAGATGATCGTAGAGATGTTGGATGTAGTCCTGTGGAACGGCTTGCCATGCCATTTCCACCTGGCGCCTCAGTTGGACCAGCGTTCGTGCTGGACGTGCAGACCGCGTGAGACGACGCTTCATCCAGTCCCAAACATGCTCAATGGGGGACAGATCCGGAGATCTTGCTGGCCAGGGTAGTTGACGTACACCTTCTAGAGCACGTTGGGTGGCACGGGATACATGCGGACGTGCATTGTCCTGTTGGAACAGCAAGTTCCCTTGCCGGTCTAGGAATGGTAGAATGATGGGTTCGATGACGGTTTGGATGTACCATGCACTATTCAGTGTCCCCTCGACGATCACCAGTGGTGTACGGCCAGTGTAGGAGATCGCTCCCCACACCATGATGCCGGGTGTTGGCCCTGTGTGCCTCGGTCGTATGCAGTCCTGATTGTGGCGCTCACCTGCACGGCGCCAAACACGCATTCGACCATCATTGGCACCAAGGCAGAAGCGACTCTCATCGCTGAAGACGACACGTCTCCATTCGTCCCTCCATTCACGCCTGTCGCGACACCACTGGAGGCGGGCTGCACGATGTTGGGGCGTGAGCGGAAGACGGCCTAACGGTGTGCGAGACCGTAGCCCAGCTTCATGGAGACGGTTGCGAATCATCCTCGCCGATACCCCAGGAGCAACAGTGTCCCTAATTTGCTGGGAAGTGGCGGTGCGGTCCCCTACGGCACTGCGTAGGATCCTACGGTCTTGGCGTGCATCCGTGCGTCGCTGCGGTCCGGTCCCAGGTCGACGGGCACGTGCACCTTCTGCCGACCACTGGCGACAACATCGATGTACTGAGGAGACCTCACGCCCCATGTGTTGAGCAATTCGGCGGTACGTCCACCCGGCCTCCCGCATGCCCACTATACGCCCTCGCTCAAAGTCCGTCAACTGCACATACGGTTCACGTCCACGCTGTCGCGGCATGCTACCAGTGTTAAAGACTGCGATGGAGCTCCGTATGCCACGGCAAACTGGCTGACAGTGACGGCGGCGGTGCACAAATGCTGCGCAGCTAGCGCCATTCGACGGCCAACACCGCGGTTCCTGGTGTGTCCGCTGTGCCGTGCGTGTGATCATTGCTTGTACAGCCCTCTCGCAGTGTCCGGAGCAAGTATGGTGGGTCTGACACACCGGTGTCAATGTGTTCTTTTTTCCATTTCCAGGAGTGTAGATCGAGGATACCGGCCACTAATCAACATACTCTCCCTACTTCCCATGGTATAGCTCTACAGAGACAACGAGACGACATAAAAGCGGCTAAAGAGAATACAACAGAACGCTTCACTGTCGACATGATACCGCTGCATAAATGTCAGTGTCGTTCCAAAGCGTTCCGTTTTGTGCTCAGGTGTCAGGTTTTTCGGCACCGACATGGCACATAATTTCTTGAACAGCAGGTGCTTTGTGACAATTTCATGCAACAAGGATCTCGATATGTGCGGAAAGTTGCTGCTGAGCTGCGTAATCGTGAAGCGACGGTTCTCCAGGATGCGCTGCCGCACCAGCCCAACGAGTTGATCATGGCTGTGGGACAGTCGCCCTCTGCGCTCTTCATTACGGACACTTTGACGACCTTTGGAAAAAAGCTTATACCAGCGACGCACCATCTGTTTGCTCATGATGTTCTGCCCGTAGACCTGCACAACTGACGACGATTTTCGATGGGCGCTATGTTTCGTTCATTGAGAATCTTATCACTGACCAAACCTCGCAAACGGCGGGAGAACGAATAAGGGACGCCATTTCGTGACACTGCTGCCGCAGTACTGACAGCAGGCGGGACCTTTGATTTTCACATCATAGATCTGTTGCACATGCGAAATTTTCCCGGCCAAACACGTCTAATTTAAAGGAAACATCATCGGGAAACTTATTTTCTGGACGCGCCTCATATTTATTTGTGGTAGTCTTATCGGTAGAACAATAAGATAATCGCTATTCACAGGCAGCAGGCATTTTGGGGAGGGGAGGTAACATGGAGCGCTTTCCTCAGGTTGCCAGACGAACCACTAGAGGTCTTATCCAAACAGAATATTACCTTTCTGAACGATACTTCGGAGCCAGATTTGGACCACTCCTTAAGCGAAATGATAGCAGTCAAAGAAGGACTGATAACTGCGGAACAAATGTTACAGCATGTAGAGTAGTATCGGAATGGGAGACGGCAAATAACAGTGACTTTAAGTGTGACAATTCCTAACGCCATGGTGATTCTGATTTTTCTCTCCCTTTTTGAGGCGACATAGCGTGACGAAAGCCGATCCAGTTTTAATACCCAGGTCAAGAAACTTATTTGATGTAGTTCTTATGTAATACGGTATTGCAGTGGCTGTGTTATTCTGGTTACGATGCAAAGTTCCTTTGGGCATGTGTGCATGAGAAAAGGCACTGCGGTGACTACGGCCGTTATGAAATACACTAAATGACTTCCCAATTGCGAATAAGGACAACCATCAGTTGTAGAATGGACGGACGACAGTGAAAATTTGTGCTGGAACGGGACTCGAACCCGGATTTTCCGCTTATCGCAAGCATTGGCCTTACCATTTGGCTGTCAGTGCACGACTCGCTGCCAGATCCAAACTTCCATACGTCGTCAACCATGCGTACTCGTACATCCATTATCTATACTCCCGTACAGGTCAGACGTTGTACTTGAAAATCGCTTGCCCGATATCGGCATACAAATAAGATACTGCAGTGCCTGTGTTATTCTGATTACGATGCAAAGTTCCTTTCGACATGCATGCATGTCCGAAGCAACAGACACTACGGCAACTCGAGCAGTCACCGACCGTAGCATTTGGCTATCCGCACAGACCTACGGCCAGACCCAAACTACCATGTGTCGCCAACCATGAGTGTGTGACCTGTACTCGCGATAAGCGGGAAATCCAAGTTCGAGTCCGAGGCCGGCACAAATTTTTGCTATCGTCATTCCGCTCTGCAGCTGAACGTTGTCCTTATTCCCACTTGCGAATTCATTTAATGTACTTATGTAATAGTTAGGAATAGACAAGTTTGGGTAACTGTAGAGATAAAGACTATAGTTGTTATTAGAGTACAGTAATGGGTCAGAGTAAGGCCTGAGAGATTGGATCTTCTCCATGGAGGGTGGCAGTGCAGTGGCACTGCCCAGTATTATAAAATATTAAATCATTAGTGTAAGTGATTGGAAGTAGCATGGAGGACGCCTTGGAGTATTGCGTTAACACCGCTGGCTGTCAGCCATACTGTGTCAACATGTAGGGCACAGTAATAAATGCGTATGTCAGTTGCGAAGAGAGGGTAGCTGAGTCTGCACAGTGACTTTAAGCGTCGCAATTCCTAACGCCATGGTGATTCTGCAGCAAAGTACGCTGTAGTAAGCGGGTCGTTACTCCACCATCGAGCGAGTCTCTTTGTTATGGGTGATGTGACTAGACATCAGGTTCCAGAGAAACAAATGGCAGTAACGGAGTATAAATGAGGCTGAATTTGAGGACGGACGTCATTCGATTCGGGCAGTTCGTCATCGCTGAGTAGCCTCATCACGACGCCAAAGCACCGCCGGATCACGAGACGATTGGGCAGCGCCAGCAGCAGCCTTCGGTTAGAGGCCAGGTTGCATCTGCCACCGCCCTCGATCCTTGATTGTACTTTGTTGAAGGCCCTGCCAGCCTGCCGCCTGTGTCTGCCGTCACCGCCGACACTGAGGCCCTCGGATGGACCTAGCGTTGCAACGCCAGCAGCCATCCGCAGTCTGTCCGAGGGGCATAGAACGCCACGCGCGCACGGCCGTCTCCGCTGCCACGGAGCCTAAAGCCTAGTTTACACGAAGACACTAGGTTGCAGGCAACTGCGCTACCGGCCACTGCGCATGCGCGCCGCGCGTTTGCGCAACTACTTGGTGAAACTAAACATTTTCGTCGTGTTCCAACTTTGGCGACACTAGTTGCATAAGTTTTGAGGTTATGTGTGATCGTAGAGTGCTGACAAACTGAAATATGAAGTGGGGAACGGAGAATAATGTTCGCTTTTTGGATATCTATGCTTTGCATAGGTGTTTGTGGGATTTCGGTAATAGTGATTACAAAAATACTGCTGCCGCTGAGGCCGCCCTGTGTGATCGTAACATAGACGGTTTGACAGTATCTGAGCTGCAGGGTAAAATTTATTGGGTTAGGAGCACATATACAACTGAATTAAGAAAAATACAAGCAAGTGTCATTCTAGCTGTGGCAATGCTCTCGTCTACAAGACTAAAATCGCATCGTTGGAGTTGGCCAACTCTTTGCTAAAGAATATTGTTGACAGGAGGGAAGGCTACACAAATTCAAGACGCTGCATTCTTTATTCAATATTCATCTATTTAAAACGTCGCTGCAGTGCTCCCCATTCACATATATTTGGATTTTGAAATATTGCCACTGTACAGATCTATCTTCAAGAGAGCAGTTTGCAAACCATTCTCTTCTTAATGCGGCCTGTTTCGAATAATTATTGTTGCTAATGTTAATAATTATTACTGTTAATGTTAATAATTATTGGTGTTCATGAGATAGTGTCATCACCAACTAAAACCATGTCTTATACCATACCGAGTGTTCTCGATTGCAATGCACGCAATGTGACATGTAATTTCAGTTCTGGCGACAGTGCTTCATGCATTACAGTACTTTTATTCCTTATCGAATTACTAACTCTATTTAGAAGAAACGTGAACAGTTCTAGTGACATTCTAAGATAATTAAAAGAACTTCTTGGATCTTCCGTTATAAATTATTTCAGCAAGGATGCAGAGCAACCGAGCTGACGTCTTTTCTTCTTCCAGTCAGACACGACTCAGGGACCCACAAAACGACGAAACTGGAGTGTATACTGGTGTCGCCGTGTCTACAGTCATATATGAAAATGACATACATGGGACCTATCTCAGATAAAATAAATAAATTATTTAAGAACACAAGCGTGACAATAGCATTTAAAACTAATAACCCCCTACAGATGAAACTGAAACACACAATTGGAGACTCAGATACCAAAAGTCAGGCGTTTATAAAATAATATGTAATGACTGTGAGAAACAGTATATTGGCCAAACTGGCCGTAACTTTTTAACACGTTTCAAAGAACATACTACTGGTACTGCATGTATCAAATCAATATTTGGTCAACATCTTGATGGATACAATCATTCTGAGGGTTGCATTTCTAGCAATTTGAAAATATTACATACTGTGCCAAAAGGACCACTGCTAAATACCTTAGAAGAAATTGAAATTTTTTCGCTTCACAAAAGTAATCCATTATCTGTTTTAAACGAACAACTTCAGTTCAAAGACAAACATTTATTTGAGCTTTTTGATGATCTGCTTTAGAATGTTTACTCTTCTGTCCTTTGTTTTAAAAGGTTAAAGAAAAGGAATTATATATTTTTTTTAATTATAAAGACTTTTAGCAAATATTTTATCTTTACATTGTAATTGTTTTTACCAAACATTATTTTTTGATTGACTATCTGTTTTAGAATTTTTGCTTTTATGCTTTTAGACTGCATATTGCTATTCACATCGTTTTATTTTTGACACTGGCTCATAATTTTATAATTTTAAATTCTTTCATTTTTATTGGCTTATATGACTAGCATATAACTTGAGGAAGAGCAATGCCTTAAATAAAAAAAAGGCTAATGTAATCTACATATCAACTTTATAGATAATATTTCATATAAACGGACAACTACTTCGTATCGTATTTGGGCAGCATGTAGTATACATGTCAGCTACAGATTATTGTAGCTTACTCTTTTCGTTTTAATAAAGACAATTTGCTGCTCAATAATACATCGTCTGACGCCACAGTCTTTGCCATTCTACTTCGCAACAACTTCGTTGGAAAGAAGCCTGCTGCCACATCTTTGCACTGGCGTTTGTCCTCACCATGGCAACCACTAGTTCGACTATCGACTTTACAACAACTTCAGTGAAAAAAGCCTGCTGCTTCATCTTTGCACCGGCGTCTAACTTCACCATAGCAACCAGTGGTTCCAAATGGTTCGCTGATAGGCCTTGAGAGGGCAACCCATGTACTGCCAAACCGAAGTCCATTTTCCTACATATTTAAATATTTTAACGCTTCTTAATTGACAATAGCTGTTTAATAAGCTAAGTTTAGTGTGTATTTATTTCTAATTCTTGACAATGTTCTTTTAACTAAGAAATTTTAAATTGTAATTCGACTTATTACTCATTGGTTAATAATGACATCATGCAGTCAGAAGTGGGTGGAGCCTCCATTATATATAGTAAGACGTGCACTGGTTTCTTCAGTAGTGATTCTCCAACAGAAAGAGGTTCCTACTCAATGGTAATTCAACGTTTTATAGCTTTATAACTTTATGTATTTTGTTTAATGTATGTAGCCCTCTAATTAGAGCTTTGTATACAACTTATAGGTCTGAAGATGACCACAGTAGTGGTCGAAACCAGTCACCTTGTTAAATAAATCGTGATCAAGACTGTTTTTTAATAGTAATTATTTATAAGACATTGATCACTGCTGTTCCCATAATGCATTCAAAAGTAATATATGAAACCACTTGCGTGCAACTCATTCCACGCAACGAGTGGCGCAACCCAATGTCGTCGCGTGCACTAGGCTTAAACCAGCTGGGCTGCCGGC
Source organism: Schistocerca serialis cubense (assembly GCF_023864345.2). NCBI lineage: Eukaryota > Metazoa > Arthropoda > Insecta > Orthoptera > Acrididae > Schistocerca > Schistocerca serialis. The sequence continues at coordinate 635,176,769 of NC_064642.1, forward strand.
TGCGTGTCGCTCTGCGGGGAAGCACCGCTATCTCGACTGGTGTGGTCTTGCCTTCGTCGCCGGGCCGGATGCCTGATGCAGCATCACTGAGCGCCGTTCTAACAGCCGACGCCAGCTACACCGTCCAGAGCTCACGAGGAGAGGCGTACATGCCTCATGCAGAACTGAAGACGTAATAAAGTTATATTGTAAATTGGCCACAGCGTTTACACCGCTTCGCCGGCCGAAGTGGCCATGCGGTTCTGGCGCTGCAGTCTGGAACCGCGAGACCGCTACGGTCGCAGGTTCGAATCCTGCCTCGGGCATGGATGTGTGTGATGTCTTTAGGTTAGTTAGGTTTAACTAGTTCTAAGTTCTAGGGGACTAATGACCTCAGAAGTTGAGTCCCATAGTGCTCAGAGCCATTTGAACCACACACCGCTTCCCCACCACCTACTGCATCACCACACACGCACCACCCTCCATGGAGGTGCCACTACAGAGTGCTCCATACAATCCTGAAAGAAACAGATGTTCACTCTGATAAAGGGCGAAGAATTAATACAGAATGCAGCAGCGGGGCACTACGAAGCGTCTGCCATTCAAGTTTTTCACGATATGTGGGTCGTTCTCCCATGGATTAAACAAACAAGAAACCATTCGAACGGCTCTTCTTTCAACACGTCCAATATCCCACGTTAGTCCTATTTGGTATGGGTCCCCCGCGCCTGAACGAAATTCTAGGATACGTCAGACAAATGTTTTGTAAGCAATCTCCATTGTAAACTCATTGCATTTTCTCAATATCTCATCAGTGGACTGAAGTCTGCCACCAGCCTTACCTACGACTGAGCCCATGAGATCATTAGATTTCAAATGCCGACAAATTGTTATACCCATGTATTTATACGAGATAACAGATTCTAGTTGTGAGTCAGTGATTTTGTAGTCATACGATACTATGTCTCTGCTTTTTACAAAGTGTGTGAGAAAAGTAATGAGACTGACAACACTGTGAGCGATCCAGAAATGCCGTCTCGTTCTACTTGTGTAGACCCGTGTTTTCTCCCCCTCCAGATGCTGAGTTTCAGCTCCGTACAGCCATTAAGTGATTTTTGAGAGCGCCATCAATGAAGTTATGTTTTTGTTGTTGTTACGAAAATGGTACAGCGGGATTTAGAGCGAAGTTATACCACCTAGTTTTGTGTTAAACTTGCGGGATCCACTAGTGTGACCTTTGAAAAGTTGAAACAGGCCTAGGGGGAATTTTCTTTATCAACAGCAGAAGTTTTTCGCTGGCAAACATCATTTTTGGAAAGCTGAGAATGCGTCGAAGATGAACCTCGCTCTCGGAGACGTTCAGCTTCAAAAACCGACGAAAATGTCGAATGTGTGCGTACTCTTGTGAGATCAGACCAACTTTTAACAATAGGGATGATGAGTGACTCGCTAAACTTAAACACTTTCGGCATACATCAAATTTTGATCGAAGTTTTGCACATGAGACAGGCTTGTGCCAAAATGGCGCTGAAAATTCTCACAACTGAGGAGAAGGACAATCGAAGAAACGTGTTCATTGATCCTCTTGAGATAATTGCCAATGCCCACGAATGGTTCTGTCGTGTGATGACAGGTGATGAATCCTGGATTTTTTTATCATGATCCGGAGACAAAGTGGCAAAGTGAGGAGTGCCACACTGAGACATCTCTCGAACGAGCAAATTGAAAGATCAAAACAATACTGATTCGCTTTTTTGACAGAAGGGGTATCGAGCAAAAAAATTTTTTCGTCCACGACAAACTATCAACCAAGCGTTTTATAAAAGATGTCCTCGAAAAGCTCACGAAAGGATGAATCGAGTGAGACCAGACATTGCAGACTAGTGAATGCTGCATCATAACGAAAAGCCCATATCTCACCTTCACTTTCATCACGGAATTTTTGACCTCAAAGGGCATTCCTACTGTTCCACAGCCCCACTACTCACATGATCTGACTTTTTTCTTTTCCTGAAGTTGTAAAACGTCTTACAAGGACGTCATATTGCGACTCTGAAGAACATTCAAAAGAATATGACCGGCATGTTAAAGCCCTACCAGTTGAAGCCTTTCAGCGCTGCTACACCGCAAAAGGCGACTTAATAGCGTTTCAAGACCCAGTATTGAGTGAAAAATCTAGGACCATACCACAACCCACCATTACTTCCGTATGGACAGTGACAACAAAGTTACACTAATTACAGCACGCACAGAAGCCTCTGAGCTATCATCCTTCCGGTGATCCATACGTGAATGGAAAGAAAAGATATCCTAATACGTGGTTCACTGGGATGTACCATCTGTCATTCACTACACAGTGGTTTGCGAAGTACGGATATAGAAATACCAAATTTCTGGACTCACCTGGTGCATATGGAACTATTCATGGCTTTGACAACATGAATATTTGATCCTCCAGGATTTAGCATTATATTACTACTGCCGGATTCCATTCGTATGGGATCATCATTTTGATCCAAGATGGAAAGGAAAGTTATGCACACCAACTCGCTATCAGTCTGGGAACAGCGAAAATTTTAATGCGTGTGTTTTCGTACACGAAATATTACTGCATTGTGAATTTGAGATGAAAGCATAGAATCTGCCCGCCATTCGCTTGATGGCTGTGGGAAGCTGCCTGAAATTCAGAATGAGGCTGTCCGATGTTGCAGACTAACAGCCACTAATTTGTCGCGCAGATTCGATCCGAATCTAATCCACCTTTCAGGCAGGAAAGTCGCCATGCTGAGGAGGAGAACAAGACAAGTGCCATAACCAAATTTCCAAGAAACTTCGCTCAGTGGGAAAGGAGTACACATAAACGAACACGTGTCTCGGCTTATCCCGATATACTCGACCGTTTCTGAGAAAAGGGGATTCAAAGTTTTCGGTGTAATTTAGATGCCTTTTAGTGAGAGATAATCTCAGCTGAAATGATTGTACAGTGGCCAGCATCGTTGGCTGTCGCTTTAGCCCCCTCTGTTCGAAACCCGACAAATACTTTTACTTATTTCATTTTTTTTCATTTATATGCCCATGTCGATAGAAGGGAAATAAGGGATACAAGGGCATTGTATTAATTGTAAGATTACGGCTGGGTTTCACAATGCCATACATGTATTATATGAGTGTATGGTATTTTCAGGGGTTAAAATCTTTTTATACACTGCAGAGCCAGAGAAACTGGTACGACTGCCTAATATCGTGTAGGCCCCCGGGAGCACGCCGAAGTGCCGCAACACGACGTGGCATGGACTCGACTAATGTCCGAAGTAGTGGTGGAGAGAACTAACATAATGAATCCTGCACAGCTACCCAAAACTCCATAAGTGTACGAGGGGGAGGAGATCTCTTCTGAACAGCACGTCGCACGGCATCCCCGATATGTTCAATAATGTTCATGGCTGGGGCGTCTGGTGGCCGCTGGAACTGATGAAACTCAGAAGAGTGTTTCTGGAGCCATTCTGTGGCAATTCTGGACGTTTGGGGTGTCACATTGCCCTGCTGGAATTGGCAAGTCCAACGGAATGCACAATGGACATGAATGGATGCAGGTGATCAGACAGGATGCTTCTGTACGTGTCACCTGTTTGAATCGTACCTAGACGTATCACGGGTCCCACATCACTCCAACTGCACAAGCCCCACACCATTACTGAGCCTCCACCAGCTTGAACAGTCCCCTGCTGACATGCAGGATTCATGAGGTTCTCTTCATACCCGTACACGTCCATCCGCTCCGACCAGGCAACTTATTTCCAGTCATCAGCAGCCTATGGTCGGTGTTGAAGGGCCCAGGCGAGGCGTAAAGCTTTGTGTCGTGCAGCAAAGATATCCTGACTGGTGGGGGCTGTGTGTGGGAAAGGGGGTGTGTCTAAAGCTCACTTTCGTACGTTTTTCTCGAATAACTCGAAAGCTACGGCCTGTAGCGAAAACGTATCCCAGTACAAAATTTAACTACATTAAATTTCCTACAATCAGGTCTTGTTCAGTTTTTCTGTAGGACTAATAGTTTGCGCGTGGCAAGCAAGAGGATATGGCAATCTCGCCCATGTTTCTTCAAGACCAATTATAATATTGCGGGATGCATAGAACGACATCGGTAGGGGCAACTGAATCATCCTATATATACAGGGTGCGGCAAAAATCAGGTAACCGAAAACGCAGTACAGTGTTTTGTATCTTTAATGGTTTACACAAAGTAATGAAGTTGTTCAAAGAGTCCTCCATTCGTTATTTAAACATCGTTTAATAACTGATATATATATATATATATATATATATATATATATATATATATATATATATATATATATATATATATATATATATATCTGGTTACATGGCTTCCCATTATTACCGAAAATGTCTTCAAATTGTTGTTCAATCAAATCCTTTAAATTCTGTAGGTTTAATAGTTCTGTAGTGAAAACATTGTCTTTCAGTGTCCCCTACACAAAAGAATCACACGGGGATCTTGGAGGCCTATCGTTTTACCCCGCCTCCCCATCCAGTCTTAAAACTTGTCATCAAAAAATGCACAGACATATAATCCGTAAACGGTGGAACACCTTTTTGCTGGAAAATGAGGTTGTTCCGTACCGCTTCAAGTACGGATTTATTGTCCAGTTCAATAATATCTCGTCTTAATTTTTCAAGAGACGTTTCCGTAGTCACGGTCTCATTGAAAAACTAAGGACCTATCACTTCTTCGTTGTGTCTGTCAGCCCAAACCATGACTCCAAATGGCTCTGAGCACTATGGGACTTAACTTCTGAGGTCATCAGTCCCCTAGAACTTAGAACTACTTAAACCTAACTAACCTAAGGACATCACACACATACATGCCCGAGGCAGGATTCGAAACTGCGACCGTAGCGGTCGCGAGGTTCCAGACTGTAGCGCCTACAACCGCTCGGCCACTCCGGCCGGCAAAGTTAGGAACACTTTCACTGCAGATCACATGACGTACACAGAATTCATGTCTTCGATCAGTATCTACATCGATTAGGGCGTTTAGTTATGTAGGCTTATAAGGCTTCAGATGTTATGTTTATAATATTCTCCTTAAACTTCTGCCGGAAAATTGTAGTTCCTTGGAAGCTCTTCTTGCATATTCCTTGGGTGATCAAACGAATGCAACGAATGCAACAAGCTGCAGATTTTCTTCACTAGTTACTGATTTTGGATGGCCACTGAGAGGTAAGTCTGCTACTTAACCTGTCGACCCCGAACCTTCGATCTAATCTGTAGACAGCTTGCCTGTGTAGAACTTTTCAACCAGAGATCCTCTTACGTCTTCGTAATTTGTACCAGAGCTCTAAAGCAAATATATGGAGCTCTGTAGATAATTTTTATTCATAATGTACACTTTTCACGCTCAGACTGTCAAAATAACAGACTACTTCCGCCATTGCCCTTCAAATAAATTTCACTGCGCACGGGTTTTACAACATGCACGATGTGCCAAGAGGAATGATCAGCATTCACGGATGTGATGCATATAGCCATTTGAAGGAGAAAAGTCTAGTAAACAGTGGCTCTAAAATGCATACCTTGAAAGCTATGACAATTGTTTAGTAGAGGAGACATTTTCCACAGTAGTGAAGATGAACAAGTGCTCATAGCTCTTAAGATATGCATTTTAGAGCCCACAGTTAGTGGAATTTTTTCTTGTTTTGGTCCATAACATCTAGTTTTCTCTCAAACGTTGGAAAACAGATATCTAAGGACTGATTCTTACACCAAGTACTTTACATTCAAATACATTTTTTTAATTAGCTTATACAGGGTGTTACAAAAAGGTACGGCCAAACTTTCAGGAAGCATTCCTCACACACAAATAAAGAAAAGATGTTATGTGGACATGTGTCCGGAAACGCTTAATTTCCAAGTTAGAGCTCATTTTAGTTTCGTCAGTATGTACTGTACTTCCTCGATCACCACCAGTTGGCCCAATTGAAGGAAGGTAATGTTGACTTCGGTGCTTGTGTTGACATGCGACTCATTGCTCTACAGTACTAGCATCAAGCACGTCAGTAAGTACCATCAACAGGTTAGTGCTCATCACGAACGTGGTTTTGCCGTCAGTGCAATGTTTACAAATGCGGAGTTGGTAGATGCCCATTTGATGTATGGATTAGCAAAGGGGCAATAGCCGTGGCGCGGTACGTTTGTATCGAGACAGATTTCCAGAACGAAGGTGTCCCGACAGGAAGACGTTCGAAGCAATTGATCGGCGTCTTGGGGAGCACGGAACATTCCAGCCTATGACTCGCGACTGGGGAAGACCTAGAACGACGAGGACAACTGCAATGGACGAGGCAATTCTTCGTGTAGTTGACGATAACCCTAATGTCAGCGTCAGAGAAGTTGCTGCTGTACAAGGTAACGTTGACCACGTCACTGTATGGAGAGTGCTACGGGAGAACCAGTTGTTTCCGTACCATGTACAGCGTGTGCAGGCACTATCAGCAGCTGATTGGCCTCCACGGGTACACTTCTGCGAATGGTTCATCCAACAATGTGTCAATCCTCATTTCAGTGCAAATGTTCTCTTTACGGATGAGGCTTCATTCCAACGTGATCAAATTGTAAATTTTCACAATCAACATGTGTGGGCTGACGAGAATCCGCACGCAATTGTGCAATCACGTCATCAGCACAGATTTTCTGTGAACGTTTCGGCAGGCATTGTTGGTGATGTCTTGATTGGGCCCCATGTTCTTCCACCTACGCTCAATGGAGCACGTTATCACGATTTCATACGGGATACTCTACCTGTGCTGCTAGAACCTGTGCCTTTACAAGTACGACACAACATGTGGTTCATGCACGATGGAGCTCCTGCGCATTTCAGTCGAAGTGTTCGTACGCTTCTCAACAACAGATTCGGTGACCGATGGATTGGCAGAAGCGGACCAATTCCATGGCCTCCACGTTCTTCTGACCTCAACCCTCTTGACTTTCATTTATGGGAGCATTTGAAAGCTCTTGTCTACGCAACCCCGGTACCAAGTGTGGAGACTCTTCGTGCTCGTATTGTGGAATGTCTCTAATACAATACGCCATTCTCCAGGGCTGCATCGGCGCATCAGGGATTCCATGCGACGGAGGGTGGATGCATGTGTCTTCGCTAACGGAGGACATTTTGAACATTTCCTGTAACAAAGTGTTTGAAGTCACGCTGGTACGTTCTGTTGCTGTGTGTTTCCATTCCACAATTAATTTGATTTCAAGAGAAGTAATAAAATGAGCTCTAACATGGAAAGTAAGCGTTTCCGGACACATGTCCACATAACATATTTTCTTTCTTTGTGTGTGAGGAATGTTTCCTGAAAGTTTGGCCATACCGTTTTGTAACACCCTGTAGATGTGATAGGCCAACGGCCTTGCTGTGATGGTAACACCGGTTGTCTTCAGATCACCGAAGTTAAGCACTGTTTGGTCTTGGCTAGCACTTGAATGGGTCACCATCCGGGCCTGCCGAGTGCTGTTGGCAAGTGAGGTGCATTCAGCCCTTGTGAGGCCAATTGAGGAACTACTTTACTGAGAGGTAGCGGCACTGGTCACGAAAACTAACAACGGCTGGAAGAGCGATATGCTGACCATATGCCACTCCACATCCACATCCAGTGAGGCCCTAAAGGCTGAGGATGACACGGCGGCCAGTCGGTACCGTTGAGCATTCAAGGCCCGTTCGGACGGTGGTTCTTTGTTTGTATATGTGATGACGGCATGACAGGGAAACACCAACTCCTTGTCCAATTTATGACCAACTAAGAAGTACGTCCGATTAAGACAGCCAGTGTTTGAAGCAGTTGTGTCGCTGCATAGTATTTGTACAGTGTCTTCAATATCCCCGTAAGTTAATGAATTCCAAAAAACGGTCTCTTGCTCTTTACCAGAACCATTCTGTAATTTTGGAACGTCAATGAGCTGTTCACAGTCCCCAAATGTAACAATGATTAGAAGTCTTTCTTCGTTGGGTCCCCGACATTTCATGCAGTTTTCCATCCCAGTGCACAGTAAGAAAAGCAAGGATATCATTATTGAAAGCTGTTTTAATTGTTTGAGACCATTCTCTTCTTTTCTTCTGTCTAAATCTATAAAGAGAAGATTTATTCATGTGGATCTCTTCTGTACTGTGACCAAGTGTCTCTCCTGTCGCCTAAAGCATATATACACAATCTCTTACACTCAGCTGGCATCTCCAACGCAGCTGCTAATTTTTCAATACTAAAATGTGTGGCGTCTCGCCTTGCAGCATTCTTCAATGAACTACTCTCAGAAGTACGTTATAGAAACTCAGCGTCACCAACATGAATTTCATCTGAACTTAAATATGCCTTATATGATTTTTCAGATGATGATGAACGAAATACAACAGAAGATATAGAAGAAGATGCTGTGCTCTTTTGTTTCTCTTGTCTTTTCAGTTTATCAACTTTTCTCTGCCTCGCCGTTTCTTCCTTATCCGCAAGTATTCGGTCTACGCCTGCAACATCGCCTTTACGCCCAGTCTCTCTCCGCCGAAATAGAAACATCGGGTCTTCTTCCAACTTGACCGTTTCAAGGGTATTTGCATGTGCAATATCAAATAAATTATCCAAATTATTTATAAACGTATCTTCACGGTGCTCGAACATTTCTTGATGCTTTTTTGCGTTTTTCGCAATTTTCTCCACCTCGAAACAATTTAGTAAGTTTTTGTGGACAATGCTGAACAGTTCTTATGGGAATTTTTGCTTTCTGCCGAAATATAATGCACTCGTAAACCACAAGTACAGCGCTTTCATTAAAGTTTAATTTTACTTCCCTTATGTTGTATTATTTATTTGATGGTAATTCGTGTCCAGTTATTTGATGTTTCGTATTTCCTATTAAAAACACACGTTCCTTGGCTACGCGCAATTAATGTGACATCTTAGATAGCGGCTGTAATATACGTAAGACACGATGGCTAAAAAATAAACAACTGACTGCACTGCAAGCGCATATACTGATAAGCCGAGATGATGTCATCGCGACATCTCAGCTCAAGTCGGCTCGAGTTACAGTGCTCCGATCGTAACAGAAGTATGTACAGACGTGTTGTAGAGTCAAAACAATACTGGAGGGTGAGCGTTCAAAACTATTGGAGACTCTGCTATACATATAACTTTTGGGACCTTAGCTAGTAAGTGTGTGTGTGCGTGTGTGTGTGTGTGTGTGTGTGTGTGATTTTATTTATCGTTTCTTCTTGAAGTCGGTGTAAAATTCGACTGGTCGCTAGAAAATGCCCAGTGGGTGCGAAATTATGAAATAAAGTGATTTCAAAATAAAACAGTCTACACAGGAAAATGATTTCCTTCAAATAGCATCTGTATAACGGAACGTAAATGAAAGCAGAAAGATAGTATAACGTATTTTACCACTATTATCCGTCGGAAAATGATCTTGTTCGTCCTGAATCACAAACCGAAAGCACTCGTGAACCACTGATTATTTGCTCGTGGATTTTTTTAGAGAAAAGCTTACATTGTACGTGATTTTTCAATTTGGTTGTGGCTCCGTCAGATGCACGCGTACAAAACTAATTTACTCGGTTTTGTGAAAATTAAGTAATTTTGATTCATTTGTCCAGGTGAATATCAGACAAGTCATGAGAAAGCTTTGAACATTTGGTCATATCTGCCCTTACATGGACTATCAAAAATACAAATGAGACGAGAACTGCTACGGAATAATCATTAACATTTTGGTACAACATAGCTGAAGGAGAGGTATTGATTCGAATTGGGGAGAAAACAGATTTATGACACAATTTGGCTAAAAGAGGGTTAGACTGATACGACACGCCGTGAGACATCAAGTAATAGTTAATTTGGTAAGGAAGGGAAGAGTGGAGAATAAAAATTGTAGAGAGCGTGAATACAGTAAGCAAATATAAAGAGATGTGGAGTGCAGTAGATATGGAAATATGAAAAGACTCACACAACGTAGACTAGTGTGGAGAGCCGCATCAACCTAGTCTTCAGAATCATTACTTTATGAACAAGAACAGCCCATAAAATCAACCACTAAGGTTTAAATGAACCAACAAACTCTTCTCCAGAGTTAAGGCAGAATAACTTTAAAATGGCAGCAGTTGCTATTAAAACTGTACTGGTAACAAATATGTGATCTACTAAACACACGTTAAAGGTAACAAAATGAAATACAGTCATTTATCAACATCCAGGTACCTCATTTTAGCAGGTGATGAACGTTTGTTAGAAAATTTGAGTAGTGAGCACAGAATGAAATTGTTTGGCCAGTATCACAGTGAATTTTAAAGGGCGATCAAAAAAGTTCCGTTCGAAGGCCTTACAGTCCAGACTCGGTATGCTAATCAAGCAAAATCGCCTTGAACACTGAGACAGTATCCCATTGACGCACCAGGTTGAAAATCCCCTGTTGATACAACACTGTGCCCTCTTGCGTGGAGAAGCCCGTAACTGCCTGCCGCCCATCCTCGTCTGAAAGAAATCATCGACCTTTCAAGGGCTTCTTCAAGGGACCGAAGGCGTGATAACAGCATAGGGAGAGGTCAGAACGATAGGGCGGACGCTCGAGTCTCTCCAGCTTGAGTTGGCGCCAGTTTTGGGTTATGACATTTGCGACATGGGGACAGGCGTTATCGCGAAGCAGCACCAATCCTTGGCGCAGTTTTCCTGGACATGGGGACGCTTCGACTGGCATGTTGCCCCATACACATTGTTCATTCTCCGATGGATGTCTACTGGCGTTTGTCCTTCTGCAGCGAAGATGAGAATGACAGCACATTGGTCCTGTGTGGTCGCACGTGGTAATAACGTCGCCGCAGTGACTTTACCACATTTACCGCATGCACGTCGGAAAGACATGAATGCCGCCATAATCCCTTATCTACGTATCGCTGTTTATATACCCGCATCGGAGCCGCGCTACGTTGCTTATACGCTGCAGCAACGCCCTCAAACGGAAACTTTTTGATCGTGCCTTATATATTATCGATGGGATCAATGGAATGATCTTACGTGCGATTCTGCGCTCGTTTTGTTTGGCCTGCACCTCATTTGAGCCAGCAACGCATATCCGATGACCGCTCTGCCGACGCGATCATAAATACTAATAAACACAGTAATTTCTTACCTCGCTTCTTCACAAAAATCTGCTGCTTAAGGGTGTTCTCCTGCACCACTTCCTTCATCTTGATATCGCCCAAGACATACGTGACGTTGCCGACGGTGACTGCCTGTGAATCTGACACTTCCAGATGCTCCAAGGTCTGTTCACCGTGCAGCAGAGAAGACAGCAACTCCAAGACGTCTCCTTCGCTCTGTATGACGCCGCCCTCTTCTGCTCTCTCCTGTTCCCGCGATGCACCGGGGTCGACGTGCTCAGCAATCGACTGACAAGTGAGTCTGTCATGAAGCTGTTCAGAGCTGTCCAGATCCTCTGTGGTACGGCTGGTGACAGAGTGGGAGGAGGGTTCGCAACTGTCCGCCTGGCCCTCGGCGCCATCAGACTTGTCGCTGTCATCAAAATCATCGTCTCTCCCGGAGGCTCTCTCATGTGCTTTACAACTTCGTTCGCCTGAGGTCACACCTCCGAGCAGACTCGTGCAGGTTGAGGGCGGCTGTTCTCGAAGCAGTGACAGCTCTCCTGCTGCCATAGCAACGACGACGACGCGCAAATCACTAGCCAAGCCCAGAAGCGAGCGACGCCGGCAGACTGGTAGAACGCGGCTCGCGACCTGATAACAAGTACCGCGTCTACCCCTCTTCTCTACTTCCCCTCCTCCAGCGCAACCCCACCACTAACGTCCTTCCTGTCCCCTCCTTGCAGTCTGCGAGACTGACTCACTGTTCCTTTTTCGCAGACGTTATGCACTCGGGCGTCGGCGTGTTGCTTGAAGAGTAGAAGCGTAAAAGAGAGCGAATGCAAGACAGGAGCACGGCGAGGAAAGCCTTACGCTCGTAAGGAAGAAAAAACAAGAAGCTGCGACAGGTACTCTAAAGCAAAATAGCTACAAAATGTTAGCACCTGCAAGCATCTGACAGATTCCATCTCTTTATTGGCGAGAGCGATGTGGCCTTGTGGTAATATCTCACAATACACGCTCCTCTCCAACGCTACTCTGAAACTAGGAGACCTCTATTACCACTCCCGCGACAATTACCAACAGCATGGTCATTGTACGACGAAAGTTAACTACAATGCTTTACGAATTGTATTTTGAACTATGTAATGTCACTGATGACTGTCACCACATGCAATTTCTTGACAAAGCTGATGCACAGGCTAATAAATTACAACAGTAAATAGATTATAAGCAAAAGAAAAAGTTTCAGTTTTGATCTCAAACAAAACACAGATCGAATCTACAGACAATGCCTCTACACCAAATAAATTCTGTCATAAAGTGTGAACAACACTTTCTACATCTACATCTACATCTACAGACACATAGATACTCCTCTAGCCACCGTACGGTGCATGGCGGAGGGTGCCCTATACCACTACTATGGTTCAATTCTTTTATCTTGGCGGTTCGCGCATGCCCGCCCAGACGCGGGAGATTGCTGCGTTGCCAGTTGCACGCGCCAAGCAAACTTAGTTTATCACTCGATTTCACAAAAACTATTTGGCCCAAAAATTTGATTTTTACACGTATTCTTGACTGATACCTTCCCCCATAAATGACTTAATTTTGTTTCGATGTTCAACGCAGTTATTGTGCAGCATTAAATGTAGTAAACCACTGCACGAAATTTTGAAGAGTTTACAGAGGTAAAAGTCCATAGCACATACTTTCCGTATGGTTGATTTAAATTGCCTCTAAAAATATAAAAAAATTATATTCAAACAAATAAAATTCATGAAGTAAGACACTTCGATATTGTTTTTAAATAAAGAAAATATTAACCACAGAACAAGGTTTGAACTCGAAACCTTCCGCGTAGGAGGTAAACACTTTTACGCTAACGCAGCTCATCATTCAATATGATTCCTGGAGGACTTTAAACTAGAACGCAAAATACCGACAAACACTGTTGGTATGACTATGAATTACTCACGTTTCGTCGAAGTACAATAGGAAATAAACAATTACCGCTGTTCTTTATTGCGAAAAGCGGTTAGTGAGAATGATACAAACACCTTTCCTTGCTATCGCCTGAAGTAGGAGGCTTATTGCTTGTTTGGTTTAATTAATTAATAGAATATGAAGCAATTGATATAAAGAATGCTTTTTCCAAACTTTCTATAAAAGAAATTCTACTATCAAGACATTGCTTTCGTTCAGTTACTTTATTTATGACTGGACATTTCTAAAACTGAAGACACTCGTCCCTGCTCTGTACTGCAGACGACCTCTGGCAACGTCGTTCTCTGTTCATTGGCTCACTGTGTTTTGTGACGTCAGATGCGCAGATCGAACCTAAACTCGGCCGCTGTCATAAATGACGCGCACTTTAGTCATTTCCTTTCCTCTTCCCCTCGCAAATGGAGCGAGGGTTAAACGACTGTCCATATGCCTCCATATGAGCGATAATTTTATCTTATTTTCGTGGTCCTTAAGCGCAACGTACATTGGCGTCAGCAGAATCATTCGGCAGTCAGCTTCAAATGCCGGTTCGCTAAATTTTCTCACTAGTGTTCTTCGAAAAGAACGTCGCCTTCCCTTCAGGAAGCATCCGTCCTGGAGCATCGCCGGAAGCTTGTGTGTTGTTCGAACCTACCGGTAACATATCTAGAAGCCCGCCTCTGAATTACACTACTGGCCATTAAAATTACTACACCACGAAGATGCGCTACAGATGCGAAATTCAACCTAACCGACAGGAAGAAGATGCTGTGATATACAAATGATTAGCTTTTCAGAGCATTCACACAAGGTTGGCGCCGGTGGCGACACCTTCAACGTGCTGACATGAGGAAAGTTTCCAACCGATTTCTCATACACAAACAGCATTTGACCGGCGTTGCCTGGTGAAACGTTGTTGTGTTGCCTCGTGTAAGGAGGAGAAATGTGTACCATCACGTTTCCGACTTTGATAAAGGTCGGATTGTAGCCTATCGCGATTGCGGTTTATCATATCGCAACATTGCTGCTCGCATTGATCGAGATCCAATGACTGTTAGCAGAATATGGAATCGGTGGGTGCAGGAGGGTAATACGGAACGCCATGCTGGATCCCAACAGCCTCGTATCACTAGCAGTTGAGATGACAGGCATCGTATCCGCATGGCTGTAACGGATGGTCCAGCCACATCTCGATCCCTGAGTCAACAGATGGGGACATTTGCAAGACAACAACCATCTGCACGAACAGTTCGACGACATTTGCAGCAGCATGGACTATCAGCTCGGAGACCATAGCTGTGGTTACCCTTAACGCTGCATCACAGGCAGGAGCACCTGCGATGGTGTACTCAACGACGAACCTGGGTGCACGAATGCCAAACGTCATTTTTTCAGATGAATCCAGGTTCTGTTTGCAGCATCATGATGGTCTCATCCGTGTTTGGCGACATCGCGGTGAATGCACATTGGAAGCACCCGGCGTGATGGTATGGGGTGCCATTGGCTACACGACTTGGTCACCTCTTGTTCGCATTGACGGCACTTTGAACAGTGGACGTTACATTTCAGATGTGCTACGACCCGTGGCTCTACCCTTCATTCGATCCCTGGGAAACCCTACATTTCAGCAGGATAATGCACGACTGCATGTTGCAGGTCCTGTATGGGCCTTTCTGGATACAGAAAATGTTCGACTGCTGATCTGGCCATCACATTCTCCAGATCTCTCATCAACTGAAAACGTCTGGTCAATGGTGGCCGAGCAACTGGCTCATCACAATACGCCAGTCACCACTCTTGATGAACTGTGGTATCGTGTTGAAGCTGCATGGGCAGCTGTACCTGTACATGCCAACCAAGCTCTGTTTGACTCAATGCCCAGGTGTATGAAGGCAGTTATTACGGCCAGAGGTGGTTGTTCTGGGTACCGATTTCCCAGGATCTATGCACCCAAATTGCGGGAAAATGTAATCACAAGTCAGTTCTAGTATAATATATTTGTCCAATGAGTACCCGTTTATCATTTGCATTTCTTCTTGGTGCAGCAGTTTTAATGGCCAGTAGTGTACTTCGATGTCCTCCTTCAATCCAACCTGGTACTTATCCGAAACGCTCGAGCAGTAATCAAGAATATGTCGCACCAGCATCCTGTATGCGGTCTCCTTTACAGATGAACTATACTTTCCTAAAATTCTCACAAGAAACCGAAGTCGACTTTTCACCTTCTCTACCACAATTACCACAATCCTCAAATGCGCGTTCCATTTCATATCGTTTTGCAACGTTACGCCCTTATACAGGGTGTTACAAAAATAATATACGTATTTCGAATGCATTAAACTTCAAGATATATGAATATGAAACTTTGCACATATTTACGAACCTCTCAAGTTCAGATTACAGATGTTCAATATGTCCTCCATCAGCGACACGAACAATATCACATCGATACTCAAATTCCTCTCATACTCGGGCAAGCATGTCCTTTGTCACTGATGTTATGGCAGTACGGATCCAGTTCTACAACTCTTCCATATTCTGTGAAAGTGGTGGTACATAAACTTTGTCTTTAACGAAACCCCACAGGAAGAAGTCAGAGAGTGTCAAATCCTGTGACTGTGGAGCCTAGCTGAGACATGCTAAACCGTCAGCTCCTTGACGACCAATCCAACGGTTCGGTAGAGTTTCATTCAGATATTCACGCACTTGGCGACTCCAGTGAGGGAGTGCTCCCTCTTGTTGAGAAATGAAGTTGTCTTCGTGCAGCCTTGGCAACAACCAGTTTTGTAACATAGCGAGATACTACTGACCGTTAACCGTGTTTCCATCAAAGAAAAATGAGTCGTAAACAGATGATTGGTATATCTCACAAAACACATTGACTTCGGGCGAATCTCGTACATGTTCAGTGCCTGCATATGAGTTCTGTAGGCTCCAAATTCGAACACTGTGTTTGTTTACCTGACCGCTAACATGGATAGTCGCTTCATCACTGAACACGATGCATTGTGCAAAAATGTTATCATTGTCAGTAGCATCAAGAATCTCGTTACAAAATGCCACACGTTTGTGATTGTCATTAGGACGCAGAGTTTGTAATAGCTGTAATTTGTACGGCTTCATAACAAAATGACGTCTCAAAACACGCCAAATTGTTGTTGTAGGCAGTTTAACTCCTGACTGGCACAACGCTTTGATTCTGAAGAACTACATTGGAAAGCGGTTTGAATTCGTGCAACATTTTCTTCAAGGACACGAGGGCGGCCAGAACTGTTTCGTTTATATACACATCCTGTGTCTAGAAACTGTCGATATCATCTGCGAATGTCTTTGCACTGTAATCACGGAATTGCACCTCACAAACTCAAAAACACAAAATGATTTCTGCTGCGGTGTAGCCATTTTAAACATATGACGGCTACCAAGCAAACCGAAGACAACTGACATCTAGCGGCTATTAATATAAACTAGACTATGTATTCGTTTCTCCAATTGCCGAGCCGAGGCGCGGCGATCGATAGTTTGGACAAAATAATACTTTGTAATACGTATATTCTTTTTGAAACACCCTGTATTTAAACGACTGACTGTGCCAAGCGGGACACTACTAATGCTGTATTCGAACATTATATGTTTGTTTTTGCAACTCATCCGCATTAACTTACATTTTGCCACATTTATAGCTAGCTGCCATTCATCACACCAACTCCAAATTTTACCTGTCATATAGTATGTTGCTGCAGTTACTTAACTTCGACAGCATACCGTACACTGCAGCATCATCAGCAAACAGTAGCAGATTGCTGCTCACCTCGTTCGCCAAATCATTTATGTGTATAGAGGACAACAGCGATCCTGAGCACGCCTGACGATACCTTTGTCTCGAACACTCGCCGTCGAAGACAACATAATGGGTTCTGGTATTTAAGAAGTCTTCGAGTCAATCACATATCCGTGAACTTATTCCATACGCTAGTACCTTCGTTAACAGCATGCAACGGGGCACCGTGTCAAATGCTTCCCGGAAATCTAGAAATATGGAATCTGGCTGTTGCCCTTCATCCATAGTTCGCACTATATCATGTGAGAAAAGAGCAAGCTGAGTTTCGCACGAATGATGCGTTCTAAAACCATGCTGATTCGTGGACATAAGCTTCTCAGTCTCAAGAAAATGCATTACATTCGAATTGAGAATATGTTCAAGGATTCCGCAGCAAAACTAAGTTAGGGAAATTGGTCTGTAATTTTGCGGGTCCGTTCTTTTACGCCTCTTATATACAGGAGTCACCTGCGCTTTGTTCCAGTCGCTTGGGACTTTGTGCTGGCCGAGGGATTTGCGATAAATGAGAACTAGGTAAGAGGCACATGACGTAGAGTACTCTTTGCAAAACCGAATTCGGATTCCATCCGGATCTGGTGACTTATTTGCTTTCAAATCTCCTAGCTGCTTCTCTAAGCATAGGATGCTTATTGCTATCTTATCCATACGGAAGTCTGTCCAGTGGTCAAATGGCACTATGTTTGTACGATACTCTTGCGTGAATGATTTCTTGAACGCGAAATTGAAAACTAAGCCTTTCGTTTTTGCTGTCTTCAACTGCCACACCTGACTGGTCAACAAGGGACTAAATGGAAGCCTTGGGCCCACTTAGCTGTTTTACATAGGACCAGAATTTTCTCGGCTTCTCTGCCAGGTCTTTTGCTAAGATATGACGGTGGTAGTAGTTGTATGCTTCGCGCATAGATCTTTTCACAGAGGCACGAATCGCTACTAAGCTTTGTATGTCGTCATTTGTGTGTTCTCTCTTGAACCGAGAGTGCAACAGCTTCTGCTTCCTCAGCGTCTTCCGAATTTCATTATTAAACCATGGTGGGTCTTTTCCGTTCTTTATTCATTTACTAGGCCCATAATTCTACAAACCATGATATACACTCTGTCTGAGCTTTGCCCAGAATCCCTCTATGTCCACCTTAGTGGAATAAGTGACATTAATTCACTCTGTAAGTGAGATGCTAACACCTGCTTAAATCTACTCTATCCAGCAGAAACACTCTCCTAGCCTTCTTGAATGATTTATTAACTTTCGTAACCATAGTTGCTATAATGACATAATGATCACCAATCCCTGCTGCTGCTGCTGATGATGATGATGATGTTTGGTTTGTGGGGCGCTCAACTGCGCGGTCATCAGCGCCCGTGCAAAGTCTCCATGTTTACACAGTCCAATTTTTACACAATCTAATCTAGCCACTGTTACGAATGATGACGGTGATGATGATGATGATATAACGATGAGGACAATACAAACACCCAGTCCCTAGGCAGGGAAAATCACCAACCCGGCCGGGAGTCGAACCTGGGACCCCGTGATCCAGAGGCAGCAACATTGCCCACTAGACCACGAGCTGCGGACATTTACACAGTCCAATTTTTACACAATCTAATCTAGCCACTGTTACGAATGATGTCGGTGATGATGATGATGATATAACGATGAGGACAATACAAACATCCAGTCCCTGGGCAGGGAAAAATCACCAACCCGGCCGGGAGTCGAACCTGGGACCCCGTGATCCAGAGGCAGCAACATTGCCCACTAGACCACGAGCTGCGGACATTTACACAGTCCAATTTTTACACAATCTAATCGATCCACTGTTACGAATGATGATGGTGATGATGATGATGATATAACGATGAGGACAATACAAACACCCAGTCCCCGGGCAGGGAAAATCACCAACCAGGCCGGGGGTCGAACCTGGGACCCCGTGATCCAGAGGCAGCAACATTTCCCACTAGACCACGAGCTGTGGACATCGCCAATACCTGTTTCTATACTGACATTGTCGATAAGGTCCGGCCTATTAGAAGCTCCGTGGCCTAAGATATTTCCATTACATGTGGGCTGCTAACCAAACTCCTCAAGGCAGTTTTCAGAAACAGCGAGTTCTAAAGTATTTCGCACGACTATCTGTACCACCCCGCAATGAATCCATAGACATCCCAGTCTATACTTGGTAGCTTAAAGTCACCTCCAACTACACACAGCAACAAAAGTTTTGCATCATTCCGCTTCCCAAAACTCCTGAAAATAGACGTTGACTGTGGATATTGTATCACAGACACAGTCCCATTGACTGTTCAGAATAGTCACTAAACCCGCTCAAAGATGTAAACAACCATGCATGAGCAGCGCCTGTTAGATAGAGGGGATCCGGAGGCCGATCAGTTCCAGTCATTCCACCAGGAAGGAGGTACACGATTCGTGTTGTCTGTAGTTCAAACATGCCTAGACGGTCAATACCGCGGTTTGATCGTGTCCACATTGTTACTTTGTGCCGGGAAGGACTTCAACAAGGGAAGTGTCCAGGCGTCTCAGAATGAACCAAAACGATGTTGTCCGGACATGGAGGAGATACCAGAGACAGAAACCTTCGATGACATGCCTTGCTCAGATCGCCCAAGGGCTACTACTGCAGTGGATGACCGTTAACTACGGATTATGTCTCGGAGGAACCCTGACAGCAACGCCACCATGTTGAATAATGCTTTTCATGCAGCCACAGGACGTCGCGTTACGACTCAAACTGTGCGCAATAGGCTGCATGATGCGCAACTTCATTCCCGACGTCGATGGCAAAGTCCATCTTTGCAACCGCGACACCATGCAGCGCGGTACAGATGGGCCCAACAACACGGCGAATGGGCCGCTCAGGATTGGCATCACATTCTCTTCACCGATGAGTGTCGCATATGCCTTCAACCAGACAGTCTTCGGAGACGTGTTTGAAGGCAAGCCAGTCCGGCTGAATGCCTTAGACGCACTGTCCATCGAGTGCAGCAAGGTGGAGGTTCCCTGCTGTTTTGGGGTGGCGCAATGTGGGGCTGACGTACGCCGCTGGTGGTCATAGAAGGTACCGTAACGGCTGTACGATACGTGAATGCCATCCTCCGACCGATAGTGCAACCATATCGGCAGCATATTGCCGAGGCATTCGTCTTCATGGATGACTATTCGCGCCCCCATCGTACACATCTTTTGAATGACTTCCTTCAGGATAACGACATCGCTCGACTAGAGTGGCCAACATGTTCTCCAGACATTAAACCTATCGAACATGCCTGGGATAGATTTAAAAGGGTTGTTTACGGATGACGTGTCCCGCCAACCACTCTGAGGGATCTAAGCCGAATCGCCGTTTAGAAGTGGGACAATCTGGACCAACAGTGCCTTGATGAACTTGTGGATTGTATGCCACGAGGAATACAGGCATGCATCAGTGCAAGAGGACGTGCTACTTGGAAGGGCAGAAATGATGTTTATATTGATCTCTATCCCAATTTTCGGTACAGGTTCCGAAACTCTCGGAATCGAGGTGATGCAACACTTTTTTTTGATGTGTTTAGTATTGCACGATCTGGGTATTTACGCGGTACTGACCGTAGACTTTCTTCGAATGACTCTAGAACTGTCACAGCGGAATCGGAAGGCCGGTAAAAACATCCTACAATTAACTTGGTTTCACTTACACCCGTTATACTCTACCACATAAATTAACTGTCGCACTCCACTTTGATCTCAACAGAGACAATTATTTTTGTCAACTGCAATGAAGACTGCTCCTCCTATGGCCTCTAATGTGTCTTTCCGATACACGTTTCACGACAAGCTAAATATCTCAGAGATTTCCACTTCGGGTTTCAGCGGTAAGGAGCTGAGCTCAAACAACACTTACTCCCAGACTGAAAAAAAAAAAATAATATCAAGAATTTAATTATTAGCACCAAAATAGCATGTACCACGGCCAAACTAAACCACAACACACAGAATCGGAGACACCAACAGTGCCTTCGCTTCACGTGACCATCAACTTCGTTGGCGAGCGAACGACCAACGAAAAAAGAACAATGAGCAAGCCGGTAACTCTATGAGGCCAAACAAGTGGCCGGATGCAACTAGTTATCGCTAACAGCGCGAGCCCGCAAATTTCTATGGACGTCGTAAATGCATTCACTGTAACCTCCACCGCGTCCGCGATGCGATAATGCCCACATTCGACAAATTTAGAATTAATTACCTAGCTAGAAATCATGAGTCTAACGAGTTAGTGGTAACGAGTTTTTTTAAACTAAATCGTAGTCGAACGCTTCCTGATTTTACCCCCCACCCTCACAGAAAATTTCATTTTACCCCTCAGAGGGTAATTATCCCCAGGTTGGCAACCACTGATCTAAACTGTCTCCATGAACATCATTCATCTCAATGATCAGATGTAAGGAGCCAAAACCAGGGCAAACAGCCCCAGACTACTATACCAACATGCCGCAATTTCGTCGCAACCACACGATACACCGGTAAATACCTTTTACTGGGGCCAATCAGGACCACTGGAGCTCGTTTCCGCGCCGCATCATGTAGTGGCTCTCTGAGTACTGTGTAGTGTCACCATAGTGTATATACAGGGTGTTACAAAAAGGTACGGCCAAACTTTCAGGAAACATACCTCACACACAAATAAAGAAAAGATGTTATGTGGACATGTGTCCGGAAACGCTTACTTTCCATGTTAGAGCTCATTTTAGTTTCGTCAGTATGTACTGTACTTCCTCGATTCACCGCCAGTTGGCCCAATTGAAGAAAGGTAATGTTGACTTCGGTGCTTGTGTTGACATGCGACTCATTGCTCTACAGTACTAGCATCAAGTACATCAGTACGTACCATCAACAGGTTAGTGCTCATCACGAACGTGGTTTTGCAGTCAGTGCAATGTTTACAAATGCGGAGTTGGCAGATGCCTATTTGATGTATGGATTAGCACGGGGCAATAGCCGTGGCGCGGTACGTTTGTATCGAGACAGATTTCCAGAACGAAGGTGTCCCGACAGGAAGACGTTCGAAGCAACTGATCGGCGTCTTAGAGAGCACGGAACATTCCAGCCTATGACTCGCGACTTGGGAAGACCTAGAACGACGAAGACACCTGCAATGGACGAGGCAATTTTTCGTGCAGTTGACGATAACCCTAATGTCAGCGTCAGAGAAGTTGCTGCTGTACAAGGTAACGTTGACCACGTCACTGTATGGAGAGTGCTACGGGAGAACCAGTTGTTTCCGTACCATGTACAGCGTGTGCAGGCACAATCAGCAGCTGATTGGCCTCCACGGGTACACTTCTGCAAATGGTTCATCCAACAATGTGTCAATCCTCGTTTCAGTGCAAATGTTCTCTTTACGGATCAGGCTTCATTCCAACGTGATCAAATGTGTGGGCTGACGAGAATCCGCACGCAATTGTGCAATCACGTCATCAACACAGATTTTCTGTGGACGTTTGGGCAGGCATTGTTGGTGATGTTTTGGTTGGGCCCCATGTTCTTCCACCTACGCTCAGTGGAGCACGTTATCATGATTTCATACGGGATACTCTACCTGTGCTACTAGAACATGTGCCTTTACAAGTACGACACAACATGTGGTTCATGCACGATGGAACTCCTGCACATTTCAGTCAAAGTGTTCATTCGCTTCTCAACAACAGATTCGGTGACCAATGGATTGGTAGAGGTGGACCAATTCCATGGCCTCCACGCTCTTCTGACCTCAACCCTCTTGACTTTCATTTATGGGGGCATTTGAAAGCTCTTGTCTACGCAACCCCGGTACCAAATGTAGAGACTCTTCGTGCTCGTATTGTGGACGGCTGTGATACAATACGCCATTCTCCAGGGCTGCATCAGCGCATCAGGGATTCCATGCGACGGAGGGTAGATGCATGTATCCTCGCTAACGGAGGACATTTTGAACATTTCCTGTAACAAATTGTTTGAAGTCACGCTGGTACGTTCTGTTGCTGTGTGTTTCCATTCCATGATTAATGTGATTTGAAGAGAAGTAATAAAATGAGTTCTAACATGGAAAGTAAACGTTTCCGGACACATGTCCATATAACATATTTTCTTTCTTTGTGTGTGAGGAATGTTTCCTGAATGTTTGGCCGTACCTTTTTGCAACACTCTGTATATGTACCCTACAGGGCATTTTCTCAGCATTAAACCGGGCTAGTCACGTGATTTTGGGAGCTTGTCTGCAATTTGCGATAGTGGCGAAACTTGAATATTACACGTATTCACCTTGTTTCATACACGTTTCTGCACATTCGTGTTTTAGTAACAGCTATGGTGCAGCACTGGCGTTGTTATGGAAATAAAGAAAAGTATGTGGAAGGAGTACCAGTCATTTTTCATAGGCGTATACAATGACTGTATAATTGTGAATGTCATATTGATATGAGGCACTTTACATGTTGAAAAATATTGAGACACTATTTTGTTTCTGCAATTTTATGAGCATGTATTTACGAGACGAGTGCTACACAAATTAGGAATTGTGTCTTTGTAAACTGCCATTCAGGGTAAATAGATCGGTACTATGTTCATACGCAGATAAAACTTGTGCATGACAGTCTGATTAATTTCCTCCAGTTAATTCAGGTTCTCAAACTCTTGAGTGTATCCAAGTATTTCTGCACGAGACAGTATCCTACACAGTGGTATTGTAACGTAAGAACAGATTGGACAATATGAATCAGTGCAATAGCAAAGGTGAAAAAGATATTGTTGGCTGTCACTTCTTTTATTACTCCAGAATTCTGCATTACTGTATGTAGCTATAACATATACTGTAACTAGCTGTGCATCATGATCAGACAGACCATTCTTAACAGGAAAAGTTTTTAGTTGATTAAATTTATTTTTGTCTATCAGTGTGCTATGTGCTGCTTTTCTGTACCACCCGAGTAGGAAAATCAATAAATGATGTCAAATTGAAAGAACCAAGTAATACTTCAAGGTCAAACTTTCAATCGTACTCTTCCAGAAAATCTACATTCAAATCCCCACAAACAATAATTTGCTTTCCTCTGTCTGACAGATAGCACAACAAAGAATCCAAGTTTTTCAAAAGTAGTTGAAAATTTCCCAATGGGGACCTATATATGGCTATAATTATAAAAGTGCCACTATTTAGTTTAAGCTCACACGCACATGCTTCTATATGTTGCTGTATTCAAAATTTTTTAGTTTCCATATTTTTCACACTATGACAGATTTTAACACATATGGAAAATCCTCCTCTCTTCATAATGCCTCTAGTTACATGTGCTGAAAGCTTATATCCACCTACATTTACCATTTCCATACCTGTGACTGTATGATGTTCAGACAGGCATAGTACATCTGTTCCACCCTCAGTATCTAAATCTTCTAAACAAACAAGAAGCTCATCTACTTTGTTTTTTAATCTCCTAATATTCTGATGCAATGTTGTTGTTGTTGTGGTCTTCAGTCCTGAGACTGGTTTGATGCACCTCTCCATGCTACTCTATCCTGTGCAAGCTTCTTCATCTCCCAGTACGTACTGCAACCTACATCCTTCTGAATCTGCTTAGTGTATTCCTCTCTTGGTCTCCCTCTACGGTTTTTACCCTCCACGCTGCCCTTCAATACTAAATTGGTCACCCCTTGATGACACAGAACATGTTCTACCAACCGATCCCCTCTTCTAGTCAAGTTGTGCCACAAACTCCTCTTCTTCCCAATTCTATTCAGTACCTCCTCATTAGTTACGTGATCTATCCATATAACCCTCAGCATTCTTCTGTAGCACCACTTTTTGAAAGCTTCTATTCTCTTCTTGTCTTAACTATTTATCGTCCATGTTTCACTTCCATACATGGCTACACTGCATACAAATACTTTTAGAAACGACTTTCTGACACCTAAATCTGTACTTGATGTCAACAAATTTCTCTTTTTGAGAAACGCTTTCCTTGCCATTGCCAGTCTACATTTTATATCCTCTCTACTTCGACCATCATCAGTTATTTTGCTCCCCGAATAGCAAAACTCCTGTACTACTTTAAGTGTCTCATTTGCTAATCTAATTCCCTCAGCATCACCCGACTTAATTCGACTACATTCCATTATCCTCATTTTGCTTTGGTTGATGTTCATCTTATATCCTCCTTTCAAGACACTGTCCAATCCGTTCAACTGCTCTTTCAAGTCCTTCGCTGTCTCTGACAGAATTGCAATGTCAAAAGCGACCTCAAAATTTTTATTTCTTCTCCTTGGATTTTAATACCAACTCCGAATTTTTCTTTCGTTTCCTTTACTGATTGCTCAATATACAGATTGAATAACATCGGGGAGAGACTACAACTCTGTCTCACTCCTTTCCCAACCACTGCTTCCATTTCATGCCCCTCGACTCTTATAACTGCCATCTGGTTTCTGTACAAATTGTAAACAGCATTCCGCTTCCTGTATTTTACCCCTGCCACCTTCAGAATTTGAAAGAGAGTATTCCAGTCAACTTTGTCAAAAGCTTTCTCTAAGCCTACAAATGCTAAAAACATAGGTTTGCCTTTCCTTAATCTATCTTCTAAGATAAGTCATAGGGTCAGTATTGCCTCATGTGGACCAATATTTCTACAGAATCCAAACTGACCTTCCCCGAGGTCGGGTTCTACCAGTTTTTCCATTTGTCTGTAAAGAATTCGCATTAGTATTTTGCAGCTGTGGCTTAATAAACTGATAGTTCGATAATTTTCACATCTGTCAACACCTACTTTCTTTGGGATTGGAATTATTATATGCTTCTTGAAGTCTGAGGGTATTTTGCCTGTCTCATACATCTTGCTCACCAGATGGTAGAATTTTGTCAGGACTGGCTTTCCCAAGGCTGTCAGTAGTTCTAATGGAATGTTGTCTACTCCTGGAACCTTGTTTTGACTTAGGTCTTTCAGTGCTCTGTCAAACTCTTCACGCAGTATCTTATCTCCCATTTCATCTTCATCTACATCTTCTTCCATTTCCATAATATTGTCCTCAAGTACATCACCCTTGTATAGACCCTCTATATACTGCTTCCACCTTTCTGCTTTCCCTTCTTTGCATAGAACTGGGTTTCCATCTGAGCTCTTGATATTCATACAAGTGGTTCTCTTTTCTCCAAAGGTCTCTTTAATTTTCCTGTAGGCAGTATCTATCTTACCCAACAATATTTTTCACTATGCTTTTATTTGAATCTTGTGACACACTTAAGTTATTTTTCACTACACTGTTATGAGAATCTTGTGATATTTTACATCTCCAGTACTTGCCTGTCTAAACTTCTCATTAAGCTTAATTTTGATCGATGTTGGATTATTGGACATTGATCTTAGCCTAAAAAAGTACTCCCATGAGTTATGAGTTTCAGTCCCCCCTCCCCCCCCCCCCCCCCCTAAAGATTTTGCTGTCATCCCAGCCAGTTTACTCTTCCATTTCCTACTGAGATGCAGGCCATGTCTTGTGAAGTCTCACCTACATCAACAGGAAACAAACCTACGCCTGACAAAGCAGCTGCCCAAAGCAGATGATCTAGCTCCATATTAACCCTCCTGACAGAGCTGTTCAATTGGGGCTGATCATACTGCATGAAAGCAGGAACCAAGCCAACATTTGTATGGTTCGTTTCAGATGCCATTTTTACCAGATCACAATCAATATTGTAGCCCTGATCCCAATCAATACTGTTTTCCACTCCACCCACTACCACAACATGATCCTACTTTGTAAAACCCTTGCACAATGATCCTCCATACTCTATCACTTGGCTAAGACAGGCACTGGGTTTGAAAATACTTGTGACCTGGTACCTGTCACCTAATTTTTCCTGCAAGATCTGGCCCACACCTCTTCCATGGCTACTACCTAACAACAGAACTTTCCTCCTACTTGCTACTTCTTTTGCAATAGTTGGTTTCCTAGTGAAAGTCTGTTGAGTGCTGACTACACTTACGTCTACTTGAGCCTCTTCCTTAGTTGACTGAGGTAGCAAGGCAAATCTACTGTTTGTGCCAAAGATGAAACTGTCAGATACAGTTTTCTTTCTGTGGGCCCTGTTCCTTGCTACCACTTCCCACCTGTCCTCAGCCTTCTTCCCCCTTAACCTCATCAGTTCCTTCCTAACACTATCCACGGACAATGCAGTGACCGACGGCCTTCACTTCACGACCGAGAATAGCGCCATTTGCATAGAGTTATCAGTGTAAATAGAGAAGCAACACTGTGTGGAATAAGCGCAGACATCAATGCAGAACATACGATGAACATATCCATTAGAACGATGCCACCAAATTTGGCGTTAATGGGTTGTGGCCACAAACAGCCAACTCCAGTGCCTTTGCTAACAGCACAACTTCATTTGCAGCTCCTTTCCTGGTCTTGTATCCATATCGGTTGGATCCTAGATGGCTGGAAAACCATTGTGTGGTTAGATGAGTCTTGATGTCAGTTGGTAAAAGCTGAGTTTTCAAAAAGGCAATGTGCAAGCTGGTGATGACTCCATAATGGTGTGGACTGGGTTTTCATGGAATGGATTGTGTCCTCAGGTCCAATTGAATTGATAATCTACTGGAAATGGTTATTTTCGGCTACTTAAAGACCACTTGCAGCCATTCATGGACTTCATGTTCCCAAACAACAATGGAAGTTTTATGGTTGACAATGCACCATGTTATTGGACCACAATTTTTCACAATTTGTTTGAAGAACATTCTGGGCAATTTGAGTGAATGGTTTGGCCACCCAGATCGCCTGACATGAATCCCATCACATTTATGGGACATAATCGAAAGGTCAGTTCATGCTCAAAACCTCCACTGCCAACACTTCGACAATTATGGATGGCTGTAGAGGCAGCATGGCTCACTATTTCTGCAGGCAACTTACAATGACTTGTTGAGACCATGCAACGTCGATCTGTTGCAATACTCCCCGCAAAAGGAAGTCCAACATGATATTAAGAGGTATTCTGCGACCTATGTCACCTCGGTGTACATGTACAAGGTGTAACAGTTAACAGTAAAAACTGACACAATAATGGAAGCAGAAATTCACCAGCAAATTTCTGTCCAGAAATGAGTCCTTTGAGAGATAATTGCGAATGTAACTATCCGCTACTGACTTCATTCATCGTAAACATTATAATGTTTAACTTGTTCTCCACAAGAATCAGTCTGTAATGTGTTGATAGAAAACATTGTCGAGAAGTGGAGTTTTTTTAATATTTTTTTTATTTTTATTTATGTATTTTTGAAGTTTGACGTGCATACATTAAGTTCTTAATATAAAACATAAATGCTAAAAGACAAACGCCATACAGCAAGCAGTAGTTTCAAGAATTCAAAGTTAGCATTAGTGCATTTTTCACTACAGAAAAATGATGAGAGTGGGAAATACAAAGAGAAGTACATAATAAAGATTAAAAACACAAAACTATGACCCAGATGGGGCCAGTTCCATAGAAGAATGAGATCCACAGCTACTTATAACTGAAAGCTGGACAATGGCATCATTTACGAAGCAAAGGAGAACCATAAACAATCATCTGAGTTTTTTGTACTGTTACTGGGCTAGTTTCATGGGAGGACAAGATCTACACAACAAAAAGAAAAAACGCTGGGTACCGGCATATTTTAAAAAATTCTCAAACGAACATAATATCTGTATATAAGCCGTTGGTAAAAAAAATTGTACACCCCTTTACAAGTTTGCAATTCACTCAAGATTTATTGTTGCAACAGTTCATATGGAATACATGAAATGAATACATTTACATATCAATAGCACAAGTTGTTCTGAGGTACCAGGTATCGACCCAAGCTGAAACACCCCTGTTAATACGTAGTGCTGGCATATGTTGTGCCATGTCTACTCAACCTGCTCACGTAGTTCTTCTCGAAGAGTTGTTGGTTGACGAGTCACACGAGTCACTTCTTATGCTCGATTGGAGACAAGTACAGAGATTGTGCTGGCCAAGGAAATTGCTGCAAGTCTTGTAAGGCAAGCTAATGCGCAGTGTGTGAGCAAGCATTAACCTGTTGGAACAACACATCACCTTCCTGTTGTAAGAACAGCAAAAGAGTTGGTCTAAAAACATTCTGCATGTATGGAGTGCTGTTTAACACCTCTCCAGAAACACCAAAGGTGAATGAGAGTTGTAGTTTATTGCACCGCAGACCATAAGGCCCGGGATAGGGAATACACTATACAAGACAGCACTCACCAGGTCTATGCTGTAAGTGCAAACAAACTTGCATGCAGACAGAATCTGCTTTCATCACTGAAGACCATAGTAAGGCATTTAATCTTCTATGTGATACGCTGTTGGTGCCAGTCAAATCGTGCACATCGATGAGGTCGCATCAGTGGAAGACAGTCTAGAAGTGTGATTCCCCATAATCCCACTGCTAGTAATTGGTTTGCAACAGTTTGTGTGACACATCTGGGCTCACAAGCCTTTTTATCTGTTTTTTGGTAGCTGTATGTTCTGCCACTGCTGCACTTACAATATGGCAACTCTGGTAGATGTCTGTGCAGTGTAGATGTTCAGAATCTCATCTACAGATGTGGGAACATTTATGTGACCACTAATACCAGCATCGTTGTACTACTGATGCAGCACACCCAACTCGTGTGTCAATGCTCCAGAAAGACCATCCTGCCACTCAGAATGCCACAATTTGACCCCTTTCAAACTCGTTCAGTTCGCTGTAGGAAACCTGAGTGCATCTCCATTGGTGTGGTTGCCTCCTTGCTTCACACATTTGCCTTACACTGAGCCTTCTGGCTCTGACCATTCCTAAGGCTAGATACTGATGGCACTCTAACCTACCTGTTGGTGAATGATATTGAAACCATTATCAGTACATGTACTATCCACCAGGTGATATATGTAGTCTTTGGACAAAAATTGACACTGACTTTCCAAGTATACTAACATTTTTTCCAGCAATGTATATCGAACCAGTGAAGTAAAGCAGTGAGATTTGTAAGGAGGAGGTAGCCTCTTGTAACTAGTTGTTTGTAGAAGACCACTTGTGCAGGTGAATACTTAGTACACGCCAATATATGGTTCAGACCTGCTACCATTGTTTTGACCTGCTCACAGTCTGCAGAAGTGATGATTTTCTACTGATATCGGTGGGCAGGGATGTCCCAGCCTCACACTGATGAGAAAGTCTACATTATTCTACTAAGCTTCACCCAGGTGAACCATGGACAAGAAGAGATGTTCAGTTGTATGGCCACCAAGTGATTGCACATGTAATGCTAAGATGTGTACCACTTACAATTCCAGTTGTGGTAAGCAGCTTTCTTGGCTGTCAAGTTGAAATTTGTATAAGGATTGATATTGGGTGTATCTGTCCATGCTCCTCTTAGTGAGGCGATAAACATTTTCACTATGGAGAATGCCCTGATGCCCTTTTATCCAAAACAGCGGACATCAATGCCCAATATCTGTGCATCTATTATGGCCTCCAAGACATATTTGTTAGTCTGTTTATCAAATGCCAGATGTTGTATTTTATGCGATACACTCTGGGAGTCTGTGAGGACCAATACGAGTCAGAAAGTTTGTGTGCCATTATAAATAGCCTCCTGATAACAGTAACTCTGCCATATAAATAGACGATTCAGGCAGCAGTGCAAACATTTGGCATGTCTTGCTAGAGAGGCTGAAGAGGGTATATATCACACCCACCTCAATTTAAGGCCATCCATATAGATACAAGCATACTGTGGTCAGTGTCATCGGGTAAAGAAGTGCTCTAGCTTGTGATTAATTTTCATCCCTGTTTTGAAATCTGATGGCAAGTGCTACACCGGCACTTCAGGTAAGAATGTACCAAATGGAGAGTGAAAGCAGGGGAGTTTCAAGTCTTGTAGGACTAGCAGTAAAAAATGTTGCCATAAGTGGAGTTTTGATCAGGATGGACAGGATAGATGCAGTGCATTGCTGTAGCAATGGGGTCAGTTGTGTGAGCAATCTGCTGTAATCACAATGGACCCTTGTGGGATGAAGAACATGTGGACATACATTTTATGTATGGTAGGGCTGATGGCAATCCATGGAAGTTGCAGTTTCATATCGAAGGTTTCTCTGGAAGATATGCATTTACAAGGATTGAACACTGTGTCAGGCAACAGGGGAGCATCACATGTGACAGGGGAGCAGGGAAGTCTTACTCAAATTATACCCAACTTTGGTGCTTTTGGAAGTAATAAAACCATTCTCAGGGACATCAGTTAGGATAGCTGCACTAATGCCAAACCAGTGTATCAAGAATATTACATCACAGAAGGTTGATTGGACACATCCTGAGGCATCAAGGAATAATTAATTTGGTAATTTAGGTAAGTGTTAAAGGTAAAAATTGTAGAGGGTGTTGTGATTGTGGGGGGAGGGGCGAGGAGGGAGGCATGAGTGGTGGAAACTGAGCTGAAAAGTTATACTGTGTGCCGCAGCAAGACTTGAAGCCCTTGAAATGGTTGATTAGCGGTGACCTTGGGCAGGCTGTTCCAGTAAATAGACTTGATTTGTGTCAAACCAATAATCCTTGATTCAGATCAGGAGTATTTCAGAACAAATATTTTTACACTCTCATTGGATTTTGCACTGTTTTAGAAAATTGTTGACTTTGTGCTGGACCAGGACACAAATCTGGAACCTTGCCATTCATGAGTAGTTTGACTGAACCTTTGAGTGGGTCATGTACATTGATAGCTCAGATGGTGGGACCATTTCCCACCAAAGGCAAGGTTACCGGTTCGAGTCCCAGGCTGTCACTGGCAGGAATTTTCACAACAATGAACACTATCTTGCAGAGTTTTCAAGATTCATTCAGGAAACTCAAGAGTTTTGAAAAGCTGAGATTATTAACCACTAAACACACTTTATAGTTAACAATAACCTTCACATATTTTCTGCAAATTTGAATGTAACTTTTTCTCAGTACCTCACAGTTTTCATCCATAAACTCCAATGCATGTGCATTAGGCATTATTCAGTCAGTATTTCCTATCCCATAATGCTCCTAAACTGGTAAAGACCAGCCCTGTTCAAGATCATTTTCGGTTCAGGAGAAATGTAGGAACACACAAGACAATACTGACCCTATGACTTACCTCAAACAATAGGTTGAAGAAAGGTAAGCCTATGTTTATACCCTTTGTAGATTTAGAGAAACATTTAACAATGTTGACTAGACTACACTTTTCGAAATTTTTGAAGGTAACTGGTATAGAATATGAGCACAGAAAGGTTATTTACAACTTGTAGAGAAACCTGATTGCAATTATGTGAGTCAAAGGAAAGGAAAGGGAAGTCATAGTAGAGAAGGAGTGAGACAGGGTTGTAGCCTATCCCTGACATTATTCGGTCTGCACACTGAGCAAGCCATGAAGGAAACCAAGGAGATATTGAAAAAGTGCATTGAAGGTTACAGAGAAGAAATAAAAGCTCTTTTGGTTTACTGACTTCATTGCAATTTTGTCAAGAGATGGCTAAGGAATTGTAAGAGCACTTGAATGGAATGGATAGTGTCTTGAAAAGAGGTTATAAGGTGACCATCAATAAAAGTAAAACAAGGGTAATGGAATAATGCAGTTGAATTAAATCAGGCAATGCTGAGGGAACCACATCAGGAAACTAAAAGTAACTGATGAGTTTTGCTGTTTGGGCAGCAAAATAACTGATGATGGCTGTAGTAGAGAAGGTATATAATGCAGACAGGCAAGAGTAAG
Source organism: Schistocerca serialis cubense (assembly GCF_023864345.2). NCBI lineage: Eukaryota > Metazoa > Arthropoda > Insecta > Orthoptera > Acrididae > Schistocerca > Schistocerca serialis. The sequence goes on from NC_064642.1 coordinate 635,209,514, forward strand.
AAAAGCATTTCTCAAAAAGAGGAATCTATTAACATCTGATATAAACAGGGCTGCTTTAAGGCATAAGCTTGGGGTGCCAAGCCAGATGTGCCACAACTGTAAGATTTCTATAAAGGACATTTCACAATGAGTAGTGGCCACAAGGGGCACCAGGGTGAAAGATTAATACAAAGTGCATTTCACAGTTGGTAGTGAAAAAATGATGGGGATGAATGTGTGTGAGGAATAAAGAAGGGGGGGGGGGGGGGCATCTAGTGATACGTTATTTGTGTGGAAAATTTCTCGAACTGATCCTGAATAAAAATTTAAGTTTCAGGAAGTATTTCCTGAAAGTATTTGTCTGGAGCGAAACATAGATGATAAACAGTTCAGATGAAAATATTGCACTATGGAAGAATGCATAAGATTAGATGGTTAGATGGAAAAAGAAATGAGGTAGTACTGTATATAATTAGGGAAAAAGGCACAATTTGACTAAAAGTAGATGAGACACATCCTGCGGTATCAAGGAATTGTTTACTAGTAATAAAATGAAATATGTGGAATTAAAACTGAGAGGGAGACCAAGGTTTGAATACAGTAAGCAGGTCCAAATGGATGCAGGTTGTACCAGTGGTGCAAAGATGAGGATACTTGGACAAGACAAACATGGAGAGCTACATCAAAACAATCTTTGGACTGAAGACAATGATGATGATGATGATGATGATGATGATGATGACAATGACAACAACAACAACAGCCCTGATACAGGTCTTCATTCTTCTAAGCATGCTGAAGAATTGGTCTCTGGTCACAGGAGTGACAAATTGTGTTCAACGATGAGAGTGTTTTTTCTCATGGCATGGATGTAGATGCTGATTTCATGAAACACATCAAATAATTATTCATTTATTCACCTTCTGGTAGATTTTCTTGTAGGAGACATAGAAGATGAATAGCCAGTTTGTCTGGAGTCACCATTTTCAAAAATAATAGAATCAGTTATGAAAGAGAAATTAATGACTTACTTGAATAAATGCAACTTTTTAAGTGAATCGCAGTTTGAATTCTGAAGCAGCAGAAGTACGGAATCAGCTATAGTAGAATTCACAAAACTGGTACTTGATGCTCTTGACAAAGAAGAGTGTGTCACAAATGTGTGGTTAGATCTTTTTAAGGCTTTTGATACTGTTGACCACAAGATTCTACTAAATAAGAGTAGTAACTAATGACAGGTTCTGATCACACCTACCAGATAGGGAATGAAGAATAGGGATAACACATATCTTAAACAAATCCAAACTTTTAGTAAAACACTTATCAAAACTAAAATACATTAATGTAAGAGTTCCTCAGGGTAGCATATTAGGGCCAATACTGATCCTTAAATATACCGGTTTTTTCCTATTAGAGTTAGTCATGGGGAAATTATTCTCTTTGCTGATGACAGCAACATATAGTCACTGAGAAAATAAGAGAACTTCTTGCAGAAAAAGAAAAGTTACAGTTGGTCAATAAGCAATAAAGTCACACTGAACATAAGGAATTTCAGTTTAAAGATGGAAAATGACATTGTTAAATTAAATATAGTTGGCACCTCTATATACAGAATTTCTAGGAATGAATATTGATTCTCAGCTGAAGTGATGTGAACACATGAAGACACTTGAAACAGAATGTCATCAGTGTGTTATTCCCTTGGATTTTTGTCATCAGTGTGTAACAGGCAGTGTCTTTTAGTTACATACTATTCATATCTACACTCATTTCTTAGCTATGCCATTTCTTTCTCTGGAACAAATGCACAAAATATGAACTCAATTTTCAAACTGCAGAAAAGTGCCACAAGAATAATAATAAAAAATAATAGTCAATCTCATTGTAAAGATCTGCTCGAAACACTGGAGATTTTAACTGCATGGTGTGATTACATTTATCAATCAGTTGTGCACATAAAAAATAACAGTGATAATTACTGCACAAATAGCTCTGTCCACGAACATGAAACAAGGTCTAGACTGAAGTTACATTTACCTACAAGGAATAAACAGAGAACTCAAAACAGTATTTTCTAGCAAGGAATTAAACTGTACAATATGAGTACATTTCCAAAGAAAATTAAAGAAATTACTAAAATAAAAATTATTTAAAAAGGCTGTTAAAAGTAGATGTTAAGTAATACATTCTATACATTGAAAGGCTACTTAGATAATACAGAGTAGGAGTTTGGCAAAAGACTGTAACACAAATAAATAATAATAATGATGATAGTAAAATATCTGTCATTCCACTCAAGACTTCCACATTATATTTTTCGTTCTTCTTTCTTTTCCGGAAAAACTTACTCCCAAAGGTATATAATGTATAACACTACCACCTTATCCTCCTTCTGAGCTCAACATTTCACTCTTTTAATGTTGAAAATTCCTGGTAAGTTTGCAGAAAGCATACAAATTCATAGATGTATAAGCTAGGAAGAGTCATTATGTCAGATGGTTTAGCAAATCGTTTACGTACACCAAGAACAACAGAGGGCGTAGCACAGAACCCTGGGGCATTCCATAGCTAGTTTTTTTTTTTTTTTTTTTTTTTTTTTTAAATCTGGAAGATACTCTTTGCCTTCATGACATATTTGTACTTTCTGTTGTCTATCAGAGAGATAAGACTTGAACCATTTGAAGGCAAGTCCACGGACTCTCCTGTGGCCACAGTCAGAAGACATTTCAAACAGTCCTTTTCACACATCACACTGCAACTATGTCAACTGGCAAATTCCTCACAAAAAACACAGAACTCTCTGGATGGACTCAGATATTTTAGAAGCCTCTTCAGTAAACAAATTAGCACTGAACAATACAGAAACCTGCAATGAACAACCACAACAAAGAAACTGACAAGAAATTACAACAAAGTGTAAGAAATATCTGCAAGAATGAAAGTGAAAAGAAATAACTGCAACAAAGAAAGTGATAAGAAATAATTTCAACAAAGACAATAGAAATGAACATTGTAACAAAGAAAATAGTAAGAAACAACTTCAGTGAAGACATACAGTACCCTTGAAAGTTACAAGCAATGATTTTTTAACATAAAATGTGTCCAATTTAAAAGTGGAAGCTTTCCTTTACAGAGTATATAATACTACATGGTACTAATCAACAGAAAAAAAAATCTAAATTTTCTCGATTGGCATTTTTGAAAAAAAAATTTTTTCTGAAAATTATAGAAAAAATTCAAAGAACTTTGACAGATATGTCCAAATGGAGGATACCATTGTAATCATAAAGCAATTATCTTTCAAATAAAAAAAAACCTCTAACAAAATATCTAGAACTGTTACAGACATACAGCATTTTTTTAAAAATTCTGAAATTCACATCTTTAAAATGGTGTTTACAGTGTCATCTTTGGAAGCCTGTATCTCAGAACTGGGATTTTTCTGGAGAAGACAAAAAAAATACGTGTTTCGTACTTACTCCTGAATTTTAACATATGCTAAATTCAATAACAACCGAGGTTATGAAGGTAACCCCCCTGCCTGAAGTGATATGGACTATGCCTATATGGTACGAGACTAATAAATTACAATTCACAGTTGTGTAAAGCTGAATGGCTTAAGAGATAGTGTGTTCTACGCACCATTCACCTAAGATCTGGTCACAATTGAATGTGCTGATACTGCACCATATTGTATTTGACTATCACACTAATTGCCATTACAATGTCTGATGAACCCTCTGAATTGTGCTTTGTTTGTCTCATAACATACATAATGTAAATCATTTGATTCAGGTGCAGCAGACACATAAAAACTGCAGTAAAATTTCACCATAAACAAAGAACAGCTGATGTTAACAAACAGCATCACAATGATAATACAATATTGTTATTTATACATATAATAAAATCTAACACTTAATTATACCTTGCTCAAATTATCATTTCATCCTCCATGAATCCTATTGAATAGTAGCATTTCTCCTATAGAATCTTCTGTAGCCTCATTTTTAAAATTTCTGGCCTCATATTAAATATGGTTTCCTCCATTAACTTGTTATATGTTGTCATCCTCTTATACTGTGGAGCCCCTTGCATATAATTTCAACTGGTGTGTGGGTAGCATAAAATTATTTTTATTTCTTGTCTTATATGTGTCTTTAAAATGATTTTCATCCAATAATTTTTGTCTGCTGTGTAGGAAAATTATAATTTCATAAATGTATATGGAAAGTACAGTTAGGATTTGTAGTTTCTGAAATAATGGGCTACGAGACTCTGTTTACTGTGCAGTACACATGTATCAAACACTTTTCTTTTCAGTTTCAGTATTCGAGATACACTACTTGAACTTCCCCAGAAGATTGCCCAGAAGATATCTAATGACAGATTCAAAATAACTATGATAAGCAATTTTTCATGTACTCATCAGTGGAATTTGCTAGTAATTGCATTACAAATGCAAAAGTGCTTAGTTTATTTGACATGAAGTCAATATGTGTATTCTTGCTTAAGTTCTTGTCCACATTTGGTTCCAGTAATTTGACGGTGTCAGCTTCTTTCATGAGTTGATTGTTATGTTGTATTTTAAATTCCACACATTTGGAATGTCTGGTTTTGAAATGTACCGTATGGGTTTTTGCAATGTTCAGTTTCAACCTGGAACCAATTTTCTAAGGTATCCATTGTGCTTATGATGGGCTTGGAATTTTTTCTGCATCATCATCTTCAATTAAAACAGAAGTATCAACTGCAAACAGAATTGATGGGGAATTAGTATTTATGGAGAAGTCATTTATGTAGAATAGGAATAGGATTGACACCAAAATGGAACCTTAAAACACACCTTGTGATACTGTACTCCATTTAGAAAAATAATTTACTGCATCTATCACATGAAGTAGGAACTATCCCATTTTCTGTTCAATACACCAAGTATCGCAATTCAGTCGACCAGAAAAGAACATAAACAATTAAACTTTCACACTAGTACGATCAAATTATTGCTAAAACAGCATGTTTGAAGCTAAAAAAAACTATCAGAGCTTCAAATTGAAGAGTAAAGTTTATCATATATGGATTTAGACACTACTTTGTTCTAAGTGCGCAGTTTATAAAAACTGCTGGAAGACATCTGCAGGTAACTGGATGACTGATGGCGCATCCTGTTGGCAACATGTCAACCAAAAAATAAAGTTAAGGAAAACGTTTTGTCTTCTCTATGTTTTGGAAGTGGACTGTACATCCTAAGCGTAAGTCCTTCACTGTAATAACTTAAAATGTACATACATACATACATACAAGATCACTACATTCTTGCATGCATATCAGAAGAATGTAGGATGCAGTGAATTAATTATAATCAGTTTAGGCTACTACAAACTTCAGGTATTACCTACAATAATTCATAGACATCAGAAATAGCAGACAACAAAGATATATTCTTTCTAGTACACCCAAGTTATTGATAAGGTCAGGTCCATTTGTAACTATGAAGTCTATAATATTTCCATTGTGTGTCAGTTGTTGGAACTAGTTGCTCAAAGACAGTTTCCTGCGAAAGTGTACAGAACTACTTTGGAAGACTCTGTCAGTACCGTCTGCAATGAATCCCAGTCTATACTCTGTAGATTAAAGTCACCTACAACTGATTATTGCATGATAAATGCATTTTCATGCTACTGAGTGAAGACTTTCTTTGAATGTTTCTAAACTGTTACGGCAGAATCATGGGACAGTAAAAACATCCTATGATTGAGTTCACCTATGTGGGTTACTCATGTCCTGCAACTTTCCAGAAATTTTGACCTTGAGAGACACAATATTTTGTCCACTGAAATGAATACTCCCACTGCTATCACGTTTAACCTGTATTTTCAATACAGTTCCACACCTCATTAAATATTTTGGAGCTTTGCACTTCAGTTTCCTCCAGCTCTTGGTTTCAAGCATAACTTGAATGCAACAGCTTCTTGGAGTGCAATAAATTCATGGATTTTCGTTACAAATGTTTTGGCAATTTACAGTTAAATTTCGGCATTCAAAGTGTCTTTACTTTGAACGTAGCCACCTGTAGTACTGAGGATGTCCTCAGAACCCAACCAACACATCATTCGTGCTGACATGAGTCGCAACTTGCAGATGACTGTACCCTGTGGCCTTGCTGACAGCCACAGGCAGGGCCTACTTTACATATCCCCCCCACCCTTCTCCTGTCCACACCCCAACCTCCAGCAGCAGACATATATGGGGTTATGGGGTATGACATTAACAATGGGGTATGACATTACTGTTGGTAATGTAGAAGCTGGTGAATTCCTTGTCACTTAATGAATTTTTCTTCAACAGAAGCTCTCTGTATGATCAATCTTTTTTATATTCATTTCATTCCCTAGATAGAGTAGCTCCTCAAGTGGACTCAGGAACTTTTCACCATTATGTTAAGTGAGCAAATAGTGTGTCAGAAGGAGTTCAAATTGGGGATATTTGGGATGTGGTTCCAGTTGTTGCATTTGCCTCACAAACAATGGAAGCCTGCAAAACCTTGGCGCGATCCTAGGGATGGGAACTTTTTTAACCCTTTCACCGCGCATTTACTCTCAGCGGCTCAAGCCCTGTGTGCGTTATTTTCACGCGGTGCGTATATATACGTCTGTAGCAGTCTATTGTTATTATTGAGATAAAAATGAGATGCAAAATCCAGCACTGTCTGTGTAAATCGTTTCCTTTTTTTAAATCTTTGTTCACAAAGTCTTATTTTGTTCAAAAAAGGTACTTTATTAGGAGAAAAAAATACAAAACATATTACATTAGTAATACTTCAAAGTGTGATATATCTCGAAACAAGAATTCAAACATAAAGGCGCATTACATTTTACACAAATGTATCTTGTGTCACTTCGTTTATCATGTTTTGCACATACAATACACCTTCTCTGGGCGACCTTCTTCTTTGAAGTTATTGGGATTAACGAGATAAAGTGGCGCTCGGTTAGGCGTAAGGAATTGTCACCATCGGCTGATCTCCTTCCACGACGTCCCTCTGTTTTGGTGAATCTCTAGGATCTCCTTGATACGTTTCTGTTGAAAATCAGATACTGAAATATTTCGTCCTGTTTGAGTTTTATATTATGCATGCACACTGAGCAGACACAGAGCCACCAAATGAAAAAAATATTTTTTTTATACCATTTTACAGTTTTTCGTACACATTCTACTGAACTTAGCATCACGTCGCTCCTGTCGACGGCCCCCATATTTTCAGTGTAGCTTACGATGCAAGCTGGTTTTGTTTTTGGTTCATTCGTGGTTCTGTCAGTTTTGTCAGTCGCAGTAATTTCGCTTGTATGAAGAGTTGAAAGCATCCTCACATCCCGCTTGTCCTGCCACTTTAGAGCAAGAAGTTTATCTGTTGACATAAACTCAATCTCGCCTTTTCTAAGTTTTTTTGATAAAGCAGGCATGCCTTTGCAGTTTGTTCTCACAGTTCCACAGGCATTAGTCACTCTGTCATGCAAATAAGAAAATAACGTTGGGCTAGTGTACCAGTTGTCAACATATAATATGTGACCTTTACCAAGGTAACGTTCAAGTAAAGTGAGAACAATGCTTCCAGGTATTCCAACATTTACACCAAAGTCAGTTTCTTTTTTTATGTCTTTTGCTGCACCCACATAAATAATAAAGTCAAGAATATAACCAGTTTCACAATCACATAACACAAAAAAATTTTTACACCAAACCTGTGGCCTTTGGAAGGAATGTACTGCTTGAAGAAGACACGACCTTTGAAGAGAACTAAACTTTTGTCAATGCACAAATTTTTAAAAGGATAGAAAGCACCTGGAACTACTTTTCTTTAGTGATCCACAATTCGAAGTAATTTCCAGATTTTGTCATCTCCAGGGTCCTTACTGTTATCAGCAAAATGTAACATTCTAAGTAACAGAAGATATCTATCTCTCGGCATGATTTGCACAAACATTAGAGTAGACAGTAACTGATCATTGGTCCAATAACTGTTTATTTCATTTTTTTCTCACTTGAGCCATCACAAAATTTACAAGGAAACAGTAAACTTCGTCACTGTTTGTGTTTTCCCAACCTCACAGTCTCGATTTTTCACTGGCATCATTGCAAAGGTGTTCATAATATAAATTACATTGCTCAACTATGTAGCTCACAATTTCTTGGCTAAAAAAAACTTGGAAGCAGTCGTATACAGTACATAAATCATCTAAATTGACGATTCTGCAACCGGAACCACTGTTATCGAAATTATACACTTTGGGGTCCAAATCAGAGTCTCAATCTAAAATCAACTGTTTTGTGTCTCTCAGGAGATATTTCAGGCATACGCTCAGGCTCTTCTTTGGAATCGGAGAAAGAATCGACAATAACAGCAAAATCTGGATCTGCATTTACTGGTTCAATGTTTGTTGGTTCACAAATATTTTTTACACTTGTGGTGACAGATTTATCTGTCAGCTCGTCGTCGTCATTATCTGTCCACCCATAATCAGCTGGATTGGGCATGATGATGTCTTCGTCGTCACTTTGGTTTAGAATACTCAGAGCTCATTGTCTGTAAACAGACGGTAACGTCGCGTCATTTTATTCAGTAACGCAGAAACGGCCGCACACAAACTAGGTAATATAGCAATACAAATGAACTCAGCAGAAAGAGAATTCAGCATTCAGTTGTCATTCAGGTATTTCCTAGTATTCCAACAATTAAATTGCATACTTGCGCAACAATTACCTCCGACTCGCTGGCCCGATTGTCGACGTTATACGTCACTATACGACTGTAGCAGGGAACCGCTGTAAGTATATTTTATAGCAAATAGTATATATACGTCTGGAGCACTGAAACGATTAGCGTGTATTTATGTCTGGAGCAGTGAAATGGTTAAATTTTTCTCTGGAAAAGCATGTCCACAAACAAAAAAGTGAAAGGATTGTGTATTTGGTTATGAATATACAGAATAAAGAGGATGCCTTGCTTGGCTTGTGCAGTGTACCTGTGTCACTACCAACCATAGGAGTTGAACTGTTAGGATGTCTTCATTTTCATTAACAAAACTCTTGGGCACTGCCTGTGAGAAGCAATTGTAAAAAAATACACAGTGATTTTTTTCATGTTTTAAAAATAGCTTTGTTTATAACATGGGTATAAAACACCATACACTCCTGATAATATTTAATAAAACGTTTCATACCATTTTGCAATTATATCATAGCTTTAGCAAGTATATAATGTGTTTCAGTAAAATATGTTGTAGCATTAAGAAAGTATTCTATCACACGCATAAACTTCAGTTCAGACTATGTTAAAGAGAATGAAACTGCTGCAATTAAATAATTAATACAGTATAGAAATCTAGGTAGCAGTGCATAAAAGTTGACACTTTGGAACTTGTGATCTCTTTTTTTGTGTTAAAAAGACATTTATACAAGAATTTGATGTTGGAAAGAAACACTGAGAACAAGGAGTAAATAAGCAGCTCTCACAAGGCACAGAAGAGCAATCATAATTAGGCGGACAATATAGATTATGGTGCTAAATTGTGACTTATGTTACATTCAGCAGGTGGGTATTGTGTTGCCAGCATGCACTGTCTTTCAGACTAATACAAAATCAAGCTGTTCTTCAGGGAAATATGAACTATGGCGCTATTGTAATGTAAATAACAAGAGGAGGGGAAGATAAAAGAAAAGATAAAGATATATAGCACCAGAAATGAGAAAATGTAGGAGATACAATATGAGAAAATAAAAGTGATGGAGGGACTAATCATGGTAGTAAGGGGTAGGGGGGGATTTAGACATTTCTGAGACACTGCAAATGCTAATGCTGGGAGGACAAACAACTTTCTCATGTGTTGCATAGTGTGCTCCATGGTAACGTTGGTTGTGGTCTGTGAAACAGAATTTTGTGTCAGCTGCACAGTTGTCAACATCCATTCAGCATTACTGGCAGCCTAGATCATAATGCCAAGACAGAACAAACAACATTGGTCATAAGAATATGAATTCATACCGTGAGTTGTGGTTGATGTATTCCAAGCCAGGCTAGTATTATGTGAGAAGGATAAACTGCTTTCTTTTCTTTTAAACTGTGTCATAGTACTAGGGGTGACTAACTAGATACAGGAAGTATCTGGGTGAATTGGTCTGATAAGGAAACAGTTATAAGCGCAGGCAATGTTGATTTGTGTAATTACCAAACATAAATTAACAATGGATCCCAAGCCAGTGACAGAGGCAATGTTTCTTATGGAAAGGACAGCAACTGGCAAAGTGCAGGTACTGTTGTTTACTTGTAGATTTAAACTTATATTGAAGTATGGAGTTGAGTTCTAGTGAGATAATGGGTCAGCATGAAAGATGGGAGAAATGACCAGATGTATAGTGACTCAGAAACTGAGTTCCATTGTTATATGAAGTACCATATTTCATCTTCACCATGTGTTTAAGTAGTGAGAATATTATCTTTGCATCAAAACCATACCAGGGGCTGATGCTACATGGACTGCAGGAAATACACCTGTAAGAGATGAATGGAAAGGTTGATACAGAGTGTCACCTTAGTTCTAAAGGCAATAATAATATATCACTGTTAAGGATATGAAGTGCCTGTTACTTTTACAATTGCTTCAGTTTTATTTTATCTTTAAAATAAACAATGGATAGTTCAGGATGGAGTAACAACAATATTACAAAGAGGATAAATTGCTACTAACAATACCAAGGAGGCAGGCACAATGAACAAATTGCTACCCTTTTTAGCTTTTGGTCAAAAGGCCTTCTTCTAAAGTAGGAAACACACACACACACACATTCACACAAGCACAAGTCGCACACCATGACTGTTGTCTATGGACACTGTGGCCAGACTGAGTAGTAACTGCACCTGATGGTAGTAGCAAACTGGTTGTGGGGATATGGAGCTGGTGTGAGGTGGGGAGGAGAGGATAGCACGGTGGGATGGAGAAGACGTGGTGTTGCTTGTTGGAGCATGCAAAACACACACACGCACACGCTCGCACACGCGCACACACACACACACACACACACACACACACACACACACACACACACACACACACACAATTATTCTTTCTTTTTTAAAATAGTTGCTAGTTATTTTGACAAAAATAGCAGGTTTGTAAACTTGAACACAGCTTAAGGTTGCACTTTTTCCGTATTTTAATTTCTTTACAAGGACTGATACCCTTAAAATTAATCTCAGTTCTCCTCACTCAGACACATGCAGCAATAAAGGACAGTTCCACATTTATTTACATGGCAAATACCTGGTCCAGTCATATTAATATACCCAGTGCCTATATCCCATGTCAACTTGCAATAACCACTCACAGAGAGCAGGTGGCACCACTAGCAGTGGAGGGAATACCCAGCATATCAGGGGGATGCAGAAAACATTGCAGTTGTTGTCATAATATAGAAGCAGAGTGATTTCTCTGACGTCCAAAAGGGTACGATCATTGGTTTTCAGGCCAAGGGTGGAAGCATTTCCAAAGTGGCTAAGTTTGTAAACTGTTAAAGTGCCACCTTGGTTAAATTACACAGTGCATGGAAAAATGTTGCTACCCAAAACCTGCGCTGAGACAACTGTGGTGCACCATGAGCTGTAGATGAGAGAGGTGAGCAACAGCTGCAGAAATGTGTACGGGTGAATGGAGTGCAGCTGTTGAACAACTGACTGAGCAGATGAATCAAGAGGCTAACAACAGCAGATAATGCAATGTGTCACACAGCTTGCGCTGTACCTGACTGGTTTGAAGTGCACCAAGATCAGTTTACCATACTTTCCTGGCCACCAAACTCCCCGATGTTAAAGACAATTGAGACTGTGTGTGCCATGGTTCCTCACCAACGAAACATAATGCAGCTACTCACAGCAGTGGAGAGTCAGCATGGCTCCACAACCCTGCTGGTACCTTTCAGAACATCAATGACACACTTCTTGCATATCTTGCAGCGACCAATGCTGCAAAAGGTGGTTATTCAGACTTTTGACATGTGGTCACATTAAAGTGACTGGACAGCAAAATTTTTAACAATACTGATTAACAATTTCCAGGAACAATAAAAACCAGCCATGATGTTTGTCAATAATAAATATCTGTTGTGCATCTTGTAGCAGTAGTCTAAGTCCGGTAGTCTAAGTACCCTGGCACTGGAACAGCATAACATTACACAAGAGATTTCATTCAACAGCGCCAATGAAAGACGTTTAAAAGCAACTTTTGCATAATACAAAATCCAACTTAAACATCTTATTTTAACAAATCTTTAAAACATGTGGCTGTGAAGGTACATCTTACAATGGAAGTTCTTATACACTTATTAAGTTTCATTTTAAATCCACACTACATTTGATGAAATGTGAGAGGTTAATGTCCCATTGACAATGAGGTCATTAGAGATTTTATATGCATCTTTGTGTATTATAATGGAGAAGGAATCACAGCACACTAACAATAGGCAACGAAGTATTTCTTTTGTGCATAAATTTAAAAAAAAAATGTATTTTAAACCTAAATGTTCTTTACAAGTCTGTGAGTATGATTTATGAAAGTGTTTGTATACCTTCGGAACAAAGGAGTCACAACTTTTCCTCAACTGAGACACAAATTCCAAAGGGAGCAACTGAAACATTTATAACACTAATACATAGATCCAATTGCTGTGGCTATTTTAGAAGGTGATTTTGCTCGCAAGATAGGATTGTAGCCTCAGTCTAATACCAAATAAAACAGACTACAAATGAAAACTGGAGTAATCTTTTGTATAAATATTATTCATACACCCGCATATTTACATACCTATTTTACACGCACAGTTTGGTTCAGAATACAGTTCAGATTATGTGTGGCATATTACTTTATGAAGCATGAGAGAGTGGCTCACTGGACATTTCCACCAGGCACAGCAGAATACTTACAAAAATAAGCAATTGTCAGACAGATCACCTGGCATACCATTAACGTTGGGCAGATAATTTAGGACATACAGATAACTGCACTGTGAGCGGTTGTAAATTACTTTAAAATTTTCACACTGAGTTCTGATTACATTACATAATATAATGATATCTGTTTCAGAGTACAAATACTTATGTGAGAACCATTATGACAAGACCTCATGTTTCAAAAGTGATTCATCAAAAGAAATGGGCATTTTGTTTCGTGACTCAGTTTGAGAAATACATATATTATACATTGGTAGTGGTAACCAGAATGAATGGTACGTTGCAGTACGTTTCAAGAAGAAGAAAGCACTTCACAGATGCCTCTCTCTCTCTCTCTCTCTCTCTCTCTCTCTCACACACACACACACACACACACACACACACACACACACACACACACACACACACACACAAACAGTTTTAATGGTTTTTAATTCTCTTTCTGAAAGCATTTAATTGCACACTGTTCTTAAAACAATGAGTGCTTGTACAAAATGAAATGGAAACATCACCAAACGTTTTACGCATATCTTTTCTAACAGAATAACTAAACATTTGTCAGATATGAATTTTTCTCCCATTTTTGTCAACTTGAATTGTGATATAGGAATTCAGGATGTTGCTGGAGTTGTTGGAATACACAGAATATTCTGTTATAATTGAGATCAGCTGTGTTGCTCTCCCAAAAAATGTAACATGATCAGTCCCCTGCATAATGCCACATACTAAAGACATATTACCCACTAACAAAACATTAAAATGTTTAGTTTTCTTTCTGCCCATCAGATTTCACTCACTGATATAGGACAAAACAATTTTGCTGCCTTTATCAAATTTACTGAGGTTGTAGAATCCAAGATGAAGAAACTGATCATCAATTGGCTTTCAGTTATAAGAAAAAAAGTAGTTTGTGGAAAAAAAAAAAAAAAAAAAAAAAAAAAAAAAAAAAAAAAAAAAAAAAAATGTGATGTGCTAATGAATAAGATGCACAGATTTAAAATGGTTATCTTTTTTTAGCAACAGTCTTTAAAAATAATGAAAAAAAAATGCTTACTTTAAAAGTTCAGTAAATGACACATTACTGATATAAAAACGATAAATTGTGTATACCTTTCACTTACCAGTACGATTTTCTTACAAAAAATAAAAATGCCCCTTTTTCCCCCTCATTGTTAAAGCTGTCAAACTAATTAATTGTTTTAACCTGATAACGTAACAGAGAAACCTCCCATCTTGAAATGACAAAAGCCGATGTGAAGTTTCTATCTAGTTTTTAACTCACGGGAGAGCTCCTAAGTAGTGTATTGTCTTGGATTTATTTTGTTAATTTACCTTTTAATATAGGGCACCAAGAGTTATTAGTGAGCTGCTTGTTTTAATTGCCACTATATGAATTCAGCATGTTCCTGTACAAGAATTCTTTACTAGTTCAGTCACTCTCCCTCTCTTTCAATTCATATCACCTTTAGTTTCTTAACTGCTTATCAGTAATTAGATGAGCGTATTGTTCTATCTCACAAGCAGTCACTTGCAACTAAATCTGCACCAAATACTATAACACAGATGCTCTGGTGATACATAATATCAATTTGTTTGTAAAATTAGTTTGTGAAAGAAACATGAGAGAAATTTTTACAGTTATTTAACAATATTTTACCACACATTCTCTTCCTATATCATATGTGACGTGCACAATATATTTTAAGTGTGATGTACATGCCATACAGTAATACCCTGTAGCATCTGTCTATGTTTCTGACACACTAAACTCATTACTAGTATGCTGCAGGGAGAGAAATGTTGTGGAAAGGGTAAACTTCACTTTCCTTATGACAAATTATTATGAATCATATTTAGAGGCAAGTTTAAATGGAATCTGAAACTGCTTTGTAAGGTAATAGATGTTACAATGGTATATGTTGCAAAATTTGAAACATCAGTTTTAACCTAACTGTGAAAATAAAAATTGAAAGCTTGCTTAATTTCACTGTGGCTGCTCATGCAGTCTTTGACTGCAGAAATAGGATTTGTCTGAAATCTTCCAACGTCAATCAGTAAAAAACTACACAGTTGTGTCTTAAAGCACAACTGTGCACCATAGTCTTCATCATACAGTGATGCCATGAGAAGAAATATGTGTACAAATTTATATCTCATTCTAATCTGCAAAATGCAGCTGACTGAACACAGCGTTCCCAAATAAAAACACTGGAAAAAAACACAATACGCATAATATAAAAAAGATAAATGATATTTATTGAAGTTAGGTGATATGATTACTTAACAAATGGACATCTACAAATATGAAACAATATAAATCATTTAATGGCTAAAAATAGAAACGTCAATGACTCTTAAAGAACTCTGAAACAATACTTTTTAATCAGCAGCATAGAAAACAACAGTGCTATAAAGTTTTCATATAAAAGTAAACTAAGTTTGTCAACTTTATGTAACACACCAGCTGAAGGTCAGGTCTTAAAGCTCTTTGCTTGTTTTAAGTGCCATCACAAAAGTAATATCTCACATCTTGACTACTATACACATATATGTACACATATATGAAGAATTAATGATATCAATATAATGGAAGGAAACATTCCACGTGGGAAAAATTATATATAAAAACAAAGATGAGGTGACTTACCGAACAAAAGCGCTGGCAGGTCGATAGACACACAAACAAACACAAACATACACACAAAATTCAAGCTTTCGCAACAAACTGTTGCCTCATCAGGAAAGAGGGAAGGAGAGGGGAAGACGAAAGGAAGTGGGTTTTAAAGGAGAGGGTAAGGAGTCATTCCAATCCCGGGAGCGGAAAGACTTACCTTAGGGGGAAAAAACGACAGGTATACACTCGCACACACGCACATATCCATCCACACATACAGACACAAGCACTGTAATAGAACAGTTGGAGACTTTATGTAGTAAATGGTCATTTACTCAAGAACAGATGGCCAGTTTACCAAATGAGGTTAATGATATGGTGGATGTTGCCACTGGACAAACCAAACTACTCATCAAAGAAATGCTTGCACAGTACAGAGGGCTTATTGATGAATGTGAAAAAAATAGTGGGCCTGTAAGAGTGACAGAATCAGATTTGCAAGGTTGCTTGTGTCTGCTTGTGTCTGTATGTGTGGATGGATATGTGCGTGTGTGCGAGTGTATACCTGTCGTTTTTTCCCCCTAAGGTAAGTCTTTCCGCTCCCGGGATTGGAATGACTCCTTACCCTCTCCTTTAAAACCCACTTCCTTTCGTCTTCCCCTCTCCTTCCCTCTTTCCTGATGAGGCAACAGTTTGTTGCGAAAGCTTGAATTTTGTGTGTATGTTTGTGTTTGTTTGTGTGTCTATCGACCTGCCAGCGCTTTTGTTCGGTAAGTCACCTCATCTTTGTTTTTACATATATGAAGAATACACTATATCAAAAAGCAATATGAGCAACACAATATATTTATAAGAGCAACAATATTGATGGTATAAAAAACAAAACTGTACAAAAAATCATATGTTTGTGCCACTTCTCCTGCACAGCAGTACATAATTTTGCACACAAAGAACAAAATATTTAAATGCAGCACCACAGAAAAATATGCACCAATTTCAACAAATGTATCACAGTATAAAAATTTGAAAACTGACTAGAATGCTGGTTGCAACTCGTAATGAATCATCAAATCCTCAATGCATTTAACAAGTTCTGAAAATTTTGGACGATGGTATGGTTCAGCCTGCCAACACGGACACATGAGCTTAATATAAAGTTCTTGTGGACAGCTGCATGGGCACGGCAGGCGTGCACCATTCTCAAGTGCTGTCAGCAGAGCCTGTTGATCTTGATGGTTGATACAAGCTGGCAGAATAGGATCTTCTCCACGGGAAAACATTTCATATAATGTCACTCCATATGACCAAACATCTGATTGAGGAGAAAACTTCCCATCTCTCAGACTTTCAGGTGCATACCTATAAAAATGGTGCAGAACATTAAAAAATAAATTAGTTTTCAACTACAAAAAAACTCAATTTATTAGTACAGCCTGTGGCACAAAGGAAATACAGAAGAATGTGAAGAAAAGGGAGGGGCAATGTAAGAAATGGGGCATTATGTTGTATTACATATGGATGAGAACGATAGTAGGCCGTACCATTATTGAAGGCTCAATCCCAACATTCCTTGCCTGAATGGGCTTAAGAAAATGACAAAAAAACCTACATTCAGAATCTGAACACTGCTGCTCACATATATGAGTCAGTGACACAATGACTGCACAGCTTCATTCAGCAAGAGTGAATGATGTAATGGAGCAAAGGCCTGACTCATCAAATGAAACTTTGCTAGGAAGAATAAACACGATGTCAACTGTGACAGTAGTACTGCTACAGAAGCACATTATTATTACCAGCCTAGAAGTTTAGCTTCTTTGATTATTGTTCTAAAGGTCCATGGTTTACTCTAACCCACTGCTCATACTCTGAATAAAAGCCCTGAGCTATGTCGGCTGAAGACTCCAGTCGCTTTAATTGTGTCAAGTGCCATGACAAAAGACGGGTGGTGAAGTGGATAAAAGTTCACAGCACCTCTAGCCTTTGGGATACGAAATTACCCCTACAAGCAAATTAATAAACTGCCATTCCTGAATACCTATGCCTTCACCCAAGTGAGCCATACAAGAACTCTTCTGGAACACTGCATGCATGGCAGCACCAGATGGGTGTGGGATCCTAGACAGCAGAATCAGCCAGTACAGAGTGTCTGGACTCATACACATTGGCACTAATTAAGTGATTGGTCATCATCATGTCCATAGCCAGAAAGTATAATACAAGCACAAATGTCCTGGCACCTGCACAGAAACACATTCTCATTCTGAGTGCTGGTGATGGCCCCCTCAAAATGCATAGTTGAACAGTGGCAGTAACTGCTAATGTATTCGTGTAACGAAGGTGTAGGAAAAGTTTTAAATAAACAGGCATTTGCGATTATATGAAAGGGTAAATGAGAAGACAACAATCTCGAAAGACAGATGAAGGAGAAGAAAATTTTATATGTACCTAACTCTGATGAACAGGTTGTCAGAGACTGACACATAATTTCCATGTGCCACATGTTCTTTATTTTACATTGTCACTAGCAAATGAAGTGACAATGTCCACTGCACTACTCTCTTTACCACTGTTTTTCTTTCTGAGGTTTCCTCCTGACAGCATATGGTCTCAACTGTTTTGCTTTGGTTGATCCTTTGCTCATGTTACTATACCTTTTTTGGTAATTTAGTGAGAAACTATTGACTCAGGCTTCTACACTTGTCGAATTATTATTGGTCACACTGACATGTCCTGTTAATACAGTCATTTGCAGACTTACTAGCTGCAGCTTACAAATTGTGCAAGATATGCATTTATGTGCCCCTTCTACTTCCTATTCCACAGTCTTTGTTCACAACGGAACCCCCACCGTCACCACTGTCTTCGCACTTACCATTCCAATGGTATCAAAAATGTCTCAACTACTATCCTCTCCTATGGATTCTCTCTCCTCTACAGGCAGATCAAAATCTGTCACCACTCGTCCAATAGACTGTGAATGGCATGTCAGTGGAATATCTATGAGCCCTGTAACGAAAGGAAGGAACAAAGCAAGGAAGATTGTGTTTAACATTCCATAGACATTGAGCTCATTAGAGATGGAACACCAGCTCATATGGTGTCAAGGATGGGGAAGGAAATTGTCTATGCCATTGCAGAGGAAACATTCAGGCACTTGCCTGGAGCAATTTTGGGAAATCAACCCCAGAACACATATTGGCTCCCTCATTGTGAGCTGAGTGGAAGGTTTGAACCAGAGACTTTGGAGGGTCTATAATAAACTACACTATGACTTGCTAGGCTTATGCCACAGGATTGAGAACTACAGTGTCCCCATAAATGGGTTAAATGTACACTACCCATCAGAGCCTGCTAACCCATATAGCTGACTGTATGGTGTGCACACATAGTCCTTTAAGTTAGCTGACTCTCCATCCAGTCCATTTGATGGACTTCAGGAGACCCCAAAATACGGTTTATGTTCCAAATACACATGGATTAAAATAATAGTGATCAATTCACAATGAAGTGCCAGAGTTTGGAGTGCACCTAAAAAGCTTTGGAGGTCACAAAATATTAGGTACAGAAAGCTGATTAAAACCCAAAATTGATAGCAGTGAGATTTTGGGGGTAAAAATAAGGTTGGGCTAATGGGAAATTGAGGTGGTATATTTGTCACAATAGACAAGAAACTAAAATCCACTGAGACAGAAATAGAAGCTGCATGAGAGATTGTTTGGGTGAGACTGAACATTTAGGATGAATATAAACTTATAATTGGTTCTGTCTACTGACCACCAGACGCACCCTCAGACATAACACAAAACTTTAGAGAAAGTATCAGTTCACTAGTATATATGTTCTTCAATCATTCTGTCATCACTGGAAGAGACTTTGATCATTGAACCATCAGATGGTACAGCTAAAGATATGGAAGTAGTGACCATGACAAGACATCCTGTGAAACAACACAAAATGCCTTCTCTGAAAACTATCTAGAACAGATAGTTCAAAAGTTCACTCATGATGGAATATATTGGATCCAATGGCAATAAATAGACCTGAGTTTTTGAGGATATCCAAACTGAAACTGGTATCAGTGAGTACGAGTCACTGGCAGTAGTAATGGTTACCAAATTATAAAGGTCAACTAAAACAAAAAAGGCCTACATGTTCAGTAAACCTGATAAAGGGGACAGTAGTGTCATAGCTCAATGAGGAACCTGAAATGTTTGTAGGCAAGAGCAAGTACAGAAACTGTTACTGTAGTTTGGAGGTGTAAGTGACCAAACATTACACACATATTTACCTAGAAGAACAGTTCAATATGTGAAGGACCATACACAGAATACAGACGTCATAAAGAAACTTCTAAAAAAACAATTGCTACTGCAAAACAGATGTAAAACAAAACACAGGGTTACGGATAGGGCAATGCTAAATGAAACTTATTTGAGTATCAAAAATGCAATTTGTGAAGCCATCAACAAATACAATAGCAGAACTATAGTGAATGACTACCCACAAAACTGAAAATAAATTCTGGTCACAAGTAAAGAGTATAAGTTTCAAAGAAGTTAAGAGTCCCAACACTCACGGATGTCACAGTAAATGAAATGGAGGACAGCCAAGCAAACATAGAAATTCTGTTGATTGGCGACTCCATGTTGTCTTGTGCACTACGACCAGATAACAGGTATACTTGAAAAAAGACAGCATTGGTCGTATATTTTTTACTATTGCAAAATTGATTTTCTGTCACTGAGTGACCATCTTCAGTGCTATATTGCATAACTTAAATTGGGATGCACTGTTGTCACTTAGCTTACGGCAATCACATAGACTGTGATTGCCGTAAGCTTAGTGACAACAGTGCATCCCAATTTAAGTTATACAATATAGCACTGAAGATGGTCACTCAGTGACAGAAAATCGATTTTGCAATAGTAAAAAATATACGACCAATGCTGTCTTTTTTCAAGTATATAGAAATTCTGCATTATGTTTTGTAATGTTCCTTTAAAGAGGAAATTCGATAAGAACTGCCCCAGTTAAATTCTTGCACTACTACAAAGATGAGTAATACACATAGTACTGTCCATGGTGTTGAGAAACAATTGAAATCACTGGAACTGAGCAAAGCTCCATGACCCAATAAAATCACAATCAGTACACAGAAATTGCTGCCGAGTTAAACCCTGCTTTAACCATAACATCTTGCAGGTCCCTTGATCTTCAAACATATTCTGAGCTCAGACATAATGATCTATCTTCAAAAGAATGACCTTCTCCACACCAACCAGCATGGAGAAGCCACCTCCATCAGTTCTGCAAAGTCCATCTCACAGTTTTGTCACAAGACTCCTGAAAGCTATGGATCAAGGCAGTCACTCAGGTGCAGTACTTCCTGATTTCTGAAAAGCATTTTATCCAGTTTCACACATATGCTTACTAATTAAAGTACAATAATATACAGCATCATATGGAATTTTGTGACTGGGCTGAGGATTTCTTGGTAGGGTGGAAGCAGCACATCATTTTGGATGGAGAGCCAGTGACAGGTGTAGATGTTGATGTTGACTTTGTGAATGGGCCTTTGATGCTCTTTTTATAGATTAATGGCCTGGCAGATGACATTAACAATAAACTAGATGATATTAACAGTAACCTCAGACATTTTGCAGATGATGCAATGATCTACGAGGGTAATCCCAAAAGTAAGGTCTCCTATTTTTTTATAAGTACAGAACTCTGTTTGTCTGGCAGTTGGTCACACTGTTATGAAGAGTGCTTCACGCACTGTGTGTAAACATGCGCATGCCACGCTGAGGTGCTCAGTCTTGGCTTGGCAGCCATTGAGAATGAAGCTTCCAGTGGATGTTACCGCCGAGTGTGAATTGCGTGCAGTTATTCAGTTTGTGAACACAAAGGGCACAGCGCCGATTGAAATCTATTGCCAATTGACAGAAGTGTATGGTGAGTCGTGCATGGATGTCCAAAATGTTCGTAAGTGGTGTAGAGAGTTTGCAGCTGGTCGGACCAAAATTCACGATGAATAAAGGAGCAGGAGACTGTCAATTTCTGAGGAGACAGTGCTGAAGGTTGAGCAAAGCATGCGTGAAGATCGGTGGATCACCCTGGATGATATCTGCACACTGGTTCCTGAAGTTTCCTGAAGCACCGCTCACAGTATTTTAATGAAAACATTGAACTACCAGAAGGTGTGCACAAGATGGGTGCCACGCATGCTGACTGAGGACCACATGCAGGAACGAGTTGATGCTTCCTGCGCATTTCTTCACCGCCTTGCAGCCGAACAGGACAACTTTCTGGACTCAATTGTCACGGGTGACGAAACCTGGGCATATCACTTTACACCTGAGACCAAGCAACAATCACACCAGTGGCAGCATCCTTCTTCGCCAAAGCCATGGAAATTCAAACAAACACAGTCTGCCAGTAAAGTCATGACAACCATTTTTTGGGATAGGAAAGGGGTATTGTTGGTCGACTTTATGCCTACAGGGACCACAATTAACGCTGACAGTTACCGTGAGACTCTGGAAAAACTCAAAATGGGCAATACATAACCAGAGAAGAAGAATGTTGAGCAAGGGCATACACAATCTCCATGACAATGCTCGTCCACACAACGCTCGGTGAACCGTTGCTCTCCTGCGACAGTTTCAGTGGAACATAATCATCCACCCACCCTATAGTTCTGACTTGGCACCCAATGCTTATCACCTGTTCCCTAGGTTAAAAGAACATTTGGCCGGAAAGCGATTCAGCTCCGACGACGAGGTGAAATAAGAGGTGTATAACTTTCTAAACAGCATGGCGGCAAGCTGGTATGACATGGGCATACAAAACCTGCCACAGCGTCTACAAAAATGCATAAACAGAAATGGTGACTATGTCGAAAAATAGATAAATGTTCAAGCTGTAAACTGATGTAAAACATTGTAGAAATAAACAGGTCTATGTACTTTTAAAAAATAGGAGACCTTACTTTTGGGATTACCCTGGTATAATGAAGTACTGCCTCAAAAAAGTTGCACAAATATCCTGTCAGGATCTTGATAATATTTCAAAATGCTGTAGAGACTGGAAACTCACTCCAAATACTGAGAAATGTAACAATTGCTCTCTTCACAAAACTGTCCTATCTTACGACTAAAATATTAGTGTGCTACAGATGGAATCAGTCAATTGTTGTTGTTGTTGTTGTTGTTGTTTTCAGTCCAGAGACTGGTTTGATGCAACTCTCCATGCTGCTCTATCCTATGCAAGCTTCTTCATCTCCCAGTATGTACGGCAACCTACATCCTTCTGAATCTGCTTATTGTAT
The DNA here is from genome assembly GCF_023864345.2 of Schistocerca serialis cubense. Lineage (NCBI taxonomy): Eukaryota > Metazoa > Arthropoda > Insecta > Orthoptera > Acrididae > Schistocerca > Schistocerca serialis. Next base: position 635,232,440 of record NC_064642.1, read on the forward strand.
TCATCTCTTGGTCTCCCTCTACAGTTCCCCCCCCCCCCCCCCCAATACTAAATTGGTGATCCCTTGATGCCTCAGAACACGTCCTACCAACCAATCCCTTCTTCTAGTCAAGGTGTGCCACAAATTTCTCTTCTCCCTAATTCTATTCAATACTTCCTCATTAGTTATTTGATCTACCCATCTAATCTTCAGCATTCTTCTGTAGCACCACATTTCGAAAGCTTCTATTCTCTTCTTGTCCAAACTATTTATCATCCATGTTTCACTTCCATACATGGCCACACTCAGTCCAATCATACAAATACCTACAAGGAACATGGACTGTGGGAAAATTGTACAAATGTTGAAAATTAAGTGGACTGATAAGACAAAGAATGAGGAGGTTCTGCACAGAATCGGAGAGGAAAGGGGTATGTGGAAAATACTGACAAGTAGAAGGTACTGGATAATAAGACACCTGTGAAGACATGAGGGGATGAGTTCCATGATACTAGAGGGAGCTGTAGAGTGCAAAAACTGCAGAGGAAGACAGTGATTGGAACACATTCAGCAAATAATTCAGGATGTAGGTTGCAAGTGCCACTCTGAAATGAAGAGGTTGGCACAGGAGAGAAATTCGTGGTGAGCCGCATCAAATCAGTCAGAAGGCTGATCGACTCAAAAAAAATTTGTACGGGTGTGAAATGGAATCATCATGTACACTTAATTGTATGTGAAGCAGGTGAAAGACTCTGATTCACTGTGAGCATACTGGAAAAATTCAATTAGCCTACAAAAGAGATTGATTAAAAAACACTTGTGTGTTGCATCCTAGAATGTTGTTCACATATGTGGAACCCACTGCAATAGGACTGATTGGGGATACTGAATATATTCACATAAGGGCAGCATTATGGTGACAGGTAAATCTGACACACTGGAGAGTGTAACAAAGACACTGAAAATCTAAACTGGCAGACACTTGGAGATAGACACAGACTATCTGGTGAAAAAACACTAAAGAAGTTTCAAGAATCAGCATTAAGTGAGGAATTTGGGAATATACTACAACTCCTGACATATCACTCCAACAGGAGCCACAAAGACAAGAATAGACCAATTGCAGCGAGCACAGAGTGATTTAAACAATTATTCTTCTCACTCACCATATCTGAAAGGAATGGGAAGGAGACCTAATAAGTGGAACAATGGGAAGTAAGTTTGTCATGCACAACACAGTCGTTTGTTGAGTTTAGAGGTAGATGTAGATGTGCAATAAGAACACTGTGTGAAGTTGATAACCAAAGACACCAAATTTCTCTCTCTTTGTGACACTTTACTATTGCTTATTTTGACTATGTTTAGGCTAACTGCCTCCATCAGATCAAATAACACTATAAAACATCAGTATAATGTATATTGTCAAATAGTACACATTTGTATGATATGTAGATGCACACCTCATACATATGTGTACTATTTGACAACATGCATCATATTGTGTTTTAAAGTATTTGATTCAATGATGCCAGTTAGCTGAAACATGAAATCAAAATATGAAATAACAAAGTGTGACCAAGACAGAAAAATTTGGTGTTTTTGTGCATGGTCATGGCTGCTGACTCACAAAGATGTCCTGTCTGTTATTTTGATAACCACCCATCTTGCAGAATCCTCCTAAGGGAGTGAGGGAATCTTACACTTATGTGCCCTTACATTTACTGTTTAATGGTACTTGTGGTTAACAATGACAGTGAATTTATGATGAAATGTATAATTCCCAAAAAAAAAAAAAAAAAAAAAAAAAAAAAAAAAAAAAAAAAAAAAATCTATGCAGACTACACATCCCCATCTAGGGTTCAGAATGGAATTTTAAACTATGGTGCAAAAGTCTTCAACAGGTTGCAGGTAGATATCAGGCAGAAAATTGACCTCAGATATTCAAAAATAATGTAAAACAGATACCTCATTTGGCACTACTTACATAATTTATCAGAATATTAGGATTCAGGAACCTAACTTCTGCATAACTCTAATGATTATTTGAATGGATACTGACTTTGCCACATTACAGACATGTGTATTGCTCTGTGTAAAATTTAAAATTACATAAATGATTTGTTTGAAGTAGAGATAAATTCAGCAGCTGAGTAGTATAGGGGTATGAGAAATTCAGAAGAGTAACAAAGAGGGCAAAGAAAATAGAAATATCTTGTATAGTTCCTAGACTACATAGCCCTCCAGGCAAAAAGTAAGGGAGTCTTAGAAGAAAGGGAATGTACAATACACTTGGTGTAAGATATAGGTGCAGGATAAACAAAGATAAGATGAAGATGATGAGTAGCGGAAATGGCAAGAATGACAAAGCAGTACTGGTAGTAGACTGCATCTATCTACCAAAATTATACGAAGTGCCTGAAGAAACAAGGGCATCAGAAATAGAATGGTGCATTCTGAAGAAAACATTCCTTGACAAAACAGGTCTGGTATCAGGTACTGATGTGGAGATGAGAAAGAAGTTCCCAAAAGTGTATGTCTTGAACACAATATTGTTGTTGTCTCCAGTCCAGAGACTGGTTTGATGCAGCTCTCCAAGCTAATCTACCCCGCGCAATCTTCTTCATCTCCAAGTAACTACTGCAACCTACATCCTTCTGATCTGTTTAGTGTATTCATGCCTTGGTCTCCCTCTACGATTTTTACCCTCCGCACTTCCTTCCAATATTAAACTGATGATCCCTTCATGCCTCAGAATGTGTCCTACCAAACGATCCCTTCTTCTAGTCAAGTTGTACTGCAAATTCCTGTTCTCCCCAATTCTATTCAGTACCTCCTGATTAGTTATGTGATCTACCCATCTAATCTTCAGCATTCTTCTGTAGCACCACATTTCAAAAGCTTCTATTCTCTTCTTGTCTAAACTATTTATCGTCCACGTTTCACTTCCATAAATGGCTACACTCCATACAAATACTTTCAGAAACAACTTCCTGACACTTAAATCTATACCCGCTGTTAACAAATTTCTCGTCTTCAGAAACACTTTCTTTGCCATTGCCAGTCTACATTTTATATCCTCTCTACTTCAATTATCATCAGTTACTTTACTCCCCAGCTGAGCGGTCTAAGGCACTGCAGTCATGGACTGTGTGGCTGGTCCCGGCGGAGGTTCGAGCCCTCCCTTGGGCATGGGTGTGTGTGTGTGTTTGTCCTTAGGATAATTTAGGTTAACTAATGTGTAAGCTTAGGGACTGATGACCTTAGCAGTTAAGTCCCATAATATTTCACACACATTTGAACATCTGAACTTCTGAACTTTGCTCCCCAAATAGCACAACTCATCTACTACTTTAAGTGTCCCATTTCCTAATCTAAGTCCCTCAGTATCACCTGATTTAATTCGACTACATTCCATTATCCTCATTTTGCTTTTGTTGATGTTCATTTCATATACTCCTTTCAAGACTCTGTCCATTCCATTCAACTGCTCTCCCAGGTCCTTTGCTGTCTCTGACAGAATTACAATGTTGTCGCCAAACCTGAAAGTTTTTATTTCTTCTCCATGGATTTTAATTCCTATTCCAAATTTTTCTTTTATTTCCTTTACTGCTTGCTCAATATACAGCGTGAATAACATTGGAGATAGGCTACAACCCTGTCTCACTCCCTTCTCACCCACTGCTTCCCTTTTGTGCCCCTCAACACTTATAACTGCCATCTGGTTTCTGTACCTTTGCCATAAGAATGGGAACATTAGCACATTTGCTAAGGTATCCAGGAATAGGTAAGGTGGCACTTAAAGAAACAGCAGAGGAGATCAACTCTGAATGCAGACCAAAAGATGGACTGTATTACACTGCGTGTGATGCACTTAGTGAGATCTGACACACTTCTGAAAATAAAGCACATCTACAAAGAAGTAAAATTCAGTTGTGAAAAGGAATTAAGAAACTGCATGCAATTCAGTTCAATCGCATTGCATCTCACTAAACAAATAATATCAGAAGATCTCTTATGCCTAAAATTCCCATGAAACACAGCAACTGGAATAGACATACCTGCTATAATACTACACCCATAATACAGTAAATACCATTCTTTTTTCTTCTGTAATACATACAGAGTGATTCATGAAGATATGCAGATGTTTTAATATGTTACTCTACAAGTGAAAATAAAGAAAAAAGTTCATATAAACATAGGTCTGTAAATATTGAGTTACAGAGTTACAGCTAATAAAAGATTTTGCCTGAAATTTAGAATCTTCGTTAATATGAAGCCATCATAAAACTGTACGAGGTTGAAGTAAAGCATGATTTCCATTTATTTTGTTGTTATTGATTTGGTGAATCTAATAAAACATGTTCCAGACATGTACCTGCAGCAGTTTTCCAGAACATCCAGAGAAGCAAAGAAGTAATTTTGTAAAATTTTTAATTTGTTAACTATCTGGCCCAATTTGTTTTTTAAATTCCAGACAATTGCACAAAGTTTTCAACAGAAGTTGTAGATAATTTAATTTTGGAAAAATGATTGTAATAATCTTAACTGAAACTGTATGAATGTGTCAGATAATCTGCTTTTATTAATACCATAGAACACGTGAATTTATCTTAAACCGGAAAAAACACAGTGTTAAGGAAGTTGTATAGTGTACATACAATTTCACAATACATTCACAATAAATGTTCAAAAATGTCTTCACTGAGTTCAATGCATTTAGCTCCATGTGTATGAACAGATTTTGTTGCTCATTTCAGTTTCACAGGGTTGTTCTTAATTCCACATCTACATCTACATCTACATTTATACTCCGCAAGCCACCCAACGGTGTGTGGCGGAGGGCACTTTACGTGCCACTGTCATTACCTCCCTTTCCTGTTCCAGTCGCATATGGTTCGCGGGAAGAACGACTGTCTGAAAGCCTCCGTGCGCGCTCGAATCTCTCTAATTTTACATTTGTGATCTCCTCGGGAGGTATAAGTAGGGGGAAGCAATATATTCGATACCTCATCCAGAAACGCACCCTCTCAAAACCTGGCGAGCAAGCTACACCGTGATGCAGAGCGCCTCTCTTGCAGAGTCAGCCACTTGAGTTTGTTAAACATCTCCGTAACGCTATCACGGTTACCAAATAACCCTGTGACGAAACGCGCCGCTCTTCTTTGGATCTTCTCTATCTCCTCCGTCAACCCGATCTGGTACGGATCCCACACTGATGAGCAATACTCAAGTATAGGTCGAACGAGTGTTTCGTAAGCCACCTCCTTATTTGATGGACCTATTGCATTCATAAAGTGAGCAAGTACTGTCTCATGTATATTTGCCATAAATAAACACCATATTGGTGTATTCCTCTGTCGTAAAATATTTCATAAATAATCTACAAACTACAACAGTTACTATGTGGTTTCATTTAAATACACTGTTGTTATTACGTTCTTTCACTGAACAATACATAAAACTAACTCATTTCAAGATTAGGAAATGACTGAAACAACTCACTAACAGTTGTCAACAATGACATAAACATTTCTACGTTCTTAATGGAAAGTAAATAAATTTACTTGTATAATAATCTTTGCTTTTCTGGATGTTCTGGAAAACTACTGCAGATACATGTCTGGGACATGTTTTATTAGATTCACCAGACCAATAACAACAAAATTAATGAAAATTGTGCTTTACTTTAACCTTGTACAGTTTTGTGATGGCTTCATATTAGCAAAGTTGCTAAATTTCAGGCAAAATCTTTTATTAGCCATAACTCCGTAACTAAAAATTTGCGGGCCTATGTTTATATGAACTTTTTTCTTGATTTTTACTTGTAGAATGACATATTAAAATATATGTATATCTTCTTGAATCATCCTGTATACTAAACTGGTAAAACTCTCGTTTAGGCAAAGTTGCGTCTAGTAATCTGATATTGATTCCAAAGCACAGAATACACTGGCATTCATCACATTAACTACAAATACAAAACATTCACATTATTATCCATGCTATATTTTTGATAATCTTGTAATTCAGTGTACAGTTTCCAGGATGTATCTACCAAAAACACAAATAATTGATGCAGAAACATTTTCTTAGCAAAATATTCAAAATTCAGGGTTCACTAAAACTGTGTACTTCAAAATTCAACACCATTAATCAGTCTCTGCTTTAGGATTGACATGATTTATTCGGAATCTCCTCATTCATGCCTTTCTAAAGCTCACTTTGTCTTTCCTGAAAACTATATATTTCAAACGTTATCTTCAATCAAAATTATTGTTGTCATAAGAATTCTACAATGTTTTAATCTAAGAATGTAATGTTTCCAAAATTTCATTGTCTTAGTACTGTAAAACTGATTTTTTTTAAATATATAATTTTACTATTTAAGGATGTTGGGCCAATTGTCAACCAAAATAATTTTACTCCATAATGTGTATATTTATCCTCCACTTTTCTTGTCTTTTATATTATTATTAAAACATAATAACTTCATATTCAAGCAATCTGTAAAGTCTTACTCATTTCTTTAAATATAGGGTGTGCACAAAGCTACAGTCAGTGTGCACCAAGGTACAATAGATTATAGTTACTTGCATATAGTCAACCTCTGTTTGGCCTTTATCTAGCAGCATTCCATGTTAGAATTATATTTAAAGTCAGTTTCATAGACTAATCTTTATACAGTCAGATGCTGCTACAATACACAGAAGAGCCAACGAAACTGGTACACTGCCTGTAGGTCCCCCAAGGGCACACAGCAGTGTCACAACACAATGTGGCATGGACTCGACTAATGTCTGAAGTAGTGCTGGAGGGAACTGACACCATTAATCCTGCAGAGCTGTCCATAAATCCGTAAGAGTATGGGGCGGTGGAGATTTCTTCTGAATAGCACGATGCAAGGATCCCAAAAAAATGGTTCAAATGGCTCTGAGCACTATGGGACTCAACTTCTGAGGTCATTAGTCCCCTAGAACTTAGAACTAGTTAAACCTAACTAACCTAAGGACATCACACACATCCATGCCTGAGACAGGATTCGAACCTGCGACCGTAGTGGTCTCGCGGTTCCAGACTGCAACGCCTAGAAACGCACGGCCACTTCGGCCAGCCAAGGCATCCCAGATCTGCTCAATACTGTTCATGTCTGGTGAGTTTGATGGTCAGCAAAAGCGTTTAAACCCAGAAGAGTGTTCTTGGAGCCACTCTGTAGCAATTCTGGATTGTGGGGTGTCACATTGTCTTGCTTGAATTGTTCAGGTCCCTCGGAATGCACAATGGACACGAACAGATGCAGGTGATCAGTCAGGATGCTTATGTACGTCACCTGTCAGAGTCATATCTAGACATATCATGGGTACCATATCTACATCTTCATCTACATCTACATTTATACTCCGCAAGCCACCCAACGGTGTGTGGCGGAGGGCACTTTACGTGCCACTGTCATTACCTCCCTTACCTGTTCCAGTCGCATATGGTTCGCGGGAAGAACGACTGTCTGAAAGCCTCCGTGCGCGCTCGAATCTCTCTAATTTTACATTCGTGATCTCCTCGGGAGGTATAAGTAGGGGGAAGCAATATATTCGATACCTCATCCAGAAACGCACCCTCTCAAAACCTGGCGAGCAAGCTACACCGCGATGCAGAGCGCCTCTCTTGCAGAGTCTGCCACTTGAGTTTGTTAAACATCTCCGTAACGCTATCACGGTTACCAAATAACCCTGTGACGAAACGCGCCGCTCTTCTTTGGATCTTCTCTATCTCCTCCGTCAACCCGATCTGGTATGGATCCCACACTAATGAGCAATACTCAAGTATAGGTCGTACGAGTGTTTTGTAAGCCACCTCCTTTGTTGATGGACTACATTTTCTAAGGACTCTCCCAATGAATCTCAACCTGGTACCCACCTTACCAACAATTAATTTTATATGATCATTCCACTTCAAATCGTTCCGCACACATACTCCCAGATATTTTACAGAAGTAACTGCTACCAGTGTTTGTTCCGCTATCATATAACCATACAATAAAGGATCCTTCTTTCTATGTATTCGCAATACATTATATTTGTCTATGTTAAGGGTCAGTTACCACTCCCTGCACCAAGTGCCTATCCACTGCAGATCTTCCTGCATTTCGCTACAATTTTCTAATGCTGCAACTTCTCTGTATACTACAGCATCATCCGCGAAAAGCCGCATGGGACTTCCGACACTATCTACTAGGTCATTTATATATATTGTGAAAAGCAATGGTACCATAACACTCCCCTGTGGCACGCCAGAGGTTACTTTAACATCTGTAGACGTCTCTCCATTGATAACAACATGCTGTGTTCTGTTTGCTAAAAACTCTTCAATCCAGCCACACAGCTGGTCTGATATTCCATAGGCTCTTACTTTGTTTATCAGGCGACAGTGCGGAACTGTATCGAATGCCTTCCGGAAGTCAATAAAAATAGCATCTACCTGGGAGCCTGTATCTAATATTTTCTGGGTCTCATGAACAAATAAAGCGAGTTGGGTCTCACACGATCGCTGTTTCCGGAATCCATGTTGATTCCTACATAGTAGATTCTGGGTTTCCAAAAACGACATGATACTCGAGCAAAAAACATGTTCTAAAATTCTACAACAGATCGACGGTTTTGTGCATCTGCTCGATGACCCTTCTTGAAGACTGGGACTACCTGTGCTCTTCTCCAATCATTTGGAACCTTCCGTTCCTCTAGAGACTTGCGGTACACGGCTGTTAGAAGGGGGGCAAGTTCTTTCGCGTACTCTGCGTAGAATCGAATTGGTATCCCGTCATGTCCAGTGGACTTTCCTCTATTGAGTGATTCCAGTTGCTTTTCTATTCCTTGGACACTTATTTCGATGTCAGCCATTTTTTCGTTTGTGTGAGGATTTAGAGAAGGAACTGCAGTGCGCTCTTCCTCTGTGAAACAGCTTTGGAAAAAGGTGTTTAGTATTTCAGCTTTACGCGTGTCATCCTCTGTTTCAATGACATCATCATCCCGGAGTGTCTGGATATGCTGTTTCGAGCCACTTACTGATTTAACGTAAGACCAGAACTTCCTAGGATTTTCTGTCAAGTCGGTACATAGAATTTTACTATCGAATTCACTGAACGCTTCACGCATAAACCCTCCTTACGCTAACTTTGACATCGTTTAGCTTCTGTTTGTCTGAGAGGTTTTGGCTGCGTTTAAACTTAGAGTGAAGCTCTCTTTGCTTTCGCAGTAGTTTCCTAACTTTGTTGTTGTACCACAGTGGGTTTTTCCCATCCCTCACAGTTTTACTTGGCACGTACCTGTCTAAAACGCATTTTATGATTGCCTTGAACTTTTTCCATAAACACTCAACATTGTCAGTGTCGGAACAGAAATTTTCGTTTTGATCTGTTAGGTAGTCTGAAATCTGCCTTCTATTACTCTTGCTAAACAGATAAACCTTCCTCCTTTTTTTATATTCCTACTAACTTCCATATTCAGGGATGCTGCAACGGCCTTATGATCACTGATTCCCTGTTCTGTACATACAGAGTCAAAAAGTTCGGGTCTGTTTGTTATCAGTAGGTCCAAGATGTTATCTCCACGAGTCGGTTCTCTGTTTAATTGCTCGAGGTAATTTTCGGATAGTGCACTCGATGCTCTGTCCCTACCACCCGTCCTAAACATCTGAGTGTCCCAGTCTATATCTGGTAAATTGAAATCTCCACCTCAGACTATAACATGCTGAGAAAATTTATGTGAAATGTATTCCAAATTTTCTCTCAGTTGTTCTGCCACTAATGCTGCTGAGTCGGGAGGTCCGTAAAAGGAGCCAATTATTAACCTAGCTCGGTTGTTGAGCGTAACCTCCACCCATAATAATTCACAGGAACTATCCACTTCGATTTCACTACAGGAAAAACTACTACTAACAGCGACGAACACTCCACCACCGGTTGCATGCAATCTATCCTTTCTAAACACCGTCTGTACCTTTGTAAAAATTTCGGCAGAATTTATCTCTGACTTCAACCAGCTTTTTGTACCTATAACGATTTCAGCTTCAGTGCTTTCTATCAGCGCTTGAAGTTCCGGTACTTTACCAACGCAGCTTCGACAGTTAACAATTACAATACCGATTGCTGCTTGGTCCCCGCATGTCCTGACTTTGCCCTGCACCCGTTGAGGCTGTTGCCCTTTCTGTACTTGCCCGAGGCCATCTAACCTAAAAAACGACCCAGCCCACGCCACACAACCCCTGCTAGCCGTGTAGCCGCTTGTTGCGTGTAGTGGACTCCTGACCTATCCAGCGGAACCCGAAACCCCACCACCCTATGGCGCAAGTCGAGGAATCTGCAGCCCACACGGTCGCAGAACCATCTCAGCCTCTGATTCAGACCCCCCACTCTGCTCTGTACCAAAGGTCCGCAGTCAGTCCTGTCGACGATGCTGCAGATGGTGAGCTCTGCTTTCATCCCGCTAGCGAGACTGGCGGTCTTCACCAAATAATATCACGCCAATTGCATGCCACCCACACCATTACAGAGCCTCCAGCAGCTTGAACAGCCCCTGCTGACATGCAGGGTCCATGGATTCATAAGGTTGTCTCCATACCTGTACATATCCATTCGCTCAATACAATTTGAAACAAGACTCATCCAACCAGGCAACAAGCTTCCAGTCATCAACAGTCCAAAGTCAGTGCAATGGGTCCAGGTGAGGTATAAAGCTTAGTCTCATGCAGTCATCATGGGAGTCCAAAAGCCCACATCAATGATGTTTTGTTGAATGGTTCGCATGCTGACACTTGTTGATGGCCCAGCACTGAAATCTGCAGCAATTTGTGGTAGGGTTGCATTTTTGTCACGTTGAACAATTATCCTCAGTTGTCGTTAGTCCTGTTCTTGCAGGATCTTTTTCCGGCCGCAGTGATGTCAAAGATTTTATGTTTTACCAGATTCATTATATTCATGATACATTCGTGAAATGGTCATACAGGAAAATCTTCACTTCATCACTACCTCGGAGATGCTGTGTCCCATCGCTCCTGGGCCGACTATAACACCATGTTCTGACTCACTTAAATCTTGATAACATAGCATTGTAGCAGCAGTAACTGATCTAACAACTGTGTCAGACACTTGTTGTCTTATACAGGCATTGCCAACTGCAGCACCGTATTCTGCCTGTTTACTTATCTCTGTAATTGAATATGCATGCCTAGACCAGTTTCTTTGTCACTTCAGTATATAATCACAAGCAGTCTTTAGAGTGGTCAGTTATACAATCACTTCTGTAAATTTCCATTTGAACGTTTATGGATGGACAAAATATCATAGCAACCTGTTATATTTTATTAGACATATTGAAGTCCAAACACAAATTACAAGAAAATGAAAATTTATCCTACTAGTGTTGAGTAAAGCTATTTTATAATTCATTTAAAGCTATAAACTGACAACTGGACTTTAGAAGAAGATAAATACTTTTGAGGAACACATTCAGAAAAAGTAAGTACAGTTACACCAATTGTCATCTTTACATAAAGGTATTAGGCAGCCTACTGGCAATAAAAAATAAATTAAAAAATTAAATTAATTATATGGATATAATAGAGGGAAACATTCCATGTGGGAAAAATATATCTAAAAACAAAGAAGATGTGACTTGCCAAACAAAAGCGCTGGCAGGTCGATAGACACACAAACAAACACAAACATACATACAAAATTCAAGCTTTCGCAACCAACGGTTGCTTCATCAGGAAAGAGGGAAGGAGAGGGAAAGACGAAAGGATGTGGGTTTTAAGGGAGAGGGTAAGGAGTCATTCCAATCCCGGGAGCGGAAAGACTTACCTTAGGGGGAAAAAATGACTGTCCCTTTTTTCCCCCTAAGGTAAGTCTTTCGTTTGGTAAGTCACATCATCTTTGTTTTTAGATATAATTAAATTAATTAAAAATACACTACAATCACCCTCATGTTCATCTGTAAAATCAGTTCACCAAATTTCTTATAAACTCCCAGAACAATACAGAGTTGCTTCAGCTCAGCAGCGCCCTATATGAAGATTCATTCTGCATATGCGAACAAGACAGATAATTAATACGCTTTTTATCTGTAAAGACAACATGTTATCTCATAGCTTACACACAGATAATGTCCTCAGCAATGCCTGAACAAGAATAAATTATGACAGCAAATTAAATGCATATGAAAAATGGTATACCTTGGGGTGAAAGATAATATGTTCCATAACACCAATGACAGAAATGCTTGTTTCACTGTTACATTTATTTACAGTTGCTCTTCAGCATTAGTTTCTTGATGACTGGTTCCAAACAAACACATAGCAGATTTTCTCCTCTTAACAATTTCTGCTTCTCCTTCAATTATGGTATGTATCTCTTGTTTATACAATTCTCTAATGTCTGATTTCTGTGTGTGTTGCGCTCCTGGTGCTATTGTGTGTTTGTTTATTTTTACATAATTCACCACAGTCTGAACCTCCCAATTTAAAAATGTGTTGACATCATGACATTATCGCAAATTCATATTTTTAAATACTATTTATAATGAACAATTCTTACCATTTGATGGGAAGGTCCCTGCTTGTTTTCATCTTGTAGTATCCACTGTTGCCTATAAATTGAGCAAGACCAAAGTCAGATATTTTGACGTGGTGTTCATTAGCGACAAGGATGTTTCTTGCTGCTAAATCACGATGAACTATATTCTTTGTTCCAAGGTAATCCATACCCTATAGACAAAGCAAACAAATCATAAATACAGTTGTGTGTCTATTATTTCAAAAATGTATGGGGTAAGAAGTGTATTTCATACTTTTGCAACATCTAGTGCAAATTTTAAAAGATTTCCATCCTCTAGGGATTCTTTATGTATCTTGAGGTAGCTTTGGAGTGATCCATGTTGAACGTATTCCATCACAAGACTAATTTCAGGTTCTTCAATAACTCCTTTTATTTCAACAATATTTGGGTGTTTCACAGTCTGGAAAACAGAGAGTAAAGAGTTACAACTTTATAAAAAGCAGTTTTAGTACCAATGAAAAGATATAGCATATATTATATAAGAGTAGGAGTGATCGCATGGGCCGATTATTTATTTCCCAGTGACATAAAGGATGATGATCATCATCATTACTACTCGTTTAACTGGAAATGTGTCAGTACAACATGGGATGCAATCTATTGAGAGATATGATAGTCTTATACTTGTTATATCACATGAGATAATATTATAATGGTTTATCACTAACACATAAGCTATTTGTATGGTGCTGTAATGTGTGTAGACATAATGTTCTAAACTTCAATGACTTACAGGTTAATTGCTGTGAACATACAGTGCTTTACACGATTAAGTTTCTGCACTTCCACTGCACTTTGTATAAAACTACACATTAAAGCTTGATATCCAATACCGGGTCAGTTCAAACCTATTTCTTTCCATATGTGCGAAAATTGTATTATTTAAATAACTGTAACATAAAGGCCAGGGCATTAAATATGGGGTAATGGTATATATTTTTCTCATGAGAAGCTATTTCAGTAAGATATTCAAATTTCGGTAAGAAACTATAACTTCATTTTTCATTTATTTATTTATTTTTTGCTTTGGCTTACTGTAAATAATAAAAAAGTGACAGTCAGACAACATTCTCATTAATAGGTTTTCAGTTTCAGTGAACAATTGGCAGCCCTCTTCTCAAAAATCCTAGGAACAACAATATAGAAGGCATAGTAGCACTAAAAATGGCAGAAATCAAGATTTTCATACTGTCCAGAAAAACTCATTAACGTATGTATATCCTATAAAAACAGAAATTTATTGCCATTGCAAGAGAAAAAATGGTGAATTCTTACTGAGCAACCACACACAATTCAAAGAAAAACACAATTTTCTCTGACTTCTAGTAATAATAATACAGTAGTCTGACATGTGGCTGGCACTTCTCTCAACCACCTACTCCTGTTCTCTGGCTCTATAATATGGTAGTTTTCATTTTTTAGCATTATAACTGAGTTGCCTAGAAGCTAATGGAGTTAAGTGCAATTTCCAGATGTATGAAATTGAGTGTAGCATAAAATGGTTATGAATGTCCTCTGCCCACAGCGCAAGAAAGGTAAGTTGTAAGTCCAACAGGTGATGAGATCTAGTGTCAGAAATAAGTAATATGTCTCATTTCAACTTAATTCTCAATGGCCAGGGTAGGTAACTACATTGACCAATTATTATACAATTGTTACTTTCCAACTGCTTGCTGCGATTCAGAAGGGCCAAATATGGATGCTGATGCTGACTCTAAACTTAACATGTTTCAGGACATTATATTTTCAAGCATGGGAAAATCACAAACCAAAGTGGATCAAAAAATAAATGAGACTAAATGCACAACTGAGCTTCATTGGTAATAGGTTTTGAGGTTAATTGCTCTGCTAGCAATGTACTATCTGATCTTCATTTTTTACCACTAATTTTCTTAATCTTTTTTTACATTTATACCTTTCCTGTGGAATAGCACTGTCATAGCACAGTGTCCTTATCTCCATTTATAAAAACTCTTGCTGCAATTGCCAATATAAATAATAAGACCAAGGCAATCAATCAGATTAAGAGAAAGCAAGACCACAAAATGGATTGTATCTGCAAAAAGCTGGAGAGTTGCTGATTCATGTGAGAAGGCATAAAATTATGTCAGTTGTTTTTATTGTTTCCAGTCTCCAGAAAAGAAGTTATCAACACCAGAACTTGGCATTGCAAAGGTGTCTTGTGTACAACAACTGTGAACCTACAATCTCTGCATGCACAATCCAACTGAAGGGACAGCGAATACATATCTTATAACTGTGGAATGAGAGCCAGCTGCATGGGGCAGCCAAGAAATAAGTACTTACTGACTGGAAATTATTCTCATAAATGTCATACAGATTTTTGTGTCTTGAAGAAACTAGATGTCACTGTTAGCAACGTTTTAATGACACAGAACAATGACAACATGAAGTGCTAAATATTCCAAAATCTTTACTGCCTTAAGAATGGAAATGAAATACAAGAATTCAACAATCAGATATCCATTTTACATCTACCTGCCTCACAACTTTTTTGGATGTGCAGATCACCTATTTGTAAAAAGAGCTTAGAGGCCTTTTAACAACATATACAAGTAAAACACACACACACACACACACACACACACACACACACACACACACACACACACTTGTGTATTTAGCTACTGGGGCCCTAATAAGCCTCCCCCCCCCCCCCCCCCCCAAAAAAAAAAAATAAATAAAATAAAATAAAATAAAATAAAAAAATATGCGGTCTGCACAGCTAAAAAGATTGGTATCTGCTTGTCTAAATGATAACACATTCACCACTTAACAGTCAAATGATGAATTAGTTGTCATTTAAACACATTTCACAAAAATTAGTGCCAAGTCTTTACATCTGTGAAATATCACCTCTTCTAAACCATGTACTCCTTTCTGTCACAGTGTGCCAGCAGGAAATGCTGTTATCTCTTATGACCAGTTAGGTTCTTCTCTTCATGAGGTAGAGTAATTTACCATAGATGTTTGATTGTTCAACTCTTGTGTTTAATTTCCATTTCCATTCTTAAAACAGTAAAGATTTTGAAAAATGGAAAATCCAGGACAGAATGTAACAATATTATGAACATGGTAGTTGCTATTCACCATACAGCAGAGATGCTGAATCACAGATAGGCACAACAAAAAGGCTGTCACAAAATGAGCTTTCAGCCAGCAAGCCTTTTGTTGAAGAAAGACAACAGAGGCAGACACACACATACACACAATCATGCAAACACTACACACACGCACATGACCACAGCCTATGGCAGCTGAAGTCAGACTATGAGCAGCAGACCACGACAGGAGAGGCAACCGTGTGGGGGTAACGAGGAGACTGGGTCAGAGAGAGCAAGGGATAACAGGGTAAGATTGGGGGACAGTAAAAGTGCTGCTAGTGGGAGCATGAAGGGACGAGGTGGAGAGAGGGAAGGACAGCTAGGTGCAGTCGGGAGGTTAGATGGAGGGTGGAGAAGAGAGAAGGGATAGAGGAAAATGATAGAAGTAAAAAGACTGTGTACATTGGTGGAATAGAGGGCTGTGTAGTGCTGCAATCGGAACTGGAAAGGCGCTACATGGGTAAGAACAGAGGGTTATGGGAACATAGGATATATTGCAGGGAGAGTTCCCACCTGCACAATTCAGAACAGCTGGTGTTAGTGGGGAGGATCCAGAAGGCACAGACTGTGAAGCAGTCACTGAAATGAAGAATGTTGTGTTGAGCGATGTGCTCAGCAACAAGTTGGTCCCGTTGTTTCTTAGCCACAGTTTTTCGGCGGCCATTCATGCAGACAGACAGCTTGTTAGTTATCATGCCCACACAGAATACAGAACAGTGTGTGCAGCTTAGCTTGTAGATCACACGACTGGTTTCACTGGTCGTCTTTGCACACTCCCACTAGCAACACATTACTGTCTCCCACCCCTACCCTGCTACTGCTATCCTCCCCCTCCCCACCCCAGCCTCCTTCTTACCCCACATATAGCGATATACCTTCCAGGCATTGCGCAATATCCATCCTCCTTTCACATAACCTGTAATATCTTGATGTAAGAATGTCAGTAAAGCTAAACACACTTGAC
The DNA here is from genome assembly GCF_023864345.2 of Schistocerca serialis cubense. Lineage (NCBI taxonomy): Eukaryota > Metazoa > Arthropoda > Insecta > Orthoptera > Acrididae > Schistocerca > Schistocerca serialis. The sequence continues at coordinate 635,249,115 of NC_064642.1, forward strand.
AGTCTGCTAGGTTAATTTGTTCTTCCAGCTTGTCAGCTGTATTTCCATTCCTGAATCACTGCCAAAAACTTTATTTTTCACAGTTTTCGGCCACCCGATGTCATGAGCACTAAGTTTCTCAATATGACCCATGTTTGTAAGGATTCTTGTAGTTTTTCCTCTTCAAATGTCATCAATACATTAATGAAAGTATCGAACAATATACCATTGCCATCTGCACCTTGTCCCTGCACGCTCCCACTAGCAGCACCTTCCTCTCCCCCACACCTACCCTGCTATCCCTCCCCCTCCCTGCCCCAGCCACCTCCATACCCCCACCTGGTTGCTTCTGCCATCATGCGCTGCTGCTCATAGTCTGACTTCAGCTGCCAGAGACGACAGTAGGCTTAATTCATAAAACATACTGTACAAGAAGGGGTGAAAAATATTTATATTTTTTTATAAAGAAAAGATTTGTACTTATTCACTTAGCTATCACAACCAGATGAAAACTCAGAATCGTGTAGTCAATGTTAAAAAGAATATAATTGGATTTTTGTGTGTGTCACCCACAAGAGAATCAATATCTGTTTTAAAACTGGTTAATTTTAGTATCATATCACCTACAGTTTCTCGAAAAGCCCAACAATAGTAACTCAACTTGCATTCGAGAGTCCCGAGTTCAGCTCTCGGGTCATCCATCCACATATTGGTTTTCTGTGGTAATCCAGATCGGTCCATACAAGTGACAGGATGGTTACTTAGAAGGACCATGGTTGCTTCCCTCCATTCCAGTAGTAAGAAATCCAAGCAAAGCTCCATCTCTCATAATCTTAGCTGTGGTAAAACACTAACGATCCTCCTTTCTTCTAATGTAAAGATATTTAAATGAGTAAAATTAAAGCGAACAATGGAAACTCCAGGTACGAATATCAACAATGTAGGAAAAGACAGATTGCTACTTACAGTAAAGAAGATATGTCCTGTTGCAGACAGGCACAATTAAAAGACACTTACATAAAGCTTTGGGCTACAGCCTTCATCAGTAAAAGGGAGACAATCACCATTCACATCACACATACAAGGAAGCACACCTCACGCACGCACGACCACAACTCCAGCATCTCGGACCATCTTGGTGCTCATGTGGGCATGAGGTGTGCTTGCTTGTGCATGGGAATGGTGTGGCTGAAAGTTTTATGTACGTGTCTCTTAATTATGCCTGTCAGCAACTTGACACGTCTTCTTTACCGTAAGTAGCAATCTGTCTATTCCTGCACTATCAAAATTAAAGCCAGTCATTTTTGTGAACACTTGTGTCCAAGAAAATACCAATTCAACACATTACAATCAGATTGTGGCATGTTAAGGGCTTATGTCATGGCCAGCCAGCCACGGTCTTGGGTCAGCCCTGTAGTGCAATATGTATGTGTGTACTCTTCCAGCTGCCTGGTGACACATGATATTGGTAATTTTCAATATAAAAGAATACTGGGAGTCCATCTTAGTAGCTTCTTCTGATCCATTCTTTCTGTCTGTTAAAAAATACTGGGTATATTTCGATACAACACAATGGATCATTTTCCTGTGAATGGTATAGTACAGCAATAGAGGGTTTCAACTCGATTTCATTCTGTAATCTACACTCCTGGAAATGGAAAAAAGAACACATTGACACCGGTGTGTCAGACCCACCATACTTGCTCCGGACACTGCGAGAGGGCTGTACAAGCAATGATCACACGCACGGCACAGCGGACACACCAGGAACCGCGGTGTTGGCCGTCGAATGGCGCTAGCTGCGCAGCGTTTGTGCACCGCTGCCGTCAGTATCAGCCAGTTTGCCGTGGCATACGGAGCTCCATCGCAGTCTTTAACACTGGTAGCATGCCGCGACAGCATGGACGTGAACCGTATGTGCAGTTGACGGACTTTGAGCGAGGGCGTATAGTGGGCATGCGGGAGGCCGGATGGACGTACCGCCGAATTGCTCAACACGTGGGGCGTGAGGTCTCCACAGTACATCGATGTTGTCGCCAGTGGTCGGCGGAAGGTGCACGTGCCCGTCGACCTGGGACCGGACCGCAGCGACGCACGGATGCACGCCAAGACCGTAGGATCCTACGCAGTGCCGTAGGGGACCGCACCGCCACTTCCCAGCAAATTAGGGACACTGTTGCTCCTGGGGTATCGGCGAGGACCATTCGCAACCGTCTCCATGAAGCTGGGCTACGGTCCCGCACACCGTTAGGCCGTCTTCCGCTCACGCCCCAACATCGTGCAGCCCGCCTCCAGTGGTGTCGCGACAGGCGTGAATGGAGGGACGAATGGAGACGTGTCGTCTTCAGCGATGAGAGTCGCTTCTGCCTTGGTGCCAATGATGGTCGTATACGTGTTTGGCGCCGTGCAGGTGAGCGCCACAATCAGGACTGCATATGACCGAGGTACACAGGGCCAACACCCGGCATCATGGTGTGGGGAGCGATCTCCTACACTGGCCGTACACCACTGGTGATCGTCGAGGGGACACTGAATAGTGCACGGTACATCCAAACCGTCATCGAACCCACCGTTCTACCTTTCCTAGACCGGCAAGGGAACTTGCTGTTCCAACAGGACAATGCACGTCCGCATGTATCCCGTGCCACCCAACGGGCTCTAGAAGGTGTAAGTCAACTACCCTGGCCAGCAAGATCTCCGGATCTGTCCCCCATTGAGCATGTTTGGGACTGGATGAAGCGTCGTCTCACGCGGTCTGCACGTCCAGCACGAACGCTGGTCCAACTGAGGCGCCAGGTGGAGATGGCATGGCAAGCCGTTCCACAGGACTACATCCAGCATCTCTACGATCGTCTCCATGGGAGAATAGCAGCCTGCATTGCTGCGAAAGGTGGATATACACTGTACTAGTGCCGACATTGTGCATGCTCTGTTGCCTGTGTCTATGTGCCTGTGGTTCTGTCAGTGTGATCATGTGATGTATCTGACCCCAGGAATGTGTCAATAAAGTTTCCCCTTCCTGGGACAATGAATTCACGGTGTTCTTATTTCAATTTCCAGGAGTGTATGACCCTGATGACTGAACAGTGAAACCCCTGAAGCTCTCCATAATTTTTATCTTAACTTTAACCCCTGACCAGCGCTCATGGCCCACAGCCACACTGCCGACGGTCCAAAAGTGGGCTGCTGCCTATGGGTTGGGAACCACTAATTTAGACAATTTTACATGACTGATTCCTAATAATAAGAAAATTATTTTACAAGAATGCATAACAATTTGGTTCTTATTTACTGTGTGTTACCCTAATAATGATGTAAAACACACAAGCCAAAAGAGATAAGTGGAATGCTCTATTAGAGGTTCTCTGATCATGGACCAAGTAATACATATTCAGTGGATTTCAGCCTCTGGTATAAATAGTGTAAATAAAGTGGAAATCATATTACATATGAGATTAAATGTAGTCAATCAGATTGCTCAATTTTGTGCTTCATTTTCTCAAAATGCAGTAAACTGCACTGACCTTCCATGGCTTTTAGGCACCTCAGTTACATCCTACACTCACAACTTTTAATCCTGCTAAGATAAATGTTTTAATATACCACCTTACACTGTCTCCTACGCTGTTGACTAAACATTAATGCTTAGTTATCGGATAATAAGAGACTCTTATGCCGTTTGTTGGTGCCCCATAGAAAACAGTAAACCACGCTGCCCTCTGCAGCATGTGTGTTGCCATACACTATAACAGCAATGAATGATGTGAATAAATGTGTGGCTGAAATTACTCTGTTGTGAAGTTCTTTAAATAGTGGTAAGTAGCAACATTTTGGTGCAGAAATCCAGGAATGTATGAAGAGATTAACTGCTATAATACGTTTAAGAGAAGTCCACATCAATGGAGAACATCTTGTATGACTTAAGTCTTGAAATACAATCAAGCCACACCACATTAAACCTACACAGACAGCAGCGGTATCTGTTAGCAGACAGCAAACATTCCTAATGAGGGTAGATGGATATACTGGATGGAAGTACCATTTCTTAGCAACAACTGCCACCCATTAGGAGGGTGATCAGTACAAATGCACCCTCACAATGATAGGAAGAACCCCTCATCACAACTGATTCAGTGATCACAATTCTTCCTGAATTGTAATGCAAGTGAACAGTTCTACACTCGAACACTGAATGGTTTTTGAGAAATATGAATACATTTGACATTCCTAGGTTGGCAGACGAAACTGGACACAGTCAGCACCACCCAAAACCCTAGAAGGGCTGACTACACTCAATGACTCAATTTGCTTGATGGCACTTGAATACACGGCCAGACAGAAGCCTGAGAGAATTACACTGAGAAATGCAAATGTTCTTTTCAAAAGATGAAAGTACTTTTATGAGGAGCATGTATAAGGGATATAAAATTTAGCTAATATGTGGATTTTCCAATCTCAGCAGCTCGTCAACATGCCTATCATCAAACTGTATCCTCCCAGTATGGCCTCGATTCTGGGAACAGTTCACGGCTTCCATAGATGGAAATCTGATGTTATTGATTATGAACAAGCAAATATTCCTCCATGGATATCTATTGTTTCAGCTGATGCAAATGAGTGGACAAAGCAAATTTTGAAATCCAATTACCAGGCTAACTACACGATTATCATGGACAACCTTATTGCTTTTGCTGTAGGTAGCTCAGAGGTTCTTAATACCAACTGCACTGACTATCATAAGCAGATCCAAGGACTACAAGCAGTAGGAGAGGAAGTGTATTCTGATGGGAGAGTGTTTGCCCTGAACTATTATGTGCACTCCCATAAAAAATTTGTAAACACTGGCTGATCCATGCATGAAGGCAAAAGAACCAGGAAGGAAAGTTACACACCTCATGGAGTTTATGACAAGGAGGTAGAGGGAAACATCATTACACACAAGATATATGGACACACTGTTCCACTAGAGAACTATGTAATCACAGCATCTGCCTTTCACATGAAGATTAAAATGGAGAGTGACAAGAAGAAGAAATAACAAAATTCAGACCTTTTCTGTGTGTGCTGTAAAGAAAGAGGACACTGGGGCCAAGATTGCTGAAAAGTTGCAAGCTTACAGGTTAGAACAGATATCCTGAAGAAAATGAAGTGCCGTTTCTTATGTCTGAGATGTTACTCCAGTCAAATGCTGCTCAAAAAGGCCAAATAGCGAAAAGTTTTGCAGAAATTTTTTTGACAAGTTTTCTATATGTTTTTAAGGGTGTTGTATTCAATCTTTACAAGTCCCACCAAAATTTTTGCCCACAATGGATGAAAAATGGGGAAAAACATGAAAAATGGAACTTTTTTGGGTTTTTCACTTATAACTTGGAAATTATGCTATTTTCGGCAAAGCTGTAAATAAAGAGGATAAAATTCCCCACAAACTAGGTACGAGTGACATTTTGCCAGATGAACTGTATGGCATGTAGTGCATGTCTTGTCATAGTGGAGGGGTAAGATGTTTGTGAGATGGCACTGACATCCCCATCCTGACATGGTAAAGGCCTGTCCTGTGTGTTGGCCTTTCGCACTGGCAATTGTTTATGAGTTCACCCTTGGTTGGTTGAATAGAACATACTTGTGATCGGTAAATTCAGTTTAAATGTATAAAATAGCCATACTTGATGAGTTAAAAGTGAGAAGTGTGTTCTATGTGAGGGTGACGATGGAAGAAAAAAGCCATCACTTAGGCCCGAAGTGGCTTAAAGAATGTTCTTGAAGCAAATAAAAGAGGGAGGATGGGACAGCTGCCCTTTTGAAGGGCAAAACTGTGGGTAAGGTTCACGAACAATGTCGGAAAAAGTACACTAACAAAAGATTAAAGAGAATGAATGGGCAAGATAGTCATGCAAAAACAGCTCTGTAGAAATAATCTTCAATGAAATGATGGTAATATGTGTCACTCAGGAAAAATTTCTCTCAAATTCAAAGAATAAGGACTGCTTAATAGAACTGTTACTGGACAAGTTGGCCACGGCAGGCATACCTTCCAAGCAAGATGTGGAAGATGGTGATACTCTGCTTGTAAACATTGCACTATCTTTCATCCTCACACATTCAACTGTAGTTGTTGCAGAAGACTTGGATGTTCTTGTCACTCTAACAGGCCTCAATCAATTACGTAATGCATTATTGATAAAACCAGGGAGGGAGAAAATCCCACAGCAGTTTTATTCTCCTTAGGGAATTGGCTATCCTGCTCAAGACAATATCCTGTTTTTCTGCAAGCAGTTAGTGGCTGTGACACTACTTCTGCCAACAAATGGGCCTCCACTGCTCGAAGCTCTGCCTTAACTGTGACACAGTTTGTGAGAATGTCAGCTACCTCAATTTGCAAGACTTACAAGAAGCTGTCTTGGCAGTAGAGGAGGAGCAAGGAGACTGAAACGATGACTATTTACAGCAGAAAGTAAGCCATATTTCATATGGTTGTTGTTATAATTTCCTGTTGTGAAACTGACCGCACTACTGTAACAAACACTTTAAACACTGGTTTCAATTTTAATTTATTATAATTATAATAGATAAATAATTATTTAGCTATTCTCAAGTGAAGATGAGGGCACTGGTGCATGAAGTGTGAAGAGAATGAAACTTCTTTCAAATTTCTTCAAAAATTTTATATCAATAATAAAACATAATATAATAATAATAATAATAATAATAATAATATACAACTACATAAATCCGTAATTATTGATACATGTTCAATCACCCGAAAGTTCCTAAATGCAATATAACATATACCGTACAGTTAAAAGGAAGTCACGCTTGATCAAGGTCCGTGTCACTTTCCATTTTTGACCAGACATAACGTCTGAGAAAAGAAAGAAAGAAAGAATAATAATAATAATAATAATAATTATTATTTTTATTATTATTATTATTATTACCAAATGCCAAATAAAGCACAATTGTTATATCATTTAAATAAATTATTTGAACATCTTTCACCTGCAAGAGTGATGAAAGCTATCATTGTGCTGTTTCAATAAACATCATAGCATATTGAGAGATAAGGAGTCGAGTTTTGGTGGTGACACTCAAAATTACGCTAACTTCAACACGCACTACACAGCATATAGTTTGTCTGATGAAAAACGTCACTCCGATCTATTTTGTGGGAAATTTTATCCTCTTTATTTTCATAAATTGTCAACTTCACTGAAAATTTCTACGCTATAAGTAAAAAACCCAAAGAAGCCCCATTTTCTCGTAGCTTTCTTGCATTTTTGACCAATTTCAGGAGGCAAAATTTTGACAGAGCTTTGAAAATTTATAGAAAACTTTTCAAAAAACTTCTACAAAACTTTCCACTAAGAATCAGCATTTGACTGGACTATGTGGCCCGCGAATTTACATTGTAAATAAGTATTACAGTAGTTGTATTACATGTTTCTTACCTTATAAATAAATATAAAACTTTTTTATTTTAAATTCAGTGCAATAGTATTTGTAAAATGACTCTTAGTGTTCATTAAAAAATGACGATCATTCCACTTGGGACCTGTGGAATGGTACATTAGCTTATTTGTTTTAGTTTAAATATTTGTCATGTATTGTTGTTTTTCTGACATGTTCCACATCCTGGAGGACCTCCTCACTACGGATCAATTGGAATGAAAGTAAATCTAATCTAATCTAATCTAAGCACACATGGCAGTTCTCAGTCCACAGATAAATCAAGAAAACCTGCCGATTTGCCCCCACACACGAGCAGACCCAGCTTGCAGGCTAGATCCAATGGGCAGGGATTGCATTTAATGGAAAACAATGGGCCTCAAATCAGTGGGCCAGATCCATCAGAGATATCCACGGAACTGGCCCAGAATTCTGGCACTTAGCAGGAATCTGCTTATGAGAGACCAGATTTGGTTATCGTAACATTAAGGCATTCGTGAGAGATAATGGTCCCCACCTAGGCATTCCTAGGACAATGTTTGGAAGGATCATTTAATTTAAATAATTTTATATCATAACAGTACTTTAATTTGTGTACTGTATCATCAGCAATTACCCTCAATCACGGATCATTGTTAGTGTGAACCAGTAAAATGTCATCCACAACATTACAGTCCAGACGACTTACTTTCTTAGTACATGTGCCAGAGAAGGCACTGTCTTTTCACATTCTTTCTGGCATCCAAGAATATCAGTTTCCAGCTCCACATACTTTCCAGTAGCATGGATTGATACATACAATAATACTTCATGTTTCCAGAATGAGATTTTCACTCTGCAGCGGAGTGTGCGCTGATATGAAACTTCCTGGCAGATTAAAACTGTGTGCCCAACCGAGACTCGAACTCGGGACCTTTGCCTTTCGCGGGCAAGTGCTCTACCATCTGAGCTACCGAAGCACGACTCACGCCCGGTACTCACAGCTTTACTTCTGCCAGTACCTCGCCTCCTACCTTCCAAACTTTACAGAAGCTCTCCTGCGAAACTTGCAGAACTAGCACTCCTGAAAGAAAGGATATTGCGGAGACATGGCTTAGCCACAGCCTGGGCACAGGCACAGCACTTCTTGGTACAGCCTTGAGTAGTTTTTATTTCCTCAGTCATTGAAAATCTTTGTTCTTTCATACGTCTCTTCAGTATTGGGAACAGAAAACATTGCAATGGGCCAAATCTGGTTAATATGGTGGCTGAGGCACGTCGTGTTGTTTTTGGTCAAAAAATCTCTCAAGCAATGATGAATGAGCAGGTCCACTGTCGTGATGCAAAAGCCATGAATTGTTTTTCCTAAATTTCGGACATTTTTGCATATTGCTTCTCGCAAGTGGCACATAATGTCAAGGTAATACTCCTTATTGACTGTACGCCCTTGAGGCAAAAATTCATGACGCACTACGCAGAGTAGTAGAAAAAAAAAAAACAGTGAGCGAAACTTTGACATTTGATCAAACTTGGTGTTCTTTTTTTTCGTCTTGGCTCTCCGGGATGCTTCCATTGGGCTGGCTGGGCTTTGGTTTCAACATCATAACCGTAAACCCATGTTTTGTCACCAGTTATTACCCTTTTGGGCAAATCAGGATCAGCGCTGACATCATACAAGAGCTCCTGAGCGATGCTCATGCAATGGTTTTTCTGATCAAAATTGAGAAGTTTTGGAACAAACTTCACTGACACACGTTTCATGCCCAAAACATTTGAAAACATTGCATGACCTGAGCCGACCAATATGCCAACATCATCAGCAATTTCTCTTACGGTAATGCGATGACTTTCCAAAATAATTTTCTTCAGAGCTTTGACGTTATCATCTGTTGTTGACATGCTGGGCGTCCCGAGCAAGGTTCATCATTGGCATCTCCTTGACCATCTTGGAAGAGCATGTACCACTTGTAAACATTTGTTTTATTTAGAGCAGCCTCACTGTATGCCACTGTTAACATTTCAAGTGTTTTGGAGCACTTGATTCCATTTTTCACACAAAATTTTATGCATGTTCTTTGCTCTATTTTTTAATAATAATCGAAAATCACCGAGCTCACTATAATATGTCTAACCTTTCTATCTGTCAAAAATGAATGAAGTATGGTATTGTGTACAGTTGAAACTGTGAACATATGTTTCGGATATGTGTAAAAAAAAAAAAGAGATCGATAATCGAATGTACGTTGCCTGTGCAATTAGAAAAGTCACTTACTTTTTGAACAGCCTTCATATATAGTTGTTCCTCATTTGAAATGTTTACACACATGGTACCAACCTCTTTGAGAACATTGTCTCTGTGTTCAGTGCTCATATCAAAAGATCAGAAAATGGGGAGCACAAGAATGTTGCAGTATAGTGGTACAAGTGTAGTTTAATCCTATTATTTTTTTCCATCCATGTAACTTCTACATCTCAATTTAAGTATCGTCATGGTATCACTATCTAATTCATTAGGACTCACATGATCATCCAGAAGTTTACCTCAGCAGAGAAGTGCCAAATCGAGGATTGGATAGTTGTCTCACTGTAGAGTATTAAGAGCTTCTTTGAATGACTTGACGAACATGATAAGCTCATTTAAGTTCTTCTCATCTATAATCTGAAGTCTACTCAATTCTCATTGTGTGGGCAACTACTTAATCTCGATCAGAGTACCACATACTGAAACCAGCATTTCCAACGAGGTGTTCCATTGGTCTCTGACCTCTAATGTGAGTGATTTTGTGAGTCTCTTTCAAAGACCAACTCTTACAATATGTCACTATTGCTTTGCATCATCTCCTCTACACAAGTTAGTTCTGGCTGTGATGCTAAAAACACCAACTTCAAAGTATGTTTGAGCAAAGTGCTACGGCAATTGACGGTGCAAGGAAGTCTAGTTAAGTCTTTCAGAGCTGCCACTATATTTGAACCCTGATATATTATCAAAGATGCTAACTTGATGAATTCTCAGAAATTTGCAAAGATGCAAAATGGTGAACAAGCTCCTATAAAACATTAACTGCTGCTTCTTCCTCACTGGGAAATTGGGCAGTAAACAGTACTCTGTTCTCCATATGCTAATTCTTTGCTAATAGAGGATACAATCACTGTAGTATAGGTTATTTTACATGCATCATCCATCCACATTACAGTTTTCGAAGCAGCTCTTAGCTGTAAAAGCAGCAGTAACTCATAGAATATGCACATTTTTAAGAGCATCTGCAGTGGATTTTACGATTCTTAACTGTAGTTGGTTGGGATAGTACAGCCTCCAATCGATTTTACGACCCACTTCGGCTCCTACAGGTATGAATGCTTCGGATATTTTTTTGAAACCTGAGTCATGAATGGCCTAAGATCTTCGAAGCACATGAGTGCCACTGAATCGTAAGTAGCACACTTTTACACATATCAAAAAAAGTTTTGCATCACCTCAGTTCCGAACCTGTACAGAAAATTGGAATAGAGATCAACATAAAAATCATTTCTGCCCTTTTTATTGCTCATGAAAACCAAACATTGCATGTTGTACCATCATACAGCAAGACAATCAGAGGTGGTGGTCCAGATTGCTGTACATACCGGTACATCTAATACCCAGTAGCACATCCTCTTGCAGTGATGGTTGCACTATCGGTTGGAGGATCGCATTTACATATTGTACAGCCATTATGGCGCCTTCCATGACCACTAGCAGCATATGTCGGCCTCATGTAATGCCACCCCAAAACAGCAGGGAACCTCCACCTTTTTGCACTCACAGGACAGTGTGTCTTAAGGCATTCAGTCTGACCGGGTTGCCTCCTAACACGTCTCTAATAATTGTGTAGTTGAAGGCATATGTGACATCCATCAGTGAAGAGAACATGAAGCCAATCCTGAAAGGTCCATTCGGCATGTTGTTGGGCCTATCTGTACCGCACTGCATGGTGTCGTGGTTGCAAAGATGGACCTCACCATGGACGTCAGGAGTGATGTTGCACATCATGCAGCCTTTTGAGCAGTTTGAGTTGTAACACGACAGCCTGTGGCTGCACAAAAAACATTATTCAACATGGTGGCGTTGCTGTCAGGGTTCCTCCGTGCCATAATCCGTAGGTTGGTTGGTTGGTTGTTTGGGGAAGGAGACCAGACAGCATGGTCATCGGTCTCATTGGATTAGGGAAGGATGGGGAAGGAAGTCGGCCGTGCCCTTTCAGAGGAACCATCCCGGCATTTGCCTGGAGCGATTTAGGGAAATCACGGAAAACCTAAATCAGGATGGCCGGACGCGGGATTGAACCGTCGTCCTCCCGAATGAGAGTCCAGTGTCTAACCACTGCGCCACCTCGCTATAATCCATAGGTAGTGGTCATCCAATGCAGTAATAGCCCTTGGGCAACCTGAGCGAGGCACGTCATCGACAGTTCCTGTCTCTCTCTGTATCTCCTCCATGTCCAAACAACATCGCTTTGCTTCACTCCGAGACGCCTGGACACTTCCCTTGTTGGGAGTCCTTCCTGGCACAAAGTAACAATGTGGACACAGTCAAACCACGGTATTGACCGTCTGGGCATGGTTGAACTACAGAAAACATGAGCCGTGTACCTTCTTCCTGGTGGAATGACTGGAACTGATCGGTTGTTAGACCCCCTCTACCTAATAAGCGCTGCTCATGCATGGTTGTTACATCTTTGGGTGGGTTTAATGACATCTCTGAACAGTCAAAGAGACAATATCCACAGTCAACATCTATCTTCTTGAGTTCTGGGAACCAAGGTGATGCAAAACTTTTTTTGATGTTTGTAATACGTGATTCTTCACTACCTACCTCAATATCCAATAAATATACATCATTTTCTATTGAATAATGTATTCGTTTTAAAGACCATCAATGATGAAATGGAAATCAGTGTGGGTTTGCAACAACATAAGTTGAGATATTTTATGTTTATTTTTATACTGAGAATGAGCTTTTTCATAGGCTACTGACCTGTCATGTCCTCTGGTACTTGCCTAGCAAAACACTGTTTGAGAATTCAGTCACAGTTATGATTATATTAGCATGTTTGTGAGATTAATCTTTGTAAACTGTGTTGAGCTTTGGCAAAAGACCCAAATTTCAACATGTTAACAGGAGAAGTGTAGTGGTTACTCAAAACTTGCCACTGATGGCACACTCCTGCGCACTTTAGCACGGGAATGAGTCAAGAGTAAGAAGCGACTGCAGTGCCACAGTTCTCAGGCTCTTTATACTCACAGAACTATCAAGGGAAGGAAAAGGCCAGTACAGCACTGACACAACAGCGACACCTTTATTTCTAAGGTACACAACCCTCAACACTGAACTTGTACTTGCTCCATTTCTGATCTCTGTAATTATCGTCAGGCTGTTATTTCAGCTGGTCACAGTGCTATAAAGGCCTCTTCCAGCTTATTCCACCCAACAAAAGTTGTTGATCCAGCATATTTTACACAATACATTTCTTTTCAATACCCTTAAAAACTTGATCATATCAAACGCTTTGAGACTTTCCTCGAAGTTTCATTGCAAGTGTTTTTATAAGTAGTATACAGCTGTGCTTCTTTTCTTTATTATGTGTTCCTAATATGATAGAGACAAATTGTAAATGGGCAAGCAGACTGATAGACCAAGAGCCCAAGGTCCTATCTGATGAGAGCATCACATCACAATTTATAACCACCACTTTAAAAGCCTGCCAAGCAAATGTATAATTCAATGTCAAAGGCTATGCATTCTGCACAAAAACCTGAATAACATGTGAAATTATCCTTTTACATGTTGATGACAACTACAAACAAACATGAAGTTCTTGAATGAGAAGAAACAAACTGTAATAAAATGTTTCCAGTAGTGCTAAAATGGATAAAATGTCATTACTTTAGTGTATGTGGTGCATCGTAACAAACAGAAAATGTGTATTTGTTGGTTGACTTGCTATAATATATTGTATAATTATAAAAACCATGAAACATTTCAAAAAAACTGGTACAGGTAAATTGCCAAGAACATCATATGTTCCAGTATGTGGAAGAAAAACACTCAAAGTTTTTTTTAATATATAATGTTTATAAATGTTCTAAGTATCAACCTTTCATAACATGGCATATATCTAATTGGTAGTTCAGTTTTGCACATACTCAACCCAGCATATCGGGAGTGAGAATAAGAACAGCTGGTGTGAGGTGCTGTTGCAAGTCTTTGAGGATCTGTGGTAGAGGTGGAACATAAATGCTTTCCTTGATGTAAACTGAAAAGGAAAAATTACAAGGCGTAAAGTCTTCTGAATATAGAGGCCACTCAAGTAGTGCCAAGTCTGCAGTCACAACACAGCCTATCTCATAAGTAATGCTGTGCCAACATACCATTCTGGCCATCTCCTACACACTTGTGGAAATGTGGAAGGGGACATATTGTTGAAAGGTGAAATCTCTGCTATCAGTTTCAAAGAATGTCTTTTTGGACACGGTACAGAACAGGTTAGCTTTCTCAGAATCCCAGAGATGCCAGACAGTTGCATGTACCTTCTCTGCCCCCACATGCAAAAGATGTGTTAGCTGACCTCCTCCGAAAGATGAAAAAAGCTTTTGTCACTGAAGATTAATTTGCTTGCAAACTCGTCATTTTCAAGATGATTCTGCATATTAGTGCAGAACCGTACATAGTACAATTTCTCATCATGGCTTATGGATTGTGCATGAGCTACAATTTGTACAGCTTCACTCTTAATCGCTTATGAAGGATTTTCCAGACTGTTTGTTGAGCGATGTTTAGTTTTCCACTAGCTCAATAGGTAGCCTTTGTATGACTTTGCAACATCACGTCACTCTCTGTACATTCACTACCGATTGGCACACGGCAAAACATTTCTCTGCCTGGTTGCTCGTTTTCCACGCTAACTTTACAGCACCACATTAGAGAGAGAGAGAGAGAGAGAGAGAGAGAGAGAGAGAGAGAGACTGTCTTTCACATATTGTATCATACTTCCACTAAACCATGGGTAAAAGACTTTTATATTAGCAAAACGCACTTTGTTAAAAAGGCGAAACAGAAGGAATATACATTTAACAATCAACCACACTAATATGGCGAGGCTGCATAAAAACAAAAATAAATGATAGAGCTCAAATAAACTAAACAGACTTTACCTTCATAATAGCTATCTCACGCTCGAAATCTTGCATGCTTGTGGCAAGGGCACTCGTTTTCAGTTTTTTTATTGCAACTAACTGTGGCTCAATATCACCACCCCGTTCCATTGAACCTTTGTATACTTCTCCATAAAAGCCCTGTAAAAATAATGCATGATTAAAAAATACCAATATTGATGAGAGTTGATTTACTATCACCTGCAAAATAAAAAACAAGACCAAGGGTTGAGAGAACTTAAGAAAGAAATAGAAAACACATATGCACCACACTTCTGTACAAGAGTTCCCTTGGCAAGAGAAATTGGCAGACACTAAATAGAGAGGACAAACATGAGATGGGAAGATGTACAGGTACTGGGGGAAAAAAAAAGGATGGATAGTTAAAGTTTAACACTCTACTATGATGAAGTCATTAGCTCAATACTGGATTAGGGATGAGGGAAGGTAGCAGTGGTTGCACTGTTAAATGAATCAACCTATCAATTGTCAACAGTGATTTAGAAATGTCATGATGGGACCCTTACCAGTTGGGTCTCATTCAAGAGATTGAGAAGGTCCAAAGAAGAGCAGCAAGATTCGTGACTGGTACATTTAGCCATTGCGAGAGGGTTACAAATCTCATAGAAAGTTTGAAGTAAGATACACTTGCAGACAGACGATGCACTAAACGGAAGAAGCTGCTCACTATATTCCGAAATCAGATCTTTGCCAAGGACGTAAAGCATATATTATTATCACCAACTTTCACATCATGCCATGAACACCACTCAAAGATAAGGGAAATTA
The DNA here is from genome assembly GCF_023864345.2 of Schistocerca serialis cubense. Classification (NCBI taxonomy): domain Eukaryota; kingdom Metazoa; phylum Arthropoda; class Insecta; order Orthoptera; family Acrididae; genus Schistocerca; species Schistocerca serialis. Next base: position 635,264,496 of record NC_064642.1, read on the forward strand.
GGGCTCATACTGAGACGTTCAGACAGCCGTTTTTCCCTCGTGCAATCCGCGAGTGGAACAGAGGGGCGGTGGGGGGAGGTGGAGGGAATGTGACTTTGGCACGAATGGTAGCCTCCACCACACACCACTTGGTGCCTAGCGGAGTATATATGTAGATGTAGATATCCAGGCAGATATGGCTAAAAGATGGATCTGAATCCCAGTCTTCTAAAGTATGAAAGCAGTGGCTTGAGAATTACATTAGGTATAGCAAAGAAGCAATTTCACCCATATTCTGATAACAAGGGAGACTTCTCATCAAAGATAAGAGTAATTTTCCTTCCATACAACAGACATTGTGATACTTATTTAACTCACGGATCTGATGTATCTGCAGTATGGAATATTAAGTTGTAAGACTGTTTCACCTTTGTCCCCGCTAGGAGTAGCTTCTCTCTCAAGAAAGATTGATTCGACTGTTGCTAAGGAATATTTTCTTGCCTCATCACAAATCTTTGTTACAGATTTCAGAGATTTCTGTGAATCCTTCACTCACCAAAAATTTAATTTCATCAATCATTAGATTTCTGAAGATTTTTATTGTTTTAACCTAATCAATGCACAGGGGTATTTTCACTGGTTTCATATTACAACAATAATTACATTTCTATCACTTTTCCCTTCTCAGTTAACATAATGCATGAGATATTCAATTATCACTTTCAAATTGAGTGAAGTTGCATGGTGATAAGACACTGGATTTGTAATGAGGAAGACGGTGCTTCAAATTCCTGTCTGGTTATCCAGATTTATGTTTTCCACAAGTCCTCTCAATCTGGAGAGGACATGCCAAATTCCTTCCTCGTCCTTCCTCAAACCAAGCTATTGCCCCAACTCTGAGTACTCCATTGTCAAACAGATGCTAAACCCTAAACATCCGCCCATCCTTACTTCCTCATTTTCAAACAAATTTCTTTGCATGTGCATGAGGTGCTGCCTTCAGCATAAATGCTGTTTGTTTTCTACTACATACAATAATTTGTGGTTAGTTAACACTCAAGCAACACCTTGTGCTATGGCTGTAAATGTGACAATATTGGTCATGTTACTAAATTTCCAAATTTTAAATTATCGGTTCTGCCATGTTCCAGCTTTGTTTTTAATCATCAGTCTTTCAACTCGTTTGATGTGGCCCACCACGAATTCCTCTTCTGTGCCAACCTCTCCAATTCAAAGTAGTACTTGCACCACATGTCCTCAGTTATCGGCTGGCTGTATTTCGATCTCTGTCTTCCCCTACAGTCTTTACACTCTACAGTTCCCAAGTTCCAAATGGTACCTTGCTAGTTATTCCCAAATGCAGTAACACATGTTCCACAAACCTGTCACTGTTTTCCAAACATTCCTTTCTTTCACGATTCTGTGGAAAACCTCCCCCCTTTCTTATCTTATCAGTCCACCTGATTTTCAAAATACAGTGTATACATGAAGTCTGGGAGCACTTTCAATTATTTATTGCGCAAGAACTAAATACTGTACAGATGTCATACATATTGCATTTTGAAGAGAAACTCTGAAAGTGGGTTTTTTTTTTTTTTTTTTTTTTTTTTTTTTACACACTCGACATTCACATCACACACACTGGGACGTTCGTTTCTTTTTGCCAGGCACAAGCAACCATCATAACGAATTTGTTGTGCTAGTGGTAAATAGCCTTCTTTGCTGGTGGCTTCTTATCGTACTTGGTTCTAAACATCCATTGAACAGCTGTAGCACACTTGTTTTTGTCGAACTTCAACTCACAGAAAGCTCGCTCCACACCTGAACTCACCATGTTTGTGACGAGCACTGACTATCGGCAATTTACCAAACTACGCTGTGGCGATATACATGGAAAAAAATAAATAAATCACAGTTTCTCTTCAAAATGACATAAGTATGATATCTGTATAATGTTTGGTTCTTGTGCAATAAATAACTGAAAGTGTTCCCGGACTTTATGTACACACTGTACTTCTGCAGTACCACATCTCAAATGCTTCGATTCTGTTCTGTTCCGCTTTTCCTACTGACCATGATTCCCTGCCATACAAACTGTGCTCCAAATGTACATTCTTAGAAATTTCTTCCTCAAATTAAGACCAATGTTTGATACCAGCAGACTTCTCTTGGCCAGGAATGCCCTCTTTGCCTTTGCCAGTTTTTGCTTTCCATGTCCTCCTTGCTTCACCCATCATGGGTTAATTTACTTTCTTAACTTTTTCTACTTCATGATCGCTAATTATAAGTTTTTCACTGCTCTCATTTCTGCTAGTTGTCATTACTTTTGTCTATTCACAGTTTATTCTCAATCCATATTCTGTATCCATTTGACTTCATACCACTGAATAGATTCTGTAATTCTTCACTTTCACTGAGTATAGCATGTCAACAATGTATCTCATCACTGATATCCTCTCACCTTGAATTTTAATTCCACTCTTGAACCTTTCTTTCATGTCCATCATTGCTTCTTCGATGTACAGACTGAAGAGTAGGAGTGAAAGATTGCATCCTGTCTTGCACACTTTTTAATTCCAGCACTTTGTTCTTGGTCTTCCAATCTTATTGTTCCTTCTTGGTTCTAATATATATTTTATATTAACCATCTTTCCCTACAGCTTACTCCAATTTTTCTCAGAATTTTGGAATATTTTGCACCAGTTTACATTGTTCAATGCTTTTTCTGGAACCACAAATCCTATTAGTACATCTTGATTTTTCTTCAGTTTTCACTATACTTTCAAGCCTAATGGCAGAACTGCCTTTCTGGTGCTTTTACCATTCCTAAAGCCAAACTCATCGTCATCTAACAGATAATTTTCTTTCCCATTCTCCTGTATATTATTCTTGCCAGTGACTTCGATGCACAAGTGTTAGGCTGATGAGTGATATTTTTTGCACCTATCTGCCTTTGCTATCTTAGGAATTGTGTTATTGATATTTTCGCAAAAGTTTGATCGTACATCACCAGGCTCTTAGATTCGACACACCGGCTTGAGTCTGGTTGCTATTTCCTTTAATGACTTTAGAAATTCCATAAAATTTGTAAAGTGTAAAATTTGTATATATTTTATGAAACAAAAATTCTATCTATGTACCTACAATTGAAAAAAAAATGTCTAACTTTTATGTCCATCCATTAAGCTAGAGTCTCTTGAGTATTTTATTATTATTATTATTAGTAGTAGTAGTAGTAGTAGCAGTAGTAGTAGTAAAGTATGAGAGATGAAGACATGAAAAACTGGTTTGTTCCATTCAAATCTTTCAGCTTGTATTTTACTTGTTATGTTTCCTTATAGGGCAAGTTCAAATATTTCACTTTATTGCAGTTATGCACAAACTTACCTATTATATTCAATAGTCTTTCTGAAATTGTACTCTCTGTTCTGTTTATATGTGGCTAAGATTGATTTTTTGCACAACATGAGAATCCGAATGTCACACACAGAACTCGGAAGCATCAACACACAAATTTATAAGAACTTGAGACCAAGGGCATCCATACGAAGTTTGTAAGTATGGGGGCAGGGGTTAGACCTGAGGGTACAAAGTATTTTTAATATTTTGGAAGACAAATGGCAACTTGTTAGTTGCCATAAAAAGATTCCAGTTCTGACCCGGTTAAAAACCTGCATAACACTGACTTTTAAATGATTTTCTTGAAAGAAATACACCTGACTACATTATATTTTTTCTTTTCCCTGAGAACTATGTGGGGCTTGGTCACCCCTTGTCTAAAACAGAAAGACAGTAACTGGTGTCACTGGTTAGTTATGAGGTAACATATTTATATTTATATAATGGAAGGAAACATTCCACGTGGGAAAAATTATATATAAAAACAAAGATGAGGTGACTTACCGAACAAAAGCACTGGCAGGTCGATAGACACACAAACAAACACAAACATACACACAAAATTCAAGCTTTCGCAACAAACTGTTGCCTCATCAGGAAAGAGGGAAGGAGAGGGGAAGACGAAAGGAAGTGGGTTTTAAGGGAGAGGGTAAGTCTTTCCGCTCCCGGGATTGGAATGACTCCTTACCCTCTCCCTTAAAACCCACTTCCTTTCGTCTTCCCCTCTCCTTCCCTCTTTCCTGATGAGGCAACAGTTTGTTGCGAAAGCTTGAATTTTGTGTGTATGTTTGTGTTTGTTTGTGTGTCTATCGACATATTTATATTTAGTGCGACATAAATGAAATTAGTGAATTATTCGAAGATAATTGCCCAATAGTATGAGGTCTGTTCAAAAAATACCGGGACATTCTTAATTTAGCACCAATGCTGTGTTGGAGAGGAATACAGGGTGATTCAAAAAGAATACCACAACTTTAAAAATGTGTATTTAATGAAAGAAACATAATATAACCTTCTGTTGTACATTACAAAGAGTATTTAAAAAGGTTTTTTTTTCACTCAAAAACAAGTTCAGAGATGTTCAATATGGCCCCCTCCAGACACACGAGCAATATCAACCCTATACTCCAACTCATTCCACACTCTCTGTAGCATATCAGGCGTAACAGTTTGGATAGCTGCTGTTATTTCTCGTTTCAAATCATCAATGGTGGCTGGGAGAGGTGGCCGAAACACCATATCCTTAACATACCCCCATAAGAAAAAAGCGCAGGGGGTAAGATCAGGGCTTCTTGGAGGCCAGTGATGAAGTGCTCTGTCACGGGCTGCCTGGCGGCCGATCCATCGCCTCGGGTAGTTGACGTTCAGGCAGTTACGGACAGATAAGTGCCAATGTGGTGGCGCTCCATCCTGCTGAAATATGAATTGTTGTGCTTCTTGTTCGAGCTGAAGGAACAGCCAATTCTCTAACATCTCCAGATACTGTAGTCCAGTTACAGTAGCACCTTCGAAGGAAAAGGGACCAAAAACTTTATTGGCTGAAATGGCACAGAAAACGTTCACCTTAGGCGAGTCACGTTCATACTGAGTTGTTTCCCGCGGATTCTCAGTGCCCCATATACAGACATTGTGACGGTTGACTTTCCCGTTAGTGTGGAAAGTTGCTTCATCACTAAACACAATCTTTGAAACGAAAGATTCATCTGTTTCCATTTGAGCAAGGATAAAATCACAGAAATCGATTCTTTTAATCTTATCAGCTGCAGACAGTGCTTGAACCAATTTCAGACGATAAGGTTTCATAACTAACCTTTTTCGTAGGACTCTCCATACAGTTGATTGTGGAATTTGCAGCTCTCTGCTAGCTCTGTGAGTCGATTTTCCTGGGCTGCGAACAAATGCTTGCTGGATGTGTACTACATTTTCATCACTCGTTCTCGGCCGTCCAGAACTTTTCCCTTTGCACAAACACCCATTCTCTGTAAACTGTTTATACCAATGTTTAATGCACCACCTATCAGGAGGTTTAACACCATACTTCGTTCGAAATGCACGCTGAACAACTGTCGTCGATTCACTTCTGCCGTACTCAATAACCCAAAAAGCTTTCTGTTGAGCGATCGCCATCTTAGCATCAACTGACGCTGACGCCTAGTCAACAGCGCCTCAAGCGAACAAATGTACAACTAAATGAAACTTCATAGCTCCCTTAATTCGCCGACAGATAGTGCTTAGCTCTGCCTTTTGTCGTTGCAGAGTTTTAAATTCCTAAAGTTGTGGTATTCTTTTTGAATCCCCCTGTACAGTTGGGGCCCTGCACACACTTGTGTTTAATGCGTAACTGCCACAAGTTTCATTGTTGCATGTCTGTTAGTTATTGTTCAGTGCAGTTTTGAGTAGAAAGTTGTGGCACGCAATGTGCGAATTTCGAGATGCCAGAGTTAGAGGAAAAATGCATCTGTGTCAAATTTTGAATGAAACTCAGAAAACTTTTACACAGACACACCAAATTATGCTGGAACCCTATGGCGATGGGTGCTTGAGCTGTACTTGATGTTATGAATGGCTCACACAGTATAAAAGTATCCAGACGGAAGTTAAAGAAGACCCTCGTTCAGGACGCCCTTTAACATCTACCGATGATGCTCATGTCAGGAACGCCAATGAAACTGTGCATGCCAATTGAAGACTGACTGACTGAGATATTGTAGAAGAATGTAACATTTCCATTGAATCATATCACAAAATCATAAGACAGCATCTTGGAATGTATCGTGTTGCCACCTAGTTTGTCCCAAGTCTCATGAGTCAAGACCAGAAAGACCTTTGCCTTGCAATCTGTGAAGAGCTTTTGGATAGCACAAACAAGGAAGAGTTGTTCGTTAAGAGAATCATAACTGGCAATGAGATGTTGGCCTATGGTTATGATTTTGCGACCAAGGTTCAGCCTTCACAAGGGGTTAGGAAAGGTGCTCCAAGACCAAGAAAAGCTCGTCAGGTCAGGTCAAATGTCAAATCTATGCTAATGGTTTTCTTTGATTTTGAAGGATTAGTTCGTCATTAATTTGTACCATAAGGACAAACTGTTGTGACATCTTTTCCAAAGCCAAAAACCCCATTGAAAGCATGAAGAATTGCGACAGACAAAATTTGCAGGTGGTGCTCCATGCAACCCAGCAAGAGGCATACCAAGACTGCTTCTGGAAGTGAAAACACCATTGAGAATAGTGTATCTATTGTAGAGAGGAGTATTTTGAAGGAGATTATGCACAATAAGTAAAGGGTAAGCGCAGAAAAATTTTGTGGACAACGTTACAGAATTTTTTGAACAGACCTCATACAGTGGTGCCATCTGACATTGCTATGGAAACCTGACCCTCACAAATGCTGTGGCACCACTAACCAGAGAGAGCTCATCATTAGGAGCACCTTCTGGCAAGATCACACTAGAATCCAGCACATAAGCTGGCCCAAAACTGGTCTGAGTCAGCCGCAATGCAATTTGGGGAGTGTGTCAGAAGTGTGCAAACAGTTTGCCTATTGCATTTATACCGTGGACTCTATTTGTCAAAGGCAGAAGTTTGATATGACATTGACTGGACTTCGACTGGAATGTGTACTTTTGGCAGCTTGCAATGTTCCTGAGAAACATTTGTCTTCTTGTGATTAAACTGAGATGAGACCCCGGGAAATCAGACCTTTAATATTGTTGTAATTAGTCGAGATTGAGGGTTTCCTCCCATAGAACACTCACAACAATTATTAACACAAACCACACAGGGTTATCAGGGATGACAACAGCTGTATTTACAGGCAGTTCAAGTGTTAGTGAATGAAGCTGGGATGTCTCTCTCACACCACCCTTGTTTACAGCTCTTCCAACATTTAATGAACAGCATGAAGAGTGGGACAATTTCTGCTGGTGATTGCAGTGATATATCTCAGCTTGTCAAAAAGACTATGTTCTTGTCAAAAAGTCCCATAATTACAGAAGACAGAAACTTGAGTCATTAATGAGTCCAGCAGAACTTCAGTTGCCTAGATTTTTATTTATTTTTATTTATTAATTTATTTTTACAAAAAAGCATTGCAGCCATGTTAGAACAATTTTATGTGGGCTGGTTTGCTGATCTACACAAATTAAGCAGGAACTGCAATTTCAAATGTTTGTTTAGGCAGAACTATGCAGACTTTTCAATCAGGGACTTTACAGTGGGGCTTATGCCCAACTTGGAAGTGAGAAATCACATATTAAGGAATTCAGATACTTCTCTGACAGAAGTAATGAGAACAGCTCATGCTCACAACACTATCCGTGCAGCTCAATGTTCATTCAAGATGAATATTTATTCATGCAGGATGTCATGCCATGTCCAGCAGTGCCTTCAACTGCTCTGCAGTCCAGCTATATTAGTGACGATGACACACATCAGCAGCAGCACTGTTGCTTGGCTGTAAATGTTTCTTTTCCAACACATCAGTTTTTGTTTTGTTTTGCTTTAAGGCGTAAAAACAACTGCAGTCATACAAACGCAAGTCAAAACTATAGAACATGAACACAGAGAGGAGTTAAACGACTATACGTCAGTCCCTATGGACAGAATAGGAGACAGATAAAAACAGGGGCATGGAAAATGGGCTAAAAAAAAAAACCTACAGAAGTGGAGATCCAAAACTAAAAATTAAATGGCCTTCACCATATTGCTTCAGCAGATGAAAAGTAAAACATGGTCGACAGCCCATGCGTCATTCACTAAAACGGCTGATAAATCAGATGGCAAACCCAAGCTGGAACATAAATTGTTAAAAAAGGGCATTCCAGCAGGAAGTGGCAGACAGTTAAAATTTGGGTGCAATGTGTACAAAGTGGTGGGGTAGCACCACTTAGCAGACAAACAGCATGCATACCTGCTAAGGAGGAAGTCACAGTGGTAAGACAGTGGTAGTTCAGTATGCATACTCTCAACCGGGCCGGTGTAAAAGGCACCCATGGCTGAACGGATGCCACTATGGTGGATAGTGTTGAGACGGTGTAAGAGGGATGGGCACGCAGACGCATAAACAAAGCACCCATAGACGAGTTTTGAATGGGCAAGAGACCGGTACAAACGGAGGAGGATGGTTCAATCGGCACCCTAGGAAGTACCACTGAGGACACATAGGACACTGAGGGACTGTGTACAGCGAGCTGCCAGGTAAGACACATGGGAAGACCAAGAATGTTTCCTATCGAGCATGAGCCCCAGGAATTTAGTAGTTTCAATGAACCGAAGGGCAAGAGGCCCAAGATGTGGAGATGGTGGGAGAAACCATTTGCACCACCAGAAATTCAGACAGATGGTTTTGTCTGGGGAAAAGCAAAAGCCATTGTCGATGGTCCACGAGTAACGACGATCAAGACAGCGCTGAAGATGCCGCTCAGCGCGACAGGTCCATGGAGAGCTGCAATAGACCGCAAAATTATCAACAAAAAGGGAGCCAGAGATGTCTGGTCCGAGACAGGCCATGATAGGGTTAATGGTGATAGCGAAGAAGACGACACTCAGGACAAAACGCTGAGGCACACCGTTTTCCTGGATAAAGGTGTCTGACAAGGCAGAACCCACACGCACCTTGAAAACTCGATCTTGTAAAAATGCCTGAAGGACACAGGGCAGATGGCTACGGAAGCCCCACGTGTAAAGAGTACAGAGGATACCAGTTCTCCAGCACGTGTCATAGGCCTTCTCCAAATCGAAAAACACGGCCACAGTCTGGGATTTCCGCAGAAAGCCATTCATGACATGGGTGGACAAAGTGCAACACATCAGTCATGCGCTTTTATTGACGTGCAACATGCCATGAGTACGGTAAAAAGACACACTTGCAAGAGATATGTATTAGCATTTCTGCTGCAATTATGTCTCACACAGCAGAAGTGACCTGAGTGAGTGATCGGTTTACAGACATGCAGAGTACTCAGAACAAGGCCAAAATATTGTACTTAGATGTGTTCGTTTGCAAATAACCTGTGAGGGTACTCATGCACACCAGCTCTTCTGTGGCCTTGCTAAACCAGTCTACTTAAGTTTAGTGTAACAACCTATGCAGGCAGCCAAGACTAATCTTGGGCCTATGGATATCATCATGTGCCTTTGATATGAACGTTTCCAGTTTTACATACTTACAACCAAATCACTCATTCTGTAAATTATCTGTTGGTTGCCAACACCAAAGAGGGCAACACTTTTGGGATAGATTTTTCCGCATTTTTGAATTTCATTCTCATAAAATATTTTTAGATTTCACGCTCATGAAATATCGCATGCCACACAATTTGAAGGGCTTTATGCCTCCATAAGGACTCTCCTGTGACAGATATGCTCAATTTTTCTCATTTGGATTAGTGGAGACAAATGCGTTCAGAGCTCACATCACTCTTCAAGTGACGGCTGCCCCATCTTTTTTCAAAGCTTGCCCGGTGCTCATGACTTTAAAGGATGCCTTCAAATCAGAAATGAACAGACTTATCCATAAAGCTGCATTAACACTTATTTTCCACAGTCACTTGGCCACTCCCCTAGTAACAGTATGCACGCACATACAACAGCACCATGAAAATTTATGGTGCTTTTAAATTCACTATAAATGCAAAACCTGAAGTGGAAATTTATTCTCTACTGACCCCTTACAAACTTTTTGCAAAATTGGGCTGCAGCATTTCATTCAATAAAACTGACTTCACAGAGGCGTATTTTGAAAAACTGGATGCAGCATCATAATCTTATCTGATTCTAAGTATGCCCTACAGCCTTTACTGTTATAATTGGTTAGCTTTTGGAATCCTTTCAGCCCCTGCCATTCCATTTTATGGCCAAATTACTACAAGGTATTCCCAATTGTGCCACATACCTTGATATTTTGGTCACAGATGCAATTCCAGAGGAGAACATTCAAAATATTGAACTTTTCTTCCAGAGACTAGCAGTAAAGGGGCTTCAATCCAACTAGCACAAGTGTTCTTTCATGCAGTCTTCCCTCACATATTTAGGGTTTAACCTCCCAGCAAATGGACTGGAAGCAACAAGGGATTATGTTGTGCCAACTGATTAAATGCAGCCCCATGAATACAAAAGACTTACAAAGTGTTTCTAGGTAAGATCAACTATTATGGCTGACTCACTGTAAACCTATCAGAACACTCTTATCCAATGAATCAGCTATGATGTAAAGGCACTTATTGTTGCTGAGTCTCTTCCTCCTATTGAGCACTTGAGTGTCACCTTATTAGTTCAGGCCCTATCCAACATGGATCCTCGGGAAGATTTCCTCCACCATAGGTGCTTGATGTGTACTGAGGCATCCATCCAGACACTTCTGTGGTACCATCAAAATCAACTATGCCTCCAGCTCTCCTGGTCATTAGCTACCTGCTTATTGGTCCCTGGCAGACACTCTGACCCCATGGAGAATTTGCACCTTCCATGAAGCTTTTTCCTTGCTCCACTCCACTGGACTGCTCCTACTATATCTTTTCCCCCCAGCAGTCACTGCTTGAGTGGGAAAGGGATGTAGTGGTACCACCCATTATCAGTATAGAAACACAACAGCTGGTGCAACATTATTGTTGACTACTGTTGCACCACTACTCAGAGGTGGGTGCTTGTTATAAGAATGCTCTCAGAAAAGACCACACCAGAATCCTATATATAAGCTGTCCCTGGACTAATCTGAGTCAGTTGTGATGTGATCTGCAGAGTGAGTGATCAATGTGTTATAGGTGTTGCTAGGGTATTCATATTGAGGGCTTTGTCACAGGTGGAACTTTGTGGTGTCAACTGGACTTTGCTTTGGAATACAGACATACAATAACTTGCACTGTTTCCAGGGTGCATCCTGTATACATCTGTTGTTGTGAACAAACAGGGACAAGCCCCTGTTGGTGTTGTGTTTAGATTGCCTATTATAAAATGTTGTGTACATCTGTTTTATTTTTACTTACTTCTTTTCCAACTTCCCCTCTGTATTTTATTTTGTACACTGTCAATCAGAAAACATGTGCTAATGAAATAACTCTCCAAATAAAACTTCAACCACATAAAATTGCAAAAAAGTGTTTGGTTATCAATTTTAAAGACAGTACACACATATCATACTGTTTCTGATTTTATCATCTTTATCAATAACCCATAAATACTTCTTGGCTGATAGCTGAATCACAGCACGTTATTAATAAAAGTTTTCATGGCACTCCTACAAGAGAAGCTTACACACATCTTTTTTTTTTAAAAAAAAAAAAATAAAATAAAAAGATACTTGGCATGAACAGAAACGGAAAAAGGTGTATAGGGACAGAAAACTTTTCAAAGTATAGTACAGGAAAGTCACCCATGACTTGCAGAGTATCACAGCACAAGACAAAAATAAACAATGGTACATAAGAGAGATGTTGAAAAATAAAAATTAAAAAAAAGACCTGAACTGGATTCAGGTGAGAAGTTAAAGCTCTTAGATCCTAGCCAAAACTCTCCTGAACCCATTTCTCTCCTCACCCCTATGATACCTTGCACTCCTATCTTCTATATCCTCCACAAAATCTACCATCCAAAAATTCTGGATGCCCTGTTATAGTTGATTACTGTGCTTATAGTGAAAGAGTTCCAGCCCTCATTGAACAACAGCTTCAACCAACTGTCGGGAGCCTAATCTTCCATGTCAAAGATACCAACCACTTCCTTCACTGACTCTCTGGTGTTCATACCCTTCATCTCCCGAATCTCTGCTTGTCACTGTTGATACTACTACCCTACTATACACCAGCATCCCTCATACCTGCAGTCTAGCTGTTACTCAACACTACCACGCCCAAAGTCTTTCACACTCTAAAAGCAGTACCTCATTCCTCATACAGCTTACTAGCTTCATCCAAGCATGCAACTAATTCTCCTATGCATGAAAGGTATACAAACAAATCAGCAGCACAGTCATGGGCACCCACATGGCACCCCCCTATGCCAACCTGTTTATGGGCCATCTAGAGAAAACCTTATGAGCCTCCCAACTCCTGGTATGCTTCAGGTACATTGACAATATCTTCAAGATCTGGACTCACGACCAAGACACCTTATCCTCATTCCCTCACAATCTCACCACCTTCTCTCCCATCTGCTTCACCTTGTTCCCTCAATGCAGTGTGCCACATTCCTGCACATTGGCCTCCTCTCTTATGGCTCCATCTACACCTCTCTCAACATAAAACCCATCAACCACCAACAGTACCTGCATTTTGACAACTGCTATGCATTTCACACCAAAAAATACCTCCCTTACAGCCTGGCCACCTGGGGATGGTATACCAGCAGTGAAAAGAACTCCCTTGCCCAGAATGCTGAAGGTCTCCCAAAGGCCTTCACAGACAGGCACTACCACGCAGACCAAGTCCCTAAACAGATTCCCCATGTCATATCCTCACTCACTGCCAATCCTCCCACTACCTCCAAAAACTAGCTACAAAGGAGCATCCCCTTTGTTACCCAATACCACCCCAGGCTGGGTCAACTGAACCACATTCTTCATCAGGGCTATGATTATCTATCATCATGCTCTGAAACGAGGGATGTCCTACCCCAGTTTACTCCCACCCCTCCTAAAGTTGTGTTACATCAACCAACAAACCTCCACAACACCCAAGCCCATCTCTATGCCACTCCCAGTGCCAGCCCCCCAGCAATTTATTCCAGTCATCCAGTCATGTCACAGGCTTATTATACCCCATCAGAGGCTGGGCCACCTGTGAAAACAGCCATGACATATACTAATCTACTGCAATCATTGCACAGTTTTTTTTATATTGCTATGACAAACAACTATAATCCATTTATCATAAGAATAAACCTGATGTAAACAAACACAAACGCGATGATTGGTCAGAAGCCGTAGCACACATACACTAGTGTTGTTACTCTCTTGAAAGTAGGTCCTACTTATGTATTAGATATCTTATTATTAAGTTACATTAAATGAAGCTTTAAGATATTCAAATGTACTAACAATCATCAACATTTTTCTTAATCACGCTTTAGCTACATAGTTTTCATTTCAAAAATCGTGTACAGTCACAGCCTCTGCAACGTTGTGCTCTGATTGTCACGCTGTTAATGCGCAGTATGAAAATGGCTGAGGCTGCTTTCTGTTCCATAGTGAAATACATGCATGGAACACAGTTAAAAAGTGGCAAGAAACAGGCTCTTCTTAACGTCTTTCATAAATTTATGGAGATAATTGGCTTTGAAGTTTTCCCATGGTTGTATACAACACAGCTGATAAACACAAACACATTCAATGTGTAGTGCAGTTGGTAGCGTGATGGAGTGTGAGCCAAATGCGGTAATTTGTGCAATGGTTCGAATGTCCCCAGTATCATCTGTTTTTTTTCCCTTGTTCAATTTGAAATACCTATATCTCGTAATTATGAAACTCATCATCATTTTTTATGAATAATGCACATCTTCTTGTTTCTAATTACATATTGGATGTAAAATTCCTGTTTCCATTCCAAATACAGCTTCTTAATTATCAAAGTTTTATGAAAGACTGTTCATAAAAGTTGTTGAAATTAAGAAAACAAAACAATTTAATTTTTTAAGGCAAAAATGAAAAACCAAATCCTCTTTATCTGGACTATGTCCATTGTTTTATACCACAGAGGTAGATAAGTATCATAGAAACATGAAAAACAACCATTTTCACAGCATGGAGCACATCATACAAATTCTGCATTTTTGCATTTGCTACTTTACCATCACAATATGAACCCAACAGAACTGATCTGGAGCAAAGCTGCGGGATTTGGCTTGAGTTGTAACAAGACTGTTAAGCTGCCAGACGTACCGGAATGCTGATAGGCTCATTACCAATGTAGCAGGTGACTGTTATAACATCAAGTTGAACACACATATTTCAAAACGACACGACACGACACATACAAGTCACTGAGCAAGTTGACAAAGCAAGACGTGTGAACACGGTAACATTCAAATGAGCACTGAGTCCAAGTCTAGCGGTCGCTGGCTGGCTGGCCACTTAGGTGGCGTGGCTGCTGCATGGCTGGCAGACAGCACCCATGTAGAGGACGCGCGTAATTGCTCGGCGGCACTTTGAATGATTGGCGAGTCACAACACTTTTCCCCCCTTTGAAATTTTTTCACTGGTCTTGATGGAGGTGGCCTGTAGATTGCTAACGTCCATAGGCGTTGTTTGACTGGCCGTAAAGTCTCAAGGAGGAGGCTTCCTGTACGGACGAAAGTGTCCCTGATGATAACGGGTCAAGATGACAGGAGACGTAGGGGTCGAATCTGCTAGGGCCCCGTGCACCAATCTGCCCGTTGCGGCAAGTCCAGTTGATATAACAGGAGACATGGGCGATGTGTCAGCGTCTGTAGGAGGAGGAGGCAAGTAGATTGGCTCCGACAGATGATGGACATCTGGTTCCTGCATGGGCTCGTCTCCTGGTGGTGTCCGTTCTTGTACTGGCATCGAGATGACGGTGAGAGGGCTGCGTTGTGAGTAATGAGAGATGCCAAGATCCCGAGTGTCAGGTAGAGCTGAAGGTGGTGTAGTGACATTCGGAACAGGCGCTGCCGGCACACGAGGCCGAAGCTGGTCCGAATGACGCACTGCAACACCCGTGTCCATCTGGATTTCATACAGGCGTCGCCCACGGTGTCGTAAGATGCGGCCCGGACTCCATTTTGGGCGCCTGCCATATCCCCGTACCCAGACAAGGTCATTGGCGGGGAACCGGCCAAGCGAAGGCACCTGCGGCCGTGAGGTGGAAGGCCGGAGAAGATGAAGTAGCATGCGGGGCTGTCGGCCGTGTAAGAGCTCAGCCGGGCTGTGGTCGCCCATGGGGGTGAAATGGTAAGAAGCCAGAAACTGGAGAAGTGCATCATCAGCAGTAGAAGAAGTCAGGAGTTTCCGCATCTGAGCCTTAAATGTGCGGACCAGTCGTTCAGCCTCACCGTTTGATTGTGGATGGAATGGAGGTGCCGTGACATGCATAACGCCGTGATGAGCACAAAAATCCGCAAATTCGGAAGAGGCAAATTGCGGACCATTATCAGTAACAAGAGTAGAGGGAAGGCCTTCCAAAGAAAAAATGCGGACGAGAGCACTTGTGGTTGCCGCGGTGGTAGGCGACGTGCAATGGACAATGAAAGGAAAGTTAGAGTAGGCGTCAATTACGAGGAGCCAATAAGTATCTGAAAAAGGTCCGGCGAAGTGAGCATGAATGCGCTGCCAGGGCGTCTCAGGCGAAGGCCATGCTGACAAAGATGACTTCGGGGCGGCGGCCTGTGACGCACAAGGGCTGCAGGCAGCGACCATGTGTGCTATTTCAGAGTCGATGCCAGGCCAGTACACATGACGGCGCGCCAGAGATTTTGTGCGAGACACACCCCAGTGCCCTTGGTGAAGGAGGCGCAAGACCGAAGCATGCAAAGACACAGGTACCACAACACACGGCGAATCATTGTCGGTGGAAAGGAGGATAAAACCATCCCTAGCCGTGAGGCGGTAGCTCAAAGCGTAGTAGTTCCGCAACGGGTCAGAAGTCTTAGCGGACGGACGATCTGGCAAACCCTTCTGAATACAGCGTAAAACCCGGGAGAGGGTAGGATCAGAACCCGCAGCCGCCGCCAGCCGGTCCCCTGTGATGGGGAATCCGTCCACAACCCGCTGCTCGGCAACATACAGATGGAAACACAAAAATTTGTCCTTAACGAATGCCAGATCAGGACCCATGGGAAGGCGAGACAGTGCATCAGCATTCACATGTTGAGCCGTCGGCTGGAAACGAATCTCATAATTGAAATGAGACAAGTAAAGAGCCCAACGCTGGATACGGTGTGCAGCCTTGTCGGAGAGGGACAATGACGGAAGAAACAAGGAAACAAGCGGTTTGTGATCGGTAACAAGATGAAATTTGGATCCATAGAGAAAAACATCAAACTTATGATGAGCATAAATAATGGCCAAAGCTTCTTTTTCAATTTGAAAATACTTTTGTTGGGCATCCGTGAGCATTTTGGAGGCATAAGCAATGGGTTGTTCAGAGCCGTCTGAAAAATGGTGCGCAAGGACTGCACCGACCCCGTATTGAGAGGCGTCCGTGGCAAGAACAAGATGTTGGCCAGGTCGATAAGTAGCCAGGCATGGGACCTGTTTCAGCATAGTCTTCAATTTCTGGAAAGCCGCATCACATGATGCGAAAAGGCATGGCTTTATGCAAAAGGCGATGCAACGGCTGAGCCACTGAAGCAGCAGATGGTAATAACTTGTGATAGTATGCTATTTTCCCCAAGAAGGCCTGCAGTTCTTTAACAGTTGTAGGGTGAGGAAGGGCATCGATCGCAGCGACAGTTTGCTGAAGTGGACGAATACCATCCTGAGAGAGTTGAAACCCCAAGTACGTGATAGATGCCTGAAAAAAATTGTGATTTCTGAAGATTACACTTAAGACCAGCAGTCTGTAAGACATGAAAAAGTGTGCGGATGTTCTGAAGATGTTCTTCAGTGGTGGAGCCAGTGACAACAATGTCATCCATGTAATTTATACACCCAGGGACAGGGAGCAATAATTGTTCCAAGATTCGCTGAAAGAGAGCAAGGGCACTGGCAACCCCGAATGGCAATCGTTGGTATTGATAGAGGCCGAAAGGCGTGTTAAGGACCAGAAACTGTCGGGAAGCAGCATCGAGAGGAAGTTGATGATAAGCTTCTGACAGGTCAATTTTAGAAAAATACTGGCCTCCCGCAAGTTTAGTGAACAATTCTTCAGGTCGGGGCATAGGGTAAGTGTCGATGAGGCATTGCACATTTACAGTGGCTTTAAAATCGCCACAGAGACGAATATCACCATTGGGCTTGGCAACGACAACGACAGGAGAGGACCACTCACTGGAAGTGACAGGAAGCAAGACTCATGAAGTAGTGAGACGATCCAGCTCCTGTTTTACCCGATCATGAAGGGCCACAGGAATGGGCCGAGCCCGAAAAAACTTTGGCCGAGCAGTGGGTTTGAGCGTGATATGAGCTTCAAAGTCATTTGCATGGCCTAACCCAGGAGAAAAAAGGGACAAAAATGTCGTCGACAAGGAATACAATTGAGCATAAGAAATAGCATCACAGACGATATTGACAGAGTCATCTATGGAGAACCCAAAAAAGCAAAAGGCATCAAAACCAAAAAGATTCTCTGCGTTACTCTGGTCGACCACAAATATGGGAACAGTGCGAACGATGGATTTGTAAGATACCTCAGCATTAAATTGTCCCAAGAGAGAAATCCTCTGTTTATTGTACGTCCGTGATTGCCAAGTGACAGGTGATAGGAGTGGAGAACCCAACTGAAGATACGTCTGAGAATTAATTATAGTGGCAGCAGAACCGGTATCCACCTGCATGTGAACATCCCGACCAAGGATTTGGACAGTGAAGAATAACTTCCCTTAAAGGGAAGAAGTGAAATTGACAGACAACACAGAATCAGAATCAGCGTCATGTTTATGACCATCATGTATGCGGTCGGATTTGCAAACGGAAGACACATGACCTTTCTTTTTGCAATTGTGACACACAGCAAATGTTGGGGACAATCCTCGCGTGAATGTTTCATAAAACACCGCGGACATGAAGTAAGTTGCCGCGGGTTTTGCTGCAGTTTCTTAGAGGGTTGTTTACGGTTAGACCGAGGCTGCACGTGGGAGCACACTGTGGCCATGTAGGCCGGCGGGGACGCAGCGCATGCGTCGTCAACAGCACACAGAGGTTGTATTTCCCCGACATCATGCCATGCGTCTATTTGCACCCCAGCGGCGCGAGAAATTCCAAAAGACTGCGCAATGGATCGGACTTCATCTAGAGTCGGATTCGCCAACTGAAGGGCACGTTGCCGGACTTCTTTGCCGGGTGCCAACCGGATAATAGCATCCCGTGCCGTGGAATCGGCATAGGATTCTTTGTGAACGTCAGTAACAAATTGACACTTTCGACTGAGGCCGTGTAGTTCAGCAGCCCAAGCGTGATAGGATTGATGCGGTTGTTTTTGACAACGATAAAACGCAACACGAGAGGCTACCACATGCGTTTGCTTTTGAAAATAGACAGACAGAAGTGAGCACATTTCAGCAAAGGACAAAGACACAGGATCTTTCAAAGGAGCCGATTGCGACAACAATCGATACATTTGAGGTGAAATCCAGGAAAGGAACAGAGACTTACATGTTTGTTCGTCTGTGACATGAAATGCCAAGAAGTGCTGTTGAAGATGTTTTTCATAATCAGACCAGTATTCTGCTGTCTCGTCGTAAGGAGGAAAAGGAGGTATAGCCAACAACGAGAAACGCCCCGCATTTGACGCCGCGACAAAATCGCGAATCGCTGATGTTAGAAGCATTTGGTGTTCAATGAGACCATGCAATAGTTGCTCGACAGTAGCCATGGAAACCTGTGGGTCAACGATGAAAAGGAAAAATCCACTACCTCGTCGCCAATTGTTATAATGTCAAGTTGAACACATATATTTCAAATTGACACGACACATATAAGTCACTGAGCAAGTTGACAAAGCAAGACATGTGAACACGGTAACATGCAAATGAGCACTGAGTCCAAGTCTAGCAGTCGCTGGCTGGCTGGCCGCTTAGGTGGCGTGGCTGCTGCATGGCTGGCAGACAGCACCCATGTAGAGGACACGCTTAATTGCACGGCGGCACTTTGAATGATCGGCGAGTCACAACAGTGACACTTCCAGAACTGAAATGTATTTCTCGGATTCGGATAAGGAAGGAGCTAAGAGATTACCAGACGACTGACTGTAAGTGATACCTTCAGTGGCTTCAATATTTAACTATATGGTGAAATCCTTCAATACTCTCTTACATTACAAACAGCTTATGCAGAAAAATAGCCCTGTGGTTAAGTCAGGAATTTTCATCATTCTTGTTTTTAATTACGGTAGTACATTAGCTAAAAATTATAACATGTTGCAGTTTTCATCCAGTCATCTTAGCAGCATATTGTGAGAGATTTCATATTATTTAAAAATTAAATGACATTCGAAGCTGTATTGCTCCTCTGCTCGTCTCTTTTTTACGTGTGAACTGCAAGCTAGCTGTACCAGCGGACCTGCCAGTGCTGTCCAAGTTAAATGTGCCGGTAAAGCTGTTGTCCCGTATTATCGCTAAGTTGATGTACGTGTAAGCACAGCACCACATACCCTTATTAGCAAAGTTGACAGTACTTGAGAAAGTTTGTCTGCAGTCCCACATGGAACGGAAATCCAATGAGGTTCCAGCAAATGTGGAAGAATACATAGTGCAATGTTTACATCAGGTTTATTCTTATGATGAACGGATTATAACTGACCACCCGTATGAATGGCCACTGCCAAACTGTGGCCAAAAGCAAAGTGGACCAACATGTGGCACAACATGCAGCTGAACATAACATGCTTGATTTCAATGGCTGCTTCACACCCTGGTCATCTGGATCCTCTCCTCCACCACTGGCTTTTCTGGATTGTGCAGATGGGAGATGAGCTGACAACACAATCTCTGGCCACAATATCATCCTAGCCTCAACGTACCATAACATACTGTCAGCACACCCTCCATACAACTGCTTCCACCTCCTCTGTCCTATCACATCCTCCAAATTGGCACTGCTCTCTGCCAATGGACCCACTGGTCTTTTCCCCTTCTCTGCTCTTCTCCTTTTCCATCACCCCTCCCTTCACCTCCCCCTCCCACTTCCACTTCCACTTCCACTTCCACTTCCACTTCCATTTCCTCATTCACAAGCCTCGCAGGCTTATCTTGCCATCATCTAGTCCTTGAACACACTGCCAAGCATTTCTCACTGCTACCCCCCCCCCCCCTCCCACTCACTCTGCTATCCCTACCCCTTCCCCACACCACTTGGTATTGCTGTTTCAGATCGGTAGAGTGGTTGGAGATAGTGGGTATGTGTGCGTGAGTTGTGCTTGCTTGTCGGAATATATATAGTGTGTGTGTGGTTGGGGGGGGGGGGGGGGGGGGGGGGAGGGGGGGGGCAGCGTGTGTGTATATCCTTTCTGTAGGAGACTTGGCGGAAAGCTCAATATGTAACAGTCTTTTTGTTGTGGCTGTTTCTAACTCAACATATCATCTTTACGGTGGGAAGCAATCTATCCTTTTCACAATATTTGCGTTTGATTTTTTTCAGTCTTTTTAACAAGTCTCTCCCTAATTACATTTTATATTATCATTCTCACTTTATGTAAAGGATATGTTAAAAGTTATGTGTAAATATTCTGTCAGTTGGAAAAGAAAATTGTACTTAGAGTGATGCACTTGTTTCAGATGGTAGTTACCATATATACCCTAAGCATATTTTTACTCATCACATCATTTAATTCTGTCAAAATACAATCAGATATGATAATCAATTTATAACTGAAGTTAATTTTATTATGTATGTAGGTAGTCATGGACTCTTTTTTTGACTGAATTCTTAACCCATTTCTTTGTCATTTTAGACTGAGTGATGGATAATGGAAATCACTTATATTTTTATTATTATCTTTATGAATGTCATTGTTGTTTCCAAACTGTGACTTCTTGTTGACATCAAACTTTATAAGGGAGTAAATACACTGTGTGGCTGTTATAAGTATGTTGAACTGTTTAAAACATTTATCTACAAGAGGTTATATAATTGACATTATGTATTATCCTTATTATAAATCTCTGGACAAAAAATACTTATTTGTATTTTTCCTCAGTGATGAGCTGTGTCAGTGGCCTCGAATATAAGGTGATAAGACATTAGTGATCGGGGACAGGTACTTGCTACTAGTTAAAATAGAAGGAAAAGTAGTGGGAGAACATGGACTAGGAGGAAAGGAATGCAAGAGGATGCCGGCTGGTTGAATTTTCCAGAGTATAATTTCATCACTAACATTTGTTTTAAGAATCAGATAGTAAATTGTATATGAGGAACAGACTTAAAGACGCTGGAAAGGCAGAGATTTTAATAACAGGTATTAAACTGTTAGATATTTTCATGGTAGATGAGGACTGAAACCATAATTTATTGGTCATGAAGTGCAGATTAAAACAGAAGAAATCACAAAAAGGTAGGAAATCAAGGAGGTCATTTGAAAGAACCAGGGGTGGTTGAGATTTTCTACGGGAGCATGAGGCAACTACTCACTGAAAAAAGAGGAAATGGATACAGTAGAAGATAAATGGGTAGCTATGAAAAATGATATAGTGAAGCCAGCAGAGAATCGAATAGGCAAAAAGACAAAGCCTAGTAGGAACCCTAGGATAGCACAGGAGACATTGAATGTAACTCATGAAAGGAGAAAATATAAAAATGCAGAAAAGGAAGCTGGCAAAAAGGAATACAGATGTTTAAAAAATGAGATTAACATTAAGTGTAAAATGGCTAAGCAGGAATGGGTAGAGGGCCTCTCACAGCAAAATTAAACAGAGTTTCGGAGGCAAGAAAAGGAGTGATATTACTATCAAAAGCTCAGTACAGAAGGACTACATAAGGGAAACTAACTTGATGGTTATGTTACAGAAAAGGAAAAGGAAGTAAGTGAAGATGAAATGGAAGAAATGATAAAGTGAAAAAATTTGCCAGAGCACTGAAAGATGTAAGTTGGAACAAGGCCCCTGGAGTAGTGACACTCCCTCACAATAACTGAAATCCTTTGGAAAGCCAGCCATGACAAAGGTGTTTTACCTGGAGTGCAACATATACGAGACAGGTGAAATACCATCAGACTTCAATAAGACTGTAGTAATTACAATTTCAAAGAAGGCAGGCACTGACAAATGTGAAGATTATCAAACTACCAGATTAATAAGTTATGGTTGCAAAATACTGACACGAAGTATTTACAAAAGTATGGAAAAATTGGTAGAATCTGACCTTGTGGAGGATCAGTTTGGATATTGGACACATTTAGGAACACACAAGGCACAATAACTCTATGACTTATTGTAGAAGACATGTTAAGAAAAAGCAAACCTACGTTTATAGCATTTGTAGACTAAGAGAAAGCTTTTGAAAATGTTAACTGGAGTATTCGCTTTGAAATTTGGAATGTAGCAGGAGTTAAATACAGGGACCAAAAGGTTGTTTAAAATGAGACTGCAGTTACAATATCCGAAGGACATGAAAAGATAAGCTGTGGTTGAGAAGGGAGTGAGGATGATGATGTTTGGTTTGTGGGGCGTAGTCAGTGCCCGTACACATTCTCAATCTGTACACAAGCCAATCTAGCCACTTTCATGAATGATGATGGAATGATGAGGACAACACAAACACCCAGTCCCTGGGCAGAGAAAATCTCCAATCCACCCAGGAATCAAACCGGGACCCTGTGATCCATTAGCCACGAGCTGTGGACGAAGGGAGTGAGACAGGGTTGTGGCCCTTCCATGAAGCTATTCAATCCATGTACTGAGTAAGCAGGAAAGGAAATAAATGGTAATTGATAATTCTGTAATGGGAATATAATTTCAGGAAGAAGAAATAAAAACTTTGAGGTTTGCCAAAAACATTATATTTCTGATAGAGGTAGCAAAGGACTTGGAAGTGCAGGTGAATGGACTGGTTTGAATCTTGTAAAGAGGGTATAGAATTCACAGCAACAAAAGGAAAACTAGGGTAATGGAATGTAGCTGAATTAAATCAGGAGATGCCTGTAGAACTGAATTAGGTAATGAGGCACTAAATGTAGTAGATGAGTTTTGTTATTTGTGCAGCAAAATAACTGCTGCCGGTTGAAGCAGAGAGGATAGAAAATATAGACTGGCTACAGAAAGAAGGGCACTCCCAAAAAAGAGTGGAATTTGTTAACATCTAACATAAATTTAAGCATTAGAAAGTATTTTCTGAAGATATTTGTCTCAGGTGTTGTCTTGTGCAGAACTAAAATGTCGAACATAAGCAGTTCAGACAAAAAGAGAATAGAAGTTTCTGACATGCGTTGATACAAATGAATGGTGATGATGGATAGATGTGAAAACCAATGAAAAGGTACTGAACTGAATTGGGGAAAAATGCAATTTATGGCACAATTTTGCTAAATGAAAGGATCGGTTGATAGAATACAACTTAAGGCATCAAGGCCTCATCAATTTGGTAATGGAAGAAACAGAAGTATTTTCTATAGCCAACTTTGTTAACAGTCATTTAACTTAAGGAGAAGTTGGAGAATGTGTGAAGAAGGCAAGAGTGTATTGTGTGAAGCAGTTCCAACCATTGAAAACCCAGCAAACAAATGTTTGTAACAGTGCACTGTGTTTTCGGCACATAATGGTTACTGTGTTCTCACACCGAAGGTCCTGGATCACAGTCTCCTGCTGCACAGCTGTGGAGGGAAGATGAGACTTTATAACTGGCACATGAGCGTCCATATGCAAGTACATGCAGTTTGTAATACCAATAGGCAAATCTAACTGGGGTGCTCACTGCATATGGCATCGAAATTTATTGTACCTAGATCACCACTAAATGGTAAACAGTTTGGAAGTGATAAATCATGAGCAAAGAGTTTAATTCTGTACCTGGTTTTGGAACAATGCACAAGTAACTCTAAATTATTGTTTGTAATGTTTTAGTAACTGATGACGCATATTTTATTTGCTTGGTGTTTTCAATAGAAATAATACCCACAGATGGTTTCCATTTTCTAAGTCCTCCCAAAAAGACTCTCAAAGATGTGTTACGTCAGACACTTCAAAAAGTATTGCTAACACCTGATCAGAGCCCTCGTCACATTACAGAGTCATTTTACTGTCCTTAGATGACTGTTTTCCTGGAAAGTTGATAGTTTATCACAACTTATCAGCTGGTCACAGAGATCTCCCAGCATCACTCAAGACTATCATTAATAAAAAGGAAGATTATGGTTTAATAAGTTTTATCAGTGTGGGCACCTAAATGAACTGGTGTGCCACACTGAAATTGCCAACTAAACTATTAAAGAAATGAAAGATTTGAGATACCTGTGAAGCTATAACAGCGGTGACATTTCGAGACTTCTTTTGGTGATGAATGCTTTCCCTGCCTGTGTTAGCCTTCTTGTTATATTCTCCTTGCTTCACCCAGCGTGTGCTATTTTGCTTCAAACTTAGCAGAATTCCTTCACTTCACCTACTACATGGTCACCAAATTTCATGTAAAGTTTGCCACTGATATAATTTCTGCTTCTCCCCTTTCTTTCATTTGCTCGTAATCGATATTCTGTGCTCAGTAGACTGTTCCTATAATTCTTACTGACTGTCTCAGAGGATAGCAATGTTATCAGTGAATCTTCTCATTATAACCTTTCACTGTGAATTTTATATCAGTTATAGTCCTCTCTTGTGTTACCTTTTTTGCACCTTTGATATACAGGTTGAACAAGAAAGGTGAAAGGCATTTCTGCACTAGACCCTTTTTAATCCGTGTGCTTCTATCTTGGTCTTCCATTCTTATAGCTTTCTCTTGCAGATATTGTATATGACCTATTTTTCTCGGGAATTTCAAACATTATGCAACATTTTACACAATCAAATGCTTTTTCTGTGTCAACAAATCTCATGAAAATGTCTCAATTTTTTATTAAGTCTTGCTCCTATTGTCGAGTGTAGAATCAAAACTGCCTTTCTGGTGCCTTTGCCTTATTTAACAATGAACCTATCATCATCTAACAGATCCTAAATTATCTTCTTACTATTATTCTGTAATACAGAGGCATGTGGACCCCATTTTCAACAACTATTTAATATGAAACACAAATAGTCTCGTTTGCAAGCATGGTAACTGGCATAAAAACAATACTTATTTGCTCAAAATAATAACTTTAGAGAATTTTGAAATAAATCACATGTATTAACCACAAATCATCTTACCTGTCCAATTCTACCTTGTAAAACAACATTGTAGTCTTCATCCAGTTCAAATATAGCTTGCATTGTGGTAACACTATCAACAGAGGCATTATCTTGTTGGAAGTTGAAATTTGTTAATATAGATGATATGTCCGGTGTCAGTAGCTCCTCTTCCGAATACTGGTCCTGTACAAATCATGACAAACATTCAATCTATGACATTGTGCAGAAATTTCAGTAACTGATCAAAAAACTATAGCTAGCAGTCAAAAGAAAACATAATTTTAATGGTACCTACTCAGTACATCATTACCAGTAAGAGGGGAAGGGGTGAGAAATGTCTAAAAATGGTCCTCACTACAGAACTAATGAAAAATTATCTAAATAGCAAGAAAACATAAATTATTAAGGTCATAAAAATGAGGCACTATTGTATTATGAATTTTTGTTTTGATAACTCATTTCTTTTTGTTTTAAACAACATACTTTAAATAATTTAGGTGCTGTGCGTTTTATTTACACTTACTCTTCAATCAATTACTAACCAACTCTGTTGTCAAACAGGACAGAAAGGAACATTTCATGCCATAAAACTGCACATTTTGATGAAAACTTCAGGATGTCAGATGCGGTTAACATTATTTATTAGATGCAATTCTTCACAGGTAAACATCTTCCTGCATCTCAGACATAACTGCATAAAAATGAGAATGTTGCTTTACATAATGAATAACATTTTTCCATTATGTACCATGTGCCACAGTCGACTTGCTTGCATGCTTGAGTGATACAGCCAGCTATATCTGTGGAGAGAACAGATTTTCATATGGTTCCTGATGAGGGGCAAAACCTTTTCAGTAGTTGCAAGGGCAACAGTCTGGACGACTGACTAACATGACTTTATAACACTAGCCAATAAGGCCTTGCCATGTTGGTACTGCGAACAACTGAAAGCAAACCGAAACTACAACTGTTCCATTTCCTGAGGAAATGCAGCTGTACTGTATGGTTTAATGATGATGGCATCATACTGAGCAAAATACTAAACAGATAAAATAGTTCCATATTTTGATCAGAGGTGGGGACAACAAAGGATAATGATGTTATCAGTCTAGAGGTTGGAACAGGTAATGTTAATTGATTAATTTAGGGAGGATCAAAATTTAAAAAGAGAAATGGATACAGAACTAGATACAGAGGGAAACTGCAACAAGCAGCAGCATGAAGAACACGGCTTATGGTCAGGTGAGTATGTTACTGTAAATAGTCTTCACGGGTTTGCTGCCGGATCACGTGCAAATTCCACAATATTTCCTCAGAACAACTGTCCGACATCTTTAGGTGGTTCAACCTTGCTGGTGGAGTCGCACCTAACCACCAACAAGGTTGAACCACCTGAAGATGTAGTCGGACAGTTGCTCTGAGAAAATATTGAGGAATTTGCACAACGTGATCCGGTGGCAAACCCTTGAAGACTATTTACAACACATCTGCGGGGAAAGCTTGAACAGTACATTACTAATGACATAAACTCAAATAGGGTAACATAGGAGTAGCAAAAATAATGAATAAGAAAATACAAATGCAGATGAGCTTCTACGAGCAGCATAATGAACACATTATCACAGCCAAGGCAGACACAGCATCTCATACAGTAGAAAAAGTTAATATGCCTACAACCTATGTCAGTGAACTGAAGAAACTGTAAATTAGACAAATTGTTCAGACATTTAATGGAGATCGGGAATTGCAATTAAATATTAGGAGAAGGAAATTAAGAAAAAATAGTACACAAATGTAGGCTGGGGGAGAGGAACACAAGGGGATGCCACGCGGTAAAATTTTGCACAGAGTGCAATTATAAAATTGGAAACTGTACAAATAGCAGTAATTAACATTGTATACACAAAAAATACTTGAAGACACCAGTAGGTTTCAGATAGTTTATACAGGTGTTAGTGGTCTAGACCTGTAGTCATGAGATGATGACTTTAGCTAGTAATCAAATCCTTTTGAATTCTGCATTACATCCCAGCCACTGCTAAAATTTTGAATAAGAATCACCAGCAATGGTGGCCAAATGCTTCTGGTATAAGAAGTCATCCTTGTTTTGCGTAAGGTCCATCAACGAGAGAGACAAAGGACAAAGTTTCAGGGTAACCTCTTGCTTTTGGGCTGGGGAAACTTCCCCTAAATGAGAACAAATCGGAAATGATCAACAGCTGGAGGTTGCAGATGACAACAGAAACTGCTGTGTTAAAGACACATAAGGCAGTACATGTGACCTGCAATTGAGAAAGCGTCATGATATCATTCCAGTAGTAAAAGATTATGGAACAGTCACTCATTTAGATCTGTAGAAGGCAACTGCCAAAAGGGAAGTTAACCATGAGAAAAGATTGAGTGGTCATCGAAAGAGTAACACTCTAGAAGTTGGAGCGTTGAAAGTCTGAATTCTGAATATGCCATGCAAGCTAGAAAATCTGAAAATGGAAATGCAGAGACTCAGTATAGATGTAGTGGAGGTCAGCGAAGTGAAATGAAAATAAGGAAAGAATTTCTGTTCAGATGAATATAAGGTAATATCAATAGCCGCAGAAAAGAAGTGGTGGTATACTAAAATTTGGCAAAAGAATTCATAGAGGATGAAGTAATAATTTGAGTATGAATTAATTTTGTGTTACTTTTCTTATTCTATGTACATATAACAAAATGTGTTATTAACATCAGCTGTTCCCGGTTGAAGGTGAAATTTTACCACAATGACGACACGATTCATGTAGCACAACCAATGGTTTACATTAGGTATGTTATGAGAATCATAAACCACAACTGACAATTCACTGTAATTCCATCGGAAACACACAAGAATGGAAGATCAAGTTTAATGAAATGGGTAGCGTCCTGAATGAAGGCTATAAGACAAACATCGACAAAAAGAAAACAAGGATACTGAAGTGTATTCAAATTAAATCTATGATGCTAAAGGATTATATTAGTAAATGACACACAAAAATCTGTTGGTGAGTTGTGCCATTTCTGCATCAAAATAACTGATTTTGACCAAAATAAACAAGATATAAAATGAAGGAATGAAGGTTGCCAATAGCAGAGCAAGCATTCTGAAAGAGAGAAATTTGTTAACATCTAATTAAAACTTAAGCCTTGGGAACTTTTTTCTAAAAGCATTAGTCTAGAATGTAGTTTATTATAGAAATGAGACATGGACTATACACCTTGCAGACAGGAAGAGTATATAGAAGCTTTTGAAGTATGATGTTACAGAAGAATGCTGAAAATTAGATGGCTAGATTGGATAACTAATTAAATGGTACAAAATTGAATCACAGAGATAATTCATGGCCAACATCACGAATAGAAGGGATCAGCTGGTAGGACACATCCCACAGCGTCAAAATAATAATCAATTTGGATATGGAGAGAATGGTAGGGAGTAAAAATTGTAGAGGGAGACCAAGGCACAAATATGGTATATAAATTCAAATGGGTGTGGACTGAAATAGTTTCACAGAGATGAAGAGACTTGCACTGGATAGACTAGTGTGATAAGTTGCACCAAACCAATCTTCGGGCAGAAAATAACAGCTGCTGAGAATGGTGGAGTCTATGATATCACTAGCCATTGGTGTCATGCAAGAGGGAAACAATTTACAGTATACTGTAAGGATACGAAAATGTCTTTGCTAAGTCATTCTTGAATAAGACATGCAGAAATATGAATGACCCGTGTGGAGTTTGCTGGTCTCCCATCGGGCACCTCCCCAGGTGGCGGATAGGGGAATGCTCACCAGATATGGTGGGTACCGGGGAAATAAAATACCCGGGGTGGACCAAAACTAGCAACTGCTGCCTTGTAGTATGATATTGGCTTATCAAAGGCTAAAGGAAGAAAACCTTGAGTAAAAATTACCTGGTCCTCCAGGTTGGGGGTTGTGCAGTGGGCCAGCTCCTCACTCACATAAAAACATAAAAATGCTAAAAAACCTAATAATATGCCTCGGAAAAATTGGAACTTTGGACGACGAACTGGCAATGAGAAACGGAAAATTATGTTTGGATGCTGGAATGTGCAAGGTATTTCCACTAAAATAAATTTACTCCCCGCAGAACTTGACATGTTCAACATGGATGTTGTCGTACTCTCTGAAACAAAGAAGAAAGGCCAAGGAGAAGAAGAACTGGATAATTATGTACATATCTGGAGTGGGGTATCAAAAGCAGTAAGAGCCAAAGCAGGAGTCTCCATTATGATAAAAAAATCATGGAAAGAAAGAATCACAAATTGAACATTCATCAATCAACGTATAATAACTGTTGAAATGACATTATTTGCTAGGGAAGTTGTGATTATTGGCGTATATGCACCCACGAACGACACAAAAGATAAGGAGAAAGATACATTTTGGGACACCCTCAGGGAGACTATTGAAAAAATCCCAAGAAGAAAGGAACTGATTATCATGGGAGATCTGAATGGAAGGGTAGGAATTAGAGAATCTTGTAGAATAGTAGGAAAACATGGAGAGGACGAATATAATGACAATGGAGAACGATTGATTGCAATTTGTGAACAATTTGATCTAAAAATTACCAACACATTTTTCAAACATAAGGACATTCATAAATATACTTGGCAACAGAACACCAAAGAACTTCGTTCTATAATAGATTATATTATCATTAGGCAAACAAGTAGTTTCAAGGCAGTAGACGTCAGATCTTATAGAGGAGCCCAGTGTGGATCTGACCACTATCTAGTTAAAATGAAGTCTTTCTGGCCATGGAAGAATGCAAGGAGTGATACAAGTAACATAAATAAAACAAACCAGACTGAGAAAGATGAAAATTTACCTTTTAATATTGACAGCCTACAAGACGAAAGTATCAGAACACTCTTTGCGGCCAGGATGGAAAGGAAACTGGTTGAATCATTTGAAGGAAGTACAGAGGAAATATACGACTATATAAAAGCTAATGTGAAAATCATAGCAACAGAGGTGTTGGGTAAAAAAGATAGCAACCACAACCGTGCAGCAGAGTGGTGGTCAGAGGAACTAGAGGTCCTCATTAGAGAAAAACGAAATGCGTTCCTTCAGTGGTTGAATGATAAATCAGAAGAAACAAGGTCAATATACAAGGAAAAGAAGAATGAAGTGCCAAAAAAAATACGGATGGCAAAAAATGAAGCATGGGAAAGAACATGTGCCAAGGTGAATAGCAAATTAGGATTTGGGAGAGCAAAAGAAGCATGGTCAGTATTAAAAGGGCTTCGACAGGATACAAAAAGCAAAACTAATCTCCAACTGATAACACAAAAGGAATGGGAAGAGTATTTCCAAAAATTATTAAATGAGGACAGAGAAGAATATCTAGAAGAAGGAACAGGGGAAGATAAAGGACATGAAGATGATGAGATCCATATTTTAGAAAGTGAAGTACTTCAGGCGTTGAGAACAGGAAAGAATGGTAAATCACCGGGACCAGGCAATATCAATCTGGAGTGTCTGAAATATGGTGGTGACAAAATTGTGAAACTGATAACACAGCTCTTCAACAAAATGATACATGGAGATTCAATACCCAACGAAATGAAGCTAGGTTACATTAATACAATATTTAAGAAAGGAGATCGCAAAATTTGTTCAAACTATCGAGGAATTTGTGTTACAAACACATTAATGAGAATTTTTGCGAAAGTAATTAAAAACAAACTGGAAAAAAATTTTAGAACCCAAGAAGAACAATGTGGATTCATGGCTGGGAGATCATGTGTAGACCATATTTTCACATTACGACAGTTTTTGGAGAAACATAGGGAAAAATCAAAAAGTATAGGATTAATTTTCATAGATCTAGAAAAAGCGTATGATACTGTTCCAAGAAAATTACTTTGGAGAGCACTACATATGGCAAACATAAACCCTTCCTTGATTAAAATAATACAACAGATGTATAAAGATAACATTTGCCAAGTGAAAGTTGGTAATAAACTTTCACAGAAATTTAGAACAAGCAAAGGCCTTTTACAGGGCTGTCCCATGTCACCATCATTATTTAAAATCTATATAGATATTAGCCTTAGAACATGGTCTCGTAAATGTAATAGTATGGGATTAGAAATAAGAGATGGAGTTTACCTACATCATTTATTATTTGCTGATGATCAAGTAGTCGTAGCACAAGATGGGGAGGATGCTAACTATATGTGCAATCAACTAGCAGTAGCATACAAAACTTGGGGTTTGAAGATTAATTACCAAAAAACAGAATAAATCAGACTAAGAGCAGCCGACCAGTTGCAAAGGATAAAGTAATCTTTACCTAGGTTTCAATAGATATAAATCTATCTTCTTCAGAAGACGGCAGTATTATAACAACATGAAGTGATATGTCCTTATCGTTTAGGCAAACATCTGCATAGTTACATTAATCATGTAAAATATAGCCCTGAAAACAGGGTTTGTCAGACAAATAAAATAGGTACATAGAAGTTGCAGAGCGCCTAAGCGCTTAGGCGCTCTGCAACTTCTATGTACCTATTTTATTTGTCTGACAAACCCTGTTTTCAGGGCTATATTTTACATGATTAATGTAACTATGCAGATGTTTGCCTAAACGATAAGGACATATCACTTCATGTTGTTATAATACTGCCGTCTTCTGAAGAAGATAGATTTATATCTATTGAAACCTAGGTAAAGATTACTTTATCCTTTGCAACTGGTCGGCTGCTCTTAGTCTGATTTACGTGGAACCGTTGCTGTAGCGCAGCTATGTTTAAAGTACTGAAAAACAGAATACTTGACTAATGATTCAGATGAGCTATACATTGAAGGAAAGAAAATCAAAAAGATAAACACTTTCTGTTATTTGGGATCCATTTTAGAAATCGAGGGAAAATCAGACTCAGAAATCAATAAAAGAATTAGTAGCGGACGGAGGGTCATTGGGATGCTTAACTCAGTCTTATGGAGCAGGAATGTAATGAGCAGAACTAAAAAATTAATATACAAATCCATATTAGAGAGTGTGGTTCTGTATGGAACGGAGACCTGGACAATTAACATGAAGCACATTAAAAAATTACAAGCTCTAGAGATGGACTTTTGGAGAAGATCGGCAAGAATCTCCAGGAAAGAAAAGATAAGGAACACCGAAGTAATAAGGAGAATGGAAATAAAAGAAAGAATATATGACGTAATGGATAGGAAGAAATTACAGTGGTACGGGCATGTATGACGAATGGAGGAAGCCAGAATACCAAAATTGATACTGGAGTGGGAACCGGAGGGGAGAAGAAGAAGACGACGACCTGTGACCACCTGGCTCCAAAATGTACAGCACACAATGAGGAGAATGGGCGCAGAGGAAGAGGACACGCAAGATCGAAACACCTGGAGAAATATTTTGAGAGTATAGTTTAAGAACGTTTATTGTTTGTATTGTCATTTCCAGGTAAATTATTATGTTGGAGATAAGCCTCTGTAATGAGGAAAAGCTCAAAATAAAAAAAAAGAAATATGAATGAGACTAAATGTAAACTCAGGTGTGAAACTGAGCTTTACCATACTGATAATGATAAAGCTTTTTTGATTTGCCATTTCATATTCATTTTACAAACTTTTTGTCTAACATATACTATGATTATATTATTAATATTCTGTAACTGGTCCTATACATGGTTTTGTTCTTTGTCGTGCAGTGTGTGACACTTAGTGCTGTTCTACAGCATAAATAATAGCACAATTAAATCAACATTTGGTAAGGAACTGAATTCCAATCCTTTCCTAGTGGAAGAAAAAGTCACAATTTATGTGGTTTGATCTCCACATTTTCTTTTTCATTTAGCAGTTTTACGTGGCCATGGTGGTATAGCAGGTAGAGCACTAGACTCCAGCCCTGGAGCTCTGAGGTTCAATTGCAAGCAGGGTCAAGCATGTTTGCTTGTTCCATTTCCTCCAGGAAGGCATCATGTCCACTTAGCCTGTTATCAAAGTGAGTTCCAGAAACCTTTTCCAGAAGTAAAGGGTGGCTGGGTAGAAGAATCCATCACCCCAATCAATCCTCCTACCAGTGCCGTGGCAAATAAAGAGTCTGCAGTCAGGCTGATAGCCCCTGCCGGACTTGCACTACAGACTTTACCTATACCTGTACCCTTACCTTTACCTTTGCAGTATGTTGATAAGTTCCAAAGTGCCTCCACAAACAGTTCTCCAGTTCTGGCTGACTTCTCTCCACAGAAGTAGAACATTACTAACAGTCTGAACAATTGTATATTATTTCCATCTTTGCTTTTTCAATGTATAAACTGAACAGTATAAGCTAAGGACTGCATCACTGTCTTACAGTCTTTTTAATCTGTGCACTTTGTTCTTAATCTTCCAATCTTATTGTTTCCCCTGTTTCTTGAAAATATTGTACTTACCCATCTTTTCTTAAAACTACCTCCTATTTTTCTCGGAATTTTGAATATCTTCCGCCATTTTACAATGTTAAACGCTTTTCCCAGGTTGACATATCCCACGAATGTCACTTGATATTTCTTCATTCCTGCTTCCTTTATGAAGTGCAATGTCACAACTGCCTCTCTGGTGCCTTTACATATCCTAAAACCAAACTGATAATCATCTAAGAGACCCTCAATGTTTTTCTGTATATTATTAGTTTCAGCAACTTGCTTGCACCAGTTTTTAAGCTGACTGTGTGATAGTTCTCAAAATTATTTGTTCTTGCTCTCTTCAGAAATATGCGGTTGCTATTTTTTCAAAAGTCTGAAGATACATTGCAAGTCTCACAGATTCTACACATCAACTTGAATAGTTGTTTGGTTGCCATTTCCACCAAAGATTTTAGAAATTTTGATGGAATGTTATCTATTCCATCTGCCTTACTTTATTTCGCGTCTCCCAAAATGGTTTTGAATTGTGACTCTAATACTGGATCCCCTCTCTCTTCCATATTTACTCCAATTCCTTGTTCTCTCATGTCATTAGACAATTCCTCCCCATTATAGATGCCTTCAGTGTACTCTTTCCACCCATCTGCTCTCTTCTGTGTTTACAGAGAAATTCCCACAGTGCTCTTACTGTAGCTTCCCTTGCTTTTAATTTCACCAATGGTTATTTTGACTTTTCTATATCTACTAAAAGCGGATAAAAATTCGCTTGATGCCTTCCCAAGTGACAGTCTCCATTCCTCCTGAAATATGTAAGTGAAGACAAGACATGGCTTAAATTCAAAGAAATAGTATCAACAGCAACTGAGAGATTTATACAAAATAAATTAATAACAGATGGAATTGACCACCCCATGGTACAAAAAACAGGCCAGAATACAGCTGCAGAAGCACCAAAAAAAGCATGCCAAATTTAACAGAATGCAAAATCCCCAAGGTTGGCATAGTTTTACAGAAGCTCAAAATTTAGTACAGACTTCAATGTGAGATGCAAAAGTTTCCACAATGAAACTGTATCTTGAAGTCTGGCAGGAAATCCAAAGAGATTCTGATTATATGTAAAGTACATTAGTGGCAAGACATAATCAATACCTTAGATGTGCACCAGTGACTCTAATGTTACTGATGACAGTGCCACTAAAGGAGCTACAAAATGTGGTTTTTTGAAATTACTCCACCAAAGAAGACAAAGTAAATACTCTAGAAATCAAATCCATAACTGCTGCCAACATCAAGTAAGTGAGAATGAGATACCTTTCGTGTAGTAAAGCAGCCTAAATTGCTTAATAAAGGCAAGTCCTCTGATCCTCATAGTACACAATTAAATTCCTTTCAGAGTATACAGATATAATAGGTCTGTACTTAACAATCATATGCTACCACTTGCTCGATGAAAGACTTGTAACTAAAGACTGAAAAGTTGCACAAGTCACACCAATACTCAAGAAGCAAATATAAGTAATCCACTGAATTAAAGACTCTTATCACTGATGTCGTTTTGCAGTAGGATTTGGAACAATTACTGTATTCAGTCATTATGAATTACCTTCGAGAAAATCATCTATTGACACACAGTCAGCACAGATTCAGAAAATATCATTCTTGTGGAACAGAACTAGCTCTTTATTCTCACAAAGCAATGAGTGCTATCAACAGAGATTTCAAACTGATTCTATATTTCCACAAGGCTTTTGATACTAATCATCATAATCAGCTTCTTATCAAACTGCATGCCTACGGAGTATCGCCTCAGTTGTGCGACTGGATTTGTGATTACCTTTCAGGAACGTCACTGTTCATAGTAATCAATGGAAAGCCATCAAGTATAACAGAAGTGATGTTTGGCATTCCCCAAGAAATACTATAGGCCTTCTGCTGTTTCTAATCTATATAAATGATTCAGGAGACAGTCTGAACAGCCATCTTAAATTGTTTGCAAATGACACTTATTTAACATCTAGTAAAGTCATCTGAAGACCAACACCAACTGCAAAATGATTTAGACATGATATTGTATGGTTTGAGTACTAATAGAAATGTATTAAAGTTCAGTTACACGATTAATCGCAAAAATCTAAAGGCTGTCAATTCAACTAAATACCTAGGAATAACAATTATGAACAACTTAAACAGGAACGATTACATAGCTAATGTTGTGGGGAAAGTGAACCAAAGACTGTGTTTTATTGAAGATGATTTAGAATATGCAACATGCCTACTAAAAGAGACTGCCTTACTATACTTGGCTGCCCCCTGCTACAGTACTGCTGTGTGATATGGGATCCTTACCAGCTGGGACTGACAGAGGACATTGAAAAAGTTCAAAGGAGAGTTTTGTTTTTGTTTTATCACAAAATAGATGAGAAACAGTTATGAATATGACACGTGAGTTGCAGTGGCAATCATTAAAAAGAGGACTTTTCCATTGTGATGACATCTTTTGGCAAAATTTCCGTCTCCAACTCTCTCCTCTGAAGGTAAAAATATTTTGTTGAATTCACTTATATAGGGAGTAATGATCATAGTAATAAAACAGGAGAAATCAGAGCTTGCACAGAATGATTGAAGTGCTCATTTTTCCCACACACTGTTCGAGAGTGGAACGGTAGAGAAGTAGAGTGAAAGGCATTTAACTGTGAATTGCAGAGTAGTCATGTGGATGTCGAACCTGTTGCTCACATTAAAACCACTGTGAGTGTAGTATTAATTAATTACTGGAGATGGAAAAGGTTACTATTCTGACACAAGATGTATTACTGTGCATCTCACTCACTGTGTAAGTAACAGACATAATCCAAAATTTCATACTTATTACGAAATGCAATCGATAAACTTACCTTTGATTCTCTGTCTAGTAACCACGCACCTTCCAAGCTACTGCCTCCACTATATCGTGTTGAAAGACCACCTATTGACACATTATCTCCATCCAGAGTCCCATTGACTCTCGGATAATCAAGATCTGTCATTTCTGAAAATTACATTTTAATTACTTATTCTGCATGTCATTGTTACTGCGGCTTTGAGAAAAAAAAACATTTTTTTGTTCGGTTGATATTTTAAATGTTTTCTATGTTACCTTACATATTCAAGATTGGTATTTTGATTTTCAGATGTGAAACACAGTACTAGCAAAATAGAGAAAAATACATTTAAAAATTATGTTCAGAAAGTACAAAACCTGGCGACAAACGATCTCCAATTTTAAAAGAAATGATATACAAATTCTTGTGGCGTACTGGGAATCAGTATCAAGTATGTATGTACCAAAGGTCTCCTTATTTATTGTGAACTAAAGTACTGGTAAATTTAGGTGTTTTTCTAAAGTTTTCAGTTAATTCAGAACATGTGTCTGGTGGCCAATAGAAGTATTCAATTGCTTCTTTTATCCTATTCTTGATAGTTATTCTGAACTGAATCATTTGCATGAAGACTTAATTGCTACTTCAGCTGACTAAAAATTCTTATCTATTGCTGTGAATACAGCATCTCCCATATCATGGAGCCTTTCATTTGGTATATGTTAAATGAGTCCCATATATCTGTCATCATTTATTGCAATTTTTTATTATTACTGTTATTATTATTGTTATTATCTCTTAGTATTGTACTACAACATCAGGCACTATTTTTCTTCAATGCTTTCACAGTGGATCACTAATGTAATATGATCCACCAATTCTGTATCTGTTGGGGGCATTTTTTGGGGGCTGGTATAAATGAAACATGACAAGGGACACAGAATATCCAACATATATAAATTACCATGCAGATAATTTGTCACTGCAGAAGATAAACTACAAAGTGAGCACCAAATTATATTCAATAATACAGGATGTATCAAAAAGAATCACCAAATTTTAAAAAATCATAACTATTCTGTTATTTGAGATATGTGCTTGAAGAATGTATTATAGGAAAGAGCAAACTATAGGGTTTTAGATGGTTCCCACTAGGTAACAGCAGTGTATGCCCACTTCAGTTCTAGTAAAAATGGTGTTGGTACAACAGAAAGTGTTTTGTGTTCTATGTTTTGTGCAGTGCAAGTCAGTAATAAATGTTCACAGTGGCTTTTGTACTAGGTATGGTGTGGATCCTCCTAGGGCACAGAGCATTAGACAATGGCATGAACAATTCCAAGAAACAGGATTTTTGTGTAAAGGCAAATTGCCGGGACATCCCCTAGTGTCTGACACAGACGTTGAACACATCCACCTTAGTATCATAAGGAGTCTGCAGAAATCCGTTTGCCATGCACCTCACCATGCCCTCGATGTCCATCTGGTGTGTTTTGGGTTGACATTTATACATGAAACCATACAAAATTCAGTAACTCCAAGCTCTTTGTGAAGGTGACAAACAACAATGTTTGGAGTTCTGTAATTTCATTCTTGGCAAGATGGAGGATGATAGTTTTCTTCCACACTTAGTGTTTAGTGATGAAGCAACATTCCACTTAAATGGAAAGGCGAACTGTCATAATGTGAGAATATGGGGTTCGGAACAATCACATGAAGTTGTACAACATGAGAGGAACTATCCAAAATTTAATGTGTTTTGTGCAGTTTTCATGGGAAAAGGTATATGGTCCATTTTTCTTTGCAGAGAACACTGTTATAGGAAGCACATATCTCGATATGCTTGAGAACTTTCTTTTCCCACAGTTGAAGACTTCATTTACCAACAGGATGGGGCACTGCCACAATGGCATCTGGAAATGTAGGAATTTTTAAATCAAAAGATTACTGAACAATGGATTGGTCACACTGAACCAAATGATTCAGCCTTACATTACTGGCCTCCAAGGTCACTGGACTTGACTGTATGGGATTATTTCTTGTGGGGGTTTATAAAAGACTGTTTTTGTGCCTCCATTACCAACAACAATGAACGAACTGAGACATTATGTAAAAGCAGCTGTGGAAGCTGTAACTAAAGACATACTCACTGTAGTGTGGGAACAATTTGAATACCGCACTGACATATGCCATGCATATAAAGTGGGGCATAGTGAACACCTATGAAAAAAAAAAAAAAAAAAAAAAAAAAAAAAAAAAAAAAAAAAAAAAAAAAAAAACTTTCTGAGTTTCCTGTTTATCAAAAATCAAAATTCATTATATACGTTCATTAGTTTCATAAATATAGATGTGCCAAATTGGATGCACCACGTATATCAATATTGAGATGGAAATTATTGCAGCAGGTAACACTCTCAATAAGGACTAAAGCTGGGTTTCTCATGGGATTACGCCAGAGGCAGATCACAGTATGCGCTGTGGACAAAGACTAAAAAACATTGTCTTGAATCATACATGGCTAGGCATGAAAGGCATTAAGATTTGTAAATGATTTAGTAGTGTAGGTTACATTCTGCCAGAATTTTCCATTACCACATCAGCATTAGGATCTGTAATACAGCTATAAGAGGACAGTACTGTCAACTGTTTGATAGTCAGCAACCTCTGGCGACTTGGCCAAATGTTTGTGGGGTTTGACTTTGTTGGAT
Organism: Schistocerca serialis cubense; assembly: GCF_023864345.2. NCBI lineage: Eukaryota > Metazoa > Arthropoda > Insecta > Orthoptera > Acrididae > Schistocerca > Schistocerca serialis. Next base: position 635,303,767 of record NC_064642.1, read on the forward strand.
GGCCGAGATCACTTTGTTACAAAATTATTATTCAAATAAATATGGATCATAAAACAAGTGGAACAGGTAGAAATCTTCAATTCACATTTTCAGAAGGTTTTGTTATGATACGAACCTCTGAAGAGAATTTTGGCATTCGCTCACTACCCATTTGGGTCTGCACTCACTATTCACATTTTCTTGTATGTGTCTTCCGAATTTGCCTCCTCATCTGCAATATATTTATTCTATTCACTGTGATAACTACATCCAAAACTTAATTTCATTTTCTGGTACATTACTGAAAGTTCATAATCACTCACTCTACTTCTTGCTGTTTCACTAGCCCCTCATCCCATCTTCTGTCTTGTGTTAGCATCATACATCACTGTCACTGAGCTCTGGAGAGATACGCAGCTACTATAAAAGTTTGTGTTGGGAGGGACCCTTCTAAGGACACAGCGACTACAGAACAACGAGTGTAAAAAAGACATAGAGTAGAGAGAGAGAGAGAGAGAGAGAGAGAGAGAGATGCTAACTCAAATGCATTTGGCAGTTAAATGGGCAATGCTTGAAGCCCTCATTGAACAGCGTAGCAAACGCTTATCAAAACGCCACTCACGATACTCAAAGAAATACAAGTCATATAGAAAGGATATCAGTGGCATGGTAGTTAAGAGTCCAGACATTGATGACTGACACAAGAAACGAAATTATGGGTAGCAAAGCAGGAGTAGAAATGCTAAGCTCTTTTTCAAATGTTTCCTTACAAAGGAAAATTCAGGAATACTACCTTATTTAATTCTCGTAACACTAGAGCGAATTAAAATAAGGTAGTATTAATTCTCGTAACACTAGAGGCCCCCCCATGAACCATGGACCTCATCGTTGGTGGGGAGGCTTGCGTGCCTCAGCGATACAGATGGCCGTACCGTAGATGCAACCACAATGGAGGGGTATCTGTTGAGAGGCCAGACAAACGTGTGGTTCCTGAAGAGGGGCGGCAGCCTTTTCAGTAATTGCAGGGGCAACAGTGTGGATGATTGACTGATCTGGCCTTGTAACACTAACCAAAACGGCCTTGCTGTGCTGGTACTGTGAACGGCTGAAAGCAAGGGGAAACTACGGCCGTAATATTTCCCAAGGGCATGCAGCTTTGGCCTTGTAACACTAACCAAAACGGCCTTGCTGTGCTGATACTGTGAACGGCTGAAAGCAAGGGGAAACTACAGCCGTAATTTTTCCCGAGGGCATGCAGCTTTACTGTATGGTTAAATGATGATGGCGTCCTCTTGGGTAAAATATTCCGGAGGTAAAATAGTCCCCCATTCGGATCTCCGGGCAGGGACTACTCAAGAGGACGTCGTTGTCAGGAGAAAGGAAACTGGTGTTCTACGGATCGGAGTGTGGAATGTCAGGTCCCTTAATTGGGCAGGTAGGTTAGAAAATTTAAAAAGGGAAATGGATAGGTTAAAATTAGATATAGTGGGTATTAGTGAAGTTCGATGGCAGGAGGAACAAGACTTTCGGTCAGGTGAATGCAGGGTTATAAATAAAAAAATCAAATAGGGGTAATGCAGGAGTAGCTTTAATAATGAATAAGGAAATAGGAGTGCGGGTAAGCTACTACAAACAGCATAGTGGACGCATTATTGTGGCCAAGATAGACACGAAGCCCACACCTACTACAATAGTACAAGTTTATAATGCCAACTAGCTCTGCAGATGATGAAGAAATTGAAGAAATGTATGATGAGATAAAAGAAATTATTCAGGTAGTGAAGGGAGACGAAAATTTAATAGTCATAGGTGACTGGAATTCTAGAGTAGGAAAAGGGAGAGAAGGAAACATAGTAGGTGAATATGGATTGGGCGTAAGAAATGAAAGAGGAAGCCGTCTGGTAGAATTTTGCACAGAGCATAACTTAATCATAGCTAACACTTGGTTCAAGAATCATAAAAGAAGGTTGTATACATGGAAGAATCCTGGAGATACTAGAAGGTATCAGATAGATTATATAATGGTAAGACAGAGATTTAGGAACCAGGTTTTAAATTGTAGACATTTCCAGGGGCAGATGTGGACTCTGATCACAATCCATTGGTCATGAACTGTAGATTAAAACTGAAGAAACTGCAAAAAGGTGGGAAATTAAGGAGATGGGACCTGGATAAACTGAAAGAACCAGAGGTTGTACAGAGTTTCAGGGAGAGCATAAGGGAACAATTGACAGGAATGGGGGAAAGAAATACAATAGAAGAAGAATGGGTAGCTCTGAGGGATAAAGTATTAAAGGCAGCAGAGGATCAAGTAGGTAAAAAGACGAGGGCTAGTAGAAATCCTTGGGTAACAGAAGAAATATTGAATTTAATTGATGAAAGGAGAAAATATAAAAATGCAGTAAGTGAAGCAGGCAAAAAGGAATACAAAAGTCTCAAAAATGAGATCGATAGGAAGTGCAAAATGGCTAAGCAGGGATGGCTAGAGGACAGATGTAAGGATGTAGAGGCTTATCTCATGAGGGGTAAGATAGATACTGCCTACAGGAAAATTAAAGAGACCTTTGGAGAAAAGAGAACCTCTTGTATGAACATCAAGAGCTCAGATGGAAACCCAGTTCTAAGCAAAGAAGGGAAAGCAGAAAGGTGGAAGGAGTATATAGAGGGTCTGTACAAGGGCATTGTACTTGAGGACAATATTATGGAAATGGAAGAGGATGTAGATGAAGATGAAATGGGAGATATGATACTACGTGAAGAGTTTGACTGAGCACTGAGAGACCCGAGTTGAAACAAGGCCCTGGGAGTAGACAACATTCCATTAGAGCTACTGACGGCCTTGGGAGAGCCAGTCATGACTAAACTCTACCATATGGTGAGCAAGATGTATGAGACAGGGGAAATACCCTCATACTTCAAGAAGAATATAATAATTCCAATCCCAAAGAAAGCAGGTGTTGACAGATGTGAAAATTACCGAACTATCAGATTAATAAGTCACAGCTGCAAAATACTAACGCGAATTCTTTACAGACGAATGGAAAACTGGTAGAAGCCGACCTCGTGAAAGATCAGTTTGGATTCCGAAGAAATGTTGGAACACGTGAGGCAATACTGACCTTACGACTTATCTTAGAAGAAAGATTAAGGAAAGGCAAACCTACATTTCTAGCATTTGTAGACTTAGAGAAAGCTTTTGACAATGTTGACTGGAATACTCTCTTTCAAATTCTAAAAGTGGCAGGGGTAAAATACAGGGAGCGAAAGGCTATTTACAATTTGTACAGAAATCAGATGGCTATTGTAAGAGTCGAGGGACATGAAAGGGAAGCAGTGGTTGGGAAGGGAGTAGGACAGGGTTGTAGCCTCTCCCCGATGTTATTCAATCTGTATATTGACCAAGCAGTAAAGGAAATAAAAGAAAAATTCGGAGTAGGTATTAAAATCCATGGAGAAGAAATAAAAACTTTGAGGTTCGCCGATGACATTGTAATTCTGTCAGAGACAGCAAAGAACTTGGAAGAGCAGTTGAACGGAATGGACAGTGTCTTGAAAGGAGGATATAAGATGAACATCAACAAAAGCAAAACGAGGATAATGGAATGTAGTCGAATTAAGTCGGGTGATGCTGCGGGAATTAGATTAGGAAATGAGACACTTAAAGTAGTAAAGGAGTTTTGCTATTTGGGGACCAAAATAACTGATGATGGTCGAATTAGAGAGGATATAAAATGTAGACTGTCAATGGCAAGGAAAGTGTTTCTGAAGAAGAGAAATTTGTTAACATCGAGTATAGATTTAAGTGTCAGGAAGTCGTTTCTGAAAGTATTTGTATGGAGTGTAGCCATGTATGGAAGTGAAACATGGACGATAAATAGTTTGGACACGAAGAGAATAGAAGCTTTCAAAATGTGGTGCTACAGAAGAATACTGAAGATTAGATGGGTAGATCACGTAACTAATGTGGAGGTACTGAATAGCACTGGGGAGAAGAGGAGTTTATGGCACAACTTGACAAGAAGAAGGGACTGGTTGGTAAGACATGTTCTGAGGCATCAGGGGATCACAAATTTAACATTGGAGCGCAGCGTGGAGGGTAAAAATCGTAGAGGGAGACCAAGAGATGAATACACTAAGCAGATTCAGAAGGATGTAGGTTGCAGTAGGTACAGGGAGATGATGAAGCTTGCACAGGATAGGGTAGCATGGAGAGCTGCATCAAACCAGTCTCAGGACTGAAGACTACAACAACAACAACAACAACAACAACACCAGAGAAATGACTGACTTAGATATTAGTGTCAGTGGCATTGAGGAAACACCTGAAATTACTAAAACTGAACAAGGCCGCAGAACCTGATGAAGTCCTTGTCAGAGTCTACACGGAATTTGCAGGTGAGGACCCCTTCTCTTACCAATGATATACCACAGAGCAATTGAACAAAAAACCTTCAAAGAAAGCACAGGTAACACCCACTTACAAATAAGGTAGTAGAAGTGACCTACAAAACAACTATTAAATACCACTGACATCCGTCGGTTATAGAATCTTACAATATATTCCAAATGCCTTTTCAGAAAATTACCTTGAGCTTTAATTTTAGAACTGACCCATGAGGGTACTGTCTCAGATCTCTTGGTTAAAAACTGGCCGGAACTTTACGATTCAGTTACACAGAGCAGGGTACCAATGCTCATAAGGCCATTACAACATCAATGACTATGCGTCAAACAGAAACATAAGAAAGATATTGCTGCATAGTCAGTGGGGCAAGAAATTGATTTCACATTACTTGACCAGTTAACATGAAAAATTCGTCTCTGAAACTGAAAATATTGGTTGTAAACGCACAAAGTTCAAGAGTATTGTATAATACACCTTAGACAGTTATGTGCCACATAAAAAGTGAGAGATGGGAAAGACTTGCTGTTTTTCAACAGCCTTGTTGGAAAGCTGTTCTGACAGCAAAGAAAGCTTCACTGCTAGTCAGTAAGTTAGTCAGTAAGTTATATATCTGATAGATCATTTGAATGATTCTTTTAATGAAATGATTTGAAGCAAGTCATTACTACTTATGCAACTAGAAGTTTAAAAATAGGCCAAAAACGCATATGGTGGGCCCTGAGTAAAGCATTAAACAAATTTGAAAGCAAAAATTCGAACTACTGAGCTGACAGAAAATCCTACAAAGTTTAAATGTTCTGTTATTAAGACCAAAGTTGTCTGGTTGGATACTCAGTGATCACAGTTGCATTCCAAAGGAGGATGACAGAGAGAAGGGCGAAACACTAAATTTTTTTTTCCAAAATTTCAACTAACGGAGATCCTACTGCGAGTTTTGCAGTGCGCACATCATGGTTTAGTGATTAGCACTGCTGCCCCTAGATCAGGGGGTCCCAGGTTTAATTCACATCTGGGTAAGAGATTTTATCTGCTTGGGGAATGGGTGTTTTGTTGTCCTCATAATTCATAATCATTTCATCATCATCGATATGCAAGTTGCCAAAGTAGCATCAAATAAAAAAAAAATTGCACTAGGCAGCTAAACAACCCCAGATGGATCTTCTGGCCATTAATGCCATACGATCATTTCATTTTTATGGATGTTTCTTTTCATCATCACTCAAATGTCAAAACGAGATACATCAAAATAAACAGCCATGGGATAGGAAGTCAACTAAAGTCACTCAAAAGATGAAAAGTGATAGAACCTGATGGGATATGTATATGAGTCTACATAAGAGTATGCGAAAGAAGTTGATCCTGTTCTGCAGAACTCTACCAATGTCACTGGAGGAGCGACTGGTTCCCACTGATTGAAAAATGTGCAGATCATTCCTGCTTTCAGAACGGGTCATTGAATAGATGCACGCAACTATATGCCTACATTGCTGACCTCACTGTGGTGCAGAGGTTCAGGACACATTTTATGTTAGCATAATATGACCTTCCTGGAGGCTGAAAAATCTCTTCTGTAGGAATCAACATGGATTTCACAAACAAGTACCATGTGAAATGGCTTATTCTGTTTGTTCACAAAACTCAAAAGGCAATAAATATCAGCATCCATGTTGATGCCAGCTTCCTTGACTTCTAGAAGTCATTTCATAGAGTTCTGACCTGTCACTTAATGAACAAAATACAAGCATACAGATTATCAGCTAGCTCTGCAATTGGACTGATGATTTCCTGGCAAAGAGAATGCATTGTTTTATTGAATGCAAGAATCCTCAGTAAGTGTAGTCCATTCATGTAGGTGGTAGCATATAAAAACCTTGTTTGATTGATGCTGAAATACTGCAATTCAGTCTGGCATTCATACCAGACAGGATTGATAGAGGAAATAGTGACGTAGCGAGACAAGAAGTCCACTTAATCACAGGTCTGTTCAGTAAGTGCTCTTCAGACTTCAATAGGAGACACTACAAAGGGCATTGTACATCATGGTTTGATTTACTGTTAAAATTCTTGGAGCGTATGTTCCTAGATATGTCGGCCAAACTACTATTTTCTTCTACATATCCCTCATGGAAAGAAATTAGACTGATTGAAGCTCACATGAAGGCTTACCAAAAATCATTCTACCCATGCACCATTCACAACCAAAACAGTGAAGTGGGAAAGAGAGAGTGCCAAGTAAAAATGTGTGGGATGGGAAAGACCTGCTGTTTTTCAACAGACTTGCTGGAAAGCTGTTCTGACAGCCACATACCATAACACAGCTTGCAGTGTATACATATAGATGTAGTTCTCAGATCAAACCTAATGAGGTACCTCAAACACAATTATCCCCTCCATGTCAATCAGTACAGACTTCATAATTAAACACTGGGCATGAAAAACCAAACACACAATTTCTCACATGACATCCTGAAAGCTGTGGATCACAGCAGTTAGGTGAGTACAATATGTCTAACTTCCAAAAAATCATATGACTCCATGCAACTCCATCAGTTATAAATGGAAATTGTTCAGCTCATGTTGTACATAAATGATTTGGCAAACAATATAAATAATAACCTCAGATTTTTTCAGATGATGCAGTTATGAATAATGAAGAAACACATGAAAGAAAGATGCATAAATTTTCAGTCAGATCGTAGTAATATTTCAAAGAGGTGCACTGACTGGAAGCTTATTCAGAAAAGTAATATTGTGAACTTCAAAAAGCTCAGTAGATGCTATTATATGACTAAAATATCGGTGATTCAAAACTGTAGTAAGTCACCTCATACAAATACCTGAATATAACAACCTGTGAGAAAATGGAATGGAATGATCACTTAAACTTAATCGTAGGTAAACCAGCTGGGAGACTTTCATTCATTAGTATAGGAAAATAGAAAAATGCCAGTAGTCTACAAAGGAGTATGCCTACAAAACACTCATGTAATACATCCTAGAATGTTGCTCAAATGTGTGGAACCCATACCAAATACGACTAACAGAATACTGAATGTACAAAAAGAAGGGCAACACAAATAGTCACAGGTTTGTTGGACTCATGGAAGAGCATTACAGAAATGCTGAAAGTCTTAACTGAAAGATGCTTGCAGATAAGACTCCAAATATCCTACATAAGCCAATTTACAAAGTTTTAATGCAGAAATTCCTCCCTGACAATTAAATTACTGTATACACAATTTTATTGACCAAATGAGGGTAAAAGTGACAGAATACACTAGATTTCTTTCATTAACTAAAAAACGTATATATAAAAATTGTAAAGCTAAAAATAAAAGATTTTCAGCCATGTTCCTTTTACCTGAATGACAATAAATGAATGTTAAATATAGGATAGTAAAAAATGTTCATAAAATTACATACCTGTTCCCATGGATGAAATACTAAGCTTTGAAGTGCTATAATCCTTTGTAAATGGCTTAAAAAGTTTTGGAAATGGTGATGCATAGGAATGAGCTCTTCTTGAGTTGAAAACTGAAAATAATATAAAACAATGGAAGTGATTAGTTGTGAATTTGATGATCTTGTAGTCATAAGGTATTTATCCATTATTAGCTAAGCTATGAAGTGGGTAGTAATTTGCTTCCTTGGCTGACCGTGATAGAAACATACCTTCATACAATATCTGATTAATGTCTCTCATTATAGCCTGTGGTTTCTTTCTTCTGTATGGATCTAGATCCCAGCAGTCTGACATCAAGTTATAAATTGCATCTGGGCACAACTGTGGTTTAGGTAATATCTTACCAGAAGAGTAGAGCTGGAAAAATTGTTAAAAATGTTTTCATTGACAAGACAAACTTATTATTGATATTGAGGCATTCCATGGAACAACTTAAATGAAATATACAGAGTTCAAGATACACAACATCAAACATTTTAAATAGTTTTTTATTCATTTCAAATTCTCATACCTTGACTAAATTTCAGTGAAACATAAACAAAATGTTGTGGTTCCAGAATATATGATGCGATAGTGAATTTTTTAAGAATTACTGAGTGATTTGGATTTAAGTTACTTAGTTGTTCCAGAGAACATCTAAATTATTAGTCTAAAAAATGGAAGAAGTGTTTTTAATTATCAATGGTTAAAACTGGAATAAGTGAGTTAGAGCTAATATGTATTCAAATATGAACAGTTGCCTCATTTTGAGCACAGCGCTATAAACACTGAGAAGACACTGTAGAAAGCAAGCCAACCTCATATGGCAGTGCATCCTTCACATCATTATAACATTTTCTCATTTGCTTATCAGCATAGCTGAAAAAAATAGGTAGGTTCACTATGCAACACTCCATGAAAATAATTATTGCATAGTACGAAGGAATGGCATAGAAAGAAATAAAAAATGTACAAGATATTCACAACGAAAAGCTTACCTCCTAACATAATGCAAATGGACACACAAAAAATCTACTCACCAAGTAGTGGCAAGAGAACAAAAAAAGGTTTACCTTTTACTAGCTTTTGAAGTCAGTGGCTCCTCCTTCTGTCACAAGAATTGAAGGGGAAGGAAGAGTTGTGAAGGAAAAGGAGTGGAGAGGTTTAGGGAAAGGGATACAGTTCAGAAAAGTCACCCAGAACCCCAGGTCAGGGGAGACTTACCAGGTGGGATGAGAGGGTAAGACTGATTGTTGTGACTGCACCGGACGAGATTTGAAAACCTGTGAGCGTAAAGGTGAAGGATGGGGCAATATGCAAGACAGAAGGCCAGGTGGGTGGCAAGAACTAAGGGCATGTTGCAGCACCAGTTCCCCCCTGCAGAGTTCTGAGAAATTGGTGTCTGGGAGAAGAATCTAGATGGCGCATTTGGTGAACAGGCACTGAGGTCATGACTGTCTTGTTGTAGAGCATGCTCTACAATGGGATATTGTGTGTTGCTGTATACACCCTCTGTCTACATCCATTCATCCTGACTGATAACTGGGTGGTAGTCATGCCAATGTAAAAGGCCGAACAGTTTTTACATAACAGCTGATACACTACATGTTGTTTCACAGGTGGCTCACCCTTTGATAGTATATGTTTTGCCAGTTACACAGCTGGAATAGTTGGTGGTAGGAGGACACATAGGGCAAGTCTTGCACCAGGGACGGTCACAGGGTTAGGAGCCATAGGGTAGGGAGATGGGTGCAGACGGAGCATTGGGCTTGACAAGGATATTGCAGAGATTGGGAAGGTGATGAAATGCTATTCTAGGTGTGGTGAGCAAAATCTCAGACAGAATGGATCATTTCAGAGCATGATTTTAAGAAGTAATGGCCTTGTTGAAACAGCTGTTTAATACAATCAAGACCAGTATAGTACTAGGTGACAAACGGTGCACTCCAAAGTTGTTTTTTGGAGGTATCAGCAGTACCAGGATTGGATGTGATGGCCCGGCAAATCTGCTTTTGAACTAGGCTGTCAGTATAATCAGATCCAGTGAAGGCTGAGGTGACCGTGGTGGCATATCGCTGTAAAGAGTCTGCATCCGAACAAATATATTTGCCTCAAATGCCAAGGCTGTATGGGAGGGAATGTTTGATATGGAAAGAATGGCAACTGTCAAAATGTAAGTACTGTTGTTTGTTAGTACGTTTAATGTGGACAGAAGTGTGTAGCCGGCCTTTGGTAAGGATGATATCAACATGAAGGAAAGTGGCATGGGATTCTGAATAGGACCATGTGAAATTTAATTGGGAGACGGTATTTAGAGATTTCTGGAATTTTAACAGATTAGCTTTATAGGGGAAAGATGTCATCAATGTATCTAAACCAAACCAGGGACTGAAGACTTATGGATCCCAGGAAAGCTCCATCCAAGCAACCCATGAAGAGGCTGGCATTGGAAGGAGCCATCCCGGTTCCCATGGCCACATTCCTGATCTGTTTGTATGTCTGTCCCGCAAATGTGAAGTAATCGTTGGTAAGTATAAAGTTGATTAAGGTGAGCAAGAAAGATGTCATATGTCTGGAATCAGGTGGGCATTGACTGAGGAAATGTTCAGCAGCAGACAGACCATGTACGTGGGTGAGTGGGTGGGAGGGGGAGCTTGGGGGGAGGGGGGTTGGTATAGAGGGAGATGGCATTGATGGTGACAAGCAAGGTGTGTGCTACGAGTGGGACAGACATGGATTTCAGAATATTGTGGAAATCCAGAGTGAAATTTCACTCTGCATTGGAGTGTGCACTGATATGAAACTTCCTAACAGATTAAAAGTGTGTGCTGGACTGAGACTCATATTTTGAACCTTTCCCTTTTGCAGGCAAGTGCTCTACCGACTGAGCTACCCAAGCACAACTCACAACTTGTCCTCACAGTGCGAAATGATGAAAAGCACATAAACTGGATGAAGTAAGTGTGGATATGGTGAGAGCAGCTAGCACTGGTGGAGAACAGTGGCTCTACTGGGTCATGAGAACAGTATGGATAGAAAGGAGGACTCCTGAGGCTAGAAAAAGGAAATGATAGTAGCAGTTATTATGACGGATTGCATGAAACTATGCCATGTTTATAGGGGAGTAACTCTGATGTGCCATGCTGTCAGGATATTGGAGAAGATATGGGAAAAAACAGTATAGAAGATAGTGAAAGGAAGTCTGAGGGATGCACAATATGAGTAATATCAGCATAGACCTGGAAGGTTGACAGTGAATATAATTTTTAGTGTAAGGCAGCTCCAACACTGGCACTGCAGATATCATAAGGATTTAGTAACGGTATTTGTGGAAACTGAGAAGGCATATGACAGTGTGAAAAGAAACTAGATCAGGGAAATACTTCAGAAAAGGGAAATGGAGGTCTGATTGTGAGAAGAATAAAGGGAAGTTGTCAAGGAAGTTTGAGTTGTGTACAAGTAAGAGGAGAGAAGATAGGCTGCCTGGAAAAGAGAAACAAGCTGATGCAAGAGAGTGTGCTATCCCCTCTTCATTTCATCATTGTTATGGATGAAATAATGACAAAAGTGACAGTATGAAAAATATATTAGAATGGGAAAGCAATGATGTTTGCAGATGATTTTATGGTGTGGGGAAATGGAGCTGGAGAGGAGCAAGAAAGCCTGTATGTGTGAAAGGAAGTTGTGCGACTTATGGATTGAAATTTAATGCAAAAAAGTGTGAAGTGATGGCGACAATGAGGAATAAGTGGAGAGTAATAATGGGTATACGTGTTGAGAAGGCAAGTGCTACAGAAAGTGGAAAGTGTCAAGTACCTGGGGGCCATACTAGAAGACACTGAGGAGTGGGGGGAATGACACAGACATCAGTTAAAAGGGATGCAAGCCCATGGATTTCTGCTGAGTGTGAGAAGCCTCGTCTGGAAAAAGGATGTACGAGGGTGGTTTGAAAGGTTCTTTGAATTACCATGAGGGTTCAGCACTAGCACTACGAGTTGTTCACATGATATTCCAGACTGTTGCCTGTAAGCACGTGCCACATCAGTGCTCTTGGAAGAGAGCTGTGGCAGTGACGTGGTTCTGTTGTTCCCACGTAGTAATTTGCCGAGATGGAAAAAAAATCAAGATTCGAGCAGTGGTTAAGTACTTCGTAAAGAAAGGTATGGAAGCAAAGGACATTCATGCCAATGTCCAGAATACACTGGGGGACTCTGCTCCTTCATATTCAACTGCTGCCAAGTGGACAAACAAATTTAAATTTGGTTAGGAGAGCTTAGACGATGATTCACGCAGGGGTCGGCCAAGACGTGTCACTATTCCAGAAATCATTGCAAAAGTGCACGAAATGGTCACGGAGGATCACCGATTGAAAGAGCGTGAAATTGAACAATCTTGCCACATGTCATCTGAAAGGGTATATCATATTTTAGAAATGAAAAAATTATCTGCAAGATGGACTCTTGATGCGCGCCTGCACACATGTGCCGTTGCCATTGCAAAATTACACAAACTAAGGTATGAACTGTTGCCACACTCTCCTTATTCACCTGATATGGCTCTGTCAGACTTCCATCTCTTCCCAGAGCTGAAAATTTTTCTTGGAAGATGAAGATTCACTTCAAACAAAGATTTGATAGCCACAGTTGACAACTATTTTGCAGGCCTGGAGGAAATTCACTTTCGAGATGGTATCAAGGCACCGGAACATCGTTGGACCAAGTGCATTAATCTACAAGGAGACTACATTGAAAAATAAAAAAAAGTTTCAGTGATGTAAGTACTTTTTTCTATTCCATTCTCTGAACTTTTCAAGCCACACTCTTAACACCAAAACACAAACAAATGTTGTAACAAACATTATGCTTCATCATGCATGTACGCATCAGAGATGTGAGTACTGAAGAAAAAGCCAATGGGCGGGATACAGGCTTGCAAAATGAAATATTAAAGAAGCATGATAGGCCTAACAAGAATGGACAGAGAAAGGAATAAGAAGGTGAGGGGAAACAGCGACTTAGAAGCCACTGCAAAAGACCACAGAAGTGGCAAGGTTTAGATGGTACGTAGTACATGTTACAAGCATAGGAGTTGGTAGGATACCAAGACAGGCTCATGAAATGTGGTAAGGGATCTAGACCTAGAGGAAGACCGAGAGACAAACGGTGTTGTTGGCATGTATGACTGTACGAAGAAGAGGGGAGAAGATTTGGACAAAGTGGAGAGGGAAGAATGGTGGGAGAGCTGATGAACAGGATTACATTCCAAGCAGACCCAACAAGGGACTGGATACTGTAGAAGGTGACGATGGTGAAAATTTTAACATGTTTTTCTTAGTTAGATTTTTCATCTGTCTGTACGCTACAAAATCTGCAACTGATTTTACACTAAGTTTCAAATGAGTTACACACTTTACACTTTAAACATAGCTCAGAATTTGATGAGAATGAACCACTTCTTGCTTTTGAATCTGTATGTGTGGTGTGTGTCTGTCTGTGGTACAAACATTGCAGTTGATTTCTAACAAACTCCCTGATGAGCTAGAGACTTGAAACTTTCCAACATAGCTCAGCATTAGATGACAATGCAATATTAACTGACTGTCTTGTCTGGTATGTGGCAGAGAGTACTTTGAATACCACTGTTAATTCGCCCTTTTCCTGTCATGACTGTTTCATGGCAAGAATAGCTGCTGATAACCTTCCATGTGAATCGAATTCTCTCTCATTTTTATCTACACAGCCTTTTCACAAAATATATATAGGAGGAAGCAATGTATTGGTTGGCTCAGGTGAAGAGAAACTGAAATAAACCTGATACTTACCGCATGTCTCTGTAGTAATCTCAACAAAATGGTTGAAATTAACAGAAAAATTTCACACACACAAAACTAAAAAGCAGAAAATAATTATTTAAAAAAGAACACTTTTTTTAAAATGTACTAAAAGTATAAGATAATTTCTTCTAGACCCATGCAGATTCCTATTCCTTGAAGATTGTCCTGAAAATATGTGCTTATGAATTTTTAATAGCTATGACAGTACTTGTACAATTAATACCAAGAAATGTGGGGTGCATGCACCAGATAATAGTAACAACTGTAGAGAGCAGCTGGCACTGAGAAAAATCACACAGAAGTTCATATCATTTGCAGTGGAATAAAACTGTTAGTGACTTAAGTGAACTATTCATCATCAATTGGTCAGCAAGTATAGAATTAAATGGTTTAGTTGAAGAAGCAAGAAAATGCATTAAAAATGTCATTTCACAAAATTTTAAAGCAACTAGATGTAGCATCAACATTTATCCTGAAATTAACACAATTTAAAAAGTTCTAAAAAAATTGAACAAATTTTCTCCAATTTTGTTTTTGACATTATTTTCCAAAATATTCAAAGAAAGTAAGGTATTCAAGATCAGTTCACACTTAAGTGGAAAAAATATACTTAGCATATTTTAGTTTTGGTTCCTGAAAGATTGCTCAACTGAGAATGCTATTTATGCATTCACTCATCAAATACTACAAGCCTTAAATAATGTAGATCACTATTTTGTGATCTCTCCAAGGCCTTTGACTGCATAGATCATGATAATCTCTAAGAACAGCTTTATGGAACTGATGGCTTTTCACATTGCATACTTGACAAACAGAATGCAAAATGTTGTGCTGAATAATTCAGACAATGTCAGAAAGGTAGAAAATTCTTGTGACTGGGGTGAAATCACAAAGCAAGTCCTTCAGTGCTCATTTCTGGATCCACTCCTATTCTTTATATATGTTAATGATCTACCACTTAACATTCAACCAGCAAAATTGCTACTTTTTTCCAGACAATACTAGTGTAACAATAGATCCCATTTGAGGCAAAGCAACATAAGAGTTAGTAAATGATAATTTCCAATGAATTATTAAGTGGTTCTCTGAAAATGGACTCTCCCTACATTTGGAAAAACACACCACATTCAGTTCTGTACAAGAAACATAGTCATACCAACTGATGTAGCATAGGAGCAGGAGTCAGTAAGCAGGATAAAATGCTCGACATTTTTGGGCGTACATACTGATGAAAATTTGAACTGGAAGAAGCATATTACTGAGCTTCTCAATCAATCAAGTTCAGCAGCTTCTGCTCTTCATATTACTGCTAATATTGGAAACAAGCATATCAACCTCCTGATATATTTTGCACATTTCCACTCAATAATGTTGTACAGAATAATTTTCTGGGGTAACTCATCACTTACAGAGAAAGTATTGAGAACACAAAACTGAGCAGTAAGAAAAATGTATGGTGTTCACCCACGGATGTCACATAGGTACCTCTTCCAGGGGCTAGGCATTGTAACTGCACCATCACAATATATATTTGCTCTCATGAAATTTGTCATAAGTAATCAATCACAATTTAAGAAAAACACTGCTGTACATACCTACAAAACTAGAGTGAAAAATGACCTTTATTACCCATTGTTAAAGCTGTCAGTGGCTCAGAGAAAAGTTCAATATGTAGTTATAAAGATTTTTGATCATCTGCTCAGTAACAAAATGTCCGACAGGTAGCGAAGAAAGTTTTAAATCTAATTTAGAATTATTTCTCCTGGAAAACTCATTCCGTCAACTGGAATTTCTTCTTAAAAACTGGAAGCCAGGAAAAAAACCCTGGTTTTTTTTAAGTGTAGTTGCACGAGTAGGAATAAAATGACAATGTGTTCATTAATGTTAACACTAATCATGTACGCATACCCTGTAAACTAACTCATTCCACATCATTTCGATAAAGAATCGTTCAAAGGATCTATAGAACATGTAACTAAGTAACAGCTTGCAGAACCAATATGTTGCAACACACTACACATAAAAACGTGATTTTTTTTTTTTTCCAGGGCTCATACCTTGGGTTCTATTGGTGGTAGTAAGGTAGGCTCCAGTGTTTGGATAGCCCTTGCAGTAAGAACCATTTTCATATCCAGCAGATGGATCATCTATACTGTAACTATCCTACAGGACAGGGCTAAAGTTTGAATGTTACACACTTCCTACAGATTAGGCAAATGGAGAAAATTGGTTAGTTCTTTTTGCATCAGAAGTGGTCTACAGTATGATTTAAGGGGCTTATGAAGGCACCATTTATCCAAGGGTGGTGTGTGAGAAAATCTGAAAAAAGCATTTTTCACCACTTTTTCGCTATCAGCAGTGGATATCTCATTGATCGAGGAGTCTCATCTTTCTGTTTTGAAAAATCTTTATCCATTATTGAGAAACATCCCAAAAGCATGGTTTCTCGATTCCAAAACCAAGCCGCAGATTTCAGGATGACTATGCACAGCAAATAGCCGAATTTTTAAAATATATTCCCAAGCTCCTGACCTTGAACAAACTTGAAAACTTTCTCGATATCTTTATCCATTTCTGAAATCCAGAGTTTCAAAGTTACACTGCCTGTACACAGAAAATCTCATGTGAGGCAGAAACATAAATGGTTCAAATGGCTCTGAGCACTATGGGACTTAACATCTGAGGTCATCAGTCCCCTAGAACTTAGAACTACTTAAAACTAACTATCCTAAGGACATTACACACATCCATGCCCGAGGCGGGATTCGAACCTGTGACTGTAGCGGTTGCACAGTTCCAGACTGAAGCACCTAGAAACGCTCGGGCACACCAGATGGCGCAGAAACATAGTTTATAAAGTGGCACAGAATGGAGAAATATGGCATCAAGTATTTGCATTATTATAAGAAGGATTCTGGAAACTGCATGTTGTACTACTGAAGCTCTTGAAAATTTTTGTGCACACAAAATGCAGTCTGTAGTGTAAAATTAGTTTCACATATTTCAATTTCACAAAAGTACACTACCAAAATTTTACTGACCTTTTTTTTTCATATGATGACATGGCCTGCAGTAGAAGGGTTAAGAAGGGAACCAGTAAAAAATTCTCCTGTTGGAGCACAAAAAAGGTGAATATGCTTCTGTTCAAAAGACTGATTGAAAAGTGGGGTACAAGCTCCCTCACTGTAGCTTCCCCAGCACCTTTAAGAACTTTCCCAAGAATGTTGGCGTACAAACATCTTTGTGCTTTTTTATGTTAAGAGAGGAGGACACAGCAGCAGTGGGAAAAAGAGAGAAAAGTAATAAATGCTGGAAGATAGTAGACAGTGGTTGTGGTGTAGAAAGAACGGAGGAGCCAACGGCAGTGTGAGAGAAAGATAGGGGCCCAGTGGCACTGGAACAGATTCGACAGGGACAGAATAGTGCTAAGAAAGAATGGAGACAGTGTGTGACAAAGCAAGCTGGAATATTTTTACTTCCCCCTCTTGTTTTGCCATCTGCCCCCTTAAAGTTCATTTTTACATTTTTGAACTAATTACCATGAACATACGTGAGTATAATTACCATGAACATACGTGAGTATAATTTACATTTTCATAAAAGAGAAAGGTTGGTCCTCAGTTTTAAAGAATATAACAGCAGATCTAATTTTGTGCTTAGTTTTATGTATGTAATTGATTTTCTAATTTATTTCAACTATTCCTAGTTAGTATCTTTTGTTATAAAGTGAAATCAGTAATTATTTTGTAACTTAAATTCTATTGTTGACATATAAACAAATTTAATTCTGTACTAATTATAAGCATTTGGAGCAACAACTAATAGTATTCCTAAAGGATCTATTTGACTCTATTCAAAAACATGTTAGCCAAGCCAGCCCTTAATTAATTCCAAAGAAATTAACAGTTTTGTCACAAGTGTTGTTCGCATAATGATATTTGTTAATTTCATGATTTAAACAAATAATTCGGCCTAACTCTTGTAGTAAAAGAAACTGTTAAAAACACACAAGATTTCAATGTATTCAGTTAATTTAATGGGTTAAGTTTTAATTGTAATTTCTGTAAATTAAACTTCAAACAATGTGCAGTTTCAGCACCTATTATTGTGAGGATATATAAGGGCCCGATTTTTGGTCCTGAGACAGTCAGCCCATGGCTGAGTTTCACACCAGGAACCTGGATTAGTCAGATCAACAACAATGCATCTGTGAAATAAGTGTAACACAATTAGGCCATGTGTTAAAACAATGACAGTGTCTGTTCCATGCATACCTTATTATTCTACAAGAACTGTGAACCCTGTGGTTGGGCTTTTAGTGCTTGTACATGTTCAACAGTAAACTATTGCAGCAGTATCTGGATATTTGCCTGCAACCTATTAATGAGGCTTATCAAAAGTTAAACTGTAGTGCACTGGACATATAACTGTAGTATTGGGGGGTTGTGAACAGTGAAAGTAAAAAACTGTGAAACGCAAAAGGGCACCTGTTGGCTACAGAATTTAAAGTAGTCAGTGTTGTACTTCCACACTCAATTTTTCAGCCAGTGTAGCAATGCAGTACCTCAGCACGGAAGACAATTAATGAGGAAATAAAGCAGGTGAACATCACAAGTGCCAATCGGAAAGGAATAAATAGAAGGCGAAACTGTAAGTGGGTGAGAGCCAGTGATAATGAAAGACAGAATCTATGACAGTAGCAATCAGAAAGAAAGAGATAGTGACAGTGAAAAGTGATAGCAGCAGTAGGGAGGAATGAATGACATAATAGCAGTAAGAGAGAGCACAAAGGAGACAGTGACAACAAGAGAAGAGAGTAAGAGCAGGACAGACTAAGAGAGACTGTAGCTGAGAGACAGGAGACAGTGAAGTTCGTAAGCTCCAAAGAGATTCTGACAATGAGTTGGACTGAATGAGTGAGTCAGAAAGGGCATGTGAGAGTGGATGAGTATGAGTGACTTACAGTGATGGACTAGTGGGTATGAGCTAGTTACAGTTGGGTGTGGGTGTGAGAGATGAGTTGCATGTTAAAAAGAAGCTACAAGTTTTGGAAAAATTTTTAAAAGCACTGAATAACGTAGAATGAGGCAGCTGATACACTACTTTTCAGTCTTAGCCTTTTAATCAGAAGCATATTTGCCTTTTTGAGCTCCAGCAGGAGCATATTTCCGCTGGTTATCTATTGCCTGTGCCCCATGTTTTCCATTTTAAATTTTACAAGTCTTGCCACAGCTATTAAAACTTCACAATCCAAAATTTCCAGTGTTATCTGTATGGGGTTAGGAATCTGTATGGGGCTACGAGAAATGATTTTAAACTTTTTAGTTCATTTCAAAAATGTGTTATTTTTAAAACTTTTTCATTAAATAATTTGTTTTGGTGTGAGAAAAGACAGTAATGTGATAGTTGTGAAAGCTGCTAACAAATAATTCAATATAAGGTCACACCCAGAGCATATTTTGCAGAACCATAGGCCCATGATGATAATGAGGCTGTCACTGGAAGTTTGAGACCTTATCTGAAAGTGACATAAAAAGTTAACAAGAACCACTTTATCCAAGAACTTCACCATGAAAGATTCCGAAGCAATGTAGAACTTTATTATCAGAGTGCTGTGACTTAGAAGAAAATGTTGGTGTTCTTAGTTTGCATGATTTATGTTCTGTGTGTGGTGTCTAAATTAGGAAATTGTGAAACATGACAAGGGCTGCTCAATCTATAAATTAGCAGGGAAGATTTAGCAGAGAAGATCAGCAATGAGATTTAAGATGCTACATGCTTTCAAAGGGCCTGAGTGCAGGGTGCCAGCATAAGCAAGGAATGAGCAAACAAAGACCTACTCCAGTTCAAGTATGTGTCTTGCTGGTCTGACTGTTTCTTGAGTAGCAATGAGCAAACAAAGACCTACTCCAGTTCAAGTATGTGTCTTGCTGGTCTGACTGTTTCTTGAGTAGCAATGAACTCTTTCTAAAGCTAACTTTACAGTACACTTACAGTGTGAAAAGTGGTATATAACATTAGCATAAAATGAACCTCAGTATGCAACTTCCAAAACGTAAAATGAAATATTTTAAATACAAATACACATATATTTCAAGACAATGAAGATTCATTGCAAACAATAAACGCAAACCACATGTGGCAAGAAAAAGCTGTTTCATTTATTTGTGGCCACAAAGTCCTACAGTAGTAATTATCAGCATAATACTGCATGCAAACGAGGATGACAGGACAAGAATTAGTTAATGACATTAATAAAAAAGATTTCTAGTGGTGACAAAGGAGAAAAAAGAAACATGTTTATTTAGCTATCAGCTTTAAAAAAAGCATTCCAATTCAATAGTAATGATAATCACTTTTTTTTTTTTAACTAAGAAATAACAACACATCACAGGAAACAGTTACGAAGTCCATTTTTTCCTAATATTATTCCATCTTCTAATTTCCATATCCTCATGAATATGTGCATTTATGTCAGTGTTAACTCTTATTATGCTAATGTATTTTTTTTTTAATGGCAAAAGGCGTGATAAAAAAAGATTGCTAACAACAGCTGAAATACAATGAAGATTAAATCTAAAATCACGTGTTATATGTAATTTTAAGATCACTTTCGTAGAAGTTCAGGTCAACTGATACAAGCTGTGTAAACATGTAACTATTAAATATATCATTCTATGAATAAGAATTTTGGTAACTATTATTAAACCCTTCATTTTCTACATAATCAATCTCCCATTTATAAAAAAAGCTTCAAACTCCTGATTACATTAGAAACGAGTTAATACGAGGTTTGTTAAAAAGTCTCCAACACCTTACATTATTATTATTATTATTTCTTTCTTTTCCCAGATGTTATGTCTGGTCAAAAATGGAAAGTGACGCGGACCTTGATCAAACGTGACTTCCTTTTAACTGTACGGTATATGTTATATTGCATTTAGGAACTTTTGGGTAATTGAACATGTATCGGATTTCTGTAGTTGTATATATATGAGTTTGGATGTAGCTGTATTGCACTGATGTACTGGTGGATATTGTGTGGTATGACTCCTGTAGTTGACAGTATAATTGGTATAATGTCAACTTTATCCTGATGCCACATGTCCTTGACTTCCTCAGCGAGTTGGATGTATTTTTCAATTTTTTCTCCTGTTTTCTTTTGTATATTTGTTGTATTGGGTATGGATATTTCGATTAGTTGTGTTAATTTCTTCTTTTTATTGGTGAGTATGATGTCAGGTTTGTTATGTGGTGTTGTTTTATCTGTTATAATGGTTCTGTTCCAGTATAATTTGTACTCGCCATTCTCCAGTACATTTTGTGGTGCATACTTGTATGTGGGAACGTGTTGTTTTATAAGTTTATGTTGTAAGGAAAGCTGTTGATGTATTATTTTTGCTACATTGTCATGTCTTCTGGGGTATTCTGTATTTGCTAGTATTGTACACCCGCTTGTGATGTGATCTACTGTTTCTATTTGTTGTTTGCAAAGTCTGCATTTATCTGTTGTGGTATTGGGATCTTTAATAATATGCTTGCTGTAATATCTGGTGTTTATTGTTTGATCCTGTATTGCAATAATGAATCCTTCCGTCTCACTGTATATATCGCCTTTTCTTAGCCATGTGTTGGATGCGTCTTGATCGATGTGTGGCTGTGTTAGACGATACGGGTGCTTGCCATGTAGTGTTTTCTTTTTCCAATTTACTTTCTTCATATCTGTTGATGTTATGTGATCTAGAGGGTTGTAGAAGTGGTTATGAAACTGCAGTGGTGTAGACGATGTATTTATATCAGTGATTGCTTTGTGTATTTTGCTAGTTTCTGCTCGTTCTAGAAAGAATTTTCTTAAATTGTCTACCTGTCCATAATGTAGGTTTTTTATGTCGATAAATCCCCTTCCTCCTTCCTTTCTGCTTAATGTGAACCTTTCAGTTGCTGAATGTATGTGATGTATTCTATATTTGTGGCATTGTGATCGTGTAAGTGTATTGAGTGCTTCTAGGTCTGTGTTACTCCATTTCACTACTCCAAATGAGTAGGTCAATATTGGTATAGCATAAGTATTTTTGTTAGTCTTTGTCTATATTTTTCTTTTAGTTCTTCTTTAATATTTGTATTATCTATTCCAATTTTTTGTCTGTATCCTAGATATTTATAGGCATCTGTTTTTTCCATCGCTTCTATGCAGTCGTTGTGGTTATCCAATATGTAATCTTCCTGTTTAGTGTGTTTTCCCTTGACTATGCTATTTTTCTTACATTTGTCTGTTCCAAAAGCCATATTTATATCATTGCTGAATACTTCTGTTATCTTTAGTAATTGGTTGAGTTGTTGATTTGTTGCTGCCAGTAGTTTTAGATCATCCATGTATAGAAAATGTGTGATTTTGTGTGGGTATGTTCCAGTAATATTGTATCCATAATTTCAATATAATAGAAGGAAACATTCCACGTGGGAAAAATTATATATAAAAACAAAGATGAGGTGACTTACTGAACGAAAGCGCTGGCAGGTCGATAGACACACAAACAAACACAAAATTCAAGCTTTCGCAACAAACTGTTGCCACATCAGGAAAGAGGGAAGGAGAGGGGAAGACGAAAGGAAGTGGGTTTTAAGGGAGAAGGTAAGGAGTCATTCCAATCCCGGGAGCGGAAAGACTTACCTTAGGGGGAAAAAAGGACAGGTATACACTCGCACACACGCACATATCCATCCACACATACAGACACAAGCATCATCTTTGCCTCTGCACTTCCGCCTCGACTGACATCTCTGCCCAAACTCTTTGTCTTTAAATACGTCTGCTTGTGTCTTTATATGTGTGGATGGATATGTGTGTGTGTGCGCGAGTGTATACCCGTCCTTTTTTCCCCCTAAGGTAAGTCTTTCCGCTCCCGGGATTGGAATGACTCCGTACCCTCTCCCTTAAAACCCACTTCCTTTCATCTTTCCCTCTCCTTCCCTCTTTCCTGATGAGGCAACAGTTTGTTGCGAAAGCTTGAATTTTGTGTGTATGTTTGTATTTGTTTGTGTGTCTATCGACCTGCCAGCACTTTCGTTTGGTAAGTCACCTCATCTTTGTTTTTATATATAATGTATCCATAATTTGTATTATTTAGCATGTTGGATAGTGGGTTCAGAGCAAGGCAGAAGCAGAAAGGACTTAATGAGTCTCCTTGGTATTATTATTATTATTATTATTATTATTATTATTTGCAAACACTTGATGTATTTGAATCTAGTGAACCTGCAATAGCTGACCTCGAACCTTCCTGCACATTTGTGAATTTTTTCCTGCTTGTCGATAGCGTTAGTTGCTGGCAAGCAGCAGTACAGTGAGGTAGTGTGTGCTGTGCTCATGTTGGTTTTCCATTTCAAGGGAAATGATGGAATGACTGGAGCAAAGCTACTGCATCAAATTTTGCTCTGGGCATCACACTGATTAAGGAATGGTACAACCAGTACAAAGACAGCTCCCCATTGGTGGAGAGCAAGCCCGACTCTGGTCAGCCACCAACATGATGAAATGACTGGTCATTGCCAACATGAACACTGTGGTGATGCGGAACTGTTGTGTGACTATCACAGACATTGCAGAAGAGGTGCGCATCAGCACTTTTCTGGCACATTTTATTTTGACCAAAGATTTGGCCATGGAGAGAGTGTTGGTGAAATTTGTGCCTAAGCTGCTGATGGCAGAGCAAAAGCAACTTCATGCTGAAGTCTTCTAGGACATGCTGGACTCAAGAGTGACCCCGATTTCATGAACACCATAATGAATGGTGACAGTTTCTGGGTGTACAGGTATGACCTGGAAACCAAACCCGGTAATCACAGTGGAAGCATTCCTTGTCAATAAGACCAATGATCTTGTGCCAAGTATGCAGCAACATCAAATTGATGCTGACTGCTTTCTTTGACTCCTGCAGAGTGGAACACCATGAGTATGCACCACGGGATCAAACAGTCACCAAAGAGGACAACAGGAACGTCCTCCATCACCTATGTGATGCTGTGTGGTGCAAGGGACCGGACTTTTAGTTAACAGGAAATTTGCGACTCCATCACGACAATGCTCCA
Organism: Schistocerca serialis cubense; assembly: GCF_023864345.2. Taxonomy (NCBI): domain Eukaryota; kingdom Metazoa; phylum Arthropoda; class Insecta; order Orthoptera; family Acrididae; genus Schistocerca; species Schistocerca serialis. The sequence continues at coordinate 635,327,515 of NC_064642.1, forward strand.
GAACATTTCTCGTGCTTGATTCAGACTTGATTTTTGACAAAAATCCAGATTCCTGCGCTTCAACAAGCTCCTTACTCTCCTGATGCAGCCCTGTGACTTCTGGCTGCTCCCAAATTCAAGAGGCCCTTGAAAGGAGTGCGATTTCACACAAGAGAGGACATTATGGGAATAACAAGAGCCAAGCTAAACTCCATTCTGAAAGAGGCTTTTTAGGCATGCTTTCAACAATGGCAGTACCACTGGGAGATGTGTGTGAAGTGCCAAGGAACTACTCTGAGGGTGATTAGGTGTCCAATGGTCCAGGTAAGCCACTTTTTTTCCCAGCCAACGGTCGGATGCTTTTCTAACAGACCTCTTATGTTACATTTCTGATAAGCATGCAAGTGAGAAAAAAATTTGGAACAGTTGTGGAATTATATTTATGTTTCATCGGATGTCACTAAATGTTCTCATTATTAAACACTAGATGAGTACAGTGCGAGTAATTTGCACTCAGAAAAAGTTAATTTTCCAAGGATCTCAAAGTTTATACATCATACTTCCTGAACTGTGTGTTGTACAATGAAATAATTTTGCAAGGACATTAAATGGCATATTTGAACGCTGTCTTCAAAATTTGTTGTAAATAGAATTAGTAGTAAAGAAGTAATAAATTAAAATGTCATGCCTGATGCAGCAGTTTTACTGCATGAACAGCAAAATGCAGTTCAGTGATTAACTTTTTTTTCATTTCACCATTTTGTGTGTGGTGTCAGCATGAAAAATGTTTGTAAGGCTTTGAAACTGTGTGTAAAAGGGTGTTGTAGGTCACTAGGTAGTCTCATTTTCAAATACTGGATGAATATAGCTGGGTACTGGCATGTGGCAAGTTGCACTGTCTCAAAACATATACAAACTGCTAACTGTAATACTTGTCTTACTGTATTAAACCTCTAACATAAGCTTATAGTTCTTTAAATTTGTTCAATAATTACATGAAATACTTAAAATCAAATTTTTGTTTCCCCAGGAAACTGTTAAATAGGAGGCCTGCAACTGGGTATGGTGCCATGAACAAGGTTAGCTGTTTAGTAAAATAGATGTCATAATTTATGCAATAGGGAATGAGACAAAGTCGTAAAGGAGTTTTCCTATTTGTGGAGCAAAATAACTGATGATGGTCGAAGTAAAGAGGATATAAAATGTAGACTGGCAATGGCAAGGAAAGTGTTTCTGAAGAAGAGAAATTTGTTAACATCGAGTATTGATTTAAGTGTCAGGAAGTCGTTTCTGAAAGTATTTGTATGGAGTGTAGCCATGTATGGAAGTGAAACATGGACCATAAATAGTTTAGACAAGAAGAGAATAGAAGCTTTTGAAATGTGGTGCTACAGAAGAATGCTGAAGATTAGATGGGTAGATCACATAACTAATGATGAGTTATTGAACAGAATTGGGGAGAAGAGGAGTTTGTGGCACAGCTTAACTAGAAGAAGGGATCGGTTGGTATGACATGTTCTGAGGCATCAAGGGATCACCAATTTAGTACTGGAGGGCAGCGTGGAGGGTAAAAATCATAGAGGGAGACCAAGAGATGAATACACTAAACAGATTCAGAAGGATGTAGGTTGCAGTAGGTACTGGGAGATGAAGAAGCTTGCACAGGATAGAGCAGCATGGAGAGCTGCATCAAACCAGTCGCAGGACTGAAGACCACAACAACAACAACAACAATTTATGCAAAATGCTCCACATGCCTTTAAAAAAATTAATCTATAAGTTTGTGAATTTCATGTAATTTACAGTAACTGGCATCAGAAATTACTATAGCGGCTGGTACAGGACCAATGGGAGTTGCAATCACTAAAGAAATGAGTGCACTAAGACATTATCAATAGCATAGTAGAATGGAGTTGCTTCTGGAACACAGTGAAGAAAAATCTTTTTGGTCACAGGGATGACAGAAATTGCATATACGTCACCATACAGTGAAGACCTGTTGGACTTAGTTTTTTCTGGACTGCATACAGCAATATGTGTGCACAGCTGCTGTACTCATAAATTCAGGAATGAAGCCAAATTACGGATTTGTAAAAAATTATCTACTTTGGCAATGGACTGTGATCAACTTGGCAATGAAATTTAATTACAAACTGTAATATGATGATATTTAAGCCTTTATTTATTGACAACAAACACAGACTAGCAAACCCAGTTAGTTATTTGCTGAAAAATGTGTGTTTGATTAATAAGCAATTACAGTTCCCACAAAGCCACTGGTTGTCACATAAAAGACATTGAAAATTACTCCACTACTGCATAATATAGTAATTTTTTGCAGTTCATATTCTACAGTTAACTTTATGAACTACATACTGTGTTTGCACTGATGTATGATCATACCTAGACTAACAGACAGACAAGTTGAAGACATATAAAAAAAAGATCATGGATTTAGTTCAGAACTTCAAGCTCCCAATCAACCAACAGTTAAATTTAAAAAGAAGTGTCATATTGCACCTGCAACCACCCAGAAATGCTGCTATCCTGAGAGCATAGTGCCAGGAATCCTCATACCAATACACTGTAGGTGTCACCTGGTAACAAAATGCTTTATAGCACCCAAATAAAAGTCCAACTGCCAATGTTCTGTTTGCCTGAAGGAAATTACAAAGACTCATGAGATAATTATTAAAACAATCTGCATATTACTGTCTTCATTTTAATCACAGTGTGAGATAGAACCATATTGATTGCTTCAGAATGAATTTTTCAATGTGCTCCAAAATAAGATAAACTCTGTGAAAATAAAAGTGATCGAAATATGTGAGGGACAGTCAAAGTTTTAATGAACACATAAAAAGTATGTATTATATTTTTGTTTATGTACGCTTACATTTCTACAGCTTGGGTACATATTGAATTACCACGTCAAAGTACCATAGCACGCTGCTAGAAAAGCCAGATCAAAATGGTGCAGCCCACTGATAAACTGGAGATGGGTAGAGTACATTTTCATTTGGCTCCTCTAGTGGCATTGTACGGGGAGTCAGCATATACTAAAACTGAATAAATGTCATTGCAAACAGCAAAAAATTAATTACACAATTTTTTTTAAGGTGGTCAGTAAAACATTATGACTATCCCTCGTATTCCTAACTACATTCCTGCCATGGGTGCAATTATTTGTTTTATTTGATACTGATTGCAAATGATGCATATAAGTGCAAAATTCTTATCCCAAAGTGAGGTTAATAAATACACCACCACATAAAATGACCATCCATGTCTGATTTAAAATTTTCAAACTACAGTTCTGAACAAGGATTTAAATCCAGAACCATATTTTTGCTGGGTAGCCCAAACAAACTAAATCATCAAAGGACTCACAACGCCTCTCTCTTAACTTTCCAAATTCTACATAGGCCCAATCCAAAACCTCTGTACTATCCAAAGGCCTCACCTTCAGCCCCACTCCCAGATTCAACCAAACAGCCCTCGTCAAAGATTTACTGTCCTACACTCGTACTCTCTGCTGGAAACATCACTTTGCCACGAAGAAAAATGATCCTAATCCTACTCCTAATGATCCAACTCCCCAAGACACCATCCAAATTGAACCCTGCCTGGAACAGTTCCGTCCTCCGTCGCAGCGGGACCCGCCTCCTCTTCCTCAAAATCACCCTCTCCAAACCTTCCAAAAATTTCTGACTTCCAGCCTTGCGTCTCAATCCTTCTTAAAAAACCTTAATCCTACTCCCAACATCACAACTGCTGAAGCGCAGGCTATCCGTGATCTGAAGGCTGACCGATCCATCGTCATTCTTCCGGCGGACAAGGGCTCCACGACCGTGATACTTGATCGTCGGGAGTATGTGGCTGAGGGACTGCGTCAGCTTTCAGACAACACCACATACAAAGTTTGCCAAGGTAACCCCATTCCCGATGTCCAGGCGGAGCTTCAAGGAATCCTCAGAACCTTAGGCCCCCTGCAAAACCTTTCACCTGACTCCATCAACTTCCTGACCCCACCGACACCCCGCACCCCTACCTTCTACCTTCTTCCTAAAATCCACAAACCCAATCATCCCGGCTGCCCCATTGTAGCTGGTTACCAAGCCCCCACAGAACATATCTCTGCCTACGTAGATCAACACCTTCAACCCATTACATGCAGTCTCCCATCCTTCATCAAAGACACCAACCACTTTCTCGAACGCCTGGAATCCTTACCCAATCTCTTACCCCCGGAAACCATCCTTGTAATGCCACTTCCTTATACACAAATATTCCGCACGTCCAGGGCCTCGCTGCGATGGAGCATTTCCTTTCACGCCGATCACCTGCCACCCTGCCACCCTACCTAAAACCTCTTTCCTCATCACCTTAGCCAGCTTCATCCTGACCCACAACTTCCTCACTTTTGAAGGCCAGACATACCAACAATTAAAGGGAACAGCCATGGGTACCAGGATGGCCCCCTCGTACGCCAACCTATTCATGGGTCGCTTAGAGGAAGCCTTCTTGGTTACCCAGGCCTGCCAACCCAAAGTTTGGTACAGATTTATTGATGACATCTTCATGATCTGGACTCACAGTGAAGAAGAACTCCAGAATTTCCTCTCCAACCTCAACTCCTTTGGTTCCATCAGATTCACCTGGTCCTACTCCAAATCCCATGCCACTTTTCTTGACGTTGACCTCCACCTGTCCAATGGCCAGCTTCACACGTCCGTCCACATCAAACCCACCAACAAGCAACAGTACCTCCATTATGACAGCTGCCACCCATTCCACATCAAACGGTCCCTTCCCTACAGCCTAGGTCTTCGTGGCAAACGAATCTGCTCCAGTCCGAAATCCCTGAACCATTACACCAACAACCTGACAACAGCTTTCGCATCCCGCAACTACCCTTCCGACCTGGTACAGAAGCAAATAACCAGAGCCACTTCCTCATCCCCTCAAACCCAGAATCCCCCACAGAAGAACCACAAAAGTGCCCCACTTGTGACAGGATACTTTCCGGGACTGGACCAGACTCTGAATGTGGCTCTCCAGCAGGGATACGACTTCCTCAAATCCTGCCCTGAAATGAGATCCATCCTTCATGAAATCCTCCCCACTCCACCAAGAGTGTCTTTCCGCCGTCCACCTAACCTTCGTAACCTGTTAGTTCATCCCTATGAAATCCCCAAACCACCTTCTCTACCCTCTGGCTCCTATCCTTGTAACCGCCCCCGGTGTAAAACCTGTCCCATGCACCCTCCTACCACCACCTACTCCAGTCCTGTAACCCGGAAGATGTACACGATCAAAGGCAGAGCCACATGTGAAAGCACCCACGTGATTTACCAACTGACCTGCCTACACCGTGATGCATTCTATGTGGGAATGACCAGCAACAAACTGTCCATTCGCATGAATGGACACAGGCAGACAGTGTTTGTTGGTAATGAGGATCACCCTGTGGCTAAACATGCCTTGGTGCACGGCCAACACATCTTGGCACAGTGTTACACCATCCGGGTTATCTGGATACTTCCCACCAACACCAACCTATCCGAACTCCGGAGATGGGAACTTGCTCTTCAATATATCCTCTCTTCCCGTTACCCACCAGGCCTCAATCTCCGCTAATTTCAAGTTGCCGCCACTCACACCTCACCTGTCATTCAACATCATCTTTGCCTCTGCACTTCCGCCTCGACTGACATCTCTGCCCAAACTCTTTGTCTTTAAATATGTCTGCTTGTGTCTTTATATGTGTGGATGGATATGTGTGTGTGTGCGAGTGTATACCCGTCCTTTTTTCCCCCTAAGGTAAGTCTTTCCGCTCCCGGGATTGGAATGACTCCATACCCTCTCCCTTAAAACCCACTTCCTTTCATCTTTCCCTCTCCTTCCCTCTTTCCTGATGAGGCAACAGTTTGTTGCGAAAGCTTGAATTTTGTGTGTATGTAAGTGTCTGTTTGTGTGTCTATCGACGTGCCAGCGCTTTCTTTTGGTAAGTCACATCATCTTTGTTTTTAGATATATTTTTCCCATGTGGAATGTTTCCCTCTATTAATTCAATATATATATAATTTGTTATTAACAATCCGAATGAATTCAAAAGTAATAGCAGTGTACATGGCTACAACACTAGGAGAAAGGATGATCCTCACTACTCAAGGTTAAATCTATCTTTGGCTCAGAAGGGGGTAAGTTATGCTACCATAAAAGTCTTTGGTCACTTACCTAATAGCATCAAAAGTCTGACCGATAGCCATATAACATTTAATTAATTAAAAGAATTTCTTAATGGCAACTCCTTCTACTCATTAGATGAATTTTTGGACATAGTAAGTGTGTAATTTCTGCAAACCCAAAAAAAAAAAAATTATTAAAAATACTAAGTGTCATGTAATATTTTGTGTAATGTAATATCTTGTATAGACTCCTTTTATTAACCTGACACGTTCCACATCATTACTAAGTGTCGTATTCATGATCTATGGAAAAAGTACTAATCTAATATAATCTAATCTTTAATTTCTACTACCGGAACTTAAATTCCATTTTCAGATTCCTTCTTGGTTTCTTTTATTGTTTGCTCAATGCACGGACTGAATAATATCAAGGACAGGTTGCAACCCTGTCTCATCCCCCTCTCAACCCTGCTACTTGCCTTAAGTTCGTGTTCCAGTCAACATTTTCAAAACCCTTCCTTAAATCAACAAATGCTATAAACTTAGGTTTGCCTTGTTCAACCAATCTTCTACTAAGATAAGTCACAGGGTCACTACTGTCAAGCATGTTATTACATTTTTTGAGAACCCAAAATTATCCTCTCCCAAGGTTGGCTTCTATTAGTTTTTCAATTTTTCTGTTTGGGGGGAAAAAAATCAGTATTTTCTAACCATGACTTATTAAAGTGACAGTTCAGCAATATTGAACATCTTTGATCAAATACTATCTTTGGTAATGTAGTTATTACATTGTTTCTGAAGACTGAGGGTATTTTGCCTGTCTCATATTTCTTGCACACCATGTGAAATAGTTTTAATGTGATTGACTGTCCCATCAAACTCAATAATTCAAGGGAAGACTTAGATCTTTTAGTATTCTTCTTGCAGTACCATATCTCTCATCTCATCTACTTCATCTTGAAGCTCATTTCCCTTGTGTAGCTCTTCTATACATCCTGGAACATTTCAGTATTGCCATCTTTGCTGAGCTCTTGATATTCATATAGTTGCATCCCCTGTTTTTTTTTTTTTTTTTCCAGAAGCCTGTTTAATTTTCCTAAAGGTGGCATCTATCTTTCCCATTGTTATGTAAGCTTCAATAACTTTACATTCTTCATCTAGCCACTTCTGCTTAGTTATTTTACACTTCATGGCTATTCTCTTTTGTCTGCTTCATTTGTTGCAATTTTACATTTTTTCCCCCTTTTATCAATCACATTCACTGTCTCGCGTGTTATCCAAGGATTTGTAAAGGGGCTTTTTGCCAATTTTACCTTCTACTATCTTCACTATTTCATCTTTCAAAACTATTCATTTGTATGCTATCGTATTCTTTCCCTCTGTTTCAGTTCATATTGGCTAATGTCCCTGTTGAAACTTTCAACAACCTCCAGTTTTTTAGATAATCTGTAATTTCCCCTTCCATACCCCCCCCCCCCTTTCAGGCCATGTTCTCCCGCTGTTTTTTGTTTTTCCTTCTCTTCCTTTTCCTGCTACTGAATTCCAGCCCATCATCACAATCACATTTATTACTATCCTAACATTTTATTTTTTTTAAATAAATGCTTTTAGTCTCTTCATCATCTGTGGAGCTAGTTGTCGTACAAACTTGATTGTGGACTTCATGACTATCTTGGGTATGATAAAATGTTCCCTATACTGCTCATAGGAGTTTATCTATTTTCCTATTTTCTTGTTGATTTTTATATCTTCCATTCTATTATCCCTATTTAATTTTGTATTTATAACCCTATACACACCTGAACAAAAGTCCTGTTCTTCATTCCATCACACTTCACTAAGTCCCACTACATTTAACTTCAACCTATCTTTTCCCATTTTTAAAGCCTATAGATTCCCTATCTGATTAAGGATCTACCATTCCGCACTCTGACCCTTAGAAGCATTTTGTTTTTTCTGGTGACAATATCCTTCTGAGTAGCCCCACGAGAGATCCGAAAAGGCAATAACAGATTTTGGACAAAAATATGCAAACACCACAAGAAATACATGCCTGAACATAAATAATGATTCCAGCCAAGCCTGTATGTTGCACTGTTGTATTTGACAACAGACACCACCTGTGCAATGTTCTCATCACATTGGAACAGTCAGTCATGGCCAGAACAGTGTTCTGCTTAGTTGTGAGCACATTATGTGGAAGCTAAGTGGATTCAAATGTGGGCAAATTGTTGGTGCTCATATAGTGGGTGCTTCTGTAACCAAGGGAGTCGAAGTATTTGGTGTTTCAAGAGGCACCATAACAAAGATTTATACTGCATGCAGGAAAAGTGGAAAAACTTCATCTGCTAGTCACAAGACAGACAAAAGTGTGTGTTTCATGATCATAGCAGATGATCATCAAAGAGGATTGTGATGTAAAAAGTGGACAACTCCCTGTGAAAGTCACTGCAGAACTGAGTTTCGCACTTAAAAACCCTGTCAGGAACAAGACACAGTAAAGGGAGCTGCTGAAGCAGGGAAAACATGGTGCCAAAGCCATAAAACTTGGACTAAGGAGCAATGGAAGAAAGTCATTGGTCAGATGAGTCTCATTTCACACTATTTCTAATTTCTGACCAAGGCTACATCTCAGGAGTGAAAGATAGTCAAGTTTAGAGATGATATGGCTAATCATAATGTGATATTCCTTGGGCCCCACAGTTACTATGCAAAGACACATTATTTCCAAGGAATATGTTACTCTTCTGTGTGATCAGGTCCATCCCATGGTACAATGTTTGTTACCCAATGGCGATGTGTTGTAAGATGACAGGGTCCCTATTTACATAGCTCACATCATCCAGGACTCATTTTGTGAGCATGAGCCTGAATTGTTACATCTCCCATATCTACCAGTCACCAGATCTCAATGTTAGTGAGCCTTTGTGGTCTACTTTGGAGAGAAGTGTCTGTGATCACAATCCACTTCCATCATTACCTGAACTTGCCACTATTTTGCAGGAAGAATGGTAAAAGAGTCCCTTGAAAACAATACAGGACCAGTATTTATCCATTCTGAGATGACAGGAAGTGTTTTGAGTGCCAATGGATTTACTAAACCGTATTAGGTATGATAATGGGTTGGGTTTTTGATGTTTTCATATTTTTGTCCAGCTCTTGTATTTTATCCAAGAGAATGCCATTTTGATTACCCCCATGTCCTCCGGAAAAATATCAGCTGTAGTTTCCCCTTGCATTCAGCAGTTTACAGTAATGGCACGTTGGTCAATGTTACAAGGCAAGAGCAATCAAGTTTTTAGGAAGATAAATTACAGTGTACATTCCACTGCATTGTGAAACTTTCATTTTGGAGAGATAAAATTTTACTGAATAACATAAATACACTGGGTTACCTTCTTAATCATGTCAACATTGCTTGATTCTGGAGGATGCTCTCCATAAGCAAAAATCTGCCAGAGTGTTGTACTGAATGCCCAGACATCAGCAGGAACAGATGATCTTGCCATTTCAACATTTGTAAAATACTCTGGAGCAATCCAGTGAATACTGAAATGAAAAAACACACATACTTCAATGTAAAACCACTACACTTAAATATCTGAGTTAATTGTGTATTAATGAATTAACAGCTTCATTTTTGTGACACTCATTTAATGATTAATTGTGATTACTGGCTCATCGTCTTCAGGTGTTCCGTGAATATAATTACAGAGAGTTCATTAAGAGTTCCTACATAAATGTTATGCCATAAGAAGGGCATGTTAGCGCAGATCTGGTTTTAGTCTGCTCCACAGTAATATACACTTGTTTTAAATACATGTTTGCAGGGAACTGTCAATAAACTTTGTGTGTATGTAGAACATAACATAGAATACCAGAAAATGTTTAGTCACTAACTGAGATGTGTCATGAAAATGAAGTATCACATGACTGAACTGGATGTTTCATATAATAAATTTCTACACTTGTAGGACACCCTATTGTCCTGGGAATCTTTCATAAAACAGCCTTAACTGCTGCATATCAAATTCAGCGAAAATTGGGAATAAACTAAAATACATCGATGTAGGCCTCAATAAATGCCACATGTCATTTGTCACAATTGGTGCCCATATATACAGGACACACACACACACACACACACACACACACACACACACACACAAACACACACACACAAGCAAAAACATTATAACAATCTCCTTAATAATGTGTTTCATCCCTGCTGCTGATTCTCAGCAGTTTGATGGTAATTTTATGGAGGAATAATGCTCCTAAACCACTGTAGCAGAGTTCTGGCTTCAAGAAATGGGCAGTTATACTGCAAAGGTGACATCACTGCCAGGGAAGACATCAAGAATGAAGGGATTCAGATGGTTTGCAGCTGACAACATGTCTTCGATTATTACCAGATGTCCCACACAAGTGCAGGATAATGTCTCTCATATCATAATACTGTTCCCATAATACTGTTCCCACCAGCCTGTATTCATGGCATGCTGCATGTTTCAAGCCGCCATTCACCTCGATGGCAGCGTTTGTGGAGACGATCATTGATGTAGGGTAGCAAAACTGTGATTCATCTGAAGAGCCGACATGTTTCCATCGATTGATGGTCGAATTCCAATAGTCCCGTGTCCACTGCAATAGTAACTGACAATGTCTGTGGGTCAACACGTTAACATGTACGGCGATCTGCTGCTGAGCTCCATGTTCAACAATGTGTGATGATTGGTGTGCTCCAAAACACTTGTGCATGCACCAGCACTGTGCTCTTTTAGCAGAGATGCCACAGATCACCATCTATCCTACTTCATATGGCAGACAAGCTTTCAAACCCCACATTCTGTGAACAGTTGTGGATATCGAACCATTCATTCAGCACCTAGTGATAGTTTCACTGTTCTTCTGCATCTTTTTGTAGATGCTCGAGACAGTAGCACATGAACACTCGACCAGCTTGGCTGTTTTTGAGATACTCATTCACAGGCTCTACGCAATAATAATCTGCCTTCTGTCAAAATCACTTATCTCAACAGATTTCCCCACTTCCAGCCTATATCTTCTCTAGACTTATCCCCCATCTGTGTCTGCTCCAGTTACATGCTTTTGTTACCGCATCATGTGCGCACAGCACCATCAAGTGCCACCTGATGTCACTGTTGGCAGTGTTTGTAATGTTTTGGGTTCTCAGTGTATATCTCAAATATTCAATGACAAAACAGAATGTAGGAAAAATAGATAGGGCATGCTGAAAGGTAATGTGTCTGAATTTTTTATGTGAAAAATCTTACATCTTGTTAAATAAAATTAACTTTACTAGAAATCTACGTCTTTATTCTTCATGTTTACATATTTATTTGTCAACATGGGCATGTTGGTGAAGAACAAATTTCTTTGAATGAGAGACCACTTTATTGATGCTCTCACTGGAGAATGTCTCACTTTGTTGATGGAGTCATAATTTCACTTCTGCTTCCACAGCTTCTTCACAGTCAAAGTGAAGCCCTCAAAGATGTTTTTAAATTTTTGGAAACAGATGAAAATCAGATGGGGCCAAGTCGAGACTGTTTGGAGGACAACTGATGACAGTGAATGCAAAGTATCTGATTGCTACAAATATTACAGCACTTGTGTGTTCTGACATTGTCATGCTGAAGGAGATGGTACTCCATAAGTGGACCAATTCTTCGAATTTGAAAACTGATTACAGCATGTTGTTCCTCATGTAGCTACATAGTAATGTTACATACCACCATGTTACATGCTACAATTCGGAGCTTCCTAGTGGCAGAGGATTGCAGGAAAGTCAACTTAGTAATATGCATGACAAGCAATACTTCAATCAATATTGAGAACAGAATAAGAAATTTGAAGGCATTACATTTCAGCACACCCTCGCAGATTCAGAGGACATAATATTATATAGCACATGTATTTAATGAAATATTGTAGAATGACCAAATACACTCTCCAGCATGTGGGAGCAATCTTCATTAAACACCAAGATAGATTCCATTATACTGCATATACGTTACACATAAATATGTTATATATAGAGTGCCCAAAAGAATTTTTCACTATCCTCATTACCTGTATAGTTTGTGATTTTTGATCAGTGAGCTCTTTCTTTACACTTTGATGACTAGCATAAATCTGTGTAAAACCAGTGTAATGAAGAGAAAAGTAAACCTCACATTTTCAGTGTACGAGGCACATTTTTTTAAAGTAAGTACCATTCTGAAATACAAGTACAACATGCACACTTGTTGAAAAGTCTATTTGGTTTATTTTTACTTCAAAATGGTACTTACTTAAGCAACACATCTTGTAATTCAGTAGTGTGTGCCATGTAAGTTGGATGATAGGGAGTTAAGGAACTAAACATGGAAGTCATCTGGCCCTTGGTCAACATGTAGTTCATCTGGAGTTAGTGACATAGGCCAGAAAAATGATCAAATTATGAAAGTATGTTGGAGTGGTAAAATCAAGTAATCAAAATCAGTATAGACTGAAGCGAGAACTGAGAAATAACTTAATAAGAAATAAAAGTATATGAATCAGGCTGTAACATACAGCAGAGCAGGTAGGGGCCTCGCAGGACTTGTCTGTGGCAACAGGAACGCCAGCCACATCTGACCCACCACCAACCTGATTAGGGGCAGAGACTGCTACAGAGTAAAGAATGCCGTCTATCTGGAAGATTTTACTTAGTTAAAAGTGACAAGGCTATAAATTTGGTGTACATCAACTGTGTCAATAATAATAAAAAAGGTGAAAGAAATAATTGTGGCAGCACGTGAGTGGGCCCACAGCTCTGCATGCAACAGGTGACATCTCTCCAATAGTCATCCCCTTGAGTCAGAGTGTCAAAGAGGAGAACAGACTCACTATTCATTGGAGTATCACCCCTAAAATGAAAAATAAAGATTGGTAGAAAAAGGGGCTAACCACACAAAACCAATCAAAGCATAGTACAAGAATGATGAGCAAGTGTCTTGCATCTCCAGTCATGAATGGGACCATGTGGCTTATCTATACTGTTCTGTCTCTCACCACATCTCAAAGGGTTATTACCAGCTTAAATCACTTATGCACTGTCACTCTAGGAATTGTGCTTCATAGTGGTTGCCCATAGTCAACAACACCAGTTGATCAACACTGTGGTATCGACAGCATCTCCATCGACCGCACGTGACATGCCGCTCTCATGTTCATGGGATATGATACATTTAAAATTTGTCTCTGTGGGTCCTGCTCTCTCCAGTGTTCACCATCTCTGATGGGTAGCACCATGAATGCCACCAGATGACCTCGAATTCACTTTTAACCCTGTTCAATTGTTTCGTCAATAAATCTTTTCAAGGCACCGAACACTGAGTTCCACTCCCAGATCTCGGATGACTTGCAGCGAGAATACTGAGGTACAGCACAATTCTACTAATCTTAACAGTTATCCAGTGACTGTATCTTGTAACTGCAAGCAAGTGATGCAGACTGTGTAAAGGATGATTCAGAAACTGGAATATTACAGCACCAATGAAGGACTCATAGCATTACCAAAGTTGTGTGTTTCTCATGTTTTAAATTGTATATATTGTAAATGAATGTATTAATATTTCATCCTTTTCATAGATATCTGGTCTGTTAAGCTACCTCCTAAGTTATGGACACAAAAGACATTCCTGGTGTGGAGGCTGGTTTGCTGTGATTCCATGGCAGTAGTTGGTACAGTGAAACACAATTGCATTTTCTTTTATAGAATTATTATATAATATTTAATTTGTGTATAGAGTGGCAACTTATGGAGAGCAACCACTCACTGCATTTACCTAGTTTCACAGCCAACAAACCAATTGTTGCTAGCAAGTATTACCAAACTGGAGGAAGCCAACAAACCCAGCAACAAACTACGACAGAAGCACAGAATGCCAGTGGCCAGGAGCTATCTCCACAATTTCGCTCTTTTAATGCAAGGTAAAAGGTATGGATGGAATACTGGATGCAGTTAGAACAACACTTTGCTGCCTACAAAAGTCAGGTGACTAATGACATTCATTCTTGTTTTCATGGCTAGGAGTACATATTTTACATTTATGTAGAAAGATGTTCCCTCAGTTACAGCCCCAAACCATAACCTATGAAGACATTGTTAGGAAATTGTACAAAATTTTTGAAGCTCAGGTTCATGTAGCTGCTGTTGCTCATTTCAATTTTTTTTCATATATATCATCATAATAAGAGAATGGACTGCTGATCTCAAGGGCATGACTAGGAACTGTAAATTCAGCTGCACTTGTGGAGCTTCTATTCAAAATAAAGTGCTTCATGATGCTGTTATCCATAACCTTGATGACAATAGAATATGGTCTGAGATTCTAAACCATCACAATCCTGTTCTCAATGATGTTCTCAAAGTAATCGAAGCTTAGAAGTAGAAGGCTTTGCGGACCTAGACTTGAACACGTCTGTTGTTGCAATGTTGGCCGCAGATAATTCTCAGAGGCCCCAGTCCAGCATGACACATGTTGACAGCAGTCGCCGAGTTCACTGCTAACTCAAGCACACCAGTCTTGTGTAAATGCACGACTGATCCTTCAACCACGCGCAATACTGACATTGATATGAATCAGGACACACACAGCAAATATGACTGCAATACATATTCAAAGTAAATTCTGTTCTCCACAAATTCTGAAGTGAGAATATAGAAATAAATATGACATCTCATGATGAACCTGTACCCGCTCCTCCTTGTAACGCACACACAAACTGTGAATGAAAGTGCAAAAATCACAACATGGCATGCACAGTTAAAAAAATCTGGCTCATTCCACTCAGTTCTTCTCTAACAGTGGAACAGCTACAAGCTCTATCAATCACAAATCAGGCAAAGACAGTCCTCTGAAACTAAAAAAATGACAGTTACATTCTGAGGACAAACCACACTCTGTTCATTTCCTTACAGATTTGCAATCCCTCTATGCCATTTCAGTCAGATATTGATGCTTCAATCCACTGATCAATCAAACTACTTACAAGCAGCTGGGACACCCTCAGCTACATAAATCACATCTGCAATTCACAGCCTACAACAGCAAAATTATCTCTGTTCCCAGGATGTACACTTTGCAAGCAAAATAAAGAAATACAGCTACATTGGTGTCATTCACAGTAGTTGAATCACACTTTAGTACCAATATTTTTGGCAAGGATACATTTGATTTGTTTGGTTTACATATTCAAAACAATGTGCTTCCTATTGATAGGCAAGGTTTCCACGCCAACACTCATCAACTGTGTGAAATACGGACATTTGTTCAATGGCATACTGGAAAATGCAAAGGATTTTCAAGAGGACATTATGATTAAGGGCAATACTCAATTATGTGGATGACAACATTGTGTCTGGACAAAGGCTGGAAAAGCATAGCAAACATTTAGAATCTCGTTTTCAAGTTTCAACTTATGCAGGACCCAAGTGTAATCTGCAGAAATGTTCCTTTTTCAATACAAAAGTAGAATATTTGGGCCATCTCACAGATGACCATGTTGCTTGTCCCTTGACTAAGCATTTAAAGGCCATTCAGAAATTACCTTATTGTAAAAATGTACAGGAACTACAAGTAGATCTTGGAAAACTGACCTACTATATCAAGTTCAATCTAAACACAGTGTACATTACTGCTCTTTCACATCACCTCCAGTGTAAAAATATTCCTTTTCAGTGGACTGGAGAATGTGGACAATCAGCTTAAAAAATGACAAATCCATTGCCCAGTCACCCATGTTTTATTCATTTTAATCTGCAAAAACCAGTAGTACTCGCAATTGATGTAGCATCACATGGAATAGGTGTAATTTTGTCTCACAAGTTTTGAAACATTGAATGCCCCAAAGCATTTGTGTCTGAGATGTTGAATAAGGTCCAAGTCAACTGCACTCATCTGGAAAAGGAAGTCTTAGCAATCACATATGGCATCCTGAAATTTTGTAAGTATCTGCATGACACAAAATTTTTTTATATGACTGATCGTAAGTCACTGATTGCTCTGTTTCATCCGAAGTAAGATGTGCCCAATCATACAGCACAGAAGCTGTAATGTTGGGCACTAGTTCTTTCCAAACACCAGTATGAAAGTCTTGATCACCCTGCAGCACAGTATGCTAATGCAGACACACTGTCTCACTTACCTATGAGAACTGATCTAGAATCTGATGCATCAGAAGCTCCTTGTCTTCAAATTGATCACTCGGGTTCAAAAGCACTGCCAGATTTCCCACTGATTGTCAATGGATTGCGCAAGCTAATGAGCAGGCTCACTCGCTACATTTACTACATTTGATTGGTTTGGTCTCAAAATACAAAATCGATTTCAGATGCACTAGCATGAAAATACTATGCTTTAAACACAGCCTTTCTCTTCGGAATGGTGCAAATGCACTACATTCTCCTAGTGAACAAAAACCAGTCATGATTGCCTCATCATTGAAGCGAATTGTTTTGAAACTTTAACTATGAGGACATTGGGAACATTAGAATTAAGTAGCTAGTGCACCATCATTATACATGGCCTCGGCTGGATAAGCAAACAGAACACAAACCCGTTTGATGCCATGGATGCACATACAACATCCAAGAGTTTTTCAACTGGCTTTGATTTGGTGGTCCTTGACAATGCATCCATACTACATGAATTTGCTGGTCTTTTCTGGAACACAAAGTGACCAGTTATCATTGATGCATACAGCAAATATTCATCTGTCATTCCACGTATCTGACAACTAGCACTAGCACTATCAAAGCACTTGCCTCTGTCTTTTATTTAGAAGGTTTGCCTCAACAATAACTGTTTCAGATAGTTGTCCAAAGTTTTCTTCATGGGAATTTCAGTAATTTGCCAGCAAAATGGAATTCATCATATATGAACAGCACAATTTTCTGCTTACTCCGATGGTGAAGCCAAACTTCTCATTCACACTTTCAAAGCTCAGCTGTCCAAACTTCATGCCTTAAACTTGAGGAGAAAATGCTTTGTTGTTGTTTCTCAGCACATATCACACTCTGCCTTTTAATGACACCGTGCCAGCAGAATTGTTACATGGTTGTCACCACTGTACTCTGCTGCATCTATCTCTTCCTCAATATCCTGCTAACTTTACTACAAAGTTCTGTAAGAAGGATAAAGTTTTCTATCACATCTATAACAAACCTCACATTGTCACTCCAACCTGGCACTGTCACTCACACGAGTGCCTAAGCTCATTATCCCATTTTCGGCAAAACAGGCACCCATCAATAGCACCAAAACCAACTTCGTTCTTGTGATTATTGTCATTCTCCCACAGATTTTCATATTTCAGAAATGTTGCCTGTATCCAGACTATTGGCCCTAAGTTGCCTTTGTCGATACCCAACACCTGGGCACATGGGTTGTCAGACAACTCTGGCATGGATGCTGACACCATTCCACATACACAGCTACTGCTGCACCATCCATCACAACTGTCAGCAATGTCAGACGCAGACACTGAGCCGGAATCAACCACACAATCTTCAGCATCATCAACAGCACCAATGCTGCATTCAGGTGCTGTTGGATGGAAGTGCTACCTTTGGTAGTTTTGGCAGATGGCCGGTGGTTCGCAAGTCAAACGTCAAGATGCAGGTTGGTTGGTGCCATCTCCCACCGCATGACAGCTACCTCTTCCAGCAGCACCGTGACATAGACCTCCCTCACATCATCTCACACATCCACACTGTGCTATGATAGTGCACATTTTTGGTGGTAGAGGAATGCTGCATTGATGGTGTCTTCATCAATTGCACATGGCATGATGCTCATATCTCCATGGAAGACAATACACTTAAACCTACCACTGATGGGCCTCCACAAGTCATGATTTCTCCAGCACTCACTGCCTCTGATGGATGGCACCATGGACACCATCAGAGAAAATTGTCTTCACATCATTCCTGTTGACAAGTCTTTTTAAGATGCTGCACACTGAGCTCTGCCGCCAGATCTCAAAAGACTTGCAGTTGAATACATTGTTACAGCATGACACTACTAATCTTAATGTCTAGCCAGTGACTGTAGGTTATAACCACTAGCAAGTGAAACAGTATGTATAAAGAACAATTCAGAGACAGCACCACTGAAGGACTAGTAGCATTACAAAAGTTATGCATTTCTCACGTTTCAGCTTGTACATGTTATGAATAAATGTGTTAATTTTTTTTTTCATTTTGTAGATGTGTTAAGCTACCTCAGAAACTCTGGACACAACCAACACTGTCTACAAATTATGGGTCTTAGGTACACCTAGGAGAATGCAACAGAACTGTGTGCTGTCTTTTTGGAGGCAACAGAGAGGGCTGTGTCAACCCAGACAGAACACAAAAATCTCCACATGATCTATTTGTCCTACAGCCATTCATTATTATTACCAATACAAATGTTCCAGCACTACGGAGTCAGGCAGTGTGCACAGGAACACCTGGAATGGAACCCATATTAATGATATAGAGTTATATTCACCGATGAGTGCAGTATTTGTCTTAAGCCTTATGATCACTGTAGAACAGTGTGGAGGCAGCCAATTATTGTGCAGCAGTATCACAGGTTAAATAGGGAAATGGGTCAGTCACATTTTGAGCTGGTCTCATGAACAGATACTGTACATCTCTCAAACGTAATTTCAGGACTGTTTAGTACTGGGGAAGGACCCTCCAACCAATTGTCCATCCCCATAGTCAGTGTTCCCACAATGGGCTCATCTTTCAAGATGATAATGGACAAGCACACCATATCCACTTCGAATACTTTCCACCAGGAGGCAGGATCTGCTCAGTGGAATGGCCTGCAGTAACTGCTGACATAAATCTGAATGGACACACTTAGGACCAATTAAATATTGCAGAGTGTCATGTCACAGGAACCCCGGCATACTGGATCACCTTAGAAGAGCAACCATCATAGAGTGAAATACACTTGAGCTATAACGAATGAATCACTCTGTGACTGCATGTCAAGGAATATCCAAGCATTTTACAATGAACTGGATAGCACAACATGGTACTGAATATTACCCAGCAGTAGATACTGATTTCACAGGTGTAAACTCTTGAGCTGACAATCTGTTTTAGTTATTCTTTTGTTTTTGTTTTAAAGTGAAGTTACTTCTTTAGTTTTGTGAGGGTTATTCTTCCACAATTACTACCACTGAAATTAAGACCAAACATGTTTGGCGATTAATTTATATTGCAGAAGTACATGCACAATAGCAGTATACTCTTTGGGAATAAAACCCCTCAACCCTTACTTGGGCCATGTTTCTCAGATTGGTTTTTCATTGTAGCAGAACTAGATGATACATATGACCTCTGTGAAAAAGCAAAACAAGGAATTTGGCTACACAAGGCTACAGTTATGTGTGCAGCAGAATTATTTAGCCTAAGAGTCACTATGAGTCACTATATTTGGTATACCTTATGGCAAAATAAGTACTGAGAATATGCAATTTATTGCTTTTTGAAAGGAACTGTTATAAAACTGAAGAACTTAACGTCCAAGAAAGTACTGTCAGCAATTCTTTGGCAGTTGACTGGAGGTGATCCAAGATGAATCCGTATCATACTATACTGTCTGTATCCAGGCTTAAAATAATTGAACAAACTCACATCAAACATTGGTCTTCTTTCTAAAAAAATACTTCTTTCTGAAACAAAACAATGCATTCCACTGAAACTGATTTTATACCACAGTTATCATGTGTTTTACTACAGAGGAACAAAGTAGTGTGTAGTCTTTACTACCAATGACACAGAGAAAAACAATATTTCCAATATTGAAAGAATCACAGCCAAGATAGTAAAAATTGTTTTAAAAATAAACAAAACTTAGTCCATGGAAATTGTTCAAGTCCATGCATTCACAAAGTTTGTGATATGGAGGTAAAAACCTCTACAAAGAGTTATACATACTGACAAAAAACAGTCGATCATCACACTACAAGTTGATTATGTGGGATTTTAGTGAATCAGTAAGACAAAATCCAAACATCAATTTTCAGTGGAAAACTCTGAATACAATATCATAAAAGACATGGCTCACTGATAGAATCTGCTGGGAATAACATGTCTGTTCATTAGAACTTTCTTCCACAAGGATAAAATAAACTTGAATTTGAAAAGGACCAAATGCCTCTAAACATGTAACTGACATTTTATCAGTTCATTTTGACACACTTCTGGACTCTGAACATACAAGAGGCTGAAATATTTCTCTTGTGAATAGTTTTTGATTTAGAAACAAGAATCCAGTTGTGTGGTTATAATGGTTATTGGCTAAAGGCACAAAGTGCAACAGAATCAAATGAAAGAAGGAGAACATACAGAGTAATTATCATTTCTAATATGTTTCATACAGGAATGAACATAGCAAAAAGTGGGATATTTAGAATATATAATTACACATCTGCTTGTGGTCTTGACTGCTTAAAATATTGTTAAGTGGGCGAGTGGTATCTTTTTTTTCTTTTCTTTTTTTTTAATTTTTGGCCAAAAATAAATTATTTGGGATCATATACTACAACAGCAAATTCTTTTATCAGCTGCAAGTATATTTTTATTTTTAGAGCCCAGACCAGACAAAACAATGCAAACCATTAAAACTGTTACTTAATAGATTAAAATTTTGATTTCTTCTGGTTACAAGCATCAAATATTACGGCCACTGCACTACAAATATCTCTCAATTACTGTGTATAAGAGTACAGAATCAGACTTAAATAACCTCCTTATTAATTTAGTTTACTCTTTCAGTTATTCAGTGTTACCCACTCAGATGATGAGTATTCAAAGAGTCCAGGATCTGCCAGTTTCACCAAAAATGTATTTTCATTGTGAGTGTGAACTAGAAGCTTCCAGCATCTAATATTTCCATGAGCTACTCCACGCTCTTCCTGCATAAAATTTAAAAAAAAGAAACAAATGTTAATGATAAAGAAATATTGCAAGTTATTGCAATGAAAGATAAAAATAGAACAGATTAGAAAAATAAGTTAAACATGGTAATAAACAAAATAACTGTGCATATCCTTGTCTATATGGAAACACCATGGATTTTCACTGATTTTCTTAAGAGTGATGTATGTTGCTTTCACTTGCATATAATATTTGTAGTGTACTTTACATAATGTATGTTAATTACTGTACTTTGCATAAAAATACTTGCCACTAAAACAGTGTTTTCAGTTTTGTACAGAATATGACAATCACCTTCATATTTTTAATAAAGAGTGGGCTTTCGTTCATACTCACTTTCAAGGAAGACCAGACATCGTACCACTTACTGTAATCCAAGATTCCACAATGTGTAGCTGTATGAAGTGCTTTCTTTGATATGACCCACATTTTACCCATATTATTAAGAGTTACATCAACATGAACACAATTCTCAGCAACATATTTGTGTATTCATTTGCAGAGTGCATACCATTCATTCTATACACAACTCGCAACATCACCACAATTTTGGATATAACAGGTAAAAATCAGTGGTCTCTATACAACCTGAATCGATAATTCTGGTCTTGGAGTCTGCATCATTTACCTTATGGCATTTAGGCAAAAGTCTGATCAGTCTGTATGTGATTAAGGATTATTTACTTATTTTTGGTTATAAATGTTATGTTTTTGACTGGACAGTACCTGAAGTGAGGAACTACTAGGTCACAACAAAATTGTGGTACTTACTTAAACGGCCACCACAAACAAAATTAATTCCTAAGAATTTTATTATAAATCTTGTGGTTTTGTTCCTGCATATGGTAACAGAAAATTATGACTAACTCATTAAATTAAAATTGTTAAGTCACAATTACTCTGCATATTCTGCACTACTGCCAAATGGTATTATGTGCCACTTCGACCAAGTATCCTAGTTGTTCAAACGGACCATGCGGTACAGTAGCCTGAAGCACATATTATCATCCTGAAAACTCAATAGTTAATCTTTTGCTAACAGAAATATATTGTCATATCTGTACTATCTGTGTCTATGACACTGAGTGATAATCATAAATGCTGACAACCAATGCTTCATTTCTGACAACAAATGTCTAAAAAGTATTTCAATTTAGATTAACAAGTAGGTGCCCCTGCAAATGTTAATATCAATTGCAGCTTCAAGCATACTCGCATAGTTCATTCAAAATTTTTATCATAACTAGTGGCATTTCTGAGTAGATGGTTTTTACTTTGTTCATCATTTGGAACATTTGATTTTTACTAGTTACACTTACTTAAAAGCTTATCTTCTATACTGTATAAGGAACAGAACACATAAGCAAAACATAAGTGAAAATAAAATAGAATGAATTTTGTGATCAGTCTCTCAGTTTCTGCATAACACTCAATTTTTGAAATAATACAGCATATCTGCCACCAAATTCTGCACTATATTTTGAAGTACCTGACTAGCAGAATAACAAATGAAGATAGACTAATGACCATAAATCATGCCAGATTTTGAAACAGTTTACTGTCTTCCTCTCCAGAACTGCACAACAAGAAGGAACTACTAACACTGATTATTTGTAGCCTACATGGTTTGGAGAATTGGACAGTAAAGGGGAGCCACAATGAAAAACACAACAAGCTTTCGAAGCAAGATGTTGCAGAAGATTTCATGGACAGAGAATGACCAATGAAGAAGTCTTCAACAAATTAGAAAGATAACATCATTGTGTAGGACTACCAAGGAACAGAAGGATTGATAGGTTGGACACCTATACAGAACTTGCTTGCTCGATGTGAAATTAATAGAAGGAAAAAAGCATGGGCAAAATGCACAATGAAGAGCAATACTTTAGTATATCAGGCAGACAAAAATATCTGAAATTGAAAATGTACTCAGAACAAAAGACACTTGCAGAAGAGGAAAATTGGAGAAGTAGAATTGCTGCTGATCAATTTATGGACTGAGAACAAAAGAAAAAGAAGAAGATTTTGAAACAGTTTACTGTGTTCCTCTCCAGAACACTGGAGCATATAATATAATAGACTCATGAGGATGCACAACTGAAAGGTACTTTTTTCCTTCCTATACTTCACTTCCTTTCTAACTACAATACAGTGCCCACCAAGTACGAAAATCATTGGTACATATGCTCAGACAGCAGCATTTAGACATTCGGAACAAGTAGAATCACTTGGTGAAATGTACCATTTAATCCAGTACTAGTTCTAGCCCCCATATATTACACCATGAAGAGCAATTTGTAAGAGAACTCACATTATCTAAGTAAGAGTATTCACATTATTAGATTAGATTAGATTTACTTTCATTCCAATTGATCCGTAGTGAGGAGGTTCTCCAGGATGTAGAACAAGTCAGAAAAACAACAATACATGACAAATATTTATAACTCAAACAAATAAGCTAATGTACCATTCCACAGGTTCCAAGTGGCATGGTCGTCATTTTTTAATGAACGCTATATGAAAGAATCATTTTACAAATACTAATGCACTGAATTTAAACTAAAAAAGTTTTTTATTTATTTATAATGTAATAAATGTGTAATACAACTACTAAATACTTATTTACAATGAACACATTACTGCACTGAACTGGTGCAGAAGTTAGATTGTACTTACACACACACACACACACACACACACACACACACACTTATTTACAATGATGAACACATTACTGCACTGAAAATGTGCAGAAGTTATATTGTCACACAAATCAGTTGGTTCTACTGGGAAATTCACCAATGGAGTAGAAGGAGTTGGCCACCAATAATTCCTTTAGGCTTCTCTTAAACTGAATTTCATTGGTTGTTAAGCTTTTTATGGATGCTGGCAGGTAATTGAAACTGTGTGTTCCTGAATAATGCACACCTTTTTGTACAAGACTAAGTGACTTTAAATCCTTGTGAAGATTATTCTTATTTCTAGTATTGATTCCATGAATTGAACTGTTTGTTTGGAAAATTGATATATTTTTGATGACAAATTTCATTAAGGAATAAATATATTGGAAAGCAGTAGTTAGTATCCCTAGTTCCCTAAACAGGCTTCTGCAGAATGTTCTTGAGTTCACA
This sequence comes from Schistocerca serialis cubense, assembly GCF_023864345.2. Lineage (NCBI taxonomy): Eukaryota > Metazoa > Arthropoda > Insecta > Orthoptera > Acrididae > Schistocerca > Schistocerca serialis. Next base: position 635,351,808 of record NC_064642.1, read on the forward strand.
CCACATATAACTCTTACTGCACGTTTTTGTGCCCGGAAAACTTTAGCTTGGCTTGATGAATTACCCCAAAAAATAATCCCATATGACATTATGGAATGGAAGTAAGCATAGTATGCCAGCTTTTTCATTTTTATATCCCCTATGTCTGACACAATTCGCATTGCAAATAGAGATTTGTTAAGATGCTTCAGCAGTTCTGTGGTGTGCTCCTCCCAGTTGAATTTATTATCAAGCTGTAATCCCAAGAATTTAACACTGTCCACTTCTTCTATCTGCTTGTCATCGTATGTTAGGCATATACTCATGGGACATCCCTTACAAGTTCTGAACTGCATGTAGTGTGTTTTGTCAAAGTTTAGTGACAAATAATTGGCTAGGAAGCAGTGATTAATGTCCACAAATATTTTATTAGCTGACCTTTCTAAGACTACACTTGATTTGCTATTTATTGCAATGTTTGTATCATCAGTAAACGAAACGAACTTGGCTTCTGGTAATGTTACTGATGAAAGGTCATTGATATACACAAGAAAAAGTAGGGGGCCCTAAAATGGAACCTTGTGGTACTCCACATGTAAGTAGTTCCCAGTTGGATGATGTGCCTGATAGCTTGATACATGTCTCTTTCCTAATAACACCCTTTGTTTCCTGCCAGAGATATAAGATTTGAACCATTTTGCAGCATTTCCTGTTACACTATAATATTCTAATTTAATTAAAAGGATATTGTGATTTACACATCAAATGCCTTTGATAGATCACAAAATATACCAGTTGCCTGCAATTTTTTGTCTAATGAATTAAGCACATTTTCACTGTAAGTGTAGATAGCCTTCTCAATATCAGAACCCTTTAGAAATCTGAACTGTGACTTTGACAGTATGTTATTTGAGATAAGATGGTTATAAAGGCGATTGTACATTACTTTTTCTAAAATTTTTGAGAATGCTGGCAACAAAAGTGAAATTGGACAGAAATTTGATGCTATTTCTTTATCTCCCTTCTTAAACAGTACCTTAACTTCAGCATATTTCAACCATTCAGGAAATATTCCACTGATAAATGACTGGTTACACAGATAGCTTAATATTTTACTTAACTCAGAATCACATTCTTTAATTAACTTTGTTGATATTTCATCATATCCACTAGATGTTTTTGATTTTAAAGATTTTATGATGGATATTATTTCTGCTGGGGTAGTGAGGGTCAAATTCATATTATGGAAGTTACTTGAAATGTCTGGTCTGAGGTATTCCATAGCAGCATCTACAGAACCTGACAACCCCATCTTGTCAGTAACAGTTATAAAATGTTTGCTAAAAAGTTCAGCAAAACTATACATGTCTGTCACCAATGTATCATTTACTCTTAATTCTATTTGTCCCTCTCCATGTTTGGTTCTACCGGTCTCCTCCTTCACTATATCCCATATAGTCTTTATTTTGTTATCTGATATGACTATAATTATCTAGTGATTGTACTGTTGCCACATCAGTACCTTTTCACAGTAGTAAATAGCTACCAGATCCTGGTGTCAAATTGCAATTACGTACATGAAGTGACCTGAAAAGCAGAATTATGGTACAACCAATCAATAATACATTGAAAAACTATTTGGCATTGGCAGGGCCAGATGTCAGTGCCCAACAGGCACAATATTTCATTAAGTGACCATGTTGTTGTCATTGTGTGCACTGAAGAACTGACTACAGAGGACCTGGAGCAGCAAGATGCTCTCTTTGCATTGTTTCTGGTCTGCAGCTTTATCTGCCATCCATGCCCAGTATCTCATCCTTTACTTCTCCCAGCATATCATTGCTCCATATTGTGTTTGCACCGAGATACCTGTGCTGCCAGCACCTCTGCTGGTCCTCCGCCTTCCCCTGAAGTCAGTTCATTATGGGACAGCTCATTCATCTTCTCATAAGTGCAACTGCAGGTTACCAGGCCTTACTAAGGATGTAGCCACTATCAGGACTGATCAATGGTTCCCTTATTTGAATCGTGGTATATTCTCTAATGACACAGTCCCAGAAGTCTGTGTCAGAACCTTAGTATGGGCATAATCCATTCCATGTAATACCAATAGGCAATGTTCCATACCTGCAGGCTTGTTAGGCTGCTGCATTTGGTGTGTTGTTGGTATCCTCAGCAATGATCTTCAACAGTGAAACTTTCTGGCATATTAAATTGTGTGCCGGACCGAGACTCAAACTTGGGACCTTTGCCTTTCACAGCCAAGTGCTCTACTGACTGAGCCACCCAAGCCCAACTCACAACTACCGATGACCGTAGCAGTCTGGTCCCTTCAATCCCACTCCCAACTCATCCTCACAGCTTTAATTCTAGCAGTATCTTGTCTCCTACATTCCAAACTTCACAGGAGCTCTCCTGCAAACTTTGCAGAACTAGCACTCCTGGAAGAAAGGATATTGCAGCGACATGGCTTAGCCACAGCCTGGGCGATGTTTCCAGAATGAAATTTTCACTTTACAGCAAAGTGGTTGGAACTCTCATTGTCATAGATGGTGCAGTTCCTATGTTCTAATGTTTCAGCATCCCATTACTTTGCACCGGGTGGGGGCATCTGCCTGTGTGTAGGCATAGGTAAGTGTGCAGCTTCTTCCAGTTCATGGTGTGGCCCAATGTGCTCCCTTCATTTTACCATGATATCTGGAAAGAGGAGTGTCCTACTCACTCCAACTGATATTCTGGTGTATAGAGTTGAGATAGTTTGAGGAAGTCATTCAGTTTGTCTCTTTCATGAAGTAATATGACACAAGCATCATTTACATACTGGAAGAAACAAATAGGTTTCCACCGGGCTGATTCCAAGGCTTCCTCATCAAAATGTTCCATATACATGTTGGCCACAACTGGTGAAAGTTGGCTCCCCATGGCTATTCTTCCAGTCTGCTCATAGTAGCTGTGGTTGAAAAGAAAGTATGTCAACATCAAGACAGCTAAAAGGATTGGTCTTCTCTATGTCAAAGTTCAGGCTAATAAGTTCTAAAGATTCTTATAAAGTCAGTCATGTAAGAAGAGAGACAATGTCAAAGCTCACGAGGATGTCAGTATCCTTACGTCTGAAGTTGCTAATGCAGCCAACAAAATCCACGGATTGGCGAATGTGATTCGAACACTTCCGACGTAAGGGCTGCACAAATCTTCAGGTATTTAGTGAGTGAGTAAGAGGTGTGATCAAAAAATAATAGGAATTTTTGTTTTTCTTATAGAATCTTTATTTATTCATCAACATCAATTTTGTCCCATTCAAAGTGATTGTACCAGTTCTTTTTCTAATCTTGGAAGCACTTCTGGAACTCACTTTTCAGTCATGACTCCTTCAGTCATTCTGTTTTTATCTCATCAATGGTGGCAAAACGATGTCATTTCATAGTTCTCTTTAGCCTTGGGAATAGAAAGAAGTCACAGGGGCAAATACGGTGGCTGAGGCAGCATAACTCAAACATTGAGTTGTGAGTGGGAGCATTATGATGATGCAATTTCCACAAATTGTTTTGCCAAAGTTTTATTCATTTTCTTCAGACTGCTTAAGGCAAACAGTGTATAACTTTCAGCTAGTATTCCTCACTGACCGTACAACCATAAAGCAGGAACTCATGATGCACTATCCCATTGTAACTGAAGAAAACAATGATAAGAATCTTCACGTGTTTGAACTGGCTGAATTTTTCTTTTGGTCTTGGGTCTTGAGGCAGTTTCCATTGGGTTGATTACGCCTTGGTCTCAATGTCATACCATATACCCATGTTTTGTCACCCATTATAACCTTCTTTAGAAGTTCTGGATTGTTGTCGACTTTATTCAGCAATTCCTGAATTATGTCTCTGTGATGTCATTTTCTGTTGAAATTCAACAATTTTGGAACAAACTTTGCTGCTACACGTTTCATGTCAAAAACACCTGAAAAAATTGCTTGTCATGAGAAAAAGGATATGGCAAGTGTAATTGATGTTCTAGGGCATCCAGGGTGGTCGCCATCTTCAACGCCTTCTTGACCTTCCCTGAAATGTACATACACTCATAAACTCTTGTCTTACTCATAGCAGATTCACCAAAAGCCAGAGTCAACATTTCAAGTGTGGTGCTGCACTACCATTTTTCAAGAAAAATTTAACACAAATTCTTTGAGCCATCTTTTTTAAAAGTAAACATTTACTGAGCACTCTAAAACACATATAAGCTTTTCAACTGACAACAATAAAGTATAAATTCAAAAAAGTAGAAAAAACATACATACATCAGGAACATAGGTATCACCGTGACAAATTTTATTTTTTGAAACTTCGGTGTATAAAGTCTGTGAAATTAAAAATTTCCCATTACACTTTGATCACATCTCGCACATCAGGGCACCAATGTTGCTAATAACAGAACATAAAGGCACCCCATCTCTATGAATTTTCAGCAGTCCATGAGATCACAATGGAACTAGTGCTCTTTGTTGTAGTTTCTTAACAACCTCATTTGGCAAGCCGTAATCTTTGAGAAACGCCATGGTCTTCTTCTCTATCCTCTGCTAGGATCAGCAGTATCTTCCAGTGTGCACTGTCTTCTAGCAGGTCACAGATCTTTTCAACCGAATACCAGTGAGATACGACCACAGTGGACTGCCTTTGTTGGCAGGTAAGATCATGATATCTGAATCTTCTCTTAGTTCCCATATGGCAGCCCTCTCCCTGCTAGAGATGTTCAGTTTCATAGATGTTGTTCATGTGAGAGCATAACAGATTTTGTGATGTACTACTATAGGTGTGTCAGCTGGAAGTCATGCAGCTGCTTGTTCTACTGTGATGATAATGTCCATGATAGGTGCAAATTTACGAGTGGGTACAAAATTGAGTCCTTTCTTAAGAACTGAAACTGTGTCCTCATCCAGTTGTTTGGCCATATGATTGATGTGGTCTTGCAGGGAGCATCAGAAGGATTTCTCTCTTAAGTATGCTCTCAAATTTTGATGTTTGACCTGGCCTTCCTTTGTGCAGAGCCTGCTTTGTCCTACACGACACTGTCAGTCTATTCCCACTTCCAAGAACTGAACTGGTCAGCCAGCTGTAGATATAATTTGAATAGTTCTTTGTTAGTCAAGTCTAGGTACCAGCAAGTAAAGTGTCCTCTATCCCATACCATGGCTATGCTGGCATGTTTCTTGATTTTTCTGGCTGCTGCTGAGTCAATGAGATGCATTATCTTGGCAAAGCTTAGCACAACATGTTCTTCATTGCATCTCATAAGGAATGCAAAGGCACTCAGCAAACAGCTCTTCTGTTGCTGCAGCTTGTCAAGTCTTTTCGTGCTGTGGGACAGCTCCTCTGTAAAAGTATGTGATGTGATTTTTCATTCTCTCCTCATGAAGTAGTTCACAGGTGAACGGACGGATGTCAGTGTCCAAAATACACAATATTTCAACAAGCAACAACTAGGAACAGCAGAAGTGTTGCCAGAAGGAATGTCTGTGCGTGAAAATAGGATGGAGAAACAAGGTAGTAGGAGGAGTGGGGAAAGAGATGCTGGGTGCAGATGATGGACAGAGTGCTGATCAGAGAGGAAGGAGGGGGGGGGAAGATAAAAATACCATGTCGGTCCTTCAGCAGTCAGTTCATCAGTGCACCTGATGATGGCAATGTGGTTGCTAGCTGTAACGTTGGCCCACTGGGCACTGAATGTAACATTAAGTGATTGCCTTATCATTTTAAATCATTCACTAATCGAGCAGTCGCTCGGCAACAGCTACAGTGAGCAAATAATGTTGCGAGAATGTAAAAGGTGAACGACCTGTGACGTAACTTGTTTATTGTCAAAGCGCCGTCAGAGATGCTGTGAGTTATTGACTTTGAAAACCGCGGCGCGAAAAACGGACAGAAGAAGAACACTTTTTTACACATTTTTTTTGATGTACAAGATATTCTTGATGAACAGCTACTCATTCTTCTCTTGTCTCCTGTAACTTGTGTTGGACGCGTATGTCTTGCCGCCGTATTATTATTGTTAAAAAATAATATTGTTCTAGTGTAAAGTAAATGTGTAATACTAGAAGTGCCTAGCAGTAGATTTATTGTGCGACGTGTATGTGAAAACGTCAAAGGAATTGTTTTTCATTACGAGAAGTGCCAGTCAAAACGGCATCCATGTTAAATCCTTCGTTGCAGTGTAAGTTTGTCTATTAATCGCCATAAATTCAGATTTAAATGGAACTGGTGTATGGACTATTTATTTAATATAGAATCTATGTCTCACTCCTTCATGACGTTATTTAATTTTCTTTATGTTTCTGCCAAATAGAGAGTTCACAGTCACGAATTCTTTCGTCGAAATCGGACGGAAGTTGTATGCGGCGAAATATTTTCTCCGCGCCATGTTCTATTGGTAAATGCATGATAAACTACGGTCCCTTAGGAAATTCATGTTGAGCTATTCAAAAATAATTACATTTTGAATAGGCATTTACTCTCCTCCGCAATGCAACTTCCGACTGATCAGACGATCCAACAAGAAACAGCCGCACACGGTCGGCGTTCGCAAATATGTTTCCACCGCTGATTATAGCTATATGTTACAGCACAAAAGTAAACATATTGTTATAATTAGCGGCTACGAACGGGGACATTTATAACTGTATGTTTATGTATACACATTACGTAAACATATCATTATAGGGGGGAAGATAAAAATACCATGTCGGTCCTTCAGCAGTCAGTTCATCAGTGCACCTGATGATGGCAATGTGGTTGCTAGCTGTACCGTTGGCCCACTGGGCACTGACATCTAGCCATTCACACGCAAACTATTTTGTCAAGAAATATGCCGGGAAAAGCTTAAGAATCACCATAACAAATACATACCCCATTCCACACCTAAATGAATTTCTTTTGAGACCAGCATACAAGAAACTTTTTATAAATGTTTAATTCACAGATGCTTATTGACAAATTTGTTAAACAAGAAGCTCAACACATCACTGTTATTAATACACCCTTCAACCTGCAGAGGTTCGCAAGTGTAAATGTTATTTTTCAAATAATTCTGGAGCAGCTAACCAAAAATGTACTAATGTACAAACTACATGTGTGACATTATTGTCAAAAACATGGATCAGCAATGTCGCTCAACTAAACTCTTCATTTTCTGATCCGGACTGCATGAAATAGGCCTAAAATTTAATTTAGACAAATGCAGTTTATTTCAAGAACAAAGGAACATATAGAAAACAGCACCATTCAGAAACTACAGACTCATTATTGAAACGAAACACCCTGATGAAACTAAAGGCATTTCTCGGAAAAATTAAATAATTCATTCAGGTAATTACAAATGTAGCTGAAACTGTGCACCCAATCAATTGCTCTGGTGTAAATCTATGCCACAAAAATTTCTGAGGAGTGTGACAGCATTTTTTATGCTTAAGAGAAAGCTTCAGTCTGCCCCAAACCTAGCAATATTTGAAATTGGGAAATTATTAATTCTCACAGAAGATAAATGCAAATACATAAAAGTCTTGTCATACACAATAGAAACCCTGACGGCATTTAACCAATCAATTATGCATCAAAGACACGAAATCAGAGTCCAGTAAACTACTTCCTAATTAGTTATCATTTACATGATTAATTAAGTTCTACATTTATTAATTACAGATCACATGCCATTAGTAGCACTTACTGCTCACATAAGTGATTCTGTATATCCAAAATGAATTTAAATGATCCCTCACTATGCAATTTTTTTCCTCAATGGCACAAACTGCTGATAGTACAAGTGTCCTAATGAAAAGCACGTACGTGAACCAGTATCACACAGCAGTTCCCCGGCCACTACTATGACCACAGGTTCAAATCCCTTTGCACAAGGGACACTGGCGTGGCTGGTGACACAGAAAAAACAGTATCGCCTGGCGACAGGTATGCTGGATATGGTTATCCAACAACAGTGAAAAATTATCATGTTTTGACAGATTTGCTCTACAGTCAGGTTTTACTCCATGGCCAGCACTGAAACAAAAATTAGAACACCTCTACATAGACTATGCCAAACCATTTGGTGGTCTGAGTTTCTGCTGATGCATTATACAATGTCGTAAATGCCATCCATATAATAGCAAATGCTACTGCTGAAGCAATCCTGAAAGCACCACATAAAATTTTTACCACAGAATGGGTACTACAGGCAACTGTCCCAGATAATAGACCACAATACATTTTGGGTGTTCACAAAGTTTTAGGTTCAGCTAAATCTGATGTAAAATAGCATCTGCTATATAACTGTTATGATTATGAACAAATGGGTATACACCTGCAACCACTGCAGATACTAATACTACTACTAATAATAATGCACATAACTCATCTGATGAAAGAAAGAAATGATTTTGTGGAATTTTGTTGTGTTGTACATAATTCAGTACAGTTTATGGCACAAACAAAATAATGTGTAATCTTTTGGTACTCTCTGTGTCACATTTTTGTTTAAGTGGACATTTAATGCTTTTTTACTTTTTTGGACAAATGTACATGATCCTCAACACCTGAATCAGTCCACGAATTATGCTTATTGACAAATCAGACACTCGTATGTTGCATCAATTCAACCACTTATGCCTACTGTACACTTCTTTGTTAAATTTTCATTTGAAGCACGTTTACTTGATTTTGTCACTCTTTTGATCAATGGTTCTAGTCTGGGAGACCTTAGTTCCTTTGCGGCTAAATTTTCCTGGTAATTTACCTTTCTATTAGCACTTAAAATAGATTCAACAAAGTTCATATTGACAGTGCACATGAAAGCTGATGCCCACACAGTTAACAACCAAATTGAAACATGAACTGCCATTTGTGGAGATGATTAAATCCAACTAGTAATGTCTACCAAAACTGTCCCCTGTCTCTAGGTAAAAAAAAAAACACCTACTAAACTGGTGCACTCTCCTGTTAGGAATACAAATGGATTCTCTATGATAAAATGCAAAGCCTAATATACACTCCTGGAAATGGAAAACAGAACACATTGACACATTGACACCGGTGTGTCAGACCCACCATACTTGCTCCGGACACTGCGAGAGGGCTGTACAAGCAATGATCACACGCACGGCACAGCGGACACACCAGGAACCGCGGTGTTGGCCGTCGAATGGCGCTAGCTGCGCAGCATTTGTGCACCGCCGCCGTCAGTGTCATCCAGTTTGCCGTGGCATACGGAGCTCCATCGCAGTCTTTAACACTGGTAGCATGCCGCGACAGCGTGGACGTGAACCGTATGTGCAGTTGACGGACTTTGAGCGAGGGCGTATAGTGGGCATGCGGGAGACCGGGTGGACGTACCGCCGAATTGCTCAACACGTGGGGCGTGAGGTCTCCACAGTACATCGATGTTGTCGCCAGTGGACGGCGGAAGGTGCACGTGCCCGTCGACCTGGGACCGGACCGCAGCGACGCACGGATGCACGCCAAGACCGTAGGATCCTACGCAGTGCCGTAGGGGACCGCACCGCCACTTCCCAGCAAATTAGGGACACTGTTGCTCCTGGGGTATCGGCGAGGACCATTCACAACCGTCTCCATGAAGCTGGGCTACGGTCCCGCACACCGTTAGGCCGTCTTCCGCTCACGCCCCAACATCGTGCAGCCCGCCTCCAGTGGTGTCGCGACAGGCGTGAATGGAGGGACGAATGGAGACGTGTCGTCTTCAGCGATGAGAGTCGCTTCTGCCTTGGTGCCAATGATGGTTGTATGCGTGTTTGGCGCCGTGCAGGTGAGCGCCACAATCAGGACTGCATACGACCGAGGCACACAGGGCCAACACCCGGCATCATGGTGTGGGGAGCGATCTCCTACACTGGCCGTACACCACTGGTGATCGTCGAGGGGACACTGAATAGTGCACGGTACATCCAAACCGTCATCGAACCCATCATTCTACCATTCCTAGACCGGCAAGGGAACTTGCTGTTCCAACAGGACAATGCACGTCCGCATGTATCCCGTGCCACCCAACGTGCTCTAGAAGGTGTAAGTCAACTACCCTGTCCAGCAAGATCTCCGTATCTGTCCCCCATTGAGCATGTTTGGGACTGGATGAAGCGTCGTCTCACGCGGTCTGCACGTCCAGCACGAACGCTGGTCCAACTGAGGCGCCAGGTGGAAATGGCATGGCAAGCCGTTCCACAGGACTACATCCAGCATCTCTACGATTGTCTCCATGGGAGAATAGCAGCCTGCATTGCTGCGAAAGGTGGATATACACTGTACTAGTGCCGACATTGTGCATGCTCTGTTGCCTGTGTCTATGTGCCTGTGGTTCTGTCAGTGTGATCATGTGATGTATCTGACCCCAGGAATGTGTCAATAAAGTTTCCCCTTCCTGGGACAATGAATTCACGATGTTCTTATTTCAATTTCCAGGAGTGTACATTATTCATTCAGAAATGCACAAAATAAGTTTTTCTATCTGACATCTCATCTAATTATACTATATACTGAGTGAATTGCTATTCTGAGCAGTGTGCTACTGTCTAGCAGGATTTATGCCAAGTTAATGGGGATAAAAGTCTGCTCCAGTGTGCTACCACCTAGTGGCACTGTCGCAAACTTGTAATTAAGTGGTAGGAGCTAGCTGAGTATGCCTTGAACTGTGCACATTGTTCATCAAATCCATATATATTAGACCCATAAGGCAATTATGTCATGTCAGTTGAGCATAAACAAAAGGTCCTTAAATCATGCACAACTGAAGATGATCTTGCAGCCCTGATGCCAAGTTTCGTAGAGACTAGAAAGTAGGAACATAGCACAGCCTTATATTTCAGATTATTGTATCTATCTTAGGTTTAATAGCTTTCAGAGAAAAATAGTCAATAACTTCACAAGGTGTCAAAAGTCATGGTGTTCACATATTCTTGTGCTCTTACACAGGGGCAGCCACTGCCCAAATTTATCCCTCATCAATTTGCAAACTTCTGTAAGGAATATGAAATCTCACATATTATCACATCCGCCACGCTCCATCCTCAAACAAAAGGGAGGCAAAGCATTTAGTTCTAGCACACAAAACCAAATGTTTAAAATTAGTACAAAATTTACAATAGATACAGCTCTCACTCTATTGTTGAGCACTAATAGGAGTGTGTCAATCATCAATAAAAGTCTGGAAGAATCCTGTACAGGTGGCAAATGCAAAAACTTCTGTTCTTACTCCTATGAATGGCAACACTCTGCCCACAATACATTCTACTGTTCTATTTTGGTGTAAAAGTCTGAACTAAGAGTTTCAACTGGTGCCTAGGTTAGCAGTCGAACAAGTTTGAAGCCGCACGTGGTGGCCTAATGCATGTGGGGGCCTCAGGTAGGACATTTGTTGGCACCACTGGAATCAATTGCAACTTAAGTGGTCACATCAAACGCCACTCCAGTCAGCACTGAATACACCACCACCTACTACAAAACAACTGACTTGAGAGGGTACAGCAGAAAGGGTGTTATCCTACAATGTCATACCAAACATTCTCGGTGTCACAATGGCTCCAGAATACAACCTTCCTCCAGCATTCCAGAAGCACAAGTGTGTATGTTTTAGGCCTTTATTGCCCATTTCAAGTATGAGAGGTTCTAAGTTTCTTGAGATCAATAGTGACCCAGGAGGACCTACGGAATTCTCACAGTTTTGTAGGGAAATGCAGTGCCGTGCACATAATTGGTAATTAATGGGACTATGGGTGGTGCATCACATGGACCACACTCCTCAGACCTACTTCCTATAAAGGATACAGTATAGACTGACCACAGCCTTACCATGGTATCACCAATGCTAAGTTCACTGCTCTAACAGTTGGAACCTGAAACAATAGAACTTGCTCTTCAAGGGCTTGACACACATGGACACTCTTTGACATAATACTAACTTTGATGATATGTTTATGTGATATCACTGGAATATCTCATAGGACTGCTAAAGTGGCCATGCTTCTACACAACCAATGTAGCACTATACGCTGATCAATTCATCAATTCATTTATGTTGTATATTTTTGTGTCAATCTGCTTCAATCTGCTTCTGTAGACACAAAATGCTTAAGTTGTTCTTGTGTGTTCTATTCACTGCTTCTGAGTAGAAAAAAGACTTTTTTTATCAACTTCAGCAATAAAAGAGAAAAATAGCCTTTGGAATTATCACTTGCTTGACATTGTTTATGCACACATGTAAAAGAGAGCGAGGGAGGGATGGGGGAGCGTGAGAGGTGGAGGGGGGGGGTTAACACCCTGGTACTGATGCCATAACAATATAGAAAATTTGCTGCATCCTGTTGAACCTTAAAACATATTTCTTAACTGAGTAATTCATTATGAATACGTTTGAAAACTGTGCTACAACACAAAATAACGTGAATAAAATTTTTGAAATATGATGTGTGTCAAATGATTACAGATCAAAACACAGAAAACGATTATAGTCTTTAACACGAAATAAGGAAAAATGGAAGATAAAGGCTTAACGGATATTACTGAGCACTTATCTTAAGTGTGTGTATCACTCACCAGATACCACAAGGCAGTGGCAAGATAGGAACCAGCTTCCACTAAGTCAACTTGTTTCATATCTGCCTTATGTTCTCTCAAGTAGGCATCCAATGGTCCAGCAGGCAGGTACTCCATTACCATGGCAAGTGGGCTGCTCATTGTAACACCATACAGTCTGACAATTGCATTTGAATGGAGGAATGCCCACTGCCCAGCGAGTTCCATGAATGACTGAAGAAAAAGACAACACAAACTGTTACATTATGCCACAACACATTTTGTATATGTCAAAGTACATCTATACAGAAATGTAACTGCTTCCTCTCTTGTGCCAACCTCTTCAGCTTAGAGTGCCACTTGTACCTTAAGTCTTCAATTATTTGCTGGATGTATTCCAATCTCTGTCTTCGTCTACAATTTTACCCTCTACAGCTCCCTCTATTGCTATGGATGCTATTCAATAATATTTCAACACATGTCCTATCATCCTGCCGCTACTTCTTGTAAGTGTTTTCCATATGTTCATTAACTCACGGATTCTGTGTAGTACATCCTCATTCCCCATCTTATCGGTCCACCTAATTTTCAACATACTTCTATAGCACCACATCCCAAACATTTCAGTCCTCTTCTTTTTCAATTTTCCTGTAGTCCACTACCCTACTGCACTCAAAAAGTACATTCATAGGAATTTGCTGCTCAAATTAAGGTTGATATTTGACGCTACTAGACTTCTCTTGGCCAGGGGCAGTCTTTATGCCTGTGATAATCTGCTGTTGATGTCCTCCTTGCTTTGGCTGTGATGTGTTGTTTTGTTTCCAAAGTAGCAGAATTCTTTAACATCACCTACTTCATGGTCCTTAATTTTGAAATTATGTTTATCACTCAACTCATTTCTGTTAATTGTCATTTTTTTGTCTTTCTTCAGTTTACTCTCAATCCATATTATGTACTTACTAGACTGTTCATTCCATTCAACACCTTTTGTAACTCTTCTTCACTTTCATCAGTGAATCATGTCATTGGTATTGTTTCACTCTGAATTTTTATCCCACTCATTAACCCTCCTTTTATTTTCATCACTGCTTCTTTGATGTATAGATTGAGCATTAGGGACAAAAGACTACATTCCTATCTTACGCCCTTTTTAAAGTGAGTACACACTCTTGACCATCCACTCTCATTGTTCCCTCTTGGTTCTTGTACATACTGTATATTGCTTATCTCTCCCTATAGCTTACTCTTACTTTTCTCATGACTCTGAACATGTTTCACCTTTTTACACTGTCAAACACTTTTCCCGGTTGACAAATGCTGTGAAAATTTCTTGTTTCTTAAGTATTGCTTAAAATATCATTCATGTTTAAAATATGAATCACATCATAACTGCCTCTGGTGCCTTAACTTTCTGCAGTCCAAACTGCCTATCACCTAAGACATCCTCATTTTTCTTTTTCATTCTTTCATATTTTTCTGAATGGCTCACAGTATGACTCCACACTCATGGTTTCTGCACACTAACCTGAATAATTGCTTGGCTGCCACTTTTTCCAACGATTTCAGAAGTTGGAAAGGAATGTTATCCATCTCTTCTGACTTATCTGATCACATATAATTTAGAACTGTGGAAATTATGTAAAAAACTAAATCATGTGCATCTGCTAGACATAAGAAAACTGAAATGTGAAGAACATACCAGGCACGGACTTCACTTAAACAGAAATGGAAAGCTCAAGTTAGTGAACCAGATAATGGAACTTTGTAAGGAGCTGCCTAAAACCATGGACCCAATCATCTTAGATTATAATCAACAAGATTTTTTAGGCTCAATTTCAAGCAACACAATTTTACTGAACTAAACTCCTTGGGTTGTGAAGAACCCTGTTCACATACCAAAGAAACCGACTTAGCAGTGAGTAAATTGTCACTACAGTGCAGTGTTAAAGACTTGTGTAATAATTTGACTGATTCAGAATACCATGTCACAAAGTGTTGTAAAATATCAGTGCCCTTTAGGATAATGCATCTAAATGTGCAGTATCTTAGGAATAAACTCAATTTGCTGCAAGTATTTGTGGATGAGAATTCACCACACCCGTTAGTAATTACAGAACATGGACTAAAAGACAATGAAATTGAGTATTACAAATTAGATGGTTATGTGTTAGCACATAGTTACTGCAGGCAAAAACGCAAAGGGGGTAGGATGGCAATATTTGTAAATGAACATCTTCCATTTAAGAAAATTGCATTTGTTGAACAATACGGCAAAGAAGGAACATTTGAAATGGCTGGTGTTGTGGTCCACATAAACACTCATTGAAGCAGGTTAGCTCAACAAAGTTATTGGTATGTACCACACACTGACCGTAGCATAGCTGGAGACTTAAATATTGATGCAAACTCCTTTAGTATAACTTATTTGAAAATAACAGATATATTATTTAATCTCACAAATATACTGAACTCTGACACTAGAGTAACAGAGCCAAGCTCCGGTAAGATAGATTACGTAATAGTGAACAAAAATGTAAAAGACAGTGTTAAATTTTAAAGTGTTGATTTTCATTACTCAGATCACTATTGTCAGGTGTTAGAATATTTAAGGTTTCCTCTACCAACAGCAATGAAGATAACTGAGAAGAAGTGGATCCTGAATAGCACCAACATCAGCGCCTTCAAAACTAAGTTAGCAGAGGAGAAATGGGACACTATTTACCAAACTAAACAGTCTGAAAAGAAATGGGAAAAATTTTATAGGACAGTGCTGAAGCATTTCGACTGCTGCTGCCCTCTCAAAGAAATGACCAGGGTATGAACCAACTCTCATCTTGAAAGTAATACTAGGCTGAAACTTATGCCTAGGCTGATTAGGCTAAGGCAGAATATATATGAACAAAGCTACATATATACAAGGAAAAGTACAATCAAACCAAAAAAACTTTTACGACAGACCTTTTACACTTGAGTAAACAGGCAATAGAGCGTTCAGACAACATAGGTAAGGCATCCAGGAGACTAATCAATAAACATCGTAAAGCCACCAGCAAGGGGCAGAGTGAACCAGTTGGCATTAGACACGACAGCCATCTACTGAAAGATCCAAATGAAGTATGTAATTTATTCAATAAGCATTTTATCCCTCCTTCTGACCATCCAGCCCCTATTATAGATCTACAGGCTGGCTCACCAAATGATGTCATGGATGGTATAGAGCTTGAATTTATGGAGGCAAGTCAACAGGAAATATTTAACACAATACAAAACCTAAAGAACAAGCATTCATCTGGATGGGATGGTATCTCAAGTGTGGTGTTAAAGAAAAGTGCCAATGAAATAACTAGGCCCCTTACCAATCACATCAACTGTAATATTAATGAAAACATATACTCAAATGCCTTAGAAATAAGTGTAATTCAGCCAATCCATAAGAAGGGAAGTAAAGAAGTAGTTTCGAATTATAGACCAATATCACTCATCCCTAGCTTCAGTAAAATATTTGAAACAGTTGTCCCATCAAAATTCACAATTTTTTCAAGACACAAAATGCTTACCGAATTGCAGCATGGGTTTAGGAAACACCTAAGCACAGCCACTGTTGTTACCAGTTTCTTCCATGATGTATATAACAATATAGAATGGAGTATGCACACAGTTGGAGTATTCCTTGACCTGAGAAAAGCTTTTGACTCCGTAAACCATGAGCTTCTCTTAAAAAATCTGTTGGTATACAATATCAGTGATGCATCAATGAAACTTCTACCCACCTATCTGGTGAATCGGAAACAGTATACCAAACTTACACATCAAATTGACAATAAGATCTTAACTTTTAAATTCAAAAGTGAAACAGTGACACAGAGAGTCCCTCAATGCTCAATTCTTGGATATTTCTTCTTTTTAGAATATATTAATGACATTGTACACCCCATTAAATTGCACATTGTAAATTATGATGTTAACACCTCAGTTTTATTTCATGGTAAAGATTGTGAGGAACAGAAATTTTCAGTAATGGGATACTAGAATTAAGTTCATATTTTCATGCACAAGGATTAAAGATCAACATAAATAAATCCCAGATGCTAATATTTACAACTGACAGCTCACATCATTCACGCGTAAATGAGGTATGAAGCATAGTGGCAGAGGAAGCAAACGAGTGCAAATTTCAAGGGTTCATCTGGACTCAAATCTCCGGTGGATTAGCCACATTAAAGCTGTATATAAAAAAGTCAGCACTGAGCTGTATCTTCTTAGCCAGCTGTCCAAATGGTGCTCACCCATATGCTTAAAGCTGTGTATTATGGGACACTCTATCCCCAACTTAGCTACTGTATAGAAATATGGGGTTGTGCTGCAGACATCACCTTAACAGAGTACCATTGCTACAAAAAAAGAGGGTTAAGGATTAGACATGGAATAGGCTATAAAGACTCTTGCCATGATCAGACAACACAAGTACTTCACCATATACTCTTGGTATCTTTATAAATTAATTAATTTTTTGTCTCACAGAAAACTGAAGTAAGTTCGTTGTTGGAACACAACCTATGACCAGCTTAGAGACAGAAGTGATGACACTTTCTGCAGGACCTGACCATCATTTTGCAGGACACAATGCTCTAGCACCTACAGTGCTATACCACCCCTGATTTAAGCCCTCATAAGTTCAACTTGATTTCTAAACTGAAGGAAACACTTCATGACCTTCGCTTCAGATCTGCTACAAATTCGTCATGCAATAGACCGCACCGCTTGAACTGTCAACACAACTGGCACTGCTAAGAGTATCCTACAACTTCCACATCGCTGGCAATGGGTTATACACAATGCTGGTGACTACTCTGAAGGTTTGTAGAACTTCCAAACATGCATCTATTTTGTATGAGCTGTACATAAAAAGCTGCCACTATTAAAGTTCCAACTCTCATATGTTTGCAACTGTACTTGACATCTGCAAAAGCCATCATATTGATGACTCCACACAAAAAAATCTAAATAAATATATAAATATCTTTCAAAGCTCAGCTTAACTCTGACTCTAATACTGGATACCACATGTCGTCAACAGTTATTCCCATTTCTTCTTCTAGCTCATTATTAGACTCCTTCTCCTCACAGAGCCCTTCATAGTTCTCTTTCTACCTACCCACTCTCTCTCCTAGGTTAATAGCAAATTTCCCATTGTACACTTTTGCTGACAGTCTTGCTTTAATATCACTGAACTCTGTTTTGAATTTCTATATGCTGAGTCAAGCCCTTCCAATGATCTTCCCTTTTTCAATTTCTTCACATTTTATCCTGTAGCCATTTTGCCTTGGCTTCCCTGCATTTGCTATTTATTTCATTTCTAAGTGACTTATATTGCCATATTCCTGAATTTCCCAGACCTCTTCTACACTTTTCTCTTTCATCAATCAGTTGAGGAATTTCTTCTATCACCCAATGTTTCTTCACATTTACCTTGTACCTGCATGTGCGTGCATGCGTGTGTGTGTGTGTGTGTGTGTGTGTGTGTGTGTGTGTGTGTGTGTGTGTGTGTGTGTCCAGTTACAGTGATTGCCCCTTTCAGAAGTGTCTATTGCTCTTCAACTGAACTGCTTACTGTGGTACTTAGCATTGTAGTATCTACAGCCTCAGAGAACTTCAATGCATTCTTTGCATATCAATTCTTCCAAGTGATTCTCTTAAACTTCAGTCTATCCTCATTACTAAACTAAGACTCAATTCTGTATCTACTCCTGTGTATGCCTTACCATCTAATATCTTATTTCAGAATCCCTGTCTTAATCGTGATTTAATCTGGCTAAAATCTTCCCAGGCCTCCAGGTCATTTCCAAGCATACCTCCCGCTCTTGTAATTTTTGAATGGCCTACTAGCCATTAATAAACTGAAATTTATTGCAGAACTCGGTCTTTCTCTTCTCTTGTTCCTACTACCGAGTCCTTATTCTCCTGGGACTTGAATATGGGACCTTTGCCCTTCATGCAGATATCCAAACAAAACTCACGACCTGTGCTCACAGATTTACACCCAGCAGAACCTCATCTATCTTGCTAACTTTGTAGTACTCCTACTCACCTTTTGGGGGGCTAGCACTCCTTTTTTCCAGGAGTGCTAGTTATGCCAGGTATACCAGAAGGATTGCTGTTAAGTTTGGAAGGTAGGAGATGAGGTATTGGTGAAAGCAAAGCTTTGAGGGTGGGCTGTGAGTCATGCTTGGACAGCTCATTCAGTAGAGCACTTGTCCATGAAAGGCTAAGATCCCAGGTCCGAGTCCTGGTCTAGCATACAGATTTTATCTTCCAGAAAGTTTCAAATCAGTGTACACACTGCAGCACAGTGAAAATTCGTACCAAACTCTTGTTGGTTTCTTGATTCTAATGAGAACAACTGTATTGCTGAACTGTCCACAGTAACTCAATCTCTGCCCTACCTTCCTATTTATAATGTCTACTACTCCCGTTATATTATTTCCTGTTTCTGCTGATATTACCCTATATTCATCTGACCACAAATCATTACCTTCTTTCCATTCACTTCACTGATGCCCCCTACATTGAGACAGAGTTTGCATTCTCCATTTCAGATTTTCTAGTTTTCGTTTTACATTCAAACTTATCACTTTCTTGGTTATTCCATTATTTTCTCTGAATGAAGGAAGAAGGAAATTAGGGTCAACATCAAGGTCATTAGAGACAGAGCACAAGCTCAGAATGATGGTTGACAATGATGATAAGGATGGGAAAGGAAATTATCCATGCCCTTTAAAAAGAACCATCCCAGCATTTGCCTGGAATGATTTAGGGAAATCACTAGATCCAGAATCTTTTGCCTATGAAGAGATCATTTCCTGATGACTTTCATTTAGAATTGAAGCAGTAGTTTGATTGAACATGTGACCCACGAGATGCTTTGTACTTCCAGTGTCCTTATGACCTGTTATCAAGACATTTCTTGTCACAGCATTTATCAATTATATATAAAATGATAATATAAAAAAGTAAGGAACCATGTTGCCCCTTTCCCCTCTGATATCAGCTTATTGATTGTATCATTTACTAAATAAGTCCACTATAAAGGGGAATATAGTTGAATACTAAAGCATGAATTGTACTTTATTTCAAAGCTCAAATATTCCCTCTAATTAAGCTATGAATTGTCCTATCTAGAAGCCTTTGTTGTCACATCTGTCTTTCATGTTACTGTTGCTAGACCATTGTGTAGATCTATAACAATACTGTTAATAAAATGCATATCATAATATCCAGTATACATATATATCCAGTTATCTTTTCTTACTTATTTAATAAGAGACTATAGTAATTTTCAAACATTTGTATATTGTAAAAGGAAGTCAATTTGTGTTTTCACTGATACAAAAGGTGCCTCCAAGGTTGTGTACACATCAAATGTTTAATCTCTGCAACTCGTTCATAAAAATGGTAATGAAAATAATGGGAACACCTGAATGAACATAACTGGATCAACTCTGTCCTGCTGTACTGTCTGATGGATTGAGGGGCGTTATGGGACTGAATGGCGAGGTCATCAGTCCTACAATTCAAAAGTTACTTGCATAAGATAGAGGGTCTGCTAAAAGTGGGGAATCCAGTCAAAGGGGTCAAACTATAAAGCGAGGAAGTTAAAACACACAGAGTAAAAGGCATATAAGGGTAGGCCAAATCTAAAAACTGGAAAAAGAGAGAGATAAAAAAGCAGTCTTTGCACGGTAGAATGGTCATGGGTCCCACACCTAGAAAACATACAGAGAGGCCTTAACCAAAACCATCCTGCCTCTGTTCTAGGAGTAAAGCAAAACCTTATAACTGAAAATAAAAACCACTTTCATGTGGAAACTGAGGACCAGTTGAACCATCCACAAATTGTCTGCTAACATTGAAGCCAAGGAATGTGGAAGACAAAGGAGCAGAAGGGAGAGCACCAAACTGCAGTAGTGTCCTTAATTGTGCAGAGTTTATTACTGAGAGTATTAGTGCACCAGATGTCATTCCACTTTCGGGCAAAGAGAGATACTTGCGTCTGGCATAAAAAAAGGCAATGGGGGTAAGTATCTGCCTCCCTAGCCAAATGGTCAGCTAGTTCATTCCCTGGGATGCATACATGACTTGGTACCCAGAGGAAGACAACGGAGCAGGCAGCATGGACAAGGGTAGAGAGCAGGTCATGTATATCAGAAACCAAAGGGTGATGAGAATATTGGTCTATAGCCTGCAAGCTACTCATTGAGTTGGTACATATTAAAACACTGTGGAGGGAGACCCGGAAAAAAAAGAAAAATAAAATTAAAAAAAAATTTAAAAAAAATGGAGAATCCTGTTAATGGCTAGCAGCTCTGCTGTGAACACATTAAATGATCCCGGCAGTAAATGCTGCTCCATGCCAGTAGAAGACGTAAAAGCGTATCCCACCTTAACTAGCATTTTAGAACCTCCAGTGTAGAAGATGGTAGCACCCTGGAACTCTTCAAGGAAGGAATGTACAAGATGCCAGAATATCATAGGGGCAACAGAGACTTTAGTACCCTGGAATAGGTTGGTCTTAATCTGTGGTTGAGGCACCATAAAGGAGGGGGCGGGGGAGGGGGGGAGAGGGGTTATGTGTGGGAGGAAATACATGGGGTACTTTCCAGTGAGTGGAGCTGGAGATCACAATGGAAGGAAGTGAGACAATTCCAACCAGCAGTTGTAGCAGCATTACTTTTCCTCAACAGTAGTTGTCGATGCCAGTATTATTTTTCAAATTTTGGACCGGTTAACATTACCTCAGTTGCATTTCTGAAAACTTTCATATGATTTTATACAAAGTATGCTATATTTCAAGCTAAAATTTATGAAAAGGAGTTACTTTATAAAATATTTTAGTTTTGATGTTATAATCGGTACGTACCAGTTATTAAAGTACAGTTCAAACTTCTTTTTTTCTTTTGAAACATTTGAAATTATGAATTACTTGCACACTTGAAATTTCTGTTAGTAATTACACAATCTTGTACTGTTTACTATGTTTATTTCTTGATTCATTTATGAAATAATAATCGAAATCAATAATGTAACAAAAACTAGTAGAAATTCATTTGTTAAGAAAAATTGTAAACCCTTTGGAATATAGTTATTTCCGCAGAATGTAGTAGTTGTAAGCTTGCCTCTGATGTGATAAGAGGAATTTTTGTGAAATAGGTGCAAACAATATAATTTCAGCTTTGTTAATGTGAAAAATCAAAATACTGTAAAATATACTACAATGTGAGAAAATCAGTGGAAAATATAATTACATAAAAAGAATTCTTCGACAACAATCTTCCAATTTATTTAGTTCAAACCAACTGTGAGGATCCAATGTTAGATTTTCAGCTTCAAGAATCAGACCCCTTGACAAGAAGAACTGGAGCCATCTCAACATGACAAGCTAAGTAAACTTGAAAGTTTATTGTAATCTTCATTCCTCTCAAATCTACATAAAAGACTTTGCTTATTAATTACTTGAACTGGGCATTATTTAATGGGGAAAATAGATGAAAGAAGGAAGAAGGGGAGATATTACATAGTCCCACCTGAGAGTGGGTATCAGGAGGGAGACATCCCTTGTTTACAAAGAGGACATGGTATACGGGATGGTCAGGGAATTGTCAAGTGGCAGTTGTGTAAGAAACCAGGAGTTGACTCCATCATATTTGTAGAAGGGGAAGCACCACTTCTGCGAGGACACTGTTGGCACGAGTAGTGCAAAAGGCACTGATACCAGACACACCGCAAAAAGATGAACAGGGTCAAGTAGTTTCAGAGTGGAAGTAACCACTGAGCCATAAACCTGACAATCATAAGCCAGTCTGGATAAAACCAGAGCAACCTGTCAATCATAAGCCAGTCTGGATAAAACCAGAGCATGGTAAAGGTGGAGAAGAGTAGCACGGTCTGCTCCCCAAGATGTGTGAGTCAGGACGTTGAGAGCATTAAGCTTCTGCATGCAGGTAGTCTTCAAATGGTGAATATGGGGCAGCCATGACAGCCTTTTATCAAAAATAAGGTCCAAGAAATGACCGTGCTACAATATCTAGGCACTGCTTCCCTAAAAAAAGTTCTGCATCAGGGCGTACTGTGGGTCAATGGCAAAAATGCATAACCCGCATTTTGGAGAGAGAAAACTCTTAAGCCCAGGCTTAAGGACAGGGATAACTATGCTGTCTCACCATTGCAATGGGAAGGTTCATGACAGGATTCAAAATGGTGGGGGTTGAAACAGAGGGGGTTTGTTCAGCTCGGCAGTTCTGCTGGAGAAAGATAGCACGATAAGAGGAGGATGCTAATGCTGTTGCATAGTGTGTTGCTAGGTGTTCAGCAAGGACTGATGGCTCAGTACACAGAGCACCCTGTAGGACAAGACTCTGGACAGTCGATTGTCACTGGCAGCCCAGAAAGCTATGAAGCTTGCCCCATCCATCACCGGCAGGCACCGAAGAAGGGAAGCACTTTTTTAGCTGGGGAAGGTATGGGAACAGCAGGGCAGGGGGCGATGAGAGGGAGACAGTGGTGGGGTAAGGAAGAGGTGGGAGGGTGAAAGGATGTAACAGAGGCAAAAATACAAGAAATCGACATGGGGTAGAGTCGGTCACATTTTTGGTGAGCCTCAGCATGAGAGAGACAATTCAGGTTCTTGTAATCTTGGATCTTCCTTTCTTTTTTGTAAACTAGGCAATATAGTGAGCGTGAAGAGTTGACATACACAGGTGGTGGAACACAGTCTCTTCCCTCCTCGAGTGAGTGGCCACAGTCAACACATAGAGGGTCTGCCATACAGCAGGAAGACATATGCCCAAAATGCAAGCACCAAAAGTACCTCTTAGGTAGAGGGACGTACGGCTTCATGCCACATTGGTAACGCATAACCCTGACCTTCTCTGGGAGGGTATCCCCCTCAACAGCCAGAATAATGGGACCAGTATTGGTGTGATTGTCTTTACGATCGTTCTGCAGATGTCAAACACATGAACACTGCATCACTCCAGATTAGCCCGGAGTTCCTCATCAGTGTACAGGATGAGTTCCCTGTGAAAAGTCATTCTCTGGACCATATTCAGAGACTGGTGAGGGGCAATACACACTTGTATCACAAGAACAAAGGGCTGCGGATTGGATGGCAGAAGAAGCTTTGATCGATAGGGAACCCAGCTACATCTTAGTAAGACACTCCACTTCACCAAACTTGTTCTCCATACTCTCTCTTTTTAAAAAAAAAAAACACACACACACACACACACACACACACACACACACACACGCGGGCTTTGTGACAGTGAAAGTGTCCTGTCCGTCCTGGTACAGAGCAGGTAGCATGGAAAGTATTTCATCCCATCCCAAGACAGCAAGCCTGGCTCCCCCCCCCCCCCCCCCCCCCCCCAGGGTGTAACTAATGAAGGGAAGGCAACAGGATCATATGAAGCAGTATTTAATGATCCACTACCACTGAAGAAACAGCCATTTGAGAACAGCCAAATTTTGATATGCTTTATGCACCAAGCACCTGCCATGAAACCACCCACTCTGACCAGGGGCTCTCACCACCGGTGCCACCCATCCACAGCAAAGGTGTGGTGTGTGTACTGTAAGATCTTCGGTACACACACCATCAGATTATTTGTCTTGTCACTCTAACGAAGTAGGCGAGGGTCAGCAACATGTCTCGTGGTCTTATCGTGGCATGCTTATCTTCTGCCGTTAGGTCAGATGATAGAAATGCCACTTGCACGCTTAGAGTAGCAGATTGACGGTGACCAACTTTAAACAGAACTTGATTAATTTTCACACATATTTATTAAAATAATAAAAATCATAGATATTGTGTAGCTTGATTCGGGATGCTGTTTACAATTGACAATCTGAAGTTCCTTTGGTCTTGGTAGGCTGGCTGGCTGGCTCTGAGCACTATGGGACTCAACTGCTGTGGTCATAAGTCCCCTAGAACTTAGAACTACTTAAACCTAACTAACCTAAGGACATCACACACATCCATGCCCGAGGCAGGATTCGAACCTGCGACCGTAGCGGTCGTGCGGTTCCAGACTGTAGCGCCTTTAACCGCTCGGCCACTCCTGCCGGCTGGTCTTGGTACATTAACCTTATTCTCACATATCTCTGATACTTGACAAAGTGTCTATACATTTCTCTTCATGGCTATGTACAGGAATATGATAATCTTACTAGGTGCAGACTGAAACTTGACTATAGACTGGTACAGACAATTGCAGACTAATATAGACTGACTAATCGGAGGTCTGCACACTCGCCACAATACCTCGAGCGTTCAGGCATCACTGTGCGAGTGTGATCCACGAGGAGAAAAGGCTCTACATTAGCAGCAATCTCATTGGCTGTGTTACATATTAATACGTGGATCGGCGGAAGCAGAATTTGGTCCGTCTCTAAGACAGCGCCATCTCGTAGTGCGGAGATGGACAAGCGCTGCGCCTGCACTGTTGTGCTTAGCGGGGCGCGCTCTATTGGGAAAGTTGTGTACGCGCCGACTACGCGGCCCTATGTACACAACAAAATGTCATCTAACATGCGGCAGTTGCCGAGAGTTCCGATGCTCCAGGATGACAAGCAACCTCTCCTTGGTATACATGGGGTGGCAACAGCTCAGGTATCATTATCACAGGGGGCTCAGCCAGATGGGTACATAACAGCTCTACCACATGGACTGGCTACACATGTTGATGACCTAGCAGGACAGAGGTGGGCTGTGGCAGGGAAGGAGGAGGGAGGGGGGGAGAGGGGAGAGGAATCCATGCTGTAGATGCTAGGAGGGAGTTCTTACCCAAATGGCTAACACTAAAGACAGAACATTTAGAAGTGGAGGTCAGACCCCAAAGGGGGACCAAAAATGCCAAAAAGGATGATAGAACAGGCAAGAGAAACAAATTCACAAGGAATACAGGAAAACAAGTGGATAGCCAGGTTGACATAAATAAAAACACCATGAGAGGAGAAGGAGGGGGCAGCAGGGAAGGAGCAAGGTTTGGGAGGGACGGGCACGGTGAAGAAAATGCAGCCCAGGAAGGAAGAATGGGCTGCAGTAGCTCAGGGCCTCATGTGTGCCAGGCCAGGTCCTGATGTATGGCCTAGCTCTATCACACATTGAAAGCATATTATTTTTTACTGACTACTTCTAATGTTTGGGTATATGGATTCTGAAACTGATATGTGCATTTATCAAATGACCTCTGAATGGAAATGGAAGCATGGATTATGGTGTTATAATTTTGGAAGATGGGATTCTCATTACAAAAAGAGTTCTGTGTCACATAACTTTATTCATGTCCAATGTTCCCCTTATGATTGACCAATACACAGCCTGTGAGATTAATAGTATGATCAGTGGGATTACTATTTGAGACCCAGTTCCATGTCTAACTATAGAAAATAATTAGCCTAAAGTATAAGCTGCTTTGAGCAGCACCAAAGATCAACCCAAACGTTTAGTAAAGATTCAAGTTACCTTTATATACTTGTCACGTGATTCCTGCTTCAGAATCTTCATTGCAACTTCAATCTTCTTTCCTTTCGATACTTTCCATATAGTTCTATATACAATACAGATTCCACTCCTGCCTTCTTTCTTCTGATCTAAAGAACAACAATGTATGTTATCTTCAAGAATGCAAATCCATATGATAGTCACTTGCACACACACACACACACACACACACACACACACACACACACAAATTTTGATATAGTTCAAAAAATTTTTGTGACTTGTCTAGTTTTTAAGCCTATTTTCAAAAACCCAAAGCCTATTGTGTTTTTTGCATAATATAACTGCATACTGTGTTCCATTTAGTTTTCTCTTTCAAAAGTAGTGTTAATTGGTGACATCAAATTACATTAGCAATGTTTTAACATTGTTATATCAGCAGGACTACAGTTCAAGACACAAGTTATTTTTGGTAAATTCATTAATTTTATTCCAGGTTTTTCTCTCATCAGTTAAACAAACCACATGCTTAGTTATTGTAGCACCTACAGATCTTCAATGTAATCTGTTATATTTGTGGTGTTACATATATTTTGATATTAAAATAATATTAGCAATGCTAATATAAAATTAATGATTTACTGATCACTTAAACATGGTATTAGTCAGAATACAGCCTTACCGTGAAAGCCGTTCTCAATCATGGGATTAATTAACTGCTGTTCCTAAGCAGATGGAAGTCACTCTGAATTCTGTCAAGTGATGGGCAGCTGCTTTTGCGTGGGGAGGGCTTTTAAGAAACATGTACCACACACACTGATCTACCGTACATCAATTATCATTCTCTCCAATGGGTGTTCTCTGCACAAAATACAAGATCCATTACTCCTCATCACCTTGACTGAGTAGTGTTCCAGTGGTAGGTCTTGGAGCCCTGTACAAGTAAGACAGGGAACAAACAGAAGTCAGGGTATTACATCCACCCCCCCCCCCCCCCACCCCCCAGCCAACAGATCCTAAGTGCTGTCTTCCACTGAAACAGATGCAGTGACAAGTTATGGCATGCTGGCGGATGCCACACTGAAATAGCTGAGGATCACACGATACACCTCCTTGACTTCTGCATCCACCCTTTCATTCCCTGCTATACCCATACGCCCTAGTACCCAGCAAAAAGACACCACCTTCCCCAGTTGTTGTAGTTTAGGAGGGCATCCTGGATATTCTGGGCTAATTTATCTGCTGGGTGCAAACATTTCAAAGAGTGAAGGGCACTAAGAGAATCAGAACAGACAAGAAAGTTAGCACTGGAAGAACATCTCATCTGCTCCAGTACCCAAAGGATAGCATATATTTTTGCCTTGAAGACAGCAAAGTCTTGAGGCAATCGGATGTTGAGGACACGATCTAGAAAAACAACAGAGCAACAAACTGAGGCCCCTGTTTAGACCTATCTGTAAAGACAGGTACATATTTGTGGTGCTCAGATAAAATGTCAGAAAATATCATATGCAAAACAGAAGCAGGAGTGCAATCTCTCCTATACTGCAGCATATATAAAATTACTCTGCACATCAACAGTAACCAGGGCAACAGACTGTTAAAACCCTGGATTTGGGGTCATACTTGGTCCACATGCTGCATGCAGACCCCAAACAGCCTTGTGGTTCTTGAACAGTAGGAGAAAAGGAGTATCAGAGGCAGATGAGCAACAGTATGGTACGCAAGTGAAGTCAGAGCCGTGAGGAACTTAACATGCTTGACGCACCATGAGGAGCTCTCGCTAGATGGTGGGTGGTGGTTTACTGGCCTCATCACAGAGACTGGGTATGGGACTAATCCTATAAGCACCTCTGGCCAGCCAAACCCCTGATGGTGGACAGCATCAATGATCTTCAAATAAGAAGGCCTCATCCAACCATACACCATGCATCTACAGTCCAGCCATGAATGCACAAAAGCCCTATAAAAGTGGAGCAGATGCGCCCTGTCTGCTCCCCAAGACCTGTGGCTAAGACACATTATGACGTTCAGTGCCTTGAAAGATCTGGCTTTCAGGTTTCTCAGGTGTGGCAACTACAACAATTTGGAGTCAAAAATGAGGCACAGAAATATCACTGAGACTCTAAAATGTAGGATGGTGTCCCTCATATGAGGTGTTTTTGCAGCCTACTCCTCTAACCTCCACAATGTATGTTGCATCTGATAGCTCACTTTTGAAACACTGGAAGAGGAACAGAAAACAGCAAAATCATCCACAAATAAGGAGCACTGCACAGGACTCCTTACCCTAGAGATACTGTTGATGGCTATGGCAAAGAGTGTAACACTTAAAACCTGAGGGATGCGACTCTCCTGCTCAAAATGGTCTGACAGTGGGTCACCAACTCAAGTCCTAAAAAACCATTGAGACAGGAAAGACCATAAGAAGATGGGGAGGTGGCCACGACAGCCCCACTGATGCAGTTGCGGGGGATACTGTGCCTCCAAGCAGTGTAATACACCTTATTGATATCAAAGAAGACGCCAATACAGTGATGTTTGTGTATGAAAGGCTGCAGAATAGCCGCTCCTAGTGGAGTCAAGTTGTAGACAGTGCACCAAAATCTCTAGATCAGAAACTGAGAGCGGCCTAAGGAGTTGCTTGGTCTCTAACAAAAAGATCAGATGATGGTTAATCATTCACTCCAGGGTCTTTCCTACACAGCTTGTTAAGGCGATACTCCTGTAACTAATGAGATATATGCAGTCCTTTCCTGGTTTGAGGAGAGGCGTCAGAATTATCTCCCTCCATGAGGCGGGGAAGTTACCTGTCTACCACATAAGATTAAAACATTTGTGGAATATTTCCTCTGACGCCGCTGGCAAATGTCAAAGCATGCAGTACCAGATTTGGTTGTGACCAGGTGTCACAAGTCTGGCAGTGTTGATTATAGCTCCCATTTGGAGAAAAGAGAGTTGTAGGACGCAGAACAATTGGATTTGAAGGTCAAGTTGATAATCTCTACAGTCAGACTGTAGCGACAAAATGCC
Organism: Schistocerca serialis cubense; assembly: GCF_023864345.2. Taxonomy (NCBI): domain Eukaryota; kingdom Metazoa; phylum Arthropoda; class Insecta; order Orthoptera; family Acrididae; genus Schistocerca; species Schistocerca serialis. The sequence goes on from NC_064642.1 coordinate 635,380,875, forward strand.
AGATCCCGGCTTCCATTGGCACCAATTTTTGCAAAGTGCTCTGCCAGTGCCTGAGTGCCAGATGTTGTCTGGAGACACCACTCTTTCAGCACTGCTGCTATTGGTAAACAACAGTGTTTATTGGAATTCCTATGGGTGGCTTCCCACACTTTTGTAGAACAAGTGGAACGGTTGATAAGAGTCCAGGAGCACTTGCTGTGACCTATTCTTGCTCTCCTAAACTCCATGTCAAGCCCTGGCTCTTCCGACTTGGAAGGCTAATAGGGTGTCTGATATAGGGCAGCATTTAAATTGTCGAAGAGCCAAAAATCGTCTCGGATTTGCTGAGTATCACTCATCTGTCCACCAAGATACAGGTCACCGCCTAAGATGACATGAGGACTTGGGAATGGATAATTCAGCAGCATGATCGTTTGCTTGTGTGAGGTGGTCCACCCATTCCTGGACAATGCCATGATGTTCAAACACAGCCAGCTGTCTGAACAGCATCCAGTTAGCCTTGCTGACCATCCATTTTGGTGGCTTTTGTGTTGAAATAAGCTTTCGGCCAACAAGGTCTTTGTCAATAGACTACACACACACACACACACACACACACACACACACACACACGGGGGGCACGCACATGCAAGTGCAGCTTGCACACACATGACCACAGTCTATGGCAGATGAAGTCACACTACAAGCAGCAGCAGTGCACGATAGGAAAAGCAACTGGGTGGGGGTAAGGAGAAGGCTGGGGTGGGAAGGGGGAGGGATAGCAGGGTAAAAGTGGGGGATGGTGAAGTGCTGCTGGGGAGCGTGCAGGGATGTGCAGAGGGTAGTGCAGCTATGTGCAGTCGGGAGGTCAGGCAGAGTGGGGGAGAGGAAGGGGGGGGGGGCAGTGGAAAAGGAGAGAAGTGAAAAGTGCATTGGTGGAATAGAGGGCTGTGTAGTGCTGAAGTGGGAACCAGAAGGGGTTGATGGGTGAGGAAAATGACTAATGAAAGTTGAGGCCAGACGGATTACTGGAACATAGGATATATTGCAAGGAGAGTTTCAACCTGCACAATTCAGAAAAGCTTGTGTTCGTGGGAAGGATCCATATGGCACAGCCTATGAAGCATTCATTGAAATGAAGAATAGCGTGTTGAGTGGCATGCTCAACAACAGGGTGGTCCTGTTGTTTCTTGGCCACAGTTTATCGGTGTCCACCCATGCGGACAGACTTCTCTCCTTTTCCCACATAGAATGCAGCACAATGTTTGCAGCTTAGCTTGTAGACCACATGACTGGTTTGATAGGTAGCCCTGCCTTTTGATGGGATAGGTGATGTTTGTGACTAGACAGGTCTTGCATATAAATCTATCACAGGGATATGAGCTACGAGGTACAGGGTTGGGAGTAGGAGTTTTGTAGGTTCGACGGATGGCAGAATACCATTGTGGGAGGAGTGGGAAGGATAGTGGGCAGGACATTTCTCATTTCAGAACACGATGAGAAGTAGTCGAAACCTCTCCTTTTCCGCCTCCACCCCTACCCCACCCTTCATGCACTGCTGCTCCTGCTGCTGCTGCTGCTCGTAGTGTGGCTTCAGCTGCCACAGACTGTGGTCATGTAGGTGTGAATTGCACTTTGTGTGTGTGTGTGTGTGTGTGTGTGTGTGTGTGTGTGTGTGTTGTCTATTTTTGATAAAAGCCTTGTTGGCCATGAGATTATTTTTTGAGTCTTTTTGTTGTGCCTATCTGCAACTCAGCATCTCTATATATCTTGCTTATGGCTTCACCTAGTATATAGTGCTTTGCATATTTACTAAATTTTCTTACATTATGCATATAACTCTAGCGTGTTCTTGTACCTTCTCTATTTATACAATATACCTCATTAACTAGATAATCTTGCTCGTGCACTGGTACAGTGTTTTATCATTTTCTTTATGGAATGGTGTGCCACAAGGTACGAGGGGCCCTCTGGCAGTTGCATTCCTATAACCACCTCTCACCTTTGCGGCATTTTGGTGGTATCGCCAACAGAGGGTGCTGATTATGTGTGGCAGTTCATTTTCATTCACTGGGCTTCTTTAGCTATTTGTTTTGTAATTCTTATATTATTCTTTGTACTTGGAAAGTTGCTTATTTTTTATGTCATTATCCAAAATATTGCCACTTGATCTGAATTATTGTCACTTAACTTTTTCCTTTTTAACAATCTAACTCTTGTCATGTTTGAACTCCTTGAACTTTATTACAGCAATGACTTTTATAACTTATAAGCCCACTATTGACTTTACTGATGGTATCCCTCTTTTAATTTTACATTGTACAATTGTTGTTGTTGTTGTTGTCTTCAGTCCTGAGACTGGTTTGATGCAACTCTCCATGCTACTCTATCCTGTGCAAGCTTTTTCATCTCCCAGTACCTACTGCAACCTACATCCTTCTGAATCTGCTTAGTGTATTCATCTCTTGGTCTCCCTCTACGATTTTTACCCTCCACGCTGCCCTCCAATACTAAATTGGTGATCCCTTGATGCCTCAGAACATGTCCTACCAACCAATCCCTTCTTCTGGTCAAGTTGTGCCACAAACTTCTCTTCTCCCCAATCCTATTCAATACTTCCTCATTAGTTATGTGATCTACCCATCTAATCTTCAGCATTCTTCTGTAGCACCACATTTCGAAAGCTTCTATTCTCTTCTTGTCCAAACTATTTATTGTCCATGTTTCACTTCCATACATGGCTACACTCCATACAAATACTTTCAGAAATGACTTCCTGACACTTAAATCTATACTCGATGTTAACAAATTTCTCTTCTTCAGAAACGCTTTCCTTGCCACTGCCAGTCTACATTTTATATCCTCTCTACTTCGACCATCATCAGTTATTTTGCTCCCCAAATAGCAAAACTCCTTTACTACTTCAAGTGTCTCATTTCCTAATCTAATTCCCTCAGCATCACCCGACTTAATTAGACTACATTCCATTATCCTTGTTTTGCTTTTGTTGATGTTCATCTTATATCCTCCTTTCAAGACACTGTCCATTCCATTCAACTGCCCTTCCAAGTCCTTTGCTGTCTCTGACAGAATTACAATGTCATCGGCGAACCTCAAAGTTTTTATTTCTTCTCCATGAATTTTAATACCTACTCCAAATTTTTCTTTTGTTTCCTTTACTGCTTGCTCAATATACAGATTGAACAACATCGGGAAGAGGCTACAACCCTGTCTCACTCCTTCCCAACCACTGCTTCCCTTTCATGTCCCTCGACTCTTATAACTGCCATCTGGTTTCTGTACAAATTGTAAATAGCCTTTCGCTCCCTGTATTTTACCCCTGCCACCTTTAGAATTTGAAAGAGAGTATTCCAGTCAACATTGTCAAAAGCTTCCTCTAAGTCTACAAATGCTAGAAACGTAGGTTTGCCTTTCCTTAATCTTTCTTCTAAGATAAGTCGTAAGGTCAGTATTGCCTCACGTGTTCCAGTGTTTCTACGGAATCCAAACTGATCTTCCCCGAGGTCGGCTTCTACTAGTTTTTCCATTCGTCTGTAAAGAATTCGTGTTAGTATTTTGCAGCTGTGACTTATTAGACTGATAGTTCGGTAATTTTCACATCTGTCAACACCTGCTTTCTTTGGGATTGGAATTATTATATTCTTCTTGAAGTCTGAGGGTATTTCGCCTGTTTCATACATCTTGCTCACCAGATGGTAGAGTTTTGTCAGGACTGGCTCTCCCAAGACCGTCAGTAGTTCCAGTGGAATGTTGTCTACTCCGGGGGCCTTGTTTCGACTCAGGTCTTTCAGTGCTCTGTCAAACTCTTCACGCAGTAACATATTTCCCATTTCATCTTCATCTACATCCTCTTCCATTTCCACAATATTGTCCTCAAGTACATCGCCCTTGTATAGACCCTCTATATACTCCTTCCACCTTTCCGCTTTCCCTTCTTTGCTTAGAACTGGGTTTCCATCTGAGCTCTTGATATTCATACAAGTCGTTCTCTTATCTGCAAAGGTCTCTCTAATTTTCCTGTAGGCAGTATCTATCTTACCCCTAGTGAGATAGGCCTCTACATCCTTACATTTGTCCTCTAGCCATCCCTGCTTAGCCATTTTGCACTTCCTGTCGATCTCATTTTTGAGACGTTTGTATTCCTTTTTGCCTGCTTCATTTACTGCATTTTTATATTTTCTCCTTTCATCAATTAAATTCAATATTTCTTCTGTTACCCAAGGATTTCGACTAGCCCTCGTCTTTTTACCTACTTGATCCTCTGCTTCCTTCGCTACTTCATCCCTCAAAGCTACCCATTCTTCTTCTACTGTATTTCTTTCCCCCATTCCTGTCAGGTGTTCCCTTATGCTCTCCCTGACACTCTGTACAACCTGTGGTTCTTTCAGTTTATCCAGGTCCCATCTCCTTAAATTCCCACCTTTTTGCAGTTTCTTCAGTTTTAATCTACAGGTCATAACCAATAGATTGTGGTCAGAGTCCACATCTGCTCCGGGAAATGTCTTACAATTTAAAACCTGGTTCCTAAATCTCTGTCTTACCATTATATAATCTATCTGATACCTTTTAGTATCTCCAGGGTTCTTCCATGTATACAACCTTCTTTCATGATTCTTAAACCAAGTGTTAGCTACGATTATGTTGTGCTCTGTGCAAAATTGTACCAGGCGGCTTCCTCTTTCATTTCTTAGCCCCATTCCATATTCACCTACTATGTTTCCTTCTCTCCCTTTTCCTACTCTCGAATTCCAGTCACCCATGACTATTAAATTTTCGTCTCCCTTCACTACCTGAATAATTTCTTTTATCTCATCATACATTTCTTCAATTTCTTCATCATCTGCAGAGCTAGTTGGCATATAAACTTGTACTACTGTAGTAGGTGTGGGCTTCGTATCTATCTTGGCCACAATAATGCGTTCACTATGTTGTTTGCAGTAGCTTACCCGCATTCCTATTTTCCTATTCATTATTAAACCTACTCCTGCATTACCCCTATTTGATTTTGTGTTTATAACCCTGTAGTCACCTGACCAGAAGTCTTGTTCCTCCTGCCACCGAACTTCACTAATTCCCACTATATCTAACTTCAACCTATTATCACTGAAGAATGTAGTGGCATGTGGCAAGCCTGCATTTCATGGCTATTGTACGACGGCTTGTTTTGAACAGTGTTGCTGTTGACAAGATGACTCTTGCATATACTATTATTTTTATATGTGTGACAACACTGGCACTGATTTTGTGTTTAGTTTTTGACAATTCCACTAAGGCTCCAGTATATTAGGACATGATTTTATAAAACAGGTATACCTCGTCGTATTTAAAGTGCATAATTTTCGTATGTATGTCAGTAATACTTTTCATCGTGGTATATTTCATTTTTTTCAGCTGTAGATAATCTGCTAGTTGTATTTTTTCCCATATTTTGCTGGGGATCTGAAGATGGTCACTGTTGACTGAAACCCGTAATCTGAGGACCTACATGTTTGTGACCATAGACATTAAATAAAAGAAATTCATTCTACATTTTTGGATCACTGTTCCACCCACGACCACGTCACAGCTTATGGAATGGGAAGAAACCCTAACAAGTGGCAGCAAAGTAAGTACCTTCTGCCAGTCACTTCATAGTGTTTTTCACAGTATGCATGCCTGTATGTATGTGGAAGTAGATATAATAAATATAAAAACTTAAATAATCTAAATCAATATGATCACTTTCACACTTAGTCTTGGAACCTACATCTACACCTATACTCTGCAAACCACTGTGAGGCGCATGGCAGAGAGTACATCCCATTGTATCAGTAATTTGGGTTCCTCCCCATTCCATTAACATATGGAGTGAGAGAAGAATGATTGACTGAATGTGTCTGTGCATGCAGTAATTATTCTAATCTTATTCTCAAGATTCCTATGTGAGCGATACATAGAAGGTTGTATTATATTCCCAGAGCCATCATTCACGTCCGATTCACCAGATCAAACAAACCTCTGACCATCTGTGCAGCCCTTCTCTGCATATGTTCAATATCCTCTGTCAATCTATTTGGTATGGGTCCCACACACTCGAGCAATATTCTAGAACTGATCGCGAGAGTGATTTGTAAGCAGTCTCCTTTGTAGACTGATTGCACTTCACCAGTATTTTACTAATAAAATGAAGACTACCACCATGCAGGAACACTTTCTCAATTTTGCGTAATAGCACTTGCATACATTAAAAACAAGCCGTCGTACAATAGCCATGAAATGCAGGCTTGCCACATGCCACTACATTCTTCAGTGATAATAGGTTGAAGTTAGATATAGTGGGAATTAGTGAAGTTCGGTGGCAGGAGGAACAAGACTTCTGGTCAGGTGACTACAGGGTTATAAACACAAAATTAAATAGGGGTAATGCAGGAGTAGGTTTAATAATGAATAGGAAAATAGGAATGCGGGTAAGCTACTACAAACAACATAGTGAACGCATTATTGTGGCCAAGATAGATACGAAGCCCACACCTACTACAGTAGTACAAGTTTATATACCAACTAGCTCTGCAGATGACGAAGAAATTGAAGAAATGTATGATGAAATAAAAGAAATTATTCAGATTGTGAAGGGAGACAAAAATTTAATAGTCATGGGTGACTGGAATTCAAGTGTAGGAAAAGTGAGAGAAGGAAACATAGTAGGTGAATATGGATTGGGGCTTAGAAATGAAAGAGGAAGCCGCCTGGTAGAATTTTGCACAGAACACAACATAATCATAACTAACACTTGGTTTAAGAATCATGAAAGAAGGTTGTATACATGGAAGAACCCTGGAGATACTAAAAGGTATCAGATAGATTATATAATGGTAAGACAGAGATTTAGGAACCAGGTTTTAAATTGTAAGACATTTCCAGGGGCAGATGTGGACTCTGACCACAATCTATTGGTTATGACCTGTAGATTAAAACTGAAGAAACTGCAAAAAGGTGGGGATTTAAGGAGATGGGACCTGGATAAACTGAAAGAACCAGAGGTTGTACAGAGTGTCAGGGAGAGCATAAGGGAGCAATTGACAGGAATGGGGGAAATAAATACAGTAGAAGAAGAATGGGTAGCTTTGAGGGATGAAGTAGTGAAGGCAGCAGAGGATCAAGTAGGTAAAAGGACGAGGGCTAGTCGAATTCCTTGGGTAACAGAAGAAATATTGAATTTAATTGATGAAAGGAGAAAATATAAAAATGCAGTAAGTGAAGCAGGCAAAAAAGAATACAAACGTCTCAAAAATGAGATCGACAGGAAGTGCAAAATGGCTAAGCAGGGATGGCTAGAGCACAAATGTAAGGATGTAGAGGTTTATCTCACTAGGGGTAAGATAGATACCGGCTACAGGAAAATTAAAGAGACCTTTGGAGATAAGAGAACGACTTGTATGAATATCAAGAGCTCAGATGGAAACCCAGTTCTAAGCAAAGAAGGGAAAGCAGAAAGGTGGAAGGAGTATATAGAGGGTCTATACAAGGGCGATGTACTTGAGCACAATATTATGGAAATGGATGAGGATGTAGATGAAGATGAAATGGGAGATATGATACTGCGTGAAGAGTTTGACAGAGCACTGAAAGACCTGAGTCAAAACAAGGCCCCCGGAGTAGACAATATTCCATTGGAACTACTGACGGCCGTGGGAGAGCCAGTCCTGACAAAACTCTACCATCTGGTGAGCAAGATGTATGAAACAGGCGAAATACCCTCAGACTTCAAGAAGAATATAATAATTCCAATCCCAAAGAAAGCAGGTGTTGACAGATGAGAAAATTACCGAACTATCAGTTTAATAAGTCACAGCTGCAAAATACTAACACGAATTGTTTACAGACGAATGGAAAAACTAGTAGAAACCGACCTCGGGGAAGATCAGTTTGGATTCCGTAGAAACACTGGAACACATGAGGCAATACTGACCTTACGACTTATCTTAGAAGAAAGATTAAGGAAAGGCAAACCTACGTTTCTAGCATTTGTAGACTTAGAGGAAGCTTTTGACAATGTTGACTGGAATACTCTCTTTCAAATTCTAAAGGTGGCAGGGGTAAAATACAGGGAGCGAAAGGCTATTTACAATTTGTACAGAAACCAGATGGCAGTTATAAGAGTCGAGGGACATGAAAGGGAAGCAGTGGTTGGGAAGGGAGTAGGACAGGGTTGTAGCCTCTCCCCGATGTTGTTCAATCTGTATATTGAGCAAGCAGTAAAGGAAACAAAAGAAAAATTTGGAGTAGGTATTAAAATTCATGGAGAAGAAATAAAAACTTTGAGGTTCGCCGATGACATTGTAATTCTGTCAGAGACAGCAAAGGACTTGGAAGGGCAGTTGAATGGAATGGACAGTGTCTTGAAAGGAGGATATAAGATGAACATCAACAAAAGCAAAACAAGGATAATGGAATGTAGTCTAATTAAGTCGGGTGATGCTGAGGGAATTAGATTAGGAAATGAGGCACTTAAAGTAGTAAAGGAGTTTTGCTATTTGGGGAGCAAAATAACTGATGATGGTCGAAGTAGAGAGGATATAAAATGAAGGCTGGCAATGGCAAGGAAAGCGTTTCTGAAGAAGAGAAATTTGTTAACATCCAGTATTGATTTAAGTGTCAGGAAGTCATTTCTGAAAGTATTCGTATGGAGTGTAGCCATGTATGGAAGTGAAACATGGACGATAAATAGTTTCGATAAGAAGAGAATAGAAGCTTTCGAAATGTGGTGCTACAGAAGAATGCTGAAGATTAGATGGGTAGATCACATAACTAATGAGGAAGTATTGAATAGGATTGGGGAGAAGAGAAGTTTGTGGCACAACTTGACCAGAAGAAGGGATCGGTTGGTAGGACATGTTCTGAGGCATCAAGGGATCACCAATTTAGTATTGGAGGGCAGCGTGGAGGGTAAAAATCGTAGAGGGAGACCAAGAGATGAATACACTAAGCAGATTCAGAAGGATGTAGGTTGCAGTAGGTACCGGGAGATGAAAAAGCTTGCACAGGATAGAGTAGCATGGAGAGCTGCATCAAACCAGTCTCAGGACTGAAGACCACAACAACAACAACAACATGCGGATACTGTCTGCACACTGTGTTGTGAGTAGAGCCAATAGTAAAGAAGTAATAAATTAAAAATCATGTCTGATGCCGAACTTTTACTGCACTTTTCTTTTCATCCTTTTGTGAGGGGTGTCAGCAAGCAAAACTTTCTTAAAGGTTTGAAATTATGTGTAAAACTTGTTGGAAGTCTCTAATGCTCTCATTCACCAACATGATTACATCTTTTTCTCCGTCTGCTTCTTTTGTTGAGTATTAATAATGCAGCACCACACATCAGTGATTCTTTCTCTTCACTCTTGATGGGAATACTCAATGTGATATGTTTGCTACCAGTTCCGCATAGCAGGTGATGTGAATATGTACGAAGAAATTTTGGTTGCTATTGTAGACAGAGAGACGAACAACAAACATTGTTGTTGACCTTGGTAGAACAATGTTGCAATTAGAAACATGTTTTTAAACTCAGTGTAAATGCAGCTTAATAGACAGTTACTATATAAATACTCATGTGGACTCCATTATCCATTATCTTGACTTTTGCTAATCATTCATGTGTTCACCAGTGTAATACAAGCAAGATACTGGTTATCTGAAAAATGTAGGAAAATTAGAAATAATTAATTTATGTACAAAACATGTTTTTTCATACTTTTGTAAACTTGAAGGGTCTTCACGTCAATGCACTGTGGTGGACTTGACTTCAGTTCTTCTTCCAAGTTTACCCCAGATAAATCTTCCACAGTCATATAATCCAATTTGCACAGTAGTAACTGAGACTTGTCTGTAATGAGAGAAATGTAAATCACAATTTTAAACAAGTGTCTACAACTATGTCTGTACAACCACAACTGACAACAGAAGTACATCATATTTTAAAATATGTTGCAATATGACAAGAATACTAACCATATTCTGATGGAGGAATACATTCCAGAAGACATAAGCCCTCAGAAGTTGATCGGTAAGCAGCAACAAGTTGAGGTATAGATTTATATTCTTTCTCGTCTTTACTGAAATAATATCGTTCATTTCCCAGTTTCTCAATTTTGTATGTTTTCGGTTTCAAGCTGTAACAAAAAACATAACCCAAAGATTTATATGATTATTATATGAAGACACACAAGACCAACCCAACAGAAGCAAGGTTCATTTACCCCTACATATGGCTTTATCAAAAATTTGGATAACAGAAAAATTCCCCAAATATCAGATCACAGTAATACATCATCCAACCCATAAAACTGGAGCAATACAAATAACTACCAAGAGAGACATACCACTGCTAGACTTCACAGACAAGATTTTCTTTGCAATATTGTATAGCAGGATTACATGACAACAAGAGCAAGAATTAAATGAATACCAAGGTGGTTTTAGACCAGGTGTAGCTGTGCAGAACATCGCATTAAAATTACTCATACTAGAATGCAGGAAATACGTGTCTCTAGCACGAACATTTGTAGATTTTAAGAGGACATATGATCTGTTAGATAACAAACAGTTCAGCTGTAGAAAAGGCAAAGGCACCAGAGGCAGTTCTGACTTTGTGTTTAACATTAGAGGTAAGACTTAGGAAAACTTAAAACCATTTCATATTATTTGTCGATCTAAGAAAAGTGTTTCACATTGTAAAATTAACCAAAAGAACTGGTATAACCTATGTGGAAAGAAAGGTAATATATAATATATGTAAGAATCAAGAAGGATCAATAATAATGGGAGACCAAGAAAGAAGTGCTCCAGAGGGGTCTAGGAGTGGCATTAAAATCCATACTGAAAGGATATTAATGAAAAATGTGGCTGAAATGAACTTGGTGAGAAACTTAACATCAAAACTGGGGGCCACAAGGCTGCTGAAGGGAAATAACACTACTACTTTGGAAGCAAAATAACATATGATACACAAAGTAATGAAGATCCAAAATGCAAGCTGGTACACATGAAAAAGGTATTCTTGATCAAAAGAAATCTATTAGTATCACACACAGACAAAATTTGAGAAAGTTATGCCTGAGAATGTACATCTGAGCTACTGTGTATGGAAATAAGTGATAAACTGTGGGAAATGTGGAAAAGAGGAGAACTGAAGCATCTAAGACATGTATAAACTGGATGTGCAAAATTAAGTGAAGTGATAAGGTAAGAAATGGGGAAGTCTTCCAGTGAATCAAGAAGGAAAGAAATATGTTTTAAAAAATGTGAGAAGAAGAAGGCACATGATGATAGGACATAAGAGAATGACTCATTATACTAGAGAGAACTGAAGAGGACAAAACGCGGGTGAAGACAGAGACTGGAAGATTTCCAAAAAATAATTGAGGACAATGTGTGTTAGTATTAATAAGGGATGAAGAGGTTGGTACAAGAGAGAAAATAATGCCAGAATGTGTCATCCATTACAAAAAGTGTCTACAGACATAAACATTGAAAATTTTTAAAAAAATGCAAAATTATTCAAACTAATAGGTCTCTCTACAACCAACATAATATCTAAAGTCCACTCAAGAAGCAAATTTTCTGTCTTTGAATGTACAGTGAGAGAATTGTTTAAGGTTAACCAGAAGAACATCAAAATTGGAAACTCAAAGATAACATAAATTTAAACTATCTGATGACCTTGCTTCAAAAACATTCAGGAAACCTGATAAGTTAAATCACTACAGAAAACAGTGAGGAAAATTGTCCTTACAACAGGCTCTGTAAAAACATAAATTACATTAACTAACCCAACAATCATCAACAAAACGTCATGAGAAGGACAGGAAATCAAAATCATAAAGCTACTTAAACATTTAAGAGAAATCATGCCATTCAACCTCAACAAAAAATTTAAGTGATGTAAATAAAATAAGCAAGCTGCACATCACCCAGAACAAATACAACAAAACAAGCCACTCCACAGCTTCAAATGAAAACACTACAAATGGTTTTGCCACCAGAAATAACAAATGCCAGTGAAACCAACCAACACTGTATAAGTAGACAGCTAACATATATGACGACCCCAGAAGTCAAGTGGTCTACGTGACATTTTTGACAAAAATGGGTTAAGTACAGGAATGAGACTGATAATACTAATCTGTTCGGTGGTAAAGGGATCCCAGTGATTTTATAGACAGTACGTGCCATCTATCATGAAACCCCTTGACTATTTGGTGTATTGTAGTTAAACAAACAGTGGGGCACTAGAGGTTCAATACCACTAGGACACCCTTACCACCAAACAGTGCAATAGATTCTGTTCATGGAAGCAGGCATCAGAGCTAGTGATAAAGTGTGTCACCACATTATCTTTCACACAAGATTAGCTGACACGTGACCATTTGGTGCTGTGTTTAGTCACATTTGGGCATTTCATACAAAGTAACTGTAAATACATCGTTTGTATACAATGAATGGGAATGAGAAAGGTACATCCTAAGCTGCAAATGATTGGTACATTTTGTTACAATACAATTTTTATCTAGTTGCTTACATATTTCTATCTGGGTAACTATTTATTTATTTATTTATTTAGTAGTACAAGTACAGAAACTTTAGGCCTCTCATCAGTGTAGCAACAAAAAATGACATTGTGTATGAATCTGTTTTAAAAAAGTAGTTGCTTCCAGATCCTATGCCAAGGCTGATAATAGAAACAGTCTGGCGATACCAATAATGACAATGACAGTTATATTAGTAGTAGCAGTGATGCACCACTGTTTGGGGGTGGTCGTGATTCTGATAAAGACAGTGATTGGAATCCTTGTGATGACGATGATGAAACCAATGAGGCTTCTTCAGGTACATTACATTTTTAAGTTGTATATGTCTGAAGCCAGATACGTATCTAACATGTTTATTTTTGTGTTTACATTTTAATACAATTTAAGGTACCACAACATTGTTAGCCGACACTACAAAAACCTTGATTTCATATACATTATTTTTAGATGACACAGAAGAAGAAGCAGAATGAAGACCTGGTCAAATTGAGGACTTGCTAGCCAATGCTATTCCCCTTGAACCACAGCCCGGGAAAAAAAGGGTGAGAAGGAAGCACACTTTGAAATCTCAGAAGAGGAAGACATTGAGGAACACAGGACAGTCTTGATCGCAATATGACGCTACAAGGGGCTAAAAAGTTATGTAATAACAATATTCCCCATGAGCAGAGGGAAGTAATATTTAGATATTATTGGACACCAGGTAGCTGGGAACTTTAGACATCGTTCTTGAATGGTGCCATAGACTTACAGCCTGTGTTGAGGAAGAAAACCACAGCTGTTACGCACAAAGACGTATCGTCTATTTATAAACTGGATGGTTTTAGAGAGTGGAAATTCCTTTTTGTAAAAACACTTGACATATCTAACAAAAGGATAAGAAATGGTGTCATTAACAAAAGATCTAACACATAAGGCATTTCGCCATGTGACAAATGGGAAAGGAAGGAGTTCCCAAATAAAATTCCAGCAAACAGAATTGCAATAATGTAGGAGCATATAAGAAGATTCCCAATGTACACAAGCCTCCCTGCCGCCGTTGGATAAGCAGCTGAGCAGCAAGTTGTATACTCCTAGCCCACTCATTTGTTACATAGTTTAATTCTTAATTTCTTTGCGTGTTTTTGGTACTTGAATTGTTTAATTCATAAATTTCGGGCGTATTATAGTATTTGAGAGTTGTAGCATCGCGTTTTAGTACCTGAATAGTGTAAATTCACGTAGTCTCCTCCCGCCGCCGAGCAGTGTCAGCAGTGCGCAAGTAGCAGCATTACTGCATTTACTAGGCAATCTTGTATTTTAATAACCGTTTAAATTTTGTTGATTTGTTTGCGCTCTCTGTAGATTAGTTCAGACGTTCTTTGCAAAACAGTTTTTAGCATGGATAGGGACTGCAACTGCTGTGTTCGGATGCAGGCTGAGTTGGCATCCCTTCGCTCCCAGCTTCAGGCAGTGTTGGCTTCGGTCTCACAGCTTGAGGCTGTTGCCAATGGGCATCACTGTGGGGGTCTGGATGGGGGTTTGTCGGGGACGGCCAGCTCGTCCCACGCATCCCCTGATCGGACTACGACTGTGGTTGCCCGGGATACTGCCCGCATTGAGGCTCATCCCTCACCTGTGGTAGAGTGGGAGGTCGTCTCAAGGTGTGGCAGGGGGCGAAAGACATTCCGGAGGGCTGAACGGAAAGCCTCTCCAGTTTGTCTGACGAACCGGTTTCAGGCTCTGTCTCAGGCTGATACTGATCTTCGGCCTGACATGGCTGCTTGTCCTGTTCCAGAGGTTGCCCCTCAGTCTGCAAGATCCGGGCAGTCGCAGAGGGTGGGCTTACTGGTAGTTGGGAGCTCCAACGTCAGGAGCATAATGGGGCCCCTTAGGGAAATGGCAGCAAGAGAGGGGAAGAAAGCCAATGTGCACTCCGTGTGCATACCGGGGGGAGTCATTCCAGATGTGGAAAGGGTCCTTCCGGATGCCATGAAGGGTACAGGGTGCACCCACCTGCAGGTGGTCGCTCATGTCGGCACCAATGATGTGTGTCGCTATGGATCGGAGGAAATCCTCTCTGGCTTCCGGCGGCTATCTGATTTGGTGAAGACTGCCAGTCTCGCTAGCGGGATGAAAGCAGAGCTCACCATCTGCAGCATCGTCGACAGGACTGACTGCGGACCTTTGGTACAGAGCCGAGTGGAAGGTCTGAATCAGAGGCTGAGACGGTTCTGCAACCGTGTGGGCTGCAGATTCCTCGACTTGCGCCATAGGGTGGTGGGGTTTCGGGTTCCGCTGGATAGGTCAGGAGTCCACTACACGCATCAAGCGGCTACACGGGTAGCAGGGGTTGTGTGGCGTGGACTGGGCGGTTTTTTAGGTTAGATGGCCTTGGGCAAGTACAGAAAGGGCAACAGCCTCAACGTGTGCGGGGCAAAGTCAGGACATGTGGGGACCAAGCAGCAATCGGTATTGTAATTGTCAACTGTTGAAGCTGCGTTGGTAAAGTACCACAACTTCAAGCGCTGATGGAAAGCACCGAAGCTGAAATCGTTATAGGTACAGAAAGCTGGCTTAAGCCAGAGATAAATTCTACCGAAATTTTTACAAAGGTACAGACGGTGTTTAGAAAGGATAGATTGCATGCAACCGGTGATGGAGTGTTCGTCGCTGTTAGTAGTAGTTTATCCTGTAGTGAAGTAGAAGTGGATAGTTCCTGTGAATTATTATGGGTGGAGGTTACACTCAACAACCGAACTAGGTTAATAATTGGCTCATTTTACCGACCTCCTGACTCAGCACCATTAGTGGCAGAACAACTGAGAGAAAATTTGGAATACATTTCACATAAATTTTCTCAGCATGTTATAGTCTTAGGTGGAGATTTCAGTTTACCAGATATAGACTGGGACACTCAGATGTTTAGGACGGGTGGTAGGGACAGAGCATCGAGTGACATTATACTGAGTGCACTATCCGAAAATTACCTCGAGCAATTAAACAGAGAACCGACTCGTGGAGATAACATCTTGGACCTACTGATAACAAACAGACCCGAACTTTTCAACTTTGTATGTACAGAACAGGGAATCAGTGATCATAAGGCCATTGCAGCATCCCTGAATATGGAAGTTAATAGGAATATAAAAAAAGGGAGGAAGGTTTATCTGTTTAGCAAGAGTAATAGAAGGCAGATTTCAGACTACCTAACAGATCAAAACGAAAATTTCTGTTCCGACACTGACAATGTTGAGTGTTTATGGAAAAAGTTCAAGGCAATCGTAAAATGCGTTTTAGACAGGTACGTGCCGAGTAAAACTGTGAGGGACGGGAAAAACCCACCGTGGTACAACAACAAAGTTAGGAAACTACTGCGAAAGCAAAGAGAGCTCCACTCCAAGCTTAAACGCAGCCAAAACCTCTCAGACAAACAGAAGCTAAACGATGTCAAAGTTAGCATAAGGAGGGCTATGCGTGAAGCGTTCAGTGAATGCGAAAGTAAAATTCTATGTACCGACTTGACAGAAAATCCTAGGAAGTTCTGGTCTTACGTTAAATCAGTAAGTGGCTCGAAACAGCATATCCAAACACTACGGGATGATGATGGCATTGAAACAGAGGATGACACGCGTAAAGCTGAAATACTAAACACCTTTTTCCAAAGCTGTTTCACAGAGGAAGACCGCACTGCAGTTCCTTCTCTAAATCCTCGCACAAACGAAAAAATGGCTGACATCGAAATAAGTGTCCAAGGAATAGAAAAGCAACTGGAATCACTCAATAGAGGAAAGTCCACTGGACCTGACGGGATACCAATTCGATTCTACACAGAGTACGCGAAAGAACTTGCCCCCCTTCTAACAGCCGTGTACCGCAAGTCTCTAGAGGAACGGAGGGTTCCAAATGATTGGAAAAGAGCACAGGTAGTCCCAGTCTTCAAGAAGGGTCGTCGAGCAGATGCGCAAAACTATAGACCTATATCTCTGACGTCGATCTGTTGTAGAATTTTAGAACATGTTTTTTGCTCGAGTATCATGTCGTTTTTGGAAACCCAGAATCTACTATGTAGGAATCAACATGGATTCCGGAAACAGCGATCGTGTGAGACCCAACTCACTTTATTTGTTCATGAGACCCAGAAAATATTAGATACAGTCTCCCAGGTAGATGCTATTTTTCTTGACTTCCGGAAGGCGTTCGATACAGTTCCGCACTGTCGCCTGATAAACAAAGTAAGAGCCTACGGAATATCAGACCAGCTGTGTGGCTGGATTGAAGAGTTTTTAGCAAACAGAACACAGCATGTTGTTATCAATGGGGAGACGTCTACAAACGTTAAAGTAACCTCTGGCGTGCCACAGGGGAGTGTTATGGGACCATTGCTTTTCACAATATATATAAATGACCTAGTAGATAGTGTTGGAAGTTCCATGCGGCTTTTCGCGGATGATGCTGTAGTATACAGAGAAGTTGCAGCATTAGAAAATTGTAGCGAAATGCAGGAAGATCTGCAGCGGACAGGCACTTGGTGCAGGGAGTGGCAACTGACCCTTAACATAGACAAATGTAATGTATTGTGAATACATAGAAAGAAGGATCCTTTATTGTATGATTATATGATAGCGGAACAAACACTGGTAGCAGTTACTTCTGTAAAATATCTGGGAGTATGCGTGCGGAACGATCTGAAGTGGAATGATCATATAAAATTAATTGTTGGTAAGGCGGGTACCAGGTTGAGATTCATTGGGAGAGTGCTTAGAAAATGTAGTCCATCAACAAAGGAGGTGGCTTACAAAACACTCATTCGACCTATACTTGAGTATTGCTCATCAGTGTGGGATCCGTACCAGATCGGTCTGACGGAGGAGATAGAGAAGATCCAAAGAAGAGCGGCGCGTTTCGTCACAGGGTTATTTGGTAACTGTGATAGCGTTACAGAGATGTTTAATAAACTCAAGTGGCAGACTCTGCAAGAGAGGCGCTCTGCATCGTGGTGTAGCTTGCTGTCCAGGTTTCGAGAGGGTGCGTTTCTGGATGAGGTATCGAATATATTGCTTCCCCCTACTTATACCTCCCGAGGAGATCACGAATGTAAAATTAGAGAGATTAGAGCACGCACGGAGGCTTTCAGACAGTCGTTCTTCCCCCGAACCATACGCGACTGGAACAGGAAAGGGAGGTAATGACAGTGGCACGTAAAGTGCCCTCCGCCACACACCGTTGGGTGGCTTGCGGAGTATAAATGTAGATGTAGATGTAGAAGCCATTACAGTAGAGCAAAAGCTCCAAACTGAAAATACTTACATTCAAACTTAAGTGTGGCAATGATGAGTAAAATGTATGAAACATTTTGCCGCGAAGACAAAAAAGTGAAACCTAAAAGCTTTCACAGGCCTCATACTGATACCTGTGTTACTTGTGACAGGTTGCAAATGAAAATTGTACATGGTACACCAGATGAAAAAAAGGCAGCTGAAGTTGAAAAAGAATTTGAAGGCAGAAGCAGGAAAATAAGCCAAAAGGAAATGCAAGGAATTAAAGGATGGCAACCATGTTGCAATAAGCTTTGATCTTCAAAAGATGTTGCAGACACCAAATGTGACGAACTCAAAAGCCTACTATATGCGACAGTTGTGGACATAAAACATCAATATTCACAACTTAACCAGTGGTACTGCCCATATGTTTATGTGGCATGAAGGACAGGCAAGTAGGGGTTGCCAGGAGATAGCATCTTGCCTGCTGAAGTATATCCAGTCTTCCTCACACTGTGAAGCACATCTCAGCCTTCAGTGACAACAATGGAGGCCAAAACCAGAGGCATCTAATAGTAAACTTTTGGTGTTATATTGTCACGAACACCCAAACTGAAACTGTTCATCACTATTTCCTCATTTATAGTCATTCATACAATGGATGTGATCACGACTTTAGGATCATTGAACTTAAAAGTGAGAGGAACCAATGTGACTGGATGAATCTGGCTGCCACAGTGAGTCAAAAATTTGTTGTTACTAAAATGACAGATGAAGACTTCATTGATCTTCAACCACTAGCGGTACTTTAGGAACACTGTGCCAGGGATACGAGGAATGCAGGTACTTCATTTTGAAAAGGCAAACCCGGGTACCATTTCTTATAAGACAACATCAGTTGAAGGTATTCTGCCTTACCAGAAACTGCCAATGAAAAAACAATGAACAGGAAAAATGCCTAAACAACTTCCCAGTCTTCAGTTCACTGCTGTGAAACCAAAGCTAAAATACACAAAATATGAAGACCTGATGGAACTTCTGCAATTTGTGCCACCGATACACCACCAATTTTATAAACATTTATCCCATGAAACAAAGACTGGGGAACCATTTGGAGCTATTAATAATGTGGGTGATGATGATGATGATGATGTCGCTACGGACTTGGATAACAACACCTATGACACAGATGGTGATTGTGATACGAATGATTTACAAAATACAAATAATCAGTACACTATTGATGCAATACTGTATCCTGTTATAAAAATAAATGTCTGTTATGTTGAGTATGTACTCTGAGCATTATCATTTTATTCTATTGTAAGTGATAAGTAAAGGGGTCTAAGTGTGTATTGCCCATTCTTTGTACCTGTCCAACTATAAACCAGATGTTCTACCTATTTATTATCACTGGTAATAAAAGGCTAAGGACCTGAGTATTCAACTGAAACGTTCAAAATGGTGAAAATCTCATGTCCCCTCCTACGAAAACCATTAAACTTTGACTTGCATTTTCTAGAAACTACGATTTTGTCATTTAGACCCCTTGACCTCTGGGGTCCTCATATTATACACAGCAGAACGATCAGAATGTGCGTAAGCACAAAATATCAAGAAAACGAACAATGGAAGCTAGCTTCTATGAAGGTCTACAAGGAAATGGAATTGAAAAGAGCATGATCAGCTATAAACATACATTATTTTTTGGACATCTGATCAAGACACAAGGCAGCAGAATCATCAAGGAAATATAACAGAAATGACAGTACGGTATGAGCAATACTATATGGATTACAGAAATTAAGGAAGATTTGAGATAAACACAATAGAAAATTTACAAAATGAAACAGAGAAAATCAAGAAATTTGAAGAGCAGCACAGCAGACTACAAACCATGATCAACAAACAGACAATGGAAAGAGTGATTTCAGAAGAAGAAAGAGAGTGGAGATGTGAGAGAATGAAGTACTGTGTCGACAGAAAACTGGAAAATTGCTTTTTATCAAACTGATTAAAATGAAATGCTCCAATGAAGAATACAAATAGTACTGTGTTTTGTAGAAACGAAATCACAAATTATATAGGAAAGAAAGAAATTATTGTCTGTTGTATGGATGTAATTCACCTGATGTGAAAGCAATTAAGAAATTTTATCATAAGTTTCTGACAACTGGACCTGTTCTGAAACATTCTGACGGTGCATGCCACAGCGTTTCAAAAGAAACAGTGGAGGACATCAGACAAGCCTTTCTCAGAAGGCCACAAAAGTCAATTCAGCAGGCACCTAGGCATCTTAATGTATCCTGAGCAATACTGCACTGTGTAGAAAACCTGCATCTCCGTTTTAATATTTACAAACTGCAAATTCTACAACATCTGATGCCGAATGACAAACCACGCTGACAACAATTTGCTAAGGATAAGCTGCAGTGTACTAACATGAATGCCAGCTCCCAGGAAAGACGTTTCTTCTCAGATGAGGCAACCTTTCACGCATGTGCAGCAGTTATGTGATATCATGTTCAGATTTGGGGCTTGAAACATAGGCATAATATCGTTGACCATGTTCATGATACCCCTAAACTGAATGTCTGGTATGGGCTAATGCATGGCCGGATTGATGGATCATTCTTTGCAGAAAGCGCAGTGCATGGGTCAGTGTATTTGGATATTTTGGAGCAGCTTGTGTGCTGTTGTGTAACGTGTGCTGTGGTCTTCAGTTCAGAGACTGGTTTGATGCAGCTCTCCATGCTACTCTATACAAGATTTGCAACCCAACATCAACTTTCAACAAGATGGAGCTCTGCTGCATTGGTCAGCAGCTGGATTCAAAACTTCCCGATCGCTGGATCAGATGTGGAGGATCTGGCTACCAAGTTCCCCTGACATTACCCTGTTGGATTTCTTCTTGTGAGGATTTGTGAAGGACCACATGTACGCAACCAAAAGGGATGATATTTCTATGTTAAGATGTCATGTCCCTGATGTGATTGCAACAGTGACAGAGGACATGCTATGAAGAACATGGCCCAAGAAACTTAACACAGACTCAATATTCCTCATGCTACAAATGGTTCACATGTAGAAGTGTACTGATGATTATGAAATAATTTCTTTGAAATGCCCTACCATATGGTGCAATTTCATTATCATAACCATTTCAGTTTTCTATTCTTGGGCTTTTGAAATGTGGGAGGTTTGACAGGGTCACCCTGTACCCTGTACTATGTTTATTATCTACTATATTTCAAAAATGTGCTAAAATTTCAAATATTCTGTGAAAAAGCATACATCATCTACAGTACAGGTAGAATATTAAATAAATCTCACAACTTTGACAGAATTATGTTTGCAGGCTTGTCTTTTATGTATGTAATTAAGTTTCAGACTATTACATTAATATTCTTACAAGACATTTTAATTGTTTACTAAGAAATTTTGTATCACAATATTTACCTTTCTGTTGTGCAGACATCCAAATAGTAGACATTATACTTGGTTTCACTTTCTCTCAAAATAAAGCAACCAGCTTTGTTGTTCCTCTTTTCTTGTAACTTCGCATACGAAAATTCTCCTCTGTAAACAAAAGAGCCATTTCAGTTAAAACATAAGTCATTAACTGTAAATGTTGCCTTTGGCTGGAATTAATGATTCAAACCAGAGATTTTTAAAATTAAATCTTAAAGACAATACAGCACTTTTACTTCAATCGCTGCAATTGTAAAACACAACTAAACTGCAAAATATAGCTGACTTACCCAACAGGACCATGGCACTTCAGCATGTACAGCCTTTTCAGTGATGGTGTTGGAACATCTTTACACAAGTTGAAAGTCCATTTCACCATCAATCGATAATAACCATCCAGGAGGCTTACAAATGAAAGTAACATAGGAGTGGACTGAAATTTTAAGTATGAAGGTATTCCTGTTTTTCTTGATATTTCTATTGTACGATCACTTCTGACTGATATAAAACAAAGATCATCTATTGCACAGAGATGTGACCACTGGAATAAAGAAAGATATTGAATCAGTGGAATACTTATATTACAGCCCTTCTGATATAAAATTATGGAAGAAATTGCTTTGCATAAAAACTTTAATATTCTGGTACATTTTCTGAACTGCTTCTATTGCTCAAACTCCCATTTCCAATGAAAACTAATTAATTAATTCAATCATGCCCATCAGCCTGAGCCTGAAACAAATACAGTTTCACTCATTAATGCAGTGGAATTAAATTTATAAAACTTGCATTACATTTGTATTTTTAAAACGATATTGTGTGCCAAATCTGCTGTGAGCTGCAACATAGATAGTACACCTTTCATGAACTTTTATTCATCATGTTTGACAGTTCCCTTCATGAACAGGGACTTCCAGTGACACAAGTGAAATAACACAGTGACAACTGATGTATGTAAATGTAACTGTCATTAAGCTGCTGTAAATTATTTGTACTTGACACAGTAAATTTAAGAGGAAAACTTGCTCATTCCTCAGTAAAATATATTAAATAGCTGCATTAATCACCTGCACTAGCTATATGACTAGACAATCACAATGCTACTTGCAATACAACAGTTATGTAACTTACATCCACAGCAGCAAAAGTCTGTTTACATTACTTGTCATGCACCAAACATGGACATACAAACATTTGAATCTAGGTATAAAGATGTAAACTGTACAAGTGGCTAATTATGTATTTATTTAATTTTCTATTGAATATGTGAGGCTTCTGAATTCCTTATTTCATGTTTGAAGCTGATATAATGAGGATTTTTTCCTACCAAACTACAGAAACCCTGTTCAGAGTCTTACACAAAGAGGCAAAATATACATGATTTTTAACTGTATCAATCACAGTTCAGCAGGAGATGATTTATATTATTTACAACAAATGAAATTATGGAGTAAATGTATTAGACATGTAATTGCAAGTCTCTGAAAATGGCCTCTGCTAAATATTAGGGTACCTAATTCATACAATGTGATTGTTCTTGCTGACAATATATTTTTATTTCACTTTCATTGCACTTGAGAATCAGAGTTGCCACAAGTTCCCCCAAGTGAAATTCCCTGATTTCTAGACAAGTTTTAGCATTTTTCCCTGACAAATTTTGACATCTTATGGGTAAGTAAAGATGTAAGTTGACAAAAAAAGTATGTACTTCTGTATTTCTAAACATGTAATTAATCCTATTTCATATGAGCACTACACTTTGTTCTATGTATTTGAAGTTTTCTGGCAAAACCATTGTTTGAATTTACTCATGTATAACTCACTTAAGTGACCACATGATGTGATCGCAAAATGGCAAAAAATGCAAGGGAACCCTCAGCTTGACTCACTTCTAAAGATTCTTTTATGGTTTTGAAAGGTATTGTTTAGGGTGCTGCAGTTATCTTGTGATTTTTTTTTTGCCACTATGGCTTATATGTGAGCACAAGCTGCTAACAAAGTACTATGATGCAAATTTACTGTCACACAGCCATTCAGCACAACATTTCTGGGCATACAGTGCCTTTACTATAGCAATGTTTAGTGCTAAAAAATATCCAGTGATGTAAAAAACACCACATTAACACTGGCACTATGGGTAGGCATAATACATACAGCTACAGATTTATTCATTCATGCTGGAATGCGTAACAATACAGGAACGAAGATAGAATACCATGTATTATAAATGTTTAGGTTGTACAAATTCAAGAGCTAGTAGACGTTAATAAATTAATAGTTTCCATATGTTGAATGGATCAAGTGATTTTTAAAAGTAATTTTATTGTAAAACCACACTAATATGTTTAAAAATATACCATAATTCCTACTCGCCAATAGACAGGTAATCAAAACCACCACAGTGAGAAAACTATTTAACTTAGTAGCAATGACACAGTGACAACCCACAAACGCAAGTCCAAACAGAGCACAAAACTGAGCAATATAAGTATACATTCTACAAAATGCGCAGAAAACAGGAAAAAGCACAGTCTATAACATGTCATGTGCAACTTCCCGATTCCTACAAACTCTGAGGAGTAAATCGACTAAAAAAATTAATAAGCAAAGGACTTCCCAGAATTGGCCAAAAACTGAAATGGAATTTTGAAACAACCATCATAGATTTGATGATCATAGCTAAAAATCAGGAGAAATAATGAAATAATCAGGAGGTGGAAGGAAATGCTGAAAATCAGGAATCTTTGTCCTAAATCAGGAGAAGACTAGAGGTTTTCAATAGATGGATTTGTCCAGTTTCAGAACACACATGCGATGAAGAAGACGTTAATGAAATCAACCCTCTCATCTAAAGAGGAAGCAAGAACAACAGAAACATTGGGAAAGCAGGGCAGCAAGGCATACCTTGCCGATCTTCCCTCTTCACTGAAAAACCAGTGGTAAGGTTTTATAAGTAACGCCAAAATTTGACATCAGAAAAGGATAGGTTATATCAAGCTGTGCAAGGATATGTCAAAAATGCCAAAATCTTTAGTTCACATTTGAGCGCCACTATGCTGGCGTGCAAGATGAATGTCCGCTGTCTGCTTGACCACCACAACTGCATTGGAGAGCTTAGATTCTTCCATATGGCTGATTACGGCCATCTTAACCTAGTTAGTGAAAACAAAAGACTTGCTGCATACTGTGCAACATGCCTGGAATTCTGACACCTTGTGGGCCTTGATGCCCTCAGACCTCCCGTCATTCATCGCTAATTTCACCTTTCTTGGTTTCACCATGATGTACTACTTCATTACTACAAGAGTTGTCGCATGACTGAGGATGGAAAGTTTTTTGTTGACAACACTCCTTCAACAATCAAAAGCTGGTGTGCCTTTGAGGGTGAGATACCAAACAAAAAACAGAGTTTCCCGAAGAGCCACTGATATTTCTGGCGGATTCTTTGATACCTGCAGCCTCTGCCTGTGTGTTTGTGGTGGCTGGACCTTGAGATTGTACCAGCACAATGCAAGAATAAAATATTCACAGTGTCCCTCATGCCTCATAAGTGGCCCGAGTTAATGAAACGAGATTTTGGCAAATGATGGGAAGGAAATATCTCAGCATTTTTCTACATGATAAGCATGTGGAATTTCCTTATCTATCACATTGTATGTAATGGAATGATGTAATTTTTTAAGTCTTCGATAGCTGCCAAAATGAGAATTAATGTGACTTTGCAACAAGATAAATAAAGAAATTACATGTATGTTTTTATACTGAAAATGTGATTTTTCATACATTTTTGGCCTGAATTGACCACATTTCCTAATTTAATTAACCACTGTTTCAGGATTCTGTCACAACTGCAAGTGCATTAGCATGTTAGCGAGGTGACATTGTGCAAACTCCACTATTTTTAACAAGGAAACAAGAGAAATGTAGCTGTCACTCGAAATTTGCCACTCCTGAGTGAGTGGTTTTCAAGAAACAACAAGTTTTACTTGCTACAAATATAACGAAGGGGCTGGACCTATGACAATATCACAACACGTACAACTGTATTGTGAAATACCTTACTTGCTAAAATTGACACATGGATGTTACACAAACAATGCTGTAAAAAATAGGGCATTCAAAAAGAGGGTTGAAAAATTTCTAGACAGTATTCCAACTGTGGACCACAATATTGTTATAAAAACTAAGCTGCGGAATTTGAAATGAAATTTCAGAAAAAATTTTTCATTTGTGTGACCATATTGTCTGTAGCTGCTTTGTAATAACTAAAGGTAAATTAAATCCATCTTTGCAGTACAGTACAAGAAACAATAGTGCCAAACAAGGAACTATATAAAAAAAACGCACAAGCTGATGGCACTTCCTGGTGAGAGCAAAACTCTTAAGCAATAAAATCAATATCTTTTTTAACAAACTGTTTCTAGATGGAAAAAGGAAACCAAATGGTATATGTGTTTCATTAAGAGCAATGATGCTATTTTATTTCAATAAAACAAAACACATTATATATAAAAACAAAGATGAGGTGACTTACCGAACAAAAGCGCTGGCAGGTCGATAGACACACAAACAAACACAAACATACACACAAAATTCAAGCTTTCGCAACAAACTGTTGCCTCATCAGGAAAGAGGGAAGGAGAGGGGAAGACGAAAGGAAGTGGGTTTTAAGGGAGAGGGTAAGGAGTCATTCCAATCCCGGGAGCGGAAAGACTTACCTTAGGGGGAAAAAAGGACAGGTATACACTCGCACACACGCACATATCCATCCACACATACAGACATGTCTGCTTGTGTCTGTATGTGTGGATGGATATGTGCGTGTGTGCGAGTGTATACCTGTCCTTTTTTCCCCCTAAGGTAAGTCTTTCCGCTCCCGGGATTGGAATGACTCCTTACCCTCTCCCTTAAAACCCACTTCCTTTCGTCTTCCCCTCTCCTTCCCTCTTTCCTGATGAGGCAACAGTTTGTTGCGAAAGCTTGAATTTTGTGTGTATGTTTGTGTTTGTTTGTGTGTCTATCGACCTGCCAGCGCTTTTGTTCGGTAAGTCACCTCATCTTTGTTTTTATATATAATTTTTCCCACGTGGAATGTTTCCTTCCATTATATTGAAACAAAACACATTTATTGACAGAAATACACATTTCCGTGGAGTCACAATATAGATTTAAAATACCTACAGTGATTTCAGAAATAACCACAGAAAAGAGGCCTCCGTTTGAAAGAAGTGTACATGGAAGGAATGAGTTGTGTAAACAAATACTATAGATGACTGCCAATAAAATGTTGGCTCTACTAAGTTCGTTATTGTTAGATGTTACCCACTGTGTTATGTCTATTATCTTACATGTATTGTGTGACATTTCTTTTGAGAAATATGTGAGTGCAAAGCGTACAAACCATCAGCAACTGCTGACATTTTCTTCTTCTTATTGTCCATACTTTCTAAAATATAAAGAAACTACTTTTGTAGTGCTAAAATGTACTAGAGTAAATAAAATGTCTGTAAAACTCCACACTGTACTTGCTGCCAGAATGTCGTAATTCCTGAAATCCACTGCCCATGGCCTCTGGCCTGCCAAGGAATACCGCAGTCCTGGGTCCGTGGATAAACCAAGAAAATCTTCTGCATTACACCACACACGAACAGACAAGCCTGCGGGCAGATTGGTGAGACTAGATCCATTGGGAAGGGGCTTCACATTAGTGGGAAACGACGAGTCCGATCCGTTAGACACACTCACAGAAATGGCCTGCAGTGTGGCCAGCTATTCACAAGTGACAGACACCGTGTTGGATAAATGACACCGTGATGATCACGCAACAGATAACTTGTGCAAGTACTGAGAGTCAATAATAATGAGGATAGTAACCAATTCACTGTAAAGATGATCGCTGAGCTGCAGACAGCCACACAGAAGAGACAATCACACTCTCACAACTAAAGTTTCAGCTATAGCCTTTGTCAGAAAACAGGAGCACTCACACATTTATACCGTCACTCAAACACAACTCGTGAACACGACTGCCATCTTCGGTCCCTGTGTTTACAGTCTCTAAAATCAGATCCAAACAAAGCACTCATCACACCTCCCTGTCTCTCATCGGCAGTTACTAGACTAGAGGCTAGAAATAGTGGCAGCAATGACTGCAAGCTGAGGGCAGTGGTAGGAGGAGGAGACGCAGTAGGAGTGAGGGAATAAGGAAGTGGTGCACATACTCAACTGCACCAAACCAGCAACAATGCATGATATCCCAGTTAAAAACCATTTCATCTACCGAGACAAAAACGAGATTTTTCCAGTGTCCTTTTCAAATTTCTCTGATATTTCCCTGATTTCACTGACACTTTTGAAATTCCCTAATTTCCAATACTTGTGGAAACCCTGAGAATAAAACCACAAGACAACCTGGAGTAAAACGAAAACCTACACCATAATTACTGAGTCAACTTCAGGTTGCTGCTGGACCCTTGAACATATTCTTAGATTGAATACAATAAATTTTCTTGAGATTGAGAAGCTTATTCCATGAATCAGCATGCTTTTAGAAAGCACTGCTTGTGTGAAACTCGGCTAGCCCTTTTTTCACATGATATACTGTAAACTACAAATGAAGGGCTACAGGCAGATTCCATATTTCTAGATTCCTGGAAAGCATTTGACACAGTGCCCCACTGCAGAGTGCAAATGAAGGTATGAGCACATGGAATATGTTTACAGATATGCGAGCCGCTCAAAGACTTTTTAAGTTATAGAACCCAGTAATTTGTCCTTGATGGCGAGCGTTCATCAGAGACAAGGGTATCGTCAAAAGTGCACCAGAAAAGTGTGAGGACTGCTGTAATTCTCTATAAACAAAAAAATGATTTGGTGGACAGGGTGGTCAACAATCTACAATTATTTGATGATAATGCTGTGGTGCAACAGTAAGTTGTTGATGCTGCGTGGCTGCGGGGGAGGATACAAGATGACTTGGGCAAAATTTCTAGTTGCTGTTATGGAAGGCGCTAGCTCTAAATGTAGAAAAATATAAGTTAAAGCGGATGTGTAGGACAAATGAACCCTTCATGTTTGGATACAGCACTAGTAGTATCCTGCTTGACAGGCACTTTGTTTAAATATCTGGAGATGATGCTGCAAAGCGATACGAAATGGAATGAGCATGTGTGGACCCTGGCAGGGAAGGCAAATGGTCACCTTCAGTTTATTGGGAGAATTTTAGGAAAGTGTGGTTCATCTGTAAAACTACACATAGGATACAGGTGCGGCCAATTACTGAGTACTCCTTGATTGTTTGGGATCCATACCGCTTCAGATTACAGGAAGATATTTAAGTAATTCAAAGGTGGCCTGTTATATTTCTTGCTCGCTAGTTCGAAAAACACATAAGCGTTATGGAGATGCTTCAGGAGCTCAAACGGAAATCCCTTGAGAGAAAGCGTAATTCTTTTCGAGGAACACTATTAACAAAATTTAGAGAACCAGCATTTGAAGCTGACTGCTGAACGATTCTACTGGTGCCAACATACATTGTGCATAAGGACCACAAAAGTATGATACAATAAATCAGAGCTCATACAGAGGCATATAGAGGGTCGTTTTTCCTCGCCCTATTTGCAAGTGGAACAGAAAAGGAAATGACTAGTAGTGGTACAGTGTACCCTCCACCACATACTGTACTGTGGCTTGCGGAGTATCTGTGTACATGTAGACGGGAGATAAGACAGAGTGAAAATAAGCAAGCTAAGTTTCTTTATTAATTTCTCTTTATTTCGAAAAAAATCTTGTGGATGTATGGCTGTGTTGTTGTTCTGGTATTCAGTCTGCAGACTGATTTGATGTTGCTCTTCACACAGTCTGTCCTAAACAAGCCTCTTTATCTCTGCTAACTACCGCAACATCCATTTGAACATCCTTACTGTCGTCAGACTGCAGGTAAAACAGTTGTGGACGTAAAAGGATAGCAGTAGTTGAGAAGGGAGTGAGATACGGTTGTAGTTGAGCCTTATTTTATTCTATCTGCAACAGAGGAGGAAACCTAGGAGAAATCTGAAAGTGAATTACTGTTCTAGAAGGAGAAACAGAAATTTTTTGTTACTGAGGACATTGTAATTCTGTCGGAAATGGCAAAGGACTTGGAACAGAAGTTTAATAGAGTACAGAGTCTCAGGAAGAAGACAAAATATGAACATCAACTAAAGTAAAAAAAGGTAACGGAATTAGCCGAATGAAATCAACTGACACTGAGGGAATTAGATTAGGAAACGATACACTAAAAGTAGTCTATGAGTTTTTCTGTTTCAGTAACAAAGTATCTGCTGATGGCCAAAGTAGACGGGATATAAAATACAGACTGGTAATAGCAAGAAAAACATTTCTGAAATAATGTCATTTGTAAACATCAAATATAAATTTTGTTGATAAGAAGTCATTTATCAATGTATCATTCTAGAGTGTAGTCTTGTACAGAAGTGAAATACACACAGTAAACAGTTAAGACATGAAGAGGATAGCAGGTTTTGAAATATGGTGCTACAGAAGAATGCTAAAGATTAGATGGTTGGATACAATAACTAATGAGGAGACACTGAATCAAACTGGAGAAAAACATTTCATGGCATAATGTCACTGGAAGAAGAGGTGGTTAATATGGCACATACTGAGGCATCAAGGAATCATCACATTTGTAATGGAGGGGTGTGGAGGGCTAAAAATTGTAGAGGGAAAGAGATCCCATTATAGACTACGGTAAGCAGGTTTAAACAGATGTATGTTGCAGCAGTAGTTGTTCTCTGCATACAAAAATGATTTGACAAACAGGGTGTGCAGCAATCTGCAGATGTTTACTGATGAGGCTGTCGTGTACGGGATGGTGTCATCATTAAGTGACCGTAGGAGGATACACGATCACTTTGATAAAAATTCTAGCTGGCATGATGAATGGAAGCCTGCTTTAAATGGAGAAAAATGTAAGTTGATGCAGATGAGAAGGAAAACAATCCTGTAACGTTACAGCATTAGTAGTGTGCTTCTTGACATCATCACGCCAGTTAAATGTCTGGGCATAACATTGCAAAACAATATGAAATGGAACAAGCACATAAGAACAGTAATAGGAATGGCTAATGGTCAATTTTGCATTATCAGGAGAGTTTCAGAAGACTGTGGTTCATCTGTAAAGCAGAGTGCATATAGAACACTAGTGTGGCCTACTCCTGTGTATTGCTCAAGTGTTTGGGATCCCCACTAGGTCAGATCAAATAGAGACATCAAGGCAATTCAGAGGTGAGCTACTAGGTTTGTTATCAGTAGGCTCAATAAACACATGAGTATGACACAGATGTTTTGTAAACTCAAGTGGGAATTCCTGGCGGGAAGCTGATGTTCATTTTGCAGAGCATTATTAAGAAAATTTAGAGAACCAGATTTTAAAGCTGACTGGAGAACAATTTTACTGTTGCCAACAGACATTTCACATAAGAACATGATAAGACACATTAGGGCTCTTACGGAGGCTTACAGACAGTCATTTCTCCCTTTCTCTATTTGCAAATTGGTCTCTGCGAATTGGTTTGTGGAGTATGTATGTAGATGAAGAATCTTCCACAGGATAGACTAGCATGGACAGCTGCATGAAACCAGTCTTTGAACTGAAGGCCACAACAACAGTAACAACTACTTCATTATAGATAACTTCATCATCTGTGAAAAGTCTGAAGTTATTACTGAAATTGCATCCCACATCACTAATACACAACACAAACAACCAGGATCTGTATACCACTCTCTATGGCAGGGCTGAAGTTAGTTCTACTTTTGTCCATAACTCACCATCTGAGATAACAGACTGTGTTCTCCCAACAAAGAAATCCTCAATCAAATCACAATTTTCTTTGACACCCCATATAGCCTAATCATACTTTCATTAATAATCATTTGTTTAGTACTGAGTTAAAAGCTTTCCAGAAGTAAAGAAATACTGCATCCACTTTATTCTCTTAACCCATGGTTTTCAGGCTGTCATGAAAGAACAACAATTTGTGTTTCACATGACTGATGTTCTCGGAATCCACGCTGGTTGGTGTGGAATATGTCTTTCTGTTTGAGATATTACATCATGTTTTAGATCAGAATATGTTTCAAGAATCAAGAAAAGGCGAAAGTTGATAAGGCAATAGTTTTGTGGGAAACTTCCGCAACCCTTCTCATAAACTGGTGTTAGCAGTGCCTTCTTCCGATCTTCTTCTTTTGTGGCACTTTAGGTCACTGTGAATCTTGGCATCTTCAACAATTCACTGCCAGTTATTACAATCCAATGCTCGAGATTTCCATTCCCCATAGCTCATTTCCTAGAGGTCCTACATCAGTTCTCGGTTGACCCTGTCCTTTTTTATCTAGTTCCATTATCACTCATCTGCCACCACATGCTCATTCATTATGATTAAAATGACAGAGGACTTGGCCGTTAATTATGTATAGACTCTGAGAGGGATTCCATCACATCTTGCAATGTTGTTTAGTTTTAGCTGTTTCTCAACATCACTGACACTAATATCTGTGTCACCCCTCTCCGCAGAGGTGCAAGAAGTAAACTGGAGCAATATCTCTGTTTCTTCTGAAGTAAAGGAACATTTGAAAACAGAATCAGCATTTCCGCTTTTGCTTTACTACCTCCAATTTCAGTTGTTGGGTCATCCATGAGTGTCATGAATTACATGGCAAGCACATTTTAATAGCAGTTCCAATATAGAACCTTTCAGGGATAAACATAAGGGAAATACGGAAGCGTCCGATCCCGCCCGTCTGCTTTGACCCATGACGTCACAAATATGGCGGAAACAAAAACAAACACACACACTTTCCACAAGAAGCCTAATGACACTAACGGGACAAGCGCGGGAAATGGGGTGTTTTGGGTGGGGGGCAAACTAAATATAAACAAATTTAGACGCGTTGCGTAGCTACAACGTGTAAGTGAAGACAGCCATGCATGAATACCCACCCACCTCCACAGGGGTCGTAACCCCTGCAACCCATAGAAGATAAAGATGCTTCAGTAGCTGATTAGTGTTTTTTGTCTTTAAAAAAAAAAAAAAATCTCACGGGATAGAACGAACAGATCAGAAAGATAAATATAATAAACTAAAACAGAAATTAGAGGAAACAGATAATTAAAATAAGTAATAAGTGTTTTTAAATTAAAAAAAAAAAAATCTCACGAGATAGAACGAACAAATCAGAAAAGCAAATAAAATAAGATAAAACAGTACTGGAGACAGCCACACCCAAACCAAACTCCGCGCCGTCATGGCGTCACACACAACACCCTTACGTCACGGGTCAAAGCCGACGCATGGGATCGGACGCTTCTGTCGACCCAACAGAAGACTCCTCCTCAATGACAGCGTTCACAAAAACCATCACTGAATTACAGAAGTGGTAATTTATATAATTATGGTAAGGAATTCTAATGAGTACCTGCTCTATGGTAGAATAACAATGCAATAGAGTTAACATATCTTATGAGGTAGATAAGTGTCTAACTGAATAGTCAACACAAACTGAATTGTAATGTTCAAAATAGGAAAAAAGATGAAACTTGTCACAAGCCTCAGACATGACATTTAACAGATTTGTCTGTATCAAGCCTTATACTAGACTATGTTGCAGGAGAAACAAGTAGTGAGAGCATGGAAAAGAAGAGACAAAAACTGAATATGGGCATGAGACCTCCATATACGGTATAGATATGGAGTAGGAAGTAAGAGACATGACATGACAGGGGGTTTAGAAACTGCAGGCAGGTGCAGCTTTCTCATGCAGAGAGCTGTTTCACCATTCTACAGTTCAGTATCAATGCAATCAGAGTTAAGTATTATGTTGAGTCATTTTTGATTAACGTAAGCCCTATAGGTAATACAGAGCAACCACTTCATTTATTCACACTTGATATGCCTTGCAAAAATGAGCTATCCCCAAGAATCCACACTAAGCTGGCAGACAGCAGCTTCATCTTCTGCACACACTTATTCGGACAGTGACATATGGATAACTATGTTATTAAGAAAGTGCTCTCACAGCTGTTAATGTCTGCTTTTGCAACCATAGCTACTGAGGTGTCATCAGTAGACTTAGTGAATAATATTCCAAGTCTCAAACAAGAAGGAATCCTCAGTAGTAGCAAAGAATTATTCTATGTTATCTTTATCAAAATCAGACAATGATTGATGGACTACAGATGCACATCAGGGATGTGGAACACACAAAAATATGAATTGTGGCAGTTTCAGCTATGGTAAATTACTTTCCACTTGTTTTCTTCAACATGCATAGGCTAAAGTCTTATTTACAACTAATAAAGTTCCATTTTTTATATTCAAGTGCAAAAGTGGCAAGACTTTTTCTATCCTTCTTGATTAAAAAACATAGCATAATTTGTGGTAAAGGTATCTAACAAAACACACAGTAATTTGTTGGGGACTGGAATTTTACTCTGAGATGAAGTCATTCACTGTGGAACAAGAAATCTCAGATTGGCACGAAATGTAGCTATAAGGAGTGTAAACTTTAAAAACTTATTTGTACCAGTTTCTAGAAATTGTAGCAATGTCTTATCCGTTATACGTAATAAATATTTATAAAACCCAAAACAGCTTTGCATAAAATAATCATCTTGGGGTTGAAGCTCTTTTTTCCTGTGTTTGCTTTAACAATACATATGTTTTTGGATGGGGTCCGCCTTTAGCAAAACACAATTTTGTTTTTTATGCCATACATGTTTCACTTCAGTTGCAGCATTTTCAGTGGGCTTTTATCTTTAACAGCCATAAAATAAAAGCCTACTGAAGATGCTGCAACTGCAGTGAAACAGGTATGGGATAAAAAACAAAATTGTGTTTTGCTAAAGGCGGACCCCATCCAAAAACATAGGTTTAGTATAAAATCATAACATACTGAAGTGACCTGTGGAGCCAATTTATTTGCCCATGATGATGTAATCTCATTGTTAAGCACATGGAATATTATTTATCAAGAGCTTTTCAATATTCATTTAAACAGAAACACACAGCCCACAGCTCGTTACATCGGTATGGCACATAAAATGGAATATCTGCTGCACGAGAACACGGCAACAGATCATGGACAAGTACAACAATTTAAACATATCTCAAAGTAATTATAGTAATTAATAATTGTACAAAGCTACTTAGGGATATATTATAATTTCACCTGTTTCTTTCCATCATACCGGAATGAAATTCCAGGCATTTCTTTGTGGAATGGGTTTATTTTCATCCACACTGCGACAATAGAGCCACCCTCATCCATTAACGCCTTGTACTCTTCAGTCAAGTAATTGGGGGCCATTTCCTCAAACTGTTTTAGATATTCACCTTTCACATACCATGCATCATGTTTGCTACTACCATTACTAATTTGACATAAAGATTCATGTATTGGTCTTTTAATAAAAAACATATGATGCTTAACCACTTCTTTGGGTATATATTTCTTGTAATCACTTTCTACATTGTCTCTATCTACACCTGTCTCAAGCATCACCCTGTACATATCAGCTACACCTAAGCCAACAAGTTCCCATTTGTACTTGTCGTAGCTGATGTCTGGAATTTTATTGTTCATCACATCTTGTCGGGCTTGATTGAAGTAATAGTCATAGGCTTTAATGTCAACCTTCCTTAATCGTGAAAGACTAGGTACTTTAAATCTAATACGAAACTCGTACTGTTCATTTTCACACAAAGTCCTATAATCAGGGCAGAAAAATTTGGTGTCCCGAAGCTTCAGAGCAAAAAGATACCTAGCAACGGGGCCTACTCCAATCTGTTTACATATTTCTACGCAAGCGTCTTCTGCTGTTGGTGAAGCTGTTATGTCAATCTGTAGAACTTTATCAGTACACAAATAAACAGTGATAAATTTCGCATTTTGTTCCATTGCAGCGGTTACACTGTCACGAAGACGTAGTCATTACACCGCTGTCGCTGCAGCCGTCGCAAACGCCAGCGTTGTATTTTCTTCACCTTAATCTACATACCGACACCTATAGCACACTTTACTGGCGAACACAGCTAAATCAAAATATTTACTTGGTTCATTGTCCGCTATCTCTGACAGGGTTCAATATTATCTCTGGCAGAGACTATAAAACGTGCGGAACGATTCGATCGTTCTCATTCGACTTATATCAAATGTCCTGTTATCCTGCCTTCATCACACGAATAAACCTGATTAAATTGCAGTATTTTTCCATGTTTACTGGAATCTCATTGGATTTCATTTTAAGTATAGTGGGAGCCAAGCTGTCACGAGTATGGTCAAGTACGATAATGAGGATAAGTTTTATGCTGTGCGTTACGCGCAATTCGACTGAGCGATAATACAGGACAACAGCTTTACCGGCGCATTTAACTAGCTGGTCCGTCTAACCTGTAGCAGTGTGAGCAGTTTCAGTTACGGTTTAAAAAGAAACGAGCAGAGAAACAATACAAAGTTGAATTCATTTAATTTTTAAATGGAGTGAAATAATTTCGGCAAAACACCAGCAATACCGCCTTTTCTTAGGACAGGCATAAAGCATAACATCCTCGTTCTCAGATAACATAGTATTGTAATTAAAAGCAAGCGTGATAAAAATTCTTCTGAGACACAGGGTAATCTTCTGCTCGAGATATGTGTGACGCAAGATTATACTGCAGAGATTTCACAGCATAGTGATATAGTGAAGCCACTGGAGGTATTACTTCCAGTCAGTTGTCTTATAATCTCTCAATTCGTTCCACATTCGAATCCAAGAAAAACGTTTCGGTAGTGCTACAAAGATAACGAGTCGGTCACCAACAAAATCCACAAAGGCATCCAAGCGCTATATTTCCTCCTCTTCTTTTATAACATGCCGTTGTGCATCCCACCAGTGTTGAACAGTGATGTTTGACAAGAGCTTCGTGCATTAGTTCCAGTACGTCTGCCGCATTTAAGTATCTATTTTATAAAATATCAATAAATAAATATTTATATTGGCAATGAAAACTGGAATTTTGTGTGCAACGTGTAATTAGAGACAAGAAGATGTGCATTTTCCATTAAAATGATGATTAGATATGTGTTACTTAGCATAAATTTCATGAATATTATATTTAAAACTTGCTGGTGTGCCATACTGAACGAAAAAACTGAACATAGCGAGATTTGAATCCTCGATCCATGGTTTCAACGTTGCTGATTCAGCTGAGCATTTCGTATTAAAAAAAACTCCATAACTGTAGTAAATACAATTCCTGAAAAAAATCTAATGTTGATTTTTTTTCAGAGTTTGCGAAAAACATTAAGAAATATCCTGTTTCTCGCTGCTTTTTAACGGTGTGTCCACGCGCGTTTCACTATTGAGCAGGAATCACTGTCTTCTATTTTCATACTATTTACCATCAGCGCGAAAATCAGAACACAACAGTACAGAATGTGCGACTGTACATGATTTTTGAATTAAAAACTACATAACCAAAAGGTGATTAAGAAAAACGTTGATGGCTGTTATTACATTAGCGTATCTTAAAGTTTCATTTACCATAACATAATAATAAGAGTGCAACAACACCAGTGTACATGTGCTATGGCTGCTGACCATTCATCACATTTGTGTTTGTTTACTTCAGGTTTATTCTTATGACGAACAAAGTATAGTTTTACTATTTCACAACAAGGAAAAACATTCAAAATGTTACTATAAAAGCGAACAATAATAATGACTCTCTTTCACTTTCTGTAAAATGGTAATGCAAAGGCTGTTAAGAAAGTCGAGAAAACTCAATTATGCATTCATTTACGATGACTATAAAAACAAATTTATTGTGTTGCTTTTCTTAACAGAACTTCACAACTCAAAAATAAAAATTACGAAACACGTTAATTTGAGCATAAAGAGGAACCAGGAGTCCACTTGTCTAAAACGTAACATATAACAATTGAACTGTAACTTTCATATAGAAACCACTGTTTGGAGCATTGCACTGCAGATAACACCTGTATCGGTCTATAAAGTCTTACAAATCAAATTGTAATGAGAAACGATTTCACAATAAATTATTTTACATCGTGAACACTGAGTATAGCTAGAGATGATATGGTGTTCAAACATAAATAGCATTGTAACTGACATAATGTGGTGTATTTAGTGGAGGTAAACAAAAATATTGATTAGTAATATTTGTTAACAGTTTCCAATTTACTTCGCTAATCATAAAATCTCACTTTTTTCTTCTTTTATTCAAACTTCTTTTGTTGCTTTGTTGGTCTTTCCAACCTCATAGAACTTTAATGTTCTGTTTCAATTCTGTCACTGCAGTCTCTAAACTACTCACACACCACGAACTTGCGAATTAATATATAGTGGTGAAGACAATTACTGACAAACAATAACAAAACAAAATAAATATGTAGTATATTGAAATGAGAAAAAGATACAAAAATACCAAGCTCAAATTCTGTGAACATGATAAAGGTGCAATATAATTGCAAGAAACTGTTCACAGTGCTTGATGAGATAGTTCATTAATTCTCTACAGAGATAACTTGCTCCAAGCATTCATGTGGAAACCTTAACGGCCTTCTTGAGTTCGATGCACTGATATTTACACCAGGCAACAAAATAAAAACTGTATGGGATATAGTGAAGACAGAGACAGGTCGGACCAAAAAGAAAGAGGGACAGATATCTCTAAAAATAAATGGGACATTTATAACAACTGCATGTAGTGCTGCAAACATCTTAAACAAGTAATTTGATTCTGTTACTGACAGCTTGTTTTTATAAGGTTCGGTAGGCAGGGCAATGGACTATCTGAGACCTATATTTACAAATAACTTCAGTAAAATGTAAAAGACACTCACATCTGTCAAAGAAGCAGCATCCAACATAAAATCCTTAAAACCTAAGTATTCTAGTGGTTATGATCAACGAAGTTAATCAAAGAGCGTTCATGCAAGTTGAGATTTATCTTAAGTTATTTGTGTAATGAATCTCATAAGCAGAACATTTCCAGACAGGCTAAAATACGCTGAAGATAAACCTCTTCACAAGAAGAGGGATAAAGAGATAGCATAAAATTATTGAGCAATTTCACTTTTTCTGACTTTTTCCAAAATATTAGAAAAGGTTGTGTTAAAGCAGCTCCTTCAGCAACTGACTGGAAATAATATATTGCCCAAGTTACAGTCTGGGTTCCTTAAGGGTCCTTGTATAGAGAAAGCTATTTACACATACAGGGAGAATGTACTTAATTCATTAGATAACATATTAGAGGCTACTGGTATTTTCTGTCAAAAGTCCTTGATTGTGTGAATCACAGCATTGTCTTACATAAGTTAGAATATTATGGTGCCACTGGCAGTGCTGTG
This sequence comes from Schistocerca serialis cubense, assembly GCF_023864345.2. Classification (NCBI taxonomy): domain Eukaryota; kingdom Metazoa; phylum Arthropoda; class Insecta; order Orthoptera; family Acrididae; genus Schistocerca; species Schistocerca serialis. The sequence goes on from NC_064642.1 coordinate 635,419,570, forward strand.
AAATGGTTTGAGCCTTATCTGACTAACAGGAAACAAAGGGCGTTGTTGTAAAACACATGTGCAATAAGCAGTTAGTCCTATCCGATTGGGAACTAATTACATCTTGTGTTCCTCAAAGTTCCATTTTGGGGCCATTGCTTTTCCCTATGTACATTAATGACCTATCGTCTGTTACACTGCCAGATGTTAAGTTTGTTTTGTTTGCAGATGATACAAACATTGCAATAAGTACCAAGTCAAGTACAGATTTAGAAATGGCTGCTAATCAAATTTTCACTGATGTTAATAAATGGTTAAAAGCTAATTCACTGACATTAAACTGTGAAAAGTAGCACTGTATGCAGTTCCGAACCCATAAGAGATTTCCTTCCAGCATGTGTATAACATATGATGACATGTGGTTCGAAGAGGCTGACAATGCTAAATTTCTGGTATTACAACTCATAACAAATTTAGATGGGAAGAGCGTACCACAGAACTGCTGAAGCGCCTAAACAAGACTGTATTTACAGTGAGAATGATGTCAGATGTAGGAGAAACAAATATAAAGAATATATACCTTGCTTACTTTTGTTCTATTACATTATACATGATCATATTCTGGGGTAACTCTTCAAAACAGGCAAAGGGTTTTAGCATGCAAAAGAGCGTAATGAGAATAATTTGTGGTGTAAATTCAAGAACATTATGCAGAAATCTGGTCAAGGAACTGTGTATTCTAACCCCTGCTTCTCAGTATATTGATTTGTTGCAAGCAATATATCTCTATTTCCAATCAATAGCGCAATACATACTATCAATACTAGGAATTAGAACAATCTATATAAAGATCTAAAATCACTTACCTTGGTCCAAAATGGGGTCCAATATTCAAGGACACACATTTTCAATAAATTGCCAGTAACCATGGTTTCAGATAAAGCACAGTTTAAACAGAATTTGAAAGACTTTTTGATAGGGAACTCCTTCTACTCTATAGATGAATATCTTAACAGGGACTGTTAACCAGCTTAGGTAAAAAAATTCTGTTGGACTTCAGTTTTTGGCAGCACTTGGTCACAACAGTAAAGATTAGGTATTTTACGTATCATAAATTTATTAAAAGTGCATACTATGTTTCAATCTGACATTGCCTTAATTCTGTAAATATTAGCAGTTCCAGTTTAGTGTAATATGTTCACCTATTATGACGATCTCTGGACGAATGATCAGTGTAGTGTGTATTATACTCAAATGTTTTATGTTTTTTATGTTATACTTTTTGATATGTTCCACATCCAAAAGAATCATCTCATTTTTGGATCCATGGAACGAAAACTGAATCTAATCTAATCCAATATTAGGAGGTGATTCCCCTGGGGTATATAGTGATTGGATATCATTGGGAAAGTTTTCCTTTTTTGGTTTTTCCTACAGATGATAGGCTGGTTTGAGCATGTCAACTGACACATTTATGTGTTTGCGTTTGCTCTCGATAATGAAATATTTTTCGTGCCGTACTATGACAGGGAAAGGACTTGCATATACACGTCCTAATGGTTTTCTAACCCTCTTAAATCCCAAGAAGACATGAGGACATGGTTGCAGGTCTCTTGTATAATTACTGATCTTGATGTGCTATATGTAGGCTACTAGGTTTCAGACATAACATTTGCTTGTGCAAATCAGATGCAAACAATTCAGCATCAATTGTCGTAGCTGGCTCTTCAAGAAATTCACCAGGAAGCCTTATAGTTCACATACTATATGTAGAATGGAATAGTTTGATGTCTCTTGTACTGCAGTGAACAATCCCAGGAGAACAGTAGGACACTTTCCGTCTAGTTAGAAGTGTTATGGGTCATGAATGCAGACTTCAAAGTTCTATATAGTTACTCAACATTGTTGTTGAAAGGAGGATGACATGGAGTTGTGTGTTGAGTTTTCGTTCTACATACTATTCCCAAATTACCAAACAACTGCGATCCAAACTGTGTTCCTTGGTCAGTCATTAACTGCCAAGGAATGCTGAATCTTACAATCCACTTCTGCTGGAAGGCCTGTGGGACTTTTTCAGCTGTGATGTCACTGAGTAGTATGACTTCTGTTCAGTATGTGAAATGATCAATACAACTCAAGCCGTAAGTTGTAGTAGTGGGACAATATTCGTTCCAGTGCAGTTTTAATTAATTCAATATGGCAACAATTCCTGGGTGCTCCCACCCCACTTCTCTGTTGCAGGGGATGAGGCAATATCCCTTTGTTGACACGAAATATATTAGCAATTGTAAATATGGGCAACCATCAGATGGATAATGGATAGACGACAATGAAAATTTGTACCAGGCTGTGACTCAAACCCAGATTTCCTGCTTATTGCAATGGTTGCCTTGCCATTAGGCTATCCAAGTGTGACTCACAGCAGACCCAAACTTCCATATGACATCAACCATGTGTCTTCAACCTGAGCTCATACACCTGTTATGTATATTACCCTACAGGTGAGAGCTTTCACTTTGAAGTCACTTATGTCCAAAGGGACTTTGTATTGTAATTCAGAATAATGCAGGTACTGTGATATTGTATTTATCCACCAATACTGGGGAAGCAACTTTCAAGCAAAATGTCTCGCCCTAATGGAAATATATGTAATGGGTGTACAAGCATAGGTTGTAGACACGTGATTGATGACATATGGAAGTTAGAGTCTGGCTATGAGTCATGCTTGGATAGTCTAAAGGTAAGGCGAGCACTTGTGATAAGCAGCAAATCCATATTCAAATTCCAGTCAGGCACAAATTTTCATTGTTGTCACTTCGTTATATGCCTGATGATTGTCCATATTCGCAATTGTGAATACATTTCACATATTTCATAATGACTGTAGTTGCTGCAGTACCTGTTCCTGAACTGGTAGGAAAAAGACTCAATCTGTGCAGTGACTGTAGTCACTGCAGTACCTATTCCTGAATTTGTGGGAAAAAGACTCAGTCTGTGCAGAACTGCTGGAGATGAGAGACATAAGTACTGTGTTTGGAATTGTATTCACTTATGCATATGTGTAGTATCCTGTTGGAAGTATTTCCTAAATTTTAGTTTGGAAATATAAATGACAATTACACTGTAGCCTTGCTGCTTGAAATTCAAATAAACACAACTGTTTAAATTTGGCAGGGTGATAGAAAAACGTTCCTGTGAAAAAAATGGATCTAATCACGCGAAATGGGTGGTAAATTTGAGTAACATGCTGTTTTTTTATTTCAGTATTAATTAAGTTAATTAATTAAATTGCTGGTAAATATGTTCAATTGACGAGATGTTGGTGTGGGAGAGAGAGGAGTTTAATAAGTGTATTACCTATAACCATATGGCTGATGCCTGCAGCCGTAGCCTCCTACACAAGGAATGGAAGGAGATGATAATGGATGATCATAGGAGAAATACTTTTCAACGAATAATGATGATGAAGCAGGATGGGATGAGGATGCTCCTCTTGGAATTCATAGAGGCTACTGCCTATGCTGAAGCTGTTCACGGTTTTTTTTTTAATGGCCGGTGAATCCACAGTGCAGGAGACAATTACATCCTATTCCACTACCCCAGACTGAATGAACCAGAGGTGCTCGCCTTGGCATATGGGGCTCGAATGAGGTTGCTTGAAGTGGGTTTTCTTAGCCTTTCCGATCATGTGTATGTATATGTTCACCTTGCCATGCGACGTAGTCTACAATACCAATCCAAACTGGCAGGGAACTGTCCTGCTGCCACCGCCAGAAGAATTGCCTCCTACCGATCTACAATCGTATAGCTACTGAGCAACCCGTACATAGATACATTGTAAGAAGGGATAGAACAACGAAATATCACTGAAGTTTTGGAAGAGTAGCCTTCTACCGATCTGCAAGTGAATTAGCTACTGAGGAAGTTGTACATAGACATATATATATGGTAAGAAGAGGTAGGACAGCAAACTATCACTGAAGTGTAGGAATAGTAAACTCCTACTGATCTGCAATTGAAATACCTGCTGAGGAACTTGTATACAGGTACATGGTAAAAAACGATAGCACAGCAATCACTGAAATGTAGGAAGGCCTATACATCCTATCATAACTGACAGAAAATGCTTCACAGTTCTAATTACCCATTGAAATTGTTGAAAGAAAACCAACGCTCATAAACAATGGATCGTCATGAAACACAGGCACCGGGAATTGAGAAGAATCATTGTAATAACACAACTGCTGCTAAATCCAACCCCAAAAGATCTAGCCAGGGGAGAGAGAATGGTGGCAACAGCATTTGTGTTCCCTTTGATGTGAAAATACAGACTAAGCAGCTTAGAACCTGCCTTGCCTCCCCTCTTACCTCCTCTCCTCCTTCCCTCTCCTCCCGCCATTGATAGGGATACCAGTTTTACAGGCCTGTTGTCACCATCGTTTATGGTACATAAAGAGAACTATCTGCTGACAGTGATAAACTGTTTCCAGTATGCAGAAACCAATCACAGGCGAACACAAGACCCAAGAACGAGACGCATCTTGCAAGTTGTAAAACGTATTTCTCGGTAAGACTGCCTCCCTTGAACAATATCAACCCACGAACCCCCCCCCCCCCTGCGGTTTCTGACGTCAGAAAGTGCGCTTTGCGTGTTCTTCGAACACTTGCTGTCTTCAGAAACCGCAGGGGGGGGGGGGGTCGTGGGTTGCTGTTGGCAAGTGATCAGTCAAGGCTATCCAAACAGATATAGGTATAAAAGGGCTGCAGTAGATGGCAGATGTTCAGTTGTATTGCAGTGACAATGGAAACATAATGCCTAAGTCGAAAACATGGAAGGACAAAAAGACAGGCGCAACTCGTTCTTTACTGTGGGCTGCAATAAGAAGAATTAATTCTTCAAGAGCAGCTACATCTGCAACACGTGCTGCTACTGATACAGATGAGGTGCTTGGCGCCATTGTTGATTTGTTTTCTAATTTAGACGACGAACTACAAGAGCCACGAGACGTTATTCAAGAAGCGTCTGATAGTAGCGAATTAAACACTCCACCTATTGAGGAAACAGATAAACATTTTGGAATAAAGCGGAAAGCTGAAGGAGATCTTCGGCCTGATTCAGCAGAACATAAGCAACTACGTGAGGAATCTTCAGGTAACGAAATAGAAATGACTGAAGAATATTCTGCACAAATTCGTTCTGTAAATAGTGACAGTGATACTGATGGTGGTACTAACAGTGTGGATCAGTCATCAAAGTTTTTTATGTGGAAAAGTGTAGATGCTATTTTAAAATGGTGATATACATTAATACTCATTTGTTCCAAGTATGGGGCTATGGACACAGCTGGCAAGATATTAAAGATGCTCAAGGTAATATTTATGGTAAACGTTATGTAACGTCTGCAGCCTAATGGTATTCTAATCAATTAAGTCAATTTTTATCTAAAGCTCAATTTTATAGTTTACCTGATTATTGTTATGTTAAATCTATATCTACTGATTTAATTCCTGTTGGATTAGAAGCTTCATTTTCCACAAGTAGTAGATTAAGTGGATCAGGATTTATAACACATGTACCATTTATTATTTATACTAAAGGCGGCCCCCCCCATGAACCATGGACCTTGCCGTTGGTGGGGAGGCTTGCGTGCCTCAGCGATACAGATAGCCGTACCGTAGGTGCAACCACAACGGAGGGGTATCTGTTGAGAGGCCAGACAAACGTGTGGTTCCTGAAGAGGGGCAGCAGCCTTTTCAGTAGTTGCAAGGGCAACAGTCTGGATGATTGACTGATCTGGCCTTGTAACAATAACCAAAACGGCCTTGCTGTGCTGGTACTGCGAATGGCTGAAAGCAAGGGGAAACTACAGCCGTAATTTTTCCCGAGGGCATGCAGCTTTACTGTATGATTACATGATGATGGCGTCCTCTTGGGTAAAATATTCCGGAGGTAAAATAGTCCCCCATTCGGATCTCCGGGCGGGGACTACTCAAGAGGATGTCGTTATCAGGAGAAAGAAAACTGGCGTTCTACGGATCGGAGCGTGGAATGTCAGATCCCTTAATCGGGCAGGTAGGTTAGAAAATTTAAAAAGGGAAATGGATAGGTTGAAGTTAGATATAGTGGGAATTAGTGAAGTTCGGTGGCAGGAGGAACAAGACTTCTGGTCAGGTGACTACAGGGTTATAAACACAAAATCAAATAGGGGGAATGCAGGAGTAGGTTTAATAATGAATAGGAAAATAGGAATGCGGGTAAGCTACTACAAACAGCATAGTGAACGCATTATTGTGGCCAAGATAGATACGAAGCCCACACCTACTACAGTAGTACAAGTTTATATGCCAACTAGCTCTGCAGATGAGGAAGAAATTGAAGAAATGTATGATGAAATAAAAGAAATTATTCAGATTGTGAAGGGAGACGAAAAATTAGTAGTCATGGGTGACTGGAATTCGAGTGTAGGAAAAGGGAGAGAAGGAAACATAGTAGGTGAATATGGAATGGGGGACAGAAATGAAAGAGGAAGCCGCCTGGTAGAATTTTGCACAGAGCACAACATAATCATAACTAACACTTGGTTTAAGAATCATGAAAGAAGGTTGTATACATGGAAGAACCCTGGAGATACTAAAAGGTATCAGATAGACTATATAATGGTAAGACAGAGATTTAGGAACCAGGTTTTAAATTGTAAGACATTTCCAGGGGCAGATGTGGACTCTGACCACAATCTATTGGTTATGACCTGTAGATTAAAACTGAAGAAACTGCAAAAAGGTGGGAATTTAAGGAGATGGGACCTGGATAAACAAAAAGAACCAGAGGTTGTACAGAGATTCAGGGAGAGCATAAGGGAGCAATTGACAGGAATGGGGGAAATAAATACAGTAGAAGAAGAATGGGTAGCTTTGAGGGATGAAGTAGTGAAGGCAGCAGAGGATCAAGTAGGTAAAAAGACGAGGGCTAGTAGAAATCCTTGGGTAACAGAAGAAATATTGAATTTAATTGATGAAAGGAGAAAATATAAAAATGCAGTAAGTGAAACAGGCAAAAAGGAATACAAACGTCTCAAAAATGAGATCGACAGGAAGTGCAAAATGGCTAAGCGGGGATGGCTAGAGGACAAATGTAAGGATGTAGAGGCTTGTCTCACTATGGGTAAGATAGATACCGCCTACAGGAAAATTAAAGAGACCTTTGGAGATAAGAGAACGACTTGTATGAATATCAAGAGCTCAGATGGAAACCCAGTTCTAAGCAAAGAAGGGAAAGCAGAAAGGTGGAAGGAGTATATAGAGGGTCTATACAAGGGCGATGTACTTGAGGACAATATTATGGAAATGGAAGAGGATGTAGATGAAGATGAAATGGGAGATACGATACTGCGTGAAGAGTTTGATAGAGCACTGAAAGACCTGAGTCGAAACAAGGCCCCCGGAGTAGACAATATTCCATTGGAACTACTGACGGCCGTGGGAGAGCCAGTCCTGACAAAACTCTACCATCTGGTGAGCAAGATGTATGAAACAGGCGAAATACCCTCAGACTTCAAGAAGAATATAATAATTCCAATCCCAAAGAAAGCAGGTGTCGACAGATGTGAAAATTACCGAACTATCAGCTTAATAAGTCACAGCTGCAAAATACTAACACGAATTCTTTACAGACGAATGGAAAAACTAGTAGAAGCCAACCTCGGGGAAGATCAGTTTGGATTCGGTAGAAACACTGGAACACGTGAGGCAATACTGACCTTACGACTTATCTTAGAAGAAAGATTGAGGAAAGGCAAACCAACGTTTCTAGCATTTGTAGACTTAGAGAAAGCTTTTGACAATGTTGACTGGAATACTCTCTTTCAAATTCTAAAGGTGGCAGGGGTAAAATACAGGGAGCGAAAGGCTATTTACAATTTGTACAGAAACCAGATGGCAGTTATAAGAGTCGAGGGACATGAAAGGGAAGCAGTGGTTGGGAAGGGAGTAAGACAGGGTTGTAGCCTCTCCCCAATGTTGTTCAATCTGTATATTGAGCAAGCAGTAAAGGAAACAAAAGAAAAATTCGGAGTAGGTATTAAAATTCATGGAGAAGAAATAAAAACTTTGAGGTTCGCCGATGACATTGTAATTCTGTCAGAGACAGCAAAGGACTTGGAAGAGCAGTTGAATGGAATGGACAGTGTCTTGAAAGGAGGATATAAGATGAACATCAACAAAAGCAAAACAAGGATAATGGAATGTAGTCTAATTAAGTCGGGTGATGCTGAGGGAATTAGATTAGGAAATGAGGCACTTAAAGTAGTAAAGGAGTTTTGCTATTTGGGGAGCAAAATAACTGATGATGGTCGAAGTAGAGAGGATATAAAATGTAGGCTGGCAATGGCAAGGAAAGCGTTTCTGAAGAAGAGAAATTTGTTAACATCCAGTATTGATTTAAGTGTCAGGAAGTCATTTCTGAAAGTATTCGTATGGAGTGTAGCCATGTATGGAAGTGAAACATGGACGATAAATAGTTTGGACAAGAAGAGAATAGAAGCTTTCGAAATGTGGTGCTACAGAAGAATGCTGAAGATTAGATGGGTAGATCACATAACTAATGAGGAAGTATTGAATAGGATTGGGGAGAAGAGAAGTTTGTGGCACAACTTGACCAGAAGAAGGGATCGGTTGGTAGGACATGTTCTGAGGCATCAAGGGATCACCAATTTAGTATTGGAGGGCAGCGTGGAGGGTAAAAATCGTAGAGGGAGACCAAGAGATGAATACACTAAGCAGATTCAGAAGGATGTAGGTTGCAGTAGGTACTGGGAGATGAAAAAGCTTGCACAGGATAGAGTAGCATGGAGAGCTGCATCAAACCAGTCTCAGGACTGAAGACCACAACAACAACAACAACTAAAGGCGGAAATTTAGCTGTTGCTCATGAAATAGTTGAAATAAATAGCACATCTACTAATCCAATGTTAATTAGTGGTATTAAGGGAAAGAAAGATGTATCAAAAATTATGTGGGGAGATGGATATAACGATTATCCTTCTTGTACAACAGTAGTATGTAATTGGCCTAATTATGATTCAGGGATTATACCCTTTGATAATAATGGTTCAGGAAAAAAGAATATGTGGAGTATACAGAATGAAGTAAGAGGACCAGTATTATTAAATAAAATATATTCACAAGGTATAGCAAGTTGGGCAGTTGATAATTCAGAAATTTTTTCATGGAATTACAAGCCACAAATAGGTATAATTAAAACAGCACGGCGTGCTCATGGTATTGGTTTAGCAGATAATACATATATATTAGGTTCAACGAATAGACCTGCTTTTTCAACTGTAATGAAAAATGTAAGTCCATCTGGTTTTGCAATGCGTGAAGAAAACGAAAAATTAAAACCAATATCTAATGATATAACATTATTTGTATATGACCAGTGTATTGAAAAAGGCCAGGAAATAGGTAAATTAAATGAAATTCATCAAGCACCTTAAATACCTAGTTTCAGTTTAGGTATTAATCCTGTACCAAATAATACTCCTACAGAAGGAAATTCATTTGTAAATGCTAAAATGGTAATTCAGATGACAACTAGAATTACTACAGGCACTAATTATGAAACATATAATTCTCAAACACGTACATTAAGTCGTACTGACGAAATGTGGATGACTTCTTCTACTAAATCATTAGTAGATGATTTGAGATGTGTTTGTTTTGATTCTAATGCAGTGGATAGTACTGATATATTACCTGGGCCTTCTACACGTGTTTCTAGTAATTTAAATGTACCAAAAAATAAAGAAAAAGAAGGTAGGAATCGTGATCATAGTAGATCACCTATTTTAGGTGAAAAGGATGTTGAGGATTTACGATAAAACAATATGTATTATTTTTGTAACAGTTTATATTCAATAAACAAATTGTACAAAGAAAATGGATTTAATTGTTTTTCTAATTTTATATCCCATGTAGTCCAATAATATTTACAAATCCTTTGTTCCCATACATCCCCTTTGAAATATTCAATATTAGAACATACAAATACAGGAGTATTATCAAGAGTAAAATCTCCTTCAAACTGTATTTGAATATTAGTAGGATCACCACTAAAAATACATTTTAATTGTTCAAATGATCCTGGATCAAAATTGGGATCATCCATACATATTAATCGTTTATTAGCACATTCCATCAACCCAAATGTAAAATGTTTATTATTTTTATTACACCATCCTGTATTTATCATAGCACTTGCTACCACACGAGCGAATGTAGATTTAAAACTATTTGGAGGACCTATTAACTGAATACAATTTCGTTTTCCATTTGTTTTGTTTAATACATTATACAATGTACAGATACAATCATAAATAACATCCCAGTCACCACCAAATTGATATTCTAACAAATGTTTAATTGTATCTAAAGTTTGATTGTTTTTCATTGAAATAATATGAATCAAATTGTTGTGCATATGCTTGAAAATACACTTCCTTTGCATTCAAAAGATAATTATACAATTGCCATAAGGAAAAATCACTTAGCATAATTTGAATATGTTTTACAACATTTGAAAAAATCTTATCACTTAAAGTACGTAAAGAAATATTATTTCTCCAAAATAATGTATTTTGTTAATTGGAACAGTAACATGATTTTCTACGATATTACCTAGTTCTGAAAACGTTGTACTTTTTTGTAATTTGGTCTGGATTTAAATTGTCCAGATAAATTTGTGCACTGGTTATCAAATTCCGGGCTGCTTGAGTCACTTTCAAATTGGGATTCTCCAAATTCACATACATTTGAATTTCCCTTAATTTGGCTTTGTACCAAACATTGCGGGCTAATGTTTTGATTTTCTGCCCATTGTAAAATTGACAAATCATAAATACATTTTCTGGTTTGTCTGACCATGACAAAGAAACATATCCGTCTTGGTTTCGCAATGAAATACTTGAGGAGATTGATTTTTCCATCAAAGTCATAAGGTCCGATGACCCTAGTAAATTCAGCCCGCCCAAAGATAGAAGTGATGCTGTCGTGGAAGATACATCTGCTTGATCTGTAATGTCGTTTACAGTTGTGAATGAAGTGGATGTGTTCTCTATTACTTCCTGCTTTTTCAAGGAAGAGAAAGACGAATTTTCCATGTTTTGTGTTTTGTGTGAATTTTCTATAAAAATTTGTAATGATTTTATAATTGTTTTTATATTGGTTTTGCCTGAAGACGTTATGTGACCAATTCCTTTCGAATTTGAGCATATTGCAGAAATTAACGAAATGCTCTGGTTTTTGGAACGGTCCACTTGTCTTGAATGCAATTCACTATTTTGAATAGTGATACTCGTATATTCTTTGATAAAGTGGTTATATAACCATACAAGGAATCTATACATTCTTGTTCTGATTGATATAATTTAACAATTTTAATTAGTGAAGTTATAATTTCTAAATATGGTACTGAATCAGTACGGTCAGTGCTTTCAAGTTTTCTTTTTCTACCCCTTCTGTTAGGTGTTGAATTTGTATTGGTACCTTCTTCTTCTTCTTCTTCTGCTTCAACAACATCTAAATCTTTACCTGGGGTTTTAGGAGGTTCTTGGTCAGTAATGTCTTCAGTATCAGAATAGTCTGAAGAGGAAACAGTAGCACTAATTTTATTATTGGACATGATTTTAGATCCAAATAATTGGTTAATGTCTTTTTGATTTGGATGAAAATAATAAATATTTTCTTTTCCTGTTTTCAGTAACCTAAAACATTTTAAAATTACACTTTAGTCTGTATTTGTGACACATCATGACAAATATATTTATCAACAAATTTTGTATGTATTCTTTCTCCAAATGTTGCTTTTAAAGATACACTCCTGGAAATTGAAATAAGAACACCGCGAATTCATTGTCCCAGGAAGGGGAAACTTTATTGACCCATTCCTGGGGTCAGATACATCACATGATCACACTGACAGAACCACAGGCACATAGACACAGGCAACAGAGCATGCACAATGTCGGCACTAGTACAGTGTATATCCACCTTTCGCAGCAATGCAGGCTGCTATTCTCCCATGGAGACAATCGTAGAGATGCTGGATGTAGTCCTGTGGAACGGCTTGCCATGCCATTTCCACCTGGCGCCTCAGTTGGACCAGCGTTCGTGCTGGACGTGCAGACCGCGTGAGACGACGCTTCATCCAGTCCCAAACATGCTCAATGGGGGACAGATCCGGAGATCTTGCTGGCCAGGGTAGTTGACTTACACCTTCTAGAGCACGTTGGGTGGCACAGGATACATGTGGACGTGCATTGTCCTGTTGGAACAGCAAGTTCCCTTGCCGGTCTAGGAATGGTAGAACGATGGGTTCGATGACGGTTTGGATGTACCGTGCACTATTCAGTGTCCCCTCGACGATCACCAGTGGTGTACGGCCAGTGTAGGAGATCGCTCCCCACACCATGATGCCAGGTGTTGGCCCTGTGTGCCTCAGTCGTATGCAGACCTGATTGTGGCGCTCACCTGCACGGCGCCAAACACGCATACGACCATCATTGGCACCAAGGCAGAAGCGACTCTCATCGCTGAAGACGACACGTCTCCATTCGTCCCTCCATTCACGCCTGTCGCGACACCACTGGAGGCGGGCTGCACGATGTTGGGGCGTGAGCGGAAGACGGCCTAACGGTGTGCGGGACCGTAGCCCAGCTTCATGGAGACGGTTGAAAATGGTCCTCGCCGATACCCCAGGAGCAACAGTGTCCCTAATTTGCTGGGAAGTGGCGGTGCGGTCCCCTACGGCACTGCGTAGGATCCTACGGTCTTGGCGTGCATCCGTGCATCGCTGCGGTCCGGTCCCAGGTCGATGGGCACGTGCACCTTCCGCTGACCACTGGCGACAACATCGATGTACTGTGGAGACCTCACGCCCCACGTGTTGAGCAATTCGGCGGTACGTCCACCCGGCCTCCCGCATGCCCACTATATGCCCTCGCTCAAAGTCCGTCAACTGCACATACGGTTCACGTCCACGCTGTCGCGGCATGCTACCAGTGTTAAAGACTGCGATGGAGCTCCGTATGCCACGGCAAACTGGCTGACACTGACGGCGGCGGTGCACAAATGCTGCGCAGCTAGCGCCATTCGACGGCCAACACCGCGGTTCCTGGTGTGTCCGCTGTGCCGTGCGTGTGATCATTGCTTGTACAGCCCTCTCGCAGTGTCCGGAGCAAGTATAGTGGGTCTGACACACCGGTGTCAATGTGTTCTCATTTCCATTCCCAGGAGTGTACATTGCAAAACAGAATTGAACTCATATGCAATATTGTTTCAAACATATTTGTAATATCTTTGCACCTAATTTCCATTATCTGGAAAGTATAATGATCTTTACTTGGAGAATAAGTTGCAGAGATACAAGGTCTGCTGCCAACATATGCATGTACATTAGTTAATTCTTTAAGTGCTTCATTATCTTTCTTACTAACAATTTCATTAATATAACATTCAGGATATAATGCTGATAATAATTGTGGTTTATAAACTTTACTCTTATGTAAATTAGAAACAACATGTAGTTTTCCAGTATTACACACACGGTATATACAATTGACCAAAATAATTTCTGTAATTGGAACCTTATATTAATTTGGTCGTGACCATTTTACACAACATATATATGGTATTATAGACAAATACTGCATAAAATTTCCAGTCAATTGACCACTGAAAATTATTATCATTGGGATATATATCATAAGTTGTTTTTTCAATAACTTGACGAATGCATGAATTAAAAACGCATTTAGGCCACGTTAATGCAAAAGAATATACATCAGGTCGAGATGTAGTTCTATAGTTCAATGGATTTATACTTCGTATATCATTTGTACATTTGAAGGAAATATGTTTCAAACGTTCTTTTATTTGTAAATCAGAGATAGTTCTATTTGATTCTTCATCTGAGTATGTAATAATATCATCAGATTCGTCTGAATCCCATTCTAACATTGCCCTTGCATCTGAAATAGATGAAAAAGAATCACTAGAATTGGTGTCCAAAGTCTCTACAGCTTTAAAGGATGGATCATGTGACATTTCCGAAATAACATTAATAAATAAGTTAAGTATAGTAATAAATACCTAATAGTGCTGTTACATAACATAAAGACTACTTGCCAGAAGAGATGGAGATCAGATTACTCCGTGATAGTAGTACTGAATACCTGCCTATTCGTCATAGATTAAAAACTGAATGGTCAATAGCAATGTGCTAAAACGTTCTGAATGCGCCGGAACCATCTGAAAGTGGTGCTCAACTAAGTAAAATCAGTCTCATGTACGAAAATCATTGAAATAATACATCCCACATAAACGTGACAGGTGGATCTTTACATTAGTCTGTGCCCAATCTGTCCCCCAACAGGCAGAGAGCAGTGCCAGCACTTGCTAGCTTCCCCCACTGAATGAGGTTACAACAAGTCATTGATCTTGTTTATTTTACTTCTTGAGGTAAACTATCCAAAGGCTGTCTGGTAGAGGTCTCAGATGCTCCACTGTGCTGAAAAACGGCTGTGTGTGTGTGTGTGTGTGTGTGTGTGTGTGTGTGTGTGCGTGTGTGTGTGCGTGTGTGCGTGCGTGTCTGAGCGTTCTTGTGTACCATGGAGGAATAGATGGTGGAGAAACTTTACACAGCTCACTTGCTCCTCATGGAGCAACACACATTGTGTCAGCATAAAGTGTTGCCATTTTAGTGTTGTGGTTGGCAGGAGAACCAACACCGTGTTACTAGACGAGGCTGAAATGCACGCGTTTTAGCTCATGCAGGCTGGCATGAAGTCTGGAACAGGACAAGGAAATTAGAATTTAGAAAAATGGACGTAGCTGGTGGAATGCTTAACTTTAATCCATTAATGATGAACGTCGCTCTTGACAGTACATGATTCACAATATCAATAGTAACTGAATATGGCGCCTTGCTAGGTCGTAGCAAATGACGTAGGTGAAGGCTATGCCGAACTATCATCTCGGCAAATGAGAGCGTATTTAGTCAGTGAACCATCGCTAGCAAAGTCGGTTGTACAACTGGGGCGAGTGCTAGGAAGTCTCTCTAGACCTGACGTGTGGTGGCACTCGGTCTTCAGTCACTGATAGTGGCGACACGCGGGTCCGACGTATACTACCGGACCGCGGCCGATTTAAAGTCTACCACCTAGCAAGTGTGGTGTCTGGCGGTGACACCACATTCCTCCCCCGCAAATCGGCGCACGGTTGTGGTATAAGGCTTCCGCACAGCGTGGGGAGGACCCCATGTTGACGTATGCGACGAGGTGGGGAGTCTAACAACAGGCGAGGCTGTGCCACCCGCACCCTACCATTCGGACCGCGGGGACCTAGGAAACGCCTGAAACCTGCTCCAGGGTGCACGCCAACATGCGGTGTATGCGCCCGTGGAGAGACAGGAGGGGCCGAAGGGTCGACCTCCATCGGGCCGGGGCACCCTACGGGCGAAGACGACACATGGTCCAGAACTGGCAAGAGTTCCACGTCGGAGGACAACTGGTCCCGGGAAGCGATCGGCGGTGCGTGACCCAGGGAGGCGCCCGGCGGCTGCAGCGAAGCGTCCACTGCGGGCGTCGCCGGCGGGAGAACAGGCGGCGGCGGCGGTGCGTTGCCATGGGGCAAAATGGAAGGCAGCGTCGGTAACACCTGAGGCTGAGGCAAGCCAGTAGATGGGTCCCCAGGGCGCTGACCGGACGGCACCGTCGCTGAAAGCAGATGGCGAGCGGCAGATCCCGTGCGACGACAGAGGCGCAGCTGGTTGAGTTGCCGGCGCACCTCACCAGAGGCCCCCAAAACCAGATACATAGCGCGTCCGAGGCAGCGAAGAATACGCCCTTCGAGCCAACGCCGTGAACCTCGGTAGTGGCGGTAGTAGACAACGTCGCCTGGGGCAAAAGTTTTTTTTTTTTTTTTTTTTTGTGGAGCCCCTCCATGCCCACAACTTTTTTTTTGTTTTTTTTTTTTTTTTTTGGAGCCCCTCCATGCCCACAACGGCATGATGGCCAACATAAAAGGTCTACTGCCATCTCTGCATAGGGGTTAGTATTCACTAAAGTGAGGTGTCGCAGGATGTGGATACTGCGATGTTTGCGTACGTCTGGTTAGGATTAACCATTAATATGCACTCATCTGGAGATAGATTGGTCGAAATCTGACGAAGGGTAGCGGTTCGAAGGGCAGAGGAAAAAAAGTGCCAAGGCAAGAGCCAAGGGAAAAAAACCTCTGTGAAAGTTAGGTCGGGTGGTAAGAGCAGTAGCGGTTGTCTTGCTGCCTGCGATAGGTTGTGCAAGGATAGGCTTTGTTAGTAGTGGGTATCATGCATGTCGATACCTTGACGTTGTGCGTTTGAGCTGCTCGGCGGCTGGCGCTGGGTGCTGGTACAGAGTCCTCATTCATCGTCAGCAACCTGCAACAGTTAGGTTTGTTATCGATCTTGTGTCCGATAGGTCATATACCGGAGACACAGCGTGAGGGAATGTTGGCAGATTGTTTGTGCGTCTGTGGGCGAGCTCGTCGGTGTCCCTGCTGTGGCCTGTTGGTCGGCTCTAATAGCAGCTGGTAGTTGCCAGTCAGTGTTGCTGATATGCAGGGGCTTACCGACGTTTGTCGCTGTTTGCGTATGTTAGTTTACCATAGGTGGCTATGCCCTAGCTAGCAGTGTCTTTGGCCGCTTGTGCTTCCACCTGTGGTTGTGATCGTAGTTTCCCAGAGTGAGGATGAAAGTATTGTTCGAGTGTCTCGAGTTCCTGTATAGTCGTGTGGCGTATTTTTTGAATACTTCCTTGAGGGTATCAAGGTGAAGATCCACGGTGCGTGTGTAGCGTGGAGCGTTGCTAATGATTCGTAGCACCTTGTTCTGTATGATCTGCAGGCGGCGCAGTCGTGTAGGAGCTGCGTATCTGCAGACGGGAGCTGCGTACATCATCAGAGGTCTAATCAGTGTCATGTATATGGACCTCGACACCCTCCTATTCAGTGTGATTTCCCTGTTGAGCATTGGGTAGAGCTGTTTGAGCCTCGCGTGCGCTCGGTTGGCAACGTATTCGATGTGGTCCCCCCCATGTAAGTTTCCGGTCCAGCCAGACACCATGGTATCTGACTTTCTCTCGGAAACGTATCGGGCGTGTATGTAGTGTTATTGGTCTACAGTGTTGGTGTTTGCGCAGTAGTTTCGGTCTGCGTGTGAACAGAACTGCTTCGCACTTGTCGACGTTTACTTTAATACGCCATCGCGCCAACCAAGGCTCAGCTGTTCTGAGTGCTGTCTGTATTCGTGAATTGATGTTCGACGGTTTCCAGTCTTGCGCGAGGATGGCTGTGTCATCCGTGTAGACGGCTAACGTCGTGTTTTGTGTCGCTGGGAAGTCATTAATGTACTGGTTAAACAAGATGGGCCCTGGGATGCTCCCTTGGGGTACTCCAGCTTGGATACCGTGTTGTGATGATTGTTTATCCTGCACGTTAGTGTTAAAACATCTGTTCGTGAGATATGAGTGTATGAGACGAACGAGTCCGTCCGGGAAACCAGCTACGCTTAGTTTGCGTATGAGTCCGTTGTGCCAGAGACGATCGAAAGCCTTTTCTATGTCTAGGAACACGGCCCCTGTGGCTTTGTTCATGTTGTAGCCGTGTGTTATATGTTCGACTACACGGAGGAGTTGTTGTGTTGTCGAGTGGTGATTCCTAAAGCCGAATTGCTCCGGTCTTAGGGTGTCGTTGGCGATGCAATGCCTAGTGATACGTTTTAGTATTACCTTCTCAACAATCTTGCTGAACGAACACAGCAGACTGATGGGTCGGTAATTTTGTGGGAGGGAATGGTCTTTCCCTGGCTTCCTGAACATCGGGACCTTGGCCGCCTTCCAAAAGTCAGGGAAGTGTTGGTGTGTCAGGATGGCATTCGTTAAGTGTGTGAGGTATTCTACGGCTTTATCCGTGAACTCCTGGAGGACACGGTTTTGAATGACATCAGGCCCAGGGGCTTTTCTAGCGTTGGTGTGCTTGATAGCCCATGTGATTTCATCTGTGCTAGTACGTCTTATATCGTTGCGCGAGGGCTGGGCTACAAGTCGTGTAACCTCCTGGTCCGTTTCAAGTGTGAATGCTGGGTCTGAAGGAACCAGATTCGGCATGAAGGACGCTGCAAGTGTTGTGGCCATAAGCTCTGCCTTTTCCGTCGCGGAGTAGGCTGGGTCGTCTGGTCCTTGTAACGTGGGAATGTAATGTTTCTCCCTGGTGAAGTGTCTGGCCAGCTGCCACACGCCAGGACGTGTGGTATCCAGCCCAGCGAGTTTCTGTCCCCATTGCTCGTTTCTGAATGTTTGTATTTTATTCCGTATTATGCCCTGGAGTCTGTTGACGTGCAGTTTATAGAACGGGCGCCTGGTACGCTGCCAGTATCTCCTGAGGCGGTTCCTCATTGAGATAAGGCGCAGAATTTCCTGGGGCAGGGCCGTCGAGTGTTGTCTTGGTGTTGTAAATGGAATGGCGTCAGTCATTGCGTCTTGGACGGCAGTTGTGAGAGCCTCCACAGCCTCATCGATTTGCTGCGTGTTGTTAATTTCGTAGGTGTCAGGAATGCGACTATCAAGCGTTTCCTTGAACAGTGTCCAATTCGCACGCTTGTAGTTAAGCATCCTGCGTGGTTCGATGTCCTGCAGTGGCTCTTCCATGTGCAGTATTACAGGCATGGGGTCTGAGTCCAGATCGTTTTCAACCATAAGGTTGAGTGTGCATGTGATGCCCTTTATGAGGGCTATGTCTAACACGTCTGGCCTATGTCGAGCCTGTGTAGGCACGAACGTGGGAACGTCCGGCCCAAGTATAATGTAGTTTCGGCCTAGTGCGTGTTCGTACAGTTTCTTGCCGTTGGAGGTTCGTATTCGTGAGTTCCAACCAGGGTGTTTTGCGTTGAGGTCTCCAGCGGCAATTACTCGCGGTGCTATGTTGAGTACTGTGCTGATATCGCGTGTTACTATGTTTTTAGGAGGATTGTATATCGATACCAGTGTGGTGTTGGCTCCGTTGAACTTGACCCTGATGGCCGTAGCCTCTAGTCTTTCATGTGCTGGGAGCTCGATGTTCGTGTGTTCTATGTCTCTGTGTATGATGATTGCCGTGCCACCACCCCTCCTGCCATCTGCTCGGTCGGTACGATAGACACAATACCCTGGGAAGTTTAGTTGTTTGCGAGGCGTAAGCAGTGTTTCGTTCACAAGAGCGATTCGGATACCCTTTCGCTCCATGAACGCGGCCATTTCGTCTTTTTTGCTTGCGATCCCGTTGGCATTCCAAAACAGGATCTGTGAGATTGTGTTTAAGTCTGCGTTTCGAGACTGGTGTGGTGTATTATCCATGTAGTAGTGTAAAAAGAGGTGTGATAGTGGCTTGGAAGCTAGTCCAGTTGAGCGTGCTCGACATGAACTGCATGAAGAGTTGTGAGACACACCCCGTAATCTTCGTGACTATTGCGGTGGTCGTGCGTCCGGGGAATAATGTTTCCATTATTCTCTGGAATGTTGTCGTAATGTTGGTCATGTCGGCCTGCAAGTTATTGGTCGTGTTAGCGGCCGCTTGTTCCAGTGTTGGCGTCCGTTGAAGGCTGGCCTGAGTGTCGGCTGTTCGTGTGGCACTTGTGGGCGCCTGTGTATTCTCTGTGGTGAGTGGGTGTGTTACGTGGGTTGTTGAGTTGGTGTCCGGGTTGTGTTCTGAGTGTTGGTGTCCTGTTGTCTGTGTACTTGTTATGGTGTGGTCGTGTTCCTCGTGCTGCGGATGTTTAGGCGTCTGCCGCTGCACAGGAACCTGATGCGGCGGATGTAGCAAAGACATCAAGGTTCGATGAGGGCGACTGTGGAGCAACTCAGCCGGCGAGCGACCATCCCGGGGCTGAGAGCGATACGAGGACAAAAAGAGCAATAACGCGTCCTCCCGAGAATGCGACTCTTTTAACTTCAACATCTGTGACTTAAAAGTCCTGACCAATCGTTCAGTGGCACCGTTTGACTGTGGCGAAAACGGCGCGGACGTCAGATGTTGAATACCATTGGCCTTACAGAATGACTGAAATTCTACAGACATGAATTGTAGGCCATTGTCGGAAACAATAGTCTGTGGAAGACCTTCAATGCAAAAGATAGCAGATAACGCTTGGATGGTGGCAGACGACGTTGTGGAAGACATCCGGACAACAAAAGGAAAATTACTGAATGAATCTACCACAACCAACCATCGAGCATTCCAGAATGGACCAGCAAAATCGATGTGTAAGCGTTGCCAATGGGAAGTGGCTTTTGGCCATGCAAAGAATTTCCGCGATGGTGCTGATTGTTGTTCGGCACACACCACGCAAGAAGAGCACATATTCGTAATCACGGCATCGATTCCGAACCAAGTACAGTGCTGACGAGCAAGTTGTTTCGTTCTCACTATACCCCAATGTCCTTGGTGGAGAAGCTGTAAGACAGAACGTGGTACCACGACCCTGGACTGATCATTATCAGAATGCAACAGCAAAGCACCACGTCGTACAAAAAGTCTCTCCTGGTGAGCAAAAAATCGGCGAATCAACGGATCCCCAATCCGTGACTTTGACAAGGGCCATTGCGTAGCAACAAAACGCAGAACGGTAGCAAGGACAGGGTCGGCAGCTGTGGGTGTAGCTACACGACGAAAATCAATCGGAAAAGATTCGACCACGTCATCAGTTTCCGAATCAATGAACATGCAAGCAAGTTCGGAGGAAGCAAATGCTCTATCCTCAGCAACAGGCAAACGGGGCAATGCATCGACCTTTCCGTGCATAGCAGTGGACCGATACAAGATATCGTAGCGGTACTGCGAGAGGAAAATAGACCAGCGACTGAATTTCTGCGCTGTATGTGGAGGTGCAGGTTTGTTCGGATGAAAAAGCGATGTCAAAGGTTTGTGGTCTGTGATGATGGTAAAGTGACGACCATACAAGAAATCATGAAACTTTGTAACACCAAATACGAGAGCCAATGCTTCTTTCTCGATCTGTGAATAATGTCTTTGCGCAGACGAGAGCAATTTGGACGCAAAGGCTATAGGGCGATCGTGCGATCCATGCTAGCACAGCACCGATCCCAGAATCCGATGCATCCACCATCAACAAAAGGGGCTTCTGGGGATCGAATGGCTTAAGGCAAGTATTGGAAATCAACGCCGATTTCAACTGGCGAAAGGCGTTCTCATTCCGTCGTCCAGACGAAAGGAACACCTTTACGGCGTAAGCGATGAAGCGGAGCTGAAATGGAAGAGGCATGTGGCACATATCTGTTATAGTAATTTATTTTTCCCAGCACACTCTGTAGCTGCTTCAAATTCTGAGGCAAGACTTGTATGGCACGAAGATGCGTGGGACTGGAATGTATGCCTTGGGCATTGAGTACATGTCCCAGGTATGGCAAATCACGAGCAAAAAACACACATTTGTTCTTCCACAAGCGGAGACCATTTTGTCGCAAGACCTGAAATAATGTTCTGAGATTGGCCAGATGTTCTTCTTCCGTCTTTCCGGAGATCACAATATCGTCCAGATAGTTTGCTGCAATAGGGACCGATGCACAAACAGTTTGTAGATATTGCTGAAACAATGCAGGGGCGGATGCACACCCAAATGGCAGTCGTTTGAATCGATACAAACCAAGATGCGTGTTAACCACCAAAATGCACTGGGATTCTTCGTCCACCGGTATTTACAAGTACGCATCTGCTAGGTCCAACTTCGAAAAATATTTACCCGGGCACAGTTTGTCAAAAAGATCTTCCGGGTGGGGTAAAGGAAAAGTTGCAGTCACTAGTTGTGGATTCACTGTTGCCTTGAAGTCCACACAAAGTCTCAATTTTCCAGAAGGTTTTGGCAAAATTACTAAAGGGTGATGCCCAGAGAGAAGCCTGCACATGTTCAATTACACCTTGTGATTCCAAATCGTGTAATGTTTTTGCGACCTCATCACGCAATGCGTGGGGAACATTGCGCGCTCTGAAAAATTTTGGTTGCGCGTTTACTTTCAGTTCCAAATGTGCTTTATAGTTCTTAGTGCAACCAAGGCCCGGTGCAAAAATGTCTACAAATTCTTCACATAGACGAGAAACACTGTCGGAAGGCACAGTCTGGTTCACTGATAGGACCTGATTTATTATAGACAAGTTAAACAACTGAAATAAATCGAAACCAAACACGTTCACTGCAGAAGAAGAACGAAGGACCGAAGGATGTAAAATGACACAAGTTTTGTTTGTCCTTTGTATGTTGCAAGAAGGGTGCACTGTCCTAACACAGGGATCTCTTGACGTGAATAGCTAGTTAACTTAACATTTACAGCACACAACGGAGGTGTGCCCAGCAGTTTGTAAGTGTCTTGATTGATCAGTGAAACTGCAGCCCCGGTATCGAGCTGGAAGGGATCACTTTGCCGTTAATGTCCAAGTCTACAAAAAGTTTATTGTCCTGCTGACGACAAGAGCGACTGTCTCGTGCAACATGAACTGACACTGGTACATAACCACTTGCGACTTGACGGGATTTCCGGCGATGTTGACGCACACTATTTGTGGGACGAACACAATCACTGTTAGAGAGAGTGGCACTGAGCGGAGTGGTATGAACTACATGAATTTCCATTGGCGAAGTTTCACGAGCCTGAGTATTCTAGGTTCGATTCTGTTTCCGGCATGAAGCAAAGGGCCTGGAATGGTTTTGAGCTTCCGATCTGAGCTTTTTCTGGCAAACTCTCTGAACATGTCCTTTTTTATTACAATAAAAGCAAATAGCTTGGCGTGACGGGCAATTCTCACGCGAATGTCTAGTAGCGCACTGCGGGCAGGATTTGAGCACTGCATTTGCTTGCCGGCGCAGCACACATGGCTGAGAGCCTGGCGGCAGCGCCGCGGCTGGGGGCGAGGGCTGTTTACTGCTCCGTCAGCTCGCCTGGCGTGCCGGTTAACCTGACACACGGCTGGTGAAGTTTAAAATGATTCCTGAGCAAAGTCAAGTGTGTCCTGCCGATCCAATATGTCTATCACTTGTTGAAGGTAGGGATTGACTAGTTTCAAAATCTGTTCCCTTATACGAACATCAGAAACGTTCTGTGCAATTGCATCACGTACCATAGTATCTGAATAAGGGAGTCCACATTGACACTCAAAAGCACAATTCCTAGTAGGGCCTTGCAAGGTTGCAACCCACTCCCGATTAGTCTGACCTGCCGTACGTTTTGTACGAAAGAAGGTATACCTTTTCGCAACTACATTGACTGATTCTTTGAAATATGCATCTAACGCAGACAAAATTTCTTCGTAGGACAGAGTTGCTACGTCGTGTCAGGGAAATAATTTGACTATCACACGGTACATTTGTACGCCGACCGATGATAAGAGATAAGGCTGCCGCTCGTTACCTTGAATTCTGTAGGCGGCGAGATGGAATCCAAATTGGCGTGACCACTCCGTCCAGCTTTCCAGTGCAGCATCAAAAGGTCGAAAAGTTGGTGTAACAGCGTGTTGTGGCTGCGTTAGCGGTGGAGCGGCGGCTGCCGCATCGTTTTGCATTGCACGTTGACCCTGGACGAGCTGTCCAAGGGCATCCAGTAAGGCCCGCATCTGCTGATTCTGTATACGATAAAATTCGGTCAGTACATCTGGAGATTGCGGTGAAGCCATTACACAAGTAAATCAGGGCAATATCAATAAGAACGCGGTTTTGCCTCGTCGCCAATGTTGTGGTTGGCAGGAGAGCCAACACCGTGTTACTAAAGGAGGCTGAAATGCACGCGTTTTAGCTCACACAGGCTGGCGGGAGGTCTGAAACAGGACAAGGAAATTAGAATTTAGAAAAACGGATGTAGGTGGTGGAATACTTAACTTTAATCCATTAATGATGAACGTCGCTCTTGATGGTACATGATTCACAATATCAATAGTAACCGAATATGGCGCCTTGCTAGGTCGTAGCAAATGACGTAGCTGGAGGCTATGCTAAACTATCGTCTCGGCAAATGAGAGCGTATTTTGTCAGTGAACCATCGCTAGCAAAGTCGGTTGTATAACTGGGGCGAGTGCTAGGAAGTCTCTCTAGATCTGCCGTGTTGCAGCGCTCGGTCTGCAATCACTGATAGTGGTGACACGCGGGTCTGACGTATACTACCGCACCGCGGCCGATTTAAAGTCTACCACCTAGCAAGTGTGGTGTCTGGCGGTTACACCACATTTAGCTGCTCAGCTGCTGTATTGTCAGCTCATTTGTTTAAAAAAAAGTGACTGAATAAACATGAACACTCAATTCCTTCATGAAGTATTATCATCGTGTATTTTCCAGGTGTGATTCTGATGCTTTCTACAACATATATGGTACCAGAAGACTTCACCTCACTTTGTGTTAAGGATGTAGTCTTATACTTTTGAATACAAATACTGTGACAGTGCATATAGTGGATACAGTACTAAAATCAATGAAATCTCCTACTAAATAAGTGTAAAGTCACTCTCTCTGTATGAACTTGTGCTTGCTACAATGAATACTGAATAGAGAATGTTGAATCTTGCGTTAAATATATCATAAAATAAGCACTTAACACCATCCAACAGTCTTCAAACATACATTCATCTTGAAAGTTCCACGCAAAATGGTGAGTAGCAGACTCACCAATAACACAATGCTAGTAGAACTACCAACATGGTAACCAATGTTGAGCGAACATTCCCGGATTGATTGACGTGTTTTTCTGTGAGTAGTACTAATGTGTCTTAGGAGGAGAGTGACATACCTCAATTAAGAAAGAAACTGTTAAAAAAATAATAGCAATGACTGTGTTAAACTCTGAGTGTATCTTGGCCTTGGTTGTACACGAAGATGAAACACTAATAACATCTTATAAATATCGAATAAGAGACGTTCCACCAGAACAGTGCATGTGTCTACACCTCGATGTGTGGATACAGACGAAATAGCTTAGAACCAGTTTTCCTCGCCTCCTACATTCCCTCCTCCCTCCCTCTCATCCCCCCCCTCTATAGATAGGGATACTTGTTTTCCAGGCCTGATCTAACCTGTGGCTGATGGTGCACAAACAGGTCTATCCTCTGCAGGTACTGCCTCTAAATTGACATGGATCTGCATTAAAGGATGATAGAAAGTAGATGGAGTAATTGGTTGAGAGGAGTTGTAATGAGGCAGATTGATGATGTATTCTAGAGAGAGGGAGATGTGGCAGGTCATTTATTGCACATATAAACATTTTTTCCAGTTGTTCTCTTGGGCTGTATCAGATGTGTGGTATAACCTGCATTTGACTCATTTACAATTACGTATCTGGGTGTGACTTAACAGCAAACCTCCCCATACCTTAGCCAGCAGGGGGCTACCAATGCATGTGTGACAAATCATGTCCACCAAACCGATGGAAAATTTATTTTGGCACCCTCCTCTAGATGAATGAAGACGCATGTGGAGTGCACCATTTCCCCACGGTATCTTGGACATAAATCGAGTCTTCAGTTTCATAACTGCAGTGACGACTTGTACACAATACCGTGTTCTGGGTGTGACATAGAGCGCTATCCAACTGCAATCATTAACAGCAAACCACTCCACATCACAGCATAGGGCTTTCAACCCATGTGTGATGAATCATGTCAACCAAACTGATGGAAGACCTGTTTCGACACCTTTCTCTAGACATACAAAGATGCATGCGAAGTACTCAATTTTTCTGTCGCATTTGCTTGACAGCTCTTGAGTGTGGAAGAGACTGTATTCTGGTCACAGAGTTAGTGCAGCGTGGCATGTAATTTCACATGTCAAACACTGCAGAGTGAATGTATGACAGGTATTGGAAACGTATTGGAATGAGAACAGCGTTCTATATCATTAGCGTCAGGTGGTTGTGCAAGTTTGGAACATGTGTTACGCTCTTTCTGAAACCAAAACATCGATATGTATTGGTTACATTGAACTCAGCACATTGTGCTCTCTCACGAGACATTGAATGTAGATGCTATAGTGCCCTCCTATTTTTGGTCAGTTCCAAATTTAATCAAAAACAATGTAGCAGGAAGGTTGGTTGAAGACAGAGGAACAGTTACAAGATGCATAGAGAGAACATCTAGAATTTTGATCAGGATCCATACTCAATAAAATCAATGAATGGGCAGCTCATTTCGAAACAGAGGACAGAGTGCTGCTATGGATATGATTAGTTTGTTGGGAAGGCAGTCAACAAAGGCGTTGGTGATATCTTTCAATCTCTGGCCTCATCCTACAAATGCGAGAATAATTTGACTCCCATCCATATAGGGAGAGACGTCCAATTGTAATAAAATCTTACCAAATTTATAAAGTTTCCCAGGTAAGGAATGTAGTTTCTGCACTTCCTTTCTGCTGATGGATATTTCCCACACTACGAAACCGTATTTGTGTCATGTCATGTAGGCAGCATGACAAGATTCATGATGTGACCAGAAGTATACAACACACACAAAGTAATGAAGGGGGTGGTTTAGCAACGGAACAGAAACTGAGGACCATGCTGCAGTGTCACTGGCCGATAAAATCAGGAGATTGGCGTGATAAAACGTTTTGTTGAAGAGACACGTCATCGAGAACAGTGGTTTGGAACTCGAGTAATTGGGTAAAATGCACTGACATTCCAAAAATACTGGTAAAATTGCAAAAATTGATGGAAAATACGTAAACGTGACGAAAATACGACAAAAGTGAATGTTATAGAGCTACAACCTCAGCAGTTAGTTCATACTTCATCGACAACAGTATTGTAGACCGATTTCATAGTTTTATGCAGTTGGATGTATGTAAAAATGACTGTTTTGTCCTGATATGTGAACAGATAGCATGAAAGCCGCTGTTCTGTACTGATACTTGTGTGACTGCAATGTACGTAATATGCACATGCATGACAATTTATTTACGACTTCCATAGGCATTAATTTTGAGTGCTTGGAGAGTGCGCAGGCTGTGGGAGGCTGCTGGAAGTAGCCAGAGGCAGTGAGATTGGTCAGCGATAGCTTATTGAATAGCGACCACGCACAGTGGCCTCAATGGTCACTGGTCACAGAGCATCACAGGGCATAGTCGAGAACCATAGTGTGTGCTCCATCGAAGACGAATTGTCAACAATTTTGCTATTGTTCCAGGGGTCGGCATTTCCCAGAAATACATTTGATCCTGCAGACATGAAACAGTATATCATTGTCAACTTGACACCGACCTAGTAGTGCATCGCCAGCACATAGATCACTTTGTGTACAATCAGTGAGAGATTAGAACAGACCTGGGAAAGAAGAACCACTACCTGTGTGAGGGTGCAGCTGTCGACTGGAAACAGCATGTCATTGTCAAGTGGACACTGACCAAAACAGAGCACCTGTAGTGGTTGAAGCTCTTTGTGTACCATAAGTGACAGGTCAGAGCAGGCCTGGAAAGCCAGTATCCATACCTACAGAGGGGGGGGGGGGGGGGGGGGAGCAGAGGAAGGGAGGAGAGCATGTAGAAGACGAAGTAACACTGGTTCTAACAATGGAACCTCCCCATCGCACCCCCCTTAGATTTAGTTATGAGTTGGCACAGTGGATAGGCCTTGAAAAACTGAACATAGATAAATCGAGAAAACAGGAAGAAGTTGTGTGGAACTATGAAAAAAATAAGCAAAATAGACAAACTGAGTAGTCCATGCGCAAGATAGGCAACATCATGGGGAGTGTGAGCTCCTGAGCGCCGTGGTCCCGTGGTTAGCGTGAGCAGATGCGGAACGGGAAGTCCTTGGTTCAAGTCTTTCCTCGAGTGAAAAGTTTATTTTCGCAAAGTTGCGATCTGTCCGTTCGTTCATTGACGTCTCTATGCACTGTAATAAGTTTAGTGTCTGTGTTTTGCGACCGCACCGCAAAACAGTGCGATTAGTAGACGAAAGGACGTGCCTCTCCAATGGGAACCGAAAACATTTGATCGCAAGGTCATAGGTCAACCGATTCCTCCACAGGGAAACACGTCTGATATATTCTATACGACACTGGTGACGGCATGTTCGCCACATGACAGGAATATGTTGACGACCCACCTAACTTGTACACTTGGCGAATGGGTAAAAAGATTCTTCTACCTTGCCCGATTTAGGTTTTCTTGTGGATCTGATAATCACTCTCAAAAAAGTGATGAAAACATAAGAGTTTGTCACATAAACTGCAACAAATGAATGCAACAGTTTCACAGTCGCACAGTTTTCCCTGTGCTCTGTGAAAACATACGTTTTTAACGTTTTCAAATTTTTCCGCGTGTAGACCGTCAAAACCTGCATATGTCCAAGCAAATCTGAACATGTACTGGAATTTTGGAGAGCGAAGTTGATTATGTGTGTGTGCCTGAACTTTGATAATTGACACACGGTCACGTAAACAATACTGCTCTTTGTACCTGTGCAGCTTCGCATAATCATAGAATCTTTTCACAAAGTATTTCACTTGCCGAAAACCAAACACATCTAACGGTTGCACAAGAAGTGTACAACCTGGAGGAATGGTAATCACGTCTACTCCCACACTAAAATTTTACAATGCCTGATCCTTCTGTCCTGTATAGCTGTCAAGGAGTAAGGCAAAATCTTTGTCCTCTTAAGGAGCAATCACACATTCATTAAAGTCTTTCACTAGTCTTTTCTCCATTTTTCCTGACGCACTGCAGTTCGCAATGACATTCGGCGTTTGCGCAAGTACGCTATTCACCTGTTGCTGAACTTGCGGTCCAAATACACCATTTTTTACCTGCAAACATAAATAAAATGTAGGTAAAAGAAATCCTGCTTTGTTCAGGGCATATTGTATGGTATAACTATGTGAAGTGGCATGCAGCTGGTCTACAGTACATTCCGCGTCGCCTTCTCCAACTAACTGTAACGTGCGGGTCGATTTCATTTCATGGTTAAAACCGGACTGATCTGTGTTGATAATGCATGCGTCTTCATACTGTTGGATTCTGACGTTAGTTTCTGTAACAAACGTCTTGGAACACTCTAAAAGTTCTTCTAGTTTACTCGCGTAGTTCTTGCTTACATATTTCGTAATCTTCCTGCTCGTAATTTTGTATTTTCTTTTGAACGTGACAAGCCAATGAGATGAAGCCTTGAAGTCCAGGCCGATTTGTTTAGCGTAATACAATCCCCAAATCATGCAATGCACATAATTCATTTCTGGCTTTAATAAATTGTCGGTATACGTGGTTTTCTAGTTAACTTAACTTCTGTCTTCGCGTTCCACCTCGTTCCACGACTTCTTTGCAATATTTAATTGTGCTTTTTTCCTCCATCCCTTTTAATTTCTTAAATTTAATTGTTACTTCACTCCATAATCTATATTTGCGTCTTTTAATTGGTTTGGACGGTAACCTGTATTGGAGCATTTCCTTCTTGTAACCCAAAGAAATACCATCAGATTGAAGTCACAGTATTTCCTCTTCGTGTTCTTCGTACGGATCGTCAACAATCTCATCATCTGCTACATACAGCCCCGCAGCAATCAGCAAGCTATCGTCATCACCACACGCACTGTTTATCAACAAATGTAGGAAACTTGCCCGCGAAAGGCGAAGGTCCCGAGTTCGAGTCTCGGTCGGGCACACAGTTTTAATCTGCCAGGAAGTTTCATAATCATACAAATGTTCGACAATCGTTCGGTCCCTTAAGTAACTTTCCGATTCCTTACTGTTCGGAAAATATTCATTGACCTTGTTATTGAAGTCGCGAGCTATATTTGCTGGATTCATATCGCCCACGGAATACATCTCCCGTATTTAATGCACTCTCGTCCAAAGTAGCGAACAGTCAACTGCCAGCCAGGGAGCCTCGTTAGCAGGAATACTCTCTCTTACGTGCGCTGTAGTCGACTGACGTCGTGTGTTTCGATGTTTGTTTAGGTGTAGCGTCCCCATACTACGGCGCAGTTACCTCGCATCGGACAGACGGACGGACAGATAATAATTGTCTGATATTAAAAAATTAAACTTTTCACTCGAGGGAAGACTTAAACCAAGGACCTCTCGTTCCGCAGCTGCTCACGCTAACCACGAGACCACGGCGCTCCTTAGCTTACGCTATCCTTGATGTTGCCTATCTTGCGCATGGACTACTCAGTTTGTATATTTTACTTATTTTTTTCATAGTTTCACACAACTTCTTCCTGTTTTCTCGATTGATCTGTGTTCAGTTTTTCAGGGCCAATCCACTTATAACTAAATCTGAGGGGGGTGCGATGGGGAGGTTCCCTTGTAAGCTGTTTAGTCTGCGTCCTCACAGTGAGGTGAGGACATATGCATTGTTCTGATGGAAGGTTTTTTCTCGATAGTTATTTGAAGGTATTACAGTGTTTCATCTTCTGGTAGAAACAAAACTGGGTTGCGCTCATAGTCTAACATGGTCGTTGCTTTAGTGTTTATTTCTTAAATGGTTGCTCGCTTTTCAGAGGATTCTGTGTGTCTCTCTCCTCCTGAGACAGACTGGTACCACTCACAAGCGAAACACATTATTTACCCATCCTGAAATGTTCGCTTAATATTGGTTATTGTGTTGTTGTTTGGTTCTACCAGCATTATGTTATTGGTGAAGTCTTCTACTCACCAAAGTGTGTGGAACTTGCTAGCTGAATGTATGTTCAAGGACTGTTGGATTTGTAGTATATTCAATGCAAGATTCAATATTCGCGGTTTAATTCTCGTTGTAGCAAGCATATGTTCATATTGTGAGAGTGACTTTACACCTATTTAGCAGTAGATTTCATTGATTTTAGTGCTGTATCGACTATCTGCACTATCACAGTATTTGTTTTTAAAAGTAAAAAGACCACACCCTTTACACAACGTGAGGTGAGGTCTGTCTTTACAATATTCTTTGTAGCAAGCATAAGGATCACACCTGGAGAATTCACGATGGTAATACTTCACGCAGTAAATGAGTGTTCATATTTCTTCAGCCACTTTTGTTAAATAAAAGAGTGACATTACGACAGTTGGGTTGTTAAGAACGGCAACACTTTAGGCAGACACACAGTGTGCTCCTCAACGAGGAGCAAAAGAGCTGTGTAAAATTCCTCCACCATCTGTTCCTCCACCACCTGCACAGCAGGAATCTCACTGTCTCATGGTATACGAGAACACACACACACAGCTGTTATTTGGTACAGTGCAGCATCTGAAACCTCTACCAGACAGCCTTTGGACAGTTTACCTCAAGAAGTAGAATAAATTAGATCAATGACTTGTTATAACGGCTAGCGATTGCGAGCACTGCTCTCTGCCTGTTGTTTGGGGGGGGGGGGGGGGGGGCAAAATGGACATACTGATGTGCACAGTGAGGTGACTAGCATAAAGGTCTGTGTGTATCTCATTTACGTGGGACACATTATTTCAATGTTTTTCCTACATGAGACTGATTTTACTTAGCCAAGGACCATTTTCAGAGAGTGTCAGCGCAGAAAGAATGTTTGAAAGCACATCTTTCAGTTCTTAATCGGTGACTAACAGGCAGGTATTTCGCTGTTGTTCCAATGGGGGCAGTCTTCCCAATAAATACGTTTAACAGCATGCACAAAGCGTCCTGTTCTTGAGTCTTTTGTGCATCTGTGATGATTTCTGCAGACCAGAAAGAGCATATCACTGCCAGCAGATGGATCTCTTTATATACTATCATGTTAGAACAGGCTTTGGAAAATTGTGTCCCTATCAATGAGTTGAGTAAATGTAGAGAGGTGCGGAGTTAGAAGGGGAGGTAACACTAACTCTAAGCTGCTTAGGCTGTATCTACACTTTGAGTTGCCCACATGTGCCACCTCTCTCTTTCCTGGCAAGATTTTTTGGTGTCTATTCTTGCAGGTGTAGTGTTGATACAGTGATGTTTCTAAGTTCCATGTGTGTGTGTGCTGCATTTTGATCCATTGCTTGTGAGTGAAGGTTTTTGCACTTTAATTTTGATGTTCAATTAGAGCATGATGCACTTTCTGTCAGTTGTGGTAACATGTATTGGCCTTCCTACACATCAGTGATAGTTTGCTGCCCTGTCCATTTTTACCATGTATGTGTGTGAGTGTGCAAGTAACTCAGTCACTATACTCTTGTAGATCAATAGTAGGCAACATCTACACTTCAGTGATAGTTTGCTGTCCTGTCCCTTCTATGTACGTATGTACATGTACAACTTCCTCAGCGGCTAATTCACTTGTAGATCTCTAGGAGGTTACTCTTCCAACACTTCAGTGATATTTTTCTGTCCTATCCCTTCTTACCATGTATCTGTGGACAAGTTCCTAAGCAACTATACACGTGTAGATCGGTAGTAGGCAATTCCTCTGGGAGCAGCTTTAGGACAGTTTACCATCAATTTAGAGCGGAATTGTGGACTAGATCACACAGCAAAGTGAAGATACACACAAGCAATTGAATAAGGAAACAGAACCTGTTTCAAGTGTCCTCAGTTGAACTGCATACACCAGGGTGAGCTCAGTTTGCAGGACATTACCTTATGTGCTTCATCTCCAGCAGCTCAATAAAGTTGAGTCTTTTTCCCACGAATTCACAAGTGGAGGATTGGAGGAGAATTGGGGGAGGTCGGGGAGTGAAGGTGTTGGTGTCAAGAAAGCGACATTTCCCCCTTCCTCCCCTCCCCCCACAGAGAGATGGTGAGAGGACCATCCAGGAAGAGCCGCCATCTTCAATAAATGAATAATCATCGTTCCCCTATTAGTCATGCCAGTTCCTTTTCCAATTTCCTTTTTCCAGTTGTTGGATTACAGTACCAACAGCAACATCTGATGAGTCTGTGCATAGAGCTAATGGTAACCCTAACTTAGGAAAAGCAAGTAATGCAGCATTTGCCTTATCATTTTTACAATTCTGGAACATTTCCTGTGTTTCTTCAGTCCACTGAATTTCTCTGTTATCCTTCCTGTTGCTCTTTTAAGATGACTAAGTTGTAACGGCATTTTTAAGGTAATGATGGTAGTAGCTGTCAGTACCAAAAAATGTACAGATCTCATGCAGTTTGTCAGGTAATTTGTATTCAAAAATTGCTTGCACTTTCTCAAATAGCAGACGGGATACCTCTCGTGTTACCTAGTACTCCAGGAATTCTATTTAATGTACTATAAAGATGGATTTTGAGATGCTGATTCGAAGTCTGTGATTAGCCAATCCATCTAGAACGAGTATGAAGAGCGCACGGCATTCTTCGGTACTGGAGGAGGAGATTAAAATATCGTCCAGGTAAGTAAACACAAAAAACACTCCAATCATAACCTCATTAATGAACTGCTCGAATGCTAAAGGTGTATTCCAAAGACTGATACTCATTACATTAAAATTATACAATCGAAATGGTGTGATTATAGCTGATTGTGCTTATTTCCTTCAGAAATGGGTATTTGATAAGAAGCCTTAAACAGATCAATTATAGGAAACGTGGTTTTGCCTTGCAGAAGACAGTGTAATCCTTTATTAAAAGTGCAGGATAATGGTTAGGAGGTCTTCTTTCGTTTAAACATCTGCAATCTCCACACAACATAATGAGCCATACTTCTTGGGTGCCATGTGAAGAGGACTAGCCCATGCCAATCTATATGGCCTAATAATGCCTCTGTCTAACATGAATCTAAATTCTTGTTTTGCCACTCTCATCGATTGGAGTGTAACTGTCTTGCCCTAGAAAACATGGGTGAGCTTCAGGGTAATGTTGTATTTGACTTCATGTTTAATTTCGCCAGATACCAAATTAGGTATAGCTATATATGAATACTGCATCAATAGATTTATTTCTTTTGTGTTTTGGCTCATGGTACTTACGACTTTTTCGTCTGAGATTGAAGTAACTTTATTTGCAGGACTGAGCTTGGTTACATCATATATTAATAACCTTTGAGTTGATTGGATCAACAGAAACATCACTACTGCCATCAATAGAAAGTTCGAAAGCTGTTCTTTTGTCAGTTTTGCTGTATTTATCTCTGATTCAGACCAGTTGTATAGAGGTACACATTTTTCAGGTTTCCAGTGCTGTACAAAGCGAAAGAGGTACTAAGAGTACCTGTCCTTGAGTTAGTACTTATTTAAAGACTTACTGCAGCATTGTTACATCAATGGTCGAAGCATCTATGGTGAGACGTGCCGCAATAATCAGTTTCCAACCCAGGTATTTGTTGCTCAAGCCCCGAAATTACTGTCATTAGGTAGCCATTGTTACTGGAACAGGACTAGTTACA
Source organism: Schistocerca serialis cubense (assembly GCF_023864345.2). NCBI lineage: Eukaryota > Metazoa > Arthropoda > Insecta > Orthoptera > Acrididae > Schistocerca > Schistocerca serialis. The sequence goes on from NC_064642.1 coordinate 635,453,878, forward strand.
AGCATCACTTTCCATGACGAACAATTTGTTATCTGGATTCATTTCAATTGTTCTGTCATAGCTACTATAGCTGTCATAGCTATAGTTATAGCTACTTTCTCAAGTTCCTCTTCACTGAAAATTAAAATGGCTTTTATTGAATCCAGAATTTTTCATAGCCAGAGTGTCTTAAGGATCTTTTCTGACACATCTACTTCTACCAAGGATTGCAGCTTGCGTAGTAACCGGATATGGTGTCCCAAATCAATTCCAGTGACTAGTTTCTCAATAGGCTAATTTTCGCTTTCTATGAATATGTTCAGTAGATGTTCCTTAGCCAACGAATCTTTATTCGCTTCTATGCTGCGAATAATGTCCGAAATATGCTCAATGTGTTTTGGCGCTAATTGTGATACTAGAGGGTTTTTTTTTTTTTTTGTATTCCATGTGTTAGTAAGTTACCAAGAGACATGAAATATCGTGAAATACATGTAAGAAAGGACGAATCAGTGACATAAGTTACAAGTCATTCATGAAGAAACACTTCCAAGTATGTCTATATTTGCAGCTCATTCCACTGAAAGCAAGAGAATATAAAAACATTTCATGTGTGAGAAGTATGTATTTATGTTGTTGTCCGTTGTTATTGTCATAGGGATTTTGCTTGAAAATTAAAAAAAAAAAAAAAAATATGGGGTCCAGTAATTCGCCCTTTCTGACACAGCACTCGACTTTCTAATACACGCGTATTTTTGTAAATGTAGTTACTTTTGCTTCAAAAACGAATATGTTGGAGATTCTTGCCATTTGTAGCTCAGATCTAGCACCAGTTGTGGAACTAGTTTCTTCTATGTTGGGAAACAGTTTTATTGATTTTGACGATTTATTGTCATCTTTGTGTGATTTGCCCTTATGCTACAGTTGTGGTGGCCTATTTGATACGTTAAATGATTTAGCTAAGACATTCCGAATGGGTTTCCTGCTTTCCACATTCACTGATTTGGCTAAAAGTTCAGCGGGCAAAACTCTGCTTTACTGGATAGTTATACGGCATTATTCAGGAAGTGTCTGTCCTTCACAAGAGAATCGTAAATAAACTGCCCTGTAATGCATCGTTTCATATCTTTCGGGGAACTTTGGTATCTAAATAACCACAAATATGGTGTATTTTTGTTTTGTTTTGTCGATCTTCATGACTCCACATACACTCTCTATCGTAAAAACTGTGTTAAGCGTAGGATTCGAATTCATCCCAAATCGTATTCAGAACTGTTGCTTGCTATCCGCTAGGGGTGTTGCTATTGCTATAGGTAACAAAAACGAGAGGGAGTGTCACGATTCTTGTGTAAGACTGTATTATCATCAAGTTGGTAAGCCAGAAAATTATATTTGAAACTATTACTATAAGACTCATAAATGTGTCTGATTTAGCGTACAGTTCTAAGAGGGCTCAAGCTAAGGAAGTTACCTGAATCCAACAAGCCTCAGAGCAATCTTATGTCCACGAGAAGTTGAATGTAGAACTTCAGGCGACTTTAAGAGCTGCAGAGACACTAGACCAGTCACAAGCCTGTCGCGTTTTAGATGCTAGGCGTCACATGTCTCCTACAGCTTCCAATTTGCTTGAAGACTCACAACGACGGCGTCATTTAAAGCCTGTACAACAAACAGAGAGTTGTACCTTTCCTTGTGGAATGTGGGAGGCTTCTAGTGAGGCTGCATTTGATTATGATCTATTAACTGACAAGCATAAATTAGTCATTATACGGGGATGGATAAAAAATGTAGGTGCCATAACACATTAAAGTGGAAGAGAGAAACGGTTGGTCTGTGTTACTCTGATGGCAAAACCTCACACCCAGTACTAGGTGAGCCAGATAAACCCATAAAAACTCTATTTCAGCACGAATGTAACGAATGAAGGCAAGTATTAGTGGGAAAAGGTTCGTTTCATGCATTTTGTTAGTGCAGGTCGCCTACATCAGGCTCACGTATACACTCAGGGAAAACCTATTGTTCTCCTTTGATTGACAGATACTTAACCCATTGTTCTTCTTTGATTGACAGGTTCTTAACCTATTGTTCTGCTAAAAGGTTCCTTCCTTTTGATTGAAAGGTCTTTAAACTGTTGTTCTCCCACCCACCCATCAGGAAACCTCCAACCCACCACCTCACCATCGCTGATACAGGTACACTTTCAGGTCTGAGTTATTAGAATAGCCCCTCTCACTCTTATCACTTTGGTTAACTATTTAATTAAATTCAACAACACCCCTCCTGGAAATTGGCAGAAAAAAAGGTCACTTGGGCTACCTCCACTAATCTGACTGCCATCTCTTCCTTGGAATTCGTGTTAAAAGGTCTCAGCCTGTGCTGGGCTGCTGGATGGGATGGACATAAGTGTTTATTTTGCAGACAGTCTTCATTTAAACAAGTTCCATCCAGTGTGTTCACCATGACGTCCAGAGTCCAACTGACCTAGTACACAGTACTGCCACTAGAGGGCACTGTCATCCCATGGCAGTCTGCAGGAAAAATGGCGGGAAAAGGACTCAGTCTGTTCTGGGCTGTTGGGGAGAGGAAACAGTTCACTTTATTTATTTTGGAATAATTTATTTAGCGATGGATTTCACTTAGTTCATTTATTACACTGATACAAAAAACTCGCTCTGACATGCTTGGGGTCATACTACATAACCTACAGACCTGCAAACTACTCGTAAATCACCGAAATAATGCAGTACACTGATGTACAGACACGAAAACAACTTGTAAATTGTCAAAATAATGCATGTAAAACGCTCTGCAGACACGATCACTAATTGTAAACTGTCGAAATAATGCGTTGTGCAGCATACAGACCAGCAAACTACTCGTAAATTACAGAAATAATGCAGTTCACTGACGTACAGATACGCAGACAACTCGTAAATTGTCAAAATAATGCATGTAAAAGGCTCTGCAAACACACTTGCTAATCGTAAACTGTAGAAATAATGCTTTACACAGCCAACTGACCTGTTCGCAAAATAATGCAACAGACACCAAAACAACTTGTAAAGTGTCAAAAGATAATGCATGTGTAACGCTATGCAAACATGCTCACGACACTTAAACAGCCGAAATTAATGCAGTGCAGAAACACTCATTGCACGTAAAAAACGCTTTCGAACTATCATCAAATGAGACGTATCAGCGAACAGCCCCCTACAGAAGTCCAAGGCATGCACGCCAGGTGTCTCACTCACACTGGTCCCATACGCAAGACGCCTCTGGTCCGCATGTATATGTTTACCGTTGCTGGTGCGATGCCTCTCTACCTGCCTGATGTCTCAGCTCGTCTGAATGGAAATTCTTGTCTTAACGGAACCTGTTTACGAAAGTAGCTCAGAATAACGCCGATTCCATTCTTCCTGATGGTCCTAACGAGGCACCCTGCCCGTCACATGTTACCCTTCCTGGAAATCGCTACATCCTGCTTTCAACATACATCTTAGAAACGGTAAACGTTCTCGCCGCTTTGTAGAAGCTCCTACATCCCAGCACAAAAGATATCTTGTAAATGAATGGAGCATTCTGATTGGATCTTACTGAATTTACCCACCAAACTGCTGCTGCTGCGGGTGCAGGAGCACTGTCCGTCATTTTTTTTCTGCAGACGAGACTTTCAGCAGAAAAACTATTTTGTACAGGTCGCCATATTGCACCGGCAGTTAAACCCTCCAACAGTGATTTACAGATCGTCAGATAAGGAAAGACACTTGCTCAGTTACACATGCGCTGCCACTGAGGATGGAAGCTTGAATATTACAGCATGAAAGCGATCTCCAACCTGGCAGTATATCACCACATACCATGTAGATGAAGTAAACATACAATTCGTATCTTGCACCGTACCAAGTCGTCGCTTTTGTGTCATGCATATGGCTATCGACCACGAGACACTCGTACATATACCGCGAAGACAGATAGCATAAGCACATACATCGTATATACTCCTCGCAGCACTAGATATTTCCCATGAGGTCGGTATAACATTGAGAGCCTTTTAGTGGCACCTTGCGACAGTAAGCTGCTAAGCGAACATTTCGCGGTGATGTGTCGGTCAGAGTAAACACACGCACAGCTAGACGCATTTTGCATGTCCTGTTAGGTTTGCTAGGAACAATTCACTCTGTGCTGTTCTGGGAAGCATTGCAACACATTTCTATAGCGCGTTCAGACACAGAGACTTTACTGTTATTTACACAGATATGTGACATCACTATAACATTGCAAACCTTTCATCTGCACCTACGATCTTTAGTCGCTCAGCAATTAGGTCTTCGCTGGACTGCAGGTACAGAGGCATCGCGTCAGCAACAGTAAGCACATGCCCGCGGCCCAGAGGCATCTCACATATGGGAGGGGCGTGAGTGTGCCACCTAGCATGTGCACCTTGGAGTTTTGTAGAGGGGCAGTTCACTGATAAATCGCAGTTGATGATAGTCTGAAAGTGTTTGTGCACTGCATTATTTTCGGCTGTTTAAGTGTTGATTGTTTGCACAGTGTTACACATGCATTATCTTTTGACAATTTACAAGTTGTATTCATGTATGTTGCATTATTTTGTGAACAGGTCTGTAGGCTGTGCAATGCATTATTTCTACAGTAGAAAATTAGCAGGCGTGTTTGCAGAGCCCTTTAAATGCATTATTTTGACAATTTACGAGCTGTTTGCGTGTCTGTATATCAGTGCACTGCATTATTTCGGTGATTTACGAGTAGTTTACAGGTCTGTAGGTTACGTAGTGTGACCCCATGCACGTCAGAGCGAGTGTTTTGTATCAGTGTAATAAATGAACTACGTGAAATCCATCACTAAATAAAGTGTTCCAAAATAAATAAAGTGCAGCCGGCCAAAGTGGCTGTGCGGTTCTAGGCGCTGCAGTCTGGAGCCGCGAGACCGCTATGGTCGCAGGTTCGAATCCGGCCTCGGGCATGGATGTGTGTGTTGTTCTTAGAATAGTTAGGTTTAATTAGTTCTAAGTTCTAGGAGACTAATGACCTCAGAAGTTGAGTCCAATAGTGCTCAGAGCCAATAAATAAAGCGCACTCCTTCCTCCCTCTAACAGCCCAAAACAGGCTGAGTCCTTTTCCCGCCATTTTTCCTCCAGACCGCCATGGGATGACAGTGCCCTCTGCTGGCAGTACTGTGTACTAGGTCAGTTGGACTCTGGACCTCATGGTGAACACACTGGATGGAGCTACTGCCTGTGACAACTGAAATTGTTTAAATAAAGACTGCCTGCAAAATAAAGACTTATGTCCATCCTATCCAGCAGCCCAGCATAGGCTGAGACGTTTTCCCACCAATTCCAAGGAAGAGGTGGCGCTCAGATGACTTAGGTTGGTGGAGGTAGCCCAAGTGACCTTTTTTCTGCCAATTTCCAGGAGTGGGGGTTACTAGAGGGGAAGGGGTTAATTAATTGATGAATTTAATTACATAGTTAATGAAATTGATAAGAGTGAGAGGGGCTATTCCAATAACTCAGACCTGAACTGTACCTGTATCAGTGAGGGCTAGGTGGTGGGTTGGAGGTTTCCTGAGCGGTGGGTGGGGGAGTGGGTGGGAGAACAACAGTTTAAGGAGCTTTCAATCAAAAGGAAGGATCATTTTAGCAGAACAATAGGTTAAGAACCTGTCAATCAAAGGAGAACAATAGGTTTTCCCCTGAGTGCATACCTGACCCTGATGTAGGCAACCCACACTAATAAAATGCATGAAACGAACCTTGTTACACTAATGAGGCATTTTTAAAATACAATCAGAAAATATGTTGTATGCTTTCAGATTTGACATGCAGCGAAATAATAGAAACATTTTCCTTATGTACCTAAATACCTGCACTTCATAATCTTAACACCACTATATACACATAAATCTCATAAAATGAGTAGGTTGCTTACACTGCATCACTTATCATAACAAAATTACTGATATGCGAACAAAGCAGTGGGTAACAGCTAGTGTTCCCATAAAACTGTCATTATCTCTGGATGGAAACTAGGAATATAAATGTGAATGTCTGTTGAGATCATAAGTAAGCCGAATGTGAACATTAACCAGACTTCTAGAACAAATGAGAAAGAGTTTTAGAATTGGAATATACCATGAGTCTCAAGCATATCCATAGGAGACCAGTCCGACTGACCACCTGTTTCACAAATTTATGAGAACAGCTGAGTACTTTAAACTTCGCTTTATCATAGGGCAGATTACAATGTTTATCAAGCAAGAAGAGTTACAAAATGCTTAAGTGTTAGAGTCTTGTAATTGGGAATTCACCTGACTTGCCTTTCCCTTTGATCTTGTGGCTCTACTACAGGAAATACATTGCTCACATTATTGAAAGCCAGAGAAAGAAGAAAATGTCTCATTGTAAAACTCTATGTCGACAGTTTATAGGATGACAAGCTTCATGAAAGTCTAAACAATTTCTCTCTTGTGCACCGAACATCTAGGTGACGATACCACAACTGTGGTAGTGCTCTTCTACAAAACGTCGGCACCAGTTGTAGTTTTATTTTTATTTTAAATCGTGACTACTTCTGTTTCTCTGATATATTCAGTCGTGTTTTAAAATAAAAGGAAAACTGCATCTAGTGCTGACATTTTCTTCAATACAGTTTACATTAGTGTTGAAACTTTCAATATAGGGTCTGATAAGATTATGCGACGAACTTTGTTCCTCAGCATATTTCTCATTTCATGAAAGCCAGTTTTTCACGTGCAACAAATTTGGAAGGAGCTGAAGTTCTCAAAAACGTTGACGTTTGCCTGGAAATTATTTAAATTATATGAATTGGATCAATATCATGTGTTTCTGTGGGTTACCAACCAAGCAACCGATATCTCGTGGTGGCACCAGTGAACTAAGGAAGTCAACACACTTTCTCTTCTTTCTCTGTGAATGAAAGCAACAGTAAACTGTCTTCACTAGGACCTTGACTGTTGTTACTTTTTGATGAATCCTTGTGCACAGTATTCTCTTTAGTATTATCAGTATTAACGGTCAGGGAATTAAACTTGTTTCACATGTGCAGTTTTCCCCTATTAGGCTTGCTATCTCACTTGCCTGACTCACCTGAAATAAAGTATATCACAGGAGCCTCAAGCTGTAATTTTATTGTAAGTTGGGTATAAATATCTGACCTAGTCTTTCCTAATGGAAGGCAACTAGATGATCTGACTTTTTAATGGGTACCTGTGTTTTCTTCTTTACCGATTACACTCAAATGATTCCAATACTAATTCTAATTATACCAAGACACGATTATTTTTTCCACCAAGATCTTGTATACTGATTCTAGTCATGTTTGGATAATAGTGATGGATCACTATGAATACTCGCAATTTTGTAATTGATCTGGTCCTAAATCTCGGATGTAGACGTTTGGAAACGATAACTTTACTGATCAGCCTTCAGAACAGGTGATGACAGCAATCTCTACATTAAACACTGAAATAAACAGTACTGATGTTGCGCAATAACATTTATTTAATAGTTCATTGTGAACTAGCTTTCGGATTTATACGCCATTCTCAGACAACTAAAGCGATTAACATGTCTGATAATGGCCTAGACAGCTGAAAACTGGTTCACAGCAAACTATTAAATAAATATTATAGTGGATGATCAGTATTGTGTATTTCAGTTTTTAGTATGTTTATGTTCGTCGAAGTACCGGCGGAATATTCCATAAATGTTAATCTCCTCCGTTTCGCCTGTGGTAGCTTGAGTCAGCTACATGCGGTGTTATTTACTGCTCCAGGCACTCAGAGCACTCATTGTTAGCCTTCACATCCGATGGGACACAGTTCCTTCTATATTGTTCTGATTCTTACATAGACTGTGCCCTTTGAATGTCCCTTGGCAATGACAGCCTAAAGTCATTTACAAATTGGACATTGTTAAACAGAAAAAAATTTGAGAAAGGTAACACCACAAAGTGCTTCAATATTATCAAACAGACAAGGTGAACAATAATGCTGGAAAGTGACGTCCAAAGTTAAGAAAGTTTGAAAACCAGTATTATTACATTACTTACACATGAAAATTAAAAGTACCACATTGGTTTCAGTACAGTAGTGGTTAACTTTATTTAAATGTTGCATTTACCTGATGCCACTGAGAAGTTAATTTGTGTTTAAGCACTGTATAGCGATTTGTTGTTTAAAGTCAATGATGTAAGTATTCTCCAGAGAATATATCACTGGCGTATATAATGAAATCTATGTAAAATACATGAATAAGCTGTTTTCAAAAGTTGATCTATGACTTAATATTGCTTCATCACTTGTCTTCTGCCTCTTGTACACTCTCCCAAATCGACGTATTCAGCAATACGCTGTGTATTTATTTTAATAATATACTGTATAATTAGAAATGCATTTTGTTTAATGCGGTTTCATAATTATAATGATCTTGTCTTACTAACTGTGAACCATCTGTATCTTTCTAGCTCATTAGGCCATTAGAAGTGGTCAGTTTGATGATGTGACAATTGTGCGCTGTCAGTACACTGTCATATGTAGCCTTATCATCTCTCAAGTCGAGCCTGCAGTCTTATTTCCTTTTTTTTTATGAAGCCTGATTATCACTGATATGCAAACCATTTATTACATTGAAATTTAATATTATTGAGGTACACTCTCCAGTGATGACTTCTGCACCTGACTTTTGCAAAAACTTGAGTTATCAAGTAACTGAATATTCATCAACATGATAGGAGTTCCAATTTCATCTTTAATATAAAATTATACCTTTGCACATCATAATTATACTCCTGCTGTCATCAATGTGATATTTCCCACCTGTCAAGCAGTGAACGTTCAAAAATCCACTCATCATTTTATTTATTTCATTTTTATGGGACACATTACATCTGTTATATTTTATCAAGAGATTAATTGAATGCAAATGCCAAAAATGCTTTACAAAGTAAATTATCTATCATGTATTTAATCTATTGATAAATCTTTAGTATGATTAAACTAACAACATATTGACACTCTGGGCACTGATTTGGCTTCTTCACATTTACTTGAACACTGTTGACTTTGTGAGGTTGATGATGAGTCTTCTGTAATCAAGTGTGGCATAATAATATTAAGTTACAATAGAATAAGTAATCATCCAGAAATTTTTTGCTATATATGTAACAAACTGTTAGAGAAAGGTTTACAATACAGCATGGTGTGACAAGTGAACTCAAATCAAACTAAATAAGTCATAGGAGAAAGTAAAGCAGCTAGTGGAGTCGCTAAAATGGATAGAATTGGGCTTTCTAAACTGCTGTCAAAGTTTGTGAAACATCTGTACAACAAAAGAGTAATAACAGCAAAAATTTTGGCATCTGCTACCTGAAAACCTTACTAGAGTAAAAAAGCGAATAGGCTGTAGATATTAAAGTCAGAACAGGTAGGCAAGGTACATAAGGCTCCTACTTACATTTTTTAAGTGGGCTCACAGAAAAAAAACCGAGAGCTTTATATTTTTATTTGCAAAGAGATATACAGGCACTCCTACAATTAGGAACTACAGCATCAGTGAATTTGGATTTCAGGTAGAAATACATGAGAGTGGCAATCCCATTCGGCCTTTTGTTAACTATTGCACATGCCCCTGTCCCAACTGTAAAGCGAAATTGGAAGCAGGATTCACATTTCATGAATATTTAAGATGTTGGACTAGCTGCGAGATGGCTAATGGCGTTAAAGATATTACCATTCTTGATGATACAATTCTGGCATGAGTTGATTTCACTGATCTTTATACTAATGAGATTATAAAATGTAATTTACTGACTTATGAGAAAATTAGTATATTAGAAAACTAATGGACTTGTTGTAATTCTAGAATTCATTCTTCATCACAACTTTTATACTTTTAATCTGCGGCAACATCACCAACGAACGGACTTTGCTACAATAAATGAGTGAATCCATCGCTGAATATAAAAACATCTTTGCCATAGCCAGCATAGTGACTGTTGTTATTGCTAGTTGTTTATCTATCGTTGGATGTTCATCCTACGCGAGTACAATAAAGTTATTAGTGAAATAATCGAGTAACTATTTTGGCGGACAAGAGATAAGATATGAGTTCCCATAAATGACCAAATATGTTGCCCAGAAACAAGGAAAGGCAAGCTGAATGCATGTTTTCAACAGCTTCAGGTTTCCAGTATCACTGATAGATTTAAAATTGTAGTTTCGCATCTGAATTTAGAAGTGATAGAGCAAATCGAAGAAAGTTTGTCACAGCAAGGTTACGCTGCACTAATGGAAGCTCTCTCTTGGCGCTACACAATGTCACCAGAGCGGCGATTACAAAAAAACTTTCGTAAATGAAAATATGGTCAGTCACAAGTGCTCATTACACTATGTGTTAGCAAGCCCTGAACTTCTGCCTGAACAACCTTTACGTGTATTATGCCTCATAAACTTCCAGCCACCATTCGCACTGTCACTGCGTTTGTGTGTGCAAAAACGAGCAACAGCTAAGGCACACACTCAGGAACGTGGATAGTAGTGGAGGCTGACCTCACTAACCCTGGAACGTGCATGAATACTTCACACCAGCAGCACACATCGACTGAACCCACAACAGAACAGCTAGCAGCACAAGTGGCAAAACTCAATGTGCATGCAGCCACGCACCAACAGCAGCTCCAAAGTACAGTTGGAAAAGTCCTCCCACAAAACTCTCCAGGACAATAATACTGGTATAGTCAGCGCAAAATACCATCACCAGCTATGAGCACAGTCGGCAGGGCACGTGTGAGGCGAGCGGAAATGGTGGAGATTACGGGCAGACGCTCTAGGGGAAATTGCGAGCGCTGGAGGGGGGGAGTGCCGTTATAAACTGAAGCTCACATTTTTTTTGTAAATGTTAAGTGTGGCCCCTCTCCACCCTCACTTGAATGGCGAGCATTCAAAAAGGTGTGTTACCTCTGCTTTGGTCAGTATCGAAAAAGAATGCCGCTGAAAATGCAGCTTGTTAACCATTTGTAACTTTCAGAGAAGCGACATGAGTGGCGAATTTTGAGTAAAACCTCCACGTTTCTCTTGTTGTTATGTTGAAGTTTGCTTCTTTTGCCAGTACACAGTGGAGTTTACAAAATGGCTCCTCACTAACGTGTTGGGCAGACACAGCTGCGAGAGAATTCTGAAATAGTTGTTTATTAAGTTTATTAAGTTTGGAACTGATATGAAGTAAGGTCAGCAGCTTATGAAAAGCACATCGTCGGTACAGAACACGCGTGTAACGTCTTCAGTTATGTTGTTCCCAAACCCATAACATTTCTCGTTTCACCAGTTATTGGTGGCCCTTAAAAATTACTGTCTTTCGCTGAAAACGTCTGTAGTTAGTGGAATAACATGTTAGATAATAAAATTTGCAGAATAAACATATGGCAAAATAGTCTCCTCTTTGCCTGCCATTTGCGAAAATCTCTTTTCCATATATCAAATCATTTACGAAGTATGAGGAATGCTGCAGGTTTTCACTCCGGTTTTGTCGCTGCAGCGGCACGATCTCAAACGTGTGAGCTACATCAGACCAATTTTCTCGAGATTGGTGACAGATAGAGACCTCCACCCAAGACTAAACAAAAATTCACTATGTTAGCTCAATTTCATGTGCAGCAATATTTTATGTAATACGCACCAAGCAAAAAATCATAGCGATCCCTATTTTTCATTAACTTATTTTTCATTGCTAAATTTTATTTCAATGTAAATATCACAATAACTATGACCATTAAGGAAATGATGATCACATGAACATGAACCTGACATATAACGTTACACAAGAATGTTTTTTTTCGAAATAGTTTAGATAAAATCGTCTGAGAAAGACTGCAGGGCGTGCACCCCGATTCTGTTATCGTTGACCAGCTGAAAGGTGGCAAACACCGTCGGCCTTACCTTCTGAACTAACGAATGAACTCGTCCAGTGCTTTGGACTAAACCGATTCTGTGCGGCATTTCAGCAAATCAGCCCGTCAATGCGCTCGGTCCTGAAACTGCCCGAATTTCAAAGACAGGTATTAAAGTGTGTAACATCCGTCAGCAACACCACATGCGTCTGGTGTGTAGATATGTAAATGTCATATTAACAGCAATCAACCAGTCTCACCGATTGCTTATGTAGGAGCAATTATCAGGTGAGGAGTCTCGCACTGATACAGATACGGAAGTCAGTGTCTATCCAAGAGGGACCAGTGACATACTGCCGGCAACAATGCTATTTATGCTTGTTGTGGCCAACAGCTCCAAGGTCACTACCTATCACGAGAAACAGCATTGTATCTGGATTCAAAGTTCCACCTGACATGCACTCCTGTGGTTCCAGACGTGCCTATCCCATAATCGGAGAGAACTTTTCACGTAACTATCGACTTATGTTCGACCTGCTCTACCGCTGTTTAGTACCAGTACCCAGAAAACGATTTGTCCTTCTGCACCTTCCGTGTCGGGTCAAATGTAATGTGATGTGCTTGTGGCTCTGCGTGTGAAGATGTGTGTCAGCTCTACCGCTACTTCCACAATGGAGTATTTTGATTCAGTTCCATGCCCACACATAGGGTGCACGTGTGTGCATCATGCAAGAAGTACGCCATGGTTTATAGCGATTTGTGTACTGCAGGCAATATCACAGAGTTATCTGAGGAGGCATTTTTCATAATCTGCATCAAGATTTTGAGCACTCACCAAATTCTGCTGTGGCACCAGGTTATGCACACACAATACTCAACACTACATCCCCGTAACACGTGGCCAGCCCATTTGCATTCTGCTCTCGGTACCTGCATTCAGAGAAGCTACTTGCGGCACAGAGTTCGACCGACTTCTTGAAGCAGATGTTGTGACCAGATCAGATAGTCACTGGGCCTCCCCAATCCACGTAGTTCATAATAAAGATAATTCCTGGAGAATTTATGGAGTGCTCCGGTACCCACACAAATCCAGATCGCTACATTGTGCCCGACGTTACTGATTTTAAAAGCATCATTGGCAGTGCCAAAATATTCAGTGTGATAGACGGCGCCAGGGCACATTCACAAATTTCAGTGGCAGCAGTTGACGTAAAGAATCAGTAGTGATCACATCTTTCGGCTTGTACAAGCAATGATCACACCAATTCAGCCAGAACAATTTCATACTATTTGACTTCAGGAATGCGGCTCAAACTTGGCAAGAGTTCAAGCACGAAATGCTTCGAGAATTCCGTTCGAATTTCACTACTTGGACGACATTCTTGTATATTCTGCTTCAGCAGAACAGCATGTCACACAGCTGCGGCAGCTCTTCCACCCACCTATAAGAATATGACATAATTATTAACGAAGCGAAGTGTGGGTTGGGAAAACGTTAAGGTTAACTTCCTGGGCTACTTTGTCTCCCCGGCAGGCCGATCACCATTACCTGAGTCGGTCGAACCTGTACAACAGGTGCCCCCTCTCGCAAATTACCCTCTCCAAACTTACAAGGGGCTTAGCAGATTTCTAGGCATGCTAAACTATTGCAAACGTCACTTGCCTAAGGTATCTGCCAATCAAAAACCGCTGACAGCGTTACTCGCCGGCAGAAATACTACAGGAGATCGTAAAATAGCTTGGACTTCGGGATACTGAAGCAACTATTCATCACTTCAAGAAACATCATCACAGGTAACGTCGCTGGCACACCCAAGATTGAGCGCCCCTTTGACACTTATAGTGGATGTGAGCCAAATATCAATGGGAGCAGTTATGAAAACAAAACGTCGATGGAAAATGGCAGCTACTCGTCTTTTTCTCTATGAACCTGACTCAACAGAAGCAAATACGGGGTGTTACTGATCTAGTCTGACTAGATTTTAAAGAGAAAAAAACTGGGAAATATGTGTTTGTACTTCATACTTAGCTTCATTACTGCACCTTTCTTGTCAGTTATTATGATATTTTGAAATAGACAATAAACTTTATTAGTGCACCTTTCTTGTCAGTTATTGTATTATTTTGCAATCGGTAATAGGCCTTTGGTGATGCAGCAGCTGAAAACCCCATAGCCAGAATGTATCTTCAGTTTATGAATTGGAAAGGAAAATGTTAGTATAATACAGACAAATGAAATTCAGTAACAGAAAACTCTGATATATATTTTTCTATTACAATCTCTTGGTGTATTTTCTACAGTGCTTAGTCACTTACTGTTTTAAATAGGTACTATTTGTCTGAATTTGATTGACAAAAATAGAAAATATAAAAATACAGTAAATGAAGCAGGCAAAAACGAATACAAACGTCTCATAAATGAGATCGACAGGAACTGCAAAACGGCTGAGCAGGGATGGCTAGAGGACAAATGTAAGGAAGTAGAGGCATATATCACTAGGGGTAAGATAGATGCTGCCTACAAGAAAATTATAGAGCCCTTTGAAGAAAAGAGAACCACCTGTATGAATATCAAGAGTTCAGATGGAAAACCAGTTCTAAGCAAAGAGGGGAAAGCAGAAACGTGGAATGAGTATATAGAGGGTCTATACAAGGGCGATATACAAGAGAGCAATATTATGGAAATGGAAGAGGATGTAGATGAAGGTCAAATGGGAGATATGATACTGCATGAAAAATTTGACAGACCACTAACAGACCTAAGTCGAAACAAGGCCCCGGGAGTAGTCAACATTCCATCAGAACTACTGTTAGTCTTGGGAGAGGCAGTCCTAACAAAACTCCACCATCTGGTGAGCAAGATGTATGAGACATGCGAAATACCCTCAGATTTCAAGAAGAATAGAGTAATTCCAATCCCAAAAAACTCATTTGTTGACAGGTGTGAAAATTACCGAACTATCAGTTTAATAAGTCCAGTTGCAAAATACTAACACGAATTCTTTGCAGACGAATGGAAAAACTGGTAGAGGCCGACATCGGGGAAGATCAGTTTGGATTCCATAGAAATGTTGGAACATGTGAGGCAATATTTACCCTACGACGTATCTTAGAAGATAAATTAAGGAAAGGCGAAACTACGTTTCTAGCATTAGTAGACTTACAGAAAGCTTTTGTCAACGTTGAAAATTCTGAAGGTGGCAGGGGAAAAGTACAGTGAGCGATAGGCTGTTTACAATTTGTACAGATACCAGATGGCAGTTGCGTGGATGTGTGTGATGTCCTTAGGTTGGTTAGGTTTAAGTAGTTCTACGTTCTGGGTGTCTGATGACCTCAGAAGTTAAGTCCCATAGTGCTCAGAGCCATTTGAACCATTTTGAACCATATGGCAGTTATAAGTGTCGAGGGGCATGAAAGGGAACCTGCCCGCATCTCGTGGTCGTGCGGTAGCGTTCTCGCTTCCCACGCCCGGGTTCCCGGGTTCGATTCCCGGCGGGGTCAGGGATTTTCTCTGCCTCGTGATGGCTGGGTGTTGTGTGCTGTCCTTAGGTTAGTTAGGTTTAATTAGTTCTAAGTTCTAGGGGACTGATGACCATAGATGTTAAGTCCCATAGTGCTCAGAGCCATTTGAACCATTTTTTTGAAAGGGAACCATTGGTTGGGAATGGAGTGAGAAAGGCTTGTAACCTATCCATGATGTTAATCAATCTATATATTGAGCAGGCAGTAAAGGAAACAAAAGAAAAATTTGGAGTAAGAGTTAAAATCCATGGAGAAGAAATAAAAAATGGCTCTGAGCACCATAGGACTTAACATGTGTGGTCATCAGTCCCCTAGAACGTAGAACTACTTAAACCTAACTAACCTAAGGACATCACACACATCCATGCCCGAGGCAGGATTCGAACCTGCGACCGTAGTAGTCGCGCGGTTCCGGACTGAGCGCCTGAACCGCTAGACCACCGCGGCCGGCAAGAAATAAAAACTTTGAGGTTTGCCAATAACCCTGTAATTCTGTCAGAGACAGCAAAGGACTGGAAGAGCAGTTGAACGGAATGGACAGTGTCTTGAAAGGATGATATAAGGTGCACATTAGCAAAAGCAAAACGAGGAGAATGGAATGTAGTCGAATTAAATCAAGTGAAATTGAGAGAATTAGAATAGAAAATGAGACACTTAAAGTAGTAGATGAGTTTTGTTATTTGGGTAGCAAAAAGCTGATGACGGTCGAAGTAGAGATGATATAAAATGTAGACTGGCAATGGCAAGGAAAGCGTTTCTGAAGAAGAGAAATTTGTTAACATCGAGTATCGATTTACGTGTCAGGAAGTCTTTTCTAAAAGTATTTATATGGAGCATAGCCATGTATGAATGTGAAACGAGAAGAGAACAGAAGCTTTTGAAATGTGGTGCCACAGAAGAATGCTGAAGATTAGATGGACAGATCACGTAACAAATGAGGAGGTACTTAATAGAATTGGGGAGAAGAGGAATTTGTGGCACAACTTGGCTAGAAGAAGGGATCGGTTAGTAGGACATGATCTGAGGCATCAAGGGATCACCAATTTAGTACTGGAGGGCGGCGTGGAGGGTAAAAATCGTAGAGGGAGATCAAAAGATGAATACACAGAGTAGATTCAGAAGGATGTAGGTACTGGGAGATGAAGAAGCTTGCACAGGATAGAGTAGCATGGCGAGCTGCATCAAACCAGTCTCTGCACCGAAGACCACAACAACCATTTGTCAATCCGAAAATAATGTAATGTAACCAATCAGTAATCAGATACAAATTATACACTTTGTCCAAAGACTTGTCCTTGCTACATTTATCAGAAGAGTGAATTGATTCTGGCAGTTTCTTGTTACAAAGAAGATAATCCTAAAAATTCGTGCAAGGTAGACTGAAATGAGCTTTCACAATAACAGATGTCATTGTATGAAAACTAGCAAGACCTTTTTCATCATACCAGTACATGTTAATTAAAATGAAAACCTTTTTAATGCAGTATATGTACCTGCAGTATGTAGCAGTCAGGCCTACTAGATGTGTGGCCTGCCAAGCGAGTGCTTTTAATATTTGTGCATCGGAAATGTTGATATGACTTATCGTAGCCACTGCTACTGTACATTGACAGCAAAGCCCTATCACACAACAGTTGTGCTGTAATTTTTTCCTTTTAGTTATCTCAACACAACGGAATTAAACGCATCTGCCTAATAAATTTTAAATATGGTACTGTCTGTAAACATTTCAATGGACTCACTCCACCTTGGCAAGACCACATTCCCATTCCATTGCATTCATTTTAATCAGAGCTTGGCTGTTCTAGTGATATGGAGCTCATGGCAAAAATATCTGACAAAATGACTACCCTCTGCTGCATGATCATGACCACCATTTTGTGTCATATCTCCTCTTTTATTTTCTTAGATTCTACAACCACAATGATACAAAATTTCCTCCAATACATTTAAACATAAAAGAAAACAAGGAATTCTCTTCCCAGTGGGCTTGATACTACGTATGCATTACAATATCCTATGGTCTCTTAATGTGTTTCCTTATTAGTATAGTGCACTTTCTGGATTGGCACAGATATCCACTACTATTCTCTCTCTTACATTCTCATAAGCTCATTCATTAATAACCAGGAGAATTAATCAGCGGTCCGGCTTTTTAAAGAAAATTCTTTCTTTTTGGTACAGTACTTGTAATTAAATCACCACATTCAATTTACACGGATTAAAATTGTAAAATAAAACAGAACAACCGACATTAGCCAGTTTGTATCAAATCTTCTCACAACAAAATTTTAACCCTGATTAGCAAGACACAGACCTTCAGATTAAATTTCACATGTAACCTTTCCTACGGACCTACCACATACTCTGAATGATTTGTGTTCATATCCAACTGCCATGTAACCCTCCTTGTGTTGCTGGGCATATGGCTAACTCATCTTTTCTCTCTCAGAGTACCAATATTTCTAACTTGCTTCACACAACTGTAATTAATAATGGCAATTTTGGTATCATGTTTACTTAATTATCTCACACACGGATCCTCAACTGAGAGCCTGCACAAGCACTTCTGTTTTCCATTGTCTCTTGGTCAGATTGAGACAAAGTCAGTACTCACCATGTGGAAGTGCTTGTTCCTAATTCAAATTTTGCATACGCAGTTCTTAAATATTCTCAGCTTAAATTTACACACCCAAGTACCTCAGCTTGAAATCACCACATGCAAGTATCTCAGCTTAAAATTACCACACGTGGTTTCGTCGTGACCATTGATCACTACCAAAAAATCTTAACTTCCCCATGAGTTTTACCTGCCTACCTTTATATGAATCTCCCACCAAAAAGTTTAGATCTCGTCGATATTCTGAAAAGCAAGTCATTATTTCTAGCTACTCTTAAATATCCCACATGCATAGCATTCCCATATTCTTTAGTTTTACGGAGCACACTGAAAATAGGTGTTTCAGCTTCAGGGGCCAGCGACGGAGTGTCGGAACATGGCCGTTCACCAGGCCATCCCACGCTTCCTCAGAAGTGGGGGAGGATCCTGTTACCGTATTGGTCAGCTACACTCCAAGCTCTCTAGTGCTCTGGAATACTTCCTTTCTTTGTTTCTACCAAGGGTGACCAGAGGACTGTCTCAAAGATAATTACAGAATCTACATCCACTATCTGTTGTCCACAGACAACAAACCGTTCATTCATTTCTCAAACATCACAAAACTGGATTTACAGATCTGTTTTTGAAGGAAGTGCACATATGAATAATTAAATATACAAATGGTCCTTTTCCACATCAGGATCCGGTTCTAGTGTATTAAATAAAAATTGTGTTACCATAAAACCGCTGTTCTGACACGAACAACGAAGTATGTTTTTATACAATGGATATTACTGTACCCAATGAGGCAATTCTTTTCTATATCGGGTAGTACTGTACCCTTTCATGTTGTTCCACTTTGTTCAGAATCATCGAATAAAAAATATCATTAAAAGCAGACAGAGGAATACCACACTGAGACAAAAACGTAGGAGAATCCTGAACATCAGTCCAGTGAGGTAAACGGTCGCAACGAATCCAAGATAGATCCCAAATGTCTAAATACTGATCAGAGGTCCACTTTTTTGTATAATTCACACGGTCATAAAGAAACGGTTCGACTGATTTGAAGAACTCTTTTTCTATAATAATTCCTTCTTCCACAAGATCTTTCAACATTTCTTTAGCCGCTGTTGTTATGAATCTGTTGACGTTTCTAGAAATTAACTTTTGTATAAGATTGTCAATTACATCAGAAGTATCAATGAGTGAGATATTTTGACTCTTAAGTTTGTTTAATGGTAGCAACAAACACTTCTAACTGATCAGCTGAAAACCTCAACCATTATGGCAAACAGCTATTAGAGAAGAAATTTAGTAGACTCTGAGAGCAGTTGTCAAGAGACAAATAGTCTAACTTAAATCCTTCAAAAATATCCAGGACCCTCTGCAAGGCGGGAAGAAGAGAGTCAACGAGTTTTGCTGTTGCTTAACAGGGTCTTGTATTCAACACCAGCAAACTCATAGAATTATTGCAAGGCATGGGTTCCAACAGTAAACGTGTGAAAATATTTGTAAATTTCAATAGAATCTATATATATGACGGTAGTATCCGTTCCTGAAAGAACGGTTACCGTAGATGACCAAGCAGCTTTGTTAGAAATAAAATGATAATTGAATGGACACCATAGCTGCATATAGGCGTTGATGTACTTCATTGGGGACATGTTGAAAATGCGTGCCCCGACCGGGACTCGAACCCGAGATCTCCTGCTTACACGGCAGACGCTTTCTCTAAGTCTACAAATGCTAGAAACGTAGTTTCGCCTTTCCTTAATTTATCTTCTAAGATAATTCGTAGGGTTAGTATTGCCTCACGTGTTCCAACATTTCTATGGAATCCAAACTGATCTTCCCCGAGGTCGACCTCTACCAGTTTCTCCATTCGTCTGCAAAGAATTCGTATTAGTATTTTGCAACTGGACTTATTAAACTGATAGTTCGGTAATTTTCACACCTGTCAACAAATGCTTTCTTTGGGATTGAAATTACTGTATTCTTCTTGAAATCTGAGGGTATTTCGCATGTCTCATACATCTTGCTCACCAGATGGTGGAGTTTTGTCAGGGCTCCCTCTCCCAAGACTAACAGTAGTTCTGATGGAATGTTGACTATTCCCGGGGCCTTGTTTCGACTTAGGTCTTTCAGTGCTCTGTCAAATTTTTCACGCAGTATCATATCTCCCATTTGACCTTCATCTACATCCTCTTCCATTTCCATAATACTGCCCTCTTGTACATCGCCCTTTTATAGACCCTCTATATACTCATTCCACGTTTCTGCTTTCCCCTCTTTGCTTAGAACTGGTTTTCCATCTGAGCTCTTGATATTCATACAGGTGGTTCTCTTTTCTTCAAAGGGCTCTTTAATTTTCTTGTAGGCAGCATTTATCCTACCCCTAGTGATATATGCCTCTACTTCCTTACATTTGTCCTCTAGCCATACCTGCTCAGCCGTTTTGCAGTTCCTGTCGATCTCATTTATGAGACGTTTGTATTCGTTTTTGCCTGCTTCATTTACTGCATTTTTATATTTTCTATTTTCGTCAGTCAAAGATGGATAGATTATCTACCATGTAAGCACGAGATCCCGCGTTCGAGTCCCGGTTGGGGCACACATTTTCAACATGTCCCCAATGAAGTACATCAACGCCTGTTTGCAGCTAAGGTGTCCATTTAATTATCATTTCAACAGAATTCTCTCCACAGCCGTTAGCGGACCATCTGCTGCTAACTAAACATTACTGCGCAAAACTTGAGCACCACAGCCAAAATAAGAATTATTAAGTCAGAATTACCGTCAGCTGTCCCAAAAACAGGTAGACTTGAAATTTGGTCACTGAGTGAGTAAAATCTGCCAATAATTCGCCGCCCTTTCGTTTGACTGTTTACTGTTAGTGCAAGCGTGCATACATGCCAAACAAAATTCATAACCACTGTTAACACATGCCGTGTCGCTCACTTGCTTCGCAAAATTAATTTATATACGGCTACAGCTCCGCTAGGAGAAATGTTTGAAGTGTTGCTTCTTAATACTTCCTTTGGATTTGGTTTCAGTTGTCTCGAGGGTCATAATGTGGAAGGTCGGCACTAATGTGGAAGTAAGCCACTGATAGAAATTTGAAAAAGTTAGCAATGAAAAATAGGGGTCGCTTTGATCTTGCGTTCAGTGTTGCTGCGTATGGAATTTAGCTTACATATCGAATTTTTCTTTAGGCTTGGGTGTAGGTCTCGATCTGTCGGCAATCTCGAGTAAATTGATCTCATATAGCACACTCATTTGCGACCGCGCAGCGCCTTCGATAAAACCAGAGTGAAGTATCCACAACATTCCTCATACTTCGTAAATGATTTGAGATATCGGAAAGAGATTTTAGCAAATGGTAGTACGGAAAGAAGAGAGTTTTGCCACATGTTTATTACGCAAAACTTCATTTTCTGCCGTGATATTGCACTAACTACCGATTTTTTTAACGAAAGAATTAAATTTTAAGGGCCATCGATAGCTGCTGAAACGAGAAATTCTATGGGTTTAGGAAGACATAACACATTTATTCTGTACGAGGATGTGCTTTTTAATAAGCTGCTGACCTTACTTTTCATCAGTTTCTCACTTGACAAAACTTAATAAACCACCGTTTCAGAATTATTTCGCAATTATTTCTGCACAACATGTTAGTGAATGTAGAGAAAAAAATGGTTCAAATGGCTCCGAGCACTATGGGACTTAACATCTATGGTCATCAGTCCCCTAGAACTTAGAACTACTTAAACCTAACTAACCTAAGGACAGCACACAACACCCAGCCATCACGAGGCAGGGAAAATCCCTGACCCCGCCGGGAATCGAACCCGGGAACCCGGGCGTGGGAAGCGAGAACGCTACCGCACGACCACGAGATGCGGGC